>NC_085139.1:111701173-112914728 GCF_024139115.2 Armigeres subalbatus | reverse complement strand
TGGACGTGAACTTGAGTGTATGGATTTAATAACTGGAAGCATCCCCTGCTTCAGTAGCTCAGCAGTAAAATAATGGTCACAAAGCACATTTGGCTGAATATTGGTTCATATTCAGTCTAGGAAATGCTGATGTAGAAACTTTTTCGACTTCTTCGGACATAGAGAATTTGTTACAGTTTCAGTATGCATAAGGGCACTGGATTCTGAAACGTCACCTATGACAACTGCTGAAGTCTCTAATCTGCGATTCGACAATGGTGAAATAAGAACCTTGGAAAATACTTACTCTTTTTGGAACATGATTAGTGGGTCGGCTTCCAGATCGGACATGTCGATCTTTTTGCCATATTCGATGACCTGTGGACAAGGAAAAACCAATGATTAGTTGAAATATCTCAAGTGTGTAAAGAAATAAACTTTTTGCTTTGACATCTTATTTATTTCTGTATTCGTACAAAAATGTCGTGGTCCACACAAGCGAAGACTGAAGGCTTCAAGCTCCCGGAAAGATAGGCAAACTCCCAAAATACAGCAGATCCGGAGGGAATCCACGGATTCCAGAAGGATTCCACGGATTCCGGAAGGATTCCACGGATTCCGGAGGGAATCCATAGATTCCGGAGGGAATCCATAGATTCCGGAGGGAATCCATAGATTCCGGAGGGAATCCATAGATTCCGGAGGGAATCCATAGATTCCGGAGGGAATCCATAGATTCCGGAGGGAATCCAAAGATTCCGGAGGGAATCCACAGATTCCGGAGGGAATCCACAGATTCCGGTGGCTATCCACGGATTTCGGAAGGATTCCACGGATTCCAGAAGGATTCCACGGATTCCGGAGGGAATCCATAGATTCCGGAGGGAATCCATAGATTCCGGAGGAATCCACAGATTCCGGAGGAATCCACAGATTCCGGAGGGAATCCACAGATTCCGGAGGAATCCACAGATTCCGGAGGAATCCACAGATTCCGGAGGGAATCCACAGATTCCGGAGGAATCCACAGATTCCGGAGGAATCCACAGATTCCGGAGGGAATCCACAGATTCCGGAGGAATCCACAGATTCGGAGGAATCCACAGATTCCGGAGGAATCCACAGATTCCGGAGGAATCCACAGATTCCGGAGGAATCCACAGATTCCGGAGGAATCCACAGATTCCGGAGGGAATCCACAGATTCCGGAGGAATCCACAGATTCCGGAGGAATCCACAGATTCCGGAGGGAATCCACAGATTCCGGAGGAATCCACAGATTCCGGAGGAATCCACAGATTCCGGAGGGAATCCACAGATTCCGGAGGAATCCACAGATTCCGGAGGAATCCACAGATTCCGGAGGAATCCACAGATTCCGGAGGGAATCCACAGATTCCGGAGGAATCCACAGATTCCGGAGGAATCCACAGATTCCGGAGGGAATCCACAGATTCCGGAAGGAATCCACAGATTCCGGAAGGAATCCACAGATTCCGGAGGGAATCCACAGATTCCGGAGGGAATCCACAGATTCCGGAGGGAATCCACAGATTCCGGAGGGAATCCACAGATTCCGGAGGGAATCCACAGATTCCGGAGGGAATCCACAGATTCCGGAGGGAATCCACAGATTCCGGAGGGAATCCACAGATTCCGGAGGGAATCCACAGATTCCGGAGGGAATCCACAGATTCCGGAGGGAATCCACAGATTCCGGAGGGAATCCACAGATTCCGGAGGGAATCCACAGATTCCGGAGGGAATCCACAGATTCCGGAGGAAATCCACAGATTCCGGAGGGAATCCACAGATTCCGGAGGGAATCCACAGATTCCGGAGGGAATCCACAGATTCCGGAGGAAATCCACAGATTCCGGAGGGAATCCACAGATTCCGGAGGGAATCCACAGATTCCGGAGGGAATCCACAGATTCCGGAGGGAATCCACAGATTCCGGAGGGAATCCACAGATTCCGGAGGGAATCCACAGATACCGGAGGAATCCATAGATTCCGGAGGAATCCACAGATTCCGGAGGGAATCCACAGATTCCGGAGGGAATCCACAGATTCCGGAGGGAATCCACAGATTCCGGAGGGAATCCACAGATTCCGGAGGGAATCCACAGATTCCGGAGGGAATCCACAGATTCCGGAGGGAATCCATAGATTCCGGAGGGAATCCACAGATTCCGGAGGGAATCCACAGATTCCGGAGGGAATCCACAGATTCCGGAGGGAATCCACAGATTCCGGAGGGAATCCACAGATTCCGGAGGGAATCCACAGATTCCGGAGGGAATCCACAGATTCCGGAGGGAATCCACAGATTCCGGAGGGAATCCACAGATTCCGGAGGGAATCCACAGCTTCCGGAGGGAATCCACAGCTTCCGGAGGGAATCCACAGCTTCCGGAGGGAATCCACAGCTTCCGGAGGGAATCCACAGATTCCGGAGGGAATCCACAGATTCCGGAGGGAATCCACAGATTCCGGAGGGAATCCACAGATTCCGGAGGGAATCCACAGATTCCGGAGGGAATCCACAGATTCCGGAAGGAATCCACACATTCCAGGAAAAGTCTGCAAATTCCAAAAGAATCCGCAAATTCCAGGAAGAATCTGCAAGTTCCAGGAAGAATCCGCAAATTCCGGGAAGAATCCGCAAATTTCGATAAGAATCATCATATTTCGGATGGAATCATCTGTTTCCTGAGGTAGAAATCAGTCAAATTTAAGCTTCAGAGGAATTTGTAGATTCTTCGAAAAAAATCCGTGAAATTCGAAGAAAACCTTTTGATTACGGAAATGTTAAAATAATGATTGAGTGTTCGCAGTTTCCGGGGGAAAGGGGGGGGGTCTATCATGACCAGAGGTTTCGAAACGATTTCACAGAGTTCGGAAGAAATTTTTAGCTTTCATGGTAACCTGGAAGATCCTGATGAAATCTTCAAATTTTGGGGAAAGTCCTTAGATTTAGTTTGAATCCGTAGATTCTAGAAGAAATCCGTTCAAAATTAAGTTTAAAAAATAATATAACTGTTAGGCATAACATGCATTTGTATAGACTCCTTTAATTATATGTAAACAATGAATACCAACCTTAGGATGCTTCCGTGACAGCAACCAGCCAACGTGAGAGAAGAAGAATCCTCGGTTGGCGTTGTGTGGATCCGCGTCGGTGTCCGAGAACTTGTGATGTTGTCGATGGTCTCTCACCCAGACGTACAGACAGTTCTGCCCAGCCAGAGTGTGCAACCACAACAGAAGCACTCTTAACCACAGCTTCGCCTTGAACGCCTTATGGGCCCATAACCGGTGGGCGCCCATGGTAACTCCTTGACCGGACATGTACATCAGCCAGAATGCTGTCATTTAGAAAGAAAGAAAGCTAAAATTATTCAACTGACCTTTAGAACCCGTGCAAGCAACTTACTGTAGAGTGTCGTTCGCCAGTCGCAGTACTGCCAGAAAGCGATATGCAATCCCAACCATCCGCAGAAGTGCAACGCCGCGAAACCTATCACATTCTTCCACACGATTTCCCTCTTGAAGTTGAAATCCGTTCCGATCTCCGAAGGCAGGATCGGTGTATGTGAACCGATGTCCCTCAGCTTTTTGTCTATTTCGGACTCGTGCGATAAATTACTACAGGTGGAGATGGCTTTCTGGAACTGCTGTGGGTCAAGGGTGGAGTCCTGTGCGGTGAGTTCTTCGCGGAGATCTATCAGGTCCGGCAGCTCGTTGCAGGTGGGGGTGGCGCTTTTCAGAGAGTTCGACATGGCGGCATCGATAAGTTCAGCCGTTTTTGCGCACGGTATCGGTTTGGTTTGGGAGTCAGCTCCCATGGCTGTTGAAAGAAATGTTTAAAATAACGCGAATTAGAATGAATTATTTTAGTAATTGATGCTTTCTAATTTAAATTATTTCAGATGTTCATATTGTTCAGTATTTCTGAAGGTAGTTGCGCGCTATGACCAGTCGCGCATATCAGAAGGACAGAATAATCGTCTTCGATCACATAACACAACGGACATATATTTATGTAAACGAAGAATCAGAAGGAATAAATTTTGGTTGCTACGTTCTTTTCAAATGTTAGTCTAGATTTACACAACACCTAGTGGATCAGTGGATCATCACGAAAAATTTTGTCCTTACCGGAGCGGGAATCGAACCCACACTCCATAGCACATGCCTCTAGACGATTGACTACGCTAACCGCACGACAAAGAAGCCCACTTTTAAAGTGGAATCTCGCTCCAATGCTTTCGAAAACTGATGCGCTTTTAGACAAAGTTATAGGATAATTAGAGCTGAATAAGTTCGTCAGACAATTCACGAAATACATGTATTGTAACAATGAGCTGCTTAACAAATGCTTAAAACAACATAAGTTTATCACTTCGTGGTAAACCACCAAAGTTTAATATGAAAATAAGATGGATGATATTCATTCAATGTTTTAAGGACGTTGAACCAGGATCTCGATATTACAATCTCAGTGCAACACCACACCATAGATCTCGATGAGCGGATTTGATATACTATTCGAATCAGATTTCTTTACCTATTCTAGCCGCATTGGCTGATATTTTTATACCAATAATGAATATGCATTCTGAAGATCGTAAAAAGCAAAAATGCGAATAACACAAACGAAGAAAATGCTAATGAATCTCCTGCTCCACATTGTGAGCAAAAATAGACATGCTCTAGGATTTTTGACTGAGAATCAAGGCTGTCTGATCCAAATGTCAGGGGTAACTTTGATGAAGCGGGAAGACCAATGTCATTGCTTTGAGGAATCAATCAACGAAAATGAATCGCCGGCTTTGAGCGTACTTACAGCGGCCCACTAGGAGTTAACTTTCTGAAATCAGAATGGCGAAAAGAATCTATGGTTCGATTTTTTAAAATTAAGCACCTTCAACGAACAAATATTTGGTAGGCGTAGTACCGGTACCAAATAGTTTTTCATGAAAAGTTTCTAATTCGGGACTGATTTGCGATTTGGGCGTAACTCATTTTGTAAACAAACCTTGGGTAGCGAATTCCAGCTACATCAAGTATTTCCTGAGAAAACCCCGGTATGTATCCGATAGAATAGGCTTTCCTCTTTCAGGTAAGGGAATAAGTTTTGGAGAAAAATGCTTGCATTCTACGGAATCAACAAAACAATGTTTGTTTACAAAATAAGTTTCGCTCAAATCGTGAATTGGTTCCGAATTTTGAGAAAACCCACGTTAGATGTCTTTTGCCATACAAATTTCTGGTGGTTAACTCATGCTGGCTATTTTGCGCATCAAAAATCCAAAAACCAAATATTCAGAAAGGCAAAGCTTTTTTCACGCTAATAACGTAATAATCTAACACAGGAAATTCAAAATAATTAATACCAACTAGAAAAAATATATCTTTGTCGTTTTTTTAACGAATTATAACCGAAAATCCTTCTTCCACTCGAAACTTACGATCTGTTCTTAAAAAAACTGTTCTCAAATTGACATTTCAATTTTTTTATGGCTCAAATTCATCTGGGGTGTTACTAGAAAGCAAATATAGCCACTACATGGGTATAATAAGTAGAGCTCTTGTTAATAAATAGAAAAAAAATAAAATTTGTTGGTGGCAATATAGTTGCCACTGCCTCATAAAGGGTTAAAATTTCTTTATAAAAACTATAGCACAGCGCAACAAGATTTTTTCCTCAAAACCAAGTAATGTGTCCCTAGTAGATTTTTTTTGGCTGAATCCGTATCTGACTTCAGATTTGCTCTAACGCGTCAACATTTTAAGATACATCAGAATGAATGTCGTAAAATCAATGATTTTGACCCAGACCGCATCGTGCTTTCGTGCTGTGCGGTTCTTTTCTCTATTTGCGGAAGGAAGTTTTTAATACCACCCGAAGCTATTTTAATTTCAACAGTGCTTCTCAGTGTTATTTGTAGCCACTGTTTCCGTTACGATCTTTGCAAGGACCCGTGCCCAGGGATGCCAGGGGATATTTTCAAATGTCTTCACAGTCGAGTAAAAATGTCTTCAAATGTCTTCAATATCAAAATTACGATAATTAGTGAGAAATTTCAAAATCCAACAGTTTTGTATTTCAAGCATCTCCTTGTTTTTTGTAGCATTTATTTTTTAACACTCAAATTGATAGAATTCAAGAGAATATTTCTTCAAATCTTCACGAGTAAGAACGGATTTTTTTAGCTGAATTTCCATGTGGAATTCTTCTGAGTTTCTTTTTTAAGAATTCCCTAAAGGGATTCGGAAGAATTTATCGTGAAAATTTTCCTGAGCAATTACTGAAAGGATTTCCAGTGGAGCTCCTGAAGAAATTTTAGAAGAAACTTCCGGAGGAACTTCTGCACAACTTTTTGGAGGAACTTCCTGAGGTATTGTTGCAGGAATTTCCGAAACAATTCCTGGAGGAAATTACAGAGAAATTCCGGAGTATAATTTCAGAGGTATTATTGGAGAATCTTTCGGCAACATTCTTGGAGAATCATCAAGAGGAATTCCTGGAGAAGCTTCCGAGGGGATTTTTGGAAGAATTTCCGAACGAATGCCTGCAGGCATTTCTGGAAGAATTGGAGGTGGAGGAAGTCGTGAAAGAAACAATTTGTGTAGGAACGACTGGAGAAACGACTGGAGGTATTTTCAACGGAATTCTTCGAAGATCCTACGGAGAAACTTCTGGACGAACTTATGGAGGAGCTCCTAGAAATATTTCTAAACGAATTTCTGGAGAAATTTTCTGCAAAATCTCTAAAGGAATTTGGGGAAAATTCCTGGAGGAATTTCAGAAATAATTTCAGATAGGGCTTTACTGGAGAAATTCTTAGAAGGATTCCCAGATAAAAATCTGGAAGAGTTTCCAAAGATATTTCTAGCAAATATACCAAACGAATTCAAGGAAGTATTCAACGAGAAAGTGTAACGAGTGCCCCCTGAACTTTCTACTGAGTCTTAAAAAAATCTGAGTCTTTAAAAAAACACGGATTTGTTTATGAAATTTCTCTGATTTTTTTCATCAAATTATTTACCGTGGCAATTGTGAGAAATAGCCATTCAACGCCAGAACAATTTCAATTTCTTGCCGACATTTGTAAGAATTTTCAATCTTGGAAACTAAAGGAAATTTAATGAGAAAATTGAAAATAATTTCCTGTTAAAATTTAGAACTTTCTGTAAAAATGTGTTATATGGAAAATCCGAAGAGACATCCCTAAAATTTCAAATACAAATCCGGAGTACATCCCACGAAAATTAAGACAAATTTCTTGTGGAAATGAAAAAGAATTCATTGTGGCAGTTCAGATGATTTCCCCGCAAGAACATAGACAAAATCTTGTGGACATTGAGATGAATCTCCCGTTTAAATTTTGGAGTAATTCCTTCATTTGCCCATACGGAAACTATTATAAATTTCCAAGCTAATTTGAAAAGAATTTTCAATTTCAATTCTCTTGAATATTTACGAGAAATTCCCCAGAATTTTCATGGAAAATTCTCGTTATTTCACGGGAAATTATTTTTTTAAACTAATTTTCACTAAAAATTATTTCTTAAGCTCACAGAAAATTCAAAGAGTTCTTCAAAATCTATTCTTATTCTCGACGGGTATTCTGGAAATACCGATTACACAGAGAAACAGACGTCTTACTCATCGTTCCATCGTTCACCATTTTAACGGTTGATATTTTTTGTAGGTGGTTAATCGACCCGCTAGGGCGCTTCGATCGATTTTGCTAGTGTTTGACTTTTGCGCACCACCACCATTTGGTTGCGGCTTGGCCGCAATGTGATTTTGGCATTGGGCATTGGAAGGCAATGCTTCCGTTACGATGATTTTGATTGCATTTTGTTCTAAGTGAGACGTCTGTTTCTCTGTGCCGAAAAGATCAGATGAATTATGAAGAAATAAAAAAAATGGTTCTAGCCAACAGTTGAATAGATTTAATCAAGTCATTGTAGAATTCTGTCTTTTTTGCCGTTTAGATTAAATTGCGTTCTGATGCAGTGATCGAAATACCTTTTTAAGAGACACGTCGAAAATGCCACCGCTACCTAGGAAAATTTAAACGAATGCTGCAATCGCAAGTTTTTGAACCAGCACACAACTAAAAAAACACGTTTGACGTCTAAAATGTGTTGCAGTTATCAACCTTGTCAATGTGTTTTGGCGTTTAAGATTTTTAGCCCGGGACATTAGTTTATTATGTATAACTTTTGTAATATTTATATTCTCTGCATATAGAAGTCGCAGAATTTATAAGTTAGTACATAATCAAATTATATTTTCTATTCACTGGCTTATTGATTGTTTTTTCTCCTTTATTTAAGTGATTTTTAAATTTTTAAATTAAGTTCATCACTAGCTTATTGATTGTCTTCAAGTACCTTTAAATAGGAAGATAAGTCTTCAAATATTTTGAAAAGTCTTCAAAATGTCTTCATGAAATAAATGTCTTCACAGAGATTCAAATGTCTTCAAATTGAAGACATGTCTTCAAATCTGGCATCCCTGCCCGTGCCTTCGTTTTACGTTGGACCCGTTTGGAAGTGAAATTCCGACAAGCGGTGGTATTCCTGCAGGGACACCGTTCTGGGAAAAAAAACCTCTTAGAAGGTCACGTCCCCACGCTCAGCAAAGAGCATCAATAGAAACAAGAGGAAGATTTGATTAATGACGAAATTGAGCAAATCGAATCTACCTCTAGCCCAGGTGATTTGACCCATGCGAAAAAGCAAAGTATTCCGCCAATTGTGGTATCTGTTGCCGAGTTTTCTGGCTTTAGGAATGAGATTTTGAGTAACCTTCAGGGAATCAAGGTTTCATTTCAGATTGCCAGGAAGGGTGACTGCCGCGTTTTGCCGGGATCCTTTGACGATCGCAAACGTCTTCTTCAGTATTCAACTGAGAAGCGGCATAAATTCTTCACATACGGCGACAAAACTGAGCCATTGTTCAAAGTCGTCTTGACAGGTCTCCCCAGTGATGATTAATCACTGGAAGAGATTAAAATTGAAATTTCTCAATTACTTGGATTTTCACTAGTCCAAGTAATAAAGATGAAAAAGAAAGTGAACTAAATAATATGAAAAGTTTGGAAAAGGCCTGTATTATGTCCCATATCCGTGTTACATGGGAACATTTCCGCAGGCCTGGTGGAAATTTCCAAAACCCCACTCAGTGTCGTATGTGCCAAAAGTGGGGTCACGGAGCTAAACAATGCCACATGGATGCTAAATGCATGATTTGTGGTGGCCTGTCCTGTGAGAGAAGATTCCAATAAATTTAAATGTGCCAATTGTGGGGGCAATCATAAATCCAATTTCTGGGAATGCTCTTCACGCAAAAAAGTTTTGAATTCTCTTGCAAAATTGATGACGGGAAATTTCAATAGGATCCCAGATTCGCCGGGTAAACATATTTCAAACGCTCAAAATCCGCAATCATTTCCCAGTCGAGCAATTCATACTCACCACAATCAACGAACAAATTTTGCTCCTACCTCTCACCGAGTAACGAGCAATTAATTCATCGAATCCTATTTTTTTAAACACGCCCACCTATGCAAGCATCGCTGCTGGCAGGCAAAATTTCATTTCTGAAAATTTACCGACGATGAATGATTTCCATACCCATTCTTCAACGGAAAATAACGTTCGTTCTGACGACTCTGGTAGCATGTCTGCTTCTGACTTTGATTTTCTAATTGAACAATTGCATCAAATGTTCAAAGCAAATACCAAAACTGAAGCTAGGTTGGTATCAAATTTACTCAAAGAATTGTTATCGGACTTCTTTTAATGGACCCAAATAATTCTTTGAAAATTTTAAATTGGAATGCACACTCTTTCAAGGGTAGGGAAAATTAATTATTCAACTTCCTATCAGTTCATAATGTGCACATTGCCATTATAACTGAAACATATTTAAAACCTGATCTTTTCATTAAAAGAGATCCAAATTATTTCATTTACCGAAATGATCGTCTTGACAGCGCCTGTGGTGGGGTCGCCATTGTCATTAACACGTACGTCCCCAACCCTCCTTTTTACGACAAAACTCAAAATTCAAAACCACGCAGCTCAGCCAATTTCCAACGGATTTTCAAGCAATCTTCTGGAAGCGATCACAAAATTCATATAGTTTTAGGAATTAATTTTTGTGCAATGGCCATGGTTCCGGATATATTCCGGGGAGTACTGGGGTTACCTCCCTTCCGGAAAAAATGGTCACTGGCAGATCAGCTTCGAAATCCATCGTGCGACATGTCAAACTTAATGATTTTGCAAAACAAGTATACTGGAGTACATTTCGGCGATTTTAGATCGAATTGACCACTCTCCGGGTACTTCCAGGGCCTGGTTCCTTTGGGGAAGTGGCCAATTTTCATTCAATCTTGGAACCCATCTTGCAACATGTCAAACTTCATAATTTTGCAAAACAAGTACACTGGAGTACATTTCGGCGATTTTCGATCGAATTGGCCACCCTCCGGGAAGTACCCGAAGGAAGCAGAGCCTGGTTCCCTTGGAGAAGTAGCCAATTTTAGTTTACTCATGGAATCCACCTTGCGGCATGTCAAACTTCATAATTTTGCAAAACACGTACATTGGAGTCCATACCGGTGATTTTCGATCGAATTGGTCACCTTCCGGGTATTGTCCGCTGATTGAAATTTTACCAGTGGTGGCGTGATAGATCATTTTTAGCCAGCGGGGGCGGCGTGGCGGGGTCACGCCATTGGTGATTGGCGGCGGCGTGGATCGGCGTGAACCAGTTTCAAGTGCCAACATTTTTTCAGAAGTTCCTCCGGGAATTCTTCCAGAAGTTCCTCCACGAGTTTTTTTTTTCAAAAGATCGCCAAAAAATTCTTTTGGACATTCCTCCAGATATTCCTCAATAAATGCCTCTGGGACATTCCTCCAAGAATTCCTCCAGGAATTCCTCCGAAAGTTCTTCCAGGAATTCGTCCGGCAGTTCTTCCAGAAATTCCTCCGGAAGTTCCTCCAGGAATTCCTCCGGAAGTTCCTCCAGGAATTCCTCCGGAAGTTCCTCTAGGAATTCCTCCAGGAAGTTCCTCTAGGAATTCCTCCAGGAAGTTCCTCTAGGAATTCCTCCAGGAAGTTCCTCTAGGAATTTCTCCAAGAAGTTCCTCTAGGAATTCCTTCAGGAAGTTCCTCTAGGAATTCCTCCAGGAAGTTCCTCTAGGAATTCCTCCAGGAAGTTCCTCTAGGAATTCCTCCAGGAAGTTCCTCTAGGAATTCCTCCAGGAAGTTCCTCTAGGAATTCCTCCAGGAAGTTCCTCTAAGAATTCCTCCGGAAGAGCCTCTAGGAATTCCTCCGGAAGTTCCAATAAGAATTCCTCCGAAAGTTCTTCCAGGAATTCGTCCGGCAGTTCTTCCAGAAATTCCTCCGGAAGTTCCTCCAGGAATTCCTCCGGAAGTTCCTCCAGGAATTCCTCCGGAAGTTCCTCTAGGAATTCCTCCAGGAAGTTCCTCTAGGAATTCCTCCAGGAAGTTCCTCTAGGAATTCCTCCAGGAAGTTCCTCTAGGAATTTCTCCAAGAAGTTCCTCTAGGAATTCCTTCAGGAAGTTCCTCTAGGAATTCCTCCAGGAAGTTCCTCTAGGAATTCCTCCAGGAAGTTCCTCTAGGAATTCCTCCAGGAAGTTCCTCTAGGAATTCCTCCAGGAAGTTCCTCTAAGAATTCCTCCGGAAGAGCCTCTAGGAATTCCTCCGGAAGTTCCAATAAGAATTCCTCCGGAAGTTCCAATAAGAATTCCTCCGGAAGTTCCTTCAGGAATTCCTCCAAGAAGTTCCTCCAGTAATTCCTCCGGAAGTTCCTACAGTTATTCCTCCGGAAGTTCCTCCAGTAATTCCTCTGGAAGTTGCTCCAGTAATTCCTCCGGAAGTTCCTACAGTAATTCCTCCTTACTTATCCTCCTTACTTATCAAAAAACTTCCCGAGAGTTGTTTATCCTTTTTGGTTAATTTATTTAACAAATGTTTTCAATTGCCATACATTCCAGATAAATGGAAAACGCCAAAGTTGTTCCAATTTTTAAGCCAGCTGAGGCTTCTAGTTATCGCCCAATCAGTTTGCTTTCTTTAATAAGCAAACTGTTTGAAAAGATTATTTCAAATAGAATGATGGTTCATATTCATAGAAACCTCGCAGTTAATAACTGTGGAAGTGCTTAATGAACACTAAGCTACGAGGCGGCTCTGTCCCAGTGTGGGGATGTAATGCCAATAAGAAGAAGAAGAAGATGGTTCATGTTAATGACAATTCTATTTTTGCTGATGAGCAATTTGGTTTTCGCCATTGGCATTGAACCACCCATCAGTTATGAAGAGTTACGAATTTATTTCGGCTCAACAAATTTGAAGGATATTCGACTGGAGTTGCTCTTCTTGATATAGAGAAAGCATTTGACAGTGTTTGGCATGAAGGTTTGATTGTAAAATTGATGAATTTTAATTTTCCTCTGTACATTATTAACCCTTTATAAGGCAGTGGCAACTATGTTGTCACCAACAAATTATATTTTTTTCTATTTATTAACAAGAGCTCTACTTATTATTTCCCATGTAGTGGCTTTATTTGCTTCTTAGTAACACCCCAGATGAATTTGAGCCATAAAAAAATTGAAATGTCAATTTGAGAACAGTTTTTTTACGAGCAGATGGTAAGTTTCGAGTGGAAGAAGGATTTTCAGTTATAATTCGTTAAAAAAAACGACAAAGATATATTTTTTTCGTTGGTATTAATTATTTTGAATCTCCTGTGTTAGATTATTACGTGATTAGCGTGGAAAAAGCTTTGCCTTTCTGTATATTTGGTTTTTTGATTTTTGACGAAATTGTGTTTCAAGGGTCCCCCCTTGGGAACAAAAGCGCAAAAAATTTTTTTTCACTTATAATGCCTTGTTCGACAAGAACTCTTCACCAAAAAATGTAACGTGCCTTGATTTGACTGGTTTTACGTAAAACTTAATTTTAAAAAATCTTTTATTTATTTCTGTTGTTGCCTGTTTTCCCGCTTGCCGGGCAGTGGGAACTATATTGCCACCAATTTTTCAATTTTTCTGAACTGTTTAATGTATAACAAACATACATTTGAGTTTAATACCAAGTCAATTTTGTGTCCTATTGTTGTTTTTGTTCATTTATTGCTTAGATTCGTCTGCCTTATACAGGGTTAAACTGATCCAAAATTATTAATCAGATCGCTCACTGCAGGTAAACTATTAGAATTCCAAATCTGATAGATTACCTGTAAGGGCTGGTGTCCCGCAAGGCAGCATACTGGGGCCATATTGTTTAACATTTTTACTTCTGACTTACCTGATTTACCACCAGGGTGTCAAAAATCTTTGTTTGCAGATGACACGGGCCTTTCTGCCAAAGGGCGAAGCCTTCGTGTCATTTGTAGTAGATTGCCAAAAAGTTTGGATATTTTCTCCACTTACTTGCGAAAATGGAAAATTTCCCCGAATGATTCCAAAACTCAGCTATTCTATTGCAACGATTAGCTCCTTGTACCCTTAGTATAAATTAGGTTAGGTTTAGTTTGAGTTGAAAACATTGTAATTCCTACATGGTTCAATTCAACCAGAGGAAATATCCTAACTGCCAGAGATAATTATCAAATAAAATTAGTTAAAAAAATTAAGGGTTAGATTAGTGCAAGACAAAATTTCCAAAACGACTTAACTCCTTTGGAAACAAAGATTCAAACGTCGATTTGAAGAACCTGATAGCACTTCGACCCCGATCAACGCCATTAACAGGTAGCAGAAACATTCACCTACCTATTGAGACTTATTTCCACTGTTCTGATAACCAAGGTGTTAATCAAATGAATAGAACAATTGCACCTTTTTGTGGCAGGGATGTTTTTCATTAAACTCTTACGTTCAACTCAGTCTAGCTCTATACGTTTGGTGTCGTAAAATACGAAAGAACGCTTCGAACACAAAGGCCACGCCGTCCAAACCGCTCATTAAGCAACCTTCCATCGATCTCAAGCTCTGACAACGACCGGGTGACAAAACGTTTTCAACAATCAACTTGATCTATTGTCGACACTCGTCAGTCGCTCCGTCAAAAAGCATTCGAACATTCAAATGCGGTACTTCGCTCCGTTCGTGAGTCAATCGTTAGACTTCGATGATGGCACCCACTACCGCATGCATACATAAATACTCTCGACAAAAACAGTCTTAAAACTGTCCACAGCTAAAGTGGAAAAATGCTACGTGTAGCGTCGATCGTTTAAGGGAGATGTAAAATTATGACTGATGGCCGACTGCATGCAAGCGGTTTTACAGGTTCAAGCCTGCTTCCATCGGATCGCATAAAAAAGTAATTATCGGTTAAGGTTGCGTCTTCATTTCGCGCCTCTGCCGTTGCAGTCGCAGCCGACGGCATAAAAAAGGGCAAATTAAAAGCGATCAAATCATCCTGTCGCATCGCATCACCGTGTGCAACACTGCAGCCATCTCTGCCGCTGTGTGGTCGTGGCAACGCCAACGGCTTGAAATCGCGCCAAGGACCAAATCTTTTGTACAGTGAATCGTCATCTCCACTCCGGCAGGCAGAAGAATGAATGGTCCTGCGCTTCTTAACCCTGCAACGAGCAGCTGCGGTGGAGATGAATGTCGAAGAAACGTGTAGTCCTTTTCTGCACAAGTAAAAACGATCTTTTATTACAGGGTACCACTGCAGGGTTAAGGGTATGCGCCAAGTAAGGCATAAATCACTCCGCCTTGCTTGCTGAACAAAAAAAGTGCGGAGTTTAGTCGGGTGACGAATCACCCGGCGCGGTAGCCAGCCGATGTAAGAGCGAGAAATTGCGCAGATTGGCACTGTGTGCGCCGCCTATTCTGTAGGTTGGGGCCACGGGCGGAGGTCCTGATTCAAGGGTTCAATCTTTATTTGCTTACGCTGCACTTGTCAAGAAGCTGCTAGCCTTCGGCAAATCCACTATTGCTCGGGTCAGAATACAGACAGGACCGTGAATCTCTGATCAGATCGTGTCATACATACAGATTGGTTGATCATCTTGCTCTTGAGGCTGTCCGGTGTCATGGTGGCAATGAATCGTTATTATTGTTGCCACACAATTGAAATGGGTTCAATTTGTCAATTTCATGGGAAAGATAATTTAAAACCGCTGATATTATTATGAAAGGAATGGCACCAAGGTGGCAAACAACGCTGATTTTTCGATCACAAGTAACTTGATCCCCGTATCGGAGAGAATTGATCCCTCTATGAGCTAAACATGTTCAGTTCAAGTTCTATAAAAGCCCAAATTAGTTTATTTTTGAATCCTAAATAATATGTATAGTACTACCTAAAAGCAGTGTTGACCCAGTCAATACAAAATCGTATATGATGCAACACAAGATGCTACGTACATATAGGCGATATATATACATATTGTATGGGGAAATACCTATATGGCCTCCACTTGAGCATCTTATGTGACATCATATACGATCTTGTGTTGACTGGGGAGTTAGGCAAGCACCTATCTAGACCAATATTTGATGTCACGAATTGTAACACGGCAGGCACTGCTTCTATTATACACTAAGAAAATCTTGCGGTGAACCCGAAGGCCCGTGACATACCGCATTCTGATGTCCGTGTTAGGAATGTACGGGATTGGTTACATATGAAATTTTTGCTGGCTTTGCAAAAATTGAAATTTTTTATAGCTTATCGTTAATATTCTTAAGTTTCAATGAAAAAGGCAAATTGCTAGAGAGTGTCCGAGTCGATTGATATGTAAATCTTTAAAATCCATCGAAAGATAAAGGCGCTAGTAACGCTAGGCTTTTTTCATATGGGCGTAATTGATTCTGATCTTGATTTTTGGAATGGCAATTTCAAACTATTATGTTCAAACTATTATGCGTCGTACATTGTATGGTTAAATATATTGTAGACATAACCGATCAAAATGCTCAACAATGAATTTTGAAGAATAATAATAATAATGAGTCACATATTTTTATATTGTTAACATGCATTTTTTTTTTTCAAAACTGATTAAATAATTAAACCTTCAGTTGTTAAACGAATCAAAAACAATTGAAAGTATAGCCACATTAGAGTAATATGTTAACGTATTGTATCCACAGTATGGATACGATATGTGCAACCATCAAGCAGCAATATATTCTGTTGTATACTGTACATTATATGGCAAATCAATTGTTTATACTATTGATCCAATGGTACATTTTAATCCGGACAGTGGTCTCGAGATACAGGCAAATTACCCAACTTCGGAAGTAGTGCGCTGGATTCGCCAAAAAATGTGCTAAATACCGCATTATTCAGTTTTACAGTTAATACTTCGGAAGAAAGATCGGTTAGGAAGTCCCAACTTCCGAATGCTAATTTGGTGCTACGCCTATAATAAATATTCCTGCGCCTATCGACGTCGATGCCTCTGCTCGGGACGGAAAACATTAAAGTTGTCATTTTTGCTTGATTAATTCTCGCGTTGTGAAGAAATTGGGGTTTCA
This sequence comes from Armigeres subalbatus, assembly GCF_024139115.2. Taxonomy (NCBI): domain Eukaryota; kingdom Metazoa; phylum Arthropoda; class Insecta; order Diptera; family Culicidae; genus Armigeres; species Armigeres subalbatus. Next base: position 112,898,181 of record NC_085139.1, on the reverse strand, counting down.
TTTGTATGGGAGCCCCCACTTTCCAAAAAGGGGAGGGGTCTTGATCCACCTTAAGAACCTTCCCCGGCCCCGAAAACCTTTGCATACAAATTTTAACGCCGATCAGTTCAGTAGTTTCCGAGTCTATAAGGTTCATACAGACAGAATTTCTTTTATATGTATATATCAAGATTACCACATTTCTTTAAATTTCACATTTCGCGTTATATTTTATATTTTTGTATTTTCATATTTATATAAGGCCGTTACAAATATTTTATATAAATTATGCCCTACTGGTCTTCTGAAGATCAAGGAGAGGAGAAAAATAAAAAAAAATATTAAAATGAAACACATTGTGCGGTGCATAACGTCACAAATGGGGACGGGAAACGGACTCTTCCTTCCGGGGGTGCAGTCAAAATTTTGATACTGGCTAACACTCAACAGGCCAGAGATCAACATGTAATCCATGTGCAAGGCGAACCGATATCCACAAAAAATTACCGGAAGGGTCTTATAGTGGCAAGGACGGAAATCTTCGTTTTACTATCAGTTGCATCGATGCTCAGTAAGCAGCTTCATCATTGATTCGTGTTTGTTTTGATCAGACGCTCGGCAATTAGGCTATCCATGAGGACATTCAGCGATGGGACTGACCTGGGACTGACAATCAATATCAAAACAAAGTGTGTATGCAGTTGAAGGTAACTCACTGCTGGTGTTAACCGGGCTTTACATTTTCCTTTGAATCGTTGTGTCAGTCCGGTCTATAGATGTCAAAACATTCAAGTAAACAAAAATCGTCAGCTGATCGCAGCTGTCTTATGGATTGCCTTATGCAGGCACGAACATCTCGCAGCATTCTGTCAAACTTCCATACTAAATTTACCGCCCGATCCTCAATAGCCGATTGATAATCGAGCGTAAAAAATGAATATCTACCGGGGCTGAAATTAATATTTTAAATTGCCGTTGATTTGCACCGATAAATGATGATTATTTTACTTTATATACACCGCAGTATGAAATGATATTCATATTTTGAGATTTCAAAATGAATATCAATGTGCCAAGCTGAAGATTCATTTTGACACCGCACAAAACAACGCTGACACCGAGAGTCGTCGCTTGTTGCTGTTCGTGCACATGCCGTCCTATTCATTCGCACATTCAAATTCGGGAAGGACTAGCAACTTGATTGTGTGTTGGATGCAGGATGTCAGCTGTTTGAATGTAGTTGAAATGACTTTTTCTGTCCCTAATAGTGGATCGGCTCGCTGGGACACAACGTTGTCTCTTGTTGAGGCTCCAGCAGCGGGATCTTGACTGAGGAAAGCAACAGATTGTCCGTGTGCAGTCGAAACGGTGTCCACATTAGATTACCTCTGGTGTGGTCTAATGTGGATCGTATCGAAGGGACAATTCTTGACCGTTGCTTCCTCCAACGATATGCTCCGATGGGCGGCAGAACGGGTGGACTGTAGCGGATCAGCAGCAGCGATCGGCTCTCCGGCAGCGGCGCAGTGGAATCTGAATCGGGAGGTGCTTCTGATAGTAAAAACTCCGGGTTTCGCTTTTCCACTCAATGTTTATTCCGTAGCGACAAAATACAAAATCAAATTCACTGCCCAGCAGTGGCTATTTTATACATGAATTTCTTGTTCGTGTGTGTGTCAATTGACACCTAAATAAGCTCCACCCATTACGATGGCAACGCCAACAAAAGAAAACAAAAACCTAACCTGGTGGATGAAGCTTGCATTGGACATGACATACAGGGAAGGGGCAAGACGATATTTACCCTGCTTATAGTTTCTAGAATTGGGGGGAAAGGACTATAAAGGTGCATGACTATTAGACTTAACTATTACTAGGGGGTAATGAGGTCAAATCCTCTTAGGAAATTAAATACAGGAAAATAACAAATACAAGTTCAAACTTAATTTACACGTTCGGAACCGAACATTCTCCCCCCGGGCTGATACCGTGAATAATCAAATTTCGGATACACTCAAACTTCGGACGCTTCAATTCGTATGAGAAGTTTTCTGAAAGATTTCATCGAAATGTTTCGTCAAGCTGGATCGGAAGGACTAATAGTTTTAGCTTATTTTAGTATAGTAACATTATAATAAGACTTGTTAAAACAATACGATGAAATGATCAAAAGACAGTCTGAGCTGTCAGTGAGAATTGTTTTCAATTATTCTTCCCGCTACTGAGTATAATCAGGTGTCCGAAGTTTAAATCTTTGTGTCCGAAATATGAATCCAAACCCGCCGGTGTTTATTAATTTATTAAAAACAAGAAAGCTGCTTTCCGGCGCGCGCGAGTCATATTGATCGGGATTCCACAGAGAGTGTTTCGACATTCAATACAGCGGAGCGGACACAGCAGCACGGAGTGGGTGGCAATGCTGAAAATTTATTTCAACTTTTGGAGGCTTAGCGAAAAAGCGGCGGTCGGACAGTTGCAACGCAAGGTGTCGACAAGCGATTGGATGCAGTTAGTTATCGGACAGAAGGCGCATTGGGAAAAAAAATGGGTTCTTCTCAGGACCAACATTTTATGGAAAGAAAGAGTTAATTGCGAAAATGGACTGTTTCGGTAGCATCGGGTTTGGCGTGGTAGTTTGGTTGTTGTTAGTGATTCCATCCGTTAAAATTCACTACATCATCTCCCTCCGACGCGCTATCAAATTCGCTATTTACGATTGAGTTTTGTACTTTAAAGAAAGTTCATATCGCATTGTCGGATCAACCTTCTTTTGTATGCATAAAGACCTTTTTGGAGGACACCATCCTCAAAAATGGCCGAAATAAAGGAGAAATGAGCATAATCAGAAGTGGTGTGAAACCAAACGCAAATATATTTATATGCAGTGTTTGGTTTTGCCCGCGATGTAAGCGTTCGTGGCAAAGTAAGGATTGTGATGTCCCCCACTGAAAGCCAGTCGAGTGGCTTCAGCGGCCAATGAGTCATGTTAATTCTACGGTTAGAGACTCAAAGTCCATCCAACTGGGAACAACTATTCGACTCGACTTCTTGATTCAATTGGCCTACGAGCAGTTTGCTCAATTTTAATAAAACGACACAAATTATTATGGCAAATACCATCAATTTCGAATAGCTACGTAGTCCTACGTCACCTTTGCGTACAACCCGATTGGGCTGCACCTTTGAGTTTTTTAAATGGTTTTTTGTGCTCTTCACCCCAGCCTCCCACAAACCCCCAAAATTTGACGAACGAGGTGGTATGAATTTCCAGACAATTTCACGGGCACAGAAAAAGTCATTGATTTTTCCTTTGGCTTGATCATCACGGAACATCAAATATAGGTCGTGGAGCTCTGACTTTTCTCCAGCAAAGTTTGTGCCATGGTCGGAATGGATTTCGTCTACTAGACCACGACGGTTAACGAATCTTTGTAGAGCTGCTACAAAGGCCGCGGATGACAGGTCGGATGCTAATTCTAAATGTATGGCCTTGGTCACGAAACATATAAAAATGCAAATATAGGCCTTTACTCGTACAAATTTCCGAAAACCTACCCTTATGAATACTGGTCCGGGAAAATCCACGCCGGTTCGGGAAAACGGTGCAGCTGGAACTACACGTGCTTCGGGTGGACGTCCCATTACGGGCTGCAGACAAGAAGGGTTCGATCGGAAACAGGTAACGCACTTCCTCAACACCTTGCGAATGGTTGATTTGGCGTTAATCAACCAAAATTTTTGACGCATGAGCGACATTAGTTCGGATGGTCCTAGGTGGAGATTTTCCATATCACGTATAAGCATTTCAGAAACATGGCTTTTGTTCGGTAGCCAGATTTGGTGTCGAGCATCATACGGCAAGCGAGAGTTTTCTAATCTTCCTCCTACTCTCAACAATCCATCTACCAACACAGGATCTAGTGCTGCTAAACGACGGCTGGGCTTTCCCGAGGAAATTAAGCCAAATTCAACGGACAATTCAAGGCGTTGACACAATCCAACAATAGCAATAAGCGATTTGCGCAATTCAGATACTGTCAAATGGTTATGACATAGGGCAAATGATCCGATAGTCGTGGGTGTTCCTGTAGTTGCGGTAGTGTTATTTTAACAAAATCTACGTATTTAACGCAGCAACCCATATTGTCTATCAATTTGTTGACCTGTCATTACTCGAAATAAAAGAAAACAGATAAGAAAATCCCTCCAAATCGGTAAAGTATTACTAAATTACCATATCTTTTTCTCGGCTTTGCACCAATAGTGGCGGTAGTGTTCCAATAGTTGCGAGTCCCATAAGAAAACGATGGGATTCGTAACTATAGGAACACAAATTAAAAAAAATACCGCAACTAATGGAACACTGCACCAATAATTGGAGGTATCATTTTAGGTAACAATAATGGTTTCTGCAGCGTTTGGAATACTTTTCGTTAAAAATATAATTGATCAGCGGTTGAATAAGTACTTAAGGTAAGCGACATGAAATATAGATGTGGTGTAAGCGAAGAAACAGTGGTGGAACGTGCTTAGTTCCTCCACTATTGGGTCTTTTACCCTACTCGATCTGCGCGATTCAGTCTGCAGTTGCTCGCAAAACGTAGAACATAACAAACAACTCTCTGTAGTTTTCGGAATGAACCAAAGGTTTCGAGAAAAGGAACGTCTTGCAGAACAACTGGAACACAGGTAGTCGGTAACATCGGAATCATGTTGGGTACTTCTGACTCTGGTAACGAGTCTGGAACGGTGACATCATATTGGCATAGTTTCAAAAAAGGTGGTCCGTTCCTCCACAGACTATTCATCGCAAGACTCTGAGGCAAGTGTCCTCTAGACACCACATCTGCCGGGTTGTCTTCGGAACGGACATACGACGAAACGCAATCATTGGTGGATGAATTAACCTCCGTCACACGATTGCGGACAAAAACATCTAGTTGGCTGGCGGGCTTTTGTAACCAAGCGAGTTCAATTTGGCTGTCAGACCACAAACAGATACGCTGAACGTCAATCTTCAAAGATAATACACACTTGGGAACCAATCTGAACAACAACAAGGCGGCACACAACTCCATTTTGGGAATTGTCAATCCTTGACTTACTGCAGAGTAGCGAAACTTTAACATCAGTGCTAGAAACAACTCTCACGTAAATAACTGCTCCATAAGCACGACTGGAAGCGTCGCCAAAACCATGTATTTCGATACATTCAGCGTCCACCAATCCAACGAAGCGAGGAATTTTTATCATTTCAACGTACTTCAAGGATTGTATAAATGTAAGCCAAGACTGCAGAATATCACCTTCCAAGCGGTCGTCCCATCCTTCTTCATCCTTCCATAAACGTTGCATGATCTCCTTCGCTAGGACGATCACGGGAGCAACCATTCCTAACGGATCAAAAAACTGAGCGATTCCAGAGAGTACGATACGTTTGGTTGGCGGTGTCAAAAGTTGGAATGGCAATCCACAATGGAAGCGGAAGGAATCGGCATCAGGATCCTATAGTAGGCCTAGAGTTTTAATAACTTTGTTGACGTCAGAATTTTCAAACTCTAAATACTTCTCGCGATCTTTCTCAGCGACGGTGTCCAGAATGGTTGCATCGCTTGCACACCATTTATGAACCGGGAAACCTCCTGACATCATCAAATTCGTTAAATCAGAAGGAAGCTGAAAGATTGGTCGATGGTATCTGCTCCTTTACCACGTCATCGACGTAGACGTCTTCTTCTACGATCCTTGACGCTATTGGAAAACGCTGGGATTCATCTTGGGCAAGTTGTAACAATGTTCGAGTAGCCAAATACGGGGCGCAGGCAGTCCCGTAGGTCACGGTTGTCAATTCGAGGATCTGAAGTGGGCCATCTTGATTATGTATCCCTCTAAAAAATTCGCTGTAGACTGGAATGCTTCTCATCAACACGAATTCGTTTATACATTTTGGAAATGTCGGCTGTTATTGCGAAGCGATGTTCGCGGAACCAAAGAATTATAGAAAACAGGTCTTCCTGAACAGTAGGGCCGATCATTAGGACATTATTTAGAGATGGACCTGTTGTTCGTGCCGAGGCATCGAAAACAACTCTCAAACGGGTGGTGGAACTGCTTGGTTTTAGGACTGCGTGATGGAGCAAGTAGTGAATCAACTTTCCAGGGGGGTCGTACAAATCGGAAACTTGCTTACAATAGGACAAATCCTTGTACTCATTAATGAAGTCAGTGTACGCATTCTTCAACTCGGCATTTTTGGATAATCGTTGCTCTAGCATGTGAAAACGTTTCAAAGCTAACGTTCGGTTGGTTCCTAGCTCGCTTACTGATTCCTTCAACGGTAGTTGGACAGTGCAGGTTCCATCCAGGTTACGAAAGGTAGTGGAATTGAAGATTTGCTCACAATCCTGCTCCTCCTTGGACACGGCATCGACAGACTCGACGGCATCAACAGACCAAAACTTCTCCATACATTTTGATAATGGCCGTAGACTGGCTGTATAGCAATGCTGATTATCATCCGCATCCTCAGCACCACCAGCAACAGCCCACCCCAATCTGGGTTCCTTAAGGATGGGTAGCCTGTTGCCTAGCATTAACTGTCCGGGCAGCATCAAATGGAAGAACAGTTTAACTCCAATCAATAATTGGATTTCATCTGGGATATGGAAGGTAGGATCGGCAAGCAACAAACCAGAGGGAATTTTCCATGATCGAGGATCCAATTTTTGACCAGGGAGGGTACCTGTCACCACATCGGTGACCAAACACCCGATTTGAGGTTGGTAGTTCATACAACGGGAACGGAATGTAAGTGTTGTTTTCTTATAAGGTACCGATCTTTTACCGGCTGCTCCAAAAACTTGCACATGGGTGGGTAACTGGCTGATTCCCTAGCCTTCCACAAAGGAACGGGAAACTAGATGTGGTTGGGAACCACAATCGAGGAATGCGCGACAAGGGTGGGTATTTTTTTTTCAACAGTGGGCAGAACATGAGTACTTCCAACAATTTGGGTGGGTTCAGGTTTGGATCTTGGGGATTCAACAACGGGCTTTGGATTTGGTTTGGCAAACTTGGGCTCATGCAGTAGTGTATTGTGTCTGCTTTGACACTCCTGGCAAGATTTTGTTGAAGGGCATTTTGAGTCAATATGGCCTTTCCTCAGGCAATTGAAACAAATATTAAGCTCTCTTACCTTGATTCTACGCTGGGGTACCGTCAGGGATAGAAACATGTCGCACTTGAAATTGGGGTGGCTCGCACTGCAGATCTCACACATTATCTCACTATTAGTTACCGGTGTAACCATAGCAAACGATCTCACCGGTGGGGGCTTCGGGATGAATTTCAAGCTGGACTCCTTAGCTGACGTCGGTCTCGGAGGGCTTGCTTCACAACGCTCCAACAACGAACATCGTTCCTTCAGATACTCCACGGTGTCTTCGTATGTCGGGATTTCCTTATGGGGTATGGTGGCTTCCCACTGCTTCCTCGTCTCAGGGTCGAACGCATCGGACAGAACGACGACGACAAACCTTTCAGAAACGCCTTCCAAATCCTGCTTCAAAAGCTTCAATCCCTCGACGTGGCGGGTTACTTCGTTCAGCAGCTCCCTCAGCTGCTTGGGACATTCCTTGCTCATCCGCTTTAGGCTCAGCAACCCATGGATGTGAGCGTCGACTGCCTTCATCTTGTCCTCAACAATGTCAAGCAGCAGCGCCCAGGCGTGGGTGAAGTTGCCTTCGCTAAGTGTTTTCGGGTCGAGAATCTTGGCAGCTGAGCCTCCCGCTAATGCTCTCTCAAGGTGGTGTAGCTTCACTGCGTTGGAATCCTTCGATCGGGCCATGATATCCGAAAATATTTGTTTGAATCGTGGCCAGTTTTCCGGCTTCCCATCAAAGGAAGGGATGCCTTCATATTTTCATATACTCATTTTTCATATTTTTATATTCGCATATTTTCGTTTTTTCAATGGTTTATTCTTAAGGACGCGGCGGTGCGATTAGCGGCGTCAGTCGTTTAAGCGTATTTGCGAGCCGCGGAGTGTGGGTTCGATTTTCGCCCTATTAAGGAAAAAAAAATTTTTTTATGTGGAAAATTCTCTACCGGTCCACTGGATATTGTGTGAATGTCCTGCCAGTTGATTCAAAAGTATTAGATTGCTAATGTCGTTCCTGTTCGCGTGACTAACATCTAGGTTACTTTGACCTGGCAGCCAAAGTACTAGTGCTACAAGTCTCAAACCAATGTTGACGAAGAAAGCAAATATGCACTACAACATGATCCATACATTATGTTCAATTGAAGCTTGTTGAAGCATAATTTGAAAAATTAAATTAAATGTCTACAGCGCCACTAGCGTTCTAGTACTTCTACTGTCTTGCCCGTTGCCTATTATTGTATTATGTATTCAGTCTAAGCGACCTTTTGACTACGACGGTGATCCTGATTTTTCAAGTATACTTTTATATTTTCATGTTTTAAATTCATATTTTTGTGTTATCGTCAACCAAGAAAATAAGATTACTTATCACACAACTATAGGTACGAGCTTATTTTTTGTTATTATTTTTATTTTGTGTGCTTTTTTGGCATCTTGCTGTGAGTTCAAAAATTAATGTTGATTATATTTCTCAAATTTTGACGGAAAATAAATGCAAATTCATCCGAATGTTATATCATTCAGCAGCAATTATAGTCAGGAATAAGATACCTAACTCATAATAGGTACCTACTTGAAATAACAGAAAACATTTCTTGAAAATGGTTAAACAGATCAATGTTACCATGGCGATCAAAGTTCCCCCGGATTACGGTAAATGGAAAGGGCAGGTGCAATAGAAATATCATACTACTAATGCCTTTGAGTACACCCAGTTTTTTTTTACACGGTTGGAATTCATCAATTTCTCGGTAAACCCGAACTTTCACAACTTTTTAAATACCCCCTGAATTTTCTTTGATTTTTTATGAATTTTTTGGTGGGGTCAACTCATTGTTTCATTGACGCTGAAAGTCTTAAACGACTAAAACCAAACCGTGTAAAAAAAACCTGGGTGTATTGATGTTTATATAGGGGAGACCGTGCTGGTTGGCCGAGTTATGCTTTCGCTGTCATAAATACACAAGTCTTGAGCACATTTGTGACATATTTACAAAACAAATGCAGCGAAAAAAATCGACCAACAATCCTAAGGCTGGGGTAGGTTGGCCGAGTTTGTGTTTGTTTGTAACATATCAATTCAATCAGTGGGCAATGTTTAGAATTAGTGGTAGGAATAGGAAATGGTAGTGTTTACAATTTTGTAATATTTAAGCACGCACAAAATCTTAACTCTTCACTTTTTGGTCTTTTTTTAACATTTTTAGTGATTTTTTTACAACTCTCGCTACTTTCCTTTTCTCTTCTAGAGTATACTTACGTTTGATATCATTTTCTCATGCATTTTCCATCCTTTCAATACTGCTTTTATTGGGGAATCGGTCAAAATTTGTGTCGATTGGTATTTACTGAATTTTCAGCTAGGCCAAACAGCCCACAAAGAAACCTACCAACCTGGATGTTTTCGATCAATCACAATTTACAAACACAAAAGTTAGATTATTCTGGAAACATATAAACCATTTTAAAAGAATTTTGAATACCCTTTTCAGCGTACCGAGTTTTTGGAAATCGGATGAATATTGATTCGTGTTATAAATATTACTTTACCATAACATAGATTTAGCGCTACTAATCAAATTAGTAAAAAGCGTGGTCATGTACAAACGGAAACACAAAAACACCAAAAAATAAATCCGTACGTGGGTGACCTTATACCCCACCAAAATCATTATAATTAGCCTAAGATGCGCCTTATAGAATTTTCACAAAAGCCGACCTGTCCTGGTCTTCCCTACATTCTTCAAAAACACATTTTTTAAAACAGCATCTCTCTTATGATGTAAAAACAACAATAATTATAAATAATTGAGCATACTAGCATACGAGCTAGAGAAGATGGTTGAGATCCAGGATCCAGTTTCCTGACTTTCTTCAAATCTCAGATCGGTCTCTAGCCACCGGAGTTATACCGGACTTCCGTGGGTATGTTTAAAATGTAGTTTTCTCCTGCTTGGATTTTTCTGTAACATTTACTTTCTCCATGTTTTATGCTTTGCCCAGAAACTAGAACTAATTTGCTGACCAATTCTGGATGCAGGAAAAGAATCCATCACACATACGCAGATACAGGGGTTAGGCAAAATGATTGAGATAGGCAACATTTGGCCCAAATTCAAATCGACTACTACAGAATGGTCAGGGCAACTGATCGTCCTGAATATGCTTCCTGAAGCATCTCCATGAAAAATCTTGAAGTTTGATACCCATATTGATAGGGTTCTGAACGTTTTTCAAATTGGCCACTTCCCCCGGGGCACCTGGAACCTACTACAGAGTGGTCAGGGCAACTGATCGTCCTGAATATGCTTCCTGAAGCATCTACTTGAAAAAACTTGAACTTTGATACTCATTTTGATACGGTTTCGAACATTTTGCAAATTGGCCACTTCCCCAGGACACCTGGGACCTACTACAGAGTGGTCATGATAGCTGCTGGTTCTAAAATGCATTTAAAAGTAACACCTCGAAAAATCTTGAAGTTTGATACCCATATTGATAGGGTTCTGAACGTTTTTCAAATTGGCCACTTCCCCCGGGGCACCTGGAACCTACCACAGAGTGGTCAGGGCAACTGATCGTCCTGAATATGCTTCCTGAATCATCTCCATGAAAAATCTTGAAATTTGATACCCATATTGATAGGGTTCTGAATGTTTTTCAAATTGGCCACTTCCCCCGGGGCACCTGGAACCTACTACAGAGTGGTCAGGGCAACTGATCGCCCTGAATATGCTTCCTGAAGCATCTCCATGAAAAATCTTGAAGTTTGATACCCATATTGATAGGGTTCTGAACGTTTTTCAAATTGGCCACTTCCCCCGGGGCACCTGGAACCTACTACAGAGTGGTCAGGGCAACTGATCGTCCTGAATATGCTTCCTGAAGCATCTACTTGAAAAAAGTTGAACTTTGATACTCATTTTGATACGGTTTCGAACATTTTGCAAATTGGCCACTTCCCCAGGACACCTGGGACCTACTACAGAGTGGTCATGACAGCTGCTGGTTCTAAAATGCATTTAAAAGTATCACATCGAAAAATCTTGAAGATTGATACCCATATTGATAGGGTTCTGAACGTTTTTCAAATTGGCCACTTCCCCCGGGGCACCTGGAACCTACCACAGAGTGGTCAGGGCAACTGATCGTCCTGAATATGCTTCCTGAAGCATCTCCATGAAAAATCTTGAAGTTTGATACCCATATTGATAGGGTTCTGAACGTTTTTCAAATTGGCCACTTCCCCCGGGGCACCTGGAACCTACTACAGAGTGGTCAGGGCAACTGATCGTCCTGAATATGCTTCCTGAAGCATCTCCATGAAAAATCTTGAAGTTTGATACCCATATTGATAGGGTTCTGAACGTTTTTCAAATTGGCCACTTCCCCTGGGGCACCTGGAACCTATCACAGAGTGGTCAGGGCAACTGATCGTCCTGAATATGCTTCCTGAAGCATCTCCATGAAAAATCTTGAAGTTTGATACCCAGATTGATAGGGTTCTGAATGTTTTTCAAATTGGCCACTTCCCCCGGGGCACCTGGAACCTACTACAGAGTGGTCAGGGCAACTGATCGTCCTGAATATGCTTCCTGAAGCATCTCCATGAAAAATCTTGAAGTTCGATACCCATATTGATAGGGTTCCGAACGCTTTTCAAATTGGCCACTTCCCCCGGGGCACCTGGAACCTACCACAGAGTGGTCAGGGCAACTGATCGTCCTGAATATGCTTCCTGAAGCATCTCTATGAAAAATCTTGAAGTTTGATACCAATATTGATATGGTACCGGATAATATATACGTGATTGGAAGGATACACATAATTGACCTTAGTATCCGGAACCAGGTTTACTGAAATGGCCATATCTCGGCTGTTTTTCAACGGATCTTAGCGCAACAGCCCGCATTCAATTTTCAATAAGATCTAGTTTCTAGGAAAATAATGTTTATCGATGTAACTTCGAACCACACAAAAATACGAGTGGCAGAAAAAATGTGTTTTTGACATGGCCTCCGAAAATCCGGAACATCTCCGGTGTCCCGGTGGCCAGTATTCTTGACCGCACATGTTCCTAAATCTTGACTAAATTTGCCGTCGAATGCTTCCGGTTGTGTCCAATTTCATCAATTTTTCAAAAAGTTATAAGGATTTGAATTTGGGCCAAATTTTGCCTATCTCAATCATTTTGCCTAACCCCTGTATATGTTAATTTCCGTAAACCATTACCAATTTTTGCATTCGTGTATCATGAGGCTAACACAATGATACGTTGATGCCCAGGGAAGTCGAGAAAATTTCCAACCCGAAAATTTCATAGAACCTGGAATCTAACCCAGCCACCTACATCTTGCTCTTGATTTGTAGTCTCGCTACTTATCGCATGGCTAAGAAAAGCCGATATCTACTACAAATAAGATTTTTTGGGATACATTTAAGGAAACCATTGATTATCTTTTTTATAATTTTCACTGAAGGCACCTAGGATCGTGAAAAAATCTAAAGCTTTGTATTCGTCATATTGGGCTTTTTAACATGAATACTTTTTTAATATTCCATCGTCCAGATGGCTTTGAAAAGGTATTACGCCGCTTATTCGAAGTATTCATACTGTTGCATTCGCTGTTATATCAAACAACTGACAACCTAAATTTGCATCTCCCAAGTTGCGAGGCGATTAAATTACCATTATCAAATTACAAGGATTAAATTTTTACATGATGGGAATAAGCGCAATAGACTAATTAGCGCATACTTTTGAAATATGGCTCTCAGTAATGTGAATCAAAGTTCAGCTGCAATTTACATTTGAAGCTGAGTTGACTTATGCGATCGCCAGTACTAAACATACAATTAACCATTCACTATTTAACTATTCAAAACAAACGGCTATTACAAGGTTCACCTTTCCTCTCCACCCTTGGCCTCGACCCGTTGCTAATCATTGAAAGAATATGACGAATGAAATGTCAAGTGCTCGAAACTGGTTTCTCTCCCGCACACCCAGTAGAATTTCTCCCACTTTCAAGGCCAGCAAAAGCTAAGCCCAAGCGCTCAACGGCGCGGCGGCGGTGCCATTGAAAGCGTTGAAAGCATTATTACCTACCTCTTCCCTTTCGGTGCGTTAGCTAGCTGTTTGCCGGCGGCTTGTTTCTAGACCTTAGATTGCAGCCTCTACTACCGCGTGCAAGGCAGCTTGCGAGAAGTTGCAAACACGCGACCAGCAGCGATCACATTATAGTCTGCTGGTTGACCATCGCGACGGCGATTGCTGGCGGCGCGCGTCGCCGAGTGAATTTCATTGAGCTGAGAAGGTTTTGGTTGGAGCAACGAATGAACGAACGTGAGCGTGCGAGCGTGAAAAGAGTGGACTGAGTGATTCCTTAAACTAAATGCAAAATTCAAACGCGATCTGTCACGTAACTGTCGCGTCGTCCGGCAACGTGATTCAAACCAAGGAACCAAATATGATAAGAAAAGCATATTTTTGTTCGGTTGATGATGTTGATTTCCAAACCGTTGCCAAATTGGTCGGGTGAGACGCATGTGATCACTGGAGTGGATATGAAAATGGTTTGCATCAGTTGTCATTAAGGTAAGAGGATTGACCGTGCGTGCGTGACCCAGATGTTTAAAACGGAGGAACGATTTTGAAGGTCACGTTATCTGAGGGTCAATGCGCACATTGGTTTCAACCTTTGAACATCCTTTTATGAATACCACGCGTTGGCCCTTTACGCTGGAATTATATTATACTTATTGTGACACAGTTCAAAAAGTGGTTGAGAAGTCGAACTAGCGCTAACTAAACAAAAGACATGTTATGCTTAACATTTAATTTTTTCATCTACTAGAAAGAACAAGTTATTCGAATCTTTTCATAGATGGAAATTTTTTGTTGAAAGTTTTTGACATAGCAATTGTAAAGTTTCTTGCTGACAAACGTTTTTAATGTCAGTAGAACGAAGAAATGGACGTCTTTCAGGATATCTTGACGAAATTTACGACCGAAATCCATACAGCATCGAAACTCGTTCACCTCAATAATAAATTATTGAAGGGGTGTAAGTATATTAGTGTATCAACCAACCAGCGCATAAGAATCTGTCAAAATCTGTGCAAATATTGTATCAGACCTTACAATTTTGCAAGCTGTTCTTACAATACCTGCATATGAAACTTACAATTGTATTGTATACAAATCGAGCAATTTCGCATATGCCTTTTACAGATTTTGGCAGGTTCTCATGCAGAATTGTCAGAAAATTTGACATGCGCTGTACATATACAATAGAAGCATAAGTACTAGAGCCTAGTGGCGCTGTAGCCATTTGAAGTATTTTGTTAAAATATGCTTCCACAAGCTTAACTTTATCGTGTGCATCATGTTGTAGTCAAGGATAATTTCGATCATTTCTAATCTGGGGTCGATCATTTAGTAGTTTGTCAATAACTCATTCCAGAGGCTGAATTTCAAAAGGCGCTATATGGTGGACTTCTAGTGTGGAGGTTTTTCTATAACACACTGCCTAATAGTTCGTTCTTTGAATTTCACTTATAAAGGAGTTATAACTAGTTGCAGTTACTTAAACTATATGATTGAAATTATGATTATTATCATTTAGCATAAGTTACTGAAAATAGCGCTCTAGTGGAATTTACATAACGAATAGTTTGGCAGATTTGTGGAAAAACCTTCATACCAGAAGTCCACTGATACGGTTTGTGATTGATTGAATCTGCTGCAAGGAAATTTGAGCAAAAAATGGTTAGTTTTTCAATGGCACTTGGTGCGATTTGGCAGAACCCCGGTCAAATGATCGAAAACACCCTTTCATTTCATCATCGGTTGGACACCTAAAGGATCAGTAGTTTGGCTGCTAGTTCTAAGCAAACTACACAGATAAAAATATGTTTTGGTTTTGATTGTATTTTCATGCACATATTCGGAGCATGCAAATAAACACAAAATTCAATCGATATAACTGTTCTTTTAAATCAAAATGAATTTGAACTGTGTTTGCTTGTAAAATTCAATTTAATTTTGATGAAAATCGAGTGTTTATTCGTTTGTTGGAATAAGCTGCAATTTTACACGCCGTTGAATTTTCAAAACTATTTGCTGTGTACATTATGGCCGCGTAAACAGGAGTAACAAGCTTTGTGGTCATTGAAATGGAAACAACAAAAATCAAAACCAACACAGTTTCGAGTGCCGTTTTGTTTGCGATTGTACCGGAAGGGACTGTGTTTGAATTGCAAATTGCAATGAATAAAGAAGATTAAAAATCAAAGGGGTTTTCGTTTCGTACGCGTATTGAACTATTTAAAGAAGACAGGAACACCGTCTTTAACCAGAGGTCTTACAGACTCTTACAGTCTTAACACCTAGATGCAATGCTTATCTAGTCAATCGGTCTGCTCGAATTGAAAATTTTTATCATAATTTGTACGAGACATAGGAAGACGAATAAAATTATGAGAATGAAGTTTGCGACGACGAATATCAATATCTATAAGGCGGACTAAACAATATCACACTGGCAATAGGCCTTTTCATGTAACACTGCCGAGACTGCACTTGTTCACAACCGCTGAACATGCCCGCAAACCCAAAGCTGTCACTTTCATAGAAGAACTGTCAATTGAGGGTAAAATCAGCTGATTTTAAACGTCTCGTGAAAAGGCCTAAATAGTGTTTGTTGTGCCACCCAAGATTTTTTTATGTACAGGTTATCCGACTTCGTCAGTAGATAGGAATGACCAGCGCGCGGAGGGGGGGGGGACATACATTTTCAGTTATTATTTATTTAATCAGACTAAGGCCGAAGTGGCCTGTGCGGTATATAAGAGTCTTCTCCATTCGGCTCGGTCCATGGCTACACGTCGCCAACCACGCAGTCTACGGAGGGTCCGCAAGTCATCTTCCACCTGATCGATCCACCTTGCCCACTGCGCACCTCGCCTTCTTGTGCCCGTCGGATCGTTGTCGAGAACCATTTTCACCGGGTTACTGTCCGACATTCTGGCTACGTGCCCGGCCCATCGCAGTCGTCCGATTTTCGCGGTGTGAACGATGGATGGTTCTCCCAACAGCTGATGCAATTCGTGGTTCATTCGCCTCCTCAACGTACCGTCCGCCATCTGCACCCCACCATAGATGGTACGCAGAAAACTCCAAGTGCGCGTTGGTCCTCCACGAGCATCGTCCAGGTCTCGTGTCCGTAGAGGACTACCGGTCTAATTAGCGTTTTGTAGATTGTCAGTTTGGTACGGCGGCGAACTCTATTCGATCGGAGCGTCTTGCGGAGTCCAAAGTACGTACGATTTCCAGCCACTATGCGTCTCCGAATTTCTCTGCTGGTGTCATTTTCGGCAGTCACCAGTGAGCCCAAGTACACAAATTCTTCTACCACCTCGATTTCGTCACCACCGATGCAAACTCGCGGTGGGTGGCTTACATTGTCTTCTCTTGAACCTCTTCCTATCATGTACTTCGTCTTCGACGTGTTGATGACTAGTCCGATCCGCTTAGCTTCCCTCTTCAGTCTGATGTAGGCTTCCTCCATCTTCTCAAAGTTACGTGCCATAATATCTATGTCGTCGGCGAAACCAAATAGCTGGACGGACTTATTGAAAATTGTACCACTCGTGTTAATCCCTGCTCTTCGTATTACCCCTTCCAAAGCGATGTTGAATAGCAAACACGAAAGACCATCACCTTGCCGTAACCCTCTGCGGGTTTCGAATGGACTCGAGAATGCCCTTGAAACTCGAACTACGCACATCACCCGATCCATCGTCGCTTTGATCAACCGTGTCAGTTCATCCGGAAAACCGTGTTCGTGCATTAGCTGCCATAGCTGGTCCCGATCGATTGTATCATATGCGGCTTTGAAGTCGATGAATAGATGATGTGTGGGCACGTTGTATTCGCGGCATTTCTGCAGTACTTGGCGAATGGCGAACACCTGGTCCGTGGTGGAGCGTTCGCCCATAAAACCCGCCTGGTACTGCCCCACGAACTCCCTTGCAGTTGGTGCTAGTCGACGGCATAACATTTGGGAGAGTACCTTGTAGGCGGCGTTCAGCAATGTGATTGCGCGGTAGTTGCTACAATCCAGCTTATCGCCCTTTTTGTAGATGGGACACACGACACCTTCCATCCACTCCTGCGGCAAAACTTCCTCCTCCAAAATCTTGGTAATGACCCAGTGCAGCGCTATAGCCAGTGCCTCACCACCGTGTTTAAATAGCTCTCCTGGTAGTTGGTCAACCCCAGGGGCTTTGTTGTTCTTCAGCCGGCCAATCTCCTCCTGGATTTCCTGGAGATCCGGAGCCGGTAGAATTATGTCCTGCGCGCGTTCTCCCAGGTCCATCACCATACCGCCATCTTCGTCTGCCACATCGCCATTCAGGTGTTCTTCGTAGTGCTGCCGCCACTTTTGGATCACCTCACGCTCGTTCGTAAGAAGGTTCCCGTTTATGTCCTTACACATATCAGGCTGTGGCACGTGGCCCTTACGTGAACGGTTTAACTTCTCATAGAACTTTCGTGTGTTATTAGCGCGGTACAGTTGCTCCGTTTCTTCACGGTCTCGATCTTCCTGCTGGCGCTTTTCCTCCGGAAAATCGAGTTTTGTCTGTTCCACGCCCGTTTATATCGTGCCTCGTTCGCCCTCGTGCGGTGTTGCAGCAATCTCGCCCATGCTGCATTCTTCTCTTCCACTAACTGCTCACATTCGCCGTCATACCAGTCGTTTCTCTGATCCGTGCTAAGTGCAGCAGTTGTAGTGCTATCAATGGCGGATCGAATATCTCTCCAGCCATCTTCAAGAGACGCTGCGCCTAGCTGCTCTTCCGTTGGAAGTGCCACTTCCAGCTGCTGCGCGTATTCTTGGGCTAGTCTACCATCTTGTAGCCGCCCAATGTTAAGCCGCGGCGTCCGACTTCGACGCGTGTTGTACACCGTCGAAAGTTTTGAGCGCAGGCATACTGCAACGAGGTAGTGGTCGGATTCAATATTCGCACTGCGGTAAGTGCGGACGTTCGTGATGTCGGAGAAGAATTTACCGTCGATTAGAACGTGGTCGATTTGGTTTTCCGTTTCTTGGTTAGGTGATCTCCATGTGGCCTTGTGGATATTTTTGCGGGGAAAGAAGGTGCTTCGGACTACCATTCCGCGGGAGGCTGCGAAGTTTATGCATCGTTGGCCGTTGTCATTCGATACGGTGTGCAGACTATCCGGTCCGATGACCGGTCTATACATTTCCTCCCTTCCTACCTGTGCGTTCATGTCACCGATGACGATTTTGACGTCCCGCAGTGGGCATCCATCGTATGTCTGCTCCAGCTGTGCATAGAACGCTTCTTTCTCGTCGTCGGGTCTCCCTTCGTGTGGGCAGTGCACGTTGATGATGCTATAGTTGAAGAAACGGCCTTTAATCCTCAGCTTGCACATCCTTGCGTTGATTGGCTGCCACCCAATCACGCGTTGGCGCATCTTACCCAGCACTATGAAGCCGGTTCCCAGCTCGTTGGTGGTGCCACAGCTTTGGCAGAAGGTGCCCGCTTTTCCACACTTTCTGTCCTGTCCTGCAAATCTCCTGCAGCGCCACGACGTCGAAGTTGCGGGGATGTAATTCATCGTAGATCATCCTGTCGCAACCTGCGAAACCTAGCGACTTGCAATTCCATGTTCCAAGCTTCCAATCGTGATCCTGTATTCGTCACCTAGGCCTTTGCCGATTATATCGAGTCGCATTATCTCTTATATTGTTCGTAATGATTGGTTTTCTAGGCGGCTTATTGGGCCAGCGCAAACCTCCTGTCTCGTCGGAGGGTCGTCGTGTCAGGGCTGTTTAGCGTCCCACCTAACACCAGGACTTGGGCTTGTGCG
Source organism: Armigeres subalbatus (assembly GCF_024139115.2). NCBI lineage: Eukaryota > Metazoa > Arthropoda > Insecta > Diptera > Culicidae > Armigeres > Armigeres subalbatus. The sequence continues at coordinate 112,879,138 of NC_085139.1, read as the reverse complement.
CTTTGAGCGGCACACGGTCGCTTTGGTGGGGCCTACTTGCGGATACATGCAGCTTTTTATAGAGGTTTAACAGGGCCCACTGTCAAACCCCACCACATCCTAGGCAAGCCCCACAACTCGCAGATGGCCTGGGGAGGGATCGTCAAGCCCTTGGACATAGTCCCTGCTGCCCGCTTTATATACATTTTCAGTGCAAAACGTAAACAAACGAGCATAAATTCCATACAAAAATCCAAGATGGCTGAGTTGGGGATATTGACAAGTCAGAACACCCCCAAATAAATGCATCCTGGTGCCACCCACACTGCTCTCTTTCGCGGGAGAGCAACCAGAAAGGGGAAGAAGAAGAGGTCTAAACAACAACAGTCAATGTTTGAGAGTAACAGGTCAGACATAAATGAAGCTTTAGGGACATCACGTCGCAAATACAGCGTTTCAAGTCCAATGGGTTGGCAATGATCTGCGTATCTTGGGAGGATCATTCCGTGGCAAGAGACGAAGTACAAAACGCACAAACTTGCGCTGGATAGACTCAATGCGTTGGTATGCCATTTTGGTAGTACGAGGACCACAGGAGTAATATAGCGCCTTTAAACAGCACAAACTTGTTTGCCTTAAGGTAAATAGATGTGGAAATACCTTTTGAAGTAATGGACCTTCTGCGTATAATGGACCCCCTGAATAAAACCCCAAATTAAACGCTGGAATCGACGATTTCCTGCAAACTTCCGTCGAATGAAGTTGCTTCATATATCAGGCCAGCGGTTCCATACAATTGTAATGGACTGGGACACAGTAATTTAGTTATATGTACATCCATATAGTTTTCCCATCCAAATAAAGAATATGTGTACCAAATTTGGTTAGATTGCGTCCAGTAGTTCAAAATTCAACTCGTCGTTGCGTATTATGGATCTGGAGGTGGCCATTTTGAACTGCTTATTTTAGTAATAAAGCCCAACTTAAATCGCCGAGTGGTGATACTGCCTTTCTCGCAAGCTTTCTCGCATTTATTCATTTAGCAGCAAACCTAAGGAAAGTGAGAGAAAACCCGGACCTCAAAGACTTGGGAGAGAAAGTAGTGAGGACTAGACGTACCCAGAAGGGGGAGTTGCTGTTCGAGCTGAAGAAAGATCCTACAATCAAAAGCTCGGCCTTCCGGGAGCTCGTTGCCAATTCCTTGGGCAGTGAAGCAAACGTAAGAGCTCTAACACAGGAGGCAGTAGTCGAGTGCAGAGACCTGGACGAGATTACGTCGGAAGACGAACTGAGGGAGGCTCTAGTCTCGCAATGTATGCTGAGTGAGGTGCAGATGACGATCCGGCTGAGGAAAGCGTACGGTGGTACACAAGTAGCAGCGATACGATTACCAGCAGTTGCTGCCAACAAAATGGTGGAGGTGGGCAAGGTGAAAGTCGGATGACCGATGTGCTCGTTGAGACCAGGGTTGTAAAATTTCGGCAGCACTGGATGAAGGTGATGTTTTTTTATATCATGTTTTTATTTTCTTCCTGCTTTGAAATCAACCTCACATTCCCGGAGAGGCAGAAAAGTAAACAACAGAACTCACATCACCCACTGCGCCGCGAAGATGAAATTTACCACAGCAAAATGTACACATTCACCCAGAAAATTGAAAAAATTCACCACGCGTTTAAATGGGCCACTCACAGTCATACGGTAAGGCGCGAACTGAGCAGCCTGTCAGAGCGACTTGTGAGTGGCTGAATGCGAAATTGAACTGTCGGTGTTGGAAATGATTTTTCGGCTGCACCCAGTCGCACTCACCACGGCGGCGATGAAGGCGACTGCAGATTATACTGAGATCCATGTTTTTCACTGCATTGACTGTGAAATATTTCTACCCTGGTTGAGACTCACTCCGCGGGTAACCAAAGAGATGGAGCGATGCTTCAAATGCATGGCGTTTGGACACCAGGCGCGAAACTGCAAAGGTCCGGATAGATCCGGTCTATGTAGATAATGTGGCGAAGAAGGACACGTTGCTAGGGACTGTATGAAGCTGGCTGACCAACGCCAGAGGTTACAGTTTGCTGGAGGCGCTTGCAAAGCTGGAAGTCAGACTGGGCAACGAAGGTACCGTTAGTACATTTCGCAGAGACAGCAGGGAGTCCATCATTGACGTGACGTTTTGCAGCCCGTCGCTGGTGAGAAACATGAGCAGAGCTGGAGAGTTTGTGAGGACTACACTCATAGCGATCACCAAGCTATCCGGTATAGTGTTGGAACACGGCTACCGACGACGCGGAGAGGGATAAGGACTACCGGGCGAAGATGGAAGACGAAAAACTTTGACAAGGAGCTTTTCATCGAAGCACTTCGAGTTGACAGCGGCACAACAAATCTGGAAGCAGATGAACTGACGGAAACGATAGCGAGGGCTTGCGATGCGTCGATGCCAAGGAAACTGGAATAATTGGACAGCCGACGTCCAAATTACTGGTGGATCGAACCTCTTGCCAATCTTCGTGCTGCCTGTCCAAGGGCCAGGAGACGTTTTCAGATGACAAGGTCTGAAACGGTAAGAGAAGAGCGTAAGATAGTTTTCCGGGAAGCTAGAGCGGCTTTCAAACGGGAGATCAAAGTCAGAAAGTCCAACTGCTTCAAGCAGTTGTGCCAAGAAGCTGACGCTGATCCTTATCGTGTGGCAATAACGAAAATCAAGGGTCCAGCGACGCCAGCGGAGATGTGTCCGAACAAGCTGAAGATCATCGTGGACGGTCTTTTCCCGTAGCATGATTCTACGATGTGGCCGCCTACACCGTACGAAGATGAAGACCGAGTCACCATTGCAGGTATGCAAGACTCCAACGACGAGCTGCCATCAGTGCGAAATGTCTGAAGATGAAGAAGCTGAAGAAAGTTCGGATGGAATTCCAAACGTGGCTCTAAAAACTGCGATACTGGCGTTTCCAGATTTGTTCAGGATGGTGCTGCAGAAATGCCTAGCAGATGGCTACTTTCCAAATAACTGGAAGATTTAGAAACTGGTGTTACTGCCGAAACCAGGAAAACCGTTGGGGAGTCCAGCTTCGTATAGGCCCATATGCCTGCTGGATACACTGGGGAAGCTTCTGGAAAGGATTATCCTTAATGTGCTGACGCAGTTCACGGAGGGCGAGATCGGCTTGTCGGAGAAGCAGTTTGGATTCCGAAAAGGCAGATCGACGGTGGATGCAATTAAGGCGGTCGTTGAAGTTGCAGAGAAAGCATCCAAGAAAAAGAGGTGCAGCAACGACCGTTTGAATTTCAACATTCATGTCGACTATTCCTGCGAGAAGGCGGCTAAGATGGTCACTGCGCTTGCAAGAATCATGCCGAACGTTGGCGGACCGAGAGGCAGGTGTATGCGTCTTCTGGCGACCGTATCATCCTCAATACTTAGGTACGGCGTTCCAGCCTGGGGAGTTGCGCTCAAGACGAAACGTAATCGCAGGAAGTTGAACAGCGTGTTCGTCTAATGGCCATTCGAGTGGCGAGTGCGTACCGAACCATTTCGTCAGAGGCAGTTTGCGTTATCACAGGGATGATTCCAATCTGCATAACCTTAGCAGAGGATATCGTGTGCTTCCAACCGAGAGGTATCAGAAATGTGAGGGAGACGGTGAGACTGGACTCTCTGGTGAAGTGGCAGCAGGAGTGGGACAATGCAGATAGTGGAAGGTGGACCCACCGGCTCATCCCCAATGTGTCGACGTGGGTGAATATGGCAATATCTGCACCGGTGTGGCCATGCGTCATCGCCATTCTGCCCGGTGTGTATCAACGTAGAGGAGACTCCAGAGCACGTGTTATTCGATTGTTCGAGGTTTGCGGAAGCACGTAGACGAATGCCTGGCCTAATCATGGACAACATTGCACAGCGAATGTGTGACGATGAAGATACGTGGAATGCGGTAAGCAGAGTCGTGAGGCAAATACTGTCAGAGCTGCAGCGTAGACGGAGAAGGGACCAGCAAATAAGCGTCGGCTCGGAGGAAAATCCAGCAATCCAGCATGGTGTGCAGTGTTTGGCCTCGGGTAGTCGGGGCACCGGTGAACCGGAAGTCTTCTGCCAACCGAAATCGTCGGACCGACTTCGGCACTCGATCAGCCAACCTGTTGAAGAAAGAAGAAAGAAGAAAGAAGAAGGAAGTGCTTCGGGTATATAGGGCACCGCCAGGGCACCACCGGAACTGTCGGACCACCTCTGCAAGCGGAAGACGAAGTTGGCGCAATGCGTGAAAGCATCCCCTGCAATAGCCGCCGGTAGTCGGGGCACCATCAGTGTGGAAGTTTCCTTCACCGGAGCTGGTGGACCACCCTGGGGGAAGTCAGGAGGATTCGAGTGAGGATGTTTGTTACACGACCGCCGAGGGATCGAGACAACGTATTTAGCAGTGGATCTCAGCAAGCCAGTCGGCGAACTAGCCTAAGCTAGGGAGCGGAATTTTAGAAGAAATGCATGAGCACAGTGCAATATAAAGATCTGATGTGAAGACATTTTGTTTCCATTTCGTTTTAGTGGAAAAACAATTGGAAAAGTGTTAAATCAGCAATCGATTTAAAACCATTAGCGTTAGGTATTTTCATATTATGTTTGTCATATTAATAGGGTAAGTGTACCGGTTAGTGCATAATTTGGCCAAACTTGAAAAATAAATATTTTTAAAAAACTATCGATCAAAACCATCTAATAAAACTCTTGAAAATTGCTTTATTTTTGGAGTTATGTGAGAAACTGACCATAGCCAAAACTGGTACAGTCATCCTAGTTAATATTATTCATAGCTTAAGTTTGATTTTGGAATAAAAGTTTTCGCAGTTCCTACAAATTTACAGCTCTTACATTTGATTCGATTCCAACATAGCACTCCAACAGAGAACAATTGTTACAATTTGTCTTGTTTGAAATTCAAAAATCAAAAATAGTACCAAGTTTCAAAAGGAGCCCGACCCGACGGTAATTGCAACTTGTTCTGGCTCGGAAATAAATTTTACCCGTAATGCTGGGTAGACACCTTTACGTGGTGTGTTACGGGGTAAGATCTACCACGGTTACATTGCCAGCTACAGGCAAATCCTGACCCAACGAATACCTTCCTCATTATCCAACTCCGTGGTACTTATGAGGGTGTCGCTAAGTCGGTGGCCTCTCGTTAAGTAAGTACTACATCAGCACTTCCTTCCTCTCCCTAGTTACGGTGAAGATGGGCGTGGCCAGGAGTAGTAATCCTCATGCTTTTGTTATTTTTGTTTAAGACTGGAATCAAGGACCACTCCCCTTCTTGATTTCTGATAGCATTCTAGATAAGGATCTCAAAAGTAAAACATGAGTATCACTAGTGTCCAATCTACAAATTACACCGCAACAATGCTAATGCTAATGCTTGTTCTGGCTCGGAAATAAATTGAATGATAAACACTAGGCGACAATGGACATGTATAAGAAAACATTTTAGATCAATCGAGCATAATTTAGGGATCTAATTGATTAAAGTTATCAATTTGGCATTTGACTGCATTTGTGTACGAAATCCCAGAGTTTTATTCTCTGGAAGTGGAAAATATCCCATTTTTTTATGTCGACCTCAGTCAAGTACAAGACACTGAAGACGGCCTCACAGTTGAGGTCGAATTATGAATCTGTAAACATGACAGCGAGGTGGAATTAAATGGAATAGTACTAAACTTGGCTTATGACAGGTTGACATTCAACTAAAAGAGCTTAATAATCTTGATAGGAAAAATCCTCGAAAAAGTTTTCGGGATTTCATCGGCCAATTCTTCGAAATATCATCGGCAAATTCTATGAAATTTACACGCGAAACTGTTCGGAAATTCCTCGTTAAATTCTTAGATTTTTTCTAGGATTTTTTTTCGGAATATTCTCAGGAAATTCTTCGGCACATTATTCGGCATTACTTCGGGAAAGTCGTTAGAATTATATCGACAAATTCTTCAAAATTTCCAAGACGAACTCCTCGGAATTTTTTCGGCAAATTCTTCAAAATTTCCTCGGCAAATGCTTTTGTCAAAATTTCTAGTCTATTTTTCGCATTTTCTTCGTTAAGTTCTTCGGAAGTTCTTCGGCAAATTCTTTGGAAGTTGCTCGGCAAATTCTTTTGACACAATTTTCTCGGTAAATTCTACGAATTTCCTCGGAAAAAAAATCCGGAATCGGCAGTTTTTGGGAGTTCTTTGGAATCATCTCGACAAATTCTTTAGACGTTCATCGGCGATCTCATCGGAACTCTTCGAAATGTCCTAGAGAAATTCTTCGAAACTTCCTTGTAGAATTATTTTAATTTTTTCGATAAATTATTCCGGGTTTACTCTACAAATTTTTCAAAATTTCCTCGGCATTTTCTTTGGAATTTCCTCGTAAAAAATTTCAGAATTTCTTCAGAAAATTTTTCGTAACATCATTGACAAATTTTTCGGAATTTTTGGGCAAATTATTTCGTCAAAATTTCCTCGGCAAATTGGTTTATCAAAATTACTCAGCAATTTTTCGAAATTTCTTTGGGAAGTTGTTCTCAAATAAGTCGGCAAATTCTTCGGCGTTCCTTGGCGAGCTCTTTGATATTTTGTCCGTTTTTCTTCGGAATATCTTCGAGAAATTGTTCAAAACTTTTACTGCAATTTTTTAGAAATTTCCTCGGGAAATTCTTGTAAACTTTGCTCGGTAAATTCAAAATTTCTTCGTCAAAATGCATCGGATTTTTTTTAGTTTCTCGGCAAATTCTACGACATTTTCTCGGTTAATTTTTCAGGTGGTGCACATCTTTAATCTGATGTCATTGATATTCGGTCTGAAGAAATATGTGAGCAATTGGCACATTTTTATTTTGGTAGAAGTAACGGTTCCTCTGTACATGCCTCTGGCAAAGTCCTTCGTAATTACTTTTGATTAAAAATAAGAGTGAAATATGCAAAAAATAGTCGCGGAAAAATAACGAAGTTCAACAAAGGTAATCGCAGTGACAATATTTTCCTCTTTCATATTGAATCTATTCAAATCTGCAATAAATTCCCAATTAACAGTTTTGGTTAGCTGGATTCCAATCTGATATGCTTTCAGTTAGCAACAGTAAGCAACGGGGTGCCTTGCTTGTCAAACTTTATATACGTTAGTTTGCTCTAGAACCTTTGAGGCTCTCTGTTTAATCTTAATTTAAATTTTATAGAATGGAATTATGTAGTCGGATTCATTTAATTGGCCCTGATAAATGATAAAATTCTCTAATCTCTATTGGAGTAACTTTAGATTTCAGAGCTCTCAGCAGTTGGCCCTCTTGGCGGAGGTCAACTCGACGAAACATTTGTAACAGCCTTACCGCTAAAATCTTTGATAGGTTTCAAAACACCAAGTGGGATAATATGTTTTAATTGCAACTTACAATTTCCTTGGAATAATATGTGTTAGTTCGTGAACAGTGCTCAAATGAAGAAGTGCTGGATCGTGGAGCTGCTTGGTGATTTGTTAGGTCCTTTGAACTAATAGATCCTTCATCGGCTTTTTTTTTAGTTTTAATCTTCGCTGAACTTGTTTGAAGTTGTTTCCTTGTTTGTTGTTCTCTCATGAAGTCACCATGCTGTTCGCACTTTGTACAATGTACGTCAACTTCTTCCGTAGCACTTGTTCACTGAGGTCAACTACCACTTCTTATTTTTCTGTTTTTTTTTTGCAAATGTGTTTGCTTCCTTCACCAATTCCTATAATTCAATTACTCACTTGAATTTTGATCGTTGGATACGTATCTGCACGTTCTTTTTTCCCAAAACTTTTTATCTGATCTTTAATTGCTTCGTCTTCGATTCAATTCGTGTTGAATAACATCACTTTAAATTTGTTTTTTTTTCACAATTGACAACTATCAACTGGGAATGCAACCACTGTTCGACCCAATTCAACCGTAATCACTTTCACGATTCTTTTCAAAATCAGCTCACAAATATTCTTCGGCTGCCTTGGTTAAAAAACTACACTTTCAAAATCCCAGGCACGATTGTCCGCAAAAAAAATCGATTCTCAAGTCACCAACAACCGCTCAGAAGGAAAGCTCTACAGTGGAAATGCTTCCGCGCCCCTTCGCTGTTCGACGGGTACTGAAGGATCGAAACGGACCGCTGGACCGAAGTCGCTTCATCGAAAGACTGTGTAACTGCTGTGCTGCTGCAGCGACGAACCCCCGCAGCCTCTCGAGTGACTGCTTGGCGTGCGTGACGGCGCACGTGTTTAACCCGAAAAACAATGCACCGCAGAATGTTGCCTAAAAATCGAACGGCGAGATGACTTAGTACCTGCCAATGTGCATCTATTATAGATGCCCGCAACGACGCCGCACCGCGCGGCGCTGGCTGGCAACAGAAGCTGCGAGAGCTGAGTGACTGCTGGTTGTCGACGCTATGGACGTTCATCGCGAATGGCGCGCGGAACAGGTGAGTGAGTGGCCAGAAAGCGATCAACGAGAGGTGAGTTTTCATCACGACGCGCCGGCAAAAAAGCCGGTGCTGTGGTGAGATCGTAAATTGCGCGTGGCACCGGTGAGGGTCTTTGGTCGCGTGCAGAAAACCGACACGGGGACAATCAATTAACGGCGGAAAACAGCTATTATTGTGATACACTGACGATAAGTGCGGTGACATTGATAGCATTGCTTAGCATATTCGTTAATGGATATTATTGATAAGATTGTTTTAAGTTCCTGTTTTCTAAATTAAACGGTTAGCTTCCGTTGTTCTTGATGGATGTATTACTTTGAATCAAATAATTATCTTGTACAGAAATCTTCAATATTTTAAAATGGCAATTGGTTGTTCTAAACCTGGTCAATTTGGAGCTTTTGTTAGCATTTTCGTAGCCTACATCTGTCGGGCACACCGTCCATTATTTTCCTTATTAGTATTTATTGTTTACTAGCAGACCCGATGAACTTCGTTTCGCCTAAAATTGATTTATTCTCTGATTAGTTCTCGATTTATTCAGGAGTTTGTGTTTCATTTGTATGGGAGAAGCCGCTCAAAGCGCACAACCCTAGTCTTGGCGAGCGTCTGTTCACCAAGGACAAGAAGGTACGGCTCCATCAGCGTATGTGCTGGCATCCAGCGGCTGAGTATGAAATGGTATTCCTCGGAAACTATACCTAAGATGGCAGCCCTATTCCGGTGGATAGGGAACCTTGCGCTAACAACCTTCTGTTCTCGAAACACCAATTTGTTCGAGAATCTGACAATGAAAGAATACGGACTGATTTCACGGTAGAGACTCGTAGCGCGAAACAACGGACACGAATTGGAACATGGAATGTTTTAACCCTAGTAAAACCTAGTAACCCTAGTTAACCCTAGTGTAAATTGGCACAACTTGCCAATGAGACATACCATGTGAAGCTTGAAATCCTAGGACAAAGAGAAGTCCGTTGGCCAAACTTTGAAGAACACAGAATGCCGTCAGGAGAAATTCCCCGAGCAACACAATTCAGGCAAAAATGGTTGCAGCAACCTGGTTGTGACTAAATTTGGTCACATATCGGTTGCTGTAACCTATGTGGAACATGTGTGCTGCTAGGGTCTGGTGTACGAGGCGAACACGCTCCCCTGCATTGCGAGTTTAGCATCCTATTAAGCGCCCAGGCACACTCTGCGCCTATGAAGTGGGAACGTTGAATCGTTGCTAGATTAAAACGCGAATCCGAAGCCTTACTATAGTCCAATGCTATGCGCCAACCGATGCTGCCGATCTGCAAGACAAAGAGAACCACTACAGCCAACTCAATGCCGTCGTAGATATAATTCCGAAGGGTGATATCAAGATCTGTATGGGGGACTTCAATGTGAAGATTGGATCCAACAACTCGAACCATCAGAGCATAATGGGTTGCCATGATCTCGAAGAAATGAGCGAAACGGGGAGCTGTTCGAAGAATTCTGTGGTACTAACCAGATCGGGGGATCGCTCTTCCCTCATCGACCGGTTTACAAGGTCACGTGGGTCTCCCGCGATGGCTTTACAGAAAATCAGATCGACAATCGACCACATCTGCGTCAGCCGAAAATGGAAACGGAGCCTTCTTGATGTAATGAATAAACGTAGTGCTAATTTGGCGTTTGATCACTACCTCCTCATCGGCGAAATACGCCCGTGCATTGCGCGTCGGCAGGAGCAGCGAGTTGATCGGTTCAACACACGCCGACTGTAAGATGCCACGGTGATACGGTCTTTCTTTGAAAAACTGGAGCACGTGCTGCAGATATTCCAGAAGGTGGCTGCGTGGAAGACCAATGGACCGCCATCAATAATTCCTTCATCGACATTAGCGAAAATAATCTGGGCGAACTGCGCACCCAGAAAAAGCAATGGATCACCGATAAGACCTGGAGAAAAAGGGGAGTGAAGAGAAGCCAAAGCCGCGATAGAGCGAACTAAAATCAGAGGAGCCAAAATAAGCATTTTTTCGGGTGTTTAATGATTATTAAAAGGCTAATATAACACTATGCTGAAAGGCTAGATAAACGGAGAAATAAATTAAATAAGTTTGCAATCAGTTATGTTATTGTTTTTGTTCATGGTAAAAATATTGCAGACATTCTGTTCAAACGCTGGACACGTGCAGTTTCTGCCTCATCTACACAAAGTAAAAAGAAAGCTTATGAAACAGATATTGTACTAAAACAATTCAGAATTATGAGTTAATACTAAATAATAATCTTGTCTTGTCTTGTCTTAGCACATGCACAGCCAGTATTGAAAAGCATCCTAGTAGTATTAAATCCTAATATACAAAAAAAAACTATGACAAAATTTTATGCAGATTTTGCTAGATTTATTTTTAAAAATGTATTATTATCTGTCATCCACTGATTAGGTGTACACATAAAATTTTATTGACCATAGTATTTCCTTTAAAATGTGAGGTGATCATAAAATCCCTGAAAATATAATAGAATATAATACAAAAATATAAAGAAAGTATCCATCGTAAATCTATATCTATATCTATCCATATAGAATAATAATATAAAATGATAAAATAAATTAAGTTATAGTACTTGTCATAAGACGAGTTTAAACAATTCCATCCCATCCCAATCCCAGCGAAAGTGCACATGTTGTATTGAGTAAATTTAATAAAAGACGCATTTTTCTAAAAACCTCAAAAATAAAATTCGAATTTGCAATTTTCTGCAATTCAACTGTACCAACTTGTTATAACTGATGTGCCTAAAAGTAGTAATGGGAAATATGAGAAGTTTCTTGACAATGACAATGACTGCATCTGCAACAACAAGCGATAATCAAGAGGACAATATTCCCAAAAGATCGTGCGGTGATGTTATTGCCGATGCTGGCGATAGTGGAGAAAAATGTCATTCGGACTGGAGAGTATACAACACACGATCCAAGAAAAAATAATTAATTTTATTCAGAATGTATTGTACATATTGTATTGTTGTGAAATATTATCTCATGAGATGAGCCAGCCGCGGGCTGAAAATCTCAAAAATAAAGATTAAAAAAAAAAAAAAAGTTTGTGGGAACAAAATGCACATGTACCACTATTATTGGGAACAAAATGCAACAGTAACCGAAAATGTTGCCAGTAAAAGTGGTACATGTTCATTAATAAAATTATTTAAAACGGCAGTAAACCATTTTGAAATTCAAAATAGAGTTCAAATCTGTTGCGGAACATATTTGTTGTTAAATTTTTGAAAACGGCTGGATGGGCTTTCTTCATTCCTGTTCATTGTCGTTTCTGACGGGTTTATATGATCCTCGTGCGGATTTTATCTACAGTTTATTATATATACCGTCGTCGGGGGTGACAATGGGTCAAATGGGGGTGAGAATGGGTCACTGTTTCAACTACTTAGAATGCTTGTAGAACAGATTGAATGTAACTGAGGGCAAGAAGACTAAAATATAAGAGACCTTTTTGAACGATTTTGCTATCCGACCTCCAGGCTGCCGGTGAGAGCGATGACCCATTCTCACCCCCCAGACCCATTTTCACCCCCGATGGCGGTACTTCGAAATGCGAAGAAGAAAATGGATAAATATAAATTAGCAGAAATTAGGCTGTTTATTCTTGTGTGATGCACGGTCGTACAAATGCCAACTTTGTTTTATACATAGAAGAAGAATTATAGAATTATAGATAGATGATCGAAAGTTGAAAATTCCATGAAAATTGTACGAAAAACAATTTCATCGAGACGATTGAGTTTTCATTTTCAAAGGACTCCAGTTTCATCATAACATTTTTCCTCGTAAATAGCAGAAGAAAACGAACATTAATTAGCAAAAATGCCAAATAAAAAAAGATGAACTGTACGCGTTTTTCAAAAGAACAGTTTTTTTGCACAGGTTTTTTTTCCTTGGCGTAAATTTGAAAGTTCTCGAAAGTCCCTTCGCGGATTTGATCGCTTCTAAAGGATTCAGATTGTCCTTGATTATCTAGAATTCAGTGTTGGCTAGAGTTCAAATTGAAATCTGAAAAATAAGGTTTTGTGGTACTGTCATCGAGGGACGCTCGGGAGAGGAAGATCGGAGGGTGAGCGGTTTCGGGTGGGCGTGTCGTTTTTAGCTGCAAGTGGCGGTTTCTGGGCTTGTGGTTCGCAGACGCTGTGATGTATGGATTCGTGGTGTGGGGGTTAGTATTCCGGAAATTGAATCAAAAATAAAGTTTTTTTTTCTTCAAAAGCTGGAGGAATAAATAGTGAGTGTTAAGCTGAAGAGCTGATTATTGGGATCGATGAAAGTGAAGTTAAGCTCTCTAAGGAAGAAAAAACATTGGTTAAACAACTGGGAGTTGCGAGTTTGCTCTTTCACTGTGGGTTTTGAGCAGGAGTTGTGGTTTTCGTTGCTGGGGTTGTGGCGTGGAATTCCAAATGTATGGCATCGAAGGGTTTCAATCCATTGATTTGGCATAGATGAGAAGTGATGCTTCAGTACAAAATAGTTAATAAAAAAAGGTGTATGATTGTCAGGCTGCAGCTCTGCTAACATTTAAGCGAATTCCGCATCTTCTGCAGAGCCGAAGGATAGTACTCTGTGGGAAACAATTGTTTTAACATTCCGCGGTTTTGTTTTGGCATACAAGCGTAAAATAAAAAGACAACCATTGCGAAGAGAGAGAGTGAGTGATTTGTGGTGCGGAAACGAAATTAGTATAAGTAAGTCGATTCTCAAATTCGCAAACACGGGAGCGATCTTTAGTTACAAGATGGTGTAAATGAATGATAGAGAATAAAAAATGTGGTTCACTAGGGTAATGAAAGAATCAGATGGGCTGGTAAATTGATTCTAAAACAGATTTGTTCGAAAGTGAGTGGTACTACTGAAATATATTACGTGGAGGACATGAACTCGATTTTCAGTTCCATGCTAGATCAATGGCAGATTGATACAGATTTGGCCATCAAATATGTGAAAAAAAATAGAAGAGTTAAAGATGAACCAATTGGATTTGCTGCGAATATGTATTTTGCTCTAGCCATTTCTAAGGTTATAGAGTGAGAAATCGAAATTGTAGTTAAAACCGGATCGAGGAGCTGATTACCAATAATGTAAATATACTGTTTTCAATAAAGAAATCAAACAGGAGAAAATGAAGAAAAAGAATATTGGTGTGTGGTATGAAAACATCGTAAATTTAATTTTCGAAATTGATCAACGTGTACGGACAAAAAAATGTGACTTAGTTGGAAGCATTTTTCATAGATTAAATGCAAAGGATATCAAGGAGGTTGAGGCGAAGGGAATTCTGGATGAAACTAATAAAAATAATCATTGTTCTTGCATGTTGCGATTTTCATATGTATTTCGCTCTCTCTTTTCACAACACGATAATACTTAGCTGCAATTTTTGCCTTTTTCGTATACTAAGTATACGTAAAGGCTATATGATCGCTCCAAAAACAAACTTTTTATAGAAGACCCGGAGACCCATAGTGTTATATACCGATCGACTCAGTTCGAAGAGTTGAGGTGAATTTGTGTGTATGTGTGTGTGTCTGTGCGCACCCACGTATCAAAATGTAGCAAAAGTGTCATTCATTTTTCGGGCACTGATCCTCAACCGATTTGCTCGCAACAAGTGGCATTCGACGCAAGCTTCTATCTCATTGTTTCATATTGAGAATTGGCCGGATCGGACTATGGGATTAACTGGGGCCAAAATACATTTTTTTATTTGCACGCCATCACCGCCATCACCATCACCGCTAGCTGGATAAATCAGGGTTTTGCCATTCTCGTACAACAAAGTTTTTTCAGATTATTTGGATGTGATTGTTCATATTCCGTTTATAATATTTATTCGGCGATCCCAGCCTGGCAATCTCACACCTTCGCTTTCAAGGCTTGTTGGCTCATAAAGTGTATGCATTAACATTAACTTTACGAATTATACACATTATATTCATAATATCCAGTTATAAATACCGATAATTAGATCCTGTGTAGATTTTGTTCCTCTATTCATCTATCTACAGGCTGAACGTTACAATTATTACATCCATTATTCTTATCATATTTATTGTTTCCATTTACATTCACTCCTTTCATGATATTTATAATCTCTATGATGTCTGTAATTTTCATGTTTTGTTTTCATAGTCAATAGTTCATTAAAGAACAAGAAGAAGTTATTATTTTCATCGTATTCATTCTATCAACTCCATACATTTCTTTAATATAGAGTCAATTTTATTCAAGCTACAAGCTGTGTCATGTGATGTAGTGTCTTGACGCGGAAAGCCAATTGAATTGCACCTCCGATATCTGAATAACCGATAAGTGACCGTACCATATTTATTATATTACATTATATAGCTTTCAAATACATTTCTGACTTTAAAAGGATACGAAGAGCAACAAATAATAATTTTCATCATATACATTTTTGATTTGCTTCAGCAAATAATTTGTAACATTATTTTTTTAGCATACAATTTATTGTCAAATCAAACATAGGACCAACAATCAAAAACAATAGAATGGTCATCTTGTGTTTTGCTCGCAAAGCTATTAAATACATTATTAAATATGTATTATCATTATTTTATTTTATTATTATTTTATGTTTAATTTTAGTTATAATACATACATATGCTATATTATACATTGTATGTAGTCATGGATATTTTTTTCCGATACATGCACGAGGTCCAGTGATAGCAGCTTCAACCGAAACTCCACCGTATTACGTTGTGCTTACAGAAAGCAGTTATTTATAGCCTGATGAATTTGATGTTTCAGACTAAAGCTCCAAGCACAATAGCTTTCCAGGATTATCTGCTAGATCAATATTTCATATAATCTCTGCACATGCTTAAATTTTCCTTACAATATAACTGATTTGGCTATATGACTGTATATGAGATGGGGTTGAAAGGGAACATCAGGGCATCAATAAAGTTACCACTGGACAATGAAGTGGTAACCAATCGGAGTCAAGGAAGAAGAGTTTTAGTCGTTCGTGTCTATTACTTTTATCTCCAACAGTTGTTAACCATTTGACGCGTCCTTTTTTAAACAATCCATCCCGTGGAAAGCTTGACAAGTATTGCAAAATTCATTATTATATTTGTTGGATCTTTCTGTTGGAAGGAGATTCTCATGTTCCCGTGGGTTTCGTGTAAGTGTCTCTGCTTACAGGTCCACCACCCCCATTTTTGGTCTTTTTGGCCAAATCATTGACTCCCTTCATCCTCTGTACGTACAACTGTAATTTATATGGTTTAACTTCTTTGTTCACATTTTTTTACAAGAAACTTAGTCAGAATTAACTATTAACAGAATTAATAGCAAATTTAAATATTTTTTAGCTAATCAAATTGTTTCTAAAATGTAATTAGGTACTTTTTCTTGTTGGACACCCAAGACGAGACCCCCTCTCCCCTGTCACAAACTGTCACAAATTCTAGACCCCCTCCACCCACAAACCTTGGATGTAATTTTTGAACAGCCCCGTAGATATCAGGCCGGAACCACATTGTCTCGCTTCGTATCATTCTGCAGCAGGTCAACGAATTCCCTTTACTTGGTACTCGTTGACTACGAAAAAGCTTTCAACCGTCTCAATCACGAGAATATGTGGGACGCCCTGAGACGCAAGGGGGTTCCTGAGAAAATCTTCGACCTCATCGAGGCACAGTATGAGGCCCTCTCGTGTAGAGTGTTGCACAATGGGATCTTGTCCGACCCTATCCGTGTCGTAGCGGGTGTAGGGCAAGGATGTATTCTATCACCGTTACTGTTCCTCATCGTAATCGACGAGATTCTGGTAGGTGCGATTGACCGTGAACCAATCCGCGGGCTGTTATGGCATGCTATACTTTGCTATAACCATGAAGTACCTAAACAACTTCTCTATACGAGCGCTCCTCTTCGGCAGGATTAGTCATCTAGGTCAACAAAACTAAATCGTCGGATCGTCGTTGTCACCAGAGGCCGATGACAACAATCCTAGCAGATCACATGTTTCACATATGTAGGTTAGTGCAACTCATATATGACCAGTTTCAGTCACAATGAAGTTGCTGTAACCAGTTACGTCTGATTTGCGCTGCTCGGGAGAAATTAGAGATCGGAAGTAAGGGTCGGTCACACCTTACGTAGAGGTGGAAACGAAATATGTTAGCAAGCATTGGACTGGAACCCATCGGGACATCGCAGCAGAGGCAGACCCAGAGGCTCATGTTTGCGAAGCCTCAATAAAGATGACATTTTTCGGCATATCATGTTCCGTGCGACTTAGGAATCGAACAGGGATGCAACTCTGCCGACGACGCGATGAAGGCCACTAATAGTTTAGTGCACGCCGTAATTTGTACGACGAAGTGTCAATCTTAACAAATGACTGTTCCAGATCTTATGTGGCTGATCATTCAAGTCTATTTGTACCAGTAAAACTCCACAGTCGCTTTGTTCATATTTGTTTATCTCTTGTCCGACTTGAGTGCAATGGCTCCAGGTTTATCAGCTGGCATCGGTTTTCGTAGCTCGGTAGATGCAACGGTTCCTGCATATTTAGCTTGTTATTCGCGGCACTGATTCAATAAAACATTGAAACTCTTGTAGTAAACTGGACTCCAGGCAACAGAACACTCCAGAGTGGAGCGCACTCGAGAACAAAACAGCTCAGATGTCGGTTAAACTGCTTGCTATTGTAAAGAGTAGCAGGTTAGAATTTCCTACAGCGCCCTGTTCGTGACCGGATCTGTCGCACATTCGGTAGGGAATCCATCTCGTTCCGGGAAGAATGTCAGTTGATTCAATAACAATTTTTATTCAATAACAATTTTAGATTACCTTCCACTGACAATCTAATGATAATGAATTTCGACTTTTTTACCATGAGGCCGACAAGGTGAACCAAGTACGAGCAACTGAAGACGGTCTTACAGTTGAGGTCGAAATACGTATTTGTGAAGATTACATGGTGGAATTAAATTTAATAGCACTAATAAGCTCGGCAGGTGGATTAGTTATGCTCA
Source organism: Armigeres subalbatus (assembly GCF_024139115.2). Lineage (NCBI taxonomy): Eukaryota > Metazoa > Arthropoda > Insecta > Diptera > Culicidae > Armigeres > Armigeres subalbatus. The sequence goes on along the minus strand of NC_085139.1, from coordinate 112,861,630 downwards.
GGACCACGAAATATAAAAATGCCTAGCATCGGAAACCTTCAATAATTGCAAATGCTAATAAAATAGGTTGAATAAACCGGTTAAGTTTAAATTGGAAAGGTTCAGTGTGCAAAGCACCAAAAACAAAAAAATCGTTAGATTTATCACTGCCTTTCCAATCGGAACAACTTTTCACTCTTTACTGTGAACCTTCAAAACCGAAATTTGGTTCGCTGAAAAGTACGGCCTAAAGTAATCATCGAGCATAAAAAAACAACAACTTCACGGTTTCATCTGTGCTCCCCAACACTTAGAAGGTTGACCTGACATTGAGGCGGTTGCAAAAAAATAGATGCTTCTTGAGAGCAGCTGCTGCTCTTTCGCTGGTTACCTACGTGATGTTGGTCGCATAGTGAAACGAATTCGCAATAGCATTGTTTGCCAAAAAATAAAGTGGAACCTGAAAATGATACAGTTGCATTGTTCGACGCTACTGTTTGACACCGTCGAGAAACCGGGTGAAAAATGGTCTTGTTAGATAATGAGGGACTAAAACTAAATCACCCTGTAGAAAGTTAGAAATTTTCTATTGAAAAATAAAATAATAAATAAAAAGTTCATAGAAAACACGAAAAAAATCTTTGATCAATGATCATCGTCCGTGTACCAGCGAGGGACTTTAAGCTAAACCATGTACTATATGGTCCGCGGAAATTCAGGGGGTTTGGTGCTATGTTCTGCAAGTCATTCTTTAAGGAACATGGTTCGTTTCCTATTATATCACTCGAATGAGTATTGTTATGAAACATTTGAGTACGAACATTTGAGAACGAATAGAAATAGAAGGTTGATATCACCGGCAAATTTGTGTATTATAAAATTTCCTATCTTTCTATGTGTTTCGATTTTCAAAAGAGATATTATGGATATTAACTTTTGGCGATTAAATAGAAAAAATATAGAAAAATTCATTACTCCTATAATAATATAGACATAAAATATTCCGTATCAAAGTGTTAGGTACCATAAAGTAAAGACTCTAAATAAACTGTAAAAATTATGAAACGGATGGGCTTAATCGTAATTTTTAACTTATGATAGCACATGTTTTCTAAATTAATTGTGTTTAATTATATTTAAATTTAACTTAGCTTATGTGAACCACCTTCGTCTTAGCCATGAAACAAAATAAGCTTTCTCGAATGTCATAAGTTGCATAGCTCCTTAGCTATGGGTACCGCAATGGGAACAACACCCGTGCTAAATGTTCGTCATGGCCACTATGACCTACGAACGAAGGGATTTGTAAAGCAAATGCACTGTTTGAGCGAAGTTGTAAAATAAAGTCCCACTAAACAATGCACTCTTTGATCCGGGCATATGTCATAGACCACCTTGTACCCACCGAGGTGCATCCCCACGTGAAGCCAGATAGATGCAATTCGTTTCTCTTATTGATTGATCTTGAAGTGCGAAAAACTAAGGCACACAGAGTGGCTAAACACTAGGGTGAGGAAAGGTTAAGATTTAACTCATACATACATATAGAAAATTTTACCACAGAAGCAAATTTTAGTTCTAGATACAAATAAGCTATAATGTGATCACAAGAGCGAACTTGAATGTTGTCGGAATCGGTTAGGTCTTTCGCAGCACACTTTCAAAGTTTGTCACACTCTAATAAGTACAAAATTGCGCGATGGTTTCTGCATCGTTCGATGATCTATGCCGGTCAAATATTTACGTAGGCAGTCGGAGTGACTCCGGTTAGGATTCGTCACGAACCGTGGCGTATCGGACTGTGCGAAGGTAAGGCTGGACGAGAATAGCCTTCTCTGTTTAATTATCTCATATTTTCGTTCACGGATTCTTGGATATGGAAAATGACACAAACAAAACTCAAAGTCATTCTATGATATGGTGGAACGTTCGTAGGGGTTTTCCAGCTAAAGGAGTGAACGAAGCTGGACACGCTCGAGGTTTCATTTGGTATGTTTTATTCGTTAGATAATTAAATCGATTGTATTCTTCGCACCATATACAAGGCGCTGGTTATAGTTGGGAATGAGTCATTGGCTGCAATCGAATGCGAAATAAGATTATTCTTTTTAATTTCAAGCGTCAGACGCCTGAATCATGTTTAAATCCATTTTCACAACTCTTTCAGGATCTTGGAAGCTCAAAAAGAACCAGACAACAGAATCGATCACTTTCCACCTTTGCTGCATTGCCACATGTGTAAAATATAATTTTCAGTTGCGTTAATTAGGTATCTATCTATTGATGTGTGTGCTATCAGAAACGCAAGGTGAAATACAGGTCGGCAAAGCTTTGGCCGGCTTTCGTAGGTTTCGCAAATCACGTTACACGTGGCTCGTTTTATTTGTAAAATTGGAAGACACCTTAGCCGGATGCTGCGTGGAGCGTTAGATTCGAAGTTTTTGATGTTTTAGTCAAAGAATGTGGAAAGTTACAACACAATACACACTTAAAATAAATCGCCGACTGCGGTAAAATTTTACCGAAATCTCAACCGCTGAACTGTTCGGTAAATTATTTTACTGATTTTCGGTGATTTTGACAATGGAAAAAATTACAAAAAATCTGTAAATTAATTTACCGAACAGTTCAGCGGTTGAGATTTCGGTAAAATTCACCGAATACTGTAAAATGAGCTAAGTGTGTATATAGGTTAAATACGGTATTATAGTGTATAAAAGAAATATATTGGTTAAGTAGTGTTTAATTTTGCGATTTAATGTAAATTTAGATTTGTGACAAAATATTTTTTTAGGTTCTGCCGAGACATTGCAAAGTCGATAGTTTCGCTGTGTTGATTATAGATGGCCATCATCTGATTCAGAGGTCCGAATTTTGCATAATTTGTACGGCAGTAGGTCGATGACGCAGTTGTCAAGATGGTATGTGGAAATTTAATTTCGATAAAATGTTTGTTGAATCAATACGCTGCAAAACTATATCGTTAATAAATGAAACCATTGTAGTTTCACGACGCTCTTTCAAAGATTGAATGTTTATAAGTTGGCAGCGTGCCCCATATGATGGAAGTGGGAATGTTGTCCAGCCTAATTTACGAAGAGCAAATAATAGGAATTGTTTTTGTACTGATTCTAATCTTTCTTCGTGTGTTATTGAAAATGGAGACCATACAATGCTGCAATATTCCAGTATCGGCCTTACATAAGCAATATATAATGTTTTAATTGTGTATGGGTCATTAAAGTTATAGCAGAAACGTTTTATAAAACCCAACATATTATTTGCTTTATGAATAATGGTGTTGTAGTGGTCGATGAACGTTAGTTTGGAGTCCAAGATAATACCTAAATCCCTAACTCTATCGCATTTTTCTACAACCTGGTTTCCTACCGTAATTGAGAGATTTGATGCTGTTCGTTTGGGGGCATGGTGTTTTTAAGATCAATTCTAGAGAACTAGGAAGGGCCATTTGGTCAAAAATCATTCAGCCGAAAGCCATTTGCCCGGAAGTTGTTTGCCATTTCATCCAATCAGTTCGTGTTGAACACCCGAAGCGATCGGTCCTGTTTCAATACAGTCTGAGTGGATACCTACCGGCGAAACGTATTCGCGAGTTTTGTGTTTTTGGCAAAATAATCCAACATCGGTGACCTTTCATTCGCATACTACTCTCACCGATACCAAGGTGATCATGCGAGTGAAGAATTGAAAAGATCCACATGATAGGGTAAGGGAGGAATTTTGGACCACCAGTTCGACGGCTCACATTTTGGACCACTGAGTGCAAATTCCTCCTGGTGGTCCAAAATAAGAGCCCCCGTAACGGTGGTCCAAAATGCATCCTTTACCCTTAGCGACCACGCACCTCCATTAAAACATTACCAGTAACTAGTGGGTTGAGCATATCAGGGGAAAAACTCCAAAACGCATGAGGTAAAAATATCCATGAAAATCGTTACAGCTAAGATATTAAAGTGATTATAGAATGAATTATTATTATTATTTCAGACTAAGGCCGAAGTGGCCTGTGCGGTATGTAAGAGTCTTCTCCATTCGGCTCGGTCCATGGCAACATGTCGCCAGCCACGCAGTCTACGGAGGGTCCGCAAGTCATCTTCCACCTGATCGATCCACCTTGCCCGCTGCGCACCTCGCCTTCTTGTGCCCGTCGGATCGTTGTCGAGAACCATTTTCACCTGGTTATTGTCCGACATTCTGGCTACGTGCCCGGCCCACCGCAGTCGTCCGATTTTCGCGGTGTGAACGATGGATGGTTCTCCCAACAGCTGATGCAACTCGTGGTTCATTCGCCTCCTCCATGTACCGTCCGCCATCTGCACCCCACCATAGATGGTACGCAGCACTTTCCTTTCGAAAACTCCGAGTGCGCGTTGGTCCTCCACGAGCATCGTCCAGGTCTAGTGTCCGTAGAGGACTACCGGTCTAATGAGCGTTTTGTAGATGGTCAGTTTGGTACGGCGGCGAACTCTATTCGATCGAAGCGTCTTGCGGAGTCCAAAGTATGCACGATTTCCAGCCACTATACGCCTCCGAATTTCTCTGCTGGTATCATTTTCGGCAGTCACCAGTGAGCCCAAGTACACAAATTCTTCTACCACCTCGATTTCATCACCACCGATGCCAACTCGCGGTGGGTGGCTCACATTGTCTTCTCTTGAACCTCTTCCTATCATGTACTTCGTCTTCGACGTGTTGATGACTAGTCCGATCCGCTTGGCTTCCCTCTTCAGTCTGATGTAGGCTTCCTCCATCTTCTCAAAGTTACGTGCCATAATATCTATGTCGTCGGCGAAGCCAAATAGCTGGACGGACTTATTGAAAATTGTGCCACTCGTGTTAATCCCTGCTCTTCGTATTCCAGCTTCCAAAGCGATGTTGAATAGCAGACACGAAAGACCATCACCTTGCCGTAACCCTCTGCGGGTTTCGAAGGGGCTCGAGAATGCCCCTGAAACTCGAACTACGCACATCACCCGATCCATCGTCGCTTTGATCAACCGTGTCAGTTTATCCGGAAATCCGTTTTCGTGCATTAGCTGCCATAGCTGGTCCCGATCGATTGTATCATATGCGGCTTTGAAGTCGATGAATAGATGATGTGTGGGCACGTTGTATTCGCGGCACTTCTGCAGTACTTGGCGAATGGCGAACACCTGGTCCGTGGTGGAGCGTTCGCCCATAAAACCCGCCTGGTACTGCCCCACGAACTCCCTTGCAATTGGTGCTAGTCGACGGCATAAAATTTGGGAGAGTACCTTGTAGGCGGCGTTCAGCAATGTGATTGCGCGGTAGTTGCTACAATCCAGCTTATCGCCCTTTTTGTAGATGGGACACACGACACCTTCCATCCACTCCTGCGGCAAAACTTCCTCCTCCCAAATCTCGGTAATGACCCAGTGCAGCGCTCTAGCCAGTGCCTCACCACCGTGTTTAAATAGCTCTCCTGGTAGTTGGTCAACCCCAGGGGCTTTGTTGTTCTTCAGCCGGCCAATCTCCTCCTGGATTTCCTGGAGATCCGGGGCCGGTAGAATTATGTCCTGCGCGCGTTCCCCTAGGTCCATCACCATACCGCCATCTTCGTCTGCCACATCGCCATTCAGGTGCTCTTCGTAGTGCTGCCGCCACCTTTGGATCACCTCACGCTCGTTCGTAAGAAGGTTCCCGTTTATGTCCTTGCACATATCAGGCTGTGGCACGTGGCCCTTACGTGAACGGTTCAACTTCTCATAGAACTTTCGTGTGTTATTAGTGCGGTACAGTTGCTCCGTCTCTTCACGGTCTCGATCTTCCTGCTGACGCTTTTTCCTCCGGAAAATCGAGTGTTGTCTGTTCCGCGCCTGTTTATATCGTGCCTCAAGCCCGTGGTGAATTTCAAATTCACCACACGTTTATCTACATACATTTCAAAAAGCCCAAATCTGGCGTAATAGTTTTCGTACAGTGCCGAAACTCAAATTATGATTGTTCAGCATAACTAAGCAAACGATCTACCATAATTTCAGCCCCATACGCGTTATTGTTCTTTCATTTAGTGCTCTTGAAAAAAATATTGGAAAAGCACGTGGTTTACAAAATGGCCGACTTCTGGCTTCATTCTATAATCACCTTAAAGGTTCCCCCAAACACACGCGACGCGATTCTATCGCTTGGCGACAACGATTCTGTCGCCGTTGGTATGGAAGCGTAAATAGAACGAATCTGTGTCAATAGGTCGGAGGTCAAAAGGTCGAAGGTCAAAAGGTCGAAGGTCAAAAAATCGAAGGACAAAAGTTCGAAATAAAAAAAGGTCGAAAGGACAAAAGGACGAAAGGACAAAAGGTTGAAAGGACAAAAGGTCGAAAGATCGAAAGGAAAAAATGTCGAAGGGACAAACGGTTGAAAGGACAAAAGGCCGAAAGGATAAAAGGTCGAAAGGACAAAAGGTCGAAACGATAAAAGGTCGGAAACAAGAGGTCGAAAGGATAAAATGTCGAGAGGACAAAATGTCTAAAAGACAAAATGTCTAAAAGACAAAATGTCTAAAAGACGAAAGGTCGAAAGTCAAAAAAATGAAAGGACCAAAGGTCGAAATGACAAAAGGTCGAAGGAAAAAAGGGTCGAAAAAACTCAAAGGTTCAGCCCAATCGGGTTGTACGCAAAGGTGACGTTGAACTACGTAGCTGTATCTAATCTACAGGTTTTCGACTATTCTGTGCGATGAGACCAAAGCAAGCCCAGCCTGAATCAGTTTTCGATGTGATGTATATAATTTTTGGACCAACATTTGAAAATGAAGATAAAAATAAAATTTTCAAATAATCGAGGATGAACAATACTCTCAAGCGTTCACATATCCAAATTACCAATTGATAAAAACTCGCTAGAGAGTAAGAATCGTTCGATAATTGTATCTCGATTCGAAGCATTGGTAACAATGCCAAACTTCCGATTGAACTTCATTGTTGACATTAAATTGGTATTAATTAGGTTTATATTATTTTAACTGATAATCGATTACACAATTTGAAAAGCACAAGCCTGGCTGATAGTGTACAGCTGCAACCATCACCGACGCAAACTGCTACAGAGACTTACCACGCATCGCTAAGTCTGTCTAAGCCCCTGGTGGCTCATTACAGAAAAACCTATTGCGAAAGCTGGGCTGTCAACGGTGTTATTGATAATATTAATTATTCCTTCACGTGAATTGCGTCGGACTTAGCGTTAAGTCCAGCAGACATCTACGAATCAGCAAAACCGAGCCAAAGAAAGTTAACCAGAACGCATTCACTGCAGCAGCGAAGAAGATTCCGAGCCCCTCTACTGCATCAACAGACGTAAGCAAGAAGCTATCGTCAAATGCCCACAAGCTTTCTAAGGAAAACGCACGTTTAAGTTAGCATAAACTAACTGTTAAAAGCCCTGCAATGGCGGACATAAAAAAAACTTTCAACTAATAACTAAAGAAATGCTGATAAATTACTTGTTGTTGAAAGTTGGAAAGCAGGCCAAGTTCTAGTTGGAATGTAGTGCTATGGAAGAAGAAGCTTGCGATGCACTTACGAGATTGACTGATTCACCGAAACCAAGTGCTAAACTGTTAGCAAGTTTTTAATAGCAAATATTATCATACATAGATATTGTAACACACTAGAGTCGGTTTTTACGCGGAAGATATGGGCCGCGTAAATTAAAACAACGTAAAAAACCGCGTAAATCCCAAAGTATGTCTGAAGGAATGCGGAAATCCAGAATGAATAAAAAATCGCATAAAAAACGATTCCTGTAAAAATAACCGCGTAACAAACGACTTCAGTGTACATCGGGTATGAAGCGTTGACTCTTCCTTGATCGAATGGTGCAAGAAAACTGAAAATCCATCGAGAAATGGCTAAGATATTAACGTTCAAAGTCTATCATATTTTCGTGACGATTTCCAATTTTTTGCAATCGTAAAGTGTACCCCAATATAGAAAAGACAGACGTAGTTCTACGTCAAAATAACAGAAGGTTGAACAGAAAACAGGTCAAAAAATTAATTTCGAAATCTGAACAATTAAAAATAACCTTTTGTCCTTCGACCATTTGGCTCAGATTTTTTCTCGACCTTTTAACCTTTCGATCTTTTGACCTTCGACTTTTTGTCTTTTTGATTTTTTGACCTTCGACCTTTTGACCTTCGACCTTTTGACCTTCGACCTTTTGTCCTTCAACCTTTCGGTTCAGATTTTTTGTTTCGACCATTTGACCCTTCGACCTTTTGTCCTTTCGACCTTCTGTCCTTTAGACCTTTTGTCCTTTAGACCTTTCGACCCTTCGACCTTTTGACCCAGATTTTTTGTTTCGACCTTTTGTCTCTTCTACCTTTTGTCCTTTCGACCTTTTGACCTTTAACCTTTTGTCCTTCGACCTTTTGACCTTCGACCTTTTGTCCTACAACCAATAGAACATTGCCTGCAGCAACCCAACGATAGAATGCAAGTGCCCAACGATAGAAGCAAGTGCTGTTTCGCATGGCCTCCTCCAGTGGATGCGACCCAGGTGGCCCAGAGCAAATGCACGAAAGGCTTTGGGACAGAAGGTTGAAAGACAAAAGGCCAAAGGACAAAAGGTCGAAGAGACAAAAGGTCGAAGGGATAAAAGGTCGAAAGGACAAAATGTCGAATGGACAAAAGGTCGAATGGACAGAAAGTCGAAAGCACAAAATCCAAAAATCTATAATTCTGTACACATGAAAGAGCCAAAATATACGACAACAAGTTTGGAAACAGGCTTCTAAACCAAAATCTAGCTTATTACATTTACCAGAGAATTCTCCATCTTTATTTTATGAGCAGTTCTTCAACCAATTGACAGTGAGCATACAGCAGCCGAGACGGTGAAGCTGAATAATTAGTACTTGTTAGATTGTGCTTCTGTAACACGTGCCGTTTCTATCAAAAGAAGCACGATCCTTCATAATTTTGCAGAAACCACTCGGCGAGCATTGTGTGGAGTCTGCGAGTGGTTTGAGTGATACACAGCGTTAGTTATGGTATATTTGAATCAGTGTCGTAAAATGAACTATATCGCCACTAACCAACGCGAGTTTCTAACATTACCTTTCCAATTAATCTAAATTTTTATTCCAATGTCGATTATCAAGAAACAGAAGATTGTCAGTCTTTTGTAGCAATGAGTGTCAAATTCATTTTCCACTCCTCATCTTGTATTAGATGTGGATGTTATTGGTTTTAATTTAACGTGACTTCATTATTGGATTAAAATAAGACACAAACACCAAAACATGAACAGTAGGAATGGTTTTTTAATCCAAAGCTGTACATATCACAATTAATTGCATATTATTCGGTGATTCAACCATACGAACAATATTGTTTATTAACGCTCAACACACAGAACGCATCGTGCTTTCGTGCTGTGCGGTTCTATTTTCTCTCTTTGCTAAAGGAAGTTTTTAATACTACCCGAAGCTATTTTAATTTCAACAGTGTTTCTCAGCGCTATTTGTACCCACTGATCCCGTTACGATCTTTGCAAGGACCCGTGCCTTCGTTTTACGTTGGACCCGTTTGCGGAAGTAAAATTCCAACAAGAAGCGGTGGTAATCCTGCAGGGACACCGTTCTGGGAAAAACCTCTTAGAAGGTCACGTCTCCACGCTCAGCAATGAGCATTAATAAAAACAAGAGGAAGGAGGAGTCTCTGAAATCTGCCCAAGCGCGGAAAAAATAGAAGGAAGCTGGAGACTTCAGATATTCCTTCTAACTCTAATATCGGAAATAATTCTCCTCCTATCGAACTGAGCAATCAGTTCGATTTGTTTAATGATGAAATTGACCAAATCGAATCTACCTCTAGCCCAGGTGGTTTGATTCATGCGAAAAAGCGAAAGATTGCGCCAATTGTGGTATATGTTGCCGAGTTTTCTGGCTTCGGGAATGAGATTTTGAGTAACCTTCAGGGGATCAAAGTTTCATTTCAGATTGCCAGGAAGGGTGACTGCCGCGTTTTGCCGGGATCCTTTGACGATCGCAAACGTCTTTAACTATTTTACTGAGAAGCGCCATAAATTCTTCACATACGACGACAAAACTGAGCGATTGTTCAAAGTCGTCTTGAAAGGTCTTCTCAGTAATGATAATGCACTGGATGAGATTAAAATTGAAATTTCTCAATTACTTGGGTTTTCACCAGTCCAAGTAATTAAGATGGAAAGAAATCTCGCTGTACTTCCCAGAGGGGTATTTTTCAAGAATTTTATTTAGTTCACATTAACAAAAGTGAACTAAATAATATGAAAAGTTTGGAAAAGGCCTGTATTATGTCTCATGTCCGTGTTACATGGGAAAATTTCCGCAGGCCTGGGGGAAATTTCCAAAACCCCACACAGTGCCGTAAGTGCCAAAAGTGGGGTCACGGAACTAAACATTGCCACATAGATGCTTAATGCTTAATGCATGATTTGTGGTGAAACCTCTCATGCCAATGACGCCTGTTCTATGAGAGAAGATTCCAATAAGTTTAAATGTGTCAATTGTGGGGGCAATCATAAATCCAATTTTTGGGAATGCCCTTCACGCAAAAAAGTTTTGAATTCCCGTGGAAAATTAATGACATATTTAAAACCTGATCTTTTTATTAAAAGCGATCCAAATTATTTTATTTATCGAAATAATCGTCTTGACAGCGCCTGTGGTGGGGTCATTGTCATTAATAGACGTATTAAACATAAATTATATTCTTCGTTTAAAACCAAAGTTTTCGAAACCTTGGGAGTTTCTGTTGAAACAAATTTTGGACAATTCTCTTTTATTGCTGTCTACTTGCCTTTCCAGTGCAATGGGCAGCAAAGGAATTTGTTGAGAGCTGATTAAATTCTAACTCGCAACAAATCCAAATTTTTCATAATTGGTGGCTTCAATGCCAAACACCGTTCATGGAATAATGCTCAAAGCAATTCCAATGGTAAAATTTTATTTGAAGATTGTTCTGTTGTTATTGTACTGTTCAATATCCCAATGGACCAACTTGTTTTACTTCCAGTCGAAATCCTTCTACAATTGATTTAGTTTTAACGGATTCAAGTCAGCTGTGTGGCCAATTGGTAACTCATGCTGACTTTGACTCTGATCACCTTCCTGTGACGTTTGAAATCTCACAAGAAGCCATTAACAATCGAATCAGCTCTACTTTTAATTAGGGTATCTGTTCCTATATCAATAACAATAAGGCAATGCGCCTATGAAATGCATTGATTTCTCACTCAATAATCAAGAAACATGAGAATAATTATGCTCGGCTCACGTAATTTTTAATTGTGAACATTTTGATAACTACAAAAATGAAATTATTATCACATTATAGAAGTATTTAACTTGAAAACATCATCACCGCCATGCACCCATTTCAATAACATTCAAAAACAGTTAATCATATGCCTGTACCTATATCAATAATACTGTTTCCAACATAAAATACGCACACTATTAATTGCGTGTATAGAGTAGAGTGGGGCAAGAGTACGCACTTAGTTTTCAATCGATCATGTGGCCCTTATGAAGCAAGCTTCTGCATATCAAATCAGTGTCGATGATTCATATACTCTTCCTTTATGTTACCCAGTGGAAAAAATATTGAAATTATTGAGATTCGTTGTAGTAGAACCCTTATTGCAAGACAAGTGAAAAACGCACTCTTACCCCACCGGTGGGGTAAAAGTGCGCATCGGGTGGGGTAAGAGTACGCATTTATATAATCATGTGCTTTAAGTTTATATTAACACAATTAAGAGTTAATAACATTTAATTGATGTTCAATGAGCATATATTAGGGAATGTTTAAAGATTACGTAATTCTTAAAGGGAGAGGGGGTCCTAAAAATGTGCACTTTCATACGAAAAACCATTGTTTTTTGTTATATATACAAAAAACTACAGAGGTAAAAATATATATATGGGGTTTCGCGTGGCGTATACAAAGGCATTTTCCTTAAAGAAAGTCCACCAATCACGTAACGTAAAATTTGGCTATTTCATCACCCCTCCCCCCCTTATCTTACACTATTTGTATGAATCCTCTAAAAATTATATGGATCGTCACACATCTCGCAACCCCTCCCAGCTAAACGTTGCGTAATTTATGAATGTTTCTTTTGATTAAATGAAATTATCATTTAGATGAAATTGTGTTTTCGTACTATGTTTAGGTGTACAACAAGTCCTAATACAATCTCATTATTTCGCTTCAGTGCTTTGTTCGCTAAGCCCTTTCTAACACCGAATTACTTCAACTTATCGTAAGAACTTGTGATAATTTCGAATTCTGTCCCTTTTTTCTTAGTTGTGAATCTTTACGCTTTGTAAGAAGTCTTATATCGGCCGGAGATACGGGTTTGACATCATAACTTGAAGATTCATATGCGCTCTTTTGCCCCACCGGTTCCTGCGTACTTTTACCCCACAGTCCCAAAAATTATTCAAGTCATGGTTTTGACTTCTTGGAAAACCAACCGGATTGGTGTTCTGTACCATAAAGTACTCTATATAATAGGTTATCGAAATGGTATAATCTTCTCCTGATTGAACGTATATATGGTAATGAAATACTAGTTGCGGAAATCCAATTATTTTTAGCAAAATTACCAAAATGTTATCTAACTCCATATCTCTCTTGTTGTTTATTCAAATCGTTTACAATTACACATGATAATAGTTGGCCAGAATACCTGCCAAACTGATGCAGTGCTGCTAGTTTATCTTTTTTTATTACTTCAAAAAATCGAAAACGTACTCTTACCCCACGCGCACTCTTGCCCCACTCTACTCTACGTATAGATATGATTGCAGTGATGCCGAATTCTTCAATGTTTTGTATTTGAGTTGAAATATAATTACAAAATTTCAGTTTTTGTTATAGTTTTTCAACTTATCAGTTTAATTTTATGTTTGTCATAGCTTATCTTTTCGATATACCTTATTTTACGAACATAAGAGTTGAATTTCACAATGAAAGTTTATTCAAGCAGTTTCGAAATAAAAAGCTGGGTCGGCAACCCTTGCAGATACTGCAAGCCATGTAAACAGATTGGAATACGGACAAGGATAATTCAGACGTTGTTCAAAAGAAACCTATATCAAACTATAGGAATTCGCGTTGGTTTTCAAAATATAATCATATTTATAGTGAAAATGTGATGTGCTTTATGTGTTGTGAAGTGAATTTCAAAAGGAATCAATTGTGTTGGCTAGAAAATGAGTGGTAAACAATGTCGTGATAACAGATGTTTCTGCTAGTAGTAATCGAGCAGTACATCAAACCAACAGTTCAGAAGTAGGTAAGTGAAAATAAAAGTGCTTTATAACTTTATCTTTTAATAATTTGATTCTTGTGAATTAAAAAATTACTGAAAAAAATCTTGAATAATATTCCAAACCTTCAAGAATGTGTTCCATCCATAATTGTGTACATACCATGTGAAAAATTGTAATTAAATTGATTTTTTATTTGGTTCATCGACGGTTGTGATTAATATACGGGCTGTTATTAATATGGGAACAGATACCCTATCATAGAGCTGATTGGGATTTATATAAAACGCATATTGATAGGAATTTTGATGTTGATATTCCTCTCGATACCAAAGGTCATATTGATAATAGTCTCGTATCTTAAACAAATTTAATTTTCGAAGCCAGAGGCATTGCAATTCCTAAATGTGAAATAAAATTCAACTCCGTTATTATTGACGACGATCTTCAGCTTCTGATCCGCCTTAAAAATTGCGTATTGCGAAAGCAATACCAAAGAACTCGCGATCCCGCTTTGAAAGTTAATTGGCGAGATTTGCAAAATGAAATTAAAAAACGTTTCGCTATTCTGAGAAATATCATTTTTGAGAATAATGTCTCGAAGTTGGATCCCAGTTCGAAACCCTTTTGGAAATTAACGAAAATTCTCAAAAAACCTCAAAAGCCAATTCCAGCGCTTAAAGAGGGAAAATTTTTTTTATTGACAAATGGCGAAAAGGCCCAAAAACCTGCTCAGCAGTTCGAGAGTGTCCATATTTTTAGTCTAGTCCACTTAAGGATCCGGTTACATGGAGCTTCGAAAACATCCTCAATCAAGAGAATGTTTTTGACCCTTTGTTGGGAACTGATTTGGATGAAGTGAGATCTATTACAAGAAAATTTAAAAATATGAAAGCCCCGGGTGATGATGGTATTTTCTACATACTTATCAAAAAACTTCCTGAGAGCTCTTTATCCTTTTTGGTTAATTTATTTAACAAATGTTTTCAATTGGCATACTTTCCAGATAAATGGCAAAACGCCAAAGTTGTTCCAATTTTGAAGCCGGAGCAAAAATCCAGCTGAGGCTTCTAGTTATCGCCCAATCAGTTTGCTTTCTTCAATAAGCAAACTGTTTGAAAAGATTATTTTAAAAAGAATGATGGTTCATATTCATGACAATTCTATTTTTGATGATGAGCAATTTGGTTTTCCCCATGGGCATTCAACCACTCATTAATTATTAAGAGTTACGAATTTAATTTGGCTCAACAAATCTGAAGGATATTCGACTGGAGCTGCTCTTCTTGATATAGAGAAAGCATTTGACAGTGGTTAGCATGAAGGTTTGATTGTAAAATTGATGAATTTTCATTTTCCTCTGTACATCATTAAACTGACCCAAAATTATTTATCAGATCGTTCACTATAGGTAAACTATCAGAATTTTAATTCTGATCCCCCTGGCCCATATTGTATAAGATTTTTACTTCTGACTTACCAGATTTAACACCAGGGTGTTAAAAATCTTTGTTTGCAGATGATACGGGCCTTTCAGCCAAAGGGCGAAGCCTTCGTGTCATTTGTAGTAGATTGCAAAAAAGTTTGGGTATTTTCTCCACTTACTTGTGAAAATGGAAAATTTCCCCGAATGCTTCCAAAACTTAGCTTATAATTTTCCCACATAAGCCGAGAGCTTCTTATTTGAAACCTTCTAGCAGACATATTGTCACTATGAATGGGGTTCCAATTAATTGTTCTAGCGAAGCTAAATATTTAGATCTGCTAGATCAAAAATTAACTTTTAAAGTCACAAAGGCATTCAAGCCAAATGTAACAAATATATTAAGTGTCTATATCCACTTATAAACAGAAAATCAAAACTTTGTCTTAAGAACAAACTTTTGATTTACAAATAAATTTTTAGACCAGTCATGTTGAAAGCCAATATGGACTAGTTTGCTGCAATACCAAACAAGGCACTCAAGAGGATTCAAAATAAAATTTTGAAAATGATTCTGAAGTTGCCTCCGTGGTATAGTACTAATGAACTTCATGGAATTTCTAATATTGAGACATTGCAACAAATGTCCAACAAAATAATTTCCAATTTTAGACAAAAATCGTTGCAATCTTCTATTGCAACGATTAACTCCTTGTACCCTCAGTAAGAAGGCGGTAAGACGCGCGGCTACAAAGCAAGACCATGCTGAGGGTGGCTGGGTTCGATTCCCGGTGCCGGTCTAGGCAATTTTCGGATTTGAAATTGTCTCGACTTCCCTAGGCATAAAAGTATCATCGTGCTACCCTCATGATATTCATTCATTCATTCATTCATTCATTTATTTAGTTAACATCTAAACAGATAACACTGAATCAACAATTTGACGCCACAATGCACGGTTCGAGGCCGCATCTCTCCATCCTCGGATACGCCCCACGCTCGCCAAGTCGTTCTGCACCTGGTCTGCCCATCTCGCTCGCTGCGCTCCACGCCGTCTCGTACCTGCCGGATCGGAAGCGAACACCATCTTTGCAGGGTTGCTGTCCGGCATTCTTGCAACATGTCCTGCCCATCGTACCCTTCCGGCTTTAGCTACCTTCTGGATACTGGGTTCGCCGTAGAGTTGGGCGAGCTCATGGTTCATTCTTCGCCGCCACACACCGTCTTCTTGCACACCGCCAAAGATGGTCCTAAGCACCCGTCTCTCGAATACTCCGAGTGCTTGCAAGTCCTCCTTGAGCATTGTCCATGTTTCATGTCCGTAGAGGACAACCGGTCTTATTAACGTCTTGTACATGACACATTTGGTGCGGTGGCGATTTTTTTACCGCAGTTTCTTCTGGAGCCCGTAGTAGGCCCGACTTCCACAGATGATGCGCCTTCGTATTTCACGACTAACGTTGTTGTCAGCCGTTAGCAAGGATCCGAGGTAGACGAATTCCTCGACCACCTCGAAGGTATCCCCGTCTATCGTAACACTGCTTCCCAGGCGGGCCCTGTCGCGCTCGGTTCCGCCCACAAGCATGTACTTTGTCTTTGACGCATTCACCACCAGTCCAACTTTTGTTGCTTCACGTTTCAGGCGGGTGTATAGTTCTGCCACCTTTGCAAATGTTCGGCCGACAATGTCCATGTCATCCGCGAAGCAAATAAATTGACTGGATCTGTTGAAAATCGTACCCCGGCTGTTACACCCGGCTCTCCGCATGACACCTTCTAGCGCAATGTTGAACAACAGGCACGAAAGTCCATCACCTTGTCTTAGTCCCCGGCGCAATTCGAACGAACTGGAGTGTTCGCCCGAAATCTTCACACAGTTTTGCACACCATCCACCGTTGCTTTGATCAGTCTGGTAAGCTTCCCAGGTACCCTCATGATATACGAATGCAAAAATGGTAACCTGGCTTAGAAACCTCGCAGTTAATAACTGTGGAAGTACTTAATGAACACTAAGCTGCGAGGCGGCTCTGTCCCAGTGTGGGGATGTAATGCCAATAAGAAGAAGAAGAAGAAGAACCATCAGTATAAAATAGGTTAAGTTTAGTTTAAGTTGAAAACATTGTAATTCTTACATGGTTCAATTAAACCAGAGGAAAAATCCTAACTGCCAGAGGTAATTGAAATGTATTAATAATAACTAAAAACGTAACATAGCAAATAAGGATGATAGTGTTAAGAAAATATGGAACACCTAGTCCAAGAGATGAATGCATGTATTAGATAATTAGCAAATAAAAATAGTTAAAAAACAATCCGGCGCTGATTATCACGTCAAACAACGCTCGGACTGTAATTCCATTTATTTATTTATTTATTACCAATTACCATATAGTAACATAATAATCACATATTGATTTTCAATGCTTATGCTACTATGCAACGTCTAGAATCAAGAACTACATATTGAATAAGATATTTAGACTCCGCTTAAATAAACAAAAACTTCTTTTGCACCAATGATTTCTAGGTAAATCGTTCCAAATGTTTATAGCTTGTAGGCGGAAGGAGTCTCTTAAACTGTTCGTAAAATATCTAGTAACGATAAGTAACGAACCTCGCGAAGAACGAGTATATCTGAAAAAAATCTCGAAGATAAATTGGAGAGTTGTTAATAATTTTGAATGTTTGGATACAGGTTCTGAACTTTAAATGATTTGTAAAATCAGTTCCAAGAATAGCCTTTCTATAATTAGATGAATGATCAAACTTCTTCAGATTAAAAGCATATCGTGTAAGAGCGTTGAATACTTGGTTTAGTTTTTTCGTGTTTTTCTTAGTAACAAGGCCAAACAAAATATCACCATAATCAAACAGTGGAATTAAAAGAGACCTGACCAGTTGAATCCGGATATGTTGGGGAGTACAATGTCTCAATAATCTCCATCGTACATAGTTGCAGCAACTGACCAGGGGAATTCCGAAAATACCGGTATTTTCCGTCACGGACCACCCTATTTGGGAGTGACTTAGCTAAAATGATTAATGGTCACTCCTTGGGTCCTCAACGTCTTGGGATGGGACACAGTTTTTAGTCTAGTGCCCTGGCCTACACATTGATGCACAAAAATATTAAATGAATGCATATATTACTATAAAAACATGACGAAAACTTGTGTCCAACAGAGTACATATAAGCCTAGGTTCAAGCGCCAGGAAGAAACACTTGAATGCGGGCGGCCCACCACGCAGAATTGTGATCATTCCGATCCACAATAACACTATTCTTCTTGCGGGCGTCCCACCAACGCAGAGGAAAAAACACTTGAATGCGGGCGTCCCACCACGCAGAATTGTGATAATTCCGATCCACAATAACACCGTTCTTCTTGCGGGCGTCCCACCAACGCAGAGGAAGAAACACTTAAATGCGGGCGTCCCACAACGCAGAATTGTGATCATTCCGATCCACAATAACACTATTCTTCACAACGCATGCAAAAACGATTCTTCCTTTTCATAGTTTTGTCTTTCATTCTTCTTCTTATAACAGTTGACCGACCTTTCAAAGCGCTATAAGTGTTTCCAATTCGCGAAAGTGTAATTTATGTTTCATAATGGTTTTCATATCGGAGTAGAACATATTCATAACTATATAATATCAGGCATCACGGCTATGTTCGAATACTATTCAAAAGGGAGAAATCTTCGATAATCAAAGGTAATTCAAAATATTTTATTCAAGATGCTAGATGCATCTGATAGTTCGTGGTAGCATTTGGCTGAATGCAGATGACGTTATATTTTCTCTTCGCTAGTCCCATTCCAAATTGCACCTCAAATTTTCCCAAAGGATAGTTGAAAAACATTCAAAGATTACCTCGATCAAGTTTCGACAGCCAACATCGTAGCCAACACTAGCCATCAACAAAGTAGAAAATTTCTGTAACACTTTCCAATCCATTGCACTTAGATTCAAAGAACTGTAACAATACGCGTTCTTGATAATTCAAACTATTGTAATGAAAATCATTATAACATTTATTTTCAAAATAAACTTGTTTTAAAAATAAAACTTAGAAGTTCTCATTGGTGTATTTAAGTCTATCGCCAATCACACACTTGATTAATCCATTAACAATCAAATCAAATCGGCGAGATCGGATCTAAGAAACTACTTCTCTTAACAAATTGAAAGAGACTTTGGCAAACAAGCATATCTTTTTGCGTTCCCCTTCCCGCAGAAATAACTCGGTTTGACATAGTAATAAAGAGTGTTTACAAAAAAACTAAAACATAATCGTCACAAAGCTTCAAAGTGCTTTGAAGGCGAAACATACGGATAACACCAAGGGGATGACAAGCTACGCCATCCATGTCACATCCCAACAAACAATTTAGGCTGAATTGGCTAGTTTTTTTTTTAGCTGAAGAAGGCTAGATTTGGTTGAATAAGCGCTCTACTCCCTTCCAATGTTTGTTAGGATCTTATCTGAGTCACCAATATGCGAATGCAACGTATACAATTCTGATGGTGAAAATGATGCAAAACGAGCAAATGTATAAACAGTGTCATCTGTAAGTTCTGATTATTTAGGCAAATGAGCTGGATTTTTTAAAATTTAAAACATGATATGAGGCGCAAAATCTTTTTAATTTTGTAGTTTGCTTATTGTTTCCATGATTGTATCATGTTGCATTATTCAGTGGTGGGGGCGTTTTGCTTATTATTTTCTATCACAAACTTAAATCAAGATTTGCACACACACGCACATACGCAAAAGAAATCAGTATTGAGGTAATTTGACACTGGGGGATAAGTTTATCGCCCAAATTAAAGCGAGCAAACAAAACTGTCAAAACCATTGCGACAAAAAATCGGTGTTGGGTGGACAACACCCTAAAAGCAGAAAACTATTCACAAAAATACATTAATCGTCACTCTTCTTGCCGATGAAAAAAGCTTCGCTACTTTTACTTTTTCGGCTACGTCCGAAATCGTTTTTTTTTCACACATCTCTATAAACATGATGGGTGACTTCATGCGAAATATGTTTATGCACTCCTGGCAAGATCGCCAAATGTGCAATTCAACATGGCGCATATTTGTCACCCATCATGTTTGCACTACCGCATTCGCGAGGAAAGAGGGATCGACTGACTGCGAATGTGTATACTCACGATGACTGGCAGGATCTGTCATTTGACACATGCATGCTAGGCCTGTTCATGATAATAGGCCTGTCCAATGCCACACAGTACTAAACTCATCTTATGACAGGTTAAGGCATTTCACCAAAAGAGCTTAATAATATTCTTTCATCAGAATTCAGCAATTTCCCATATGTTCAGTTCTTATACAGATTTTTTGAAGGTTCTTATACAGAATTGTAAGAAAATCTAACAAACCCTAGTTGAGTGTATTGATTTTATGCCTGCGTCATAAAGTGCGATTATAAACATTGCACTCAGAAATTGCACTCAAACCAGAAATGTTCTATAAATCCATAACTAACTGGCCGTGGTGCTTCAACGAAAACTGATCAATCGTTTCTAATATTTTATCCTGCTTCAAACTATCAAGAAAGCATGTCAACATCTCTGTATGAGAAAACCACTTCAAATCGGACTAGATACAAACTTACTTTATGAAAACAGATTTTCAGAGTAAACCTTCGCTTGTTGTAACATTGAACTTTAAAAGGATCTACAATCGGAAACGTTTGCTCTACTTTTTCCCTTCTTATTCCTTTGGTACGAACCATTAGATGACTTTTGGAACGACTCGATTGTTTGACTAACCAGCGTGAAAATTGTAACGTTGCACGAGCGATCGTTTAGCGCAACCGAAAATGCGACCATACCTAATCACATGTTATTTGACAAGGTCATCTACTCTAATGCATTCACTCATATTTGGGTACGGCTGGTTGAACACGCGAAACCACATTTTCACAATAGAGACAATCTTTTTCAGCCCATCGAAACCCAAGAAAGCCACAGAGTGTGAAATGATGTTGCTTGGTTTTGGCTTAGGCGTCGAGGGTTAGATGAAGAACAGTTGATGCTACGCAAAGCAATGTGGACTATTAGAAGCCCTAATTGTGTGGGTATAGATCTCTTCAGTTGGTTGGTGCACCGAAGCTTGTCACCCAATGAAACCTCTTGAACTATCATAGCCTATAATTGGTGTTTTCAAACGTTGTCGTTTCCCACGTCGCAACGCGATTTTTTTTGTTTAAAAGAAAAAAAGCGTATACCTACAACATTAAAGTGAACTAAAAGCACTAAAACCTTCCCAATTCCAATGAACGCTCGTAAAACTGACATTGGTTGAAGCTTGCTATTCGGTCGCCAGCACCAATGCGGCAAGGTTTGTCGTTGTCGTTTGATCAGATTCGGTGCTGATTGCATTTTTTTTTCTTCTTAGTCTACACTATCTAAGCAGTAGTTAAGCGTCAATCCATGTGCGTCAGATGCGACCTTCAGTGGGCTCAAACTAATCGAAACCAAAAAAAATAACGTAATACCAAAAAATCGTAACAAGTGGCAAGTTTTGTCAATACACACCTGCCATGTCTGATTCGGAATGTTGTTAACTGATATACGGTGAGCAACCCATTGGAAGCACGGAAGGTTGCAGAAAAATAAATTTGTGTCGAGATGCGTTTTGATGAATTCCATAATTAGTTGCAGAAGCCAATTGGTCAACCGCAAGTGCAACGACTTTTTTTATATAATAAAAGCAGTATCATGGGTGTCGTGATATCTATAAATAAAGATGCTGCATTCGAAAATTCAATAGTGATATATTTTTTCAGCTCACATACTGAGGTTCAAACATATCACAATAGTTCGCAGTGCTCCCCGACAAAAAAATATTCGAACAGGTCGCAAAATATGGGTGGAGCGACTGCCAGTTTTTATATTGCGTTGAAAGCTGGCAACGCAACATGGACCTTGTTGTCCTTCTGACTTAGAGCAGCAATTAACCCGAAAGATTGCGAACCAAGTAGTTCATCCACATTATTTTGGTTTACAATATTTCTCGTTCCACGTTGTTGGCCTTTCAACTTTCAATTTTCGATAGATTTCTTGGTTCAGTTCTATTTTTAGTTTGTAACACAATTGAAGGAGTTATAAGCAACATCAATGTAGAAAGCGAAAAAAATCGGACATAAACATTTCTTCATGCGACATTTTTCCTGGTTGCTGAAGCGAAATTAAAATACTTTTCCAAGAATCATCAACCTTCGCTTTGAGTACCCATCGGAGACTTCACTGCTGCCCGGACAGAAGCCATGAGCAGCATAACAAAACATGATATGGACTTGATTGATATAAGAGATATCCAGAGAAGAGAATCCAGGAGGAGATTGGCCGGCTGAAGAACAACAAAGCCCCTGGGGTTGACCAACTACCAGGAGAGCTATTTAAACACGGTGGTGAGGCACTGGCTAGAGCGCTGCACTGGGTCATTACCAAGATTCGGGAGGAGGAAGTTTTGCCGCAGGAGTGGATGGAAGGTGTCGTGTGTCCCATCTACAAAAAGGGCGATAAGCTGGATTGTAGCAACTACCGCGCAATCACATTGCTGAACGCCGCCTACAAGGTACTCTCCCAAATTTTATGCCGTCGACTAGCCCCAACTGCAAGGGAGTTCGTGGGGCAGTACCAGGCGGGTTTATGGGCGAACGCTCCACCACGGACCAGGTGTTCGCCATTCGCCAAGTACTGCAGAAATGCCGCGAATACAACGTGCCCACACATCATCTATTCATTGACTTCAAAGCCGCATATGATACAATCGATCGGGACCAGCTATGGCAGCTAATGCACGAACACGGTTTTCCGGATAAACTGACACGATTGATCAAAGCGACGATGGATCGGGTGATGTGCGTAGTTCGAGTTTCAGGGGCATTCTCGAGTCCCTTCGAAACCCGCAGAGGGTTACGGCAAGGTGATGGTCTTTCGTGTTTGCTATTCAACATCGCTTTGGAAGGGGTAATACGAAGAGCAGGGATTAACACGAGTGGTACAATTTTCAATAAGTCCGTCCAGCTATTTGGTTTCGCCGACGACATAGATATTATGGCACGTAACTTTGAGAAGATGGAGGAAGCCTACATCAGACTGAAGAGGGAAGCTAAGCGGATCGGACTAGTCATCAACACGTCGAAGACGAAGTACATGATAGGCAGAGGTTCAAGAGAAGACAATGTGAGCCACCCACCGCGAGTTTGCATCGGTGGTGACGAGATCGAGGTGGTAGAAGAATTTGTGTACTTGGGCTCACTGGTGACTGCCGAAAATGACACCAGCAGAGAAATTCGGAGATGCATACTGGCTGGAAATCGTACGTACTTTGGACTCCGCAAGACGCTCCGATCGAATAGAGTTCGCCGCCGTACCAAACTGACAATCTACAAAACACTAATTAGACCGGTAGTCCTCTACGGACACGAGACCTGGACGATGCTCGTGGAGGACCAACGCGCACTTGGAGTTTTCGAAAAGAAAGTGCTGCGTACCATCTATGGTGGGGTGCAGATGGCGGACGGTACGTGGAGGAGGCGAATGAACCACGAATTGCATCAGCTGTTGGGAGAACCATCCATCGTTCACACCGCGAAAATCGGACGACTGCGTTGGGCCGGGCACGTAGCCAGAATGTCGGACAGTAACCCGGTGAAAATGGTTCTCGACAACGATCCGACGGGCACAAGAAGGCGAGGTGCGCAGCGGGCAAGGTGGATCGATCAGGTGGAAGATGACTTGCGGACCCTCCGTAGACTGCGTGGTTGGCGACGTGTAGCCATGGACCGAGCTGAATGGAGAAGACTCTTATATACCGCACAGGCCACTTCGGCCTTAGTCTGAATAAATAATAATAATAATAATGATGTAAGAGATAAAAGAACAGGCAACAATATTAAAAATTTGTACCGAAATATCATTTAAATATCAAAATATACTATAGATAAGAACAAGCCAATATTGATCACTTCTTACAAATAACATAACTTGATCTCCCAATGATATTTTAGTGCGAAATATTGATATTATCGTCTGATCTTTTATCTCTTATATCAATCATGTTCGCATCTCATTTTGCTATCCTATCAAGATTTGATATTATTGAGCTATTTTCGTCTGCTCGGGTAGAGCATACCAACAACTGCTAGATAATATATACATATAAAGAAATTTCGAAATTTCCATACTCAATCAACATTACTGGCTACAAAAGTTTTGATGACAGCATGACGAGAACAGCGGTTATGTGATAACAAAGACAAAAACGGGGAACGGCGATTGCGATGGTTGTGGAGGCGGTGACAACAGAATGCTACCTCTCAAGAATAACGTCCGGATGCTACTTGAGTCTTCAAATCACGTAACTAGGGGAGAACTGTGCATAACGCACCCACGGGGCAAAATGGCTTTATAAAATCACTCATATAATCTGTTGTAGGACATTTATGAACGAGTATTACCATAAAATTTCAATATTAGTTATTATTTATTGAACTGCAATGAACAAAGTGAGCAAAATCCCTTACCTGAAGATTACAACCTTACCCGTAAGATTGCCGTTCAATCCATTAAGAAAAAACAAACAACCATTCATTCATTTATTTAGTTTACATCTTAACAGATAACACTGAATCATCAATTTAACGCCACAATAGAGGAAGAGGCCACAAAACGCCCCCCCCTCCCCACCCGAGGCAAAACGCCTTTTGTGGTTTCCCTTATATTTACCCTGATTAGATGGCCGTAACGAAACAAGATCTAAAATTATGTAGGTTAGGCGAAAAAAGTTTCAAAATAGTGTATGGGAAGGTTGGAAAAACCGAAAATTTCCACATTTTGAAGAAACATCTAACATTAAAAATAATAAATAATAAAAAAAATGCTTTTTATCATTAAATACACGCCAAAATCAAAAGGATTAAATTTTGATTTGGGATGTGTGAATACACTTCAGATATCATTATGATATGTGAGCGTTATCATGCGGGGCTTATTGTACACGAATAAAGCTTCGGAATGCATGCGTTCTTGAAATGTGCTATAGGAGTTGCAATAGAGCTATCACCTCCTAACTCCTGGATCTAAGATTCTTGCAATTATATAAATAAAATGGTAGCACAAATAGAGAAACATGTTAACCTTCTTGTTTTCAATAGAAGATCATTGTGAAACGTAGCTGGTTTTGTGAATTTTGCATCGCGTTTAAATAAACCTTGCTGATGTTAAGTTATGTTTCTCTTGCACGCGCATAAACATAAAAAATAAAAACAAGCAAACTCGTGGTTCATTCTTTGCCGCCACACACCGCCACACACCTTCTCGCCCACCGCCAAAGATGGTCATAAGCACCCGTCTCTCGAATACTCCGAGTGCTCCCCTGGAGCATTGTCCATGTTACACGTCCGTAGAAGACTACCGGTCTTACCATCGCCTTGTACATGACACATTTGGTGCGGTGGCGAATCTTTTTTGACCGCAGTTTCTTCTGGAGCCCGTAGTAGGCCCGACTTCTAAAGATGATTCGTATTTCACGACTAACATTGTTATCATCCGTTAGCAAGGATCCAAGGTAGACGAATTTCTCGACCACCTCGAATCGTAACGCTGCTTCCCAGGCGGGCCCTGAGCGGCTCGGTTCCGCACACAAGCATGTACTTTGCCTTCGAAGCAGGCTTGTAAAATGTCATCTGCATGTCATTTGATTAATTTGTTAATAACTTTCTTCAGAAGTAAAATTCACATCATAATTTTAGATGTACTCATAAAGCTTGAGTAGGGCTATATTTTTGTTAAAGGGTACATTGCTCTAAATATAACATCTAAAGCTGGAGAGTGAAAACTCTTCAAAATGTCACGTGTCATTTGACATAATGTCATTTGAATCACATTTTGCCTCCCACGCCCCAGATTACATATTTACAGCAACGTCTTGTTAGACAAAGTTGTATGCACATTTCGGCACTATAAGTTCGACATACATCAAGAATCAATAGCTAACTTCTGAAAAAAGTTCTGGGAAAATTATAGAAACGAATGCAAATGACGAAGCATTTACCATCGGTCCAACTTTTGTTGCTTCACGTTTCAGGCGGGTGTACAGTTCTGCCACCTTTGTAAATGTTCGGCCGACAATGTCCATGTCATCCGCGAAACAAATAAATTGACTGGATCTGCTGAAAATCGTACCCCGGCTGTTACGCCCGGCTCTCCGCATGACACCTTCTAGCGCAATGTTGAACATCAGGCACGAAACTCAATCGCCTTGTTTTAGTCCCTAGCACACCATCCACCGTTGATTCCCAGGGAAGCTGTTCTCGTCCATAAGTTTCCATAGCTCTACGCCGTCTATACTGTCGTATGCCGCCTTGAAATCAATGAACAGATGGTGTTGGTGTTGTGACCTGGTATTCACGGCATTTTTTGAAGGATTTGCCTTACAGTAAAGATCTGGTCCGTTGTCGAGCGGCCGTCAACGATGCCGGCTTGATAACTTCCCACGAACTCATTCACTAATGGTGACAGACGACGGAAGATGATCTGGGATACCACTATGTAGGCGGTATTAAGGATGGAGATCGCTCGGAAGTTCTCACACTCCAGCTTGTTGCCTTTCTTGTAGATGGGGCATATAACCCCTTCCTTCCACTCCACCGGTAGCTGTTCAGTTTCCCAGATTCTGACTATCAGTTTGTGCAGGCAAGTGGGCAGCTTTTCCGGGCCCATCTTGATGAGCTCAGCTCCGATACCATCCTTAACAGCTGCTTTATTGGTCCTTAGATGTTGTATGGCATCAAGGTGAGGGTTGGTTGGCTTCGTCCGCTGAGCTGACGTAGTCATCTCATCCGCTGCCTTGACTTTCACTGTCTGTACTCTCAGCGCCATTCAAATGTTCCTCGTAGTGCTGCTTCCACCTTTCGATCACCACACGTTCGTCCATCATCCTTATCCCGGCACATTTCGGCTCGCGGCACGAAGCTTTTGCGGGATGCGTTGAGCTTCTGATAGAACATGCGTGTTTCTTGAGAACGGAACTGCTGTTCCATCTTCTCGCACTCCGCTTCTTCCAGGCGCCGTTTTTTCTCCTGAAAAAGGCGGGTCTGCTGTCTTTGCTTCCGTCTATAACGTTCAACGTTCTGCCTGGTACCTTTTTGCAGCGCGACCGCCCGCGCTGTGTCCTTCTCCTGCAGAATCTGTCTGCACTCTTCGTCGAACCAATCGTTCCGTCGATTTCGTCCCACATTCCCAACGTTGTTCTCCGCTGCGTCATTAATGGCTGCTTTAACTGTATTCCAGCAGTTCTCAAGAGGGGCCCCATCGAGCTCACCCTCTTCCGGCAACGCTGCCTTGAGATGCTGCTCGTATGTAGTGGCGACATCAGGTTGCAGGTTGCTATATGATAATAAAAATAAGGTTGATTAATTATATTCAGTTAATTTACAAATCAAGACTACACTATCCTCAGTGTGGCTAGGAGATTATGGGCGTTTCATCTTTTTCCACCTGAAATAATTTCGAAAATGTATGGCTCATGCGCCATAATATAACAAAACGGATCCGAGTTTTGACTTTGACATTTTTGTTTACTGTTTTTTTTTTGCTTTTTATTGGCATATGGGTCTCGATGCTACTGAGTTCAATGCGTGTTTTCTCTTGTTTCGGCGGACAGCAGAACGATCGCACGATCTGCCGAAGTATTGTGTTTCGCATTACGCGGCCGGTAATAAAGTTAATCAGTTCAGTGCGTGTTTTTTCGGCGTTGTGGGTTTGCAGTAGCTATCGGGCAAGTAAGTACAGAATACTGCGCGTCCGTTCGGACGTCCAAAACGTTTCTCCTTCGTTATTATATCCCACCGGACGAGCATGGCATAACATTTTTCTAGTAGCGAGACAGCGAAAAGGTGTTATTTCCCATCCCATAGATCGCATCACTTACCAGGGTGCTTGGTGGCCTTGTGTCACTGCTTCTGCCTCATAAGCAGGAGATTAAGGATTTGATCCCAGGCCCTTTCCAATTTCCTATTAGATAATTTCGTTAATTATATAACTCAATCTCTTTGCAAATCAAATTCGCATTGCTAGCAAGTATGATTCTAAATATAGAATTGTTATAAAAAGCTGCCTGTTACTTAGTAGCAGTAAATAAAATGTAAAAATAGATTGGTATTCATTTGTACCCGCATACGAATGCTATATACGGTCGCTATGCTCGTGCAGGCCTCATACAAGTAAGAATGTGTGAGGTTAATGTGCGGGTAGCGATGGTGTGGTAGACGTGTGCGTGGTATTAGAATCCAATAGCATTCAAATTCTAATTGTAAAAATGAATCCCATTAGAATTCACTTTAATACTTTCTCATTACTCTAGTACTTCTAATTCTCATTCATATATTCCTATCCCATAGATCGCATCACTTACCAAAGTGAATCCAGATAATATATCCCTTCATACTAACACAATATCCTATCCTAAGACTATCGTGGAGATGCAGAGGTATACTCGGTCTCTAGTAGCAACGAGAGTTGAACTAATAATCCTTCCTTCCCTTGATGACCGTAAGGACGTGGCCGGCGCCGTAATTGACTTAGTAAAATGCATTGAATTTCCGAAATTTGCACATTGAGAATGATAGCTAAACCCAAGCTCCATTCAATTGGTTCCCTGTGCAATTTCGCAAGTTCTAGTCAATCACGGAGTAGCAACTACGAATTGTGCGGTCATAATGCTCATGCAAATCGGTCTCGATGCTACTATGTCAACCTCGTTTGTGACCTTAGACGGATTGAAGCAGGGTGGTGCACTTTCGAATTCATTGTTCAACATTGCACTCGAGAAGGCTATTAGTAGTTCTGGCGTGCAGAGGAACGGCACTATCATCACACGGTCGCATATGCTCCTGGGCTTTGCGGACGACATCGACCTCATTGGCATCGATCACAGTGCAGTAGTTGAGTAGTGGAGGCTTTTGTCCCACTGAAGAGGGAGACTCACAGTTCCACGACATACTCACGCTTCAACGGGTCTTCCGATTGTGGAGAATACGATGATATGTTGTGCAGATGTAAAAACATATTTGAAACATTTACATATCATGTACAGTATGCTTCCATGAACACGTTCTTAAGAGCTACAAATATTGATTTTTTGACTAGTGAAAAATCGCAGTACGCTGTGATTTGCCGAGAGTACATAAAATCAGTTTTATGAACATTGTTATGACGTACCGACGCAAAAAAATGGTTGCAATACGAACAGCAACCAAACATATCAAGAATTAGCTCTTGGTCACTACATGGCGCAGTAGAAGTTCCCTGAATTGTGAGTATATTGAACGACATGAGAATCATTTGGAATTCAATGAAATGAAATTCAAACTGATGCATTTGTCGATTGGTTTACAAAAGAACATGGCAACGAATATTCAGAGCGAACTAGGACTCTGAAACTTAAAATTGCTGGAGCGAGAGGTCTCCGATCCAAACAAATTACCTGAGGACTCTTTGCAATATATGATTGCTGGAGCGAGATGCATACGACTTAAAAAAACCAGAGTGAGAGGTCTCTGTGGAATAAATTCGGAGTGAGAGGTCTCCAGAATTGAGAAATAGCTTTGCGAAGGCTACAAAGTTTTTAAATTATCCTAAGAAAGAAACTGAGACAGAGAAAGATGTTGTAACACAAGAAATTTAATGAGAAAATATTGATAAGCAAGAGTACAAAACCACATTCATATGAACTTCGACAAACATAATTTGTGTGGTTTTTATAATGGATTAAATGATACGGAGGATTTCCAATCTTAAGATTAAAATAAATGATTAGATTTTGATGTCTTCTCACTTACGCAACAGATGCTTGACACGTCTGTTTTAAGTGAAAGAAACATGGTCTAATTGATTCAAATCTAAATTTAAAAAAAAAGTTAATTGGCAAAAAAAAAAAATTGGAATTGGATCGGATTCAGACTAGATAAGTATTGAATTTTGATTGGATTTAGCATGAATTGGACTTTGATTGGATTTGAATTGGATTTTTATTTGGATATGATAGAATTATCATTTGGATTTCAACTGGAATTGGATTAGATTTGGATTGGATTTGTGTTGGATTAGATTTAGATTGGATTCGGATTGGAGTTGGATTGTATTTAGATTGGATTTGGATTGGATTTAGTTTGGATTGGTATTGGATTTGGATTGGATTTGAATTGGATTTGGATTGGATTTGGATTGGATTTGGATTGGATTTGGATTGGATTTGGATTGGATTTGGATTGGATTTGGATTGGATTTGGATTGGATTTGGATTGGATTTGGATTGGATTTTAATTGGATTTGGATTGAATGTACATTGGACTTGGGTTGGATTTGAATAGGATTAGGATTGGATTTGGATTTGAATTTGATTCAGGTTGTATTCGGATTGGATTAGATTTGGATTGGATTTGTATTGAATTGGGATTGTATATAGATTGCATTTGAATTGAATTGGTTCAGATTTGAATTTGATTTGGATTGAATTTTATTAGAATTGAATTTTTATTAGGATTGGATTTGGATTGGATTAGATTTGGACTGAAATTGGATTGGATTTAGAATGAATTTTGATTGGATTTGGTTTGGATTAGAATTAGATTTCGGTTGCATTTGAATTGGATTTGGTTCAAAATGGGATTGGATTTGAATTAGTATTTGATTGGATTGGATTAGATTAGATTAGGATTGAATTTAATCAGATTGAATTTCGATTTTAATTGGATTTAGATTGGGTAGAATCAGATTCTAATTGTATTTGGATTGGATTGGGAATGGATTCCGATTAGATTTGGATTGTATGTGTGTTGGTTTTGCATTGCTTTTGGAATCGACTATTTTTGGGATTTGAATAAAATGTTTATCAAATTTAATATATCATAGGTATTACGTATGGAACGATGATCATTAAATATCAACATTTATTAAGTGAAGCGGGTGCATTTAATTCTGGAAATACTCAAAAAGTTTTACACTTCAAGATAAATTGCTTTTGGTTACAGTTTGGGCACAAATGTAACTGAATTTTATTTTAGCAAAATATTTGAAGAGTACAGGAGGGAAAAGATGTGGAGAATACGATGATATGTTGTGCAGATGTAAAAACATATTTGAAACATTTACATATCATGTACAGTATGCTTCCATGAACACGTTCTTAAGAGCTACAAATATTGATTTTTTGACTAGTGAAAAATCGCAGTACGCTGTGATTTGCCGAGAGTACATAAAATCAGTTTTATGAACATTGTTATGACGTACCGACGCAAAAAAAATGGTTGCAATACGAACAGCAACCAAACATATCAAGAATTAGCTCTTGGTCACTACACCGATGACAATTGATCGCCAACTAAGGGTTGCGTACCTAGCTGGTAGTGTAGCCTGGACACTGTTGCCCTTCTGACATCAGCTAGAGTGAGAGGGTGCGTCCTGCGGAGTCTTCCTAGGATGTGGTGGAATTCGACTGTGGGCTCTGTTGAACTTCTATAAAAAGCTGTATGTGTCCCCAAGCAGGCCCTATCAAAGCGACCGTGTGCCGCTCAAAGCGCACTAGCCTAGTCCTGGTGTTGAGTGGGACTTTAAACAAATTTGACCCGACTGATCGAGCGTCTATTCACCAAGGAGGTGCGGCTCCAACAGCGCCTGTTCTGGCATCCAGCGGCTGAGTATGAAATGCTATTCCCCGGAAGCTATAAATAAGATGGCAGCCCCATCCCGGTGGATAGGGAACCTTGGGCCAACAACCTACTGTTCCCGTAACATCAGTTTGTTCAAGAATCCGACATTGAAAGAATACGGACTGATTTTACGGCGACGACTCTTAGCGCGTAACAATGGACACGAATAGGAACGTGGAACGTTTTAACGTGGAACGTTTAACGTGGAACGTGGAACGGTTTACGAGGTGAACACGCTCCCCGGCATCGTGGAGTTGACTTCCTACTAAGCGCTCTGGCACACTTTGCGCTTATGAAGTGGGAACCTATAAGTGAAAGGATAATCGTTGCCAGATTTAGAACATGGGTCCGAAACCTTACTATAATCCAATGTTATGCGCCAACCGATGCTGCCAATCTGCAAGACAAAGAGAACTTCTACAGTCAACTCAATGCCGTCGTAGATAGAATTCCGAAGGGTGATATCAGGATCTGTTTGGGCGACTTCAACGCGAAGATCAGATCCGACAACTCGAACCATGAGCGCATTATGGGACGCCATGGTTTCGGAGAAATGAGCGAAAACGGAGAGCTGTTCGCGGAATTTTGTGGTAATAACGACATGGTGATCTACGATGAATTACATCCCCGCAACTTCGACGTCGTGGCGCTGCAGGAGATTTGCTGGACAGGACAGAAAGTGTGGAAAAGCGGGCATCGAGCGGCTACCTTCTACCAAAGCTGTGGCACCACCAACGAGCTGGGAACCGGCTTCATAGTGCTGGGTAAGATGCGCCAACGCGTGATTGGGTGGCAGCCAATCAACGCAAGGATGTGCAAGCTGAGGATTAAAGGCCGTTTCTTCAACTATAGCATCATCAACGTGCACTGCCCACACGAAGGGAGACCCGACGACGAGAAAGAAGCGTTCTACGCACAGCTGGAGCAGACATACGATGGATGCCCACTGCGGGACGTTAAAATCGTCATCGGTGACATGAACGCACAGGTAGGAAGGGAGGAAATGTATAGACCGGTCATCGGACCGGATAGTCTGCACACCGTATCGAATGACAACGGCCAACGATGCATAAACTTCGCAGCCTCCCGCGGAATGGTAGTCCGAAGCACCTTCTTCCCCCGCAAAAATATCCACAAGGCCACATGGAGATCACCTAACCAAGAAACGGAAAACAAAATCGACCACGTTCTAATCGACGGTAAATTCTTCTCCGACATCACGAACGTCCGCACTTACCGCAGTGCGAATATTGAATCCGAACACTACCTCGTTGCAGTATGCCTGCGCTCAAAACTCTCGACGGTGTACAACACGCGTCGAAGTCGGACGCCGCGGCTTAACATTGGGCGGCTACAAGACGGTAGACTAGCCCAAGAATACGCGCAGCAGCTGGAAGTGGCACTTCCAACGGAAGAGCAGCTAGGCGCAGCATCTCTTGAAGATGGCTGGAGATATTTGATCCGCCATTGGTAGCACCGCAACCGCTGCAGTTGGCACGGTGCTCCCGGATCAGAGAAACGACTGGTATGACGGCGAATGTGAGCAGTTAGTGGAAGAGAAGAATGCAGCATGGGCGAGATTGCTGCAACACCGCACGAGGGCGAACGAGGCACGATATAAACAGGCGCGGAACAGACAAAACTCGATTTTCCGGAGGAAAAAGCGCCAGCAGGAAGATCGAGGCCGTGAAGAAACGGAGCAACTGTACCGCGCTAATAACACACGAAAGTTCTATGAGAAGTTAAACCGATCACGTAAGGGCCACGTGCCACAGCCCGATATGTGTAAGGACATAAACGGGAACCTTCTTACGAACGAGCGTGAGGTGATCCAAAGGTGGCGGCAGCACTACGAAGAACACCTGAATGGCGATGTGGCTGACGAAGATGGCGGTATGGTGATGGACCTGGGAGAACGCGCGCAGGACATAATTCTACCGGCTCCGGATCTCCAGGAAATCCAGGAGGAGATTGGCCGGCTCAAGAACAACAAAGCCCCTGGGGTTGACCAACTACCAGGAGAGCTATTTAAACACGGTGGTGAGGCACTGGCTAGAGCGCTGCACTGGGTAATTACCAAGATTTGGGAGGAAGAAGTTTTGCCGCAGGAGTGGATGGAAGGTGTCGTGTGTCCCATCTACAAAAAGGGCGATAAGCTGGATTGTAGCAACTACCGCGCAATCACATTGCTGAACGCCGCCTACAAGGTACTCTCCCAAATTTTATGCCGTCGACTAGCACCAACTGCAAGGGAGTTCGTGGGGCAGTACCAGGCGGGTTTTATGGGCGAACGCTCCACCACGGACCAGGTGTTTGCCATTCGCCAAGTACTGCAGAAATGCCGCGAATACAACGTGCCCACACATCATCTATTCATCGACTTCAAAGCCGCATATGATACAATCGATCGGGACCAGCTATGGCAGCTAATGCACGAACACGGTTTTCCGGATAAACTGACACGGTTGATCAAAGCGACGATGGATCGGGTGATGTGCGTAGTTCGAGTTTCAGGGCATTCTCGAGTCCCTTCGAAACCCGCAGAGGGTTACGGCAAGGTGATGGTCTTTCGTGTTTGCTATTCAACATCGCTTTGGAAGGTGTAATACGAAGAGCAGGGATTAACACGAGTGGTACAATTTTCAATAAGTCCGTCCAGCTATTTGGTTTCGCCGACGACATAGATATTATGGCACGTAACTTTGAGAAGATGGAGGAAGCCTACATCAGACTGAAGAGGGAAGCCAAGCGGATCGGACTAGTCATCAACACGTCGAAGACGAAGTACATGATAGGAAGAGGTTCAAGAGAAGACAATGTGAGCCACCCACCGCGAGTTTGCATCGGTGGTGACGAAATCGAGGTGGTAGAAGAATTTGTGTACTTGGGCTCACTGGTGACTGCCGAAAATGACACCAGTAGAGAAATTCGGAGACGCATAGTGGCTGGAAATCGTACGTACTTTGGACTCCGCAAGACGCTTCGATCGAATAGAGTTCGCCGCCATACCAAACTGACAATCTACAAAACGCTAATTAGACCGGTAGTCCTCTACGGACACGGGACCTGGACGATGCTCGTGGAGGACCAACGCGCACTTGGAGTTTTCGAAAGGAAAGTGCTGCGTACCATCTATGGTGGGGTGCAGATGGCGGACGGTACGTGGAGGAGGCGAATGAACCACGAATTGCATCAGCTGTTGGGAGAACCATCCATCGTTCACACCGCGAAAATCGGACGACTGCGATGGGCCGGGCACGTAGCCAGAATGTCGGACAGTAACCCGGTGAAAATGGTTCTCGACAACGATCCGACGGGCACAAGAAGGCGAGGTGCGCAGCGGGCAAGGTGGATCGATCAGGTGAAAGATGACTGGCGGACTCGCCGTAGACTGCGTGATTGGCGACGTGTAGCCATGGACCGAGCCGAATGGAGAAGACTCTCATATACCGCACAAGCCACTTCGGCCTTAGTCTGAATAAATAATAAATAATAGCTCTTTTTACATCAAAGCATCAGAAGCGAAATTTCCAAACATAATCTATTCGATTCGAATAAAAAGGTTCGCAAAGTAGCGAACATCCTAAAATAAAAATAAAAACTGACAAAAACATATTTTTGTGGAAAAGTCCGCACTTTTGATATCTTTCGTCATGAGTATATATTTCTGGCAGTTAACGTCGACTGCTTTTCGCTACTTGTGATCTATTGGGCCTAATAGTCAAGCCGTTTGTACTACGGTGCTCGATATTGGACATTTTTGCCAAATACCGGTGTTCGGTATTTGGTGGAGTCAATACCGGTAATACCGGTAAAATAACAGTATTTGTAAAAAAATCAGAAATATTTAAGAAAACGGCTTTTGATTTGGACTTTCGGGTGAAAAACAATATTGATTGACAAATTTCAAATGTTAAAATCATTGCTTGGCAAAGTGAAACTTAAATGAACATAACATACTGAGGGATTCATCTCCCAATCCGCCTCGGTTTTTGTTGGCAATGTTGTCATCTGCTGAGAATGCCCACTCTGGTTCAACCGAAGCTGGACAAATGATTCCAAGAGTTTTGAAAATCAGTGTCAAGTACTCGCCTTAAATCCTTTCAGATGTATAGTAGTAGAATTCTTAACGGATTACTTGCAAGAATCCTGGTGTCAACGTGGTTGCCAGCAGTAACACAAATGATTTGCTCTGTTGAAGTCTCTTCGGTGTGGTCATTAGCTTCAACGATTGAATCTCGATGACTTGAAGAAAATGCCAAAATCGTTTGCTTTACGGCAGGGTTATTCGAAAAAGCCTAGAGATAGTCTCTCTTGGATTCGTTCTTCGAGACCATCGAATAAGTTGGTGGCAATTTCTGAGATATAGAGTGCAGAACTCACGGGAGAGTAGTTCCACAACAGCTTGAACAGGTTCGAGGGCTTGAAATAATTCACCTATTGGCAAAATCATCACCATTGAATTTGAATTTGGATTGACGCTTCAAATCAATTAGAGTTTTTTTTTAACGCACCTCAAGAACTCATAGAACCGTTTGAGTATGGATAACATGCTATACCAACGTGTCTTGATGTCAGTCAGCAATTCTTTTCGATTTCAGAACTGACATATTTTTGCAGCACATCTGTTTTTACAGATGATCTTCAGAAGAGAACTACAACGGCGCGCGTCATTTTTACAATTTCATATATTCCAGGAAAATTGCCGACGATGTAAACAATGCTCAGTGAACAAAAAAAGGCGTTGGCAATTTGACAGATGGGAAAAGAGAATCCCATAGTAACATTTTAGTTTTATTCTGGTTTTATAACACTCTGGTAGAGTAAATTATGGTTTTCAAGAGCGTTATAAAACTTAAAATGTAACTTAAAATGCTCTATGGAGCAACACGATGGAACTACTGACGATGATGATCAATTTTTGTTGTAGCGTGAGCGTCGTCAATAATGCTTACTTGTGCAAAGGTTAATTCATGCACGCATGGAATTGTTGTAACTGTTTGTTGTATATTATTATATTATCAGTTAAATTACCAAATTTTTATTTGTTTCATTTTTCGTAATTGATATTTGGTTTCATGGATCGGCAATGCATGATATCAGTTGAAACTTACAACATTGGGAATAAATAACGATTATCTTCATCTCATAAGTTAAAAATTACTCAATCATTCAAATGTATCATTTCAAATAAAGTCATTGAAGATCTTGACAGTGGAATGATCAAAGCAGAAGCAGACAAAATACATTAATAACAGCAAATTCTTGTTTTCCTTGTCCACCGACTTTACTTGCCTGTGCCTTGTACCCACGTGATGCTCAATTCTTCGCAGCATTGATTGAAGGTATTTGAACTACTCGCTTCCGACCACGTCCCTCTTTGCCGCAGCTTGTCATTGTAAATCAACCGAATGGTATATGCTTTGTACTTTCAACGCACAGATGAACGTCACTCTTCACCATTGGCGCTAATTTTTGCTGGCTGGTCCCCCGCCCCGCCCGTATCGGCACCAGCTTGCCGTGCGTTTGAATATTGCAATCCAGTCGCTCGCGCACAGAGCTACCCTACTTGCGACACCAGCTTGGAACAAGCAGTCGGCGAAGATCGACAATTCCTCTTTGTGCTGGAATTGATCCAAAAGAGCATACCGGCCGAAAATGCTGAACGCTGCTCAATTGATGCTGCCAAGGATATGCTGCCCTCGTGCGGGTCGCGCGGCTGCTGCAGCACCGCAATCATCAACACGCGGAGATTCAAGTTCATATGTGCGCAGAAAAAAAATTAGTTTGCCGCTGTTTTCAAGGGGGTAACCGGCGCGCACTCCGACGGCGATCGGAAATGAAGGTCTCGTCTACCGATTGCGGCCAGTTCAAGCCAGCGGAATGAACTTCAGCTCAGAAGTGGCAAATGTTGTTAGGTACACTGGATGAGGCCACTGAAGCAGGGTCAAGACTTCAAGTGTGGTACGGTAGTGTCGTCATAGCTATTAGGAAATCAAGTCGCATGCATGATACATATTTGCTTTTATAACTGTATTGAATTTATTCATATATTCCGTCGATCATTGAATTGACCAACGGAGGCATCCTGAGATCTCTTCCGCCATAGCATACGTTGTTGAAACATTGTTTTTTTTTAGTGAATCGTATTATTCATAAACAATACAAAATACACTATGACTAATTCTTTTTTGGAATAGGCTTAAAAATGTGGATCTTGATCTTCGGTGGGTCGCGACAATTAAATTTCAGCTCATGCTGCAGTGTCAGTGTCTATTGCTTTCGATTCATTCTCAATGTAAGTTCGGCACTAGTCAAAGCCGTTAACGCATATTAATGATTCTCTAGATAGGTATATCCATAGTCACCTTATTCAATTGATTTACATACTGAAACCACTGGAGAAAAAATCACACATAACTTTATAAACTAAATTAATTATTTCATTAGTTTTCGTTTAATTATTGCGACGCGTATTTGAATATTAGATTAGACTGTATCATTCGCATTCTAAACTGGTGCCTCAAATGCGTTCAACATTCCAACCTTCCTAATTTTCTGTAGCAAGCTGTTTTCGTCTCAATTGATTTAGCTATTTGGTTCGATTTGTATAATTAATCACCGAAACGCTGTGAAAGAAATGCACATTAATAGAAGCACAGAAAACGTGTTTGTTAACTGCAGACTGGCCGTCATCATGGCTATGACTGCAGGCAGATGTTGTCATGTTTCGTTTATGTTCGAAGAACACCTTCGAAATATTGTCTACAGCGACGAAAGGTTTGATTGGATGAAATATAACTGTACACGATCTGAGTCTTCGACAGTCTTGTAAGAACCGGTAAAGTCTAACGTAACCATTAGTCCTTTGTGGGGCCAACAAAATAGCCATTTAGTTACAACACATATTTTACGATTTTGTTTATATTTGTTTTGTCTATCTGACTCACGCAAAACCAATGTTGAGAAACATTTGTGTAATATTTCTAGACTAACTTCTGGAATGAGTCTATATTTTGACCACATCCAGCAGTTCAACCCTTGACTTCACTACAAACAATGGAATGGTAAAAAATTGGATGTATTTGCTTAAATCGCGCACTTATAAATTAGAATAGCCCTCATTTTGTAGGTTTGTGCGTACGGACTGTTGTCTGTATTTTGTTATTGCCATCTATCTTTCTAAACTATCTTACTATCTCAATTCGAATACGAAATCGTCACCTTGTTATTACGACTTATCGAGATAATACGACTCGATGCAATCGGCCGACCGAGACGACGAATAAAGGATCACGATTGGAAGCTTGACTCATGAAACTGAAAGTCGCTAGGTTTCGCAAGGCAATAACAAAATACAGATAACATCCCCGCAACTTGGGGGGATGGTAAAGGAGAATTCTTTTCCGAAAAGCACCTCATAGTTTTGGAGGAATTCTTTCTATTCCAAAAAGTTTCAATTATTTTTTGAGATTTTCGAAGAAGTCTTGAAGTTTCTAATAGTTTCTGCTCTTCCATAAAATTGTTGAAATTGTTCGGAAGTACGTTATTATTTCTGCTAGTTCAGGGAGACTCAGAGTTTTTCTGAAATTTTATAATAGTTGACAGACTGACAGGTGAATTAAACAAAAGTTGAATATCTAAACGAGGATATAGCCAAATAGCTTAGCTTAGACTGACAATACTTGTCAATGGTATCCACTCCGTGACTTATCAGAACGCTACGATCCAAGTGAAAAAAATGTTGGCATTCACCACCTATTCTGGATATACACGTTTTAGAGCGCTCAAATATATGTAGATCAATAATGGCGCCAGTCAGTTGGGAAAAGAGAGAAATGTTAGTGTGTAGTTTTTATGCTACTAGAGACCAAGAATACATCTGCCTCAGAAGTATAGATCAAGGATTCACTTAGAAAAGTTTTGCAGTCTATGCCACATTATGTGATGTATTCTCCAGCGGACCTCTTGTCTATAAGGCAGAAGTGGTAGTCACTAGACTGCCGAGCTCATCTCCGGAAGTTATACTAAACAAGAGATATGCAAATATGAACTTGTAATGATTGTAGCACATTCGGATGTGTGACAGTAAGTCTTTGAGGAAATTTGGAGTATAATTATTTTTAAGATTTCTAAAAACCCGTAAATAGTACTGAACACTCTGAAAAATTCTTGGACGATCATAAGCTTTACTGGTAGACCATAGCGATGTTTCTGGAGATTGCTAAAGGTTCGAATTCCTAGAAGCTAGTGATAATTGACCTTCCCAAGTAACACCGAAAAGATCTTTTTTGCGGATGTTTAAGATGGTGTCAGGCCAGGTCATTAGGCCGAATGGACATTTGGCCGAACGGTCATTACGCCGAATGGACATTAGGCCGAACGGTCATTAGGCCGAATGGCCATTAAGACGAATTTGCAGAAAGAAGCAAGAAGTGAAAAATGAGAAGTTCTCTCTTCACCTTACCCCTGCTTCCTTCTGCCTTCTTGCATCTTTCTTCTTCTTTCTTCCTTCTTCCTTATTCTTTCTTGCTTATTTCTTCTTCCTTCTTCCTTTTTTCTTCTTTCTTCTTCTTTTTCCTTCTTCATTCTTTCTTCTTCCTTTTTACTTCTTCCCTCTTCCTTCTACCTTCTTTCTTCCTCCTTCTTTTTTATTGTTTCTTCTTTCTTCCGTTTTCTTCCTTCTTCCTTCTTTCTTCCTTCTTCCTTCCTTCTTCCTTCTTAATTCTTTCTTCTTATTTTCATCTTCCTTCTTCCTTCTTCCCTCTTCCCTCTTCCTTATTCCTTCTCTCTTATTTTTTCTTCCTTCTTCCGTCTTTCTTCTTCCTTCTTCCTTCTTACTTCTTCTTCTTCCTACTTCCTTCTTCCTTCTTCTTTCTTCCTTCTTCTTTCTTCCGTTTTCCTTCTTCCTTCTTCCATTTTCCTTCTTTCTTCTTTCTTCTTCCTTCTTCCTTCTTCTTCTTCCTTCTTCCTTCTTCCCTCTTCCTTCTTCCTTCTTCTTTCTTCCTTCTTCCTTCTTCCTTCTTCCTTCTTCCTTCTTCTTCTTCCTTCTTCTTTCTTCCTTCTTCGCTCTACCATTTTCCTTCTTCCTTCTTCTTTCTTCCTTCTTCCGTTTTCCTTCTTCTTTTTTCCTTCTTTCTTCTTCCTTCTTCCATCTTCCTTCTTCCTTCATCCTTCTTCCTTCTTCCTTCTTCCTTCTTTCTTCCTCCTTCTTCCTTCTTCCTTCTTCCTTCTTGCTTCTTCCTTCTTCCTTCTTCCTTCATGCTTCTTCCTTCTTCTTCTTCCTTCCTGCTTCTTGCTTCTTGCTTCTTCCTTCTTCCTTCTTCCTTCTTCCTTCTTCCTTCTTCCTTCTTCCTTCTTCCTTTTTCCTTCTTCCTTCTTCCTTATTCCTTCTTCATTCTTCCTTCTTGCTTCTTCCGTCTTCCTTCTTCCTTCTTCCTTCTCCCTTCTTAATTCTTCCTCCTTGTTCCTTCTTTCTTTCTACTTTCTTTCCAGGAATCTCATTGCGCACTACTCACTTCTCACTCCCCAGTTCTCATTCAACCAAAAGGCCATTTGGCCTGATGACCATTCTGCCTAATGGCCTTCGGCCTAATGACCCAGCATCGTTTAAGATATTTGTTATATGAGTTCAGTGCGTGTTGGCTTTTGTTTCGGACAGCAGAACGATCACGAGATTTGCCGAAATATTGTGTTTTGCATTGCGCGGCCGTCAGTGCCTGTTTTGTCGTGTTTCTGCTCAGTAAGCAGATAGTTCGCGCGGCCGAGTGAGTAAACAATTGGTGCGTGATCGGACGTGGTTCAGGTAGGATTTAGAACATTCGTAAAATCCGAGTTTTCGGTTCTGATTTTAATGTTCGGTGAATAAGTGTGCGGTTGAACGTGTTTTATATATAATGCGAAACATTTGTAAAATCCAGGTTACTTTGTCCTGCTTTGGACGGTTCGTAAGTAAATTGATGACTATATTTTAATATTTTTTCAGCATATACTGTTATTGACAAACGCTCTATATTGTCGAATAGAGCTCTATATTGTCGAATAGAGCTCTATATTGTGAATAACCTTACCCACTAACACAAATTTTCCTTCCCGAGACATCTATGAAGGTAGTATGGGTTCCCTGCATCTTCACTAGTAGATGTTGAACTAACATTCCTTCCCTTTCCTCCGTGATTGTAAGGACGTGGCCAGGTATACAACTGCTACTGTATAGGAAAAGGTACTAATCCCAAGTACCAATTTGCGACAATATACAGTAGATTGCTCAATTGAGCATTGTATAGCCACCCACGATTTGTACAATCACATATGCTATGCTATGCTGTATGTTTAAGATACTTGTTATATGACGGTTAGAAAGATGAAATACAAAACATAACATGTTCGATGTAAGTTGTGAAATGGTTTTTGTTAAACATACTGCTTTTAAATCATAGAAGATGTTTTGTATTACATTATCACGACTTGCTGATAACATGTCTTTTTTTGACTTTTGTTTTGGTTTTTTTTTCAATTTCGTTTATTTGGTAGGCTCAGGCGTGTATAACACTTTACGGAGCCACGTTTCTTTGAGATATGTACAATCGACATAATCTTATTATTAAATTAGTAAGAGAGGGAAATAAGCCAACGTACTCGTGGTGACTCGAGGTTAGGTTTACAATGTTTAAGGATGGACGGGGATTAGGATTCGGGAATCAGGGAATCATCATAATCAAGGAATTTCAGCAGCTCATCCGGTCATTTGGCGTCGGGGACGATGTGGTGTGTCGTCGTGCTCGAAGAATGGTTCGAATGGGAGCATCTTCCGGACGTTTTGGTTTTCAAGATGTTTTATTTTACACTCTCTAGACATAAAACATGTCGCCAGGATGATTTTACGAACTTACAATTAACATGTTTATTTTTGACATTTGTTTAGTTAGAAGATGTATAGTTATGATGCGGGCTCAGCTGAAATCGGTGTTCTGAACTTTATTTCAACATCTCTTCAGATCTAAGCAATGGATATTTTTCATCGACTCTATCGTCTGTCGAGAACTCGCCATATTGCTGTTCTGCACATTGGAGCATGTGTTTACAGATGAATTTATAAATTTTATGTTTTTGATATAGTACGTATTTTTCTCCAATCAATGGAGCATGAATTTAGGAGAAGTAAAATTTTGTTTGTGATTCAAACGTAACCGACTGTGGTTCAATTCTGATACACATAGTTGGGTAGAGAGAACAGGGTGTGAAATGTTGCGAAAGCAGATTCGATAGATACGGGGAATTGACTGATATCCCATCGTTATTAGCTGGTTATGGAACAACTTCTCGCAAGGGCAGCTGTTGTATAATGGGTAATACGTCCGTTTACTTAATGGAATAGTGTGGGTTCAAGTTCCAACGGTAGCCGAATTTTTTTTTCGCAATATCTCATAAAAACACCTTAAAATGGCAAACTTAACTATGTGTATCAAAATTGAACATCTTTTCCAAAAAAAGTAAAATAAAAAGTTCCACGATGAGTCGTGAGTGGCATATGAAGCATCGTCACGAATTTCAAATGCTTTGTACCTGGGTGGTGCGAATAGAATCGATTTGGTTGTCAAATTGAAGCCAAACTTTTCTATTGTGCCGGAGCCAAACATTGAAGATTGTGGTTATGTTTGTTTCAGATCCTATATTGAAAAGTATTGTAATTATTTAAAAAAATAAATAAAAATAAACTTAGATTGAATTCAGAGACGAGCCAGCCTAGGGCTGAAAGTCTCCTTAATAAAAACAAAAAAAACTTAGATTGAGTTTTGTATTCTTTGTAACAAATATTTTCACATTATATTTCGAATTGAAAATTAGTAGGAATGCAATTAAAAAGCACTCGTTACGAAAACTCACGAGATTCAACAGCTGATTGGAGCTGGAATGTATGCAAACCATCGTAAAGTCATGTAGAGTCTCGCGCATTTGTGCGCTCTCATGCAGCATGGAAAATGAAATTCGAAGAGCAGAAAATGTTTGACAGCCAAGTAACTGCAAAATAATTTTGCTTATGGGATTGATTTCAAAATATCTTTCTACTCGCTTGTGAGCAGAAAAGCGGCTCTATCCGCAGCACCCAGCTGTCAACTAGCACTGCCGCGATTCGCATAAGAGTCCCATGTCGATTTTTGACGTTTTTGATTTTCTCTCAGAAATAAGCTTAAAATAAACTCATCTTTAGGAAAAATTGATAAAATATTTAATAAAATGGTTGATACGCAATTAACGAATAATATGCAATTAATAATAAACTAAACACTCACCGCGTGCAGCCAGCAAGTTCGTGGCATTCCACGAAATTGCCGGCCCCTATCTAATTCTCTGTTGAACATTGTTTTCGCTATTATTTCTTCCAACATTCGCACTAAGTGACCAGCCCACTGAAGTCTGTCGTATTTTATACGATTCACAATTTTTTTTCTTTATAAACTTTATACAGCTCGTTATTCATGCGTCTGTGCCACACACCATTTTCTATTTTCCCTACAAGTATTGTACGCAGCACTTTTCGCTCGAAAACCCCGAAAGCTCTCCGGTCCGCCTCTTTTAACGTCCATGCTTCATGTCCATAAAGGGTCACTGATAGAATCAGATTTTTATATAGAGCAAATTTCGTTTCCGTCTGTATGTTGCGGGACCTAAGTTGGTTACGTAATCCGAAAAAGGCCCTATTCGCAGCAGCAATACGTCTTTTCACTTCACGGGAAACGTCATTGTCACATGTCACAAGCGTTCCAAGGTAAACGAATTCTTTCCTACAGCTTCAAACACATCCCCATCAAGCACCACCTCGGCACCAACACCACTAGGTCTTCCTCTATCTCTACCTGCCACCATGTACTTTTTTTCTGGTAGAGTTAATGGTTAAGCCTATCCTCGCCGTCTCCCTCTTCAGTGGGACAAAAGCCTCCACTACTGCTCTGCGATCAATTCCAATAAGGTCGATGTCGTCCGCAAATCCCAAGAGCATATG
Organism: Armigeres subalbatus; assembly: GCF_024139115.2. Taxonomy (NCBI): domain Eukaryota; kingdom Metazoa; phylum Arthropoda; class Insecta; order Diptera; family Culicidae; genus Armigeres; species Armigeres subalbatus. The sequence continues at coordinate 112,817,167 of NC_085139.1, read as the reverse complement.
CGACCGTGTGATGGTAGTGCCGTTTCTCTGCACGTCAGATCTTCTAATAGCGCTCTCTAGTACAATGTTGAACAATAAATTCGAAAGTGCATCACCCTGCTTCAATACGTCTAAGGTCACAAACGAGGTAGACACTTCGTCTGCAATCCGAATACTTGATTTCGAGCCATCCAGCGTTGCACGTATCAGTATAATCAGTTTCGCTGGAAAACCATGTTCGGACATTATCTGCCACAGCTCATTTCTTTTTACTGAATTGTATGCTGCTTTGAAATCAATGAACAGATGGTGAGTCTGCAAGTTGTACTCCCGGAATTTATCAAGGATCATCCGCAGGCTAAACATCTGATCCGTCGTTGATCGGCCCTCACGAAAACCTGCCTGGTATTCGCCGACGAAAGACTCCTTAAGCGGTCTCAGTCCGTTAAACATGATACGCGACCGGATTTTGCACGCCGAGTTCAGAAGGGTGATCCCTCTGTAATTGGCACACTCGTGGCACCTGGCATGGTACGCTTATGCAAATAGGGGTAGGGCACCAATTGCAAAAGAATTCGTGGGACAGTACCTGGCGGGATTCATGAGCGAACGCTTAACCACGGACCAGGTGTTCGTCATACGCTAGGTATTGCAGAATTTCCTCGAATTACAACGTACTTCATCTATTTATTGACTTTTCATCTCCACTCAAGTGGTGGAATTAAATGGAATTGTACAAGTAAAAATCGTTATTAATTCATATTTTCAGAATTTTCTCAGAATTTCAGTGTGAAGTAATAACTACTGAATATTTCTGAAATTTCACCAAGTTGGATTGAGGGGGGATTTGTTTAGTTCCTGGTCGTTTTTGTGTGAATATAAGAAATTTTCGGATTATCCGAGTTTGCGATTGGACGTGTTCATATTAGGTTACGGAATAGTCGCGAAATCCGGGTTTGTGCCGTGTGCGGTCGATGAATGAATAAATCAGTTTGCGATTGAACCTGCTCGTATTAGCGCGCGGAAGTATGCGGAACGATCGCACAATCATCCAAAATTTGTTCTGCTTTGTGCGGCCGGTAAATGAATTAGGTTGTGCGCTTTAGGTCGTATTTCAGGTTAGCACGGCGGTGGAAATAACGTCAGTAGAATATTTCAAATACGTATAATTATATCCCATCACATAGATTGTATCGCTTACCGAAGTGAATGCAGATAAATTATCCTTTGTAACTAATACAACATCCTATTCCGAGACGATCGTGTAGATACAGAGGTATGCTCGGTCTTTAGTAGCACCGAGATTCGGACTGACAATCCTTCCCATCATTTATGACCGTTAGGACATGGTCGGCACCGTTATTGACTGGAAGTATTTGAGCTTCCGAAACGTGTATATTGAGAATGGGTAGCTAACCCCAAGTCTCATTAATTTGGTTCTGTGTACAAGTTCTGGTCAATCACGCAGTAGCAACTACGAATTGTACGGTCATAAGGCTCATGCTAGAGTATAAAGGGCCATGTGGAACATTGTTTTACAGGTTTATACTATTTGAAAATTATTCTTACACGATGGTGCACGTGACCCACCAAATCGAACATTTCACTGAAATTAAATCATAGAAGATTATTTTGAGCTTTAGTCGAACGTATTCACTTGTCATAAAACGAGTACACCCAATTTTTTTATTGACATATTTGCGGACATGATCATCGCTGCCTCAAAGAAACTAAAAAACTCCTACTCGCCTGGACCAGACGGTGAACCAGCCGTTATTTTTCGTCGCTGTGCTGCTCCTTTAGCTTCCCCGATGGCCTTTATTTTCAATAAATCGTTTGAGCAAAAGATGTTTCCCACAGTTTGGAAGCAATCATTCATGTTTCCTGTGCACAAGAAAGGAGATAAGCGAAACGTAAGGAACTATAGAGGAATTACCAGTCTCTCCGCAGGATCAAAGCTCTTCGAAATAATAGTAACCAATGCCATGCTAAGTGCCACAAAGAGCTACATTTCATCCAATCAATACGGATTTATACCCGGTCGTCCCGTTTCAACTAACTTGCTGGAATTTACTAGTACTTGTATATCGCAGATTGAAGCTATAAGGCGCGAGTGGATGCCGTGCATACGGACCTGAAAGCTGCATTCGACGTGATTGACCATCAAATACTCCTGTCTAAGCTCTCCCACCTCGGTGCCTCTGAACGTTTTACGCTGTGGTTGGAAAGCTATCTTTCGAATCGTGTTCTGTCCGTTAAAATCGACTCGTGTGTATCCCGTCCGTTTAGTAATAAATCAGGTGTACCACAAGGCAACAATCTGGGTCCATTGCTATTTACGCTGTTCTTCAACGATGTTACATTGCTGCTAGGACCGAAACATGTGCTAGTCTACGCTGATGATCTGAAAATTTACTTGGTTATCAAGACAATAGAAGATTGTCACCGACTACAAGGGCTATTGAATACCTTTGCTGAATGGTGTAAACTGAACAAACTTGTTGTTAGCGTTGGCAAATGCGTGGTGATTACGTTTCATAGACTGAGAACTCCTATCACGTTCGAATACAGCATTAATGGAAATGCTCTCGAGCGCGTCGATCAGGTCAGCGATTCCCGAGCAGGAGAAATTGGCTCAATGATACCTAATGCTGTTCTTGATACCATACTCTGTTATGAACTAGCCCTGGATAAGAGGTAAAATACCAGAGGAATAATACCAAAAACTAATATGCACAATACTTAAGCCATAACAAACTCAGTTATTAAATTGAATTTTAATACCAAATGCATAACCAATCATTATTCGTTTGGTATTGAAATACTTAAGCATGGTATGCCTCAAGTATTCTGCATATAATTTTTTGGTATTAGTTTTTGGTATTTTACCTCTTATGTAAGGCTAAATCATACCAATTTCTGTTATCAAGGTCGTCGCTCCTTAGGCGTTCTTCTGGACGCAGAACTAACAGTCAATCAGCACTATTCTTCCATTATATCCAAAGCTTCACGTCAATTGGGATTCATCACGAAAGTGTCCCGTGATTTCACCGACCCTCATTGCCTCAAAGCCCTTTACTGTGCATTAGTACGACCAATACTGGAAAACCCAGTTGTTGTGTGGACTCATTACCATCTATTGTGGATTGCCAGAATTGAAAGCGTTCAACGCTTCGCTAAATCTTCCTCCGTACGTAGAGCGTTGTCGGCTTCTGGGACTTGATACGCTGCTTCGACGCCGAAAGATAGTTGCTAAAATATTAATAGGTGAGATTGATGCTTCTGATCTCCTGTTCCGCATCGAATTTTTTACCATTGGTAGAAAACTGCGATCTTCGTCTTTGCTGATGACCAGATTCCATCGAACGACAGACGGATTCCACGAACCGCTTACATCGTGTGTTCGAATTTTCTCTTCAGTAGACGATCTATTCGATTTTGGGGAAAATTGTAGATTGTTCATTAGTAAGGCAGAACTAAGACTAAATTAGTTATCTAAGACATTCATGTAGACTGCTGTCAGATGAATTAAATAAATAATAATAATAATAATAATTCCTATGGAAAATCGTTTGAAATAGGAAATACTAATGGAATTTTCGGATGGGTTTCTAACGGAAACATCAAAGGAATTTCCAGATGAAATTTTCGAAGGAGCTCTATTAAATAATTTCCGGAAGATGCCTTGAAAATTTTCTGAAGATATTCCTAAGAGAAATTTCAAAGAAATTCCAAGAATTTCTTACGAGAGTATCAGAAGGGATATTCTGAGCATTTACTGGAAGCATTTGTTTTAGAGTATTCTTCAATAATTGTTGATTCAATTTCTTTAATAAAATGAAGGAGTTTCTAATTCTATTTCTGTAGGAAATCGTAAGACAATTTACAAAGGAATCCATAAATAACCTTAATTGAAAAAATCTAATGGATCTCATAAAAGTATTCCTACTGGACTTTTCGAAGGAAATTCGAAATGAATTTCCGAAGAAATTCCTAGATTAATTTGTAAAGGTATCTTAAGGAATTCCTATAAGGAATTCCAAAGGATACTCTGAAGGAATTTTCGAGAAAATTTAAAAAAGTATTTCCAAAAATAAATTGTAATATAAAAGTAAAAATGAAAATAAATTGAAAAAATAAATTGTAATTCCGAAAATAAATTGGAAGATCCTTTGGAAATTCCTCAAAAATTCAAAGAAGAGACTAAAAAAATATATATCGAATTCTTTTTCAGTACCGCCGTCGGGGGTGACAATGGGTCTTGGGGGTCATCGCTTTCACTGACAGCTTGGAGGTCGGATAACAAAATCGTTCAAAAAGGTCTCTTATATTTCAGTTTTCTTGCCCTCAGATACATTCAATCTATCTAATGATGCATTTCAAGTAGTTGAAACGTTTTTGTGTTGAACTTAATGTAAAATTTAAAAAACACACAAATAAAGACATAAAAAAAAGTAGTTGAACAGTGACCCATTCTTACCCCCATTTGACCCCGGACGACGGTACCGCTGTCTTCGTATCGCGTTGGGTTGTATGAATTCGACTCATACGATGAGTTTAGAAGTACTTGCGGGAGAACTTCCTCTGACAGATCGTTTCGCGAAATTATCGCTCCTGTTCCTCCTCCACTGAGAGGTTCTCAATCCATTGGTCATTAACAACTTCGAGGAGCTGCATGAACAAAACCCTCAATCTCGTTTCATAAGTATTTACCACTGGTATATGACGCTGGAGGTAAGTCCTTCTTTTGTTGACACCAATCGTGCTAACTTCTCAGACTCCTACGGTTCCTCTGTATCATTTGATCTGTTCATGGAGCAGGAGGTTCATGGAATATCAGACTTCCTTCGTGCGGAGGTAATACCTCCTATATTTGCAAGCAAATACGGGCACGCCAACCAGGGGAGAAGCTTTTTCACAGATGGGTCAAAAACGGATGACTCTACTGGCTTCGGTGTTTTCAACGTTTTTCATAGCGCCTATTTTAGGCTCAAAAAGCATTGTTCCGTGTATGCTGCTGAGCTAGCAGCTTTACACTATTCACTCGAGCAAATCGCATCTCTACCTCCTGACCACTTTTTTATCTTCACCGACAGCCTAAATTTACTGGAGGCTGTTCGGTCAATGAAACCGGTTAAGCACTCAGCGTGTCTCCTAAATGGGATAAGAAAAGCATTGAGTGCTCTATCGAAACGGTAATTCACAATCACCATGGCTTGGGTTCCTTCTCATTGCTCGATTCCGGGCAATGAGAAAGTGGACTCTTTGGCAAAGGTGAGCGCTGTGGAAGGTGATATTTACCCGTTATAGATGTGAAACATCACCAAGAATGTCAGCCATGTGAACATCAGCCTTGTAATTAATTAAGCACCCTAAATTCCTTTCCCTTCCTGCTGTACTATTGTCTCGACCAAACCGCGAGTCTTTCGGTTTCCCAAAACTAACCCTATGTATGAGAATCATAAAATGCATAGAAAAACTTGATTTCGGCTCTGTAACGCTTCATGGTAAATGAACCTACCAAATAAACGAAAGATTAAAAAAAATTTCTTCAGAAATTCTTTTTAAAAAAATCCTTCTGAAGTTCCTTCATGGATACCTACGCAAATTGTTTTAGGAATACCTTCGGAAATTCCTTTAGTTCTTCCGATGTTTCTTTAGGAATGCCTTTGGAAATTCCTTCAGGAGTTTCTTCGGAAATTGATTTAGGAATTTCTTTGGAATATATTTTAGGAATTCTGCTAGTACTTTCTCAATTAATCCCTTCGGAAACTCTAGGAAGAAATTCTTAGAATACCTTCGAAATTTCCCTCAGGAATTTCTCCAGATCTCCAGGAATTCGTTCGAAAATTCTTATAGGAATACCTTCAATCTCCAATCATTCCTCCAATTTTTTTAGCAAATCTTCTAGAGATTCCTTTAGATCTTCGGAGATTTATTTTGAAATTCCTTCGAAATTTCTTTTAAGCATTCTTTCGGGAATCTTTTATAAAATCCTACAGAAATTCTTTCAGGAATCCTTGGGAAATTTCATTTGCAAATTCTTTTGGGAATTACTTAGAGAATCCTTTAGAATTTTCTATTTTATTCTTCAATAATTTTCCGGGAGAATTATTTCAACAAATTCCTATTTATAAAGGCCTTTCGGGAGGTTCTACGGAAGAATCAATGGGGGAATATTCAAATTTATAACTGTGGGAATTTTATGAATTATGCCTGGAGGAGTACCCGAAAGAATTTCTAAAGGATTTTCTGGAGAAAATTTGGAAGAAATTGCGGCAGGAGTTTCCAAATGTATTTCAGGAGGAATTTCGGAATATATTCTTGAATGAATTTACAAAGAACCACCCGAATACATTTTCGAAAGTATTTTCCTAACGAATTTCTGAAATAATTTGCTAAAGAGCTATGAAAGTCATGTACGAAAAAAATCCAATGGGATTTTCAAATAACACCTACTGGAAGTTTTATATAAACTTTTAGATAAATATAGGAATTCATTCGAAAATTACTTGAGAATTTTCTAAAGTAAGAATTACTTTAGACTATCACAAGAATTCCGTCAGGAATTCCTTTGGAAATTCTTTCGCAATTACGGACAGTAGTAAAACATATCCCTGTTTTGAATCTGGAATTAAGACTTTATGCCAAATATATAAACCCAAAAATATCGGGATTACAGTCACCATTTGCCATCATCATACTTCTTCGAATATTCTCAAGTATTTTTTAAGAATTTACTTCAGGAACCAGAGAAATTTTTAAAATCTTCTTATATTATTTTCTTTGGGAAATTTCTGGATTCATCTGCGAAGTAATTTCCGGGGGATTTTCTGGGATCACAAGAGGAAAATTTTGTCCAAGACTTGTGGAAGGAATTCGGAGAAATTTCCGAGAGTATTAAATTTCCGTTAGTATTCGATGGAATTCCTGAAATAATTTTTTGAAAGTGTTTTTATAGGAATTTTGATTTTTTTTAGAAACCTTGTCTTTTGAGAAATCCTGAAGTATTGTTTACGAAAAAATGGCGTAAGTTGATTCCCCAGGAATTCCCGAGAACATCCGAAGAATTCAGGTCAGTAGTAGGGGAGGAGGTTCGGTTGAGGGCACCCTTTTTTGTTTGGTCCATAACTTTGGCCCTGGTTGATCTTAGTCCGACTTTTGCATAGCAATAGAAAGCTAAACGTATAACCTTACTACTAGCAAAGAAATTAGTATGATTTAATCGATTTGAAAAAAACATATTGACAATTTGTTGAAAATTGTTCAGTTGTGGGCAACCTTGAAAACTTAGCTAAAAATAAAGAAGCATGAATGAAAACCACACATATTTAAAGACAAGGAATAGTTCACTTATTTTAATAGCCAGGAAACACTAAAAAACTCAAATCAATCAACCTAGCAGTGATGATGCCTCCCTCGGTGCATTACGGAGGATGTTTAAAAAAATCACATAAGAAGGTCTAAAATAGCAGTTTAGGTAAATGGGTTTCAATTTTTAATTGATTTACGTTTTATTAGTATGCATCACAGTAAAAAAAGTCCTGACTAATCACCCTAGCGGTAATAAAAAATAATATTTTGGCCATAAATGTTGATTCCATAGCCCGATCTGAACAATTTTCAATAGGAAACATTGGGAAAGGATTCCCCGTCGAATGCAACTTGTTGCAATCAAATCGGTCAACGCTTTGTTCCAAAAAGTGTGTGTATAATAACTAGACATGCCCAAAGAACAAAAATATTAAATAAACTCATTATTTCAATCAATTATGTCTAAATAATTATAAAAACTGCTTAAAAACGTTATTAAAAATAAGTAAGGGATAACTAAAACGATATTGAATGATTTATCAATAAAATGAGGGTGCCCATAACCGAACCAATAAGGGTGCCCACAACCGAATTTCGCAGCGTTTTTGGAATGTGAAGAAAAAAAAATTTCGCGTCAAAATGTTGATGGCAATCGTCACTGAGCCTCAAAATAGATTGAATTTACTGTATAAGTAAATACGTACGCATTAGAACTCACTTTTTGAATTAAATCACTTCAATTTATGACACTTTGAAAAAGGCCAAAAAACTTTCGTGTTGTTTTTCTTGTACAAAAAAATTATTTGTTTCTAGTTCAAAGTAGAGATGCCCATCCGGTTTGATATTGAGCACAACACATCATGCTATTATAGCAAATAAATGAAGGTTGTTAGAATGACAGCATCTTTTATCTGTCAAAAGATACAACACAACCGAACCTCCTCTCCTAAACCCCTTACCCCGGTTTTGATTCTGGAATTGCTTGCTAGAAAATCGTAATTACAGTCTATACATTATCAAATAGGAATTGCAATTCAATCAAAGTTAATTGCCTATTTCCGGTGATTAAACCACCCGACTTGGACGTTAATTTACAATGTTATGAAAACTCATATGTGAATATGTACGTTATGTGGAAGATATTGATTTGGAAAATGTATTGGAGGTAACCACTTTCCCTTCGATGGGACTCGAACCCATGACCCTACAGTACACTAGACTGGTGCTTTAACCAACTAAGCTACGAAGGACCTCCGTCGGCCTTCGCAACCCAACGGCTACTGAACGAGCTCGAGATTCCCTTACTGGACGCATAGTCAAATCACTCGCAATCCATTTCTCAAGCCAATACTTCCACATGTGTATACTGCCGCTAACCGCAAGTCGAGCGCATCTGTATATGGGCCTCCATATACAGATGTGCTCGATTTGCGGCAGTATAGTACACGTCCACATTAGAGGAGCGTGAGTATTTAGAATGTCTGGCGGCTATACACATTCTTATTCAGCAACTGTACTGATCAAGTGAGGTTGTGTAAGCTATTTGCCAGTCGGTCGTCAAGCTCAGACCCGACCGCATTGCATAGGCAAGAGCACGCAACTCAGGTTCAGTTCAATCAAAGTTAATTGCTTATTTCCGGGGATTAAGCCACCCGGAATTGCAAGATAGACGATGAAATACATTTAAAATTTAGATACATTTAAACTACCTGACATTTTTTTAAATTATTTTATCGCTTGATGCCTCCAATTATAATTCTTACTACGCCAAATTATAAATGAACCAACTACGCCAAAAATGCCTATATTCCAGGTATTAGCCACTGGGAGTGGAAATTAATTACTATGTCTGAAACTCGATTCGTGCAATTACTTCAGTAACCACCGAAGGAAGTGGTTACCCTCTAATACGTTTTTGAACTAAATCTTTCACATGTTGTGCAATTGCACAAATCGAGTTTCATAATAATTATATTTTTATACTCCATAAGATCCGTTCATTACATTTATTGATACATACAACTTACTTCATATATTAATATTCCATTATTTGATTCTTCTTTCACTAACGAGTTTAACTTCAACATAGTTGTTGTCGATTTCTGGGTGAAAAATCCGTCCATGACAGACCGTAACCCTTTAATGCCCAAAATCGCCTTTAGACGGAGTTCTTTGATTATTTTTTGAAATTTTCAATTGTTAAGATTTCGAATCAAACAATAATATGAACTTCATTGCATGTTTAAATGTGATATAATGTTAACTTTCCAAATTCTACACATTTATAAAAAAACTGAAAATTAAGTAGTTTTTCGTTCTTCCGTGATTTTGCTCGTATGCCTTTAAATAATTAAATATTTGTAGTTTAGTATGTTTCCACAACTAACCTTATTCAAATAGAAGAATATAGTTATATAGAATATAACTTTAAAATATAAATCCAACTTTTTACACTGAAAAAAGTAACCCTGAAAATTTTAGAAGTCAGTATTAAATGGGAAATATTAAACTCTAAATTTGTAGAAAAATCAAAAAAAGATGAACAGCTTCAAGAATAGTAGTTTGTGCAACTAGTTGCAAAAAGATGATTTTTTCAGCACGAGTTGTACATTTATCCAACGAGGCTTGCCGAGTTGGATAAATACTACGAGTGCTGAAAAAACCGAGTTTTGCAACGAGTTGCACACGCTATTTTTTGCAATGACGAAAACGGCTTCAGCATGTTAAATATGTACCAAATTTTTCAGTCTGATTTACTCCACATGATCATTCTTGCGAATAAATCATGTTGCTGCAGAGAGCTATTCGATTTCATGATATAGTACCACATTGCATAGCTCTTCAAACCATTAGGCGATAGATGAACTTGTATTTGGAAAATGATGATGTCTTGTCCATCAAACTATTTAATTTATGACGCGATACAGAGAATACACTATTTGAACACCTACCCAAGCTGTTCTGATATTGGTTTTTCATTATAGCACCCAAATCAGTGCTATAATGGATATTATGCAACCCATTTGAGTTGCATAATGGTCATTAAAGCACCCATTTGGTTGGTATGGAAAAGTAGGCCGTTTTATCACTCAAAGACGAACTGTAAACCAGGTATTATGATCAGGAATTGCAAAAATTATTTTATTGGATCGAAAATCAAAATTATAAAAAAAAGTGAAGTTGATGAAATTACGAATCAAATTGTTATTGCCTAAAACGTGTTTAGATCGATTTTAGAAAGCAAAATAGTGATTTTGAGCAAAACAAAAATTTGGGTTGTAGAGGGCTAATACAGATGTTTTGTCTTATCGTGCAACGATTCCATGAAAAAAGAATAGAGTCGAAAAAAACCGTTCTCCGATTTTGCTCAAAACAGTATGAATGATCTCTGCCGAAAATAATTAGACCCGTATAATGAAAAGATCTTCAGTTATAGATTTAAAAAAACGTTTAAGGAAAATAGTAAGCCTCTTACGGTGTCATTCAGAATGGCTGCCCTGCGGCTCACCAACACAATCTTACAATTACCCACCTCCTCACTAAGAATAGCACCGATCAAATAAGTTTCATTATAAAAACCAAACCTGACCACCATTTAACAAGAAAAAGTATCAGAACTAAGTTTGCCGTTTTTGAGCTACATTTTTTTTTTTTCAAAATTTCTGTTTTTTCTTATATACGCATGGAATGCGTCTCCAAGTCCAGATTTTCTTAGTTTACCACAAAACATTGAGGTGATGTATGTATGTATGTGTGTACAAAAAATGTGAGATACACTTTTTTGTACTTAGCCTTATCCAATTTACTTGCAACAGGTTGTATTCAACGCAGAAACCTATGCCCTTTTTTTCGCTATTGAAAACTGGCCCAATCGGCCATTGCGTTCCGGAGTTATTAAAAAAACATTATTTCTTCTTCATTTTTCCGAAGGGCTTTTGGATTTATTTTTAATTTTTAAATAAATTTAAATTAATGAAAATATCTGAATCTATTTCCCTAAAGTGCGATAGTAAGTCGTGCTCCGTGTTGATTTCTTCCGTGTCAAAAAAATCTCCTGATTCAAAAATCTTATTATGAGTAAGTGTAAAATTCATCCCACAACTTGATTGCGGGTCGTGGAGTGTGTTCGCCTGGTGTAGCAGTCGGCTACCGAACGCGGCTCCGGCTTCTGTGGATGCAGAGGAGAGGACCAATACGGAAAATGTTGAAGCACAGCATGTTGGCCAGAGATGATTGTCCTCCTCTACTATTCGTTTCACGGATGAAATTATTGGCGGCGGTAAGATTTCTTTTATAAACCGGGAAGGATCATGAAGAAAATGGCAGCTGTTTTCTTGATGGAATGCGAATGAGAGAACGAAATTGAGCGCAAGTTATATCAAATATGTTAAGATTTCTATTGGCATATTTTTGATTTGAAGAAACAATGTGATTCATGATAAAGCTATTGTTCCTATGAATGAAGAAATGGAGCTGTAGCTGAAATTCCCCTCGGATGGAAAGACTACCAACTGTTTGCTGGAGTGCGGCGGCAAGACGTTCAAAGTGTTGGACGAGTAAAGCGGAATCAACTTGGGTGTTCTCATAGGACCGCTGCAAAGCTATGAACCGGCGGGTGTGATCTGCGTGACCGAAGCTGCCCAGAAGAAAAAGGATCATGACGGGGAGGAACAGGATGGCGTCTAACAGGAAGCGATACATCTACGGTGCTCAACAAACATCCGAAGCTGATTGGTGGCCATTTGCTAAACGGAAGCCACCCAGAATCTAACAGGACTTCGGTGAGCTCTTTCCATTTATTTCATTTTTGCTCGTTTCACATTTATATTTATATAGTTATTCGCTATTTCCCAAGTGAGATTAGTAAGATGCAGACATGATATTCAATATAATATTCATTTGAAAGGCTACCCTCTTTGTTGGTGTGCTTTTTTTCTCGTTCCAGAGAGCGAGTAATGGCGCTTAAACCTAGGTCTGTATAGGCCAGGGCACTAGACTAAAATCTGTGTCCCATCCCAGGATGTTGAGGACCCATGGAGTGTACATTAATCCTCTTAGCTAAGTCACTCCCAACGAATCGTCAAACATAACCTAATACTATAAACGGAGCGGTTGGTACGAGATGTCCCCGTTCTATGACTTAAATGTGAAATCAAGTTAAGTACTGATTTTCACTAAAAATTAACAACGCTGCACAGTAGGCCTGGCCGCTTTTATGTTTGAAATACATTTCTAATGTACTTCAATCATAAATATTGACAAGAAAAGTTATAGATGTAGTCGAATCTATCACTTTCCAGGATTCTTCCAAGTGATGGCTGTGTATGTGTAGCCTAGACTAGACTAGACTAGACTATTTTTTTTTTTACTATTTTTATTTGCTAATTATCTAATTCATGCATTTATCTCTTAGACTAGGTTTTCCGTGTTTTCTTAACACTATCATCCTTATTTGCTATGTTACGCTTTTAGTTATTATTAATACATTTCAATTGCCTCTGGAAGTTAGGTTATTTCCTCTGGTTGAATTAAACCATGTAGGAATTACAATGTTTTCTACTTAAACTAAACTTAACCTAATTTATACTAAGGGTACAAGGAGCTAAGTCCTGGTGTTAGGTGGGACGCTAAACAGACCTGACACGACGGCCCTCCGACGAGACAGGAGGTTTGCGCAGGCCCAATAAGCCGCCTAGAAAACCAATCATTACGAACAATATAAGAGATAATGCGACTCGATATAATCGGCAAAGACCTAGGCGACGAATACAGGATCACGATTGGAAGGTTGGAACATGGAATTGCAAGTCGCTAGGTTTCGCAGGTTGCGACAGGATGATCTACGATGAATTACATCCCCGCAACTTCGACGTCGTGGCGCTGCAGGAGATTTGCTGGACAGGACAGAAAGTGTGGAAAAGCGGGCATCGAGCGGCTACCTTCTACCAAAGCTGTGGCACCACCAACGAGCTGGGAACCGGCTTCATAGTGCTGGGTAAAATGCGCCAACGCGTGATTGGGTGGCAGCCAATCAACGCAAGGATGTGCAAGGTGAGGATTAAAGGCCGTTTCTTCAACTATAGGATCATCAACGTGCACTGCCCACACGAAGGGAGACCCGACCCGACGACGAGAAAGAAGCGTTCTACGCACAGCTGGAGCAGATATACGATGGATGCCCACTGCGGGACGTTAAAATCGTCATCGTTGACATGAACGCACAGGTAGGAAGGGAGGAAATGTATAGACCGGTCATCGGACCGGATAGTCTGCACACCGTATCGAATGACAACGGCCAACGATGCATAAACTTCGCAGCCTCCCGCGGAATGGTAGTCCGAAGCACCTTCTTTCCCCGCAAAAATATCCACAAGGCCACATGGAGATCACCTAACCAAGAAACGGAAAACCAAATCGATCACGTTCTAATCGACGGTAAATTCTTCTTCGACATCACGAATGTCCGCACTTACCGCAGTGCGAATATTGAGTCCGACCACTACCTCGTTGCAGTATGCCTGCGCTCAAAACTCTCGACGGTGTACAACACGCGTCGAAGTCGGACGCCGCGGCTTAACATTGGGCGGCTACAAGACGGTAGACTAGCCCAAGAATACGCGCAGCAGCTGGAAGTGGCACTTCCAACGGAAGAGCAGCTAGGCGCAGCGTCTCTTGAAGATGGCTGGAGAGATATTCGATCCGCCATTGGTAGCACCGCAACCGCTGCACTAGGCACGGTGCCCCCGGATCAGAGAAACGACTGGTATGACGGCGAATGTGAGCAGTTAGTGGAAGAGAAGAATGCAGCATGGGCGAGATTGCTGCAACACCGCATGAGGGCGAACGAGGCACGATATAAACAGGCGCGGAACAGACAAAACTCGATTTTCCGGAGGAAAAAGCGCCAGCAGGAAGATCGATACCGTGAAGAAACGGAGCAACTGTACCGCGCTAATAACACACGAAAGTTCTATGAGAAGTTAAACCGTTCACGTAAGGGCCACGTGCCACAGCCTGATATGTGTAAGGACATAAACGGGAACCTTCTTACGAACGAGCGTGAGGTGATCCAAAGGTGGCGGCAGCACTACGAAGAGCACCTGAATGGCGATGTGGCAGACGAAGATGGCGGTATAGTGATGGACCTGGGAGAACGCGCGCAGGACATAATTCTACCGGCTCCGGATCTCCAGGAAATCCAGGAGGAGATTGGCCGGCTGAAGAACAACAAAGCCCCTGGGGTTGACCAACTACCAGGAGAGCTATTTAAACACGGTGGTGAGGCACTGGCTAGAGCGCTGCACTGGGTCATTACCAAGATTTGGGAGGAGGAAGTTTTGCCGCAGGATGGAAGGAATCGTGTGTCCCATCTACAAAAAGGGCGATAAGCTGGATTGTAGCAACTACCGCGCAATCACATTGCTGAACGCCGCCTACAAGGTACTCTCCCAAATTTTATGCCGTCGACTAGCACCAACTGCAAGGGAGTTCGTGGGGCAGTACCAGGCGGGTTTTATGGGCGAACGCTCCACCACGGACCAGGTGTTCGCCATTCGCCAAGTACTGCAGAAATGCCGCGAATACAACGTGCCCACACATCATCTATTCATCGACTTCAAAGCCGCATATGATACAATCGATCGGGACCAGCTATGGCAGCTAATGCACGAACACGGTTTTCCGGATAAACTGACACGATTGATCAAAGCGACGATGGATCGGGTGATGTGCGTAGTTCGAGTTTCAGGGGCATTCTCGAGTCCCTTCGAAACCCGCAGAGGGTTACGGCAAGGTGATGGTCTTTCGTGTCTGCAATTCAACATCGCTTTGGAAGGGGTCATACGAAGAGCAGGGATTAACACGAGTGGTATAATTTTCAATAAGTCCGTCCAGCTTTTTGGCTTCGCCGACGACATAGATATTATGGCACGTAACTTTGAGAAGGTGGAGGAAGCCAGACTGAAGAGGGAAGCCGAGCGGATCGGACTTGTCATCAACACGTCGAAGACGAAGTACATGATAGGAAGAGGTTCAAGAGAAGACAATGTGAGCCACCCACCGCGAGTTTGCATCGGCGGTGACGAAATCGAGGTGGTAGAAGAATTTGTGTACTTGGGCTCACTGGTGACTGCCGAAAATGACACCAGCAGAGAAATTCGGAGACGCATAGTGGCTGGAAATCGTACGTACTTTGGACTCCGCAAGACGCTCCGATCGAATAGAGTTCGCCGCCGTACCAAACTGACAATCTACAAAACGCTAATCAGACCGGTAGTCCTCTACGGACACGAGACCTGGACGATGCTCGTGGAGGACCAACGCGCACTTGGAGTTTTCGAAAGGAAAGTGTTGCGTACCATCTATGGTGGGGTGCAGATGGCGGACGGTACGTGGAGGAGGCGAATGAACCACGAATTGCATCAGCTGTTGGGAGAACCATCCATCGTTCACACCGCGAAAATCGGACGACTGCGATGGGCCGGGCACGTAGCCAGAATGCCGGACAGTAACCCGGTGAAAATGGTTCTCGACAACGATCCGACGGGCACAAGAAGGCGAGGTGCGCAGCGGGCAAGGTGGATCGATCAGGTGGAAGATGACTTGCGGACCCTCCGTAGACTGCGTGGTTGGCGACGTGTAGCCATGGACCGAGCCGAATGGAGAAGACTCTTATATACCGCACAGGCCACTTCGGCCTTAGTCTGAATAAATAATAATAATAACAAGGAGCTAATCGTTGCAATAGAAGATTGCAACGATTTTTGTCTAAAATTGGAAATTATTTTGTTGGACATTTGTTGCAATGTCTCAATATTAGAAATTCTATGAAGTTCATTGGTTTATTTTATTTTGAATCCTCTGAAGTGCCTTCTTTCTGGTATTGCAGCAACTAGTCCATATTGGCACAGCATACAACATGGCTGGTCTAAAAATTTGTTTGTAAATCAAAAGTTTGTTCTTAAGACAAAGTTTTGATTTTCTGTTTATAAGTGGATATAGACACTTAATATATTTGTTACATTTGGCTTGAAGGCCTTCAATATGATTTTTAAAAGTTAATTTTTGATCTAGTAGAAGTCCTAAATATTTAGCTTCGCTAGACCAATTAATTGGAACCCCATTCATAGTGACAATATGTCTGCTAGAAGGTTTCAAATAAGAAGCTCTCGGCTTATGTGGGAAAATTATTAGCTGAGTTTTGGAAGCATTCGGGGAAATTTTCCATTTTTGCAAGTAAGTGGAGAAAATATCCAAACTTTTTTGCAATCTACTACAAATGACACGAAGGCTTCGCCCTTTGGCTGAAAGGCCCGTGTCATCTGCAAACAAAGATTTTTGGCACCCTGGTGGTAAATCAGGTAAGTCAGAAGTAAAAATGTTATACAAAATGGGCCCCAGTATGCTGCCTTGGGGGACACCAGCCCTTACAGGTAATCTATCAGATTTAGAATTCTGATAGTTTACTTGCAGTGAGCGATCTGATAAATAATTTTGGATCAGTTTAATAATGTACAGAGGAAAATTAAAATTCATCAATTTTACAATCAAACCTTCATGCCAAACACTGTCAAATGCTTTCTCTATATCAAGAAGAGCAACTCCAGTCGAATATCCTTCAGATTTGTTGAGCCTAATTAAGTTCGTAACTCTTAATAACTGATGAGTGGTTGAATGCCCATGGCGAAAACCAAATTGCTCATCAGCAAAAATAGAATTGTCATTAATATGAACCATCATTTTATTTAGAATAATCTTTTCATTTATTGAAGAAAGCAAACTGATTGGGCGATAACTAGAAGCCTCAGCTGGATTTTTGTCCGGCTTCAAAATTGGAACAACTTTGGCGTTTTTCCATTTATCTGGAAAGTATGCCAATTGAAATCATTTGTTAAATAAATTAACCAAAAAGGATAAAGAGCTCTCAGGATGTTTTTTAATAAGTATGTAGAAAATACCATCATCACCCGGGGCTTTCATATTTTTAAATTTTCTAGTAATAGATCTCACTTCATCCAAATTAGTTCCCAACGAAGGGTCAAAAACATTCTCTTGATTGAGAATGTCTTCGAAGCTCCGTGTAACCTGATCCTTAATTGGACTAGTTAGACCTAGACTAAAATTATGGGCACTCTCGAACTGCTGAGCCTTTTCGCCATTTGTTAATAAAATTTTATTTCCCTCGTTAAGCGCTGGAATTGGCTTTTGAGGTCTTTTAAGAATTTTCGTTAATTTCCAAAAGGGTTTTGAACTGGAATCCAACTTCGAGACATTATTCTCAAAGTTGGTATTTCTCAGAATAGCGAAACGTTTTTTAATTTCATTTTGCAATTCTCGCCAAATAACTTTCAACGCGGGATCGCGAGTTCTTTGGTATTGCCTTCTTCTCACATTTTTAAGACGGATCAGTAGCTGAAGATCGTCGTCAATAATAATGGAGTTGAATTTAATTTCACATTTAGGAATTGCAATTAAATTTGTCAAAGATACGAGCGCATTGTCAATATCACTTTTGGTATCCAAAGGAATATTAACATCAAAATTCATATATATATCGATAGTTCCATAGGAACTTCTAACTTTTTCCGGATAGTTATCCACAAATTCCTTTGGAAATCGTACGAAAATCCTTCACGTGTAATTGTTATTCCTCCTTATCGAGAAACCCTTCACTATTTTTTTAGAAAATTCATGAGGAAATTTCTTGAAGATTTCTTTTCCTCTCACCAAGTTTACTTCTAGACATTTCTTCGGCTATTCTTCCAGGAAAATCTCCGGCATTTATTTCAGGAATGCATTTGAGAGTTCCTTCAAGAATACATACGGAATTTCCTCCCAAAATTCCATCAGAAGTTTCTTCAGAAATTTAGCCGTGCGTGAGATACGCGGCTACAAAGCAAGACCATGCTGAGGGTGGCTGGGTTCGATACCCGGTGCTGGTCTAGGCAATTTTCGGATTGGACTTCCCTGGGCATAAAAGTATCATCGTGCTAGCCTCATGATATACGAATGCAAACATGGTAACCTGGTTTAGAAACCTCGCAGTTATTAACTTCTGAAAGTGCTTAATGAACACCAAGCTGCGAGGCGGCTCTGTCTGTAATGCCAATAAGGAATTTATCCGATAATTTTTTCAGCAATTCATCTGGGAATACTTTCAGAATTTCATCTGGGAATTTCTGCATTAATTCCTCCTGGTATTTTCCGGGAATTCCTTCAGATATTTATCCGGAAAATGCTTCAAGAATTTTCCAAGAATTATTTCAGGACTTTTTTGTGGGAATTCCTCCGGAAGTGCTTGTGAGTGTTCCTCCTGGAGCTCTTCCAGTAGTTTTTCAAAATTTCCGCCGGGAATCTCTCCATGAACTTCACAGGGAATTCCTGAAGGATATTTGGCAGTAATTTCACAAGTCATGGGATTTCGGAAGTTTCTCTAGAAATTCAACTCTGGGTATTCCACCTGCTGTTCCTCTGAAAATTCCTCCGGGAGTTCCACCAGTAGTTCCTCTGGTAATTCATACAGGCTTTCTTTCAGGAATTCGTTTAGGCTTTCTTTAGGAATTTATCTACAAATTCTTCAAGAAGTTCCTCGGAGCATTTCTACGCGAGTTTCTCCGGGAGATCCTTTAAGAATTCTTCTCCTGGAATTATTACGGAAGTTCGTTTGGGAATTCATCCAGGAGTTCTTACGAGAGTTCCTCCAGGTTTTCTTCCGAAAACTCTTCCTGTAGTTCTTCAAGAAATTTCTCCGGGAATTCCTCAAGAAATTCCTTCGAAAGTTCCTCCGGAAATTACTATGGGGGATCCTCCTCAGAGGAACACCCGGAGGAACTGCCGGTGAAACTCCCGGAGGAGTTCTCGTAGAAAATGCCGGTGGATCTACCGAAGGAATTCCCGAAAGAACTGCCGGAGGAGCTCCCATAAGAACTCCCGGATAAATTTCAGGAGGAACTCCTATAAGAATTTCTAGAGGAACTCCCAGAGAAACTATCGAAAGAACTTCGAGAGGAATTTCCAGCTAAATTTCTGAAGAAAGCCTTAATGATATCCTGAAAAAAGCTTGAATGATTTCCTGGAAGAGCTACTGGTAAACTCCCGGTTAAATTGCCGGTGGAGTTCTTGGAGGTACTCTCGGAGGAATTCTCGAAGGAACTTCGGGAGGAATTTCTGAAGAAACTCCCGGGACAATTTTCAAAGGAACCCCCGGAGAAACTGCCAGTGAAGCTACCAGAAGAATCTTGGAAATTTCTTGGACATCTTGGAAAAAAATCTTGGAGAATTCATCTTATAGACAAATCTCGTCTAGCTGAAACCTTCGTAGAGGTATGTAGCTGGCCATCATCAACATCATCATCATCATCATCGGAGGACCTCCCGGAGGAGAATTCCCTGAGGAGTACCCAGAGAAAATTTTGGAGAAGCTTCTGGAGGATTTTCTATGCAAGTTCCTGAAGAAGACTGAATGAATTCCAGAAAGAAAAACTAAATGAATTCCCGGAAGAATTTTCAGAGGAACCCGCGTTGGAACTGCCAATAGAACTACCGGAATAATTCTCGGAGGAAATCCTGGAGGAATTCTTGCAGGAACTGCCAGTGGAACTTCCTTAAGAATTCCCGGAGGAACTCCCGGAAGAATTTTCTGAGAAACTCCTGAAGGATTTCCCAGTGGAAATCTTGAAGTTTCCACCGAAATTCTTTCAAAATTTCTTTGGGAATTAATCTAGGGATTCCTCCGAAAATTCCATTCTTGATTTTATTTTCGGTATAATGTCTGTATAAATTTTCTGAGGAATTCTTCAAAATTTTCATAAGAAACTATTCGAAACTTTCACGGTAAATATTATGGAATTTACAGAAAAAATTCGAAGATTTTTCGCGAAATTCTCAGGAATGTTAACTAGCAATTCTGTGGAATTTCCACGGAATATTCTTAGGAATTCCACCGTACCATTTTTCAGAATTTGTATAAGGAACAGCTCGAAAGAATTATCTCAAGAATTCCCTGCAGAACTTATAGAGGAGTTCGTGTAGGATTTCTTGGAGTGACTAATGGTGGAATTTTCGGATCAATTCCCGGCGAAATTGATGGTGGAATTCCTGAATACATTGCCGAAGAAGTTGCTGAAGGCATTCCTGAAGAATCTCCGATGGAATGCCTGGAGCAATTGTTGAAGAAATTCCTGGAGAAAGCTTGCATATTGTTTCTTCTGCCTATTTTATGATAAACATTATTTCAGAGGGGGTTTGTTTAGAAGTTCAGATTAATGGTTCTAGTTTTCTAAAACTTATGGAAGAACGCAGGATTTTTTTTATAAAAATTGTTATAGCCGATTTTATATTCTTTCTGAATACTATAGTCATTAATAATTTTCTCACTTAATTTAATTATTAATTGAACTTAATTAAATGATTAATCAAATTCTCGTGGTTTGTTTATTTTTTGAAGCAAACATGTCCTCAAGTTTGAGATTGTTTAAATGATGCGAAAAGGATTGCGGTTGACTTTGCATTTAATACAGTTTAGAACCAACCCTTAAACCCGTTTTGAATACATTGTGCGTGTGGGGCTACTTGTAGCTGTTTAGGACACTCCTCACGGAATCCAAGTTTCTAAGTGCTCGCGTTTTTGGGGGCAAACCACGCAATACGGAGGCGGCGCACCACTGTCATTTTTGATGATATAGCTTTGCTGCGTCGCAGCATGCGTGAAATTATAAAAATTACAGTTGTGCGTTGCTTTCTTATCGTGTGATGTGCCCCCGAAAACACGAGCACTTTGAAACTTGGATTCCTTGAGGAGTGACCTTAACCCTTAAAAACGTGACCTTCAGTCCTTAAAAAACAATTAAAAGAAATAAAAGGCCAAGTGATGTTCAAGGACAATTTTTGGTTTGGGCTTAAGCAACAAGTAGCATAACGAGCATCACCAACACATCGTTTTTATAGCTCCATTGATGACCCTTTGTTTATCAAATTTACGACTCTGATAAGCAGGCGAACTGGACTTTTATTACTTTACCGATGCTTAGTCCAGGCTAGAAGCAACATTCTATTCAGTTTGTTTAAATGCAGTGACACACATTTTTTTTTACGATTCACGATCGACTGTTTTTATCATTGTTAGGCATTTGCTGTCTCCAAAGTAATATAGTGGTTATCCTTTCCCGTACCGGTTAGTTCGTGTCAAAACTCTCGGTTCCCTCCTCCAGTCAACGCATGCTTTGAAACTTGATAGAAGTGTCGCAATAACAGTCTAATTTTCTTCTCCGTTACGATGTGCGTGTCCAAATCGCCTAAACTGACTCAACCTAATCCATCACGAACGATCAGCTGCAGCGACTACCGATATATCTTGAAAGTCCACTATTCACTGTGTGATGAAATTGACAGGGGAAGAGAAACGGCCCTCGTCGTCGGTCCAGTGTGGCCAATGGCCGCCAAATGGCGGTGAGATTTTTTTTGTTCCTCATCGAGAAGGGGTCCAACATTCGGTAGTGGGTCCATTGTGCTCCTAAGCACCACCGAGACCGGCTGACCTTGAAATTACATTTTGGCTTGGCCGGGGTATTAATGGGTAATTATTAGTGATGCTGTGTGTTTGGATAGACGCTGATGTATCAGGTGCAACTCGTGCTCCGCCAATCTGCGTCATGACGGGTTTGTTTTATTGAATTTCTTTGCTTTAATTTAATTTGATTCAGAACTGCAGAAAAAGGAAAACAAGCAAATGTTCCGAATGATTGATTCCATTTCCATGAAATAAATATTGATTTGATTTATTGGTTTGCATATATACAAGTAATAGTTGATCAACAAAATGCTCTAGTCCTATCGTTCCCGTTCAACATGCATCAAATGATGTTTGTTGATCTTATTGGACTACTTTACTTTATATTTTATCTTAAATTGGTATGCAATTATATTGAATTGTGAAATCTTTGCTACTAGATTTTTTTTATAAGATTGAGCTGTTATTCCGCAGTATCTAGGGGAGATCGGGGCTTGTTGGCCGAAGGGGCAGGTTTACCGAGTGGCTTTTATGGTCACCCATGTACGGACGTAATTTCAAGTATTTTTGTGTTTACGTTTGCACAGGAGCACGTTTTTTTTTACTATTTCGACGCTAGTGAGAAATTTATGTTTATTCTTATTGTGCTAAAGATCCTAGATGCTCTTAAAATGAAAAGTACGTGATTTGAAAAATAGAGCTTCTGTGTCGTATCCGTAGCTTCAAATTTGTACTCAAAGAGGTAATGAACTCTTTCTTTTTCGTCTTACACCGTATTTCAGCACAAGAGTGTAATTCATTGATTTATTTTAATATAATTCATGCTATGTATTTTCAAATAAGGTTTATGGCACTTTGCAAAGGCCATTTGACGGCCGCAAAACAGGTATCGGGTACACGTAAACTTGTTCCCAAGATTTTTTCCGGCTTAGCAGAGACAAGATATTTCAATTTTTGTAACAAATGTGTCGAATTGAAAATAGTTTACAAAATCAAAAACAGTTTAACTCACATCTGGTGAACCTTACATATGACTTTCATAATTGGTACAAATCTCAGAACATTAATTTTTATGTAGTTATCATTAAATCTCACAATTAATTACAACTGATGTAAGAATATGCATAATATCAAGTTCCCAAGGTTTCAAACATAACTAAGGTTTGCTCGGGTCAACTAACGAGCGATTTCAGCCTCTTGATCTTTGGATTTTCGTTTTTGTTTGCTTTCCAACAATAACCGATCGGTAAACCTCGCGGAGCCAGCCAACAAGTATTGGTACCACGTCCGATCTGTAAGTGTCCGCAAACAAAGCACCGACCAGTCCTTCAGTACATGCATGCGAGACCAAGATCACGCGTCATCCATTCACTTCGGTACTTACTACTCCTCAAATGCTCTATCGTGGGTCTTTTCTGCGGTGGAAAACAAATGAAATTTACGTACGACGACCGCAGCCAACATCCACCGTCGACTGGATGATCAGCCGTGACAAGGTCAAGACAACGTGCATACCCCAACATTCAGGCACCGATAGAAACTGGTAAAAATGTAATGCAAACTGCACAGACTTATGCTGATTTTGTTGACATTTTTCGAGTAGTTTTGATGGTAGTGTAAATTGAATACGCGCGTTTATGGCTGGTCTTAAATACTTGTTTACTCCCGATAATTTGATTAGCAAACAATAGTATTTTGACAGTTTAGCCCAGGTGGTATCTAGTTAAGCGACATTGCGGATCGCTAACCGATGAAGTTTGTTGTTTGCGTTTGTATGGATGGCTGGTCAGCACCGGATATGTTTGAACAGTGTTTCGCTACGGAAGATGACGTTTGACACTCCATTAAGCAACGCTGAATATCCATTAGAGATTTGCATCGACGAAAGAATTTTTCGTTTGTATTGTCAATAGGACAATATACACCCAACTGGGGAGGGCAAGGTCAAATATGATTCAAATGAAATCCTGTACCTATTAGATATTCATATTTATATTGGAGATAGAATGATTGAATGTATTGAATCTAGTTTGAGCTGCCTTACAAGGAATCAATTGAAATGCGAGTATACATTTTTCTGTGGTGTAGCCAGAAAATTAGGCCCGTGGGGGGGTAGGAGGTGCGTTGTGGTTTCGTGCGGTTCTGAATATTTTTTTTAATTTGTTCGGGTTTAAGGGTCCGAAAAAAAATTCTTCTAAAAATTGTGTCTCTGGGGGGAATTTTATGTCCAGACTGAGGTCCACTATTCTGGCCTGGATTACTTTTGTCAAGCGATTGCAACGGGTTTTGAGTGCATGCAGTTCAGTACGTTGGTACTGTCTGCAAAAACACGTTACGAAGACGAATGAGATCTTGGGTGAGGGTGTCAATGGTTAGGGAGTTGCTTAGCTGACGAGCCGATATGCCGCTCACTGGCCACTGAGATTGCTTCTTCGATGGCGCACACCTGGTGGTCGATACTTTCTGGCGTCTCCGCACGCACCTCGTAGTCAATGGTGTTGTCAACGCACTGCTGGAACTGCTGCCAGTTCACTTGAGGGTAGTTCCTTCTGGAGAGTTGGTGACGGTTGATCCACAAACCGATTTCAGCCACCACCAGATAGTGATCCGATCTGAGCTCCTGGTACACGATCGATTGTGAGATATTTATTTTATTTATTTATTTATTTATTAACAATTACCATATAGCAACATAAATAATCACATATTGATTTTCAATGCTTATGCTACTATGCAACATCTAATACCAATAACTACATACTGAATAAGATATTTAGATTCCGCTTAAATAAAGAAAAACTTCTTTCGCACCTATGATTCCTAGGTAAATCGTTCCAAAGTCTTATAGCTCGTAGGCGGAAGGAGTCTCTTAAACTGTTTGTGAAACATCTAGGAACGATAAGTAACGAACCTCGCGAAGAACGAGTATATCTAAAAAAATCTCGAAGATAAATTGGAGAGTTGTTAATAATTTTGAATGTTTGGATACAGGTTCTAAACTTTAAATGATTTGTAAAATTTTCCACTTAAGTTGCGTCTTTATCGATTTGGCTGTCAACAGCAGAAAGTGAACTTTTCTAACAAGATTCTTTGGTTTCTGTTCTAGCTTTATATGTAGACGAAGAATCAAAAGGAATAAAGTTTGACTGTTACGCCCTTTTCAAAAGTTGGTCTAGATTTGGTTTTGTTCCTGTTAACCATTGGAAATAAAAGCAATTTTCCGGTTCACCATTTTATACGTTGATTCGATATGAATTTCCTTCAAAGTGCCGAACATAATAGTTTGGCGACGACCGAAAATTGCGCTTCGGCAGCAAAATCACAAACGCGCTTCGGAGGGGGATGATGTAATAAATTTGTCCACCGAAACAGTCCATTTTTGCAATCTGTTTAGAAAATGTTAGTCCTGAGAAGAAACATTTTTTTTCGCAAATGCGCCTTTCCAATAACTAACTGCATCCAAACGCTTGTCGGAACCTTGCGTGGAAATTTACCTTCGTAACGACCACTCGATGACTTTTCGCGTCAGAGACGCACCCCACCATAGATGGTACGCAGCACATTCCTTTCGAAAACTCCATGTGCGCGTTGGTCCTCCACGAGCATCGTCCAGGTCTCGTGTCCGTAGAGGACTACCGGTCTAATGAGCGTTTTGTAGATTGTCAGTTTGATACGGCGGCGAACTCTATTCGATCGGAGCGAGCGTCTTGCGGAGTCCAAAGTACTTACGATTTCCAGCCACTATGCGTCTCCGAATTTCTCTGCTGGTATCATTTTCGGCAGTCACCAGTGAGCCCAAGTACACAAATTCTTCTACCACCTCGATTTCGTCACCACCGATGCAAACTCGCGGTGGGTGGCTCACATTGTTTTTTCTTGAACCTCTACCTATCATGTACTTCGTCTTCGACGTGTTGATGACTAGTCCAATCCGTTTAGTTTCGCTTTTTGGTCTGATGTAGGCTTCCTCCATCCTCCATCCAAAGTTACGTCCCATGATGTCAATGTCATCGGCGAAACCAAATAACTAGACGGACTTCGAGAAAATCGTACCACTCGTGTCAATCCCTGCCCTTCGTATTACTCGCTCCAAAACGATGTTGAATAGCAGACTCAAAAGACCATCACCCTGCCGTAATCCTCTGCGGGTTTCGAAGGGACTCGAGAATGCCCCTGAAACTCGAACTACGCACATCACCCGATCCATCGTCGCTTTGATCAACCGTGTCAGTTTATCCGGAAAACCGTGTTCGTGCATTAGCTGCCATAGCTGGTCCCGATCGATTGTATCATATGCGGCTTTGAAGTCGATGAATAGATGATGTGTGGGCACGTTGTATTCGCGGCATTTCTGCAGTACTTGGCGAATGGCGAACACCTGGTCCGTGGTGGAGCGTTCGCCCATAAAACCCGCCTGGTACTGCCCCACGAACTCCCTTGCAGTTGGTGCTAGTCGACGGCATAAAATTTGGGAGAGTACCTTGTAGGCGGCGTTCAGCAATGTGATTGCGCGGTAGTTGCTACAATCCAGCTTATCGCCCTTTTTGTAGATGGGACACACGACACCTTCCATCCACTCCTGCGGCAAAACTTCCTCCTCCCAAATCTTGGTAATGACCCAGTGCAGCGCTCTAGCCAGTGTTTAAAAAGCTCTCCTGGTAGTTGGTCAACCCCAGGGGCTTTGTTGTTCTTCAGCCGGCCAATCTCCTCCTGGATTTCCTGGAGATCCGGAGCCGGTAGAATCATGTCCTGCGCGCGTTCTCCCAGGTCCATCACCATACCGCCATCTTCGTCTGCCACATCGCCATTCAGGTGTTCTTCACGTTGATGATGCTATAGTTGAAGAAACGGCCTTTAATTCACAGCTTGCACAACCATGCGTTGGGTGGCAGCCACCAGTCATACGATGGCGCATCTTACCCAGCACTATGAAGCCGGTTCCCAGCTCGTTGGTGGTGCCACAGCTTTGGTAGAAGGTAGCCGCTCGATGCCCGCTTTTCCACACTTTCTGCCCTGTCCAGCAAATCTCCTGCAGCGCCACGACGTCGAAGTTGCGGGGATGTAATTCATCGTAAATCATCCGGTCGCAACCTACGAAACCAAGCGACTTGCAGTTCCATGTTCCAAGATTCCAATTGTGACCCTTTATTCGTCGCCTAGGTCTTTGCCGATTGTCATTCATTTATGCAGTCTACATCTAAACAGATAACAATGAATCAACAATTTGACGCCACAATACACGGTTCGAGGCCACATCTCTCCATCCTCGAATACGCCCCACGCTCGCTAAGTCGTTTTGCACCTGGTCTGCCCATCTCGCTCGCTGCGCTCCACGTCGTCTCGTACCTTTTTTTTCTTCCTAAGCAATGGAGGGGGAATCTGCTCAACATACATCCTGGGTTGTCCAGGATGTACGGGGTTAGGGGCCACCTCCAACGAGGGAGGCAGGACTGCATCCCCGACCCGCTAAACCGTTTCCATTGCCGCCAAGCCCATTGTCCCTTCGGTACAACCAGAAAGTAATGCTTCAAAGGGGGGCCAGTGCATAACGCACCCTCGAGGTTAGGTGCGTGTCCTTGCAGCATCGAACATCGTGACTCGCTTTTTTAGAAGAACACCATGGTATCGTGGTTCCAGGTGGCCTTACCACGTTCTATGTTCTCGGAAGGTGGGAAGGGTCGACTTCGCGCCTGCTTCCCTCTGCACGACTGGTATCAAGAATGCTGATGCCGCGTGCACCCCAAATTGACCTCTCTGCGATAGGGCCTATTCGCCAGCACACAGAGGGACTTGCCGACGCGGTGCCTACGCCTGCCCCAGCCTTGACGAGGACCCCTTTCCGTCCTCGGGCTCGGAGCCCGCCCGGTTGACCGACGCCGCGAAAGCGACGATACCATGTTGTTCTTCACGCGGCCGCTTGTTCGATAAAAGGATCGAGTTCGACCACAGGGCACCGGTATGAAACATGAAGCCGACTCCGAACCCTTGGACCACCTCTTATTTGCGCCTGAACTAGCCATTCCTCGAGTCCACGCGCCACCTTCTGTGTAGCTCCGAGACGATTAGGACGATAGCCGATAAAACGGCGTTCCAGCCAACTTCATCTTTACACATCCTCCGGACTAGGTTGTCCGGGGTAGTGTCCAGACCACATGTGGCAAGCATGTGGTCACGCATTGTGCGAAAACGTGGGCACACGAACAACACGTGTTCCGCCGTTTCCTCTAAACCTACGCACACCGGACACTCGGGCGAGGCTGAGTGTCCGAACCGGTGTAGGTACTGTCTGAAGCAATGGCCTGTAAGGACCTGGGTCAGGTGGAAAGTGATTTCCTCATGGCGCCTCTTGACCCACGTACCTATCTCCGTTATCAACCACGCAGTCAACTCCACCTCTTCGATCGATTCGCCGTAGACCTCCAGCGTAATATTTATTATTTATTTATTATTTATTAAATCCATCTGACATTTTTTGTCTTAATGAATATCTTAAAACTATTGACAATAAATCGTTTTAAATCAACTTTGGACTGAATCAAATAACACTTTTAACAAAATCACAGCCAATACAAAACAATGTAAAAAGCGACAATCAACATCAAGAATACAAGAAACAAGTAATAAAGAACTTTAAAGTATAGATTTTTACAATGTTGGTCTCCAAGTGTTGTTATGCACATTAACGAATTCTCTAAATTTAATGTTCACAGGCCACGTCAATGGATCAAGCACTCGAGATTTCCATTTTTATTTACAATAATCTTGAAAGATATAAAGTCTGGCCTTCTACCGTTCCAATATTTTGTTAATTTGATAACATCATTGCGCTCGGGTTCAGTAGTCCCAAGCGCTCGAGAAACCAAACCATGAATATCGCACTCTGTAACACATGGATCAATGTTCGAGAGAAACAGAGAAAAAGTATCATCTGCGTTATCACTGTTTGTTGTGTTTTTGGACCGCTGCAGGTTCTCCGCGTGACGATCAGCATCGCTTTCATTTGCTCCGGCGGAAAGTGAAAATGGTGAAACGGAGGTAGAATGCAATAAATTTATATTGCTCGCAGAAGTCGTTATCGGCATCATTTTAGACAGTGAGTCTAGAATTCCTGCAACCGCGCATTTCAGCTCCTTTACGTCCTCCTCCAATGATTTTTCTGTATCCGTTTCGTCCACCGTGACAGGCAAAATACCTTCCCTCGCCTTGCGAAACTTATCCATACATGTATCGCACATCCAGATCACGTTGTTCGAGAAGACGTCCAGATCTTTCTCACTCAACCCAACGCAATTAGCATGGAAAAGACACGCACAGTCGCCTTCACACACAGTGAACAGGTCAACACGATTGTCAATAGAGATGGAACACTTTTTACACGTTTTGGAATTCTCCATTGTAATGCGATAACAGCTGCCGTTGAATATAAATCGATTTTCTGATATTTTACGCGCAACCGACAACGAATTCTCGATAAACAAACGAAGAATGAACGAATTTTGCTTCAATGCGATCGAACTGGCACTTTATTTCGCGCAACGTACAACAAATATCATCAATCGAAACGGAGCAACAACGATGACGACCAACAAACGCAAACAACGCAATATCGCACAAGCCGACGATTATCACGCCCACCGGGAACTTCAACCTCAAGACACCGTCGTACATGACGTTCCATAACACCGGACCCAGTATGGAACCTTGCAAAGCCCCTGAGGTTATGTCAAAGCACATCCGACCCGCCTCCGTGTCGTATACCAGTACTCGATTCTGGAAGTAGCTTCCGAGAATCTTGTACAGGTACTCGGGAATTCCAAGACGCAGGAGCGCATCTGCAATAGCTGCCCAACTGGCACTATTGAAAGCATTCCTCACGTCGAGAGTCACTACTGCACAATAGCGAACACCCCTCCTCTTACGCTGGATAGCTATCTCCGCGGATTTGGTAATCGATAAGATAGCGTCTACGGTCGACTTACCCTTTCGGAAGCCAAACTGGTTACTCGATAGACCATCCGCACCCTCCGTGCGTATCAACAACCTGTTGAGGATGATCTTCTCGAGCACCTTCCCCGCCGTATCAAGCAGGCATATTGGTCTATATGCCCCGGTGGTTTTCCCGCCTTTGGCAATAGGACCAAGCTCTGCCTTTTCCATGCTTCAGGGAAGACTCCCTCGTCCAGGCATCTCTGCATGACAGATCTGAACATCTCGGGAGCCTCAGCAATGACCGCTTTGATGGCCAGGTTCGGAATACCATCCGGTCCTGGCGCTTTACCTACACTAAGGGACTGTGCAATCCCCGCAACTTCCGCCACCGTTACTCTTCCCTCGTCGGCCATCCTGGCCCGTGGCAGCTTCACAAAGGGAGGCCAGGGACTTGGGCCGTGACGTGGGAAGAGCCCCGCGATGATCCTCTCCAGCATCTCTGGAGACCGCTCTGTAGGGGCCATCGCCCCACGTGTCTTGGCCATTACGACCCTATAGGCGTCACCCCATGGATTGGCGTTGGCACTTTGACACAGGCCCTCGAAGCAGGCTTTTTTGCTTGATATAATCTCAGTCTTCAGAGCGGCTCTAGCAGCCACGAACGCCACCCGTCGTTTAACACGCTCCTCTTCTGTGCGTGCTCGCTGCATCCGCCTCCTTGCCCGTAGGCAGGCGCGGCGCAGGTTCGCAATTGCTTGAGTCCATCAGTAAGCCGGTGGCCTCCCATTCCTAGGGTGGACTTTCCTAGGCATGGTGGCATCGCATGCACGCGAGAGTACTGTTACCAGCTGCTCGCCGCTCAAACCGAGAGTTTTGTGCTCGCGGCGGAGCGCTTCCTTAAACACCTCGTCGTCGAAGTATGATGTCTTCCACATACGAGGACTAGGCCTCGCCCCTTCTTCCGTCCGCTGAATGCTGGTCGTATAGTCGATACTGCAGTGAACCGCCAGGTGGTCGCTGTGAGTGTAGCCATCATCTACCCTCCAGTTCGAACTACTCGTTTGGCCAGGGCTCCAGAACGTAACGTCGATAATCGACTCGGCCCCATTCCAGCTGTAGGTACTTTTGGTACCGACATTAGCCAAGTCCACATCCAACATGGCCAGTGATTCCAACAGGATCTGCCCCCGTTGATTCGTGGATCGGCTTCCCCATTCCACGGCGTTGAAGTCCCCCGCTATCACCACCCCATCAAGTTAGCTGTCAAACAATCTAGCATTCGACCGAACTGCTCGATCGACCATCGAGGAGGCGCATAGCAACTGCAGAAGAAGACCCCGTTGATTTTGGCAATGACGAAGCCCTCGTGTGTCGAAGACACCAACTCTTTTTTTTTATTCCTTTATTTATTTGTTAGGCACTCTGTGTTACTTAACCGCTACTGTGCCGATATCTACTGTGGCATTCTGCTGCCAGAATCCACACAGAATCTATTTTTAGATTTTCCATATCATTATTGTTGTCGTTGCTTGTCCATCTCATCGTGAGTCCATTGTGTCCGTTTGTCCATGTAGTGTATTCAATGATCGTTCCATTGTTCGGTTGCCATTAATCCGGGTAACGTTGGAGGAATGCCTCCGAGAAGAACAAGTTGTCAGTCGTCATCAGGCAGCCGTGACGGTAAGGCGCGTACCCCAAACGCCACCGTATGGGCTGCAGATCTGGCGACTGACGAGGGTTTGGTGGAGGGGCTGGGAATCGAACCCATGACTATTCGCTTGTAAGGCGAACGTGTAGCCAACTACGCTACCGGACCCCCCTACACCAACTCTTGGACTGGGTATTTCCCCGTTGTCCATATCGCCGCCATTTTAGACCCATCAGTGACCCAATTACCGTTCCTGGCGGGTACCCGGTAAGGATCTGCTATGATGGCGATATCCGTCCCCCATTCAGCAACTGTCTGACACAGCAGTTGCTGGGCTTCATCACAGTGGTTCAGGTTTAGCTGCGTTACCTGCACTGTGATTTTGCAGCACGCTTAAACGCCGGGCACTTCGAACCCCCCATGGGGTGCTTGCTGTTCACAGCTTTGCTGGAACAGATCAAACAATTAGGAGGGTTCGTGCAGCATTGTGCCTTATGTCCCTTCAATCCGCAGCGTTGACAGAGCTTGCTTCTGTCAGGGTCTTTGTAGTCCCATTGCTTGTGCCCCGGTTCCAGGCACTTGAAGCAAACTTCGGGTTGCTCATATATGCCCAAAGGGCATACCGACCACCCCACCTTGACGCTCCCTAACTTGAATACCTTGGAGGCATCCGCTGGAGGTAGCCGAACCAATGCTACCTGTGTCCCTGTCGGACCTTTCCGTAGCCGAACGGCTGCGGTGGACGCCTCCACTTCACACTATCGCCGCGCCGAGTTCACCGAGCTTGACGTCACTCCTCATCGCCTTCAAAACATCCGAGTACTTAGTCTCGTCCGCCGTGATAACTAGGGCATCGCCCCTGGAGCGATTGGCGCCTACCCTAGATTTCTTGCTACCCTCATTCGCATGGGCCTTCTTTTCGGCCCTTGACGTCTTCGGTTTCCTCTTGTTCTTGTCCAGGGTCCAGGAGGCGTCATCCCCTTCTATTTCCTTAGTCTGGGGCGGCTGAGAGCTCTCAGCCTGCCGTAACCCCTTACCACCGTCTTTCCTGGGTGGACGGACCTTTCCAGGTCCTTCCTCCCCGGTTTTGGAGGTACCTGGCCGGGGTTCAGCTTCCCAGCCCCACTACCCTTGTTCGGGGTAGTAACCCTCCGCGTTTTGGAGCGGCCCCCAGGGAGCTCATCCCCTGGAGACTGTCTCCCCCGTTTTTGTGTCTGCTCCGTTGGAGCAGTCACCCCCGACGTGCCCGCGAATACTTGAGCCTCAGTCTGGGTAGACTTTGGCACCACCGTCTTCGCTGGCACTCCCTCGGTCGATTCGACCTTGCCCAAATTCGCGAATTATTGGGCCTCAGTCTGGTTAGACCTCGACTCCACAGATTTCACGGGTTCGCACTTGGCCGTCCCGACCGCCGTTTCCAGCTTCGCGTCCAACATCGACTTTCGAAGTTTCAGCAAGCTCCTCTTTAGTTCCTTACTGATATTTTGCTTCGATGACGCAAAGTCGATGATGGCGTCCAGCTGTTCCGTCGCCACCTCGAAGGCCGAAAGCCCATCGCGCTTGCGGTTCATCGCCTCCACAAGCCATGGGCCGTCAATAACCTCTACCGGCGTTTTTTTTAGCCGAGAAAAAGGTTAAGTGACCCACGCTGGCGCTGCGCACTGAGCTGCCGACTATTGCCTCTGGCCTCCTAGGCGGAGATCTGATTAACCCACCTCTTGCGAAGGGGTTGTCGCCTACACTACTACCACTAGTTGAAGAATTGCCTTGGTTTTCCATTTTGGTCCCACGAGTTGCTCGTGAAAAGAGGTCCACCACGCCAGAGCCCAGCATGACGCGGTAAGGGACAATTACTGTGGAGGGTGCCCAGGTACCCCACAGGCTCCGTTAAAGGCCTAGCTTATTATTTCACCCTCCTGGCCATGCATCCCCTCGGCACGGGTCGCTTAACGCCTTGGGATTAGGGGTTTAGGGACAATGGTTCCGCAGTGGCCATGGGGAGGGATCGTCAAGCCCTTGGACAAAGTCCCTGCTGCCCCACGTCTCGTACCTGCTGGATCGGAAGCGAACACCATATTTGCAGGGCTGCTGTCCGGCATTCTTGCAACATGTCCTGCCCATCGTTCCATTCCAGCTAGCTAGCTAGCTAGCTACCTTCTGGATACTGGGTTCGCTGTAGAGCTGGGCGAGCTCATGGTTCATTTTTCGCCGCCATACACCGTCTTCTTGCACACCGCCAAAGATGGTCCTAAGCACCCGTCTCTCGAATACTCCGAGTGCTTGCAAGTCCTCCTCGAGCATTGTTCATGTTTCATGTCCGTAGAGGACAACCGGTCTTATTAGCGTCTTGTACATGACACATTTGGTGTGGTGACGAATCTTTTTTGACCGCTATACTATAATATACAATATGATTATTTTCACAATATGCGACGTATCTAGGTTGTGGGAGAGGGGTTCAAAAAGGTATTGTTTTGTATATTGAAATTTGACTATAGGCTTGTATATCAAATTCATGAATTCAAACGAATATATTACTTTTATATTAATACAAAATATGATTATTAGAAGAAACATGAACGTAGCTGGTCCCTCCCATGACTGATTTATAGACGTTTTATTTAGGAAAGCAGAGTTTAGGTTGGTTGTGACCACGGCGACCCCTACCAAATTTTTAACATTTACGAAAAAAAAATTTTATATCTTGGAAAAATGTTATAAATTTCCATTGGAAGATCCTCTTAATTTCCAGCAAAATTTCTCCTATTTTCTATTCAGAAGTTCGTCTGAATTTCTTGTATCTTTTTTAATGAATTTCCACTGGATATTTATCTGCATTTTTTTGGAAATTCTTCTGAATTTCAGCGAAAGTTTGTTTTGCGTTTCCACCGAAAATATTTTTGAATCTACACGGAAGTTCTTATGAATTTCCACAGGAAAATCTTCAGCAACAAACGGAAACAGGACTGTCACCAAGTATACATTGCAACGACCTGTAAATGGTTACTTTATGTTCGGATCATTGACTGATTTTTTGATTCTCAAGACTCCGTTTTGTCTTTCTCGGACACGAAGTGTACCGAAAAGCTATATGTTCGCCACGAAACGTATTTTGGAAGGCTCGGAGATCCATAGTATTATATACCGATCCTCTATGGTTTGTTTGAGTGCACATCGTCTAACCCATTTTTGACACTTATCGTTATCGGATTTGCTTGCATTTAATGGGAAATCCTATTAAGGTTCTCCCAATCACACGTAACCAAACTATCGCGACGCGATTTTATCGCATGGCGAAAGCGATCCTGTCGCCGTTGGTGTGAAAGCGTGAATGGAACATTGCCTGCAGCGACCCAAAGATAGAATCGCGGCGATTAGTTGTCGCCGTTGTTAGTTGCGGCGATGAAATCGCTTGAGTCTGGGGTTTCCTATTGAAATTTGGAGAGATGGAACAATGAACTTAAAATTTTCATTGCTTTCGCAAGCGCGTAAATAGTCAAACTATTTTTAGCACCTATTATCAACCAACAAGTTGCATCGAAATAGGAATCATATTATATATTATCATATTATCATATTATTTATTGCAGATGTATTTTTTTTTCTGGGGACTCGATTATCCGGAGGATTAGATTATTCGGAGTGTAAAAAAACGATACTCCGGATAATCGAGTTCGACCTGTACTAAGTTGAAAAGCAGGCCAAGTTCCAGTTGGAATGTAGATCCATTGAAGAAGAAGAAGACGATACAGAAGAAGTTCTGAAGTACATACTTGGAAGTTTAGTTATTTTTTGGCACATTTTTCTGTTCTAGACACCATTTGATGCTCCATTTTTTTCCGCAACAGTTAGGAGGTGATTATTTGATAATTCTTTTGTGTTTCAATTTTCATGTTTACACTCGTTCGAATATCTCCAGTATATGGAGGAAATTAATCAAAAGGTGTTTTACAGAAATATTACCATATTATCATAATGAAAGGTTTTGAATACCTTTGCCAAGTTTACTATTAAAGTGATTTTGTGCATAGAATACTCGGAATTTTTAGAAGTATTGGGCATTGGCGTAACTAAGGAAAAATGCTAGGGGGGGCTAACTTTTTTCTATTCTTACAGTCAAACACAAAAAAGGTATTGTTTTTGTTCAGCTGTCCGCAAGTTGGTCTACCAAACAGCTATTTCAATACATCCAGTGACGACTTGAACAGCTCTGACATAAAAATATATGAATGTCGTGGGATTCCCAATAACTTTGATACGGAAAAAACTAAAGAGCTTTAGATACATATAACTTTCGAGTTTTACATATCCATTATGGAACGTACACACGGTCAAGCAGTTCGACCAACATTGACTCCACCTCTCGTTTATTCAAACATTCATCAAGTTTTACCAACAGCGGCACGAACAATCAATTTATTCGACCAACACCATCATAAACGAACGACCGAAACGCAAACTTGAGCACCAACCAACAAAAAATATATGGGGGTTTGTGCAACTTCACCACAAATGCTCAAACATGTTCGGCGAACCTTGACTCCACCCACGACAACTCAAACCGTTTTAATTTTTTCCAACCGAGCCGCCAACTGTCAAATGGTTGTTCGAACAACTTCACACACGTCCAAACAAAGCAGCAACCGAAGCGTTTTCTTGGGGGCGGAGTCAATGTTCGTCAAACTGTTTGACTGGTGTGTACGTTGCATTAGAAATAATTACAAGTTATTGTGAGCTTCATGGCCGTGCGGTTAGCGACGTCAATCGTCTAGACGCATGTGCTAGGGAGTATGGGTTCGATTCCCCCGGTAAGGAGGAGACTTTTCGTGATCGAAAAATTCTCCACTGGTCCACTGGGTGTTATGTGTCCTGTCCGTTGTCTCATGCTATGTGTTAAGTGCTTAGTCTGTATGACCTCTGGTCGAAGACGGTGTTCCTGTCTTTTTACATTTTAGTTACCTCTCGTTGAAACTTGAGGGTTTACCGAGCTTTTTTAGGATTTCAAGGATTATGGATTTTTTTTTCGGATTATCACGATAGTCGTTCAAAAATGATGTCACATGTTTTAGGGGGGGAGGGTGTCTAAGATTTTGTGACAGTACATCTACTAGGTATACAAAAAAAGCGTAACAGAGGGGGGAGGGGGTTTAGAAATCCCAAAAAGTAGTGGACGTCATATTTGAATCGCCCCTAATTGGAAATTCAAAGTTTTCGCGAAATAGCAGCAACATCGCTTGAATACTTTACCAGAAAAATCTGCAGAAAGAAATGCCTTCAAAATGTCTGCTATATTACAGGCATACGATACGTTGTACTCAGCTATCACAATCACAATATCGAAAGGTTTCTCTTGAGAATCCTTTCAGAAATGCCATGCATCTTTAAGGGTTATGTTCTCGCAATGCAATGCAACGCAATGTAACCATAAAAATTATAAAGAGTTGATGATTTGCTGATAAATAAAATTCAAGATTTGCTAGAAATTTTTAGGTAACCTAAGCAACCTGTGTCTTTTGTTCAAGTTAAACAATTGTCTTTTTAATGTTGTCTAAATATTACAGGCAGTTTATTATTTTACTTGAATTTTCTTTATTCAATCAAAATCTCAGCTATTGTATTTGTTCTGTTAGTCTGTTACTTCTATTATTTATTCAATCAGCATGAAAATACTGTTCCAACTCCAACATTTATCTCGACAGAGTCCCAAAATGACTGTAACCATGCCCGTCCTATCTCTCACCTTAGCTCATTTCTCATTTTGGTAGCACAAATTTCAATGCATAGGTGATAAGCACATCTGAATGTGCCTCCGAAAGTGTAATTTAATTTAGAAATTAGATTCGTACGCAATTCACCTTAAGCAATTATATGTGTGGCTGAGAATAAAGGGAGCGTAATATCCTTCGTGTTTAGCATTGCTAACCCAAGATATATCAATTTTTCGAAGTTAGAAAACATGATAAAATATATTCAACTCACTGTAGAGAGAGATGCTGAGCGCTAGATATGTGCCATACTCATGGAAAGTCATAGGAATTCTAGGGGGGTGCTAACTTGATTCTAGGTGGGGCTATAGCCCCCCTAGCCCCCCTGTAGTTACGCCAATGGTATTGGGTTGTGCTTTGTGCGTATGAAATTAAATTAATAAGCGCGCGATTAGACGTATTTTGCATTGGACGCAGAACATTTGTGGAATTCAACCGAAGGATTAGTCAAATAATTTATTCGCATATTTATGTGCTAAACTATCTTAGCGTAGTTTCGAATAAGCTCCAACGAGGGCTTTGAACGTATGCATCACTAACGTGAAAGCTCTTTCGTTCGGGTAAATAAAATAAAGCTACGAAAGCTACGAAAGCACAGCCGCTATAAAAGTTAGCGCTAACGGTACTCCTAGGCTTTCGTGTTTTGTTTGAATTGACTAAGTTTCCGTTGATTTTCATTCGCTACATTTAATTCCACCACATGATTGTAACATTACAGATACGTATTTTGACCTCAAGAGTAATAAGGTTTTCAATATCTAGTACTTGACTTAAAATTCTATTCGAAATTTGTTTAAAAAATGTACAATGCAACCGTCACTGATATGATGATAAATCTGGGCTTGTCTTATTTGTTTTCGTTGAAAAATTTATTTACTGTCAATGATATGGAAATGCTAATATCACCTTCCAAACTTAGATGTACATGTTCATGATAGAATTAGAGGCAAGAGTATAGAATTGATAGTTCCGTTAGGATACGCAGGCATGAAGAATGTTTTTATAGAAGTCGATTTGAAAGCGAGCGGAGGGCAATATTTGTGGTACATATCGCACGACCTTCCTTCTGCCAAACTCCAGTATGAAGGGGAGGGAAGAATATCAGTGTGGAAGCTGATATATTTCCACTGACATTCTTCATGCCTGCCGTATCTTAACGGAACTATCAATTCTATACTTTCGCCTCTAATTCTATCATGAACATGTACGTCTAAGTTTGGAAGATGATATTAGCATTTCCATATCATTGTAAATCGTTTAACTTCACGTACAAGTAATACACTCAAATCATTAATTAGTATCTATTTTCATTTATTACGCAAAACAATTATAATTTGTTTTGCGCAAAATGTTGGTTTGATACTTATTGCCAATTTTTATTGTGTTATGAAAATTCAGGATTATTATTTGAATTTTTGTCGTTAACATCACTGATTTTCCTTGTAATGTGCGAAGACAGCTCAAATTTTGAGTTAGGGAAAACTGGGGTAATATGCACCCCTGGGGCAAAACGACCCTTTGGCACTTTTGAGTACATTTTCAGCAGTTTTTCAAGAGTATTTACTACAGCGCGTGTAGTTTAGAAATTTTAAATGAAAAATTTATAGTGTCCTTTGGGTTGTTTAACTCTTAATCAATCGTTTTATTGGTGAGTGTCATTCACCATTATTAGGACATATTATTTTTTCGGGGCGTAGTGGCCTCTGCAGTGCATAGTCATCTTCAATCAGTTCGGTCTATAGCTTTTGCCAACGCAGTGTACTATCCAACTTGCTCGACTTCTCCATCTATCGTAGTGTCAGAGTCCAACGTAACTGCGTTTTTTATGAGGATTTCCGTGTTGGCAAAGTTTTAGCCGGTCATCAGTAAACTTTAGCATACGAACTAATCAACTACCTCGATTTCCACACATTTTAAATTTTATTGGACGCTGTTAACTGCACACCTAAAAATAATCATGTAATTTTAGGTGCTGTGACAACGACATATTCGAGCGTCACTTTTGACGTAAAATTAGGTGATAATTTAATTTTACATCACAAGTATATTGACAAAAAAAAATCGAAGAATAAGAACGAGGACCGAACATAAGCCCGCTGAGTGAGAGCCCAACACGTTACCACTCAGCTATCTTCGTCTCTTGAAAGGGAGGTGATCGAAGGAAAGCATGTTCCACGATTTGCACTGAACAAGTATTTCACTGCATCAAGGCATCGACTGCCAGAGCGTTAGGTGCGTCGCTTCGGGTGCTGTGTTTAGGTTTCATGACATGTAATTTAAATCATCTAACATTGAAAAATATGCGATTCAGTTTATGTCATGTGGTTTTGTGTCATTTTTTCACGTACGTCACCTGTAATATTCATATTTTTTTGGTGTGTGCATTTAAGAGCAGCTGGTGTATTCAATTATCAGTGTTCTTTGAATAAAGTAAGAGTGGCACAACAACTAATCCATAACCATTATAAAAGTTCGCCCAATAAACTTCCTGGTAATCAAAAAATTTCCTTGTTTAGCAATGGCAATGGAAACACAAAAGTTAAAACTAAAATTTTCACACCAAAAAAATATGAATATTACAGGTGACGTACGTGAATAAAATGACACAAAACCACATGACATAAACTGAATCGCATATTTTTCAATGTTAGATGATTTAAAATTACATGTCATGAAACCTAAACACAGCACCCAAAGCGACGCACCTAACGCTCTGGCAGTCGATGCCTTGATGCAGTGAAATACTTGTTCAGTGCAAATCGTGGAACATGCTTTACTTCGATCACCTCCCTTTCAAGAGACGAAGATAGCTGAGTGGTAACGTGTTGGGCTCTCACTCAGCGGGCTTATGTTCGGTCCTCGT
This sequence comes from Armigeres subalbatus, assembly GCF_024139115.2. NCBI lineage: Eukaryota > Metazoa > Arthropoda > Insecta > Diptera > Culicidae > Armigeres > Armigeres subalbatus. Next base: position 112,777,163 of record NC_085139.1, on the reverse strand, counting down.
TCTTATTCTTCGATTTTTTTTGTCAATATACTTGTGATGTAAAATTAAATTATCACCTAATTTTACGTCAAAAGTGACGCTCGAATATGTCGTTGTCACAGAACCTAAAATTACATGATTATTTTTAGGTGTGTTGTTCTATCCGTTATTGGTGAAAGCATATAATAAAGCGACTTAATATACCATGCACCGGCATGATAAAGATATTCGAGCAAATTATTAAAATTTAAATAAATCGATTATTGAGCCCTTTGAATCATAAGTATACAATACTATGACAAACGATTCTTTTCATCGATGTCGCCAATTTGTTCAGGCATGTTTTACTGAAATTGATAAATATCCATAGACAAATATAAATCCATTAGTGGTTATTGGTCTCTTCGAAAAATTATTGAAAAGTTACTCTACCCAATGACAACGATGATAACGTTTTGCTGATGCATCATATGAACGAACACCCTCCCAAATCGTTGATGGAGTGTAGAGATTACTATTATCTATTTGTATATAAAAGATTTTGCCACATCCTGCAATAACGTAAACACAATTCTGTTTGCACACCTGGCCACATTTTTGTGATTGTTTTTATATTGTAATAGCCCTGCCACCCACTAAGAAAGCGTTAGGAACCAAGACCGATTTCTTAGGCAAAATGTCATCACCGAACTCGTAGTGGGTGGTTAACATTGTTTTACCGTGCGCCTTTTCCAAAAATTCATTACGCCTTCGACGTACAGTGGTGTGAATGATAAAGCCAGGCTATTGTCAGATTTTCTGGATATGATACACTGCGCGGCGTTTGTAATGTTCCCAAATGAGTACTTGCACAAAACTTCACGCGGCGAATGACTGTCGAAAGGTACGGCCGCGCCAAACGATACACCGCAATGCTATTCACCCGTAAGATTCAAGTAAACGGGGTGCAGAAAGCCCGGCGGTACCTTTCATGAAGGATTCGCCGTGTGCAATTTTGAGAAAATCAGTCAATATAAGATTTAAATAAATACAAGAAGCATGGAAATTACAAATAATTACAAATAATTATTAGTGGACATTACACTGAAAAGAGAGACTTAGTCATCAATACAGAATGTATTGATAATTATAATTATAATAATCAAAAATCTCTGATTCAGTTGAAATTTTCCTATCTCCAGATTCCAAGGAACAATTCCAAAGTGAATCTTGCTTTTGATATTCTCAACTGCATCGCAGCTCTCAAAATTCTTGGAATCCTGGATTACAATTTTTACCATTTAAGGGAAGGACATTTGTCAACCTTACTCTTACTAAAGTTCTTGTAATAAGCAGAAGATCGACTCGCTATGTTTAAAGGCAACTATTATGCAAAGTGATTGCACCTCGGATGTTAAGCCGTTAAGTCATAGTGTTTGACCTCCTTAACCTAAAAATCTATTCTGATTAAAAAAAATGGAGCAAGTTATATAAAATCCAGGCACTACATTTTTTCCTGACACTTCAAGGGAAATTTTCATATAAAAACAATTTTCATATGATGAAAGTAGCAGAAGTTATACTAAAAATACTGTTGACACCAAACATATATTTTATTTTTCGATAGCGAATTCTTGTGTAAATGCATTTCTCATACGTGTTTATTAAAAAAAACAGCAACCCTGCACCACTTGTTACCATAGAAACAGAATTTAACGCTGGACAGGCCAAGGAATTATATTTCAATTGTGTTCATAATCATTTTCTGGAAGGAGGAGACTATGGCACAATTTTAGGCAAAAAAAACCCTCCTCCAGCGCTATATTAGCTGATGGGATTGGTCTACCAAATCTTCGGCCCTGTAGCAAAAAAAACATCCAGACAAATCTGAAGTCTGGACATCAGAGGTCAACGCAACTCATCACGCTCAACTTGGTTTCACTGGGCATTACTGCCGTTGCCGAAGTCTTTTAGTTAAACGGGGTATTTTGAAAGGAAAATAATGCAATGGTTATTACAATGTATTGGAGAGTCTAGCACAGGTAGTTGATTGCTGTTTTAGTGTAACATTGTTGGACTTCCATTCAGACGCCATACGAGCTTTTTGTTACAGTGGAATAGTAGCCGGGCTACCAATCACCGAAAAATTTCTTATTTTGAAATTTCATGTTCTTGAATAGAGCGCATCACAGGGAGGCCTTACAAAGTATACAGAGCAAACAACGGAAGCCATACACAGAGATTTCAATACTAGGGTTAAGGTAGGCATTTTCGTCTTATCGTCATAGTATCAAATATCAATAAAATAGAAGCTTTTTTGCCAAATTCATCCGTACCCAATCATAAGCTTAGGCGAAACGTTCTGCTATAGTGGAGTTCTAGCAAAATTACGTTGCTTTCATTGATTTTAGCCCCTATGACGATGGACGGAAATACCTGCCTACCTACCTATCTACCAAATCTATAAAATGCCAGATAACCACGAACAGTATGCAAGTAAACTGCTATCAACGGTGGGAGCATACAACAGTGCACGCAAAAAAAAGCGTTCATGAATTCGTGAACTAACGAGTTCACGGTGTATTTTTTCGGGAACAACAGTCACGGATTCGGGAATACAGTCACGTTTTCTGGAACGTTCTGGAAAACGTGACTGGTGTTCCCGAATCTATGAATTAAATCACGGTGTATTTTTGCTGGTTCACGAATTCGGGAACGCTTTTTTTTGCGTGTGGTCACATAATGCAGACGTCCATTGAGGTTCAATCAAGTTTGAAATACAGAACATACATAAATACTACTTTGAACTAGTTCGTAGTTTGAATTTTTTGTTGATTTGAAATGTATAGAGTGAAATTATGTTCTTAAATTTAATAATACTTCTTCTTATTGGCATTACATCAACCACTCATTTGCCGCCTCGAAGTTTAGTGTTCATTTAGCACTTCCATAGTTATTAACTGCCAGGTTTCTAGTCTAAGCTACCATTTTCGCATTCGTATATCATGAGGCTACGATGATACTTTATGTCCAGGGAAGGTGAGAATATTTCCTAGACAAGACCGGGAATCGATCCCAGCCACTTTTAGCATGGTCTTGCAGTGTAGCAGTGCATCTTACCGCACGGCTAAAGAAGGCTACAGATCTATTCATAATAAACCATAATAACATTTAAGATTGGCAGAAATTTTATTTTAACTTCTACTATTTTCATTATATGAAAAATGTTTTTATATGAAAATGTTTCTTAAAGCATCAGGAAAAAAGAGTAGTGGTTGGATTTTATATAACTTGTATCAAAAAAATTTTTAAAATCGGAAAAGGTTTTTAGTCAAAATTTCACCGATGAAATATTTTAATCGATGCAGATCCTTGAACTAGACGTCAAAAACTATGATCTAACGGCTTAACATCCAAGGTGCATTCACTTTGCATAATAGTTGCCTTCAAACATAGCGTGCGTCTATCAGGGTTTTAACTTTTCATTTCAATGGGACCAATGCAAGCGATTTCAGGCCATTGAGAGCATTAAGTTATTAGTTCCAAATATAAGCTACTGCCAGTTGCATTGATGATGCCACGAAAAGACTCCAACATGAAAGAATAAAAGCAAACCATTGTTTGGCGGCAATTGAAGCACAGAGAACAGACGTTCATCTTCATTCGCGTGCTTGTGTAAAAGTTTGTACTGGTCATTTTGAAGTATGTCGTTATGCCCCCGTTGCGCGGTGTAAGTGTGCTGATGAATATGGTTAAAATTTGCTGTGTTTTACTTTTTTGCGCTAGTGTTCATTCCGAATCGCTCCTAGGCTCGCTTCTAGGTGGCAGCACTACATTGTTTATGTAGTGTATGCCAACACCATCACTTAGTGAAAATGAGTTTTTATGTCGGGCAGCCTGCGTTGGCGGCGCTGAGGTGCGATTTAAATCTTTGCACACGTTTTTACCAAAATTTTGTCAGAGGATCCATGTCTGTTCTCTGTGATTGAAGTGAGCGAAAAATGGTTATCACTCTCCAGGCTGTTTTTCTTTCCCGAAAATCTATTTCACCCAGAAAATTTTCGTGATAGGCATCCTGTGCTCCTGGGATTGAGTAAACATTACGAACCCTATTATCTGTTAATGTTCACAAGAAACATTCACTTTATTGGTAGGTGAGAACGGTCCAAAATGCACCCCTTAAGCTTTTTCAATGTTTTCGCCCATATTAACAAAAATACCCAACCATTTCAACGTATAGGGGATAAATTTACAAACCCAGCTACATTTCACAATGATCTCCTATTCAAAACAATAAGGTTTTCATTACTTTCTAACGCATTTAAAAAATGTTGTAAAAATAGGCCTGGTTGTTTGTTTTTTCTTAATGGATTGAACTACAATCTTACGGATGTGGTTGAAGAATAGCAAATCAGTAAATTTGAATGAATATGAAGGGATTTTGCTACATTTTTCCAATGGAGCTCAATGATGGATAACTAATTATGAATTGTAATGGTAATATTCGTTCATAAATATACTACAACAGATTATATGAGTGATTTTATGAGTGAGGCCATTTTGCCCCAGGGGTGCATTTTGGACCGTTCTCCCCTACGACTTATACAAAACGCTTCAATTGTTCGAATCTAGTTATTTGTAACCATTAATCACATTTGAGAACAACGAAGCAATACCACCATGATAATAAAAGCACTTTTTCCTGATTGTTATGAGCGTCATTGTTGGTAAAAGAGGGTTTCCCAGCTACAAGTAGTACCTACTTTGTAACAATACGCGACAATAACTCATCTTCGTCGTCTGTCGGTCGCATAGCTCATAGGCGGGTATTTGCTCATACTAGCTGCCCAAAATAGTCTTTGAAAAAAATATCAAACCCGAGATGGTTTCAATTATTTAGTCAGATTTTGACGCATTTGCCAACAATTTATTACAAAAGCTGATTCTGAAAATTGGATATATGGTGGGCATATAGCACTTCACCGTTGCAAACATCTAACACCAATCTATACAACAAAAACACAAAAACTGCTAATAAGATGCCAGATATGCATTATATTGAAAACAATTCAATCTTGAATAAAATAACTCAATAATTTTGAACCACCCGATTTGAGTCATTATTCCGCCGTGGCACGAGCGGTGGTGGTTCGGTTGGTTGGTGTGAATTTCGCAGGTTATTTACAAACCATCAATCCGCTCGCTTCCCATCTTGGATCTTATCGTGCATTTGCTCGCACTCCGGCCTCAAATCTTAGTTTGTCTAGATGGTAGATACTGCCGAGATGATGCATCAATTGCCCTGCATAGCTAGTAACTCGTATAATTGCTTGACACCATGCCGGGGCGAGAGATTTCTTTCACTAGTAGCAATTATTTCACTCCTGAAGAATCGGTGCTGGTGGGAATGCAGCACCGCCGGTACGGCGAAAGAGATCGTCCGGTAATTTATGAGTTCGGAGAGATTGTGTCTGATATTTTGAAAGTTTTATCACTCTTGGTGCGACTTGGTTTATTTTCAAACGAGAACATTCTACTGATTCATTCATTTATTTAGTCTACATCTAAACAGATAACACTGAATCAACAATTTGACGCCACAATACACGGTTCGAGGCCGCATCTCTTCATCCTCGAATACGCCCCACGCTCGCCAAGTCGTTCTGCACCTGGTCTGCCCATCTCGCTCGCTGCGCTCCACGTCGTCTCGTACCTGCCTGATCGGAAGCGAACACCATCTTTGCAGGGTTGCTGTCCGGCATTCTTGCAACATGCCCTGCCAATCGTAACCTTCCGGCTTTAGCTACCTTCTGGATACTGGGTTCGCCGTAGAGCTGGGCGAGATCATGGTTCATTCTTCGCCGCCACACACCATCTTTTTGCACACCGCCAAAGATGGTCCTAAGCACCCCTGAAATCATGAATTATAATCATGATTTCATGAACTGGCATGATTCATGATCTCATGTTTTTTTTTTATTCATGATTGTGGGTATGCATTTGTTTCCGTGTATCAATTTGTACAGGCAAGTGGCTAGCTTTTCCGGGCCCATCTTGATGAGCTCAGCTCCGATACCATCCTTACCACTGCTATGAAAGTTGTGTGTGTTGCCGCAGCTCTGGTAGATGGTATGATTACCTTTAAACGTTCGCACCATTGATTCCCCCACACACGTTCCGACATGTTGTACAACTTTGACTCCACCCCCAGAAAATTTGGCTCGGACGAAGTAAAGTCGGACCGTCTGTGGGCAAGTTGTACGACTTTTGAACAGTACAACTTGCCCACAGACGGTCCGACTTTAATCCAACCGAACCAAATTTCTCGGGCCGGAGTCAAAGTCGTGTATGGGGCCTCTTATGGAACGTACACACGGTCAAGCAGTTTGACCAACATTGACTCTACCTCCCGTTTATTCAAACATCCATCAAGTTTTACCAACAGCGGCACGAACAATCAATTTATTCGACCAACATTATCACACACGAACGACCGAAGCAACAACTTGAGCACCAACCATCAAAAGATATATGAGGGTTTGTGCAACTTCATTACAAATGCTCAAACATGTTCGGCGAACCTTGACTCCACCCCCGACAACTCAAACCAAAATCAAACCGTTTTAATTTTTTCCAACCGAGCCGCCAACTGTCAAATGGTTGTTCGAACAACTTCACACACGTTCCAACAAAGCAGCAACTGAAGCGTTTTCTTGGGGGCGGAGTCAATGTTCGTCAAACTGCTTGACTGGTGTGTACGTTGCTTTATAAAGGGTTAAACAACACCAAATCTCGAGGTATTACTCCTCGTCTCAAGGCTTGTACAATAATATTGGCTTGTCTGTGGTCTAAACAGTCACGTGATGCGGGAGTCGTAAGTAGAGGGGAAAACAACAGTGACAACCGGTGAGTTATCTGGCTAGTAAGTATGTGTACGGTATTCTGCTCCTCTTCGATTTCCATGGAAATCGTGAAAATGTTTAACATAATCGTTTATGAGTCGCATGGTTTGCCTGTAATCAAATGAAACTGGCCAGCTCCCTCAACATAACAGGTTTGCATTTGATCTGATCCGGCTAATATTCGATTTGGCCTATTTATTTGTTTACCACCTTTATTCGAGGTCGTACTAACGTTTTAGTTTTATCGCATTTCAGCACATTGAGGAAGTTTATCAATGTGCTGAACAAATGATTTTCAAAATTCTCTGTTCGACTATGATGTGATGCTCTAAAAGGGTCGTCGAATTGAGTTTGAATAGTAGATTAATAAGCAAGCATTAGACATCCTTCTTAACCTTTGTCCTTCTTTACCATTGGATTTTACCTTTACCGGATTTATCGCACAGTGGAAGAAAATATTATAATAGTTTATCCTTTTTATTGTTTGAAAGAAAATCGCGATGGCTTGAATTGATAGTTGGGTAGGAAAATAATAATTTATTTTCAAGATATTGTTGGATTCATTGTCAAGAACACACAGGCTTTTTATATTCGTGGGCAACACATAATTATTTCATGATACATAATTAACTCCTGATCTTTAAAGCTGTTGGAGATTATAACGAACAAAATTGCTGGAGGAATGAAGAAAATTCATGCAGTGTTTTTAAAGTTGTGCGGAAACGAACACAAATTCATAAAAAAATCGACCATATTGCATGTCTGTTACAGATTTCATATGTATTAGTTGTTTTCTATATGTAAATAAATGTCGATATGTGAAGTTATTTACTCGCTGCATGTGTGGTATTGATGGCACAATCATATCGCAACCTATTATTCAGAGATTCCGAGCAAGGTCGAACATAAATTCATTTAAATTATCATAAACTCCATCATTGGAGACGGATTTTATTTTATCGTTTTTGATTTTCTTATATTTTTCCCAGTGTTCAATGGTTATGACTGGCTGAACAATGGTTGAAATAAAAATCTTGTACAGTTATTAACAAACTGTAGTTTGACAGATTGACTTGTTGAATAAGAGTCCAATTATGATTCATATTCAGCCATACGATTATTTATGTTATGCATTGAGTAAGCCATAACTTACAAATCAAGGATGGCGCGGATGACAACGTTACCGGCGGATGATCAAATGTCAGCAGTTCGAGACCCGATTTAGGAAAGTTTTAAAATGATTATATGAAAATAGCAATTGCTTCAACAATACGTTTAATGGAGATCTTGATGATGTTACTCTCTATGCGTTATTATTTTCGAAGAATTTACATGTAGCTGAATTAAGGCTAAGTAAAATGCTTATTAAAGGTTTAACGAGTCAGGTAATAAAGTTGTTTTTCAAAATGAGATGTTGTAGCTGTATAACTTCTCCAAAACTGTGTGAACAAAGCCTGAACAGAAGTTGCGATAAGAAATAGTACAGACATAATTCAACACAGTGCTGAACTGGATCATCACACTGATGTTAGTTAATCTAGTGAATGTTTGTTGGGAGGTTTCTAAGCCAGGTTACCATTTTTGCATTTGTATATCATGAGGCTAGCACGATGATACTTTTATGGTCAGGGAAAACGAGACAATTTCCAATCCGAAAATTGCCTAGACCGGCACCGGGAATCGAACCCAGCCACTTCAGCATGGTCTTGCTTAGTAGCCACGCATCTTACCGCACGGCTAAGGAGGCCTAGTATATACACTACTAATAACAGCTGAATGTCAATATTTCTGTTCCGTTTGATGTTTGACTTGTTACAAAAACAAATCTACAAAATAACTTAATTTTTCCTCCTTTTTTTCTTTTTGAGCTGTAGTAACTTTTACATCAAATACCATACTGCAACTCCAACTGTGTGAAACCAGCACCAGTGGCTTCGCACCATTTGCCGGATCGATCTAGTGAGCAAATTTCATTGCTCCTGGAAACTCCCCCTTGCAAATCAAAACAGTAGCCCCGGATCTTCGGGACCATGGCTTTCTACGGTCTCAAACGCCAAGGGTTCCGGGACTGTATCTTCCGTACTAGAGTCGTCGCTGTCAAGTTCAATGGGTGCTCAAACGTATTGTCGCTAGACAGATTGCGTTTTATCCCTATCAATCAAGCAAAATATTTTTTTTTTAGGACATACAGAAACTTCATTATTGAGAAAAAAGAAAGTATCACTTTCGTATGCAAATATTAGGTAATAAGCAGTTCTATTAAATATCAATAAAGTCTGTGACAGGCGTAAAAAACAGTCGCCATAATATACCACAATCTCCTGTGGACGGTAAAACCAAGATAAGTGCATCCGATATTCGATCTATCGAGAAAAAAAAAAAAAAATCAGCGGGGTTGCGCTGCATCGGTTTGCGTCGAGGAAACAAGCACAATTGCCTTGCATTTGGGAAAATTCAAAACAGTTGTTCCGATAAACCGGAGACTATTTGTAATTGAAATTACATCAGTGGCCCCGTTTCACTCGTCAGACAACCAGTGGGGATGGAGGAAACAAATACAGTTGCCTTGCGTTTCCCATAGGAATTCCATGCCCAAAAGGCCCCGTGGCATTCCTTCACGGTCCCGGAAACTGTCACCAACGAATACAAACCAGTTGCCTCGATAAACAAGAAATCATTTACAAAATTTGGAAAATTGCATCAGTGGCCCCTTTTCACTTGTCAGACAACCAGTGAGAATGAAGAAAACAAACACAGTTAATTGCCTTGCGTCCTGGAGATTCCAATCAGAATTCCATTGTAAAAAGGCCCCGTGACATTCCTCCACGCTCCCGGAATCCGTCACCGACAAGAGCAAACCAGTTGCCTCGATAAACAAGAAATCATTCGCAAAATTTAGAATATTGCATCAGTGGCTCCGTTTCACTTGTCAGACAACCAGTGAGAATGGAGAGCACAAACACAGTTGCCTTGCGTCCTGGAGACTCCCATCGGAACTCCATTGCCACAAGGCCCCGTAGCACTCCTTCACGCTCCCGGAAACTGTCACCGACGAATCGAACACAGTTGCCAAAGCTGAATGAATTCCACGTGTTTGCTACTCTCTCAAACGAGGGGAAAAATGCCGTCTGAATGCATCACTGAATGAAAAGGAAAGCACTCACCTTTACCGCCAGAAACAAAAGCTATGATTTACTTTCGAGACGTCTTTACACCATTTCTTTTCACGAATATTTCTTTTTTGTTGAAAACGTGCACTTTTCACTAAACTAAAACCGATACACAAGTCATGTATGGAGGGCGACTGGTTTGGATAAAAAAATCAAAGCCGTATGGAAAAAACGGCTGCTGGCAGGATCGCCATTTGTGACGCTTTTTGGTCATACGGTTCATAATGTGCATACTGTCGATTAGTGATTAGTATTTCAAGGATTAGTGATTAGTTTTTCAATTTAGGCTGTTGTTTCAATTGAATCGAACTGCAAATTCTCGTACTCGTCAATCATGTGATTAACTTTGGCAATAAATTCTACTTCTAACGAACGAGCAATTTGCACCGGCAGCTGCTCCATCTGTTCGCCAAGATAAAGTGCAAAGCGTTCGTGTCGCCCACGTTTTCTTCCCCAGCTCTCTACGCGTTCTTGGACAGTCTTCAAGACGTTGTTCATCTGGGCGTCCACTGCATCCGGAACGCGCTTTCGTTTTTGATGCGCCTCTTTATTGTGCGGTGTAGCTTCGTTGGCTATTTCGGTATCTTGGTTGTTATTGGCTCGCATGCTGACATCAGTATCATCTTCCACATATTCCGTCTCCTCTTCATCAATCGATGGCGATATCTGCTGGGAAATGCACGGGGAAGAGTAGTTCGATGAAGTTCTGCAAATAAAAAAAAAAACAATTTCGTTTTTTTTTGGATCACGATTTCTATCTCATAGGAAGAATATAGGAATAGGGATTCGAAACTATGACCTCACAAAAAAAATAGTAAACATAGATACTCACGGCCATGCCTCCATACGAGAATCCAGAAACATTAATTCATTGTAAAGTGGCCATCCTGGACTACATTTGGCGCTGCGTCAACATTGAATATTTGAAGTTTAGCACAGCGTTAGCGTTATTAGTACATGGGTGCGTTTAACGCAACGCACCATTATGCTGAGACTGGGTCGCTTATGCTGTCAGTCGGGTACACTCTCACAGTCATACAAATTCATCCGAGAGGGAACAGAAAGGGAAAATCACCAGAAACTACGTTACGCTGGAAAAGGGAAACCACAGTTCTCAAATGCTGAGTGCTCAAAAGCCACACGTGTCGACCCTTCAGAAAGTGTCCAACCAGGATGAGGCCTGGAACTCCTTTCTGAGCACGGAAAACGGAAACAGATTGAAATTAGGTGTAAACTACTCAACTGTTAGGGAACACCGCATTAAAACTTAACCACCAACTATAATCGTTTTACAACTATTTATTCACCTAAACTGGCCTATTAGTGACGTCACTTTAAATTAGGTTTGTGGTACTTGCGGTTTACAATTTTTGTGCGCTTGTTGGTTGGTAGAGGTGGTACGGGAACTGGTGGTGTGCGGGCTTCGGTGGCGGATTTCAAGGGCGGTTGAGGGGTGACCGAATTCACGCCGGAACATGAACCGGTCTCGGTTTCTCGGTTTCGTTGGCGTCAAGCAATGGCGGTTCGTAGCTGGGTTCGGATTGGCTAGACCGAATTTACGCCGTAACATAAACCGGTCGGTCTCCTCGATGAACCTTGGTGGAACGTTGGGGCTGGATGGGGTTTCTGTCCGTTTTGGGGATATTCCCGATCGGAATGTGTTGACGGATTCCAATCCTTCAGCCTTTATGACGTTGTTCCGGGGGTTCTGGGGAAGATCGGCTTGCCAGGCAAGCACTCGCAAAAAACACAAAAAGGCCCGTTGGACGGACCTGCCAAAGCAGATTAGCACATAATCACACATAATTTTGCCCATCCCGCCAGTACCACACTACATCCATAAACTTCCTTAAAACTAACATATTGGCATTTACCTTTTTGTGAGGCTAATTAGGTTTTAACAATGCTTCTGAACTCTTCGTGTAGCTTATTATAGTCTATTATACTAGAAACAATGAAACAATTAGAACAATATAACATACACTTTTGTTCAACAACTAACCGTACTACTTCAAACTGTGATAATAGTTTTTAAGATCTACTACTATCGTAACTTTTATGTTTTAACCTACAATGACACCAACAAAGTTTAATAATTTACACCATTTAATTTTTAACAATTAACACTAACTTTAACTTTAGGATCACGTCGCGCACTTCTATTTCCTTTGATGGACACGGACAGAAAGAACGACATCGATTTAGGCCAAACATATAAAACCTATGAATTTGAGAAACGGACACGAACAATTACTAATTTATGGTTTAACGGTCCTCTCTGGGTTACCTTTTTAATTTGCTTTGCGTACTTTCTTGCAAACAAGTAGACGTTCAAACCGCTGCAAACAAACAATATGACAGTTGGATGACAGACATAACAGCATAAACGTGTGAGTTCATTTGACATGGACAGGGTCGGACTACTAAACAGAAAAAACTCACGAAGGATTAACAAGAAAACAAGGAATATTTGCTTGTGGTGGAGCTACAAGCTGTATTTTGTGACCAACGGTTACAATATTTAATGTAGGGTTACCAACTACACGCTAAAAATGAACTACTCAAAATTGAGTCGAATCCGACTCATTTTCATTAAAAACGGGACAACTCAAAATTTGAGTAAAAGATACTACTTCAATAAAATGATGGTTGCACTTAAACTAGGAGTCTGTTTGTCGTAAAATGCACTTAGATAGATAGATAAACTTGATTCGCATCTGTCGTATTAAAAATTGATGGAAGGCCAAGCTTAACTTTCGCGAAATCATCATTTTATTGAAGTAGTATCTTTTACTCAAATTTTGAGTTGTCCCGTTTTTAATGAAAATGAGTCGGATTCGACTCAATTTTGAGTAGTTCATTTTTAGCGTGTACCATCTCACAGGTTCGTTGCGCGGATTTTTTTAAGGAAGAATAGTTCCCCCAGTCACACGCGATGTGATAATCGCGACGCGATTCTTTCGCTTGGCGACTGGGATTATGCCGTCGTTGTATGAAAGCGTAAATGAAAAAATGCGTCGAGCGACTCAACGATAGAATCTAGTTGTCGCCGACGCGTCGTGGCGATGAAATCGCCTAGGTCTGGAGGAGCCTTAAATTCTGCAAAACACTGATGCAGCTACGGAAATCAAGGTAAGAATGGTGGAACGAAATAATCACAACTTAATGTAAATAGGTATAGATAGGTTATCAAATTCTGAAATCAAACAATTTCACGGAGGATAACATAATAATTTTAGGCAGATTTAAATTTAAAATTAGACTGTAAGTGCCCTACCATGTGTCTCTTCCAACCGGGAATTTTCTGTTTCAACAGTAGCCGCTGCGCTTTGAAGACCGACAGAGGTCCTTCGTTGCTTAGATGGCAAAGCATCTGTTTAGCGTACTGAAGTCGTGGGTTCGAATTCTACCGAACAACAGTGGTCATCTGGATTAAATCTTTCGAATTGAATCTCTCTATAAACCGTAATCAATTTGAATTGAAACGGCTCTATAAACCGTAATCAATTTGATGATGAAGATGATTTTGCTCTCATTCGCACTAATACTAATGCAATTTTAGCCAAAATTCAATATTTCACTGCTATTCACCAACTTACCTCTGTCAACGTATATTCATGGTATTTTCATATGAATTTTTCACTCACCTAGCTAATTAATTATCAATTAATTGACTGAAACCGTAAAAAGCGCTTAAAACTGCTTTTTTCCTAGACAAATTTTCGTATGCTAATTATACACACACCAACTCCGAACGATCGAGACACACACATACACATGCACTCAGTTTTTCACTTGTTCTTTTCTCGCCGTTTTCTTGATTTTATCACAACTAAACATAATTCACTACCTAACTTTCACTTTTGTCTTTGATGTTGAACACCAATTTCTTCACTTCATGTCGAAAAACCAACGAAAACTGCTTTAAAAAATTTGAAGTGAGAGACAAATTTGACGGCCGTATTGTGAATGTTGCAAAATTCGGAACACCCAAATTCACTACCGCATTAGGTGAAATAGTGCGCTCAAAATCTCGGCAAAGCAACTTAGAAATATCAAAACAATACATCGCATATGCCAGTCGACACGCAAACAACTTTATGCATATACAAAAAAAGAATCATCATTTCATCGCTGCCAGATTTATTTGATCAAATAATTACTGCGGTTTGTCGAATTAATCAAATCAACCAGAAAAAAAGAAAAGATTATGCAAGCTTCTGTTGGCAGGGTGGAGAATGGTTGACATTTCCTATCATGTAATGTAGTAAAAAAAAACAAAACTACGGCAGCCGCAGCAGCAGCCACGACCAAGAAGACGACAGCACATAGTTTTACTATTTTCACCCCCCATAATCAATGTTTTCGTAGAATAATTTCTCAACGTATAGCCGGTTTTGGTGACAAATATACATTTCGTTATTCCTTACTCATTTTACAGATTAGAACTAATAAATCAGTATCTGTGGCTAGCACTCTTTCAAGGCTGTGTGCCACAGCCTAATTCAACTCGATTCTGTTCTATTTGCACTGCGCACAAGAAAGTGTGGATGGATGGCACGAGACTCACGCAGCAGCAAAGGGGCGATTCAATTATGACGTCCACTACTTTTTGGGATTTCTAGACCCCCTCCCCCCCCCTCTGTCACGCTTTTTTGTATACCTACACTCAGGCAAATGAACATACGAAATACATAAGGCAATAATTATGAAGGTACAAGATTTTCGAGAATTGTTGAATCATAAGTCTCCCATGCTTTTCATTGGGAGCTCTTCAAATTTCATTATGGGTCGTACGTAGTCCATTCATTTCATATAATGAATTTCATAAGACACATTTTGATATTTCGTTCACAGCTGGTTTGAAGGAAATCGTAGGGCATCTTATGAAAGGCATCATGCTCATTTTAAAGATATTTTAATCGGAGGGAACGCGTTTCAGACAAGAGAACCATGCTCCCATATTGTAAAGCATTTCAAGTCGTGCGGTTGCGTTTTACATCGAGGTGGTCTGAAACAAAAGATTAAGTTGAAGTGTTCTCAAGTGTCAACGGTGAAATATAAAGTGTAAATTGAATATGAGTGATAACTGTACCAACATGTACAAAAAACATTTTGGAACGCTTATGACACCACATATTTGTTCATACCTCCTCGATGCCATGATGCAACCAAAAAGCGAGTTTAAAATAAATGCATGTATGCCTGAATGAATCAGAATATGTAATTACTTTTTGACGTTAAGCACACGTTCATATAATTGAAGAAAATTTCCATTACACACGAATTAGAAATTCATAATGCAGCATAATGAATGCATTAATATACAGTAAAATCCAATGTTAAATTCATAGATCTGCATTATGAATTGTTTAAGATTCTATATACAAATTACGAATTTCATAAGGCGTGATTATGGCCTCCAAATATTACATCCGCAATTCATAAGGTAGGGTTATGGATTGATTAATGTCAAGCGTACAGCGTTCATAATGCTTCATGGTTATTTCATAAATGAGCCTTAAGAAAATGTTATGTTTTGTATTGACCACGAAAATCTAATTCATAATGAGTTCTTTTGAATTTCAAGCTCAAAACTTGTGGCAAATTTCCAAAAGGCAGTATTATGATATTCGATAGCCAATTTGCCTGAGTGTAGTACATGTACTGTCACAAAATCTTAGACCCCCTCCCCCCCTAAAACCTGTGACATCATTTTTGAACGACCCCAAACAAACAGTCTGCGGATGAAGAATAAAAAAGACTTAAGGTTCAAATGTCATACATCAAATCGACTTCTTTTTCTTGCTGTTCGCTTCTTTTTTTTTGCGGAGAGCCTACTCATTCGCTCAGATCTGATTTTGTACAAAGTACACAAACATTTGAAAAGGTATCAAACTCTATATATTTCCACAAAATATTAACGTCCAATTCAATACCTATACAGCGCACAGATTATAGTGATACGCATAAACAACCTCAAACATGCATCTGAGATTGATTTGTTGTGCATCCTTCTCCTAATTACATGTTGCATCTGGCAACATTATGTAGCAGCTGACAAGCTTTTACCACCCCATTTCCACCCACCTCAAATTTTCGTCACTTTTTCGTACAAGTTGCCTCACCAATACTAACAAGCAATAACGTCATTAATTTTCAAAACAGAGTTACGGAGTCTTGAGCCTTAACCTACTGTGCTGGATAAGGAATTAGCGTTACATAAAAAGGTTTATTGACGTTGGACAACGTCTTCCCCGTTGGTACTGGGTGTCAAATCAGAATCTAAATTTGGGGACCGTCACGAAATCATGTAAGATTTTGAACGTTATCAGAGCCTTTATCTATCGATGGATTTTCGCTATTTTTATATTAATCGACTCGGAAACTATCTAACAATTTGTCAATTTCAGTTACTCTTTTGATGATTTACGATAAACTATTGAAAATTTCAATTCTTGTCCTACCCAGTAAAAATATCAGAACCAACCGTAAGTTACAAGTCTTGTGACCCACCGTTTCATTTTCTCCGGATATAAGAAGTAGGAATGGGCGTTTTTCGGAAAAATATCGATACTGCCGAATCGATGTTTTATTATCGAAATATCGATTCCGAAAAATATCGGCGTTGATACATCGATATTCCGATATATCGATACGCCCGAAAAATTAAAAGCACGACCAAAAAAAATGAACTTCAGATTTCCCATTTCAGATCATCGAATTACACATCAAAAATTCGCTGTTTTAAACAGATTGTGCCTAATGAGCTATATTTTTACTTTGAAAAAAATCGAAATCCGATATCAGCTACAAAAAATCGATATGGTCAAATATCGAACTTGAAAAAATCGATACAAAATATCGATTGATCGGAGCGCAAATATCGATATTCGATATATCGTATCGGTATCGCACATTCCTAATAAGAAGGCCTATGATTCACGCTCGCACCTCAATTCTCTACGATGATCCGCGGTGAGAGGTCACGGAGAGCGCACAGAACGATGGCGTTGGAAGCGGTCTTAGCATCGATGGCGATGGTTTCTGCATCTGTAGCGGCTTAGCGGCAAACTATGGAGTGGCTATCGTCGGCGTCAGCGGCACTCCAGTGAAATTTTCTTGCATGATTCTGGATCTGGTTTTGTTGCAAGACCAATAAATGGGCTCTTTTCAGGACCACCATTTTATACAAGGAAAGGTAGGGTAACGGTACCAATAGTGGAGGTATTAGTAAATCCACAAAAGAAAATATTTTTTAAAAATTGATAATTATGGAAAATTTACAGTTTTAATAACTTAGCTAATAGATAAACTAATAAATTTGCTAACAAAAATGAGATAGATGTCATTTAACATCAACAATTACCAAATATTGCTTGCACCACTATGGGTACACTGTTCCTTTAGTGGCGGTAAACAATAATTTTGGTTCCCATAGTGGTGCTATTCATTGGTTTCTTATGAGACTCGCCACTATTGGTACAGTTGCACCACTATAGATGCAAGGGACAACACTCCAGTAAAATGCTAATATCGTTGCCTAATAAACTTCAATTGCAAATACCTTTTTTCTATGTTGCTGCATACATTTTTCCATATAAACTTCCAACGTGTTTAACAACGACCAAACGTTGACCGATTTGGCTGAAATTTTTGTCCAGAGCATCAGGGCATCAAATAGAATCGAATAAGAGGGCGGCCCATCACGAAATTTGAAAAAGTGTTTTTTGAGTCACCTTACTACTGAGTCTCCCGGAATTATGGATGACAGTGTTCAAAGTTGGATGTCCCAAAGTGACTGATCGAGATCAATCAAACTCAGGACAAACCTCTTCCGTATTTCATTCAATAGTTCAAGTTTAACCTCTACAAATACTGAAACGGAAGAATTCAAAACAAATACTGCCGATTGGTTTCATCTCTATCTAGTGCTTCCGCGTCCAACTGATTGTTCATTCTAACAGACAAAATATTCAAACAATTTGTTTTGGGAATAAAGATTTCTATATATTTTCCGAACTTGGAATTACTTCTGCTGTAGGATATAAAGGTGTAGCGCGTAGGATTGCCAATCCAGAGATGGCGAGTTCGATTCTCGGTCCGGTCTAGGATGTTTTCGGGTTGGAAACTTCCTCGACGCCCTTGGCGTGCATAGAAAAGTTTTCGTATAATAACTGAGGAATTGCTAATATAATACTAAGTTGATAAGCCAAATTCTAGTTAGAAAATGTAGAGCCATTGAAGAATAAGAAGAATAAGAAGAATAAGAAGAATAAGAAGATTAAGAATAATAAAAATAAGAAGAATAAGAAAAAGTTTGATATCATTTATCAAGATGTCATGATTCTGAGATTAAAAATAAAACAGTTTCAGTAAATCGATGCATAGTCTCATTCCAACTATTATTATGCATGCATGGTTAATTTTTCACACACTCTTCAAAATGTGAAACCTGTCAGGATAGCATTCGAGTCGCAGTCACTTTATCGATTTATTTCCAAGCCAGATTGCAACTCCTTTCGGTTGATTCACCCCGTAGATATGTAACTGTTGCTTGTGAAAATCGATGGGATGTTGACTTTTCTTGTCTCTGAAGTCAGATTGATACATATATCTGCAAGTGGTAATTTATTCCACAGGGAACGCCTAACGATCCAATCACTCCACCGTTTGTAGATAGCAATCCGCCGACCGTCATAACAAACCACTCAAGTGCCATCGTCATGCTGCTGGCCCCAGTTCTAATTCTGCCCCTTCGATGTTTGATATCCACAAATCAAGCTGCCATTCCAACCTGGAGTGGCTCTTCCGTAATAGAAAGAGAGTAATTATTTCTGTCAGGTTAGTTAGGATTATAATTACGTTCGAGAAAGAGAGTCTTGACCATGCACACCGTGGACGGCAAGAGTGATGGGTGCCACTGCTGTCGACGAATGGCCTGGGAATCATAGTCTATGTGCAGATGTAAAACTGGATAAGATAGTTAAGGGTGCAACAAACTTGTTTGTGACAACATTACCGTTAAAAGTATGTGACATAACAAAACATGGCATGCAGCTGAGTGCTGGTTGCAGAATATCTTCTGTAAATTAGTCCTATTTAAAGCGAACTATGTGAACCTTCATCTTACCTATAACAAACAAATTTTTGTTGGAATCTCAGAATGTTCTGCAATTTTGGGCGTAATTTGCACTGTCGAGCCAAGGTGTATGCGTATTTACACAAACGGGTCATCCTGTTTTACCATTTTTCCTTCTATCCTTTTGATAATTATTGCAGTCAGTCCGGGTAGAGCTGTGATAAGGGTGTCTGGTTTTCAGATCGGCTACGATTTCTCTGATCATCTGGTTTATCACATTTAGTCAAATTAGTTTCTCTTAAGGGAAGATCCATTAATTACGTAACACAAAAAATGGACTTTTTCAACTCCCCCTCCCCCCTATGTCACACTTTTTGTATGAAGCTTCTGAAAATTTTGTATGGATCGTCACACTTTACTCAACCCCCCTCCCCCCTCTAAGCGTTACGTAATTTGTGGACGTTCCCTAACGTAGCGGGTTATTGATACGAATTGTGCTCTGCGAATCCATTGCATTGGCATAAAACTGCCAGTGATTCCACTGCTTGCAGTGCAGGGGCTTCTGTCCGAACACTATGCGAACATTTATGGAGTGGTTCATGTAATGAAGAAAATTTTTTGACTACAGCATTCATAAAAAAAGTAATTGTTTGGTTGGGTCGGGTGTGTAGAACAAACGATTCTAACTTACACAAAAGAAGAGTTCATTAAAATTTTCGGGTTCCTCATGAGATATATGCCTACCAATCGTGATTGATTTGGAAATTATTCTTTTACCAATGATTGAATACGACGAAATCGTACCCCGCCAAAATGTTATTTTCACAGTTCGTTTTCTTCAATAGCTGCATATTTCGAGATATTGCCGATCGGTTTCGCTTCAATGTCTAATATATCGCAGCCGATTAATCTAAGCAGAACATGCCTATTTCCCGGACATTGAACACCGGACATGGACATTATTTAATAATACAATTTGGAGTGAAATGATAGCCTTTTGATACAACTTTTTTATTTACACTTGAACAGTTTTTGAATGACGCTGCACACAGACCAAGCTTTCTTATGACCAACACAGAATTCTTTTTGGCAGATCGCTCTTATTGAAAAGCACCAACGATTCTTATGAGCGGGTGATTTTTTGGCTTTCGAACTATCAGTTTCAAGTTTAATTTGACTGTAAACCAGGAAATCAGACGCACCCCAAGAAATCCATTGTTTTTCAGGAATTTGAGGTATTTCTCGTAAATTTTAAGAAACTCCCATTAGAATTTCTTCGAAGTTTTGTTCTGAAATAATTTCAGAACTTCATTTAAAAAATCGATTCAATTTGGAAGGCCCAAAAATTTTTTTTTTAATTTTTAAGAACTCTCTTTGAAAATACTTCAACTTCTTGAATTTTTATTCGAATTTCTTCAGAAATTCTTTTAGTAATTCCTTCGATAATATCTTGTGGAAGCCCCTCGACAGTTATTTGGGGAATCTATAGAGGGATTCACAAAATTATTTTATGTAAATTATGTGGAAACTCCTGGAGGATCTCGAAGGAGAATAGGCCGGAAAATTTGCGATAAAAAAATCTAGGGCGAAATTTAGGTGGCAGTACCAGAAATAAAAATGGGGGGACTGTCGGAAGGAATTTCTGTAAAAGTTTCTGTTCGAATTGCTGAGAGAATTTCAAAACGATTTTCCGAAGGGCTTTTTTTGGGGAATCTTTTGTGGGAGGAGTGGAGGTAAAATCCTGAAAACATTTCTGGAAAAATTCTCGGGGATGCGATGGAGTTGGCTTAAAAATTTTATGTGAGATTCCAAAGGAGTTCAGTGGAAATTTATGAAGAGTTCTCGAAGTAATTTATAAGTAGTTCCTGGAGAAGTACCCAGAAGAACTTCTAGGAGAGTTTCAGGATTACAAATAATACGCAGGTAGTTTTTTGAAAGAAACCACGGGGAAATTTCGTAATAGTTCCTATGAAATTTCTTGGCTCCGGAGAAAATTTCAAAGAGGATTTGGAGGTAATGCTTCAGGAACTTTCGAAAGAATTCCTCATGAATTTTCAGATGAACTATCTTAGGGACCTCCGGACGCACTTTCAGAGGAACTTCGAAAGGATGTTTTTAAGAAGCTTCCGAAGAAATGATTGAAAAAAATTCTGAATAATTCCTGGAGGAATTTTGATGGAACTTTTGTAGGAATTCCAGTAAGCATTCGTGGAGGACCTTTCCAGGGAATTCCTGAAGAAGGTTTCCGAAGAATTCATACCAACTAATTTCTGGTGTAACCTTCGGAAAATTTCCGAAAGAACGGCGAAATCCTAGAGCAACTTCTATAGGAAATGATGGAAGAGTTTTTAGGACGAATTCCTGGAGGAACTTCCTGAGGAATTATTGAAGGAACTTCCGGAGGAATTCCTGAAGGAATTTAGATAAAACTTTCGTAGGAACTCTTCTTGGAAAAACTCTTGGAGGAAATTTTTGAGGAATTCCTGGAAAAACTTCCCAACTAATTCCTGATAGAAATTCGGAGGACTTTCTGGAGGAACCTTCGGAGGTCTTAGAGGAACTTCCGAAGAAATTCTTGGAGGAACTTCCGGAGTTTTCTGGAGGAACTTCTTGAGGAATTCGTGGAGGGATAAACTTCCGGTGGAGTTCCTGGAAGAACTCCCGGAGGAGTTCCTGGAAGAACTCTCGGAGGAGTTCCTAGAAGAACTCCCGGAGGAATTCTTGGAGGAACCTCCGGAGGAGTTCCTGGAGGAACTTCTGGAGGAGTTCCTGGAGGAACTTCCGCAGGAGAAACTTCCGGAGAAACTTCCGCAGAAGAAACTTCCGGAGGAACTTCGGAGGAATTCCTGGAGAAACTTCCGGAGGAACTTCCGGAGGAATTCCTGGAGGAACTTACTTCATTTGTCTTCTTTGTCTTATTTATCTTTTTTGTTTTACTTGTCTTGTTTGTCTTATTTGTCTTATTTACACCAGCACCACTATTATTACCCAAATCCTGGAAACCTTGTACAAAAATCCTCTCACGATATTTTCTAATGTTGTTCTAGAAACGGCTCATGTTTTCATTTTCCAAAACCAGCTGGAGTTTGTTTATTTTGATCTCCTTATTGTGTGATTCACGCTCGTCCAGCTGAACTCAAATTTGGGTCAGTTTAACTCAAAATCGGAAAAACTGGCTCAAGTCAAATTTACTCAAATTCATAAAATCGATATTTTATGAAATTGAGTTTGTCACGCAAGAATGTTATTAGTTTTCGCTTTCAAAGAGAATGTTTTAGGTGAAAAATTAAAAGCATTTTATTAATTTTATTTGTCAAACTCGTTCGTATATACATAGATACAAAGTTTATTATAAAATAAATTGAAAAAGTTTAACAATATAGGGTAAAATGTCCAATAGTGAACCCCCTAGTAGCGGTATTTTGCTCTTTTCGTCATAAGGAGTAGACATTTTCAACATATTACTTCTGCTTGATATCTAATACCAAGTTCTGCATCTCCTCTTCACGATGCCTACATAAAATACTCAAATACACGACGTTATTCGTTTTATTTAACATTTTCAAGTTTGACTGAACTTGCCTTATAATAGACCCCCTGGGGATCCATAATAGGAAATTGCTTCCCTATAGTCGACACTACATTTAATTTTTATGTTCCGTATCGGGACGTTCTTCTTCCCTATTTTGAACCCCCAAAATATTCCTATAATGGACATTCTCGTGTTTATTTTTATAGAATTGTAAAAAATCATCTAATTTTGCTTTTCATAGCATTTCCAATGCTACTTGCAAATCAGGTTGGTTTTCCCGATGGAATTTCATAGCAAAATGTTTACATTGTTCTGTAATAATGCAAAAAATGGCTGGAGGGTCCACTATTGGTTGGGGGTCCACTATTGGGTACTTTTCCCTATATGTATGAGATCGGAGGCAACGGAGAGCTTGTTGTTTAAATCTGCCCATATTGTCTTCGACGTATGTTTGACGCTTCGGTCTCTATTCAAAATGGAAGAAGTTTGCCCTGAGCCTTTTTTTATAAGCCATTTTACGAGACAGTTTCGATCAGCTGATCGAATCTTTAGCATCAATTGAGTGGACGGCTCGGCGTTTTGTTTTGATACAGTGGGTCCAAAAAGTATTCGTCTAGCTGCATATTTTTTAGTAAAATATAAAAATTAGGCTTGATAGAAGCGGTATCATAAAACTTTCTTCTAAATTTGATAGAAAACTTATCAGTACATGATTATTATTCAAAAACAAATAGAAATTTCAATTACTTTTGTTGTTATGTAGAAAACATCTAAATTCCCTCAATTGCGCTCGCTCAAAAAGTATTCGTCTAAGTCTAAAGTAAATTTGCACGGCAACCATCATCATTTCGTCATCATCATTTCATTTCATTTTCGCAAGTGTTCCGTATAAAAAGTGAACATAAGTGTTTGGTCTCCTGCCATTCCACCCGTTTCGTAAAATAGCTTATACTATCGACAGACATATGATTTCTATACAGTGATACACGTACCATGTTGTACACGTACAGCAGCAGGATGACACACATATTTTTTGCCATTCGCTGCGTTACTATATAGTATTATCTCGTTACATGTAGATTTTTCTAACAAAATAATAAAAAATTAATTTTCCATTTTTACATGACCTGTAAATATATTATTAAAATGTAAATATATACTTCGTTAAAATTCGCCCTTCGCTGATTATTTTAAACATTTTTATTGTTGTTCGAAACACACAAAATCACTATTTATGCAAAAAAACCTATAAAAACACCTGAGGGTTCGATTCCCGCTCCAATCGTGGAAACTCTTCGACATGCTAAATTTCCTTAACTAGTCTACCAGGCTTTGTCCGTTGTCTTACAAAATATGTAAGTGTTCAGTCTGAACAATTACTGTCAATTTTTCATTCTTCGGATTTTGAAGGCGTTTTCCTGACTTTGTAGATTTAAATATCTTTGCAGATTCAAGAATACTCCAAAAGGATTTCTCACATTTTCTGATATCCCATTTTCTTAGATTAAAGAGCTTCGATTCAATCATAGTCATGATCTTAACTTTACAGAACATCTTCAGACACGTTTAACCCCGTAAATCATACAAATTCTTAATATTCCCACATTCTTTAAACCCTCCCGGTAATCAAATACTTCAGATTCCTTAGATTTCTGCGTTATTCAGAATTTGACAAATTATTTCAACTTTTGTTGATTTTTCAGTACTTATACGGAAATAGCCTAGATTCTCAAAATTATTTAAACCTCCATTCTCCAAGTTCAGTAGACCCTCTAGAGTGTCCAAGATTTCTTTTTTCTGTTGGTTTTCGGATCTGGACCATTTTTGAATCCAATTTCTTACGAAATCCATAGCTTATCCAGAATTTACAGATCCATCATGTGGTAATGCGGTACATGTTCCTTGAAATTCGAATCAGGCAGGCTGAATCCGGGACTGTACTGAATAATCCGAGACGTCTGGACACTAGGGTGGCTCAAAAAACACTTTTTCAAATTTTTTGATGAGCCGCCCTCTTATTCGGTTCTATTTGATGCCCTGGTGCTCTGGACAAAATTTCAACCAAATCGGTCAACGTTTGGGCGGTGCTAAACTTGTTAGAAGTTTATATGGAAAAATATATGCAGAAACATCCAAAAACAGTGATTAGCAGTTGGACGGCACAATTTACGATCAAGAGTCATGATACTCATTCAGTTCTTGTAGAATTAAATACAGAATGTTATGCTGAAAACCGCGAGAAGATTAGAATTTATTAGGCAAAGATATTAGCATTTTATTAGAGTATTGTAGTGGTGAATTTATTTCTTTTCAAAGATAAAAGAAACGAAATTTGCCCAAACCCCACTTCAGAGAAATGCTAATAACACAGACAAACAGACGTAACAACTTGAACATTTTTCTGAAAAATCCATCGGCCAACTCCTCTACCACCATCTTGTGAGCATGTTACACGAAACAATTTTTCGTATGACATTGTCACCAGAAGGCGCTGGAGTGAAATGCCAAACTCGAAGGATTACGATGCCAGCGCCTCTAGTTGTGAAACGCGCAATCAATCAAATTTAGAATGATCGTTGAAGTCATGGTCGATGGTAATTTCTCTAGTGTTACGTCTGTTTGTCTGTGCTAATAACTTCGCCGGGCAAACTCTAATCTTCTCGCGGTATTCTGCATAACAATCTGTATTAAATTCTTCAAGATCTGAATGAGTATCATAGTTCTTCATCGTAAGTTGTGCCGTCCAAGTGCAATTCACTGTTTTTGGATGTTTCGGCATACATTTTTGCATATAAACTTCCAATGAGTTTAGCACCGCCCAAACGTTGACCGATTTGGCTGAAATTTTGTCCAGAGCATCAGGGCATCAAATAGAACCGAATAAGAGGGCCTATCAAAAAAGTTGAAACAAGTTTTTCCCTTACTAGTTTGAGCCACCCTACTGGACGCTTTATGTTAAAATTAGTAAAAGAATTAATGGAGATATCTATGATGTTAAGTATTACTTACACAAGTAAATCTTTTAATATTTTTTTGATCGATAATCAAATATAAAGCACTTAAGAAGTGTTATTCATTTAATTGTTGAGAAATAATTAGATCAAATATCTGATCAGTCAAACTTGTCTGAAACTCAAAATTGGCAAAAGAAATGGTTTAAGGTCATCAAGTATAACCAGGACAAACAGTTACAATATTTTTATAAATATATGCCCACTGAACAAATAATTTAGTAAATTTAGTGAAATGAAAAGTAGTTTGAATTAAAATGGAATATACAAATGTATCGCCGACGAACACGTTCATTGGTCGTTTTCATATTCCAACAAGAAAAAAAAACATTTTTCTTATTATGTTTTAACGTCAATGATGGGTAGTGACCGCAACCAGATGGCGCCATTGTATGCGTTACTAGCATTGCTTGCATTCAAATTTGCTTTGCGCTGTACCTGTAACGTTGTATACAACGGGCGCAGAGCAGGGTACGTATCAGCGTAGAATCATCATTGCTCGGGTAATACCACCGTGATTCTGGGTGACAGATATATGATTTTATGCTGTACAGTGATTTTCGCATCATATATCTGTCACAAGTATTATTGCCATGCTAGATGTTCCCGTCGCGTCTTCGCCTTCGGAGCATCCTTGACTTGAACTAAAGAGTCTCGTGATTTCAGTTTGTTTCTTATTTATTTTAGTTTGAGTAACAGTCACTCAATTTCACAAATCTCTCTTACTCAGCTTCTGACGTTTCAGAACAAATTATGAAATTGAGTTAAGCCCACCCAAAATTGAGGTCGCCCGGACGAGCGTGTTGGTCAGCGCTGCTCCTGTTCTCTCGCCGAACCACTGCATGAGTGATAAATTTCTTCCCCATTGTTGCCAACTCCTCTTGTTCTCCGTTTACGGCAAATTCTAAAGCAATTTAAACTGCATAAGGCCAATACAAATATTAAATTTATTTTATGTCACCCCCCCCCCCCCCTTCAATTTTCCAAAAATATTGAAGGGGCGAAAAAAAATTTTCATCGGTCATGGTCAGGAAGTTCACTCATGCTCGCCTGTCCTGTTTGCAGTAGCGCCCAACTGCAACTTAGAGGAATACATACCGTTGACGGACTCAACTTTACTTCTCTGATTCTTCACTTTCCTCACCGTTTGCTTCTCTAAGCTCCTCAATCTTCCGTCAGGTTACATCTGTAATACATTCTTTTCGCTGAGTGAGCAGCTCACCCAAGTTTTTCTAGCCGATTTCGATAAAAGCATTTTTCGCTGCCCACTTATTTTCTACGCAGCCACCTTCCAGAACATCCACTACCCGAGTTCTAAGATCTTCAACGAACGATTTCTTCACAGCTGGATCTTCTGAACGGTCTATTTTGATTTGTCGCCCGAGCCTCTCCTGACACCGCTGAATCCGAGCAATGCGTTGTCGCCAATTAGAAGATGATAGTCAAAAGCGATGTCAGCGCTGCGTTTATTACGGACTCAAGAAGGCATCGTCTCCGTTTTCAGCTAATCCATTTCCAGAGGAACTAAATACTAGTCCTGCCAACTAAAACCGGGTCTGGGAAGTAAGTCAAATGCTGCTGCCTGCAGACATGAGAAGCGGGCTCAGGAGGACTCCCCGGCCGACGATGGTAGGAAACCCGCAACAATTGGCGATATTCATTTCTTCTTCGATATTTCACGACGCCTGAATGGAGCAAGGACAAATCTGTGGATGATAGAAAAATTCCGCCTCGGACGATCATGTGAAAACTATTCTGTCACGCTTTGCATCATGCTGGAGCTGGTTATTGAATTTCAAGAGTCCTTCCATTAGGTACTGATTGACCACGGAATCGCGACTGAGTACAAGAGTGAGACAAGGGTGCATGTGTATTATACCTCTGTTGCTATTTCCCATCGTAGTCGACCAAATCATGGACCTTACTAGCAGTCTACCTCCATAGAGCAATCGAACGAGATGATGATACTGCTCTACTAACGCCACAACGCTCTACCATGTAGAGTAAACTGAATGACTTGGTCGTATGCTCCCACTCAACAAACTCCAACTGGAGAAGGTCAACGTCGGACGGCGGACCAAGATCAACATAGAACATGGAAATCCAATCTGTCCAGGCAATGCACCAAACCTCGAATACTCAACTCTAACATGAAATCTGTGATGTTATTCACAAGTGAGATTTGTGCGCATTGGCAGCAGTGGTGCGAATTCTCAGTCTCAGTGACTGAAATTTGTTGGATATTGATACCATTTCCTCTTCACACTCACTTCCTAGCAGTGAAAACTGGAAATGATTAGCAGCAACAATCAAAGATAAAGTAAACAAAAGACCTCTATAGACGAATCCAAGTAAAAATAAGAAGAAGACACACGACGGTGTTAACTTTGACAGATCCTACAGCACAGCATAGGAAGATCATTTTAAAATGCTTATTATAAATTCTAGACAAATTGTAATTAAAATCTGATTGAAGTATGATACGGAAAAAGTTCCGAACTATATGATAGGTACATTTTTGGAAAATATTCAAAAAATTGAGATAAGCTTCCGAACATGTAATTCAGAACTTTTTCCGTATCGTACCTCAATCAGATTTTAATTACAATTTATAATAAGCATTTAAAAATTATCTTCCTATGCTGTGCTGTAGGATCTGTCAAAGTTAACACCGTCGTGTGTCTTCTTCTTATTTTTACTTGGATTCGTCTATTCTCATTGCACACGCAGCCCGCAGTGACAGACCATTCAGTTCACTCGCTGCTGCGTGAATGCGACGGCCCTATATAAATGCATGGGTGAATACTATCACTTGAAAGACAATAGTGCTGTCCGATGAGCAGCTCGAAGTAGCTCGAAGTTGTTCCCGTCCTGCTCGTTCTTTTTTGTCAACAAATGGGCATGAGCATGACAGGGAGAAACTTCGAGCTACTTCAAGCTCTCATTGGACAGCACTAATGACGGGAAATTTGTGCTGAATGATCATCAGCTTCAGCCCGCTGTTGGCAAACCAAGTTTGCTAAGCTACTCCTGCTTTGCCTTGCTGACTGCAAGGCACCGTCATAGGCAAAGAGGAGCAGAGAAAAATACAAAACAAAAGAATCACACTCAGCAGCAGGGTTCGGATTTCTCACTCACTCACGCGACAACTGATCACTCCACCATGCATTTTATCCGGATAAATTACAGTGCGATAAACTCCGGCACAAGCGATGATGGTGCGAAAAATTGTTATCCTTCTTCCCATGTTTCGCGAAAATCAAATGCTGCTTACTTTGCCTCTCCGAACTGATTGAATCTGACGATGCGTCACGATAAGCAAAAGGTTAAATACAGCAGTTTTTCACTTTGTTTTTAATCAATTCATGTGGTGACGTGGTTATGGTGGGCGCTCCAAACATTTTGAAATTGTTTTGGGTTCGAATCCCGTTGTGGTCCTAAATTTTTGTAAATATGCTTGTAAAATTTATCTGGTGAGGCGACGAGAAGGACAATTTGTGGATTAAAATTAAATTCCGGCGAGCCGGCGCTCACGAATTTATCACCCGCCATTCTATCCGGATAAAAATGTTGTGTGAGAATACTTCCTCACAGGGCAACATGAAAAATCACACTCCGATAATGGATTAATCGCAGGTTTTATTCATATGAGTGAGAATTCCGAAGCCTGCTCAGCAGGCATAGTTGATACATTATTGGCAGAGATCACATAGATTTGCAAGTATTCATCACCCGATGTCTATGTTTTACAGATCGGGCCTGGTGGGTTTACAACTGGATTCCGAATACTGAGCCCCATCGACGATCCAATATGAACGGCAACTTCACAGTGTGAATGGGCGTAGGCCGGCCACAGACAATGTAAGAGCAGAGACGAAATCTGCAAGCAAGCGCTGGAATCCGGCAGGACATCGCAGCAGAGGCAGACCCAGGATCGCCTGACAGCGAAACCTTAACAGAGAAATAAACAAAGTCGATGGGAATCAGACTTGGGCTCAAGCCAAGGATGGAGATCCTTAACGTTGTCCCCGTGTACCCTAAAAGGTGCCCAGAACACAAAAGTGGGTGGGTGAGAATTGGATCCAACTTAATGAATGCCATATGTACATGGGTGCTGAGAAAGAAACCAATCCTAGTGCCGTATAGCCTATGAATTGTGTAATTTTGATTAGCTTAGTAATAGAGATTTATTTTAGAACTTGTTTGGAAGAATGTTTTATTTTTCATAAAACAAGTGGAGCTGTAACTCTCAAAAAGCAAGGTTGTTTTCAGTGTATCGTACCATGGAATAAGATAAACCAAAATCTGCAACCAGACACCTGATAAGACATCTCAGATCGTGTAAGGATTGGGAAGCGTCCAGGCAGCAATCGCCGTGCATGAGCCGAAATGGCCTCCTTACGACTACACAGAAACCCCCACAGCTGATCCACGCATATTTCTTGCATGAGTTAGTTCAACGTCCATTGCATTCTCTCTACGGGTTTATCCGAGGTTGTATCTATGCCGCTAACAAGTAGCATGGCATTTCAATAATTTTAGGAATGTGAGCATGATATGACGTGCTTTACCGATTCTACTTCAAATTTAACCTAATTATTCCGTATAGTCCGGGAAGTCTGCAATTCCGAACCATCCATGTTCAGACAACATATCTCTGAGCTTCATCATACTGAGCTTCATACTTAACTTAAACAAAAGCTTATAATTCTAGTCGTACTTTAAAAATGTTGGTGTTATGGATTCATCAGCAAAAGTATCCCAAAAAGAAAAACTAAAATTTCTACGGAAATAAATTCCAGTATTTTTTTTAAATTATATAAAGTTTATGCTAAGTTCATTACTGCACAAATATATTACAAATATTCACATTCTTTGATTTCTCTAAACATTCTTTGCTATCATTTTCCATTATTATTCGAAATTTTTCAAGCAATTATTTCCATTTTGGACTTTTTTTTCGTTTCCTTGTTATTTTTTATTCCCCCCTCTCGTGTTTTCCAAGAGCTGTCGGACATAAAATAAATTTAATATTTGTATCGGAATAATGATGAAATAATGTCTGGCGGGCTGAACTGGCCAATTTTCTCTCTCAGAGAGTGCTACCACGTGCTTTTTTAACGGAAAACCCTTCCCTCAGACCACTTCCTACTTCAAATCAAATGCGCCAGGTTATGCAACAAGTGATTGAGCTCAAAATTTTAGAGATTGATTTTCTCACCCAAAGGCACAATCCTAGGGGGATGCCCCGTAGAATTCGACAATCTTTTGATTCCTGCACGCAAAAAAAAGCGTTCCCGAATTCGTGAACCAGCAAAAATACACCGTGATTTAATTCATGGATTCGGGAACACCAGTCACGTTTTCCAGAACGTTCCAGAAAACGTGACTTTGTTCCCGAATCCGTGGCTGTTGTTCACGAAAAAATACACCGTGAACTTGCTAGGTAGTTCACGAATTCATGAACGTTTTTTTTTGCATGTGGGCCAGTCCAGTGCTGACAGCTCAAGCTACTTAAGATCATTAGCAAAACGGAGGTAGGCATAACTTCTAGGGATCAACCATCACTAAGAAGGTTCGGGTCCATAGCATTTTACATATAAACTTCAAGTGACGCGTTCACAATCAAATTACAGCCAAATTAGTTGAAAATTTAGGCGGTTTATCAAAAAGGGGGAAAAACAACCGTTTGAACACAGAGGAGCTGATAAGTCAAAATTTGAATCATTTCTGATTCTGATGTTTTTAATGATGTTTATCGTTTGATAATTAGGAATTGGCTGGTCTTTTGATTGACATTTTAAATTGTGATGCTTTTCTCGTCAGGTGGTGGTTCTAATGGTTTCAATTGAATCTCCAATGCTCGATTTTGAATAGATCGTTGTGCTGAAAGGGGCATTACTTTATAATACCGGTCGATTTTCTTAACGTTATTAGAAGCAATGTGCTGGATATATCTTAACTGTTTCTTCGTCATCAACCACATGTATGTGGCATTGACGGACGTAGATGAGGATGACTCAATCAACCGAAGGATGGCATTCAATGAGGTGATTCCGATTCTTCTTCGCCCACTCTTGGTGCTCGTCGACGGCTGCGTCTATAATGTGTGTACATACCTTGGAATGACTTAACGCCCGTTGAATATTTGCGTTTGTTTTTATTGACTCTTACTGGTGTGGTTGGTAACTGTCTTGTTAGTATTTATGTAAAGATATTTTTTCACTTTCTTGTTAAATCAACCACAGAAGGCTATGGCATGTAATAAAATAAATGGGTAGCTGCATCTGCATGTTGGAACTGCTTTATTATTCTTCACCTTTAGCTTTTCATTGTTCTGAGTTGCAAATTGCTTATTTTTGCCACTTGTATACGAGCAGGGCATGATTTCGAAGCTAACTCATTTATCACAGTTATTGTTGTTATGAGTTATCATGATTTACAAGCCGACATTTTTTTTGGTTTTTGTATTCGTATTATCGAGTGTCAAGTCTAAAACAATTTTTAATCTTCCAAGATCTAAACAATAATAATGATATGGAAATGCTAATATCATCTTCCAAACTTAGACGTACATGTTCATGATATAAATTAGAGGCGAAAGTATAGAATTGATAGTTCCGTTAGGATATGGCAGGCATGAAGAATGTTTTTATAGAAGTCGATTTGAAAGCGAGCGGAGGGCAATATTTGTGATGGCATATATCGCACGACCTTCCTTCTGCCAATTTCCCGTATGAAGGGGGAGGGAATAATATCAGTGTGGAAGCTGATATATCTCCATCGGCTTCCACACTGATAAAAAACATACCCATCAAAACATACCCATTGTAGGATCGCAGTAGTCATGCATATATGTACTTTGACATAAAACTATAATAAAGATTCATTGTCATTGATTCCTGCAATCCACCTGGTTGTATTCTGTTACTTGTCCTCGCTACTCCTCTACAAAATGGCGACGAGGATAGAATTTTTCTTTCATTTGCGTGTGAATCAAAAGCACTAAAAAAGTTCAAAAATAATGGAAAAAGACAAACCGAACGAGGAATATATACAAGATTTTTGAAATATGAAACATTACTTCTCAAAAATGGACTGCTGAAAAAATTATCGTCATCATCTGGACTAGCAAGACTCAAAATTATTTCACGCAAAAGCTTCTGGAAATGCGAAAATATTTATCCGAAAATTATTCAAATTACAAGACTGCAGAAATGATCATCAGTTTCACACTCATCACCGCAAGTTTCAAAGTTGTGTTAGTTCCTGATTACCTTAATCAAATTGTACTGCACTTCGGTAAAATCTATACATGCTAAATTTGTCATTAATAGTTCTAGAATTGGATAACAACTGAAAAAATATGTAATTGTTAAGTGTGCAAGTATCATCAATTATCAATTATACTTGGCATTTATGGTCATCTCACGACTAACATGATATCGAAATATTTTGTCAATTTATCTTATATTTCTGCTAAGGAGATCGCCAATATTATTATTAATAGCGGAAACTTGGTACATTTTTCAAACATTAGTTTTTTCTGCTCTTCAGTATAGAGAATTTTAATCAATATTCCTTCAAATTAAAGCACATTCCATAATTTTACAATATAAATATAATATAAAAATAAAATAATACAAAAGAGATGACATGACATGACAAGACATGAACTGACTTCAGCAAAATCATTCTTGAATATTTTGTCAACGAAGTTTTGAAGCAACTGCATTGTATTTGTAAATCTTTATTAAAGATATGCGAAGAAGGTATGAGGAAAAGTTTGCACAAAACTACACCGAAAAAATTCTTTATATTGAATTTATTTGTCGCACACATAAATTTTTGCAATTTGGCGATCCAAATATATGCAATTTGTACCCACACATAAATTCAATAACTGCATATTAGAGACCACACATACATTTTATTTGATTATAGATTATATTTGTACTTCGCGTGGAGAGTGGTTATGTGTGCACTAATTAGAATCATGAATTAAATTAATGGATTTTTGCCAATAAAAATGTGTGGAATTTTTGTAGTGTATGGATTTCCAAACCCGTCGTTTTCTTATATCTTTTATAAATTACTAAAATTGAAAATTGGGCCATAACTCTTCTATATATACTGTATAAAGTTTGACAATTCCACTAGACTTGACATGATGGGTTAGTTACTATTGCTATAAATATATTCAGTGCTAACTTTACTACGTTTAGTCTGTAATCTAGCGAATCATGTATGCGCATAAAAGTATTCTCATGTTTTATTACTGATCACTCCATTCTGAACGGTTGCTCGTTTTAGTCTGGACCCAGGTCAGGACACAGGTCAGTTTCCTGTCGACTTCCTTTAGTTCTTTATTGAGGCTACGTCAACTAGCCGACCACTACATTTAATCTAACCACTCCAAAGGTGAAACAAACAATTCAATCAGATATTGGTTGATGTACATTTATTTTATTGGATAAAGCCGTGAGTTGACCATAATAATGCTAAAAGAAATAATAAAAAAAATACACCTGCTGAATTTGGCTCGATTATCATTCCGCTTCCATTTATATTCCGAATATTGAGGAACACGAATTTGTGAAGATGTTTTGATTTTAGGAAAAATATGAGTTTAAAGGAAAGGGTTTAGACAAGTTTACAGTTTAAGAGAATTCTTATTTCAGAAGCAAATTTTCAATAGTATGAAAAAATACTTTGTTGTTTTATAATGAGAAGGAAAAGTCTGGTCAGCTAAAACAAATTGCTCCACATAAAAAAAAATAAGAAGAAAAAAATCTGCTCATCTTATTAGGCCTAATGATCCTAATAGTAAATTAACCCTGGCTCTTACCTAATTCAAAGTCGTCTAAAAAAAACTCGATAAACCTTATTACTTCTCTCAAGCACGCAACTTGATCTAAAGTCAGTAAATGTAATGATCATACTTGTGTTCAACCATCTTTCAGTATTCTGAGTATGAATCGAAAAGGTAATAAAAGCTTTATATGAGAAGCGCCAGCAATTAACATACTAATACTATCAGAAAAAAAAACAAGCGGAACCCTGTTGCCGGGATGGAGTACACTGGTCTGGAATGACAGTGGAACCCGAGCAAAGGGATGAAGTACGCAGGAGAGACCCAAAGACGATTCTTTGGTAAACCTCTCATCATTTGCGGAACCCTGTTGTTGCGATGAAGTACACTGCTCAGTGAAGGGAGTGGAACCCAGACAAAGGGATGAAGTACGCAGAAAAGACTTGGAGGCGATCCTCTGAGATGATTTGCAACACTTGTAGAGCCCTGCCACTAGGATGAAGTACACTGATCCATTAGGATAGTGGAACCTTGACGAAGGGATGATGTACATGGAAGATATCTGGAAACGATCCTCCGCGATGGTATTCAGCATTAGCGGAACCCTGTCGTTAGGATGAAGTACACTGTTGAGCAAAGGCAGTTTAACCCAGACAAAGGGATGAAGTACACCCGGTTCTTTTTTACACGGGTGGGTTTTAGTTGATTGCGACCTTTAGCGTTAGTGAAACTATGAGTTAACCCCATGAAAAAATTCACAAAAAAAAATCGAAGAAAAGGTTTACCGGGAATTTAAAGAATACCAACCGTGTAAAAAAAATATTGGGTGTACACGAATAGAATCTTTGCTAGAAATGATCCTTTGAGAACAAGAGATAAACATCAGTACATAAGATATTATGAGACTTGAAAGCGAGCCTCGTGGGTCGACTCACGTGTTTCAGATTGAGACCTAAAGAAGAATCTCAGCACCTCAATAACTGAAACGTTATTTAATGTTATTTGTTAACATACTAAATACAATTCATTACAATATTATTTCTTCTTGGCAGATTGAAGTAAAACATGTTTAAAAGCTCCATGAAATCCATGAAAATGTATAGCCAGTGTATATATCATAAAAGCCTCAAGAATATATTGCATGAAGAAGAAAGGAAAAATCAAGAATGTTCAGCGATTACGACAACAGTTGGGATTGACAATCGATCAGTGAATAATGCCGTAAAGTAAACTATTCTAACTATTATTTCATTACAGATATCAATACACGAAATTAGTTTATTTTACCGGGTCGCCGGTGCTGCCGGTGCTGCTGATATATATATTATATATATTATATATATATGTCTATTTTCAAATATATTGTTCAGTCAGGTAGTAGAATTAAAGTTGAATTTATAAAAGAAGGGAGAGATGTAGGATCGCAGTAGTCATGCATATATGTACTTTGACATAAAACTATAATAAAGATTCATTGTCATTGATTCCTGCAATCCACCTGGTTGTATTCTGTTACTTGTCCTCGCTACTCCTCTACACCCATGAGCCAATATCTGCATAATTGGTACATTTACATAAGGCGTTAAGTAAAAATTGAACTTTACAACTGCCACGAAATCTTGATAAATTCTCAAATGTTACTGTGGTACTCGGAATATCCGAATAGTTGTTCCATTTCGAAATTGCGATCTGCATATTGTCCCGATGCGTTTTTTCCTATTAATCATTAAGGAAATCACAACTCTAACGATCACGTATGAAGTCCCTGTAGCTTAATTGTTTGGAAACATTTTATTTGAAATACATCTTCCGATATATTTTTTTAGAAAACTATGCAAAATAAATAAAATTTGCAAAACGTACGTATTATTTTAGGAAACAATTAAAACGATATCATCAACAATTACCTCTAGTGGTGCATTTAGCATAAAGTAGAAAAAAATAAGTAAAAATCTCTTTTTGAAACTTGATTGCAGAATTGACAATCGTGTAAAGTCGCGTGTCGCACTCTGTGTTACTTTTAATTTCATTTAGCACACTTGCCCTGGTTCTGCGCGCGTCCAAGATCACGATCGTGGCTGACTAACCGCGTGACCCAGAAAATCCGTTGCAGCTTCTTCCCAACAAGAAACGGCGAACAAAAAACGGTACAATTTCCCTTACGTGTGCAACACATGCGGAAGAAGTTGTTCACCTCACACCGAGTGCGCCCTGTCTCTTGATATAAATGCCACCAGCACCGCGCTCGCGCTCGGTTGTCCCCTGGTTTGCTCGGGCACACCAATAATGTAACGCAGCAGGGCTCTGCTCTGTGGAGAACCGTTTAATGGGACTGGTTTCCGTTTTACGTTGCGCTGGACCACATCGAAAGGCCCGTTTTGCTTTCCCAAATAGTGGAACCAATGCCACCGATCCAACAGCTTCCAGAAGCCATGCCACTCGTTGCTAGTTGAAGAGATTTTCATCAATAATGCAATACGCAGCCTGTTTTATCTGGAGTGCTGAACGCCGACTGGATGGCACCTTACCTGATTCGATTACCATACCCGACTATCAATTCTACTACCAACGTGTGGTAGGTTGTCATAGCCATGGTCCATGTTTTTACACACCGGTTCTGGGAGTTCAACTTCGCGTATCCACACCACACTTGTTTTGGTTTTTGTTTCTATCGCCCTTTCAATGGGGATTCTTCGATGACCTCCTTCCACCGGCAAGCGACCAGATGATCGCAGAAATAAATAGGTTTCCATGGTTCATTGTGCCTATCCGTTGGACTGGTTCGGTCGCATTTCTGTCCCCTACAGACTGTGGGACACACGGCTGGGATCCAAAACGTACACGAGAGAACGGAGAAAGCGTCAAACAATTGCACAATCGCACGCGAAACGCGACGCGAAACTCCTGCTAATAAGCGGGTGAGAATTGTCATGAATGGACGGCAATAACGCAACGCAATGATTGTTCGTACGCCGGTGAATTATTGGCAAATTTTTTGAGCAACTAAGGCGGCAGCCAACTGCAAACAATAGTAGTTGGGAATACATTTCTATGCAGAAGGAGGGCTGAAATGATGGTGAAAATTGTTTAACGAATGTTGATTATGATAATTAAGCACACATAGTTAAATACAAGCATGGCCCACTTTGTATCTGGTTTCCCGAAGCCGAACTAGTTAGATTTTTTTTTTGCAATTCCTGATCATAATACTTGATTTACAGTTCGTCTTTGAACGGCCTACTTTTCCATACCAACGAAATGGGTGCTTTAATGAACATTATGCAACTCAAATGAGTTGTATAAAATTCATTATAGCACTCATTCGGGAGCTATGAAAAAAAAAAAACAACATCAGAACAGAAATTACGTGACTACATTTTGCTGAATTAGCTTGGGTAAGCGCTTAAATAGTGTATTCTCTGCGCCTCGTAACAAATTAAATAATTTGAAGAACATGACATCAAAAGTTCATCTTTGCTTCATTGCTTGTCGAACTATTCAATGTGGCACGATAACATGAAATTTGATTGCTCTCTGCAGCAACATGATTTATTGGCAAGAATGATCATGAGGGCCAAACTAGACTATACAATTTTGGTACAGATTTATCATATAAAAGCCCATTTTTCGTCATTGGAAAAATAGCGTGTGTAACTCGTTGCAAAAAGATGATTTTTCAGCACTTGCAAAAAGATGACTTTTCAACACTCGTAGTAGGGCAAGTCGGCAAGTCGGAGTATGTTTAGAAATTTTGTGAGCTTTGAAAAGAGTTCAGTGAAGTATATGTTTAAGAGTTCTTGTAGAATATTCTGAAGGAACCTCAGGGAGAATATCAGGAGAAATTGCTTAAGGAAAAACTGGTGTACGTACTAAGGGACCATTTATAGACATCTAAATAATCCACAGGGAAATTTCGTGATAAACCCATTTTTTTTACACGGTGGATGCGTTCCGTTTTCTTTCGAGAATCCTCGTAAAAAAATCCGTGTTATTTCGAGAAACTGTGCAAAAAAAATCCGTGTTAGTTTGAGACTCCGTGTAAACAAAAGCCGCGTAAAAAAAATCCGTATGAAATCAATCCGTGTAAAAAAAGAATGAGGCGTAGCTCCTATGGAATTTTCAAACCCCTGAAAAATTTTTAAAAGGAATTTGGAAGAAATGCTTTGGGAATTTCTGGAAGAATTTCTGCAGGAATCTCCGGAGGAATTATCTCAAGGATTTCCAGAAGAAAACCTTGAAGAGCTTTGAAAGGAATTCATGAAGAAACTGCTAAAGAAATTATTGAAGATGAGGAATTCCTAGCGTAATTTTGATGAAACTTTCGTAGGAATTCCGAGAAGAGAAAGGAACTTCTGAGGAACCTGAGGAACTTCTGGAGGGATTTCTGGAGGAACTTCACAATAAATTCTTGGAAAAGTTCCTGGAATAGCTTCCGGAGGAATTCCTTATGAAACTTCCGGAAGAATTCCTGGAGGGATCTCCGAATGAATTACTGGAGAAACTTCCGGAGGAATTCCTTGAGGAATTTCCAGAGGAATTTCTGGTGGAGCTTCCGGAGGAATTCCTGTCAGAACTTCTGGAGGAATTCCTGGGGGAAATTCCGGAGAATTACTTGTCGGAACTTCCGGAGAATTACTTGTCGGAACTTCCGGAGGAATTGTTGTCGGAACTCCCTGAGGAATTCCTGTCGGAACTTCCGGAGGAATGTCTGTTGAAACTTCCGATGGAATCTCTGTCGGAACTTCCAGATAAATATATATTTATATTTATTGAAGAACTTCCCAACGAACTCGTGGATGAATTTCCCAACGAATTCGTTGAGAAGCGCCCGAAGAAATTCCAAAAAAATGTTTGTCATTTGAAATTAGTTCACGCCGACTCACGCCACAACGCCGCCACCGTCGATTACCAACGGCATGACGCCGCTGGCTAAAAATGATCTATCACGCCGCCACAACGGCGAAAACCCGGACAAAACCAATTTGTTTTCGTTCGTTTCGTGAAACTCGTATTTTTTTAAATTTCAAACCTATATTAAATGAATTGATGCCTAAATTTGTTGACTGCAGCTTGTAAATTTAATTTTTGGAGGCTTGTTAAAGTTAATGATGTAAAGCATCTCCCGAACAAATTAGTATGGAAAAAGAAAATTTGACTAAAGTTCTTTCGGGAACGATTCGGAACGATCTGGTATTATGTATTGAAACCTATTTTTGGTCTACTTTCCGGTGGTTAGTGTGGCGATTTGCTCCTTTGCTGCTCCAAAGCTGGAAATTGACTGCTTCAATGTTAGAATGTGGACTCTGTTTCAGACCTTAAGGCTTGCGCCTCCAGAAGTACTCGAGTAGCATAGTATATGTTGGATAACAATTGTAACCTCAAAATGAATTTAGCATCCCAAAATTACTCTTTGGTTGAAAATTCGAGCAACATATTAGGTTTTGGCCGACATTTGTATGGGGGCCCGCCACTGTGGCGCCACCGGTAAAATTTCAATCGGCGCATAGATCTAATTTTAAATTTAGGTTAGTGAATTCTATTTCTATGTGATTTTAACTCTTTAAATAGCGACATGGAGGATTCAACTTACACGGACAGATAAATCAACCCGGTATGTATCCGACAATACCGGCATATTCTATCACAGCTGCTAGTACATGTATAAGGGTATGCGATAACACAATTTTCAGTATTCAACTGAGAAACGGCTTTTTTCAGATACGTCGACAACTGGATTTTCACCAGTCCAAGTAATCAAGATGAAAAAGAAATCTTGCTCTGGTACTTCCCAGACGGGTATTTCTCGAGTGTTTTATTTAGTTCACATCAATAAAAGTGAACTAAATAATATGAAAAATTTGGAAAAGGCCTTTATTGTGTCCCATATCCGTATTACATGGGAACGTTTCCTCAGAAATTTCCAAAACTTCGTTAATCTGAGAAATACCAACTTTGCGAATAATGTCTCAAAATTGGATCCCATTTTGAAACCCTTTCTTTCGAAACAAAAAACTTAAAAACTTCAAAAGCCAATTCCAGCGCTTAAAAAGGGAAATAAGATTTTATTAACAAATAGCGAAAGGGCTCAAAAACTTGCTCAGCTTGAAACTTCCAGAGAGCTCTTTATCCTTTTTGATTTCTTTATTAACCATTTTTTCAATTGGCTTACTTCCCAGATAATACTTCCCGTGGTCTCCAGTAGCGAGCAAAGGCGTAGGATTGCCAATCCGGAGATGGCGAGCTCGATTTTCGCTCCGGTCTAAAATATTTTCGGGTAGGAAACATTCTCAACTTCCTTGGCATAGGGTATCCATTATACTTGCCACACAAAAGATACATACCCATTAGGTGGCTCAACAACTTACGATGAAGAACTATGATACTCATTCAGATCTTGAAGAATTTAATACAGAATGTTATGCAGAAAACCGCGAGAAGATTAGAGTTTCCCCCGCTAAATTATTAGCATTTCTCTGAAGTGGGGTTTGAGCAAATTTCGTTTCTTTTACCTTTGAAAAGAAATAAATTCACCCCTACAACACTCCAGTAAAATGCTAATATCTTTGCCTAATAAACTCTAATCTTCTCGTGGTTTTCAGCATAACATTTCGTATTTAATTCTACAAGAACTAGATGAGTATAATGGTTCTTGTCCGTAAACTGTGCCGTCCAACTGCAAATCACTGTTTTTGGATGTTTCTGCATATATTTGTCCATATAAACTTCCAATGAGTTTAGCACCGCCCAAACGTTCACCAATTTGGCTGAAATTTTGTCCAGAGCATCAGGGCACCAAATAGAACCAAATAAGAGGGCGGCCCATCAAAAAATTTGAAAAAGTGTTTTTTGAGCCACCCTAATACCCATACATTGGCGGGTATAGAGAAGCTTTCAGTTAATAATTGAGGAGATGCTAATAGTTGAAAGCAGGCCAAGTTCCTGTTGGAATGTAGAGCCACTGCAGAAGAAGAAGACTTCCCAGATAAATGAAAAAATGTCAAAGTTGTTCAAATTTTGAAGCCGGACTAAAATCCAGCTGAGGCGTCTAGTTCTAACTGGGGTAACTGTTTGAAAATATTATTTTAAAAATAATGTTGGTTCATATTAATGACAATTCTATTTTTGCTGATGAGCAATATGGTTTTCCCTTGGGCATTCAACCAATCATCAGTTGTTAAGAGCTACGAATTTAATTCGACGTAACAAATCTGAAAGATATTCGACTGGAGTTGCTCTTCTTGATATAGAGAAAGCAGATCGCTGGTGCTGGTGTTCACAAAGGCGGCATACTGTTACCCATATTGTATAACACAGTGGCGTGGTGGGCAGTGGGCAGTGGCAGTGGTTTTGGGCATAAAACCCCCCCCAGAGACAAAATTTTTAGAACAAATTTTTTTTTTGAAAAAAAAAATTGTTCAGAAAACCCCCCCCAGACCAATTTTCTGGCTACGCCACTGGTATAACAATTTACATCACTTACCTGGTGAATCAGGATGTCAAAAATCATTGTTTGTGGATAACACGGGCCTTCCGTCAAAGGGCGAAGCCTTCATGACATTTGTAGTAGATTGCAAAAAAGTTTAGGTATTTTTCTCCATTTGAAAAAAAAAAAAATTTCCCGAATGCTCCCAAAGCTCAGCATTTAATTTTCCCACATAAGCCGAAAGCTTGTTATTTGAAACTAAGGGTATGCGATAACTCAATTTTTCCTGACGAAACGAAACTTAATTTAGCATCATTCAACGTTTTGACAACTCACATTTTTTTTCCTGTGATGGTGCAATCAAGTAACAGGAAACCCGAGTACAAAACTTTATAATCGTATGGTTTTTATTGTGAGTCAACATGCAGTCCCTTCGAAGTGTTGAATGGTGTTGTGGTAGAGTGAAGGACTATCAATCACAAGATCCATAAATCGAATCCAGTTTTATATTTTTATTTAATTTTTTTCCGCTGTAGTATTTTGCAACATTATTGCAATTTTACTGCAATCGAAGGATGTTTCCCCAGGCTCCACCTCTTGCGCTTTTTAGATTGCAAGAGAGTTATATTTGATGGCACACACGCAAAGATTGTTTCTTTCCGAATAGTTGCAATGACGTTTTCAGTAGGGAAACAATTTGTGCTGCTTGGGAACGAAATTAGAAATGCAACTGTTGGATCGGAACGAAGCAAAACGAGATTCAAATTTTCTTCCGAAACTTCGAAACGAAACGAAATCCGGGTCCATTTAATTCGAAATTTCACGAAACGAAACGAAATTTAATTTTTTTCCGCGAAATTTTTATTAAATAGTTTTATATAAATAACACAAAAAAAAAAAAACGAATAAAAAAAAATCCGCGTAGAAAATAATTTTGTTTCATATTTTTAGAGTCAAGGTCGTAGATTTTTTTTTCTCTTCTTCTTCTTCTTCTTTCTGCTTCGGATCTGACATTTGTAGATCCTAATGTTGAGGGCTAGCTGGTTTTTTTTTTCTCTAAAATAAAATGTTGATGCGACAACATTAAAAAGTTCGGAAAATTATATGTTTTGGTGTATGAATGCGTCATTTTATCCACGGATCAATCCACTTTGCAATTACGGCACCTTTCTTGGTAGCCACAAAATGATTTCATTAAATTGAAATTTTTTAAAACATGTTGTTCGGACGGTCGGATTTTAAACGAAACCGTTTTTGAGAATCAACCTTTGAAAGGATGATTCTCAAAAACGGTTTCGTTTAAAATCCGACCGTCCGAACAAAATCAAAAATTTTAGTTTGTTCTTCTCCTTTAACTTCCGTCTCAATCGTCCACGTAGACTTGTCTGCCTGTTCTACTCGCTTTCTGTGTCGTTCGTCTAATTGTCGTCTAAAAGTCCGTGGGCTGTCTTCGATAGTTTGAGCACCACTGTACTGTCCTGCGTCAGAGTATACTTAATTGTTATCTGCTGACCAAACTCCACGTAATTCACTCTACCTCAAATACAATCTAGATTTATTCACCGTTCAACTCTCCTCTTGCAATACAATTTTCTTCGATTCGCTACTAATTCTGTTTACTCAACTTCGGCCATTTGTTTATATTTTCCCTTTTTCCCCTTTTCTGTATATGTTTCTCCCTCGCTTTAATTTTATCACTCACTCTCACCATCATATCCGCTGTGAACTGACATTTGCCTAATCGGCCAAATATTGGTTGTGATGCGGCTGCGTCTGGGCAGGGTTGCCAGAACATTCCCCGGCCCGTAACTCTGCCCCGGAGGCCACTTCCGGCTCAGGGTTACCTTCCTCAACTTCTATCACGGCCAGCCTCGCTGACGCTCGCTTATACCTTCCGGTGCTAGTACGCACCCACGCTTGACAGACCCTTCCGTCTCCGGACACTATGGGTTCTTCTACCACTCCACGAACCCAACACTTACGGTTGGTACCATCTACGATATACACCAAATCTCCTGCTTGCAACGGTCTTGATTCGCCGAACCACTTGGACCTCCGGTTCAGCAAAGGCACGTACTCCTTGATCCATCTATCCCACATCACGCTGGCTATTTGCTGGGACCGCTGGAAGGCGTCCCGGAGAGCCACTGCCGGATTGGGTGGCGGCGGTG
The DNA here is from genome assembly GCF_024139115.2 of Armigeres subalbatus. Classification (NCBI taxonomy): domain Eukaryota; kingdom Metazoa; phylum Arthropoda; class Insecta; order Diptera; family Culicidae; genus Armigeres; species Armigeres subalbatus. The sequence goes on along the minus strand of NC_085139.1, from coordinate 112,733,102 downwards.
TACCGCTTGGCTGATTCGGTGACCCACCCCTCAAGAAGTGGTTTGGGGTTAGTGCTTCTGCCTCGTTGTTCTGTTGCGACACGTAGGTGAGGGGACGAGAATTGACGATGTCCTCAGCCTCAACGATTACCGTCTGCAAAATCTCGTCCGTCAGTCGCCTTCCATCGTTCAACGCTGTTAACGCCTCCTTCACGGAACGCACCAACCGCTCCCAGACGCCCCCCATATGAGGCGCAGCGGGAGGATTGAACGTCCACCTCGTCCTTGCATTCGTCAGCTGGTCTTTTTTTTTTTTTTTACAAGGGAGAATGCATTTACACACTAACCCAGTACACGTGCATTGTAGTTGCCAAACTACCACACGGAAGTGTACTGGAGTGTCGGACTCGACCATACCAGTAATACCGACTAAACTCCCTTGGGCTCCACCATCGTTTCCCCCAGGAACTACCTCGCAGTACTACTTCTGGGGGGATGGCAGTATTAAGCGTACTCGCTCATTATCGCTCACACAGGCACTCGTCCCACGCGAGACTGACTTGGGTGCTCGCACACCATTCACTCCATTTGAGTCTTACTTGGATGCTCTCCCGGGCGCTCCGCTGCCATGCCTCGAGGTGTCAATAGCGGTAACTGCCTGGGCCTACAGATATTACGCTACGACACTCCTGCCTCAGCACGAGCAGATCAATCACACCACTGCCGAAGCAGACCACACGCTACCCTGCCGAAGCAGGGACACTCCCCATGCACCACATGTGCACAACTGTAGGTGTGTGGGTACAACCCACTGCTACCCTGCTGCCAAAGCAGCTTCTCCAAAGACCATTCGCTCCATGTGACCCTTTTTCGGGTGCTCACTCTAACACTCCACTGCCATGCCTCGAGGTGTCGATAGGTACCTCGACTCCTACCTCAGCATGTGCAGTCCATACTCAGACTTCTGCTGCGCTTCGAGGTGTCAATAGCGGTAACTGCCTGGGAGTTACAGTTATTACGCTACGACACTCCTGCCTCAGCACGAGCAGATCAATCACACCACTGCCGAAGCAGACCACACGCTACCCTGCCGAAGCAGGGACACTCCCCATGCACCACATGTGCACAACTGTAGGTGTGTGGGTACAACCCACTACTACCCTGCCGCCGAAGCAGCTTCTCCAAAGACCATTCGCTCCATGTGACCCTTTTTCGGGTGCTCACTCTAACACTCCACTGCAATGCCTCGAGGTGTCGATGGGTACCTCGACTCCTACCTCAGCATGCGCAGTCCATACTCAGACTTCTGCTGCGCTTCGAGGTGACAATAGCGGTGACGCGCTATGACACTCCTGCCTCAGCACAACCAGATCACTCACTCCCTGCCGAAGCAGCTCACGCGCTACCCTACCGGAGTAGGGACACTCCCCATGCCAATTGGCACTCCCTGGGCTTGTGCTTTTGAAGCGGCACACAGTCGCTTTGATAGAGTCTGATTACGGGCACTTGTGGTTTTTTGGGAGGGATTTTAGCAGAGCCCACTGCTAAATCCCACCACGCCCTAGGCAGTTCTCCCTGACTCGCAGACAGCTGGGGAGGGGTCGTCAAGCCCTTGGACATGGTCCATGCTGTCCCTGCTGTCCCTGATGCCCCCTTCGTCAGCTGGTCTGCACAGTCATCTCTGATGCCCTGTACAACCTCTACTACTTCCTTGCTTGCTCCTCGCAGATTCGTCCCGTTGTCGGAGAAGAATTCAATCGGCCAGCCCCGGCGACCGGTAAACCGGTGTATCGCCATCAAACAGGACTGTGTTGTCAATCCGTGGGCTACCTCCAAATGTACCGCTCGTATCACCATGCATGTGAACAGCGCTATCCAACGTTTCTCTGTTCGACGCCCTACAGTCACGTCAAACGGCCCCAGATAATCGACGCCCACGTAGCTTAGTGGCCGAAGATTCGGCGTAATGCGCTGCACTGGTAGTGGAGCCATCCGTGGAGCATGGGGACGACAGCGATGTACTTTACACCAGACGCAGGCCGCCGACACTTTTCTCACCACTGCATCTACATGCGGAATGTAGTACAGCTGCCGCAACTCGTTTTTAACCGCCTGGCGGTATCCATGGCCACTCCTCTCATGGTAATGTTGGACTATCAGCTTCGTAATTCTGTGGTCGTTCGGAAGAATAACTGGGAACCGCAAGTCGAACGGTAGAAACTCTGCCCGCTCCACGCGGCCCTCCATTCTGATCAAGCCATACTCATCTACCAGCGGGGTCAGCTTGTATAGCGGACTAGACTTCTCAAGTGCCATCCACTGGCTCGCCGGACGATCTTTGTTCCTCGACAGCACCTTCAGCTCATCGATAAAACTCTCCGACTGCGCTACCTTCAGCAAGCATCGCTCTGCTTGCTCGTACTCCTTCTGCTGTAGTGGTAGTCGAACCGACGCACCCGCATTTAATATATGCGACTTCAGCTGACTTTTCGTTGCTCGCAACGTTTCTATCGGCAGTTTCCCTTTTTTCCGTCTACAGTTCGCCACAAACCGAAACACGCACGCTATCGTTCGGACCAGGATCGTCCACTTCGAGAAGCGGTTCGCGTCAACAAGAACCGCTGGTATCTTGACGTCGTGTAGCAACAGATGAACCCGAAGTTCCTCAGTCGTATTAGCCGGCGGCAAACTCTTCCTCGGCCAATTTTCCTCCCGGTCGTACATAAACTGTGGGCCTCGTACCCACGGACCACTCGGATGTAGATCTGGATCCTTTCCCCACTTCGTCAGCAGGTCTGCAACGTTCAGCCTTGTCGGAACCCACCGCCAGTCTGCTGGTCTCGTCAAGCTCAGGATCTCTCCGATGCGGAAACCAACGAACTGTTTATAGCGGCGCTGGTCGGATCTAATCCACGATAGTACCACCTCTGCATCTATCCAAAATACCACTTTGCTAATGGATATGCTGTGGTTTTCGAGCACCGTATGTGACATCCGTGCACTCAGTACCGCCGCCAGAAGCTCCAGGCGCGGAATTGACACTTGTTTCAAGGGAGCAACTTTCGCCCGGCTCATCACTAGCGTGCACTTCACCTCTCCACGCACCATGGCACGAAAATATGCCACACATCCATACCCCGTCTCACCCGCGTCCGCAAATATATGCAGCTGTACGTCCCGGATTTCATCGGACCTCGCAGTGCCGAAGTAGCTGCGCGACAACTTAAATGCCTGGACATTCGCCAACATGCTCGTCCACCGCGTCCACTTTTTGTATGATAGGTCATCTACCGCATCATCCCACTGGCATCCTGTTCTCCACAGATCTTGCACCAGCATTTTACCCAGGATGGTAACTGGAGCTAGGAATCCGGCCGGATCAAACTGTGCCATGACTATGCTGAGTACCATCCGCTTGGTGGGACGTTCTTCTCCTCGGAGGACTTTGGAACACTCGAACTTCGAAGCGGTCTCAAAACAGAAGACGTCTTCTATCGTATCCCATACTACGCCCAGCACACGTTCATACTCTGCAGCCTTATTTTCGCTAAAGTGTACTGCCGACTCACCGCTTTGCTCGCCAACCGCCTGCAGGAACGCATTGGAGTTAGACACCCAGTTCCTAATTCGAAAACCGCCACTCGAATGAACATATCTCACTTCGTTGGCTCTCTTGATCGCTTCTTCCACGGTGTCCACACTGTCGTAGTAATCGTCCACGTAATGACGTTTGACTATTGCATCTGCTGCTTCCGGGTACCTCTTCGCAAATTGCTTCGCATTGACGTTCTTCACATACTGCGCTGAACTGGGCGAACACGTGGATCCGAAAGTCGCCACGTCCATCACGAATATCTGTGGAGCCTCTTCGCTACCTGACATAAACAGGAATCGCTGCACCTGCTTGTCCTCCGATCTGATGAGAATTTGGTGAAACCGAATCGCAATAGCGCTTGAAGCCTAATCTTATATAAACAACTATAAAGTTGCTAGTTAAGGCCCGATAATTAGTGCGGATTGATTCACTGGATATTTTTAAGCTGATCCACAAAACAACGAGTGTTTGATCTGCTCTAAGAACCAGTGTCGAACGCCGCAACAAACTTAAAAATATCCAACTATTGACCGCAGGACGGATCAGCAGTATGGGGTAGAAGAACCCATAGTGTCCGGAGACGGAAGGGTCCGTCAAGCGTGGGTGCGTACTAGCACCGGAAGGTATAAGCGAGCGTCAGCGAGGCTGGCCGTGATAGAAGTTGAGGAAGGTAACCCTGAGCCGGAAGTGGCCTCCGGGGCAGAGTTACGGGCCGGGGAATGTTCTGGCAACCCTGCCCAGACGCAGCCGCATCACAACCAATATTTGGCCGATTAGGCAAATGTCAGTTCACAGCGGATATGATGGTGAGAGTGAGTGATAAAATTAAAGCGAGGGAGAAACATATACAGAAAAGGGGAAAAAGGGAAAATATAAACAAATGGCCGAAGTTGAGTAAACAGAATTAGTAGCGAATCGAAGAAAATTGTATTGCAAGAGGAGAGTTGAACGGTGAATAAATCTAGATTGTATTTGAGGTAGAGTGAATTACGTGGAGTTTGGTCAGCAGATAACAATTAAGTACACTCTGACGCAGGACAGTACAGTGGTGCTCAAACTATCGAAGACAGCCCACGGACTTTTAGACGACAATTAGACGAACGACACAGAAAGCGAGTAGAACAGACAAGTCTACGTGGACGATTGAGACGGAAGTTAAAGGAGAAGAACAAACTAAAATTTTTGATTTTGTTCGGACGGTCGGATTTTAAACGAAACCGTTTTTGAGAATCATCCTTTCAAAGGTTGATTCTCAAAAACGGTTTCGTTTAAAATCCGACCGTCCGAACACATGTGTTGGGGAAACCAGCGAGTTCGTTCTATTTTGTTCCAGATACAAACTAGAATAGTGATCGAACATTTGAAATGAAATTGAATCACTACTGATTTCATTCTACATAATTGCTAGCCAAATGCCATGGGGCTGGCTTAATTTTACAAAAGGACATAGGTAAGTAACAGATCACTTTGGATCTATTCACCGTTTTCAAAAGTATGTCCCTCACCATAAACAACGTGAGAATATTCATCGCTTAATATCGCTCAATATTTCCAACAGATTTCATATTGATTAGATCTGTTCACCATTTTGAAAATTATTACAGATTCAAAGTGCCACCCCTCCATTTCAATTAACATTTTAAATAAAGTCTCCAGGTAAATTTTCGATCAAATTCATGAAGATTTATTGAATCTGTAAAATTTTCCAAAATGGTCTTTTCAACAGATCTAAGCAGTTGATTGCAATACAAAACTCGACTTTTTCAAATTTTTTACTAAGGTCTGTTGGAAATATTAATTTTTAAATTAAAAGTAATTTTTTTACGTTGTAAGTTTTTTATGATGAGGGGCATTTTTCATTCATCACTTTTTTATGGAGTTAGCCTTGGAAGATAAACGAAAATCGAGACTGCTAGATGAAAACCTTTTTTTGTTCCATGACTTTTTCACAAATTCTTTCGTGCGTAGGATGCGCTGACTCTAACAACACTTTCAAGCTATCTGCATATAGGCATTAGCTTACAGTGGCTAAACGTCCCGGATTATGTGAAACAGTTTACTTGCCTCGCATTTCCTGGTGCCCCGGAAACGTTCCGAATTCCATGATGAATCTGTAAAGCCGTTATTTCTGCAGCTCAGCAAAATAAAGAACAAATTTCCGAAAAAATACGGTTATTTGCTGATTTTAGCAATAAAATGAAAGCTAGGCAGAGTCGTAGCGTGGACTTCCAGTGCCCTTGGTGAATTGTTTATTGGGCGCCCGCCCCTCTACTAAGAGAAATCAAATACGTAAATTTTACATTTGGAGAACAATCTGAATATCAATAGCTAACAAATTTTCAATGTTTTAAACGTACTTCAAATAGCATTCAATATTCAGAGATGTATTGGAAGCAGGTAAGGAAACTTACAGAGTCGGGTTAGAATCTCATAATAAGGATACGTTTTGTTGTATAGCCTCTAAATTCCTGACGAAGGTAATGAAATATACACCGACACGTCGGAAAATAGACGTAAAAACGTTTAAGCTGCTTTATAAGACTTAAAGAGACGATAATAGTCATACAAAATAGAGCATAACAGTTGGAAGCATCTCATTAATAAACATTTAGATATTTAGACAGATATCGCGACGAAGGGGTCGAGGGGAGGAAGTTCAAAATCAATCATTTTTGCGTGATGCACTAAATGAATACTTCCTTTATGGTTTTTGCAAGCATCTGTTATCTGTGAAGGAAATGAGATTGCCAGAATTCCGAATTATGAAGAAAAGTTACACTAAAGTGGATTGGTTAAAGGCCGGAATCACCATCTGGAGTAAGTCCTTGGATGGTTTTAGATGCCACTGGACCTAGTTGGGTCAATGAAATAAGGTAGGTTTATCGGTGTTGGTTGGAATCACTATTAGACCTCTTCGATCAAGTGGGTTGGATGGTGGATGAAATCAACATCGGATTTATTCAGACAAAGGAAAATCCTATTCTGGATTGGGGCTGTTGGTGGTCTCGAGGCTCTTATACACATAGTTTGGTCAACAGAATCCAACTCTGAAACAATTTAGTCGAGGGCCGGAAACGCCATCGGAAGTAGGAGGACGAAGGAAAATATCCAACTCTCGATTTGATTAATATTAAAAAAGAAGAAAATTCTCCTAGCAACAATTCTAACAAAGCAAATATTTAGGAGTTATCGATATTCCTCGATACAGCCGCCGATATAACTCAATGTCATTCAGACTACATGGAGTTTTTCTAAATTAAACAAGCAAATTGATATCAAATCGCAAAACCAAACCACTACCACTACAAACCTAGGAGCAAAAGGACCCTTCGAAATTTGGCTAATCGCTTGTTTATGAATGTATTCCTTTGAAGGAACCTACATGGAAAAACTGAATCATTTCTTCACTAATCATTCCTCACTGCTGAAACATTACGGTTCCGGAGGACTCTCGATGGCCGTAATAGTGCCCAAAAACTTTGCCAATCGCAATGTGGGTATTAAACATTATAATTTTCAACTCTATAAGATACTATCAGATTTCTTCTTATTCAACCCGGTTTCAGAAGTTCCTGAGAATCCTGAATGGTAGTCAAAACTAAAACCAACACATATAACATGTGGATGTGAAATAATGAAAAAATATTCTTTGTTTGCTCTGTAGACTACTAGATTACACATCTTTGCTATACTGCCGCTAACCGCATGTCGAGCACATCTGTATATGGAGCCCCATATACAGATGTGCTCGACTTGCGGTTAGCGGCAGTATATACCCACCCATGGATCTTTGGACCAACCCATACTCGGTTTGATAATTACAAGACCTATTAGTAATGAAACTTTTTTTATTTATTATAGAGTAAACATTAATTTTGGCACCCCCCTGAGAGCTGGCGCCCTTGGCGGGGGCCAACCTGGCCAACCTGGACACGCTACGGCGTTGAAGCTAGGACATGATATAACAATTCAATTGAGACTGCCTTGTTACTTTTCAGTCGGTAGCTCTGAAAAGGTGATCGCCAGTGTAACCTAATTAATTTGACACAGATCTTCCAAATACAGGTCGGGCTCAATTATCCGGATTATCGATTTTATTTTCACTCCGGATAATCAAATCCTCCGGATAATAATAATAAAAAAATAAATCTGCGATTAAAAACCTATGTTTTATTTTACTTGCAGCGGTGTAGTCAAAAATAATTTAGAAAAAAACCTGAATAATCCACCTGCGGTGACTTTCTGGTGTATTATGGAAAAATAGTATTTTTGCCATAACTTTTGAGTCTATAGTCCGATCCAGCCTACTTTCAATCTGAAATGATAAGACAGGATTTCCATTTAAATGCAACTTGTTGGTTGAGAATACGTGCAAAAAATTGCTGGACTATTTACGCGCTTTTTGTACAAAAAATAGTATTTTGGCCATTACTCATTTTATGCCAACAACTCGAACGCAGACCTTTTCGATTATTGCTAAATATTATTTGCTAAAAGCAGCAGCACGTCCAAACTAACAACAAACTGCCCTACGGTAAACGCATCGTACCGGCACGATTGTGACAGAAAATCGATACGATTTTGAAACAATTGAATAATCTGGATCTAAAGGATCTAGAAAATGTGAGAAAATTATAGATTTCCATAATGTACGGAATCAAAAATATCTGAAAGTAGAAGTTTAGGTCATGACAATGATCTCAATCGGAATGATATGAATCAGTTCCAGAATCCGAAATAAATGAGATACCAGAGAATGTCTCTAATCTGGAGCATTCTTAAATCTGCAAATGTCTAACAATCTAAATCAGGAAAACTTCTGAAACGTCATCTCCATTTCATTGCTTTAAAACAATGATTGTTTTAACTGAATACTTTCAAAAGACAACGGAAAACGGACAATACTCAGTAGTCCGGTGAGGATTATTTCGCTTATCCAAGAGTTTCTACAACTAGAAGAGAAGAAATTTGTTTCAGCATTTAGCAGCACGAGAGCATTAAAAAATGTCACAGATTCGTTGAAAGCATGCATTTCGCGGAAGTTATTGGTATATGAATAGTAACGGGAAATGCCATTTAGATGTTATGGAACTAATTTGTTAATAACTTTGTTCACATGTAATGCACAATTTTGTTTTTATAAAAACATGTGGCACCTTTCTAATAGTTCATTTCTCTAAATCTGAAATTGGTGGCATCATTAGAGCATGTTATTAATAATGGAATAAATTCCCTATGTGAATAACATCTGTGGTTTCGTTTAAAAGTTTTGAAGCATTTTCAACATGTTTGCAATTCTTGCTTTTCACACAAACTTCCACTTGGATTCTATGTCGCAAATGATAAGTTCGTTTTCTAGGAAAGTTTGGATCTTCCTCCTTTGGACCTCCAAAAATCATATCACAAAGTTTCATATAAAAGGATTTTTTTAATACATTCGGCCATGGGCAGGGATAGCACAATGAGCTTATATCGGTTTCTGTCCACTGTAACTTTAACGCCACATGTAGAACCATAATATAGAACATTAAATACGTATTAGTTGTATAAAACCCAACCTTTGCAAGCTGAAATTTATTGCGTAAAAGGACATGTGTGCATTGAATATTATACATTTAATTTAATCATAAATAAATAGGGTTAATCATACTTAGTTGGCTAGAATTGAAAATAAGATGAAGCTAATCCTAATTTTTAAATTATCATAGATAAATCTTATTTTACTAATCGTCGTGGTCAACACTTTTGTATAGAATTCTATTGGATGTTACAAAAAAACTATTTTTATCGCTGACGACAACTGGGTAGGTAGTTGAAAAATATGTATTTGATGAGTTGTTATACACATAATTCTGTTTTTACACGATTTTGTTTCAATCGTATTTTGGATCTTGTAGCCTCAATTTTTGACTAAAATCCATGCAACTTGTTCTAAGACTCCTAGATAATCCAGAGAAAAATCAGATGGTTAGTCATTTACGATAAACATTTTAGATGGAGACAAAACTGAGAAAATGTAACTCATGCTGAAACAGAATCCTGTGCATTTCTTCGATATATAAAAAGGGCGTAACTCCAAAACGGGCCCTACGATTTTTTCAAATTCCACCCGGAGATGCATTAGAGCCCCAGAATTTAGCTCCCGGTATAAGTTTTGATGGAGAATTTTTTCGTTAATAACGGTCAGGAGAGCACCGTGGTATTATGTTTTGATATTTTACTTTCTATGCAAGGCTAGTTCATAACAGAGTAAGGAAAAACAGAATTAGGTATTATTGAGTTAATTTCTACACGGCGAACGCAGTATCCAGAAGGTAATCAAAGCAAAAAAAATAGGAAATTTGCAAAAAAGAAATCAGGGTATGAGTAATAAATAAACATAAAATTTTCTAAATGTGCTTATTTGTTTTTGTCCTGTGGAAAATTCTTAATTGTTTGTGGAAATTTTACATTATTTGTGGAAATTTTTATTTATTTATTATTTACACCCTTATTTCTTTATTGGAAATTTCCTAATTTATTATGGAAAATTTCTTATCTTTAGGGTTTATTTAGGGGTAAGCTTGGTAGGTGAACCAAATGAAAATCGGTTTGGCAAGCGTGGGGAGCAACGGAGGATGAAGAGATGTGATCTCGAACCGTGTCAATGGTGTCAACTCATTGTTTCATTGACGCTGAAGGTCTTAAACGACTAAAATCTAACCGTGTAAAAAAACCTTAGTATATTGATTTACTCCTAAACATAGTCCGAAAACACAATCCATAATTTACGCAACGGGCGGCCCATCAAAAAAATTGAAAAAAGTTTTTCCCATACTAATTTGAGTCACCCTAATCATCATGCACCTCGCATATCCCTCCCAACTATTGGTGTATGATGATTAGGGTGACTCAAAATAGTATGGGAAAAACTTTTTTCAATTTTTTTGATGGGCCGCCCTCTTATTCGGTTCTATTTGATGCCTTGGTGCTCTGGACAAAATTTCAGCCAAATCGGTCAACGTTTGGACGGTGCAAAACTCGTTGGAAGTTTATATGGAACAATGTATGCAGAAACATCCAAAAACAGTAAATTGCAGTTGGACGACACAACTTACGATCAAGAACTATGATACTCATTCAGATCCTGAAGAATTTAATACAGAATGTTATGCAGAAAACCGCGAGAAGATTAAAGTTTGCCCGGCTAAGTTATTTGTATTTCTCTGAAGTGGGGTTTGAGCAAATTTTGTTTCTTTAACCTTTGAAAAGAAATAAATTCACCCCTACAACACACTGTATTTAATTCTACAATAACTGGATGAGTATAATGGTTCTTGATCGTTAATTGAGCCGTTCAACTGAAAATTACTGGTTTTGGATGCTTAAGCATACATTTTTCCATAAAAACTTCCAACGAGTTTAGCACCGCCCAAACGTTGACCCAATCGGCTGAAATTTTGTCCAGAGCATCAGGGCATCAAATAGAACCGAATAAAAGTGCGGCCCATCAAAAAAATTTAAAAAGTGTTTTTTGAGCCACCCTAGACGATCCTCACAATGTTTTAGAGGATTCATACAAAAACTTTTAAAGGGGGGGGGGGGTTAATGAAATAGGCAGATTTTGCGTTACGTAATTAGTGGACTTTCTTTAGGAAAAATTTCTTTGTTTACGCGAAACCTGATATATTTTTACCTCTGTAGTGTAGGGGCTCTCCTTAGTCGTGCGGTACGACGCGCGGGTACAAAGCAAGACCATGCTGGGTTCGATTCCCGGTGCCGGTCTAGGCAATTTTCGGATTGGAAATTGTCTCGATTTTCCTGGACATAACAGTGTATCATCGTGTTAGCCTCATGATAATACAAATGCAAAAATGGTAACTTGGCTTACAAACCTCGCAGTTAATAACTGTGGAAGTGCTTAATGAACACTAAGCTGCGTGGCGGCTCTGTCTCACTGTGGGGATGTAATGCTAATAAGAAGAAGAAGAAGTGTTTGAATATAAATAAATATTTTTTCGTATGAAAGCTCACATTTCTCTAGGACCCCCTTCCCTTTTCAAAGTTACTTATTACTTAAACATTCCATAATATACTATCAATAAACATCAATTGAATGTTGTTAATTCTTATTTGTGTAAATACATCCTTAAAACACATGATTGAAAATTTCGTACTCTTACCACACCCGATGCAGGTGTCTTGCAGTAAGGGTTATACTAAAACGAAAAAAAAAATCAATATTTTTTCTCTGGTTAACTTATAGGAAGAGTAGGGGAAGTGCACCGGTTTTAGTCAACTTATTGCCTAATTTGGCCAACCTTGAAAAATACATATTTTTCCAAAATAATTGATCAGTTCAAGACAAAATTTTCAAAACGACTTATCTGCTTTTGTAAGCAAAGATTCAAACGACGATTTGACGAATCTGATAGCTCTCCCACGCAAACTAACACCATCAACAGGTAGCGGAAACCTTCCCCTACCTATTGGTGGTGTTGGTTTGCGTGGGAGAGCTATAAGATTCGTCAAATCGTCGTTTGAATCTTTGCTTACAAAAGCAGATAAGTCGTTTTGAAAATTTTGTCTTGAGTTGAAAGCAGCGTTGAATCATGAGGGATATATCTCTTGTTATGACCAATAAAACCCTCGCGAATTGCTTTATTGTTGGAGTTACACCCAGGTTTTTTTTTTTACACGGTTTGGTTTTAGTCGTTTAAGACCTTCAGCGTCAATTAAACAATGAGTTAACCCCACGAAAAAAATCACAAAAATCAAATAAAGTTCAGGGGGTATTTAAAAAGCTGCGAAAGTTCAGGTTAACCGAGAAATTAATGACTGTAAACCGTGTTAAAAACCGTGTAAAAAAAACCTGGGTGTAATCGTGAAATTGGCCAAATTAGGAACATGGCCAAAACCGGTACAGTTTTCCTGTACGAATCGTCGACATTGAATTAATATGCGATGATTTGCATCATAAGGGCCACATGTTCAATTGGAAACCATGTGCGTACTCTTGCCCCACTCTACTTTATCATTGACAATCAAATAAATATAATGTACTAGTCGACCCGGCAGACGTTATCCTGCATAGTAGGCGAAAATGTGCGTTGTGAGCTGCCCATGCGAAATTTCCATACGAATCTACACTTTAGTTTTTCTCGATTTACTCAACTTTACTAATAATTTTCGCATGAGGAAATATCATATAACCCCGTCGGAAACTATAAGAAATTTAAGTGCTGTAGGAATTAAGAAAATCCATCCAGCCGTTTTCGAGTTATGCGGATACCTTGTGTTGCAACACATTTTCAAAAATATATCATTTTGAAATTTCAAATTATTTGGAGAATTGCATCTCATATCTAGCTGTGGTTTTTTTTTTCGTGACTCTACTTTTTCTTTTGATGACAGCGTTCATTATTTTCCTGGCGTATGTAGGTATGTATATGGAAAGCTGTGTACTGACTGGTGATAAACCAAATGAATACCTACCTGCATGCATGACTCATAAATCACAACAGGATTCCTTCTTCGCCATTCGCCGAGGAGGAAAGGATAGCAAACACAGCGCCCTTGTGCTTGTTATGTGCCTTGTGATTGATTTGGAAGGAGCTTTACCGCTCCCAAAACAAATGGCACCTTTTCGGAAGAGATGCGAAAATAATTCAATTTACTTTTAATTCCATTTCTTTGCCCCGCATTGCGTTCGGTTGTGCCATTCGGTGTTTGCCAATTTATTTCGAGACGAAATTCAGAGACTAACTATGCAGTAACGGTTTAAGCTTGCGGTTCAAGAACCGACGTGGTCAAGACGGGGAGCATGGAACGATGGACATACTTTAAAAAATGTGAACGCTTGTTTTCATTTTTCATCTTTCTTTTGTTTTATTCCTACACAATAGTTCTATAAATTAATTCGGTTACTTATGTAGCTTAACGTTACTCCGCTGTTTTGTTCCTATTCATACAATTTTTTCAGCAAGTCTTTTCGTGTTTCGAGTTGCAATCGTTTTTACTCATTTCGTTCCGCATCGTTATTATGTTCGTTTTTCTCGCTAGTTACCCCCGTTGCGACAGAGAGTTTAAGAGTGGTTGCGGTTTCAGAACAATACAATTAATTTCGAGGATCCGATGTTAGGTCAGCTACCCTCCAGTATTTCTAGGTACAAATTTTTACATCAAGTAACAAATTACACGTTGCTGTTACCATTGAACTGCTACTTTTCTCAAATCAGTAAACAATTAAAACATCATCTAGAGTCACTCGTCAAATCAATTGTGGTATCATAGGTTTTCTTCACTCACTACAGAAGCACCCGTCGTTCGAGTTCTCCTTGATCCAGTCCAGATACTGTGTCACTCTGGTGTACACACCCGGATAGTATGGTCGGGCGCAGCCATTGCCCCAGGACACGACCCCAATCAGTTCGTACCGCTTGTCAGGCCGTTCCGCAATTAGTGGGCCTCCGCTGTCACCTTGGCAGGAATCTTTTTTGCCCTTGCCCAGATATCCGGCGCACATCATGTTATCGGTTATCATCGATGCGGTGTAGTTGGTCTCGCTGCTGCACACATCGTTGGAAAGCACGGGCACTTCGACCTCCTGCAGAATGCACGATGGTTTGCCGTCCTCCTTCAGGGTGCCCCAACCGGTCACCAAGCCGTTCATACCGACGTACGTTTTCACTGAAACACAGACGAGAGGGAAAGCAAATTGGTTATGTTTGGAGCGAACGTTGCTGTAGAAGAGAATACAATAAAAAAGTAACAATGTGCCATCGGCAGCGCCTGGAGGAACCGTTATGAAAAGCGTGCGTAGAATTTCAATCGAGAATACGCGAAAATATGTGTCACTTTTGTTTGGTGGTTAGGTGAAAGTAATGGCAGCGCTTCTAGTTTGGTTTGTATTGATCTGGGTATGGTCAAAAATATCTACATCATCTACATATGTAGGCGCAGTTTTTTTTATTTGTGACTTGCTAAGGAATACACCCAACCGAAAATCAAATTCGCTTTGAATGTATAATTAAACCATTTGAACTATTGAGAGACTGCTTATGTGCCATTTTTGGCCAAAATGAGATTTTTGTATAATCTGAATCCTTGTCCAAAAATACGTACTCTGGCAATTTTTTTTCGGAAATTTATGAAAAATGTTTCAATTGGACTTTTCGAGCTGGAAATTCTTAAGGGTGTTGAGTTGAGCCTAAAGCTATTGATCTGTATCGATGAAATCGAAAGGTGCAAATCTATTAAAAAAAGTTTTTTTGTTGGTTTCTCGGAATTGTGCAAAATGGATGATAACTTTTTTTTCTCAGCCACAACTTCCAGCCAAAGCTTTTCATTTTTAAGCAAAATGGCATTGTTGAGCAATACGTAAAAATTATAGTTCCTATATAATAGAGTACTAAATACAAATTTTGTACATGACGATCGAGTCTAGCAGTTCAAGCTCTTTTTTACAAGGACTTATCCTATGGTGAAGCTTCTGACGAAATTGTTTTGCTAATAAATTAGCATACGGATGACTTCAGCGAATGATTTCAAAGGGAAGTCAAAAATAAATCCTGCGATGAATATTTTATCAGGTCACAGTGATTCTAGATTAAACATATGATTTCCATTATCCTAGTCACATAGATTTTCATTCTACCACATTGTTAACAAGATATGCGGACTATCATGTTTTTGAGACATCCGAGGCCTTTTAATTTTTTTTACAAGAAAGGGTCGTGTAGTCGAAGGTCATTCATGCAACGGCTTTTCGACCGAAATACACTTGGCCGATTAACAAATTAGGCCGAAAGTCATCCCTCTGGAAGTTCCTCCATGAACTTCTCTAAAAATCCTCCAGGAACTTCTCTGTAGATGCACCCATGAACTCCTCTGGAAGTTCCTCCAAGAATTCCTATGGAAGTTCCTCCAAGAACTCCTCTGGAAGTTCCTCCGAGAATGCCTCTGGAAGTTCCACCAGGAATTCCTCTGAAGTTCCACCAGAAATTCCTCCGGAAGTTTCTCCAGGAATTCCTCTGGAAGCTCCTCCAGGAACTACTCTGGAAGATCCTCCAGGAACTTCTCTAAAAATCCTCCAGGAACTTCTCTGTAGATGCATCCATGTGCTCCTCTGGAAGTTCCTCCAAGAACTCCTCTGGAAGTTCCTCCAAAAGCTCCTCTGGAAGTTCCTCTGAGAATTCCTCTGGAAGCTCCACCAGGAATTCCTCTGGAATTTCCACCAGGAACTCCTCCGGAAGTTTCTCTGGACTCCTTCGGAAGTTCCTCGAGGAACTGCTCCGGAAGTTCCTCAAGGAACTCCATCGGAAGTTCCTCCAGAAGTTCCTCCAGGAACTCCTCCGGAAGTTTCTCCAGAAGATCCTCCATGAACTCCTCCGGAAGTTCCTCCAGGAACTCCTCCGGAAGTTCCTCCGGAAGTTCATCCAGGAACTCCTCCAGAAGTTCCTCCGGAAGTTCCTCCAGGAACTCCTCCGGAAGTTCCTCCAGGAACTCCTCCGGAAGTTCCTCCAGGAACTCCTCCGGAGGTTCCTCCAGGAACTCCTCCGGAAGTTCCTCCAGGAACTCCTCCGGAAGTTCCTACAGGAACTCCTCCGGAAGTTCCTCCAGGAACTCCTCCGGAAGTTCCTCCAGGAACTCCTCCGGAAGTTCCTCCAGGAACTCCTCCGGAAGTTCCTCCAGGAACTCCTCCGGAAGTTCCTCCAGGAACTCCTCCGGAAGTTCCTCCAGGAACTCCTCCGGAAGTTCCTCCAGGAACTCCTCCGGAAGTTCCTCCAGGAACTCCTCCGGAAGTTCCTCCAGGAACTCCTCCGGAAGTTCCTCCAGGAACTCCTCCGGAAGTTCCTCCAGGAACTCCTCCGGAAGTTCCTCCAGGAACTCCTCCGGAAGTTCCTCCAGGAACTCCTCCGGAAGTTCCTCCAGGAACTCCTCCGAAGTTCCTCCAGGAACTCCTCCGGAAGTTCCTCCAGGAACTCCTCCGGAAGTTCCTCCAGGAACTCCTCCGGAAGTTCCTCCAGGAACTCCTCCGGAAGTTCCTCCAGGAACTCCTCCGGAAGTTCCTCCAGGAACTCCTCCGGAAGTTCCTCCAGGAACTCCTCCGGAAGTTCCTCCAGGAACTCCTCCGGAAGTTCCTCCAGGAACTCCTCCGGAAGTTCCTCCAGGAACTCCTCCGGAAGTTCCTCCAGGAACTCCTCCGGAAGTTCCTCCAGGAACTCCTCCGGAAGTTCCTCCAGGAACTCTTCCGGAAGTTCCTCCAGAAACTCCTCCGGAAGTTCCTCCAGGAACTCCTCCGGAAGTTCCTCCAGGAACTCCTCCGGAAGTTCCTCCAGGAACTCCTCCGGAAGTTCCTCCAGGAACTCCTCCGGAAGTTCCTCCAGGAACTCCTCCGGAAGTTCCTCCAGGAACTCCTCCGGAAGTTCTTCCAGGAACTCCTCCGGAAGTTCTTCCAGGAACTCTTCCGGAAGTTCCTTCAGGAACTCCTCCGGAAGTTCCTTCAGGAACTCCTCCGGAAGTTCCTCCTGGAACTCCTCCGGAAGTTCCTCCTGGAACTCCTCCGGAAGTTCCTCCTGGAACTCCTCCGGGAGTTCCTCCTGGAACCCCTTCGGGAGTTCCTCCTGGAACCCCTTCGGGAGTTCCTCCTGGAACCCCTTCGGGAGTTCCTCCTGGAACCCCTTCGGGAGTTCCTCCTGGAACCCCTTCGGGAGTTCCTCCTGGAACCCCTTCGGGAGTTCCTCCTGGAAATCCTCCAGGAGTTCCTCCTGGAACTCCTCCTGGAGTTCCTCCTGGAACTCCTCCTGGAGTTCCTCCTGGAACTCCTCCTGGAGTTCCTCCTGGAACTCCTCCTGGAGTTCCTCCTGGAACTCCTCCTGGAGTTCCTCCTGGAACTCCTCCGGGAGTTCCTCCTGGAACTCCTCCGGGAGTTCCTCCTGGAACTCCTCCGGGAGTTCCTCCTGGAACTCCTCCGGAAGTTCCTCCTGGAACTCCTCCGGAAGTTCCTCCTGGAACTCCTCCGGAAGTTCCTCCTGGAACCCCTCCGGAAGTTCCTCCTGGAACTCCTCCGGAAGTTCCTCCTGGAACTCCTCCGGAAGTTCCTCCAAGAATTTCTTCGGTAGTTCTTCCAAAAAAATTCTAGAAATTTATTTCATGAATTCTTCGGGATGTTTCTTTATGAAATCCTTTGGATGTATTTCCAGTAATTCCGCCTGATATTCCTTCAGAAATTCTTAAGGGAATTAAAAAATTAGTATAAATTAGTAGTTTAAGGAAAGTTCATAAGGAATTTCAAAGCAAATATCTCGTTGAAAACTCAATCTAGTTTCAAACAAAATTCTGATATGATTTCAGACGGAAATACTAAAAAACTTCGAATAGGAATTAGCAAGATACAAAGGGATCTTGTGGCCATACAAAAATAATCTTCGTTCAGTTACGAACCATAATATCAATATCGTCGGTAAAACTAAGTAACTGAAACGATCTGCCCATATCAATCCCTGACTTTTATATTGCCTTCTGAAAGCAGTCACGAAAGAGCAACCCCTTGTGGTAATCCTATGCGCAATTCAAAGGGACTTGAGAACGCTTCTAAAACTCTAACTGCGCACATCACTATCGCTTCGACCAACCCTACCAGTTTATGGCTTTCTAAACTTGAATTACATATTTTGAATTACTAAACAGTATGATATGAATTTAATTCACTTTAGATTCCTCCACATGTTTTCAGACCGTTCCTCTGAGACTCAAACTTAGCCTCCGATATTGTTCCTACAGCTCTGTTTTATGATTTTATACTGCCAATCTAAAATGGTGGCCATGCATTCGCCCTGAGATCGCTAAACAAACTTAATGAAACTTTGTTTATTGTAATAAGGTAAATAATTCAATTATATTTGTTTGGGCTTGCTTCCGTTTTCTTTTTAATGTGCAGCCCTAATAAAACACCAGAGTGCTTTTCTCACAGCTTATAATTGTTTTCGACTTCGATGGTGCTTTTGCATTTCAACTAGTACCACTAAATATCACTCTGAGAGTGACCCGCATGGCTAATTTGCTGCATCTGTTTCACACTTTTAAAATGATCAAAGGCATTCGTATAGCACCCGAAAATTTGTTTAATTTTTTATTCCAAAAGGCGTGCCCCTCTACTTCGCTACCGTGTCCAAAAGAAACACTCAACATTTCGCCGGCCAGGTTGTAGCCGGTACATGTGCAAGTGGCTTTGAGCACCCATCAAATTCACACATGTGCTTTCTACCGCACGCGTTCGGTGTGGCGGGCTGCACTTATTACGTGTTGCGATTGCCGACTCGATAAAAAAAATTATTCCCAAACAAACAAAAAACGGCCAATGCAATTAAACAATCAGAAATCTGGAGAAACCGACTCGAGCGTCGCACTCAGGTCTCCGATCGGTCTGGCTCTGGAGGTCTGGAAGAGTGAACAGAGAAAAAGCAAAATACCCATTAAATAGAAACTCACCTGGATCGGTTGGGAGGCAGATTGGCCGAATGAAGTCGGTTATCGGGACACGGTCGTTCAGCCGTAGCAGTGCAATGTCGTTGTCAAAGTTGAGGAAACTAAACTTCTGAGCGATGGCCCGCAGCACGAAGCGGGTCTCCGGCCGGACGGCATCATCACAGCGATTGTGCTCCCCGAACGTCACCTTGATCATGAACCACATAAAGCTGTGCGAAGAGATAAAACAAGTTATGTCAATCAAGCAAATACCGCCGGGCTAGTTTCTGGGCTTGCACCGGCTCGGATTCATGCAGGCGGAGTAAGAGAGGAGAAAATACACACCCTTTGACGCAGTGGGCTGCCGTCAGCACGTAGCGATCGTTGATCAGCATTCCTCCGCAGTAGAACCGATTGAAGTAGCTCAACCGGGCCATCCAAGGAAACTCATTGATCCCCGTTGGCTGGCCACCGACGATTCGTGAAGCATCGTTACGTTCGCCGCAACCTGAAGTTAAAACGAAACAGAGAATAACAATGTGAAATAAAATGCAGTTGATGAAAGATCTGTCACATCAATCATTTAATGGAATGGAACAGTGTAGAGCGATGTTTAGTTGAAAATTAATAATGTTCTAAATTTATTGTGGTTGTGACGTGTTGTATTTTCTCTTTGTCTCTTTGTTCTCATTTGTACATGTACATTCATTCTTCCGATAAAAAAAAGCTTTAAAACGAAAAAGTGCTACTTTATATGGAGATTAAGCAAGCTGATAGTTAAGGTTAGGCGATTTTTGACGTAGGACTACGTCTGTGTTTTCTATATTGGGGTACACTTTACGATTGCGAAAATCTGGGACCGTCACGAAAATATGATAGACTTTAAACTTTAATATCTAAGCCGTTTCTCGATGGATTTTCAATTTTTTTGGACCATTCGATCAAGGATGAGTCAACGCTTCTTTGTATTTATTTGAAAATACTGATTTTCAACTATTTATTATCGATAATTGATAAAAAGTTTAGAAATAGGTAAACTAACCAATCACGTACATGCATCACTAGCACAGACATCAAAAATCAATCACTTGCGGGTTTGGATCTAATCCTCAGTGTGAACAAGATTTTACGCATAGCAGACGCATCAAAGCGATCTTAGCGGAGAGAACACAGCATCACGTAGACGCTATTGACATTTTCAAAGAAAATCAATCGCATTGGTGGTGGTGCTCGATGTGTTGCTGCAGATCATTCAACCTCAACGAACCAGAATTTCATATGAAGAAAAGGTTGACCATAAAAATAGCACTGTGGCGATCCCGCACCGCCAGTGCCGATGCTGAAAATTTATTACAAATTGTGGTGTCAGTTAGTTGGAAAGGAACATTTGGAAAAGAAAATTGGTTCTTCTCAGGACCAACAGTTTATAAAAAGAAAGAGTTAATTGCGAAAATAGACTGTTTCGGTGACATCGGGTTTGGCGTGGTAGCTTGGTTGCTGTTAGTGATCTCATCCATTAAAATTTTCTACATCATCTCCCTCCGACGCGCTATCAAGTTCACTATTTACGATTGAGTTTTGAACTTTGAAGAAAGTTTATTTCGGATCAACATTCTTTTGTATAAAATCCATGAAGACGCCACTTTTGTGAAACTATCTACCTACAGCAACTACCCATTAGTGAACGTCGCTTGGACAGACAGATGTCAAGAGATAATGTTTGGTAATATGAAGAAACTTCGTCTTGAGTCAAATTTCTGTTGTCATTCCTCGCAACAATACGCATCTTAGATAAACAACATCTCATAACCAAATTCAGAATCTTTCGAGAAAGTTTTATTGGATTATTAGAATTCATAATTCTCCGAACGGTCCGTTGTCTGTGGAAACCCGATCGAAATGGCTCGCGCGCGCGGAAAAGCGGCTTTCTTATATCTAATGAAGTAATCCCATTAGCCCCGCCCCTTCATTAATCGTTATGAGTGCACATTATATTTACACCATATCAGCTCACAAAGGGGCGGGGCTTACGGGTTTAATTTATTAGATACAAGAAAGCTGCTGTTCAGCGCGCGCGAGCCATTTTGATCGAGATTCCACAGAAGGCGGTTCGACATTCGATGCAGCGAAGCGGACACAGCAGCACGAAGTGGGTGGCAGTGTGGCAATGCTGCAAATTTGCACAAGCGATTGGATGCAGTTAATTATTGGAGTGGGAATTGGGAAAAGAAAATTGGTTCTTCTCAGGACCAACATTTTACGAAAAGGAAGAGTTAATTGCGAAAATGGACTGTTTCGGTAGCATTGGGTTTGGCGTGGTAGCTTGGTTGCTGTTAGTGATCCCATTCATTAAAATTCACTACATCATCTCCCTCCGACGCGCTATCAAATTCGCTATTTACGATTGATCTCATAACCAAATTCAGAATCATGCGAGAAAATTTAATAGGATTCTTAGAATTTGTCATTCTCCGAACGGTTCCGTTGTCTGCGGAATCCCGATCGAAATGGCTCGCGCGCGCCGAAAAGCAGCTCTCTTATATCTAATTAAGTAATTCCATTAGCCCCGCCCCTTCATTAATCGTTATGAGTGCACATTATATTCACACCCATATCAGTTCACAAAGGGGCGGGGCTAACGGGCTTAATTTATTAAATACAAGAAAGCTGCTGTTCGGCGCGCGCGAGCCATTTTGATCTGGATTCCACAGAGAGCGGTACGACGTTCGATGCAGCGGAGCGGACACAGCAGCACGAAGGAATGGGTGGCAGTGTGGCAATGCTGAAAAATTATTTCACCCTTTGGAGGCTTAGCTAAAAACCATCAAGTGGCGGTCGGACAGTTGCAACGCAAGGTGTCGACAAGCGATTGGATGCAGTTAATTATTGGAGTGGGAGTGGGAATTGGGAAAAGAAAATTGGTTCTTCTCAGGACCAACATTTTATGAAAAGAAAGAGGTAATTGCGAAAATGGACTGTTTCGGTGGCATCGGCGTTTGGCGTGGAAGCTTGGTTTCTGTTAGTGATTGCATCCATTCAAATTTACGGGTTTAATTTATTGAATACAAGAAAGCTGCTTTCCAGCGCTCGACCCATTTTGATCTGGATTCCGCAAAAGGCGGTTTAACCATTTATAAGGCTATACATTATATTGCCACCAACAAATTATATGTTTTTCTGTGTATTAACAAGAGCTCTACTTATTTTTTTCCCATGTAGTGACTATATTTACTACCTAGTAATCCCCCAGATGAATTCGAGCCATAAAAATTGAAAAGTCAATTTGAGAACGGCTTTTTACGAACAGATCGTAAGTTTCGAGTGGAAGATGGATTTCAGTTATAATTCGTTGAAAAATGACGGCAAAGATATACTTTTTCCCATTGGTAATAATTATTTTGAATCTCATGTGCTAGATTATACCGTGATTAGCGTGAAAATTACTTCGCCTTTCTTATATATTTGGATTTTGGATTTTTGACAAAATTGCTTGGGAAAAAAGTGCAAAACAAAATGTTTTTCATTTGTGATACATTTTCCAACTAGGACTCTTCGCTAAAAATGTAACGTGCCTTGTTTTGATTTGTTTTACGTAAAATCTATTTTTTTTAAATCTCATTAATTTTTGCATTTTTCCCCGCTTGCAAGGCAGTGGCAAATAACATTCTCCGACATTGTCTGCAGAATTTCCATCAAAATGGCTCGCGCGCGTCGAAAACCAGCTTTCTTATATCTAATGAAGTTATTCCATTAGCCCCGCCCCTTCATTAATCGTTATGAGTGCACATTTTATTTGTACCCATATCATTCACAAAGGGGCGGGGCTAACGGGCATAATTTATTAAATACAAAAAAGCTGCTGTTCTGCGCGCGCGTGCCGTTTTGATCGGGATTCCACAAAGAGCGGTTTGACATTCGATGCAGCGGAGCGGACACAGCAGCATGAAGGCGTGGGTGTCAGTGGCTATGCGGAAAATTTATTCCAAATTTTGGAGGCTTAGCGAAAAATCATAAAGTGGCAGTCGGACAGTTTCACCGCAAGGTGCCTTCAAGCGTTTTGGATGCAATTAGTTATTGGAAAGTCGCATTGGGAAATGAAAATGGTTCTTCTCAGGACCAACAGTTTATGGAAGAAAGAGTTAACTGGGAAAATGGATTGCTTCGGTGGCATCGGGTTTGGCGTGGTAGCTTGGTTGCTGTTAGTGATTCCATCCATTCAAATTTACTGCATCTTCTCCCTTCGAGACGCTATCAAATTTGCTATTTACGATTGAGTTTTGTACTTTGAAGAAAGATTATTTCGGATAGTCGGATCAACCTTCTTTTGTATAAAATGTTGGCTTTTGTATAAAATCAATGAAGACGCTACCTCAGTGGAAACTATCTACAGCAACCAGCCATCGGTGAACGTCGCGTCGCTCGGACAGACAGATGCTAAGAGATAATGTTTTGTAATATGAAGAAGCTTCGTCTTGAGTAAAATTTCTGTTGTTATTCCTCGCAACAAAACGCATCTTAGATAAACAACATCTCATACCCAATTCAGAATCTTGCGAGAAAATTTCATAAGATTCTTAGAGCTTGCCATTCTCCAAACGGTATGTTGTCTGCTGAATCCCGATCAAAATGACTCGCACGCGTAGTAGTAGTAAAATCCTTCTTTATTTAAACATTTTATTTAAACATCTTGTTTTGATTTGTTTTACGTAAAACCTAATTTTTTAAAATCTCATTATTTTTTGCATTTTTTCCCGCTTGCAAGGCAGTGGCAAATAACATTCTCCGACATTGTCTGCGAAATTTCCATCAAAATGGCTCGCGCGCGCCGAAAACCAGCTTTCTTATATCTAATGAAGTAATTCCATTAGCCCCGTCCCTTCATTAATCGTTATGAGTGCACATTTTATTTACACCCATATCAGCACACAAGGGGGAGGGGCTAACGGGTTTAATCTATTGAATACAAGAAAGCTGCTGTCCGGCGCGCGCGAGCCATTTTGATTCTAGCGGTTTGACATTCGAGTTTGTGGGTCTCCAGTAGCCTTGCGAGCAAAGGCGTAGGATTGCCAATCCGGAGATGGCGAGTTCGATTCTCGGTCCGGTCTAGGATGTTTTCGGGTTGGAAACATTCTCGACACCCTGGGCATAGTGTATCCATTGTACTTGCCACACAAGATACATACTCATGCAATGGCGGGCATAGAAAAGCTTTCAATTAATAACTGAGGAAATGCTAATAGAATACTAAGTTGAAAAGCTAGGCCAAGTTCCAGTTGGAATGTAGAGCCATTGAAGAAGAAGAAGAAGAAGACATTCGAGTAGCGGAACGGACACAGCAGCACGAAGGAGTGAGTGGCAGTGTGGCAATGCTGAAAATTTATTTCAAATTTTAGAGGCTGAGCGAAAAATCATCAAGTGGCGGTCGGACAGTTGCAATGCAAGCGACAAGCGATTAGATGCAGTTAGTCATTGGAAAGGCCCATTGGGAAAAGAAAATTGGTTCTTCTCAGGACCAGCATTTTATGGAAAGAAAGAGTTAATTGCGAAAATGGATTGTTTTGGGCGGCATCTGGTTTAGCGTGGTAGCTTGGTTGATGTTAGTGATTCCATGCAATTAATTTGAAATTGCATCATCTCCCTCCGTCGCGCTATCAAATTTGCTAGTTACGATTGAGTTTTGCACTTTAAAAAAAGTTCATATCGGTGTAGAGGATTAGCATAACAATAAAATAAAACGAAAATAACTGTACCTTGACTTACCGTTTGCTTATTTACGTACAGACCTATACAGCTAGATAGAAGTAATGAAAAAGAATCGAACGAACTAGAGACAAAACAAAGTATGAAAAATTGACGACGAAAAGTTGACAGCTCTACAATCGTTCCGAAAACCAGAGAATTGCAGTGAAGTAAAAAGTTTTCTTGGATTGGTGACGTTCATTGACCGATTCATCATAAACAGAGCAGATAAGACGGAAAATCTTAGAGCGTTAGCTAATGCTAATCACTTCTACTGGACTGGACAAGAAGAACAAGAGTTTCGGTATCTTCAGGAAGCTGCACTTAACACTATAAAGACACTTGGATACTATAGTCCAACAGATGCTATAGAATTGTACGTAGACGCTTCTCCTATTGGTCTCGGTGCGGTATTGGTGCAGTTCAACGAAGCTGGCGTACCGAGAGTTATTGCATGTGCTTCAAAGTCGTTAACTCCCAACGAGAAGAAATACCCACATGCACATAAAGAAGCATTGGCCGTCGTCTGGGGCGTAGAACGATTCGCTTCCTACCTTTTGAGTAGAACCTTCATCATAAGAACCGATGCGGAAGCAAACGAGTACATTTTTGGGTCCAAATTTCGTATCGGCAGACGAGCCATCGCTAGGGCAGACGCATGGGCCCTCCGGCTACAACCATATGACTTTAAGATGAAAAGAATTCCAGGGCAGTCAAACGTAGCAGATGCCTTATCAAGATTAATAAAGCAATCAAAAAAAGCAATTCCCTTCGAGGAGGATGACGAAAACCATTTCTTGTTTTCGATTGACACAGGTTCCTTGGATGTAACATGGGAAGAAATTGAAGTCGACTCCGAGAACGACGAGGAGCTTAAATTACTACACGATGCTATCGAGCTTGATCAATGGCCTCCAGAGCTCCGTAAATTCGAAGCTAGATAGAAGTAATGAAAAAGAATCGAACGAACTAGAGACAAAACAAAGTATGAAAAATTGACATTTTCTCCGATTGCTGTGATTCGGGTAAATATGGTTTTAGCATTGAGCGTCCTTGACTTTTGAATGGAACAGAATGGAAAAGAAATTATGTGTAGGGTTGATGTCTTAGATGAGCTTTTGACGTTAAAGGTAAAATAAATCACTAAGGAAAGGGACAATAGTGTGCGAAGTAATTCTATATACAGATACATTATTTTAATTGTATGTGTGTGCGCAGGATGAGTTTGAGCTGAAAATAAGTTGTGTTCTTCTACAAATTGATCTTGAAAATTAGACCAATACAAAGGTAAATCATCCGATCGGGATTAAAATATGAAAGAGTGAGTGAGAAAGGAGGTAGAGAGAGTTGATGAATTGAGTACGTGAGCACATCATCGTCATTCAGAAATCTAGTTTTGGAGCGTACAGTCGATTTCTCCTAATCTTCGGAATTTGAAAAATGGACGGTGAAAATTTGGATATTTACCACAATCGGATTGTCGGATCAACCTTCTTTTGTATGCATAAAGACCTTTTTGGAGGACACCATCCTCAAAAATGGCTGAAATAAAGGAGAAATAAGCAGAATCAGAAGTGGCGTGAAATCAAACGCAAATATATTTATTTGAAACGTTTGGTTTTCGCCCGCGATGTAAGCGTACGTGGCAAAGTAAGGATTGTGATGTCCCCGACTGAAAGCCAGTCGAGTGGCTTCAGCGGCCGATGAGTCATGTTAATTCCACGGTTAGAGACTCAAAGTCCATCCAACTGGGAACAACTATTCAACTTCTTGATTCAGTTGGCCTCCGAGCAGTTTGCTCAATGTTAATAAAACGACACAAATTATTATGGCAAATACCATCAATTTTGAATAGCTACGTAGTCCTACGTCACCTTTGCGTACAACCCGATTGGGCTGCACCTTTGAGTTTTTTAAAATAATTTCTCATTGAAAATTTGTAATATTAAATAAGGTGACTTGCACCCTTTTGAGACTGCCCAAAATATTGGCCTGTATAATGGAAAGAAGCATCCTATACGGGTCTTCACAAGTTCCTATGTCACGGCAAGGTTGCGCACTTACAAATACGTGCATAAAAGCATATAACTGAAAGGAATTCAAGCAAACGTGGGACTGTTAATAATTTGATTTGCTTATTTGATTTGGTTTCCAATTAAAAATTGTCATATCTGGTTAAAAGTTATAGCCAAAATATTTTGACCTAATAATCCATACGTTAGTAAAAAGAAAATTAAAAATAAAAAGTTGATGGGATTTTTCTTTAATGCTTTTTGGCGATGATCGTGAGATAATAAAAAGAACAGGCCCCCTTTGTGTTCACTTCCATGCCATTTCTCGTTGTAATGGACCTCTAAGTATTTAATGCCATAACGCATTCGCGAGGAACGAGTCTAATAATTATCAAATGAACCATTCACGGAACAACGAAAGGAGTGATACCCTAATAAACTCTTAAGAGACTCATACACACTGTTGAACAACTTTGGAAGAATGAGCCAATCAATCAATTATCTCAATTTTGTGGGCGGTCGGGTAGATTTCTGAACTAAGAGTAAACTGGCAGATGAGTAGCAGAGATTACGTCAATGCTATATTTATTACCGTGTTATGAATGAAGTAGGAATGCAAAGAGGAAACATGGGCAGAGAATTAAAGAAAGAACCTATTATCGTGGCGGGTGGGTATTCATCACTGTTACGGGAAGTGTAGTAAAGTTATGATAACAGTACAAATGTACAGTAACTGATGTGTAAACTCGTAACTCTTCAAAATAAATGATAAAACCTATCATGAAGCATTTTTAATCAAGATAAGAAGTCGAAATCACGATGAGGAGAAGTTGATATTCTAACAGAGTTATCATAAGAAGAAACTGCTATTCGTTCCCAAATAGATTTTTTTTTGTTTGAACGAGAAAATTATTCTTTACTCAGTTACTTACTATTACTCAGTCGCTTTCAACCAAATATTTCAAGCATATTCTTAAAATCAAGTGACTTAGTTGGAATGCGACTGAGTAGCAAGCGTTGAGGGCGGGAATACATGTGCTATCCAAAAAGTTCTTCTCCTTATGTATTAGTATGGCCGAGATACTTTTTCTTATAAACAAAAAGCATCGATTTCAAATCCCGAATTCGAAGAAAGTAAGACTGTCGTTGATTACTGAAAGTGAAATGCCGGTACAATTATCTGGAGTGCAAGTTTTTCCTTGTTTCACATACATGAAATCGCAAAACCGCCTTATTAACCAGATGCATAGAAAATTGAAAAAAAACTTATGCGTATGTGGGTGGTGAAGAAAAGTAATCATCTTAGAAGAGAGCCGAACTGACTTGATGCCGAATTGATTGAAGAAATAAAGCGATGAGCTATACGTAGGATGGCGCTTTCATTAAAGTTTCTGGAACAAAAGTAATTCATTATGAAGAGAGTAACCCAGTTTTCTCGTTTGAACTTGATGTCAATAGAAAATGTTGGAAATCCGCCACTTTCGCCACTTTGATATTTTGATATTTCAGAGAGTTTAAAGATCGATCAATTAATTCAAGATAAGCTTTTTGTGATCCATACATCGAAGACGTTCACCAAAAGACAAAAAAAAAAATGAATGTTTACTCCAGAAAGAGGATGAAGCCGAGACGAGCCAGCCTTGGGCTGAGAGTCTCGCTAATAAAGACAGAAAAAGGATGAAGCTAAAAGGTATACATTTTTACGCTCTTCCTTGAGGATTGGTGCTCACTAAATATAGAGTTATTATCACACGCTCTGTAGTTTCAATTTAAAAGCAACATGTCATATTTCTTTTGTTATCATAGCAATTCAAATGTTCTAATTGACAACCAGGCGATAAAGTTACATTCTGTTACTGTATTTGGTTTGCTTTTCTCGTACTAAGTACGGGTAAAGGCTATATTATATTCGCTCAGAACCCAAACTTTTGAAGAACCTGAGAGCCATAGTGAAGTGATATATACCAATCGACGCAGTTCAACGAATTGAGGTGATTTCTGTGTGTATGTGTGTTTGTCTGAGCGCAAAAAAGTCTAGCTCACTTTTTGGGCACTTGCCCTCACACGAGTTGCATTCCACTGGAAATCCTGTCCCATTGTTTCCTATTGAAAATTAGCCGGGTTGGACTATAGGCTTTGAAGCTATGACCAAAATACAATCTTTTTAAACCAAAATGCGTAAAAAACTTTGGGCACTTATTTTCAATCGATTTGCTCATTCATTGGTTTCATTCGACTTGGAATCCTGTCCCATTGTTTTTGGCCAGATCGCACCAGGGGCTTGGAAGTTATGACTAAAATACATTTTTTTAAACCGAAAACGCGTAAAAAAGTCTAGCTCACTTTGTGTGCACTTATCCTTAACCGATTTGCTCGCAACAAGATGCATTCGACTGGGATGCGAATGGGACTATGATTGATTGGGATCGATTGAATATTCACCTGGGCTTGGACGCTATGGCTAAAATATTATGTTTGCGTTACTCGTATACTAAGTATACGTAAAGGCTATATTTCCCATTGTTTCTTATTGGAAATTGGGCAAATATTTTATAGGAGGCTCGTAAACTCATTTTTCATTCGTAAAATGTATTTCAAACATTCACTTATTTTTAGGACACTTATGGGCTAAACACGCACGCAAACGTATTTATTGTGTTTGGTCCGTTAGTCTTAACCTATTTACTTACAACAAGTTCTTACATTATTCCTGTTTCATTGTATTCTATTAGAAATGGGCCATATCGGACTATGGGCTTAGAAGTTTAATAAATATATTTTTTGCAATTCTTGATCATAATACCTGGTTTACAGTTCGCGTTTGAGTAATAAAACGGCCTACTTTTCCATACCATTATGCAACTCAAATGAGTGGCATAAAATCCATTATAACACTCATTTGGGTTCTATAATGAAAAACCAACATCAGATTCAGAACAGAAGTTACATGATTACATTTTGTTGAATTAGTTTGGGTAAGTGTGCAAATAAAGTGTTCTCTGCGTCGCCTAATAAATGAAATATGTATGTAGTTTGATGGACATGACATCAAAATTTTTTAAAGGCAAGTTCATCTACGCTTCATGGTTTGCCGAACTATATAATGTGGCACGATAACATGGCATATGATTGTTCTCTTCAGCAACATGATTTATTAGCAAGAATGATCATGTGAAGTTAATTAAAATTTACTTTTTTGGAAAAGATGTTTAATTTTGATACACATAGTTAAGTTTGCCATCTTAGGGTGTTTTTAAGAGATATTGCGAAAAAAGATTCGGCTGCCGGTGGGACTTGAACCCACACTATTCCATTTAGTACACGGACGTATTACCAATTATACAACAGCTGCCCTTGCGAGAAGTTGTTCCATAACCAGCTAATAACGATGGGATATCAGTCAATTCCCCGTATCTATCGAATCTGCTTTGGCAACATTTCACACCCTGTTCTCTCTACCCAACTATGTGTATCAGAATTGAACAACAGTCGGTTTTTTCGCAATATCTCTTAAAAACACCCTAAGATGGCAAACTTAACTATGTGTATCAAAATTAAACATCTTTTCCAAAAAAAGAAAAAATCTGACTTCCCTCACAAGTCATCAATCAAGAAAAAGAGAAACGATGATACCCTGCAGTATCACACACCGCTGCTGGTCGGACGCTCGGTGGCAAGCGAGCCTCTATTGTCGTTGCAGAAGCAAACCCGCCTCAATACGACAAATAGAAGCACATGTTTGTGATTCAAACGCAACCGACTGTTGTTCAATTCTGATACACATAGTTGGGTAGAGAGAACAGGGTGTGAAATGTTGCCAAAGCAGATTCGATAGATACGGGGAATTGACTGATATCCCATCGTTATTAGCTGGTTATGGAACAACTTCTCGCAAGGGCAGCTGTTGTATAATTGGTAATACGTCCGTGTACTAAATGGAATAGTGTGGGTTCAAGTCCCACCGGCAGCCGAATCTTTTTTCGCAATATCTCTTAAAAACACCCTAAGATGGCAAACTTAACTATGTGTATCAAAATTAAACATCTTTTCCAAAAAAAAAGAAAAAATCTGACTTCCCTCACAAGTCATCAATCAAGAAAATAAAATTAAAATTTACATTTTTAGTACAGATTTATCATATTAAAGCCCATTTTTCATCATTGTAAAAAACAACTTACAACTCATGCTGAACGGCAAATGCTGGGTAAAGCGTACCATTGGTACTTCGCGTACCTGGAGGAATAAAATAGACCCCATCTTGCGGTCCTTAGCATCTTACCCAGCAACTCCTATCCCTACCTCCCCGTGGTGCTGGCCGGGATACGAGCAACCTTAGGGAAGATCGGGTAACCAACCCCGGTGGGAACTATGGTCGTATGCTGACAGGGAAGGGGGGGTTTGCTCCTCTCCGGAGGTGCAAATCTTACTGAGCGTCTGTTCTCCATGTCAGGATCGGCTCACAACAGCGTCTGTTCTCCATGTTAGGGGCGGCTGATTATCGCCCCTGCGACGAAAAGGGACTAGCGATTGGAAACTCGGTTCGTGGAACTGCAAATCTCTCAACTTCATCGGGAGCACACGCATACTCGCCGATGTGCTCAAGGACCGTGGATTCGGCATAGTAGCGCTGCAGGAGGTTTGTTGGAAGGGATCAATGGTGCAAACGTTTAGAGGTAATCATACCATCTACCAGTCAGACCGCATAGTGCTTTCGTGCTGTGCGGTTCTTTCTCTCTTTGCGGAAGGAAGTTTTTAATACTACCCGAAGCTATTTTAATTTCAACGGTGCTTCTTAGCGCTATTTGTACCCACTGATCCCGTTACGATCTTTGCAAGAACCCGTGCCTTCGTTTTACGTTGGACCAGTTTGCGGAAGTAAAATTCCGACAAGCGGTGGTAATCCTGCAGGGACACCGTTCTGGGAAAAAACCTCTTAGAAGGTCACGTCTCCACGCTCAGCAATGAGTATTAACAAAAACAAGAGGAAGGGGGAATCTCTGAATTCTCCACTTCCTTCAAAGAAACAAGGTTTCAAGACCGTCC
Source organism: Armigeres subalbatus (assembly GCF_024139115.2). Classification (NCBI taxonomy): domain Eukaryota; kingdom Metazoa; phylum Arthropoda; class Insecta; order Diptera; family Culicidae; genus Armigeres; species Armigeres subalbatus. The sequence continues at coordinate 112,701,287 of NC_085139.1, read as the reverse complement.
TGCCCAAGCGCGGAAAAAATAGAAGGAAGCTGGAGACTTCAGATATTTCTTCTAAATTTAATGTTGACATTGTTTCTTCTCCTATCGAACTGAGCAATCAGTTCGATTTGATTAATGATGAAATTGAGCAAATCGAATCTACTTTTAGCCCAGGTGATTCGATTCATGCGAAGAAACCAAGGATTCCGCCAATTATGGTATCTGTTGCCGAGTTTTCTGGCTTTAGGAATGAAATCTTGAGTAACCTTCAGGGGATCAAGGTTTCATTTCAGATTGCTAGGAAGGGTGACTGCCGCGTTTTGCCGGGATCCTTTGACGATCGCAAACGTCTTCTTCAGTATTTAACTGAGAAGCGCCATAAATTCTTCACATACGACGACAAAACTGAGCGATTGTTCAAAGTCGTCTTGAAAGGTCTCCCCAGTGATGACAAATCACTGGATGTGATTAAAATTGAAATTTCTCAATTACTTGGATTTTCACCAGTCCAAGTAATTAAGATGAAAAGAAATCCACTCTGGTACTTCCCAGAGGGTATTTCTCAAGAATTTTATTTAGTTCATTTTAACAAAAGTGAACTAAATAATATGAAAAGTTTGAAAAGGCCTGTATTATGTCTCATGTCCGTGTTACATGAGAACATTTCCGCAGGCCTGGGGAAATTTCCAAACCCTACCCAGTGCCGTAAGTGCCAAAAGTGGGGTCATGGAACCAAACATTGTCACATGGATGCTAAATGCATGATTTGTGGTGGAACCTCTCACGCCAAGGACGCATGTCCTGTGAGAGAAGATTCCAATAAATTTAAATGTGCAAATTGTGGGGGCAATCATAAATCCAATTTCTGGGAATGCCCTTCACGCAAAAAAGTTTTGAATTCCCGTGCAAAATTGATGACGGGAAATTCCAATCGGATCCAAGATTCGACGGGTAGAAATTTATCAAACGCTCAAACTTCGAAACCGGTTACCGGTCGAGCAATTCATACCCACCACAATTCACAAACAAATTTTGCCGCTCGTCAGCGGGTAGCAAGCACTTCAGTAAATTCCAATTTTTCCAATGTACCTACGTATGCACACATCGCTGCTGGTAGACCAAATTTCTCATCTCAAAATGAGGTTTATACCCATGTCCCAACGGAAAATAATGGTCATGTTACCGATTCAGGTAGCATGACTGCTTCCGATTTTGATTTTTTAACGGAACAATTGCCAAACGCCAAAGTTGTTAAGAAAATTATTTTTGAGCTTTTTAGTGGAATGTCTTCACTTGTCATAAGACGAGTTAGTACAATCCCATTGAATTCCACCACTTAAGTGGTGGAATTCAATGGGATTGTACTAACTCGTCTTATGACAAGCCAAAGTTGTTCCAATTTTGAAGCCGGACAAAAATCCAGCTGAGGCTTCTAGTTATCGCTCAATCAGTTTGCTTTCTTCAATAAGCAAACTGTTCGAAAAGATTATTTTAGCATTTGACAGTGTTTGGCATGAAGGATTGATTGTAAAATTGATGAATTTTAATTTTCCTCTGTACATCATTAAACTGATCCAAAATTATTTATCAGATCGCTCACTGCAGGTAAACTACCAGAATACTAAATCTGATAGATTACCTGTAAGGGCTGGTGTCCCCCAAGGCAGCATACTGGGGCCCATATTGTATAACATTTTTACTTCTGACTTACCTGATTTACCCCGAGCAGCACAAGCCAGACAAAAATGGTTGCCGCAACTTGATTATGACTGAATCCGGTCACATATATGTTGCAATAACCAATATGGAACATGTGTGCTGCTAGGGACCACCAGGGTGTCAAAAATCTTTGTTTGCAGATGACACGGGCCTTTCAGCCAAAGGGCGAAGCCTTCGTGTCATTTGTAGTAGATTGCAAAAAAGTTTGGATATTTTCTCCACTTACTTGCAAAAATGGAAAATTTCCCCGAATGCTTCCAAAACTCAGCTTATAATTTTCCCACATAAGCCGAGAGCTTCTTATTTGAAACCTTCTAGCAGACATATTGTCACTATGAATGGGGTTCCAATGGGGTTGAATATATATATCCACTTATAAACAGAAAATCAAAACTTTGTCTTAAGAACAAACTTTTGATTTACAAACAAATTTTTAGACCTGCAATGTTGTATGCTGTGCCAATATGGGCTAGTTGTTGCAATACCAGAAAGAAGGCACTCCAGAGGATTCAAAATAAATTTTTGAAAATGATTCTGAAGTTGCCTCCGTGGTATAGTACCAATGAACTTCATAGAATTTCTAATATTGAGACATTGCAACAAATGTCCAACAAAATAATTTCCAATTTTAGACAAAAATCGTTGCAATCTTCTATTGCAACGATCAACTCCTTGTACCCTTAGATTAAATAGGTTAAGATTAGTTTACGTTGAAAACATTGTAATTCCTACATGGTTCAATTCAACCAGAGGAAAACATTCTAACTGCCAGAGGCAATTGAAATGTATTAATAATAACTAAAAGCGTAACATAGCAAATAAGGATGATAGTGTTAAGAAAACACGGAACACCTAGTCTAAGAGATGAATGCATGTATTAGATAATTAGCAATTAAAATTAGTTTAAAAAAAAAATAAAAAAATAAAATAAAAATACCATCTACCAGAGCTGCGGCAACACACACGAGATGGGAACAGCTTTCATAGTGATGGGCGATATGCAAAGGCGTGTGATCGGGTGGTGGCCGATCAATGAAAGAATGTGCAGGTTGAGGATCAAAGGCCGGTTCTTCAACTTCAGCATAATCAACGTCCATAGCCCACACTCCGGAAGCACTGATGATGATAAGGACGCATTCTACGCGCAGCTGGAACGTGAGTACGACAGCTGCCCAAGCCACGACGTCAAAATCATCATAGGAGATTTGAACGCTCAGGTTGGCCAAGAGGAGGAGTTTAGACCGACTATTGGAAAGTTCAGCGCTCACCGGCTGACGAACGAAAACGGCCTACGACTAATTCATTTCGCCGCCTCCAAGAATATGGCCATTCGCAGCACCTACTTCCAACACAGCCTCCCGTATCGGTACACCTGGAGATCACCACTGCAGACAGAATCACAAATCGACCACGTTCTGATTGATGGACGGCCCTTCTCCGACATTATCGACGTCAGGACATATCGTGGCGCTAACATCGACTCTGACTACTATCTGGTGATGTTTAAACTGCGCCCAAAACTATCCGTCATCAACAATGTTCGGTACCGACGACCGCCGCGGTACGACCTAGAGCGACTAAAGCAACCTGATGTCGCCACTGCATACGCGCAGTATCTCGAGGCAGCGTTGCCGGAAGAGGGTGAGCTCGATGGGGCCCCTCTTTAGGACTGCTGGAATACAGTCAAAGCAGCCATTAACGATGCAGCGGAGAACAACGTCGGGTATATGGGTCGAAGTCGACGGAACGATTGGTTCGACGATGAGTGCAGACAGATTCTGGAGGAGAAGGACGCAGCGCGGGCGGTCGCGCTGCAGCAAGGTACCCGGCAGAACGTGGAACGTTATAGACGGAAGCGGAGACAGCAGACCCGCCTTTTTCAGGAGAAGAAACGCCGCCTGGAAGAAGCGGAGTGTGAGGAGATGGAACAGCTGTGCCGTTCTCAAGAAACACGCAAGTTCTATCTGAAGCTCAACGCATCCCGCAAAGGCTTCGTGCCGCGAGCCGAAATGTGCCGGGATAAGGATGGGAGCATCTTGACGGACGAACGCGTGGTGATCGAAAGGTGGAAGCAGCACTACGAGGAACATTTGAATGGCGCTGAGAGTACAGGCAGTGAAAGTCAAGGCAGCGGAGGAGATGGCTACGTCAGTTCAGCGGACAATGGAAGCCAACCAGCCCCCACCTTGAGGGAAGTTAAGGATGCCATTCAACAGCTAAAGACTAATAAAGCAGCTGGTAAGGATGGTATCGGAGCTGAGCTCATCAAGATGGCCCCGGAAAAGCTGGCCACTTGCCTGCACAAACTGATAGTCAGAATCTGGGAAACCGAACAGCTACCGGAGGAGTGGAAGGAAGGGGTTATATGCCCCATCTACAAGAAAGGCGACAAACTGGAGTGTGAGAACTTTCGAGCGATCACCATTCTTAATGCCGCCTACAAAGTGATATCCCAGATCATCTTCCGTCATCTGTCACCATTAGTGAACGAGTTCGTGGGAAGTTATCAAGCCGGCTTCGTTGACGGCCGCTCGACAACGGACCAGATCTTTATTGTACGGCAAATCCTTCAAAAATGCCGTGAATATCAGGTCCCAACGCACCATCTGTTCGTTGATTTCAAGGCGGCATACGACAGTATAGACCGCGTAGAGCTATGGAAAATTATGGACGAGAACAGCTTCCCTGGGAAGCTTACCAGACTGATCAAAGCAACGGTGGATGGTGGGCAAAACTGTGTGAAGATTTCGGGCGAACACTCCAGTTCGTTCGAATCGCGCCGGGGACTAAGACAAGGTGATGGACTTTCGTGCCTGTTGTTCAACATTGCGCTAGAAGGTGTCATGCGGAGAGCCGGGTGTAACAGCCGGGGTACGATTTTCAACAGATCCAGTCAATTTATTTGCTTCGGATGACATGGACATTGTCGGCCGAACATTTGCAAAGGTGGCAGATCTGTACACCCGCCTGAAACGTGAAGCAACAAAAGTTGGACTGGTGGTGAATGCGTCAAAGACAAAGTACATGCTTGTGGGCGGAACCGAGCGCGACAGGGCCCGCCTGGGAAGCAGTGTTACGATAGACGGGGATACCTTCGAGGTGGTCGAGGAATTCGTCTACCTCGGATCCTTGCTAACGGCTGACAACAACGTTAGTCGTGAAATACAAAGGTGCATCATCTGTGGAAGTCGGGCCTACTACGGGCTCCAGAAGAAACTGCGGTCGAAAAAGATTCGCCACCGCACCAAATGTGTCATGTACAAGACGCTTATAAGACCGGTTGTCCTGTACGGACACGAAACATGGACAATGCTCGAGGAGGACTTGCAAGCACTAGGAGTATTCGAGATACGGGTGCTTAGGACCATCTTTGGCGGTGTGCAAAAAGACGGTGTGTGGCGGCGAAGAATGAAGCATGAGCTCGCCCAACTCTACGGCGAACCCAGTATCCAGAAGGTAGCTAAAGCCGGAAGGGTACGATGGGCAGCACATGTTGCAAGAATGCCGGACAGCAACCCTGCATCGCTTCTGATCCGGCAGGTACGAGACGGCGTGGAGCGCAGCGAGCGAGATGGGCAGACCAGGTGCAAAACGACTTGGCGAGCGTGGGGCGTATCCGAGGATGGAGAGATGCGGCCTCGAACCGTGTATTGTGGCGTCAAATTGTTGATTCAGTGTTATCTGTTTAGATGTAAACTAAATAAATGAAATGAAACTTGTGAAGCATAAGTGATAGAAAAATGGTTTCTTCAGCAAAGTTGCTGAAAATTAATTGCTTTAAAACTTTATGGAACATTGCACAAGGCTACACCTAAAAATTAAAAAATAATATTATAAACTTCTGAAATATAGGTACTACCCTTATTTCCCTACATGGAAAAAAAATCGTCAAAAAATATGACATTTTTCCCCCAAAGACACTATATATCTAAAACTAATAGTTTAGGCGCAAATATTTTTGTCTTGCTAGATTCGACTCTGGGACCATTGTGCATTGTGCACTGAAAATAGGCCATTTTGTTGTAACAGTGAATCAGCTGACTAGATAACGAGAAAAGGAAACGAACTTTATATTGATATCAAGGCATGTAATGCTCATTCCTGCCTCAGCGCAGCCTGTTATCTATTGTATACTTTGAAGAGATGTAATCTGTTTGCAAGAGGTAGGCTGAGTATTTTGTTTACCCAAAAGATGTGTGAATGTGCCAAAAACCACAGAAAACACTTCATTGAGCTGGATCGTTTTTCTTTAAAAAGTAGTACAAGTTTTCAATAACACCCAAAAAAATCTGAACGTTGTTTCCACCTGAAAAAGTACGTAGATCTTGTCCACCTGAAATTCACGTAACTTTCACCTGATTTTTTGATAGAATTTTCATTCTACGTGAAAATCAGGTAAGTTCTACCTGAGTTTTGGATAGAGTTCACCGGACACGTAAGTTTCACCTGAATTTTCTGAAGCATTTGCAGTTACGTGTGTACGTAAAATGTACCTGAAAATTCAGGTGGAAATAACGTTTAGATTATTTGGAGTGAACATTTATTCAAGAAAAAAGTCATTAAATTTCCGAGGGCTACTAAGATGTTTTATGCTCGTAAGAATTCATTCAAATATTACCTCAAGCTTCAAATATATTTTTCATATACTTTTTGGCTCAATTTAAACCATAATGTAATTTAAACCATAATCTATTGTTTTAACACGTTGATAATGTGGTCTTCGATTTGGGTCAGTTTTCTGAATCAGAAAATTAGGCTCTAAATAACCATTTAATTTGTGGCCTTTTTATGAACTTTGGGTCATGCATGGAAAAAGGCAAATCACAATCAAGGCAATCTTTGCCAAAACAATCCAACATGTGTAGGCTTTCATTTTAAATCACATTTGTAATCAGCGTAAGAACCGGATACAAACTAAACTAGTTGAAATAATTTTGCAACAACAAGCAAATCTCCGTATTCTGCTTCCATTTCCGTCTACATCATTTGGAATTGGCGGTGGTTGATCTACCTCGCGTTGATAAAGTTTATTGCCTTACTGACCATTGCATTAATGTCAATACTTCAGGAATATTTATCGTTTTCGCACATAAATGTTCCTGGTGAATGATGCAATGTGCAGGGAAATATCATCATATAGTTGAGCAATTTGTCTTTGATCCTAATTCCTTGGATCAGGAGAATGTCAACGTAATTAATATTGAGGTAAGCTTTGATACGTCCTCTTTTTTTGTAAACGTCTTAAGCTATGAATAATAATTTGTGAAATATTTATTGACTGGTTGCGTTATTTTGGGTGTGTTGCTCTTATTGATATTTGTCTGTATCATCGAGCCGATTTCAATTACAAGGACGTTACGCAGCATAAAGAATATTCTCGATTATCTACACTTACTTGCTCTGTAAGCTCGTTTCTTTATTTCTTTATTTTTTACATTCAACTGACCAACATTGGTCTTATTTACAGACCTATGACTATTTCGTAACAAGCATGAATAAAACAAATATCACATTTAAACGAAATCAATAAATGCACAAAACAAACCGTAAAACCTGAGAAAAAATACAATCTTGTTATCATCAATTTACGGCGTAAAGTTTACAATCCATAAAAAGTTTACTTAATAGCTCACAAACATTTTCAGTAAATGGTTTCCAAGTTGCATTCAAATTAGTATTTAATTCTCTATAGGAGTCGTTCAAGAATAACGTCACAGGTTTTAGGAGGGGGAAGCTGGGCTACGATTTTGTGACAATACATGTATTAGGTATACAAAATAGCGGGACAGAGGGAGGAGGGGGGTCTAGAAATCTCAAAAAGTAGTGGACGCGACGTTGAGTATCCCCATACTTCACTTCTTTTGGCCATGTCGATGCTTTCAGCGCCAACGGTTTTAATTCGATATTTGAGATATTTGCGTAGAATAATACATTTTTGCTAAAGCCGGCACTATCGGACGCGGAAACTGTTTTAGTATTCTGTCCCCCTGACGAGTGGTTGAACTCCAGATCGACTACATGTGTATTGAAAGATCTACAAGACAGCAAGAATTTTAAAATATAATTTAATGTTAGTTTCGACATAAGATGAAAGCTAGAAAACAAAAACCGAAATGAATCAGATGTTTGGTAATTTTAAATCGATTTAATTCCAGGAGGTTTTAAATAGAATTTCTGCAATAAAATAATAACTTAATAAGAAAAGGCAAAGGCTCAATGAACTAGTTAAACGTGTCATAAAATGTCGGTCTGAGCTGCCGTAATAATCCTACAAATCCACACGATTTTCGTTTTCATTCTCCTTCTTCCGAAATTGATGTTATTTCATGAACTTTAACGGGAGGAAGGAATCTCTAAAGGTCTCCTGGTCCCGGTTTCGGGAGAAAGAACCGGTCGAAGTGAATACCAACAACGCACTTTGGAGTAGCTAGAAAAATTGGTTGACCAAAACCCAATTTTCGTTTTTACCTAAAATTAATATAAAAAAATAATTGCCTTAAATTTGGCCTTGATTAAATCGGTTGCTATTGATTTTTATCGTGGTACTGAAAACAAGAATTTGTTCCACGGTTTTGAACACGTTTTCAACACGTTGTGATCATTATTTTCTCCTACGAGATGAACCGGCCATTGGTCGAATATCTCCTTAATAAAGATTATATTTTTCCGGGATTTTTCCTTGCTTGCTTAACACAAGAGAAGGATCTTCAAGTAAAAAATATAATGACTGCAAGTCGTACTCCCTATCAGGAGATGTCATATTTTCTTACGATTATGTACAAGCACCTGCCAAAATATGTGTAATGTGTATACATATTGCATAATTTTTAGGATTTTTAATATATTTAATATATATTATTAAAACATTTGATTTTCAGTGTCCACAGAAGATAGTCGAAGGCCAGTAAATCAACCGAAACATCCGGACAGTGTGGCAATTTTATTGTTTTGCCTTTACTAATGGTCGATAAAAACCCCAAGCAACAAAAGAATTTTAATATGGTAAATGTACTATATGTTAAATATGTTCAGGTTCATCCTGAGTATGATAAGGCCACTTATTTTGCTGTCAAGATTCAGCCAGGAAAAAAGCCAGGGAAAAAGCCCTGATGCCTGTTTCGATGCAATTGATGTTAGTCAGGGTTTGCAGTATCGCTCTCAATAGATAACGAACAACGATAAAACAGAGGCAAAAACTTTTCCGAATCATAACAAGCCATGATGACAAATTTATCAAACTTGTATACAAGTGCGAAAAAACAGAATCGGATAGGCAACCCTCACAGAAAAATGGTGATTCTCGCTTTGTTTTCGCTCATTTCGTGTAGGTTACTGCACAGCTGTGTAGAACAAGTTGAAATGCATCATCAGGGCCAGTGCTCCCCGCATTTGGAGCTTTCTAAAAGAAATTTATCATGGGGTATAGCCTCCCAAATCAGTTCTCTATCATGACAAGTTGCGAAAAAAGTCTCTCGCGGGATGCTACATATCATATATGAATACAGAGATGATAAGTGAAAGACTTGCTCATTTTCTTTAGGATTCAATCCCTGATGTTAATGTTAATTTAACGATAATACGCTTTTTTGAATGTTACGCAAGATTTTTATATTTTCAATGTTTTGTCATTGTTGAGGATTGTTTCAGTTTTAAATTATATTGTATACTAGTAGACCCGACAGACGTTGTCCTGCATAGTAGGCGAAAAGGGTGTTCTGAACTGTCCATGCAAATATATATATATATTTTTTTTAAGTTTTTCATGATATTCTCAACGCTATCGTGATTTTGCGTAAGGAAAGATCATATAAACCCGTCGAAAATAACAACAAACATATCTGCTGAAGGAATGAGGAAAATCCATCCAGCCGTTTTCGAGTTATGCGGATACGAACACAGATCATTTCATTTTTATATATAGAGAAGATTCTTTTAAAATGTCAGGAAAGGAAATCTATTTGTATTAGGCTAATTTGTATCGTAGATGCATAACACTCCATAAAACGCCAACATATAATTTTGGCCAGGATTGTGGTCTAGTTGCCCCCTAGTGCATCGTCGAAAATGTTGATCGTGAGCACAGCGTGCTTTTTTTTTTGTTTACCAACATTGATGAGCTGGACCAGTCTCGAGCAGATCCAGACGAGATGCCATCCACAAATCGTAATGGGTGATATCGATATAAATTTATCGTTCCAGTCGGATGCCGGTTGATATTTAGGAATGCTTTGAGATTTCGTGTGTTGGTCATATGGGAAGCCTGATTCGGGTTAGTGACTTTTGGTAATTGGCGCGTGTTCTTAGACGCCAGGATGTTTGCTCGCGAATCGTGTGATAATTGCCGTCAATTTTAATTGGTTTAGGAGTGAAAGTTAAGTAGGATATTTGCCTCCTCTACGATGACTCTCGACGCCTGAGATAGGCAAGCATGAAGCCGACGCTGCCAGTGAAAGACGCGATATGTCAGTTACTTTCCGACCAATTGATTAGTTGAAACGCTGGGTCAAGCACTTCGTGTAGCTACTCCGCCCTTCGATATCCGACCAACGGATTCAACCGACAATTGACCAATAGATTCTGGCAGTGACCAATGAGCTCTATCGCCCTCCACAGACTCACTAGAAGTCATGAAGAAAGAGCATTCGCATGATTTGTTTCAGGTCAAAAACGGTAATGTCTTCTCCTGCAGGTTCCCCGGAGCAGAACTCAAGTCTTTCAATTCGAGATTTCATTAGCAGAAGTTAGCCCTTACTGGTTTTAGGCGACTGTGTTTGATACGTATTAACTACGCAAAAGAAACACAATCGAAACGATCTAACATAAATATTTCGTAATCTGTTCTAAAAAAATTCTTCAACCACCTCCGATTGCCATTACAGATCTTACTTGGACCGCTGCGCTACCGATAAAGCCATCCTCTCAAGTCAATTCAGAAAGCTACTTTCTCACGCGCGTTTGCAGTTTTGCTGAAAATTCTAAATGGTTCATTATTCAAAAATTTTAGTGGAGCAGGTTTATCGGCAGCGAGTGAAAAATGGAAGAGAAAATTGCATTTGCGCAATTCCGATGTCATCGAAGACAGACATGATTTACCGCTTATCGGCTACAGGCGCCATTTTTGTGAATAATTTTCTTCAGCAACTACCAGCCGACGGCCGCCATTGGCAAACATTTCTCTCAATGTCTTTATTATTATTATTTAATCAGACTAAGGCCGAAGTGGCCTGTGCGGTATATAAGAGTCTTCTCCATTCGGCTCGGTCCATGGCTACACGTCGCCAACCACGCAGTCTACGGAGGGTCCGCAAGTCATCTTCCACCTGATCGATCCACCTTGCCCGCTGCGCACCTCGCCTTCTTGTGCCCGTCGGATCGTTGTCGAGAACCATTTTCACCGGGTTACTGTCCGACATTCTGGCTACGTGCCCGGCCCATCGCAGTCGTCCGATTTACGCGGTGTGAACGATGGATGGTTCTCCCAACAGCTGATGCAATTCGTGGTTCATTCGCCTCCTCCACGTACCGTCCGCCATCTGCACCCCACCATAGATGGTACGCAGCACTTTCCTTTCGAAAACTCCAAGTGCGCGTTGGTCCTCCAAGAGCATCGTCCAGGTCTCGTGTCCGTAGAGGACTACCGGTCTAATTAGCGTTTTGTAGATTGTCAGTTTGGTACGGCGGCGAACTCTATTCGATCGGAGCGTCTTGCGGAGTCCAAAGTACGTACGATTTCCAGCCACTATGCGTCTCCGAATTTCTCTGCTGGTGTCATTTTCGGCAGTCACCAGTGAGCCCAAGTACACAAATTCTTCTACCACCTCGATTTCGTCACCACCGATGCAAACTCGCGGTGGGTGGCTCACATTGTCTTCTCTTGAACCTCTTCCTATCATGTACTTCGTTTTCGACGTGTTGATGACTAGTCCGATCCGCTTAGCTTCCCTCTTCAGTCTGATGTAGGCTTCCTCCATCTTCTCAAAGTTACGTGCCATAATATCTATGTCGTCGGCGAAGCCAAATAGCTGGACGGACTTATTGAAAATTGTACCACTCGTGTTAATCCCTGCTCTTCGTATTACCCCTATAAAGCGATGTTGAATAGCAAACACGAAAGACCATCACCTTGCCGTAACCCTCTGCGGGTTTCGAAGGGACTCGAGAATGCCCCTGAAACTCGAACTACGCACATCACCCGATCCATCGTCGCTTTGATCAACCGTGTCAGTTTATCCGGAAAACCGTGTTCGTGCATTAGCTGCCATAGCTGGTCCCGATCGATTGTATCATATGCGGCTTTGAAGTCGATAAATAGATGATGTGTGGGCACGTTGTATTCGCGGCATTTCTGCAGTACTTGGCGAATGGCGAACACCTGGTCCGTGGTGGAGCGTTCGCCCATAAAACCCGCCTGGTACTGCCCCACGAACTCCCTTGCAGTTGGTGCTAGTCGACGGCATAAAATTTGGGAGAGTACCTTGTAGGCGGCGTTCAGCAATGTGATTGCGCGGTAGTTGCTACAATCCAGCTTATCGCCCTTTTTGTAGATGGGACACACGACACCTTCCATCCACTCCTGCGGTGAAACTTCCTCCTCCCAAATCTTGGTAATGACCCAGTGCAGCGCTCTAGCCAGTGCCTCACCGCCGTGTTTAAATAGCTCTCCTGGTAGTTGGTCAACCCCAGGGGCTTTGTTGTTCTTCAGCCGGCCAATCTCCTCCTGGATTTCCCGGAGATCCGGAGCCGGTAGAATTATGTCCTGCGCGCGTTCTCCCAGGTCCATCACCATACCGCCATCTTCGTCTGCCACATCGCCATTCAGGTGTTCTTCGCAGTGCTGCCGCCACCTTTGGATCACCTCACGCTCGTTCGTAAGAAGGTTCCCGTTTATGTCCTTACACATATCAGGCTGTGGCACGTGGCCCTTACGTGAACGGTTTAACTTCTCATAGAACTTTCGTGTGTTATTAGCGCGGTACAGTTGCTCCGTTTCTTCACGGTCTCGATCTTCCTGCTGGCGCTTTTTCCTCCGGAAAATCGAGTTTTGTCTGTTCCGCGCCTGTTTATATCGTGCCTCGTTTGCCCTCGTGCGGTGTTGCAGCAATCTCGCCCATGCTGCATTCTTCTCTTCCACTAACTGCTCACATTCGCCGTCATACCAGTCGTTTCTCTGATCCGGGGCACCGTGCCAAGTGCAGCGGTTGCGGTACTACCAATGGCGGATCGAATATCTCTCAGCCATCTTCAAGAGACGCTGCGCCTAGCTGCTCTTCCGTTGGAAGTGCCACTTCCAGCTGCTGCGCGTATTCTTGGGCTAGTCTACCATCTTGTAGCCGTCCAATGTTAAGCCGCGGCGTCCGACTTCGACGCGTGTTGTACACCGTCGAGAGTTTTGAGCGCAGACATACTGCGACGAGGTAGTGGTCGGATTCAATATTCGCACTGCGGTAAGTGCGGACGTTCGTGATGTCGGAGAAGAATTTACCGTCGATTAGAACGTGGTCGATTTGGTTTTCCGTTTCTTGGTTAGGTGATCTCCATGTGGCCTTGTGGATATTTTTGCGGGGAAAGAAGGTGCTTCGGACTACCATTCCGCGGGAGGCTGCGAAGTTTATGCATCGTTGGCCGTTGTCATTCGATACGGTGTGCAGACTATCCGGTCCGATGACCGGTCTATACATTTCCTCCCTTCCTTTCCTACCTGTGCGTTCATGTCACCGATGACGATTTTAACGTCCCGCAGTGGGCATCCATCGTATGTCTGCTCCATCTGTGCGTAGAACGCTTCTTTCTCGTCGTCGGGTCTCCCTTCGTGTGGGCAGTGCACGTTGATGATGCTATAGTTGAAGAAACGGCCTTTAATCCTCAGCTTGCACATCCTTGCGTTGATTGGCTGCCACCCAATCACGCGTTGGCGCATCTTACCCAGCACTATGAAGCCGGTTCCCAGCTCGTTGGTGGTGCCACAGCTTTGGTAGAAGGTAGCCGCTCGATGCCCGCTTTTCCACACTTTCTGTCCTGTCCAGCAAATCTCCTGCAGCGCCACGACGTCGAAGTTGCGGGGATGTAATTCATCGTAGATCATCCTGTCGCAACCTGCGAAACCTAGCGACTTGCAATTCCATGTTCCAAGCTTCCAATCGTGATCCTGTATTCGTCGCCTAGGTCTTTGCCGATTATATCGAGTCGCATTATCTCTTATATTGTTCGTAATGGTTGGTTTTCTAGGCGGCTTATTGGGCCTGCGCAAACCTCCTGTCTCGTCGGAGGGCCGTCGTGTCAGGGCTGTTTAGCGTCCCACCTAACACCAGGACTTGGGCTTGTGCGCTTTGAGCGGCACACGGTCGCTTTGGTGGGGCCTACTTGCGGATACATGCAGCTTTTTATAGAGGTTTAACAGGGCCCACTGTCAAACCCCACCACATCCTAGGCAGGCGCCACAACTCGCAGATGGCCTGGGGAGGGATCGTCAAGCCCTTGGACATAGTCCCTGCTGCCCGGCTCTCAATGTCTTTGCCAGTCACTAATAGCAGCAAAAAGAAAGTTAGAATTTTGTGAGAAAATTTCACTTGTGCGGCAATTTCTAATACGGCAATCAAAACCTTCTTCTTCATAAAATGATGATCATGGAAAAGGACCGCCTATGCAATCACTATAAGTATGCGAGAATATTTCGGGGTATACTACTGCTCCCAATGACGACAAAATTTCTGTAGCAACCACCACCGACGGCCATCATTGATGGATAAATTTAGAAATCTTGATGATGTTGGTGATGACTACCGCACGATTATTTACAGTAAACAGGATCTGCGACATTCGCCAATTACGCGGCGAGAGAGCACCACTAATGTGGATGCTGGGATCGCTAAGACCCCTTTGGACCGCTCTCTGCAAAATCTCGAATAAATTGAATCGCGCGAGCGGGATGTTTTCTTGTATCTTATGAAGTAAGCTCATTAGCTCCGGCCCTTCGTTATTCGTAATGAGCGCCCATAAAATTTGCACTCATAACCAGGGATCGTAATGCTCCCTCATTCTTACGAGCAGAGGATGCTCACCCACGCAGATTTTCGCCGCATTTTGCGGGATAGAAAAAAGTCCTGATGAGAGATAACTAATATATTTCTCCCTCACTGTCACACAGTGGGACGGATTGAAAAAAAGACGGTCAAAAGTACAAATATGGCTTAGAATGAGAACAAATGGGTTTATTATACTTACTGTGATGAAATTTTATCATTTTCAACTACATTCATAACGATTGTTGTGATTGTAGCATGCAGTACATATACATACATTTTCATGTATTTTACGTCATTTTCAAATGGCTCGGAAAAAACCTGCGGGCCCTGGCGGGCCCTAAATTTGGTTTAGTTTGAAAATATATAATGTAAAGTAGTAGCCATGCGATTTTCAGCGCTGGGTAATGATGGGTAAATTGTTTTCTGACCACATGAAAACACAACGAAATGAGTAAATTTCGAAATAAGCCCAAATTCAACTCCATAAGCCAAGGGTGAATATTTCATGAATTTGTGATACAATGCATGTAATTGATAGTTGATTATGTTATCTTTAAAGATGTATTGAGTTTGAAATGATTGAATAACAAATTTGAAAAATATTGCAAAGATATAATACTTCATATTTATATATTATCAATGGTGTTGAAAACAGTTTTCATGCCAACTTCAAAGGTACCCCAATGAGCACAATATCGTCAAATTGACTCAACCAAAGTAATTTACAATGTTTTATAACCTGTATAATGCGAGAAAAATATTTAAAAAATAGAATACATCATTTTGAAAAATGACCTTTCGACCCTCTTTCTAAGGATTCGTCCCTCTGTGTGTCAGTGCCGCGAAAAGTCGATTTGCTCGTTTTCTCACTTCTTTCAGCTTTTTCGTGCCTTCACCAATGAAAACAAGAGTAGATTTTATGGAGCGAATAATCTATCCCCAATAAGCAGTCGTTGTGGCGCTGTGGCTAGAGTGAGCCAGAGCCATTTTTGTTAGTGTTTTGGGTTCGAATCCAGTTGCGATCATGATTTTTTCTTTAGAAATGCACAGTGAGAATTTTAGCGAAAAATGAGTGAGGCGTAAGAATAATGAAACGAAAATGGAATCTCATAAAGTAGGCACGATTTTCGTTTATCTTTCAGGCTTGTTCTATATGAAAAAAGTAACGAGTGAAGATTTTGCTTCGGCACGAATTCGCTTGTTTTCGGGTCACCGAAACGAAAAGTACGAACCCTGCTACGGCGGGGCTAATGGGCTCACTAAATTGAATACAAAAAAAAAGACAAACAAAATCCCCTCCCCCCCCTCCGGAGAAAGATCCATGCATCGGCATCAGTGGCCGTCGTCGGAGTCTGTTGTGTACAGCGGATTGCGGTCCCAGCATCGGCATCGGTGGTGCTCGTCGGCGTGTAGCTGCAGAATTATCATTTCGTAACCTTCATCAGCAGTAATCAAGGAACATTTTCTGTGAATCGTGGTGAAGCATCGAGGGGTCATGCGCAACAATCGTCGATGTGTATCGAGGCGCATGAACCGGTCCTTTTCAGGATTTTAAATGGAAGACAATAGATGTGTGACGAATATTCTATATTTGAAAATTTTATGACGATCAGTGATGGCCGTTGGCAGTGGCTGCTGTAGTGAATTCAATCGCGACGGTAGCGTCTGCAACCATTTTGCATTGGAAAGTGCAATTTTATTGCTTGATTGTGCTTAACAAATGCAAAGGCGCATCCTCAAGGGGGCTTCCATCGCCCGCTAAACTGACGTAGTCATCTCCTCCGCTGCCTTGACTTTCACTGCCTGTACTCTCAGCGCCATTTAAATGTTCCTCGTAGTGTTGCTTCCATCTTTCGATCACCACACGTTCGTCCGTCAAGATGCTCCCATACTTATCCCTGCATATTTTGGCTCGTGGCACGAAGCCTTTGCGGGATGCGTTGAGCTTCTGATAGAACTGCTGTTCCATCTGCTCACACTCCGCTTCTTCCGGGCTGCATTTCTTCTCCTGAAAAAGGCGGGTCTGCTGTCTCCGCTTCCGTCTATAACGTTCCACGTTCTGCCTGCGCGACTTCCCACTGCCACTGTCTGCACTTTTCGTCGAACCAATCGTTCCGTCGACTTCGTCCCACATGCCCGACGTTGTTCCCTACTGCGTCGTTAATGGCTGCTTTAACCGTATTCCAGCAGTCCTCAAGAGGGGCCCATCGAGCTCACCCTCTTCCGGCAACGCTGCCTCGAGATGCTGCGCGTATGCAGTGACGACATCAGGTTGTTTCAGTCGCTCTAGTTCGTACCGCGGCGGTCGTCGGTGCCGAACATTGTTGATGACGGATAGTTTTGGGTGCAGTTTAACCATCGCCAGAGTCGATGTTATTATTTTATTTATTCAGACTAAGGCCGATGTGGCCTGTACGGTATAAGAGTCTTCTCCATTCGGCTCGGTCCATGGCTACACGTCGCCAACCACGCAGTCTACGGAGGGTCCGCAAGCTAACTTCCACCTGATCGATCCTCCGTGCCCGCTGCACACCTCGCCTTCTTGTGCCCGTCGGATCGTTGTCGCGAACCATTTTGACCGGGTTACTGTCCGACATTCTGGCTACGTGCCCGGCCCTCCACAGTCGTCCGATTTTCGCGGTGTGAACGATGGATGGTTCTCCCAGCAGCTCATGCAACTCGTGGTTCATTCGCCTCCTCGACGTACCGTCTGCCATCTGCACCCCACCATAGATGGTACAAAAACTCCCAGTGCGCGTTGGTCCTCCACGAGCATCGTCCAGGTCTCGTGTCCGTAGAGGATTAACAGTCTAATGAGCGTTTTGTAGATTGTCAGTTTGATACGGCGGCGAACTCTATTCGATCGAAGCGTCTTGTGGAGACCAAAGTAAGTACGATTTCCAGCCACTATGCGTCTCCGAATTTCTCTGCTGGTATCATTTTCGGTAGTCACCACCTCGATTTCGTCACCACCGATGCAAACTCGCGGTGAGTGGCTCACATTGTCTTCTCTTGAACCTCTTCCTATCATGTATTTCGTCTTCGACGTGTTGATGACGGACTTATTGAAAGTTGTACCACTCGTGTTAATCCCTGCTCTTCGTATTACCCCTTCCAAAGTGATGTTGAATAGCAGACATGAAAGATCATCACCTTGCCATAACCCTCTGCGCGTTTCGAAGGGGCTCGAGAATGCCCTTGAAACTCGAACTACGCACATCACCCGATCCAGCGTCGCTTTGATCAACCATGTCAGTTTATCTGGAAATCCGTGTTCGTGCATTAGCTGCCATAGCTGGTCCCGATCGATTGTATCATATGCGGCTTTGAAGTCGGTGAATAGATGATGTGTGGGCACGTTGTATTCGCGGCATTTCTGCAATACATGCCGTACGGCGAACACCTGTGTGTGGTAGAGCGTTCACCCATAAATCCCGCCTGGTACTTCCCCACGAACTCTCTTGCACTTGGTGTTAGTCGGCGGCTTAACATTTGGGAGAGTACCTTGTTGGCGGCGTTCAGCAATGTGATTGAGTCGATGTTAGCGCCACGATATGTCCTGACGTCGATAATGTCGGAGAAATGCTGTCCATCAATCAGAACGTGGTCGATCTGTGATTGTGTCTGCAGTGGTGATCTCCAGGTGCACCGATACGGAAGGCTGTGCTGGAAGTAGGTGTTGCGAATGGCCATATTCTTGGAGGCGGCGAAATCAATTAGTCGTAGGCCGTTTTCGTTCGTCAGCCGGTGTGCGCTAAACTTTCCAATAGTTGGCCTGAACTCCTCCTCTTGGCCAACCTGAGCGTTCAAATCTCCCATGAAGATTTTGACGTCGTGGCTTGGGGAGCTGTCGTACTCACGTTCTAGCTGCGCGTAGGATGCGTCCTTATCATCATCAGTGCTTCTGGAGTGTAGGCTGTGGACGTTGATTATGCTGAAGTTGAAGAACCGGCCTATGATCCACAACCTGCATATTCTTCCATTGATCGTCCACGCTCATGCATTTGCATATCGCCCATCACTATGAAAGCTGTTTCCAGCTCGTGTGTGTTGCCGCAGCTCGGGTAGATGATATGATTGCCTCTGAGGGTTCTTACACAAATTACGTAACGCTGTAGGTGGAGGGAGGGGGTCAGACCGAGCTATACGATCCATACAAACAAATTAAACCTTTCATACAATGGGGGAGGAAGGGGGTCCAAAATCATCAAATTTAGCGTTTCGTAATATGTGAAAGAAGCCTAAGTGTTCGGACCATTGATCCGTTCCAACAAACCTATTTTATTCCTTCAGGTACCTACGCGAAGTACCAATGGTACGCTTTCCCCAGCATTTGCCCTGCCATTGAACAAAAGATACTCAGAGCATTATTATTCGATATCAATTATAACCTTTCATCACAATTGAAAGTCAAGGAAACTTAGGTTTTCCATTTACCCCGTTCTACTGGGGTAAGTGAAAAAAACAGCTCCTTATTTTCAAATCTGTTTTTATAAATTTCTAGCAACGAATGAATTAGCGCACAGTTGGTACAAAATAATTGTTTTTGATTGTTTGCATTATTTGCATTTATATCATTTAAACTGATGTTACACTAATTTAAACATGAACTATCGATTTTTCCTTTTCCACCTCTCCAGATGTACCTTAATACAAAATTGTAGGATTTCAGTGCAATGATTGTAGTAAAATCTTCCGAATTTGTGTATGCCCAATTACAAATTTTGCAAGGTTCTTATACATAACTGTATTGAAAGCTGCCATCCGCTAATTGGAGACGTCTGGGAACCATAATACGAATATTGTATTGTCGACACCTTGCTTGATTTCCGTTTCAGAATGTTCTTCTCTCCTATGATGTAACTTTAGCAACTCTAGTGTAAAATAACACAAAATTGTAAAAAACAGCTATTTTATATTCCAAATCATTTCATGTAATCATGTTTTTAGAATATAAGTCAAGTTTTCCGGATATAATTTCGTAGAAAAGAATGTTCCTTCAATAATGTAATTATGTATAAGCTGTACACTATTGAACAGCGCATTCACGTTCCGTGTCGTGGCTAGGACAATTAGGAAATGTCAATTTGTAGGTGTTACAGGTGAGTAGCATCACTTCCATCCGTTAGGGGTGCAGAGAACTCTACGGCCTCTTATAGGTTCCACCGGAGGTTATGAAGCTGTTAAGGCATGTAAAAAATAACTGTAGGAATCTTTTTGGTATACCGTGAAACAGAAAGAACTAAGACGAAAGAAAGGAACGAGCTTGCGATCTAACCCACAACCTCCTGCTTATAGGTAGAAGCGGTAGCCACTAGATCACTGAGTTTGTCTCCGAAATCGATGCACATTTCACCAATATATATACAAGCTTCCCGTAGAAGCCATGGATCATAGAAATTTGCATAAATATTAAATGGGTTCAATCAATTTGTTTGATTCGTTTGCTAACATTCAGAAATGGTAATGGATCTACCCATTCGAAGCGAACATCAAGAAATCGTATGCTTGTCTAATTATCTTCATGAGAGCACAGAATTCGTGACGGAGCAGATCTGTTTGTGGTTCTTCAGTTTTCAATTAATCTTTTGAGATTTGAAGAAAACTTTTTTCCCGTGGGTTTCTAAAAATTTATTTATCATACCTTTCAATTTTTTTTATTAATCGAATTTGCTGATTTCAACATCTATTCTTTTTCTTCTGGAAAACTTTTAGACCAAAGATATTTTTAATCATTTAGTAATCTGGGTTCGATAATTTAGTAGTTTGCCAATAACTCATTCCAGAGGCTGAATTTATAAATACAAAGGTTTTCTACAACTCTGTCTAATAATTGCACTAGTTGCAACAACTAAAACTAAATGATTTATGTTTTGTTATCATCTTCTATTATAAGTTACTGCAACTAGCGCTTCAACTTCGTTATTAATGGAATTCAAAGAATGACTTGTTTGACAGAGTTGTAGAAAAACCTTCACTCTTAAAGTCCAGCGTACAACACGTTTTGGAATTTAGCCTGTGGAATGAGTTATTGACAAACTACTAAATGATCGAGCCTAGATTACTAAATGATCGAAAAAATCCTTTATTTTGATATCCTGAGCACTTTCTAGATTATAAAGTGCCTAAAGTACTAATGAACAATCAGAACTCTATTTTTTAGAATCCCAGAAACGTCTATGATTATTCTAAAGACTCCGATTACTTTTGAAATCACCATTTGATAACACACAGATTCTTGCCAGTTAATGACTTCATATTATGTTCTTACCATATTAATGGGTAGGGCAAAGCTTTGACTGTCCGGCCAATCAAATTTCATGCGTAGGACATTTCCTACTTGTCCTACCCACTCCCGGCGCCACTGATTTCGTGAATTGGCAAATTCATTAATATTGATATGGATATGGATTTGTTTCTGGTATACCCAAATGTAAGTTCATTCCGCACAAGTGTGCTAAACTCCACTCTTGAGATCGTCTTCAAAGCAAGTTAAAGGTTATTCATAAGAGTTCCATAAAACCGCTGTCAAAAAAGGGAATTTCTTTTCCGTGTAACTTTTTGTTATTGTTTTGTAGAAAAAGGATAATCGTAGAAATGGATGCCCAGAATTCGTTCGCGTGCTTGTAAATTTTTCTGCGCGTTCGAATTTCTGGTGAAAACAGATAAGAAAATCAGTTTGTTCAAGTGCGCCATCGTAATACTGTGATTTAGGCCAATTAATTAGAGTAAATAATAAATCGATATGCTGCTTTTTTTTTGGTGGCATTTCGATTTGCAAGGAAACATTTCTCGTGCTTCAAATTTTGGAAATCATCTTGAAATGCAGCGATTATTACTAATGAAAATGGATTTTGCAAAGATTAACGCCGATATACATTTTTTTATATCAGCATGGCTGCTACTGCACTGTGGCCAATTTTGACGGCCAAAATAACATTTTGCTTAACTTTCAAATACAATAAGTATTTTGCTAAAAGTTGCTGCAATAGGTTTCAACTTGGACTAGGCTTGCTTTTCAACTTTGTGGTCAATTAGCATGTTATACCATTTTAATTTGCCGGAAGTAAATGAATATAGTTTGCTTGATTTTTATTATCTGTTTCATTTTCAGAAGTGGCTCGGTAGTCATATGGCTACTGCTTCTGCCTCATACGCAGGAGGTCGTGGGTTAAATCCCAGGTCCGTTCCATTCTCCTACTTTGTATCTTTCTCTTTATTTCTCATGTTCTAACAATCGCTAGAACTGGAAATGGACTTCCATACCGTTTCCATTACTATTCCTGTACCTTCAACTTGAGTATTCTAACAGTAATCTGCTAGAATCGGAAATGAACTTATATAGCTCGTTTCCTACATCCAATTAAAAAAAATTCCATCAGTTACCTTCTCCTATCTATCACATTGGCAGCTCGTTAACCAAGACGGACCTCTGCCTCTCCAACCTAACCCATAAATTCCAACAAATTCCGCATGAACTCGTGGCAAGTGCAGAGGTATATTCGGCTTGCAGTGGGCGAGTGATTGCATCATCATTTCCTCCCCCTTCCCTACATTGACTTGCATTCTGACGTGGCAGGCGCCAGTATGACCTAACAAATGAGATCACCAGTACTTGTACATTGAAGATGTGTGCTAGTCCCAAGCAAACATCTGTTGGTTCCCTGTGCAAGAACAGCTGATCTGGTCATAATGGAGTAGCAACTACGAGCAGTCAATCAAGCTCAAGCTCAAGCTCTGTTTCATTTTCAGAAGTGGAATTCGACCAATAAACATCAAAATCTTAAATATGCGAATGCCCAGTTGGGAAAATGTATGTGTTTATTGTTTTCTTTGTTTGAAATATTTGGGGAACATGGAACAGAAACATCTGTTTTTAGCCATTCGATTGACCATAGTTCACGAGGTTCAACATAAACATTGTGTTCTTGTAATAAACCTTATTAAAACTACCAAGTTTTATTTAGGTGATGCGTAAGACAAGTCTTTGATCAATATATTCGACTTTAAGACAGTTTTCAAAATTAGTTTTATTGGAGTCCTCAAGATAATCATCAGGCCCCTAATAAGCTCATAAAGCATTTGACATTTGTGGTTTTATTGAACGTTTTATTCCGATTTTGAAGATAGCTACAAGTCTTCCAATAAGGCTAATCTCGCGGCATTGAGCAAAGCAGCGATAAAACCGTTAAAAAACTTCAATAAATCTATGAAGCCTTGAAAATGTTACTTGGGCAGTATATCAACATAGACATTCTTTTCACTCGTAGAAGACCATCTGAGATGAGTGAAAATCCTAGACATTGAACTCAAAGACTTATGACAAAAACGATAATTGATTTTATTTTAGTGATTGTGAAAAACCCATCAGTGAAGAAACAAAGCTTCGCTGAATCACTAACAAATTGGACATTCATGCGTAAATTCCAAACAGCCATTGGAAAGTTAATTATAATAATTTATTTGCGAAACCGGCAAAATCAGAGAATGGAATAGTATTGAAATGGAAGCAATTTATCTAAACAACCATCTCGAATCAGATTATCATTCATTAAATTCATATGGAATGTGATTTACAGCTTCACGCCCGATCAAGCAATTTCAGATGAAAGAGATCGCAGAAAGCTTGATCAGGAAAAAGGCGCCAAATATAGGCCAGTGATGCATTTCGTTTTCATCTAGCAAAATATCGTCGATGTGAGGCGTCGTGTATCCTACGCTTTGGCTTCTCTAGACCAGCTAAAACTGAATCACCGAATCATACCCGAATCCTAGCTCGTATGCAAATCGCGATATACCCCTTTCTATAATGTTTTGGCTATTTTCGGCATGAGCCAAATTATGCAATTAAGAAGTCTTTTTTTGCACTACATCTGTTCCAAGAAATGCTTCAATTATGAGAGCAGAGCTCCACAAAATATTACTTACGACAACTGCAGGCACTGCTGGGAGTATCGTGAGCCGGTGGTTTGTTACTGCCCCTGCCGAATACCAACTTCACGCTATCCATTAGGCTGCGTTCGTCTGTGTTTTTGTTCGGCGTCGCCATCATCTGATATTTTCCATGGGCTGCCAGTTTGGCATCCACGGTCAGCATTCCAACCACCAGGAAGACCCCCACCACACGGAAGAAGCACCCGCAACAGGAAGTCGAGCGCTTCATTGTTATTGCCACTGCTATTGGCTTTATGGATAATGTTGAACTCTGCACTTAGCTTTTTGCTCTCGTTTCCGATTTTTGCCAATGTGGGTTTAACAGTTTACACACTTAGAATCGCACCCAAATAACATTGAATACAGAAACAACAAATTTACACATTCTTTCGATTCATAGAAATTAATCCACAATATATTTTGGTTATAAGTGGCCACAAAATTGATCACAAAATATATCACTCTTCTCCTTTGTTACTTTATTCCGAAATTTAATCTGTTGGAGAAATTTGCATCACCATCGAATAACGATCTTCATCAATATATCACATTAATTCTTTTCTCCCAATGCCGTCAAACTTCCAACATCACACTAACCGCATCTGCCCGCGATACGTCTTCACCGGTCGACGATCAACGATCAAACTGATTAAGGCCAAACAACTCCCGATCGTCGAAGCCTTCACCCCTATCAGGTTTCCCACTTAGTCTGAAGACCTCACCAGCAGAAGAAACCACTTTTTCTCTTGAATTCTCTTTCTTCTCTTGCGATACATTTCCCCTGGCGTGCATTCGTGCGTATGCTCCACGGTTCCACTTTCTTCGGATCCATTGTCTCTCTGCAACGCTTATTGATCATCATCAGCAAGGCGAAGGCACTCTTCCGAATGGGTTGAATGCAAGTGAAGATCCCATTGACCTGTGGTCAGAGCCCCAGAGAGATTGCCCGTGACCAGCAATCATCAGCGTCATTGTCGTCGCCATCCAACTCATTCAGCCAAGTGCAGCGGACAAAAGAATGGGTTGGATGAAATGGTGTGTAAATAAAATCTCCCACGTTTTTAACTGGCTCTGAAAAAACTGACCTTGCGATAGGGAGAAGATCTATTTGGGCAGTGCCCCTAATATTGCCTCCAAAGTCGATTACTCGGCGTTTTACAACCGAATTAGTATAATTTTGGTATTTGCTTAGTATCAGATATCTTTTTACGAACAAACAATAAATCAGGTAATAATTTGAAATGCGGCGCAGAAATATAAACCGGAGACGGGATTAGGAAGTACTGCCCTGCTGGACCCATAATATTCACCGTAGTAATAATTTTCTATCGCTTTTTGTTGTTGTAGTTTTGTATCCCCGAGATCTTATGTGGATTTCATTGTTTTGGAATTATTCTTTGGTATGGCATAAATCAATGCCCTGTTATTATTGTTTGCATACAAGATGTTTTATTAGAAACCGTTGACCCACATGGGAAAAGTGGTTTTATTAGCCTCAGTTCCTTGTACTAACAAGTTCCGAAGCGGAGTCATTCTCGTAACAAGAATGGGACATGGTTTGAGAACAGGAATATTCTTGAGGGCTCAGTTACCACCCAAACCCAGTTTTTGTATTTCTAGTACCCTAAGATGTAACTAAAAGGCTATATCTCGCTTAACTTTTCAAAAGGACCTAAGTAACATTTTTTTCATGAATTAATTTGAATACTGCAATCAATAGCTTTCATGTTGTTCTGTTAATTTAATTTTAAGTCTGAACCAATTTAAACATCTATCAAAGACAAAAAGTTACGCTTGTAGATGCAAAGACCTGTATTCCATAAAGTCCTTGGGCGACTTAGAACATCTGTGCAACTCAGAAGAATACACAATTTTCCAGTTTAAATACTATAGGTCTATACAATAATAAAATACACATCAATTAACTGCTGCAACATGTACATTGCGTTTATAGATAAAAGAGATGTATATAATGGATTTCAAATGGATATATTCCAGGGAGTTCGGAGACCTTAGAAGTAATAATGACTTGCAAAACATGTATTTCACATATTTTAGTCATATTTAGCGAGGCAGACGTACACTACGATATACTCTTTTGCAAGCGAAGAGTTTCTGCTTCTGATGGATGAGCGTACGTATACTGGACCGGCCAGATCGATTCCGAGCTGGCCCATCAGTTGTTTGAGCGGCACGTTATACATCGGTGGACGATTTTTTGAACCAGGTTCCGGCCGCCAAGAGGCCAGTATTTTTGACGGATCGAGGA
Source organism: Armigeres subalbatus (assembly GCF_024139115.2). Classification (NCBI taxonomy): domain Eukaryota; kingdom Metazoa; phylum Arthropoda; class Insecta; order Diptera; family Culicidae; genus Armigeres; species Armigeres subalbatus. Next base: position 112,675,364 of record NC_085139.1, on the reverse strand, counting down.
AGGTAGGACCTGCATGAAGTGTTTTTTGGTAACAATGAGTTCGGTCAGGCGATACATGGCCGGAAGTACGATCTGGTGCTTCTTATCGATGGGGATATCCGGATGTGAGCGTTGTGCAACCGGCCGCCGGGACTGATTATGCCATCCACCAATTCTGGACACAGGAACTGAAGCGTTGATTTACGATCCACCTTCCCAGAGGCGGAAAATTGTCGAGTTTCCTTCCCGAAGTGCTCGTGATATGCCTGTCGAACCAAAGCGAGCAAGGTTCGGTCAATTTCGGCAACCTTCAGCGGACAAACCAGACGATCTTGACGACTCTTGTGGCGAATGCAGTTTTCACAGAAGCTGCGAACGAGTGAACCGATTCGCAGCAATGAACGAAGATTGGAATAGCGGTCAATTAGATCGTTGTAGAGATAGAGACAATCTTTAACGGTGGGTAAAACGACAATCCTCCGAGCCTCGGTTTCTTTTGATGCGGTTGACTTCATAGGAGCATACTTTACTGGCCATGTAAGGTCCAACGTACCAAGCCAAGGTGGTCCGTGCCACCACAGGGAGTTCTCTGTCAGTTCATCGAAATTCATACCACGAGAAATGAGATCTGCTGGATTATACATAGTTTCAGACAGCGTGTGTGATTTCCGCCTCCCGGTTGATTTCCGCAACTCGGCTGGCCACAAATGTCTTCCATGATGACGGTGTTGCGGCAAGCCAGTCTCAGACAATGTTGGAGTCGGTCCACAAATACGTCGTGGCAGAATTCTCGGTTTAATCCATTGCATGAACCAGAAGTTTAGACAGTAGATGAGCCACACAAAGTTCCAGACGTAGGATGGAATTCGTGTTCAATGGAGCGACCTTTGACTTTGACACGAGAAGCCGAACTGAGTTGTTCTTTACCTGTCGTGTTCGACGCACGCGACTGCAGATAAGCTCTGCTGAATTGTACTCACTCGGTCGGTTTTTGGAGCTATTGTTAGCACATTAGCATTGTTCTGGTTTTGCGTGGTTGGTCATTTGGATTCCTTTTTGTGAAGCTATCCAGAAAGAAACGGTACGACATGATTGAAATTATCAACACGGTGCAGTTTTGCTTTCCGGCAAATTCCCCACGCCCGTCATGGACCGAAATTGCAAATTTCGTGAAGCAACTGCTGGGTGATGTTTTGAGTATCGAAACGGTTTATAAAATTGCGGACAATCGAAGTGTTTGTATTAAATACAAAACGCAGGAAGCGATGACGGAATCATTGGTCAACAACGCGAAAGAAAAAAAATCGTTTGTAGTGACGGAAAATCAGTAGAAGTGTGTATGACGATGGCACGTCAAAACGTACACTATGTCCGGGAATTTGATCTCCATCCAGAAATAACGGATGCAAAACTGTCTTCAGCTCTTGGAAGTTACGGGAAAGAGAACCGAATCGTACGTGAAAAATTTCCTGCTAATTTGGGCCTCGATCATGTTTACACGGGTGTGAGAGGTGTGTACATTGACCTTGAAGGGTGGTATGGACTTCTTAAGTACTGTATAAATAGATAGGGCAAGTAATGGTCAAGGAATGATTCCGCTGCTAAAATTCCTTGCACAGTACGGAGCTGACAAGGAAAATGAATAATTCTGCAATAGCAGGCGCGTGGCAGTCAAATAAAAAACGCAGACTGATATATTCTCTTGCGGAATAATGCACTGATGCATTATTCCGCAAGTAAAGTGATGTTTGTTTTCCAGTTTTTTTCCATATTGCTTTTGATTTTTTTATTCGCTATTTATTGTAGTCTTGTGTCTTTCCGGGTGTGCAGCAATAAATAAGACAATGCTAGAAAAAGGTGCTGCAAGTGGACCGTTCTTGTTTGCCAGCCGCCGTTTTTTCAAAGATGCTCCGGAATATTCCTTTAGACATTTCCCAGAAATAAATTCAGAAGATTTTCTATGTAAATTTTTGGAGAAATTTTGAAGGAAATACCTTGGGAAATTTTCAAAGAACTTCTGGCAGGATATTCTGAGAGAATTGAACTTTGAGTGTGAATTCTTAAAAAAAATCCGGAGGAATTCCTGTGGAAGTTCCTCCAGGAATTCTTCTGGAAATTCCTCCAGAAGTTTGTTCACGATCTTCTTGAGAAGTTTCTCAGGATGTTCCTGAGGAAGTTTCTCTGGAAGTTTCTCAGGAAATTCCTCTGGAAGTTGCTTCAGAAATTCTTCTGGAAGTCCGTCCAGACATTCCTCTGGAAGTCCTTCCAGGAATTCCTCAGAAGTTTCTCCAGAAATTCCTCTGGAAGTCCGTCCAGAAATTCCTCTGGAAGTTCTTCCAGGAATTCCTTAGAAGTTTCTCCACAAATTCCTCTGGAAGTTCCTTCAGGAATCCCTCTAGAGGTTCCTCCAAAACTTTTTCTGGAAATTCTTCCAGGAATTCCTCTGGAAGTTTCTTCAGGAATTCCTCTGGAAGTTCATTCAGGAATTTCTCTGGAAGCTCCTCCAGGAATTCCTCTGGAAATTCCCCCAGAAATTCCTCTGAAAAATCCTCCAAGAATTATCCTGGAAGTTCCTTCAAGAATTCCTCTGGAAGTTCCTTCAAGAATTCCTCTGGAAATTCCTCCAGGAATTCTTGTGGAAGTTCCTCCAGGAATTCCTCCGGAAATTCCTCCAGCGATTCTTCCGGAAGTTCCTGAAGGAATTCCTCCGGAAGTTCCTCCAGGAATTCCTCAGGAAATTCCTCCAGTGATTTTTCCGGAAGTTCCTGTAGGAATTCCTCCGGATGTTTCTCCGGAAATTCCTCCGGATGTTTCTCCAGGTGTTTTTTCCAGAAGTTTCTCCAGGAATTCCTCCGGAAGTTCCCCTAAGAATTCCTTCGGAAGTTCCTCTAGGAATTCCTCCGGAAGTTCATCCAGGATTTCTTCCGGAAGTTCATTCACAAATTCTTCCGTAAGTTCCACCCGGAAAACCTCGAGAAGTTCTTCCTGGAATAACTTCTGAATTTCCTTCTGGAATTCCTTCGGAAAATACTTCTTATATACTTAAGAGGAACTTACGGAGGAATTCCCTGGAGAAAATTACGGAGGAATTAGTGGAGCTACTTCCGGAGAAATTCCTGGAACAACTTCCGGAGAAACTCGAGGAGCAATTTAAGGAGGAATTCCTGGAGCAACTTCCGGAGGAATTCCTGGAAAAACATACGAAGGAATTCTTGGAGAAAATTAAGAAGTAATTCCTGGAGCAGCTTCCGGAGATATTCCTGGAGCAACTTCCGGAGGAACTCCTGGAGCAATTTAAGGAGGATATCCAGGAGCAACTCCCGAAGGAGTACCTGGGGCATTTCCGGAGAAATTCCTGGAGAAAATTACGAAGAAATTCTTGACGAAAATTACGAAGGAATCCCTGGAGCAACTTCCGGGTTTTGGTTTTTTAGCTCTTCCAAGAATTCCTTCGGAAGTTCCTCCAGAAATTCCTCTGGCAGTTCCTCCAGAAATTCCTCCGGAAGTTCCTCCAGGAATTCCTCCGGAAGTTCCTCTAGGAATTGCTCCGGAAGTTCCTCCATTCCGGAGGAATTCCTAGATGAACTTCCGGAGGAATTCCTAGAGGAACTTCCGGAGGAATTCCTAGAGGAACTTTCGGAGGAATTCCTAGAGGAACTTCCAGAGGAATTTCTAGAGAAACTTCCGGAGGAATTCCTAGAGAAACTTCTGGAGGAATTCGTAGAGGAACTTCCGGAGGAATTCCTAGAGGAACTTCCGGAGGAATTTCTAGAGGAACTTCCGGAGGAATTCCTAGAGGAACTTCCGGAGGAATTCCTAGAGGAACTTCCGGAGGAATTGCTAGAGGAACTTCCGGAGGAGTTCCTAGAGGAACTTCCGGAGGAGTTCCTAGAGGAACTTCCGGAGGAGTTCTTAGAGGAACTTTCGGAGGAATTCCTAGAGGAACTTCCGGAGGAATTCCTAGAGGAACTTCCGGAGGAATTCCTAGAGGAACTTCCGGAGGAATTCCTAGAGGAACTTCCGGAGGAATTCCTAGAGGAACTTCCGAAGGAATTCCTAGAGGAACTTCCGGAGGAACTCCAAGAGGAACTTCCGGAGGAACTCCAAGAGGAACTTCCGGAGGAACTCCAAGAGGAACTTCCGGAGGAACTCCAAGAGGAACTTCCGGAGGAATTCCTAGAGGGAATTCTGGAGGAATTTCTAGAGGGAATTCTGGAGGAATTCCTAGAAGGAATTCTGGAGGAATTCATAGAGGAACTTCCGGAGGAATTCCTAGAGGAACTTCCGGAAGAATTCCTAGAGGAACTTCCGGAGGAATACCTAGAGGGAATTCTGGAGGAATTCATAGAGGAACTTCCTGAGGAATTCTTGGAGAAACTTCCAGGGGAAGTCTTGGAGGATCTTCCGAATGAATTCCTAGAGAAACTTCCGGAGGAATTGTCGGAAGTACTCATTGAGGAACTTCCTAAAGAACTCATGGAGGAACTCCTGGAGGATCTGCCGGAGTAATTCCTGGTTAAACTAACGGAAGATTTCTGGGAGGAATTACCGCAGGAATCCTTGGAGGAAAATTCGGAGGAATTATGAAGGAACTTTCCGAATAATAGAACAGCCTTCAGAACACTTCCTGGTGGAATTTACGGAGGAATTTGTTTAAGCGTTTCGGAAAATTTCTATTGTTTTAAATAAGCTCACGACGACCCACGCCGCCGCGCCGCCGCTGACGATTACCAACGGCGTGACGCCGCTGGCTGAAAATGATCTATCACCCCACCGCCGATAAATTTTCAATCGGCACACAAGTCTACTTCCTTCTTTCTTCTTTATTCTCCCTTTTGCATTCTTGCTTCTTCCTTTTTTCTTCTTCCTTCTTACTCTTTCTTCTTTCTTCCTTCTTCCATCTTCTTTCTTCTTCCTCCTTCATTTTCTCCTTCATCCTGTATCTTTCTTTTTCTTCTTTCTTCTTCTTTCTTCCTTTTTTCTTCTTTCCTTCGTCGTTATTCTTTCTTCCTTCCTCCGTCCTTATTTTTTTCCTTCTTCCTTCTTCCTTCCTCATTTTTTTCCTTCCTCCTTTTTCATTTTTTTCCATCTTCCTTCTTTTATTTTCTCCTTACATTCTACTTCTTTCTTCCTTCTTCTTTCTCTCTTCTTCTTTCTTACTTCTTCTTTCTTCCTTCTTCTTTCTTCCTTCTTCTTTCTTCCTTCTTCCTGCTTCCTTCTTCTGTGTTCCTTTTCCATTCTTCCTTCTTTCTTCTTCCTTCTTTCTTCGTACTTCTTCCTTAACTTCACACTTCTCATTTCTTATTTGTCACTTCTCACTTCTTGCTCCCCACTACAAAGACTACTAACGACTCATTACTCGCTACAACTTTTCATTTTACACACTTTATAAGGTAACATATTTCAACTTTTTGGCTAAACGGCATTTGGCCGAATGGGATTCTTCCAAAAAACCCGTTCGGCCAAAAGACACTCAGCCAAATGACCCCAAACCGAGAAGATATACAGCTACAGTTATACCCACATTCACGAGATTCAAAAGCTCCCTTCAAGAGGCTCAGAGGCGTCCAATAGTCATAAAAGTCCTGGAAGCATCATCATGCTTGATTTGAATTGGAAAGTTGCGCGAAATAATAAAAGTTTCAACCCACTTTATGGAAAGCCTTATATCACGTTAGTTTTCAGGTCCATTATTCATTATGAGTTACGCTTATACTCATTAACAGCAACATAGTGGGTACCTCAATTAATACAACAGTTCGAAGAGATACTTCTCAAAAAATGGTTAAGAACCGCTGCTGTAGACGTCCCGAAGAATTCCTGGAAGATTTTGATGAGGAATACCTCCTGTACGAAAGAATTCTTGGAAAAGCTTCCGGGGAATTTCTGAAGGATCTTCTAATGAATTCCTGATAGAACTTCCCAAGCAACTCTTGGAGGAATTTCCCGAGCATTTCTTGGAGGAACTTTCCGAGATATCTAGAAGAAATTTCCAGAGAAACTTGCGGAGGAATTCCTGGAGAAACTTCTGAATCAATTCCTGGTCGATCTGCCAGAGTAATTTCTGAACGAACTTCGAAGGAAATCCTGAAGGAACTTTCCAAGAAACAGTTGGAGGAACGTCACGAGCAATTTCTCCTGATTTTCTAAGAATATCTGGAAGAATCTCAGGAGAAACTCTTGGGTGAAGTTCTGGAGAAAATTCTGGGTAAATAGGGAAATCTTCGGATGAATTTCTGAGGGAATTGGCATACGATACTCTGCTGGCATTTCCATTTTTTATGTGGAGTTTCATGAGAAATTCCTGAAGCAATTTTTGGAGATATTCCTGCGGGAAATAACGGAGGAACTCTCAAGGAGGATCTGAGGGGGAAATTCAATTGCTATATAGAGTACCCAATCCCCACTACCTGGCCTGTAAAGAGGTCGATAATGAATGGTTTGCTAGTTACTGCAACCGTGGCTCATGATGGCATTTCAGGTTCATAGGCGTCATTGACAGTACTTGGGATCGGGACCGGACATTCACTGCCGAACTGTCAGAAACCATCTGCGATAGTACCGGCGAATCTATCTAGAAGTAGGGCAAGTGGTGTGGTTGCGTCAGTGTCTAACAGCAAGAAAGACTCAGCTTACGCACGAAAAATTCGAGACTCATAAAACTTAAGTCTATTGAAAATTATAGGAATGGAAGGGGCAAATCAAAACGACATCGGCTGTTCAGGCGTTTCCATACTTGAAAGGCCTTCAGGTAGACGATTTTTTTTAAATGCAATACGGCATATTCTCATTGGGAACGATAAGGCGTCAATCTTTGCGATGGACATTCCAAACATCCAATAGTGGCAAATTCTAGGACTTTGCCTCATTTCTCATATATCATATCCGGAGAGCAGCGCATACAATCTGCATTACTTTCGACCATAATCGACAATAGAACGGCTGGATCTCATCAGAAAAATTAGTCTTATCTTTAGTCCAACATTACTCTTCAAGAACCTACTTGTGCAAGTCTCGTTTTATTCAACCTGCTTTTATCACTGAACAATTTTCCACACGGGTAAAAATCCGTTCCCGGAAATGAGAAAATAATTCATGATTTCATGAATCCAACGTGTTTTCATGTTATAAAAATACACCATGAATATAAATCATGATTTCATGATTTATTTTCGCGTAACGCAATCAATGCGTTACGATTTGGTTGTTGAGATAGAAAAATAAAAAAAATTCAACAGGGGTTTTGAACTCGAGTTCACCGAGTGAGAGTCCGGCGTGCTACCTTTCAGCCGTTCTCACTTCTTGGGAAAGGAGTGTTCGAAGTATAACCGGTTATGCATTTTGTCGACTGTTGAAGATTGCGCAGTACCATGAATAATGTTCCTGAAATCATGAATTATAATCATGATCTCATGAACTGGCATGATTCATGATTACATGATTTTTTATTCATGATTGTGGGTATGCATTTGTTTCTGTGATACTATTTAAATGTGTCTAAATTTGAGTTTGGTCATCTTTGTTCTTGATGATGTTTATTCTAATTTGTATAACATCGTGATTTTGAAATATGTATTGTCCTTGGAAGATTACTAGATAGAATCTGAGAATAGCTACGTTTTAGGCCTTCCTCCTCGGCCAAGCGCCTCGTTAGTATTGTCCTCTACAACTAATGAAGAATTGAAAATTATAAATAATCACGTTGATAAAGAAATTAAAATAAAGATAGCAGTAATGTCATGATTGCGATGGACAGTTTATGAATCCGTCAAGACTTGTCGATACACAAGTGTCCGTAGAGGTTAATCGATGCAAACGGATTTCGAGGAAAACTACGGATTGGCCAGCGGTTAGAGACCGAGATTTCGACTGCTTTGAATTTCAGCGCCTGGAATGACGAAGAATGCAGAGCGATAATCATTGGAAAGAGTGTGAGCGAATAACTTGTCCAATACATAACATAGCGATACATCCCTACGACAACCAGTCAAGAGCTTGCAGAAGTTGATCCACGTCGAATATAGTATTAACTTTTAGGTGTGGTCACGAACCCTATGAAGCAGTTCAAGATTCGTATACTTTGCGATGCAGCAGCAAAGGAGGACTAATACTCTGACGGTAACATTCAACTCCGAATGTATATTCGATGGATTAGGCCACATTTAGAGCGACGTGCTCGTCATATTCAGCACAGTTTCTGAAAAATTCAAACCTAGAGAAGCATTTGATGGAGTTGTAGAAGTAACTAAACTTGAATTTATTGTTTCCAATTTCTACCTGTTTGATAACATTTTGCCAAATTGCCGAATGAGTGAGCACAACAAAAGTTTTTTCGCCTACTTTTTTTACTTTGTTCATCAGTTGTCAAAATTACTTTGGTAATTATATCAAGTTTTTCTTAAGCACTTTCCTTTAGAACTGCATACTAGGCTTGAAAAGGAAATTCCATCATCGATTACAATTTGCAACATAAAGGGAAAGGTTTTGACGGTTTGAAAGACAAATGTTTTTTCTTGTCAAGCGGAAGGACACCGAAAGAATTCCTGTCCAGAACGAGTGATTCGGAACCAGTCTAAATCATATGCTGGAATTGTGAGGAACGTTGAACAGCACCAGGAATCGGACCTAATAGTTGATGAACTTATTGAAGAGGAAGTAATCGAGGATCTAATTGAACAGGAACCGAAACAACAGCTACACGCAAAAATCGACGACGAGCACATCTACCGGACATATGGAATTGAAAATGCTACTCAGCTCGTAACGACTTTCAACACTGCGATGAAGGAAGAAACCAGGAAATTAGCGGCGAGCCAGCGTCGGGCCCAATTCGTCAAATCGGGATCGACGGAACATCATCTACCAAGAAAAAGCTCTAGAAAGAGTAAAAAATAAAATTTGTTCTAAAATCGTTATATTTTGTAACTTTCAATGTTATAACAATGATATATCGGCTCCGTAAAGTTTTGTTTTGAAGCACCTGAGCCTAATCAATAAACAATAGAGAAGGAGAAGCCGAACTGTGCAAGCAGGCACCGTAAGCTGCTTCCGAAGCATCACTGAAGCCGTGAACTTCCAAACGTGCGTAGCCTGGACTAAGGACATGACAGGGAACCCGTGAGTGTACGAGATCGGAGAGTTTCTGCTGGATGTCTTGCTATTCTCTATAACTACAGCCGGTGGCACTAGAGTATCCCAGTCTAGTTGAAGTTTCCACATGCCCTGTAGAATGATTTTTGCTTTGGAAATAGTTGGACCGATGAGTACTAGCGCTTACGAAGAGGGAAATACTTTCACAAATCAGCAGTCTAATTTGTGAAAGTATTTCCCTCTTCGTAAGCGTGGAGTGCTGCTTCCACTTCAGCTGCTTGAAGGAGAGAAAGTCGGTAGCTGGTTCCCAGCGTTATCCGAGCATGGTAATTGGTAACTGATGCTTCGTGGTCCAAGTCGAGTAGAATTTCAGTCTCACAGTGCTCCGGCGGAATGGCATCCAAAACTAAATGACCAGCGTCGTTGGAGCTAGACAGCAGATAGTCGACGTAGAAGTCACGACGGAGCACTGGTGCTGTCAAGGTAAATTGTTGTTCTGCATTGTCAGTTAGCCTTTTCAACAGTCTGATTGCACAACTGGTATCGTAGGTAACGGTGAGTAGTTGGTAGATCTTCAAAGAAAGATCTGGATGATCGCGCCATACGATTCGAGTCAGTGGCTGATCTTGCTCTGACACTAGTACTTGTCGGTACATTTTCTCGATATCGGCCGAGGCGATCAACTCGAAGATTCGAAAACGAGTGACGATCGTAACTAGAGTGTCTTGGATAGTGGGGCCAGCAAGCAGAACATCGTTAAGCGATAGCCCGGTACATTTTCTCGATATCAGCCGAGGCGATCAACTCGAAGATTCGAAAACGAGTGACGATCGTAACTAGAGTGTCTTGGATAGTGGGGCCAGCAAGCAGAACATCGTTAAGCGATAGGGCAGATTTCGACGGACAAGACGCATCAAAGACGGTCCGGAGCTTGGTGGCGGTACTGTCCATCTTGATCACTGCATGGTGGGGAAGGTAGTATCGAGGTCTAGTATATCGTTCGTTTGGGTCGAACACCCGCATGTGTCCCAGTGACCCGTTCCAGGGAGCAGAAACGCCGCGTAGTATTGTACCAGTTGTCCCCAATGCTTGACAGCAGCTCTTCACGTTTCGGCAGCTTAACAACATAGCGACCATCAGGATTTCACACGGTATGTTCAACGAAATGTTCCTCGCAGTATCGCTCGGATGGAGACCACCCTTTTGAATGCTGTACGTCTTCCAGCTGCCAAAAATGGTTGACCAGCTCGTCGATTGTGCATGGATTACTGAACTGACAGCTACCAGGATCTTCATGGTTGTGGTCCGCTAGCATACACTCTCCAGAGACAATCCACCCTAATTCCACCCAAATCACGAGAGCAGTCGGGAGATATACAGTGCCATGCAGATTATGAGATGAAAGTGCACTGTGCATTTTTGGAATAGTCTCGAACTTGGGGCACATAGTTGTTGGAAGTTGTGGACGTTGACGGTTGCTGGATGGAAGCTTGACACACTCGACGAAATTCATGCACGAACTAGGACGGTTTTTTTTCGAAAGCAAAGTAACAAGTGGACTCATGGGACTGGCTAACGAAGCTGGGTTGAATGTCACTGCTGTCGGTATGCAGCAGCGTATGGTGTTTCCGGGAACAGACTCGACATCTGGTGCCCGTACTTGTTCGGAAGACGAACGTAGACAATTTATACAGACAATGCTAACATCGAGCTTCTGGAAGTCTGAACAGTGATACAAATACTGGGTTAGGCCACACTTCTCGCACATGAATTGGTACCAGCTGGCAGAGTGGATGAGTTCCTCAAATGCTTTGCTACAGGAAAAGGTGCTGGTTTCGCCTGAGGCTTGTAACGAAGAGAAGGAGCAAAAGAAGCTGGGGAAACGGCATGCAGGACACCAGCATAATTTTGTAGAAAATTCACCATTTGAACGTACGATGGCATGGATGTTGAGTCGTCAGTGGCTGTGCTGGATGTCGAAGCGATTGCTCCCAGGACAGAGACAATATTGTCAGGGTCAAGCCTAGTATACAGTGATTTTTCCACTCCCTGCAGCGTACAAACCAGAAGCGAACTCCACTTGTCAGCTGGTTCACCTAAACTCTTCAATACCGAAATTTGCTGTAAATATCGATCGACTAGCGCAATCAGATCCTCGGCTGACTCTGTACGCATCGCGGGAGTGTCGAAAAGTGTTTTTATGTGGCACTTGATCAGTTGCCGTTTATTTTCGGAACGTAGGTTAAGTGCATCATTGTAACCCTGTTCACAAACCTTGATTGGATCGAGAATTCGCGCAGCTTCGCTCTCAACAGGACCCTTCAAACAATGTAACTTCTCAACGGATCCAATGTCGTTTGGAGAACCCACAGCAGATTGAAACGAATCCCGGAAAACGCACAAATCCTCCAGTTGGCCACTAAATTTTGGAAGGTTTATTTCTGTAAGCCGTATGTATAACGGCTTCACAAGTTTTGGTTTTGGAAAAGCGACCTCGCGGTTTTGGGAATTTGTTTCTGGTAGATTGCTCTTAAAGCATAGTATCTACTGTCTAGTTACTGCCGCGTCGCTCACCTTTTAAATCGATGGGAACCTCTTCTGTGGACAACGCCTCCATTAGAGTGATTCAAATTTTGACTTTTTCGCTCCCCTGTGCTTAAACGATTGTTTTTGCTAGTTTAATAGTCCTCCCAAATTTTTAGCTGATTTGGGTGTAATTTGGTTGTGCAATTGCCGTTTGAAGGTTATATGAAAATTACTATGAGAATTGCCACTTATGTAAAGGATCGTTTCGTGAAGTAGCCCAGAATATATTTGAATATATTTAACGCATCGCCATCATAGAATAGATCCTAAGCCGAAAGCCAGTTGTTGTTGCGAAGCAATCTGACTTTTGTGAGCAAAATTATAAAGAAAACAAAAAGGCTCATTATTGATATTGATGTTATTCTTTTACGTGTTAAATTGAATTTCCCACAATTCAATATTTCCCTAATAACTTTTGTTGCCAGCATCATACCGTTTAGCAACAACGACGATATTTTTTCTTGTTAAATTTTCTATGTTGCTAACGTATTCATACATTTTTAGAGTTTAATGGGCAATGATGGGGAACGGTTTTTCACAAAAGTTACTGTTTTCATAGTAATTTTCATACAAGCTTCAAACTGCTTGTGCTCAGTCAAATTACATCCAAATTAGCTAAAAATTTAGGACGATTATTAAAATGGCAAATGCCATCGTTTAAGCATAGGGGAACAAAAAAGTCAAAATTTGAATCACTCTAGCCTCCATTTTGACAGCGACCTAGTAAAATTTGTCGTAGAAACGCTCCAGCTTCTCTGCCCAAGCCTCTACATGTTCCTTCTTACCTTGTTCCTTTGTTTCGTAATGCTCCAAGAGTGCTACGGAATCCACTACATTTTGCTTCTTCTGTTGCCACTCATCCATGGTCTTCGCTTCTGAAGCCGTTTTTTTTTTAAATCACAAGTGTTGATTCACTTTCACTTTCCACCACCAAGAATCTCTTAGAATGTCTCCAACTTTTTCCAGATACCTATCGTTCACTTTTAATACCACTGTGCCTCACTGTGCATTGAGCGCCAGGTTGCTCCACTGAAATTTTGACTGCTTTTGCTTTGTTCTTTCTTTGTGAACACTTCTCGCTTAACTTTACAAAAGGTCCTAAGTAACGTTTTTTTCATGAATCAATTTGAATAGTGCATTTGAACAGAACAATATGAAAGCTTTTGATTGCAGTACTCAAATTAATTCATGGAAAAAATGTTACTTAGGTCCTTTTGAAAGTTAAGCGAGACTTCACATAACGGCAAAAAACGCGCGCATAGAATAAAAGATTCTTGGTGAGAAACGATGTGTTTATCCGATGACTTTAAATGATCACCATCGACACCTTTTTATGGTAATCTGACCAATGTTTAAGTTTCTTCACAGTACTCTTAAGGAAACTTTTATTCACTGGGGGTGCAATGTCTGTTGTTTGGCAGACCATTTGATCAAAACGAACATTCGACCGAAAGTGTCGGTAGGCTGAACTGGTCATATTGACGAAAAAGTCGTTTAGTCGGAAAGGTCATTTTGGGCGCAAATGCTGTTTGGCCGACTGGTTGTTCGCCAGAAAAAAAACATTTTCGGATCAAATGACTTTTCCTGCCAAATAGCCATCCTACCAAACGGCAATTTCGGCCAAACGACCATTTCTGCTAAACGACATTTTCAGCTAAATGACCTGTAAAGGCAAACAACTTTTCTGGCCAAATAACCAGTTTGTAATGTCATTCTCGGCCAAACCAATAGCTACCTAATGAAAGCTTCGGTTAAATGGACTTCGCCTAGATGACTTCCAGCTTATCGCTCTAGCGGCCAAGTGGCATTCGAATAAATGGCTTTCCGCCAAATGACTTTCGGTCAACAGACGCGGAGAGACGTTTGGGCGGAGGCCACATGGTCGAAAGATGTTTGGCCGAATGTATCATTCGGCTACAATCTATCTGGCTGAAAATGTATCTGTAAAAATATCTTTCGGCCGAACTGATCATTGGGTCGAAAAATTCGTTTGGATAAATAGGTCACTTGACCGAAAATATCGTTTGCCGAAATAGTTGTTTGGCAGAAAGGTTATTATTATAATGCGTTTTTTTAAGAGACTTGCAACAGTTGGTTGGCTCGCCTCTGATAAATCAGAAAGGATTTTTGGCTATGTAAGCACTTCACTCGTCTTCAATGTTTGTTGGGTAATTTGACCAAAAATGTCATTTGGCCAACATTTTTGACGGGTTGACATTTTTGACCATAACACCTGTTCAGCAAATGACAATTTCCTCTGTATGACTCATTCGGCCAAATGGCATCTTCCGCAAAACGGTCATTTCTGTCAAACACTCAAACGACCGTTTCAGTCGAACGGCTTATTCGGTCGAATCACCTGCTAGGACAAACGCTTTTGCAAATGGAATTTACAGTTAAACCGTTTTCTATTTAATAACCGCTTCGCCAGAACGTTCATTTCGGCTCGCCGACTTTCGGCTTAACACGTAATTCGGCCAAATGGCTTTCTGCTGAAAGAATTTCGACCATTTATAATTTTCCGTAGAATTCTAAAAGAATTTCTTGTGGACAATGAAAACTCCGAAAAAATCATGGTTCAAATCCCGAAAAGTTTTTCGTGAAAATTTTTGAATTTCATGTAGGAATTCTGAAGTTTTAGTAGAATTTCTGAAAAATTCTCTGTGGAAAATCCCGAGGAAAATTCACAGAATTTTCTATAGGAATTAAAAATGAGTGCAAGTTTCAAAGATTTTTTTTTTAATTCCGAACCTTGTTTCATTTACCAGATTTTTCTTGTTGAAATCCACATTTTGATTTATGTAGGGGAAGGTTCCCGGCACTGGTCGGTTGTCGGAACCCCGTCGTAACTTTTGACTTTGAAATTCTCGTGAAAACTCGTTAGAGTTTTCCACTCAATTTCTTATGAAAATCCTAAATAATTTTTCACGAAAATGCCTAACAATATTCCAAAAATTCTAAGCTTCAACTTGAGGTTAAATTAATAAGGGTGGGATTATGGGAATGCTTTATTTAGTTTTTCATCAAATTGTCAACTATATGGATTCATATTATACGTATCATGCGACATTCTTTATCAAATGCTTGATTAATGCTGAAATTGTGGAGTGTATTATACTGATTTAGTAGTATTCGAGAGACGGGTGATTAGGACCATCTTTGAATGAACCACGAGCTCGCCCAACTCTACGGCGAACCCAGTGTCCAGAAGGTACCTAAAGCCGGAAGGGTACAATGGACAGGGCATGTTGCAAGAATGCCGGACAACAACCCTGCAAAGATGGAGTTGCTTCTGATTGATTGGATGAAGTTGGTGTTTTTTTTTCGTACAACTGCACCCCACTCTATTAGTCATTTCATTTATTTAGTTTACATCTAAACAGATAACACTGAATCAACAATTTGACGCCACAATACACGGTTCGAGGCCGCATCTCTCCATCCTCGGATACGCGCCACGCTCGCCAAGTCGTTTTGCACTCTATTAGTCATTCTTAGCTAAGTTAATGTCATCCTTGTTTATTGAGTATCGCTAATGATTAGTGAGGTTTGTGTGTCAGGCAATGTGCATTAGCGGTGCTCAGAAGCAATTTAATTCTTTATAAATGTTTCCAACAAAAGTCAATCCAAGCTTCAATGCCTATTCTCTGTGAGAATATGTTGGGTTAAGATATATTGGCTCCGACAGTTGTCAAAATACCGCTACTTTTCATATATATGACATGTTAAAATAAATGAACCAGATAGAAAAGTTTCCTTTGCCATTCCAACAACCTCTATTCACGACTCGGAGTAGCTTTTAATTGCCCCGAATCGTCATGCAACAATTATTGTTCCGACAATCAGCTACTTACCCCGCCAGCCTAATAAGTGCTGCGCACATTCTACTTAACTTCAATATGATTAGCTTTTTTTCTGTTTCGCCACTGCTAATCCCATTCTTTGCGCACCAGCAGAGGAGGCGCCCTCAAAGACATTGGAATATAATCGGAAGAGCACGAGCACCTGGTAAAAAAGATCAAGATAAGAGCTCTAATGTGCCTTGCACTCCCAACCCGCCGTATCGGTGATGAGCTCAGATGTCTAGATTGTTGCTTTCAACGATTATTTTAATTCTTTCTCGCTAGTTGTCTTTTGGGCCACTCCATTAGCATTATTTTTTGCAGCATGAAATGTTATGTTATGCGCTACATATGCTTACATCCAAGTATATCAATTTGGCATGATTAAGCCGTCAGGTATGAGACTACTTTGGCATACAAACAGTTGCGCGCGGCATCGATTAAGTGAGACGTTTTCGAGATTAGAAGTAATTTAACTTTGCTTGGTTATCGCGACTCGTTCCGTTATTGATTCTTATCTTTTCTGGAGCAACTGTTGCGTGATCCATGCTTCAATTATGCTAATGTGCACTGCCAAGCAATATTCTACTTAACCAACCACGAAGCTCCCGTAACACTGACCTGATAAAAAAAACGGCGACATGTCTTGAATAATTGTGCTCATTACTTAGTATTGCATCCCGATTGGAGCCTTCTTTTTAATTGCCTATTTTAATAGACGACATGCTTTCTTGACTTTTGGGTCTTCTTGTTTGTAGGACTTTGAACAAGCCGCGCAGTTTGGTTGACCGCCAACATGGGTTTGGATCGATCTGTACGGTCTTACATTTGTCACGTGTCATTTTGGTTGGTAATTATGCGGTCCTGCTTCGAAGCAGGAATAGAGGTGACAGTTTCATAACAACCTTTATGGCAAATGATCCGCAAATGAGAAAACAGCATTGATTATCTTGATAAACTGGTAAATATCTTCTAAATACCTTACTAAATGTTCGCCTGTGCTCCAATAGTTGTGACCCGAGCAGCACAATCCAGACCGATTTGGTTGCAGCCACTCAAATGTAACTAAATTTGGTTGCATATGGGTCACATAAACTTTTGTCCAACATGTGTGCTGCTCGGGGATAGTTTTCCTATAGTTGCAGGTCCCGTAAGAAAACAATGGGATTCGCAACTATAGGAACACGATTTAAAAATTCCACACTAATTGGAACAATTGTCTATATACATAAAAATAAATTTCTGTCTGTCTGAATCTTATAGACTCTGAAACTACTGAACCGGTTGGCGTAAAAATTTGAATTCAGAGGTTTTTGGGGCCGGGGAAGGTTCTTAAGCCACACTTGGAAAGGAAGGGTTCCCATACAAATGAAACACCAATTTCTTCAAAACTCAAGAATAATTCAAGCAAATGGAACCAAATCACGCATGAAGAGGTTTTGGAAGGGAGGTTCGAAACCCCCCCCCCCCCTTTCAAAAAGGGGGGCTCCCATACAAATGAAACAGGAATTTCTGCACAACTCGAGAACTAACCAGAGAATAAATCTATTTTAGGCGAAACGAAGTTCGTCGGGTCTGCTAGTGTACAATAAATAGAGTTGTATTTTTAGGACGGAATACATGGAATGTATGCGACGGAAGCATTTTTGCATTAAAATAGGTGGGGAAATTATCAAATATATATTCAAGGTAAGTGAAATGAGTAATAATTCTGGGAAAATGAATATAAGCTAAACTTTTCAAACGGAGGTAAGTAACATTTTTTCATGAATTAATTTGAATACAGCAATCAAAAAGCTTTCATGTTGTTGTGTTGATTGCGCTATTCATATTAATTCATTAAAAAAATGTTACTTAGGTCCTTTTGAATAGTTAAGCGAGAATAGTGTTGGAACGTGCTTAGGTCCTCCACTATTGGATCATTTAACCTAGTAGCATGATGAATAACAAATAACCATCAGTTTTTCCTGAGTACAATGAGTAGGCTTTGAATTGATTTGTTTTACAATATCAACAATATGTATTTAAACAAAGTAACACATTGCATTTTAAACAATTCGACACCAACATGTCAAAAGAACGAAACTGCTTTTGTAAACAGAAGCTTCTTCCGTCGCTGCTGGGCTAATTTAGCCCACCCACTGCAAAATGAAAATGAAAATAGAAACCAAACATCTAACAAGCAAACAAGATGAATGTAATTAATTGCATATTATTCGGCAACTCGGCCGTACGAAAACCATTTTTTTGTTAAATATCTTGGCTGTGCATATGCACAGCATATGTTTCGAAATGGACAAATTGATATGAAATTTGCGAAAAAGAATCCACGTGTCTTGGAGGGACTCGAACCCTCAACCTCCTACTCTCTAGATAGGCGTGATAACCCCGTGGCGTGGATTCTTTTTCGCAAATTTCATATCAATTTGTCCATTTCGAAACATATGCTGTGCATATGCACAGCCAAGATATTTAACAAAAAAAAGATGAATGTACTTATATCCTTGCTACGTCCTTGGAAATTGTGGGTTTAACAGGTGCTCGGTTGACGTCAGATCTTTTGGATGAGCTTCCAATATTTTTTGACTTTTTCAAATACCTTTATGCCTTATTTAGTTACTATGGGACATTTACACTTTTTAACACTCCTCCGACCTTGATAGGTTTTACTTACACAAACGACCATGCCTCGAAAGACACTATTTTCAAATCGCTATATCTCAGCCGTTCATTTCATTTAATTTATTCAGACTAAGGCCGGAGTGGCCTGTGTGGTATATAAGAGTCATTATCTCTTATATTGTTCGTAATTATTGGTTTTCCAGGCGGCTTATTGGGCCTGCGCAAACCTCGTCGGAGGGCCGTCGTGTCAGGGCTGTTTAGCGTCCCACCTAACACCAAGACTTGGGCTTGTGCGCTTTGAGCGGCACACGGTCGCTTTGGTGGGGTCTACTTGCGGATACATGCAGCTTTTTATAGGAATTTAACAGGGCCCTGTTAAGCCCCGCCACATCCTAGGCAAGCCCCACAACTCGCAGATGGCCTGGGGAGGGATCGTCAAGCCCTTGTACATAGTTCCTGCTGCCCACATCTCAGCCGTTAGTGAACCGATTTGAATAATTTTTGGACTCACAAGTTTTCCCGTTCATTAAGATTTGTTTGAGATATTGAGACGTCTTCTACAATTTTGTTCAGGAGGTCAAAACCATACTGTCACAGATTATATTATTTCGGAACTCGTCCGCTTGGTGGCACTAGTGTATATGGGAAAACTTGTTGGGTCAAATATTTATTATATTATTTATTTCGGAACTCGTCCGCTTGGCATCGCTAGTGTATATGGGAAAACTCGTTCGGCCAAATATTTCGGAATCCGAAAGATTTAGAAAGCTGCCGTCTTCTACAATTTTGTTCAGAAGGTCAGAACCATACTGTCGCAGATTGTATTATTTCGGAACTCGTCCACTTGGCGGCCCTAGTGTATATGGGAAAACTCGTTGGGCCAAGTATTTTGGAATTTGAAAGATTTAGAAAACTGCCGTCTTCAGCAATTTTGTTGAGGAGGGCAAAACCATACTGTCGCAGATCATGTTATGTCGGAAATACTCATTGGGTCAGATATTTTGGGATCCGTGAGACATAGAAAGTTGAAATTCGCTACGAATTTGTTCAGGAGGTCAAAACTGGACCTATGTCTAAAACGAATCGGCGCGCCGATGGAAATTGAGTACACCGTCGAATGTTTTAAGCTACACCGATGGCACATTTTTTTTCAAAAGAGCATTCAAACTGCTAGCTTCAGTGAATCGCTTATCGTGAATGGTATAACCTGTTGGAAATACATATTTTCAGTTAAGTTAAAATGCATATTATATAGTTATATCTTGAAGAATTTCTGTGGTAATTTAAAGACATTTTAGGAGTTAGTTTCCGGAAAAATCCTGGAGAAACTTCCAGAGTATTTTCTGTAGTAACCCTTGGAGGAACTCTTGGAGGATCTTCCAGAGAAATTCATGGTGAAACTTCCGTATGAATTCCTGAAGACTCTTCCGGAACAAACCCTGAAGAAACTGTCCGAGCAATTCTCGGAGGAATTCCTGGAGAAACTTCCGAACGAACTTCTGGAGGAATTCCCGGAAGTACTTCTGGAGGAATCTCCGGAGGAAATTTGACAGGAATTCTCTGAAGAACTTCCGGAAGAGTTCCCGAGGAACTTCCGGAGAATTTCCTGGAGGAACTTCCCGAGGATTTCATGATGGAGCTACCTGAGTAATTCCTGGAGGAACTTCCAGAGGAGCAGCACACTTTAGTCTTATTTGGTCGCAGCAACTAAAATATGACTGAATTCAGTCCTATATTCCGGAGGAACTCCTGGAGGAATTCTCGGAGGAATCTCTGAAGTGACTCTCGGAAGAATTTCTAAAGGAATTTCCGGAAAAAAATGTGGAGGAGCCTTCGAAGGAATTTCTGGAACAACTTCTGGAATAGTCGTGGACGAAATTTTCGGAAGAATTTCTGAAGGGATTTGTGGAGAAATTTTCGGAGAAATTTTAATAATAGTTTTCAATGCATAAACACCTCACGCCGTCTCACGCCGCCGCACCGTCAAACACCAACGAGATGACACCGCCACGCCACCACCGCTGGCTGAAAATGATCTATCATGCCGCTATCAAATTTCAACCGATTTTCGATATTTAGTGGACATGTGCGCAGTTTAAAAATGTGTAGGCGGCGGCGTGATAGATCATTTTCAGCCAGCGGTGGCGTGTAACAGCGTGAGCTTATTTTATGCATTAAAATTATTCTGATTTTTGCAGAAGCTGTTTTAGGAATTTCGTCGGAAGATTTTTATGTTCCTCCAGGAATTCCTCCGGAAGTTCTTCCAAGAATTCCTCCAGGAGTTTGTCCAGGATTACCTCCGGAAACTTCTTCGGGAATTCCTCCGGAAGTTCCTTCAAGCATTCCTCCGGAAGCTCCCTCAGGAATTCCTCCGGAAGTTTCTCCAGGATTTCCTCTGGGAATTGCTCAGCGAATTTCTCCGGCAGTTCCATCAGGCATTACACCGGAGGTTTTTCGCCATGCGGATGAATTCTGAACTTATCAGCTCTTCACCATAATGGCATAAAGTTTTTAGAAGATAGACACTTTTCCAAGTCTTCCAGTTTCCAAGACAATGTATCAACTATGCATAACCTATATAAATCAGCCCCACCAAGCGGATGAGTCCCGAAATAATATTAACTGATACAGTATGGTTTTGACCTTCTGAACAAATATGTAGAAGACAGCCATTCAGAAATATTTGACGAGTGTTCCCCTATATGCTAGCGCCACGAAGCGGAAGAGTTCCGAAATAATGTGATCTGCGACAGTATGGTTATGACCTCCTGAATAAAATTGTAGAAGACGGCAGCTTTCTAAATTTTACGGACTCCGAAATATTTGACCAAAGAGTATTCCTACATACACTAGCGCCGCCAAGCGGACGAGTTCCAAAATAATATGTTCTGCGACAGTATAGTTTTGGGCTTCTGAACAAAATTGTAGAAGACGGCAGTTTTCTAAATCTTCAAGATTCAGACAAATTTTGATGGACGGGAGAATTTGAGTCCCAAAATTGTTCAAATCGGTTCACTAAGGGCTGAGATATAGCGGTTTGAAAATAGCTTTCCGACTGTTTGGGAGGCACGGTCGGAGGAGTGTTAAAATATAATTCTTTCCAGGTGTTTGGTCAAGTTGAGCAGGTTGTCCTTTCGGGCGAATAGAATGTGCCTCATGAGGTGAGCCGTTTTGAATGAAGTGAGAACGAACAATCCGATTCGTTATGATTTGAACGCCCACATTTGATTTTTTGAGTAATTTTCATCATTATTTCAAGTAACTGCAAGGGAGTTCGTGGGGCAGTACCAGGCGGGTTTTATGGGCGAACGCTCCACCACGGACCAGGTGTTCGCCATTCGCCAAGTACTGCAGAAATGCCGCGAATACAACGTGCCCACACATCATCTATTCATCGACTTCAAAGCCGCATATGATACAATCGATCGGGACCAGCTATGGCAGCTAATGCACGAACACGGTTTTCCGGATAAACTGACACGATTGATCAAAGCGACGATGGATCGGGTGATGTGCGTAGTTCGAGTTTCAGGGGCATTCTCGAGTCCCTTCGAAACCCGCAGAGGGTTACGGCAAGGTGATGGTCTTTCGTGTTTGCTATTCAACATCGCTTTGGAAGGGGTAATACGAAGAGCACGGATTAACACGAGTGGTACAATTTTCAATAAGTCCGTCCAGCTATTTGGTTTCGCCGACGACATAGATATTATGGCACGTAACTTTGAGAAGATGGAGGAAGCCTACATCAGACTGAAGAGGGAAGCTAAGCGGATCGGACTAGTCATCAACACGTCGAAGACGAAGTACATGATAGGCAGAGGTTCAAGAGAAGACAATGTGAGCCACCCACCGCGAGTTTGCATCGGTGGTGACGAAATCGAGGTGGTAGAAGAATTTGTGTACTTGGGCTCACTGGTGACTGCCGAAAATGACACCAGCAGAGAAATTCGGAGACGCATAGTGGCTGGAAATCGTACGTACTTTGGACTCCGCAAGACGCTCCGATCGAATAGAGTTCGCCGCCGTACCAAACTGACAATCTACAAAACGCTAATTAGACCGGTAGTGCTCTACGGACACGAGACCTGGACGATGCTCGTGGAGGACCAACGCGCACTTGGAGTTTTCGAAAGGAAAGTGCTGCGTACCATCTATGGTGGGGTGCAGATGGCGGACGGTACGTGGAGGAGGCGAATGAACCACGAATTGCATCAGCTGTTGGGAGAACCATCCATCGTTCACACCGCGAAAATCGGACGACTGCGATGGGCCGGGCACGTAGCCAGAATGTCGGACAGTAACCCGGTGAAAATGGTTCTCGACAACGATCCGACGGGCACAAGAAGGCGAGGTGCGCAGCGGGCAAGGTGGATCGATCAGGTGGAAGATGACTTGCGGACCCTCCGTAGACTGCGTGGTTGGCGACGTGTAGCCATGGACCGAGCCGAATGGAGAAGACTCTTATATACCGCACAGGCCACTTCGGCCTTAGTCTGAATAAATAATAATAATAATATTTCAAGTAATCGACCAAATTTAGGAATGCGAAGTCTTTTTGATGAACAACATTGTTGCTTCTTAGGTAAAGACATATCCCTATCAGCACTTTTTTGACGTTGAACAACGTTTTTCCCCTTAGGTACTGGGTGTCAAATCAGAATCTAAAATTATGGACCGTCATGAAATCATGCAAGATTTTGAACGAAAATTGCACACTCATATTTCTCATTGAACTTATTTAGGTATGTATCAATCGACTCGAAAACACTCCAGCAATTTGTCAATTCCATTGGAACTCAAGATTATTTTCAGTTTGGAGCCAGCTAAGCCGACACGAATTTTGTTCAAATGCACTTTGATGATCGCTTAGCAACAGTCGAAAGTTTCCATCGGTGGTAGAATCATGAGTGTGCCTCAGAGGGAGTCGCCGATGAAAATAAATCGCATGGATGGCATCAGTAACAGTTAAGTGGATTTTTCTCTAAAAATTCTGATTTAGTTTTGTTGCTGTTTGCTATTGGCCTCGGCTCATTGAAAGAAAATCAGTTCTTTCAAGACCATCTTTCAAAAGAAAGCTGATCAGAAAAACAATTTCTCCAAAGTACAAAGCACAATCGCTTCGTTACGGCAGAAAGATCAATCGTAACGTTTTCTTTACATTGTTCAACAGCTACATTGCGATCGTGTCTTGTTACCAACCCTTCTGATTTGTTTGCCAAAATACCATGATGTTTGAAACATATGTTCAATGGTAGGTTTTCGAAGATAATAATTATGCCTTCGTATTAAAATGATTTTTGATTACGTTGATTTTGAAGCTGAGCTCGGAAACATAGCATCCTACTGAAAAGTGTTATGCTTTCTCAAGAGCGTTGTGGACCGCTCCTCCTTTACATATCGTTAAATTAAGAGTTTCATAAAGGATGGTAAGCTATTTGTCTTTCTTTCTGTCTATTTCTTGCAATGAATCCATGACTTTCCGATTCGTTTATTTACACCTTTTGTTTCGCTTCATTTGCATACGACGTCATCCATCTCATGGTTATTGTCAATTGCTTGTAGACTAAGTAATTCAGTTCCACTCGACGCTCCTCTACTTGGTGCACAAACAAGTGTCATCCATGTTGGCTCGTATCCAGGGTAAATATCTAGCCACTCTTGTATAAACTCCCGGATAACCCGCTCGCCCACATCCAACACCCCAGGACACAATACCAACGATTTCGTGTTTGTCGCCATGTCGCACCAATAATGGTCCTCCGGAATCACCTTGGCAGGAGTCCTGCTTTCCTTTTCCAGCACATAACTGAAACGACATAAATTCAATCACAAATTCTACACATAATTTAAAAAAAAAATTGGTATCACCATATTTGATGTTATTCGCGAAGCCCGGTACTTCATACTCCGGCACTGATCCAGTGTCAGAATGGGAACGTCTACATGCTGAACGATTCCTGGTAGCGTTCCGCCTTCCGAAGTGCGACCCCATCCCACCACGGTTCCAGTTGATCCCGCAGGCTCGCTACGGTCCTTCGGTAAGCAAACTGGTTTGATGGTTTTATTAAAATCCACTGGTTTTCGCAGCTTCAGCAGTGCAATGTCATGATTGTACGAGTTCTGATCGAAACTCCTATGCCGGATGATGGCTGTCACTGCTCGTTGGATCGCTTCCGTTTCCGTTGTGAGAAACTGATCGTGGTCGCCCAGGATGACGCGAATCTTGTTCCGCTTCAATCTGTAATCAAACGCGAAATTACTTTCAAATCAATTAAACCACCACTATGAAGTGAATACATACCGCCGAACGCAATGCGCTGCCGTGAGCACATAATCCTTGGTTAGCAGCGAAGCGCCGCAGTGGAACTGCCCATCATAAACCAGTCGAGCAAGCCACGGGTACTGGTTCACGCCGGTTGGTCGCCCTCCGACGATGCGAGTCTCTTGATTGGCGGTTCCACACTCTGAGAAAGATGCAAAAGAAAGAGGTGAGAAATGAGCTAAACTTCCAGTCTTATAATGCGCCTGGGAAGTAGGCAACAATCGATTGTTGGCATAATTGTAGCCATAATTTTGAGCTATCATTCCTATAGTTAGTTAAATAGTGATTTCTCATAACTGGTTTAAAACTCGACATTTTCAGTATTAAATATTGTACGTTTACTTGCTAGGTGGACACGGTTGGTTAGAGTAGCCGTTCCACCAAGTGTTCGTTAAAGTAGTCACTAGAGTATTCGCTGTTGGTTTGATCGAGACAAAGTAAACGTCAAAAAAATTCCAACCACCAATCTGAGTGAAAGAGCAAACATTTGTTTACCGGCAACCACGTGATTTTTGGCATTTGCATTTTTGGCGGACAAAAGAATGAGCACGTGTCCCGGTAGGTGAGGGGTAGTTAGATATATATGATATTTATTACCTGATCGTGAGATATAAAATGTTCAATACTTGCCCCAAAATACCGCGAAAAAAATACCTACATAATTTCATAAATTTCAGCGACTGTAATATTGAAGAATTGATTTCATTTGACTAAATATTTGTAATCATTAAAATTAAGTTTTATAAGACATTAACATTGCCGTCCCCCTCGATTTTTTGCGCTTACTCTGAGTAGCCGTACATGTAATCGGGAAAATCTTGATATCGAGTAAATCCACAATAATGTCCTATACATCATTGGCATGTTGGCATAGGCGTAACTAGAGTCTCGGTCTAGGGGGGGGGGGGCATGGCACCAGCTGGTGGGATGTAATTTTCAAAGGCGATTTAAAGCACTGTGCGCATGGATTGCAATAGAAATTGTTTGACTAAGTTTATCGCTCATTCGTCCTAGAACTAACATAAAAAAAAATCGTGAATAATACAATTGATTTCCAATGATGCTGTGATTGCTTCAAAACGCTGTGTCTGTGTCAACTTGTCTTCTCCATGTTACTAAACGTGGATAAGTGTGTAATCTAAGATTCAAGAATCTTCTTCGAATTATCTATAAATGAAATTCGATATGAGTATATTTCTGAAAGTTTTCAAGCATTTCCATGATTACTTAATGCAGAAGATCTCGATTTTTTTGATACTTGAAATTTTTGAAACTCTTAAAATGTGGAATAAATTCCACGAAATTTTGTCATAATCAATATAAGTATTCATGCAATTCCAAAATGTATGCTATGTGCTGAAATAGTTAAGCACCGATGAACACAAATTTGGAATCCTAAAGTGGTTTTTATGAGTCATAAAATTATGAGTCATAAATCAAATTACAGAATAACATAGGGTTTTTGTAGCTACTGACGTTAGGAAGAGGCTTTATTATGGTTTTCTGAATAGGTATTTCTCTGCAAAAATCAAAGAGACTTGAGAAGCAACCAAATCGATCTGAATTGTGCTGCAAAAGAAATGTTTTCTGATACGAACTGGTTTTTAAATCTATTTTTTTTTATCCTAAAAAACAAATTCTAACTAAAGCAGGCACAAAAGAGTTTTCCGATGATCCTTATGAAATCGCCAAAAAAATAAATGGAACAAGATCTTTTGAGGATTATAAAAATATTTCTTTAATGCAATCTCTGTTGTGAGTGCGAAGGTTGCCTAAGTTTTGTACTAATACTTTCAATGGAATGCGTTGTTGATTTTTCTGTCATTGTAACAAAAATTCTTAAGTTTTATAATTTTATAACTTTCTGTGCCAGAATTATATTGCGAGAGCAAAAAGCTCCATAGGAATTTGATCAGCTGTTTTGCGGCATACCTTGCGATTAACTCGAAGATTTTCGAAAGAATGGTCGTTCGAAATTTCATTGACCGGATTTGTGTACATGTGCTCATTTTGATGTAGTTGCTTCAGTCTTTTTTGAAGCGGATGATAGTTTAATTGAACAGAAATATTTATATCTTAATACAATTATGTTTTTATGTTTCTGGGACCAGGATACTAGTCAAACAAATGCAGAACAAATTTATTATTTTAAGATAGCAACTGAATTAGAAGCGGCATTGATTTTAGCTTAAAAATCGAGAAAATGTTCCCGGGGGTCCAACTTAAATATTTCGATGCTTTCCTGAACAAATGGTCATAGATGTGAAAGCGCAACAAAAAATATGTAGAATTCATTATCAAAATTAAGAAATATGTAGGAAATATGTAAATGAAATAAAAACTGACTAAGTTGGAATTACTTTTCAAAATTTTCTGGGGGGGGGGCCACAAGTAGGTCTGGAGGGGGCCAGGCCCCCCCGGCCCCACCTTATTTTTGCTAAAATTACCCTCTGAAAACGTCTTCACATTGATTTTGTCAGTTTTTGGGTTATTTCCGGTGAGATATTCTGTAACTTCTCTACAATAACCTCCGTTATTTGGTTTTAGTTCTCTATCGTGTGATCTAGAACTTTCTGTTCAAGGATCCCACAGATTTTCAATGAGGTTGAGGTCTGGAGGTTTGGAAGGATGCGGAAGCGTTGATTTGACATTGAAGTACAGCCACCCAAGTACTATCAAGCATTACATTATGGCACATCTATCAATCATAAACCGGTATGCTAAATGCTAATTGCATCTAATTGCATAAGATCAGTTTTAACGATGTGAAGTTGCATTTTTTTATCCACTGTCAGACAACGATGCTTTAAATCAGTATTACGAAAGCAGCGATGCATTACTTATGATTTATTTCAACATGTCAAAGTAATGAACCATCAATTCGACTTGATACTATTTTTTCAATTTATTTATTTCAGGCTCATTGGTTTCACTAAAAACTCAACGGAGCCGAGCGCGAATCGAACCACATTATGATTAAAATAGCTCTAATATAAACTTTAATGAAGTGTTTTTCTAGCACATTTTTTCCTCGGGCGAGGAACTGAGCTAGAACTCGAGCTAGACCTTGAAGCAACAAATTCAGCCCGCCGCTAATTCGCTTGTGGTATTATTGCCTCCTGGATAGCCTTTACCACATTTTCCAATGCAACTTTGCCCTTTTTCCGACGAAGGTTCTCCACATAATCAGTGGTGTTCTCTACAGTAAGCAGCTGCACTTGCTTCCAAGCTATCCTTCAAAATGCCCACATAGATTGAACGATCTATAGTACTGTTGATAAACGTTAGGTTGTTGATGCCATGTACACTAAAAGTACCTCAAACTATAACATGACCACCTCTGTGCTTCATAGTCGGAAGCATTTTTTTTTATCAAATGGTGCAGTCCGTCCGTCCCGAAAAAGTTAAATTTCCTCTTGTCCATGAATATGGCATTCTGCCAGAACGCTTGTGTATCAGCCACACATTTTTGAACAACTCCCAGTCGCTTAATATTCTAGGCAGATATGATATTCTTCCACAAATTGCGTCCACGATATCCTTCAACGAATATGATACAGTGATGCATCTCAAGAAAGAATGTCTCAAGAAAGTACGAATCAAATTCAAATAGGACGTTCAACATTGACTCAGGTGCACGGAGGTCTCTAGTTTTGAGGTGATTCACTAAATTGCATTGAAATCTAACAAAAATGGGGAGTTAATTTTGTTAAGAAAAATCATTGTTTTTAATAGTTTTTCAAGCGAAATCTTAAGATAAGATGCATTTAACTGGATATTTAAATCACGACGCATCAACTGAACCCATCGTAAACTATATACATATGATAAATCTCAATAAAACCCCACTACCTCCACTATTGGTGCTACCTCCACTAAGGGTACGGTTACCCTAATTGTTTTATTTTAATTTCAGAGCTTACTTCCTATTTCAATGGCCTGAAAGCTCACTGTCAAGTATAGGATCAGAAAAAGATAAATGATTTATAAATTAATTCCCTTGAGCCTTCTTTAATGTGTTGATATCTCACGAAGTGGGCGGATTTCGGTTCTGTACGGATTTCGGTCCCTCACGGTATTCGATATCCGTCCAGACTGTTTGCTGACTGATCATGATGTTCGCACACTGTGACAAGCTATCAGCAAGTTTAGAAGTACTAACCTTAGGATTTGTTCGATTTTCGTGGACAAAAATAGGGTTGTGATGGTTAGAATGCTTCGGCTTGCGGCCAATTCCGGACACAGTTTCAAGTAATTTTGTTCTTTGAAGGTTTTGTATTACATAATGCACCAACGATCAAGGCAGATTTCCAATACCAGCTATTTTGGACAAGCTTTTACCACCATTCTGGATACATTTTTTCATGTTGAACAGCCATTTTCATACAGAACAAATACTTTGGTGCTTGAGATTAATCGAACTTGCCGTAAATTAAACTTTATCACTTGTTATGTAGATGGAGATTTCCAACAAAACTCTGCATTTAGTAGATATTGATAAACTGACAGATCAATGTTGATTGGACAAACTTCCGAAAAATCCGTCAATTCTGCATAAGCACCTTACTGTATATGATTTTGGCATATACAATTCTGAGATGAGATATGCCATCTCGTATCTCGAATCTGGCCCATTTTCAAACCAGTTACTTATAGATCGATTTTGCCGTTCGTTTGCCGAAGCCTGTATATCAGCAGAGTGTTGTCAAGAGTGAATTTAGCTTTTGCACGGTGAAAACTCGGGGGAAAATTATCAACAAAAAATCAAGTATATATTGCTTTCCGCCACAACTTCTCTTGAGTAGTGCCATTATAAAGCATAATTGAAAGAATTTAAGTAACTTTTTTCAAATAAGCACAGCAAATAATTTTGAAAATTCAACGATGTGTAAAATTGCAGCTCATCCCATCAAATGCATTAACATTCGATATTCAATTAAATTTGACTGAATTTTACAAGCCAGCACAGTTTAAACTTATTTCAATTTAAAAGAATAGCGAGATCGATTGAATGTTACGTTTATTTGCATGCTCCAAATATGTGCATGAAAATACATTTAAAATCACAACATATTTTTATCTGTGAGCGTAACTATATTTAACCTTGTAAGTTAAAACGACTTCTACTCTATTTGTTCGGCAGATTTCATTCAACTGACGCTACTGACTTTCTCTTTTGTACATTAGTTGACCAAAATAGTTTGAATTAAGAATCGCCATTCCAGAAATCAAGGTCACAATCAATTACGCCCATTTGAAAAAAAAAATCTCTAGAATTATTCGAATTGCTCCATCGTTTACCTTTTTAATGGTGGATTCAATTTTTTTTTGTAGGTGGACGTCAGGGCAGCAAAATAAAATTTCCATGACGAATTAGAAACTTTCCATAAATAATTAGGAAATTGTCAATAAAGAAATCGGGGTATGAGCAATGAATAAATATAAAATTTCCACATATAATGCAAAATTTCCATTAGCAATTGAGAATTTTCCACAAAATAAAAATAAATTCGCGGTTTTAAAAGAAAAATTGTTAAAGCATAAAGAAATCAAATTGTTCTTCGAACAAAATACAAAATTTCTGTAAATAAATCAATATTAGCAATGAACAATTTCAAAATTTTCCACAAAGAAAATATTTTTTTATATAAGAAATTTCCACAAAATAATCAATAAAGAGCAATGAAAAATAACACTTTAAAGGGATTTATAGAAAAATGCTCAGTTTGATTGCTTTTTCATATTTTTTCATGGAAATTTCCATACTTTTTTATTGGAAAAAAACTGCTAATACTGCTAATATTGATTTATTTATGGAAATTTTGTTTTTTTTTTCGTGAAACATTTTGATTTCTTCTTGGAAAATACTTTTTATATTGCAATTGTTGCTTTTAAAAGTGCTTACTAATTTATGTTTTGTGGAAAATTCTTAAATCTTAATTGTTAATGGAAGTTTTGCACTATTTGCATTATTTATTTTATTTAACGCTCATACCCTGATTTCTTTATTGGAAATTTCCTATTTTTTTATGGAACATTTTTAGCAGGAGTTTTTATTTTATTCTGTGTTATGTGTGCACACTACCGCCACCTAGTTGCCGCTTGTCCACTCACAGTGCATTTAGCATTGGGCGATAATGTTTCCGTGACGATGCATTTTTTTTGCATTTTGTTCTATAAGCCTTATAAGGCTAATTCTGTGTGATTTCATGTTCGTCCCTACATTTCGAGACTGGTAAGTACCATATTCAGGGGATAATTCATCCTTTCCAAAATGATTATCTGTAGTGTTTGTGATAGCTGACACATGTTTTGTGTTTTTGTCTTTTTCTGATGAATTTTGTCAATGCTTTCGCAATTGTCATTAGCACTTTCACTAATTTGGAGTATATTCAAGAAAGAAGAAGAAAAATAAGAAGCCAGCTGGCAAATCTCATTTCAGATACAAATTAGGAAGATTTCAATACATTCATTGTATTGAAATCTAACAATGTATTAATATTTTAGTACAATACCTGTATACAAAGTTTAGGTTTCTTGTTTCAAAATCTTGCAGAATCGTAAATGGGCATTGCAAATGCTGGGTAATGCATACCATTTGTACTTCACGTACCTGAAGGAATAAAATAGACCTCATCTTGCTATCCTTAGTCTCTTACCCAGCAATTCTCATCTCCTATCCCTACCTCCCCATGGAGCCGACCGGGGTAGGAGAAACCTTAGGGAAGATAGGGTATCCAACCTCGGTAGTAACTATGATCGTATTCTGTCATAGGTTTGCTCCTCTCCGGAGGTGCAAATCTGATCGAGCGTCTGTTCCCCATGTTGAGGACGGCTGATCATCGAACGAGCGCCAGTAAGTAATTTGTGGGGAACCATGCCTGTTGAAAAACAGTTAAGGCCCGATGCCCACGTAGCGTATTTTCAACGCTGCGTGCACACGGCGTTAAAAGGACGCATGTGTGCATCGGGAAAAAGCGGTAACGCAGCGTCGCCGCACCTGCGTTTTTTCAACGCCACGTGCACGCAGCGTTGAAAAAACGCTACGTGGGCATCGGTCCTAAAGCAGCCATTAATGACGCAGCGGAGAGCAACATTAGCTAAGTAGTCGGCGGAACGATTGATTCGACGAAGACCATCTTTGGTGATGCGCAAGAGGACATTGTGTGGTGGCGAAGGATGAACCACGACCTCCTCCAACTCCACAGCGAGCCCAGTATCCAAAAGTCAGCTAAAGTTGGAAGGGTACAATGGCAGGGCATGTTGAAAAAAATGCCGAACAGCAACCCCGCAAAAATGGTGTTCACGTTCGACCTGGCAGGTATGGGAAGCTGTGGAGCGCAGTGGACAAGGTGGGCAAGACTTTTGGTCGAAACTTACACCCAAAACAAATCTGATAGACATTATACATCTTTGGCATATTCAAATCTTCCGAAATTGTATATGCCAATTTATTATACAGTTTCTGCAGATCTGTATTGAAATCTGACATTAGCTGGTTGAGTGTAGTTTTCGGTTAACTTATAACGAATTATGGCTGGAAGAGAATTTTATACTGAACGAATAACTGATTGTTTATACTGAACGAATAACTAATAAAGTGAAAGGAAGAGAATCCTTGAAAAGAATAAGAAAATCAATGCTGCAAATCATTTTCGACGAAACGTCCATTAGACCAAACGCCCCATCGACTAAACGTCCTCTCGACTAAATGTCATTCGACCAAACGACATTCGACTGAATGTCATTCGACGAAGTGTCCCAAAGCCAAATGCTACCGTGGTACATGGTTCCGAGAAAGCCTCCTTGAAAAGCCTAAAGTCATCATTTCTGAGAATTTTTCAAGGACGGTAGAAAATGAAATGATATTTCGGGAAATCCAAAAATTCTTGCAATTGTAGAGATCCTTCTACACAGATAGAAAAATCCACTGAAACATACGCCAAAAATCATGCACATAAATGGAACACCATTATTGGCGTATTTCCACACGGGATACAGCCTGAATGTATACAATTTTAGACGCGAATCGTCAATATTGCACACAAGTTGTAAGAAATCTTGTTAGGAAGAGGACCATTTCAGCGAAGAATAGCGTAAATTTCCACTTGTCAAGTTTTACGCGCTGTTTATTTTTCATTATTTTTTTCTGTGAGGATTGCCATTATTCCAAAAAATCCAGACATAACGGGTGGCCACTAAATAGCGGGAATGAATGGCTCGGGAAGAAAATTACAAAGAAGTAAGGTTCCAGCTGATATACCTTATACACAGAGTTGACCTTAGTATTTAAACATAGATTAATGAATAATAGCATATGGTCCGTGGTCCGCCGTGCGGCGTAGTTTAATCTTGCAGGTATTACATGACCGTTGGACGGCGGCTATCTCCGGATGATGCTTCTTATCCTATTGATGAGTTGCATCGTGTCTTTGGCTAATCTCGTTGGAATACAATGGAGTTCGGTCTACTTAAAATCCTTAAACAGTTTTCGAAACATGTTCACGTTCAAAATTGTTCACCGTGTATTTTTCCCATGATCTTGTACGCTAGAAAAAAATGTACAATGCTTATTCTTTTTGTTTTGATGGCATGTTTAAAACAACTGAACAATTTAGAGTAAAAGTATGTGGGCGATCATTTTCTGAATATTCTAAGGATTCATTAACATGAGGAAATATTTCTCTGAAAGCATTAACGTTCTCATAGAAAAGTATTGAAGTATGGAAATTTCCGTTTTCAGTGACCACTTGTTATATCATTTAGAAAGCTCTATTCTTTGCCCAATTTTTCTTGAGGCTTAAGAAATTTCTGTATTTATTTTTGGAGGATTTTTCTGGGAGAATTTTGAAAGAATTTGTGCATGTATTATTATATCAGGGGTCTCAAGCAGCCTTACGAGTAAAGGCATAGGATTGCCAGTTGAAAGCAGCCCAAGTTTCAGTTGGAATGTAGAGCCATTGAAGAAGAAGAAGAGGATTCTTATATAAACTCCTGGAGGATATTAATTATAATATTAATATATATATATATATATATATATATAATTCTTGGATAATTCTTGGAGAAAATTTCCAAGAATTTCCAAAAGATTTTTTTTAACGAATGCCTGAAGGGATTCCGGTCAGTTTATCCGAAGAAATTCTAGGAGGCAATGATAAATTTTAATTTTATTTTTATGAAGAAATTTTCGTCAGACCTTTTTAATAAATTTCTGGGATATAATCTCTAAGAATTTTTGGAGGAATTTTATATTCTGCCCGCGTGGATCCCAGGATTCAAAACACATTTTAGAACTTGTGATTTGGTCCTTCTCTAATTTGGTGGTACATATACCCAGAATCATATTCAGACGAATGATAAACCTTATGACGTGAAGGATGAGTTCTATGAGAGCCTTGATAGATTGTCATCGGGGTTGCAAATACGCAGATCGGAAGAGAAAGTTTCTGTCGTCATGGCATTGGTACGGAAAGCCTTCCCTAGTAGCACACATGTTCCACATAAGCTACTGTAACTCATATGTGATCAGATTTAGTCACAATCAAGTTATTGCACCCATTTTTGTCTGACTCGTGCTGCTGGGGTTAATTCCACTACCAATAATAATGGTCTGGGACTTGTGACTGCTAGGGGAATGGCAATCAGCAGTAAGCACGTAAGAATACCCGCTACCTAACGGCAACATCCGAGTGGAGACTTTTGTTCACAGATAGACCACGAGCTGATCGACGGACAGCATTTATCAGATGTTATGGATGTAAGGTCCTTCAGAGGCCCAAACATTGACTCGGATCACTACTTTGTAGTTATAAAAATTCGGGCGCGACTTTCCAGCATCACGAATTCACGAAACAACAGAAGGTTGCGTTTCAATATCCAACGTTTGTCAGTTGAAGGAGTTGCTTAACAGTACCACCAGAAAATAGACGGACGGATAGGAGATGCTATAGGATCTGGGGACATCAACAGATTGTGGGAAAATATCCACGAAGCTGTGACTACAATAGCGCAGGAAGTGTTAGGCACTGCACAGCGACGCCAACGAAATTGTTGGTTTGACGAGGAGTGCCAGCGAGTGACGGACGAGAAAAATGCTGCAAGTAGCCGAATGCTAGTGGCTCGTTCTGGTTCCAACAGAGAGCGGTACAGTGTAGCAAGGGCAGGAGAGAAACGAATTCAGCGCAGAAAAAACGCACCACGAAGAGAGTGTGATAGCTGAAGCGTGTGAGAACGTGGATAGAAACGATATGCGGAGGTTTTACGCAACTGTCAATGGCGTACGGCATAATACTGCACCATGTACAATGAATGAAAGGGGAATTTGTTGACAGACAAGACTATGGTGGCAGCCACATGGAAGGAGTACTGCGAAAATTTGGTAAGCGGTGAAAATGAAGGTGTATTAAGGAGCGGGATGGACATAGTCGGCAATGGTCAAGCTGTGGAACCACCCACGCTGGACGAGGTAAAGAAGGCTCTAAACGAGCTGAAGCAGTAAAGCTGCAGGGAAGGACGAGAACCCGGTTAAGCTTCTCAAAAACGGAAGTGTGCAGCTGCATGAGTCAATCCACCACATTATCCAGAACATATGGGAGGATTAAGAACTGCGGTAGGCATGCCTACCGGCTGGTTGGATGGCCTCATATGCCCAATCTAAGAGAAAGGGCAATAAGTCCGTCCAGCTATTTGACTTCGCCGACGACATAGATATTATGGCACGTAACTTTGAGAAGATGGAGGAAGCCTACATCAGACTGAAGAGAGAAGCTAATAAATAAATTCAGCCCTACAGCACTCCAGTAAATGCTACTATCTTTGCCTAATAAACTCTAATCTTCTCGCGGTTTTCAGCACAACATTCTGTATTTAATTATACAAGAACTGAATGAGTATTATGGTTCTTGATCGTAAATTGTGCCGTCCAACTGCAAATCATTGTTTTTGGATGTTTCTGCATATAAACTTCCAACGAGCTTAGCACCGCCCAAACGTTGACCGATTTGGCTGAAATTTTGTCCAGAGCATCAGGATATCAACTAGAACCGAATAAAAGGGCGGCCCATCAAAAAAATTGAAAAAGTGTTTTTTGAGCCTCCCTACTGTCCATTTTCAGGTCGGTTCCCAAAGGATCACTTCGAAGAATTCTCTTGTTGGCCATTTCTGTAATAGGTGTCACCATGATTTTTGATTCTGATATAATCACTATATACAAATCTAACGAAATGGTTCAAATAGAGACGAAAAAACACAATTTTGTTGTACTTTTGGATCGCCAAAAAAATGGAACTCGTGGTCAAATTTACTGCATCTGATCCAGTGACCCACCGAGTTACTCCGGATAGGAGGAGGATGGGTGGAGTAAAACAGTGAATAAACCAGGCTTATACGATGACAGCAATTATAATTGTTATCCTCCACGTACTTCACTAATTATATTTTACTGGAAATTCCTCAAGAAAATTAAACAGGAATACCTTTGACAATTTCTCCAGAAATTTCTGCGGAAGTTCCTCAGCGAATTTGTCCGGAAATTTGTATGGGAATTTATTAAGAAATTTTATTAAGAACTCATCCGAAAATTCATCAAACGAATCCTCCGGTAATTCCTTCGGGAACTCGTTTGGAAATTTTGTAACAAGTACGTTTTCTTATTTAATTGAATCCCATGGAAAATCTATAATAGAATTTCATAAGTTAGAAAGTATTG
Organism: Armigeres subalbatus; assembly: GCF_024139115.2. NCBI lineage: Eukaryota > Metazoa > Arthropoda > Insecta > Diptera > Culicidae > Armigeres > Armigeres subalbatus. The sequence continues at coordinate 112,639,213 of NC_085139.1, read as the reverse complement.
CATGAATGTTCGTTTTGCTTAATAAGATCCCTAAAGTTAGTCTCCACACAATCGCACACCTCACGCCTTCGAAATGGTTGCATCTGGCATACAAGCTAATCAAGTGAGTTCCCATTACCAGTTACACACGCTAAACATGAGACCCAAGCCAACCGCGCGTCATTTCGCTATGCAAATTAGCTTGAATAGAGGGACAACGACCCGCAAATGCGCCATTCAAAATACATTGACCTTCCTTATTCGACTTTGGACTCTACTTCCAAGATCGGAGAGGATTTGACTGGATGTTTGAAAGCCGTCAGAAAGAGATGTCGCGATGCCCGCTAAATCTTTTATGTCCAATTGCGAGAATTAGCGTTCGTGATATTATCTTCGGGTAATATCACGGCAACCGGGGATTATTTTACAGATTCGCAGTTAATCTGAGGCAATTTCCAACTCTAATCGATCACTTCGATTCGATCAGTGGAAGAGGCAAAAGTGGTCCGTATTTGTTTCGCGTCGTGGTGTAATTTAAAATGTTAGTTTGTGACATGGTAGCTTTTTGTATGATGTGTTAACTTTTCCTCCTTTGTTCCCCTAGTTGATCGTCAATCTGTAATTTGTTCGATCTAAGTTGCGGCAGTGCGTGTTACTAGTTTAGGAAAGGTAAAAGTGCGATATAATTGCAACCTAGTTAGGTCCCCAACCAAAAGTGCGTGTGCGTTTCTTTTAATTAGGTGCGAGGCAGCGAAGCCATTTGCCGTTACACCACCATCCCATTAGAGACCGCTTTTGACCCCACTCGTCGGCGTCGAGGTAATCCCGGGGCACACGTGGCCGGAAGAGGGCCGCGTCACGTTCCTTTTACGCGCCCTAGACAGGCAGGCTCATCCAACCCATCAGCGTCCAACCGACAGCAGCGAGAACTATTGTTCCACGAACGGACGCATGTGCCGCGTTCAAGCGTAAGACCACGCGCCAGGTGAGAGAGTCATCAACGATCGACACGTAAAGCCGTCGACATCGGGCCGGAGTAGTGCGTAAGCAGCTCTGTGTGCTCAGCCGCCGACTCATCACCATCCAACCATCCACGTAAAACCTAGGTAGTGAGTATTTGCATGCATTTTGTACTGTGAACGTCCATGCGCATGAGGCAATAAATTTCAAGTACTTAATTGCCTCCGTTAAATGATTGGTACATGATCAGCGAGTGAATGAACGGGTAACGCACAAACAACACGCACGATACACTGTAGGTTGATGGGGATTAGATAGTATGCGATAGTGTAGCAATATGTTAAAAGGGGGAAGAAGAAAGGCCTAGGCAAAGGAATAAACGAGATGTAATAAAGCTCTTTGTTTGACTGTATTAAAGCTTCGTGTTATACTTGATGTGTGTGAATGTAGAAATTATAGCGTACAGCATACTGCTATTCGTCTCGAACTTGATGAAGTAGATTCCCGTAAATGTAGACAAACAGTCAGTCATCTGAGAGGAGTTCCCATGTCTTTTCGCGGACGAATCATCAATTTCAATTTGTAGTCGTGATAACTTTTCATTCTAAAGCGTGATTTATTCGTTTGATTGTGGAGAGCTGGGCCAGTGATGAAAACTGATTGTGAACGGTTAATTGTCTTTGGAGCGGTTCTGGTAGTTGCACGTACGTGATTTAGAGTCTTGCGGCGTCGATACGCTCACGCTAAGTACGACGGTTTTGACACAACCAGTCACTTCCCTCCCCGATTTCGGGAAACATTGACCCTATCCTCTGGATAGTCTCAGGCCGGGCAAACCTTAAACTGGTGGGTGGTCTCCTTCACGGAGTGGCGCTTAAGCCATCCATTTAACCGGGGAACGTGACGGGTTGGCGGGTTATAACTGGCGCCCAACAAAACAAGGCTTTTTTCTCTTTTGGTGTAACTGTGTATTGTATCATAAACTTTTTGAATTTTCTCTGATTTACTTTGGTTGAAACATTTGTCTAAGGGGACGAGACTTGTTTAAATTTTTGTTTCTTCTAGGATATTTCTCAATATTTGGATAAGTTGTTATTTTCGTCATTTATTTATTTATTAATCCTTGTTTATTTCAATATACATCGTTTGGTAGTAATTAGACTTAATTATAAAATTCTTCCTAAATAATAAATTATGCAAGTGTAATTTTTCAATTTGTGTAAATTAAAAAAAAAAAAAAAACATCGTTTCTGTTAATTATTGGTAAATGTTATTTGTTATTTATTCAGCTATTTAACCAAAATAGTTTCTCTGGATAATAATTATACTATAGCAACTCGTATCTTCAATTATTGTCCTGAGCGCTTGTATCATTGCTATTTTTGTCTTCTGGTTGAAGTAATCAAATAGATTGAGTAAATCAATCAACATGAACCGTTCACTGCCAAGAGCAGAGGACCTCAATCTCGAAGAGATTGACTACGAACTATCTATCCGTAACCAACCAGAAGATGTTTTTAAACTTGATGTCCAAGGGAAGCAAAGGCATTTGAGATTACTATTCAAAGCCGACCAGAAGGAAGGACAGAATTATAGGTCAAATCTTAGTATACAAGATGAAGCTGAACATATAAGTGCGAGAATCGACAATTTGGAAAAGGCTCTTTCCAAAAAAGTTGAAGCCAAATATGAGTCGAGGGTAATTCATTACTATTATCGGGTTAAAAGGTGTATGGCAGAAACGGAGGAGGGTAAAAAGCTGCGAAGAGAGCTCAGTCTTAGGATCGAAAAGATAATGCAGTTCTACCAGTTTGGTCCTTCATTATCCCCGTATAAGGAACAGATTAACACGATCATCCAAAGATCGGAGGGGGCCGTAGGGTTATCAGGTCAGGACAGTTCAGCCACACCAAAAACGAGTACGATTAAGCCTGTACGACAAAGCGAATGGGAGTTTCCTAATCCCCCAGGTGCACCGGCGTCATTAATTCCGGAAGGTTCAAATAGAAGACAGGAGGATACAATCGAGGTATCGCGCTCGGAATGGGAGGATATGAAACGAATGTTAGCAGAGTTGACGAGAGACAATAATCATCATGGTGGAATGAACCGGGAGGACAGAACTCGGAACTCGGGTAATATCGAACGAGTAGGACAGCAAGTCAATGAGATGAATGAACCGCGACGAACAGTACGCCGACCAACGAGCTATGCTGATGAACTTACGGACTCGGATTCGGAAGACGAGGATCCTCAACAATTCAGGCGAAACACCAGGATAAATGGGAATGGAAATGATCGCGGTAGTTACGAGGAGTCGATGTACAGCTATGATAGCGGGACCATTAGGCCCGGCTATCCGAGAGGAAGCAGGCACGGTCGACACAGGCAAGAGCGATACGAGGAGAGAGGTCATGGCAGAGTAGAGAAGTGGAAACTAAGATTCTCTGGCGATTCACGAGGAATGTCAGTAGAGAATTTCATCTACAAAGCGACGAAACTGGCAGAACGGGAAGGAATTTCGAAGGGTCTTCTGTTGAGGGACATCCACATGCTTCTAGAGGGGGCTGCATCGGATTGGTTCTTTACATACGTCGACGATCTAGTGACGTGGGAGGATTTTACGAACGGAATAACCTACCGTTTCGGTAACCCTAACAAGGACCAAGGCATTCGGTCAAAAATACAAGAGCGGAAACAACTACGTGGAGAATCGTTCATAGCTTTCGTGTCTGAGATCGAGAAGCTAGATCGCATGTTGTCCAAGCCGTTGTCCCGGAGAAGAAAGTTCGAGGTTATTTGGGACAATATGCGACAGCATTATAGATCGAAAATCTCGATTGTACGCGTGAGAGACCTGCAACACCTAATCGATCTTAATTATCGCATTGACGCTGCGGACCATCAACTACATCAATCGATGTCAGACCAGATGATACGCAGACCGATCAACCAGATCGTAGCCACAGAAGACGACAGCGATTATGAACAGGAAGCGCCTGTAAATCACGTCAGAGGACAGCAGCCGAGGAGCAGACCGGTAGCGAGTGGCAGTTTTCATGAAGCGACACAGCAGGAGCTTCCTGCGCGCCAGAGAGAAAATGTAGAGCTCGGTCCGGGAAGAATTAGCTGCTGGAATTGTCAAGAAGTAGGTCACGGGTGGAGGCAATGCACGAAGCCGCGTAACATTTTCTGTTACGGATGCGGTAATCTTGGGCGAACAATAAGATCGTGTGAGCGCTGCGCAAGAGTGGGAGTCGCGCAAGAAAGCGCAAGGCAGGAAACTAGAGAAGGGTGCGAGTCAGGGGAATTGAGCATCCCTACGTCGCCAACAGTTCCCCAGCAACCATTCGACCCATTATTACAGGTCTACCACATAAAGATTAGAATAAGTAAGTGTCCACACATTAGGGTAAAAGTATTCGACTATGAGACAGAAGCATTGCTGGACTCAGGGCAGGGATTAGTATACTTAACTCAGTCGAGTTAATTGAGAGGTTTGGATTGAGATTGCAGCCGGCAGCCATTCGGGTGTCCACCGCGGACGGAGCGAGTTACGCATGCCAGGGTTTCGTAAATATTCCGTTTACATACAAGGATGTGACGAAGGTGATACCAACAATTGTGGTTCCGGAAATTTCGCGCAAAATCATACTGGGAGCGGATTTTTGGGACGCGTTCGGAATTAAGCCGATGATTGACCTCGGTAAAGGACCGGAAACTTTGGAGACGGTGCAACATGAAAGGAACGAATCAATCTGTTTCACTCTCGAACCGACCAGTCAGGTACCGGATTCTGCAAAGGAGGAGGAAGACGAGACTTTAGACATTCCGGTGTTCGAAGGGCCAACGGAAACGATACCAGATCCAGAGTCTATCGAAACGGAGCATGAGTTGAGCGCGGAGGAGAGACAGCAATTAATGACGGTTATTAAGGGCTTCGAGCTGACCTCGACGGGGAAATTAGGAAGAACTTCTTTGATCCAGCACGAAATTATACTAAAAGAAGGGGCGAAACCACGTAATCCGGTGATGTACAAGGGTTCACCATATATGCAGGAAGCGATAAAGAAAGAAGTGGAAAGGTTCAAAGCTCTAGACGCAATCGAGGAATGTTACAGTGAGTGGACTAATCCTCTCGTTCCGGTGCCGAAGAAAAATGGGAAGGTGCGCGTTTGCTTGGACTCCAGAAAAATCAACAAATTGACGGTTAAGGATACGTATCCTATGCGAAACATGCAGGATATCTTCCGCCGACTGGGCAAAGCCAGGTATTTCTCCGTTATAGACCTGAAGGATGCCTACTTCCAGATCCCATTAAAGGAAGAGAGTCGGAATTATACGGCGTTCAGAACTTCGGAGGGGGTGTTCCGCTTCAAGGTGCTGCCATTTGGGGTCATCAACGCACCATTCACCATGTCGCGGCTGATGGACAGGGCCCTGGGTTTCGACCTGGAACCGCGAGTTTTCGTTTATCTCGATGACATTGTCATTGCCACCGAGACTCTGGAGGAGCACCTACGCCTGCTCGAGATAGTAGGGAATCGTTTGAGGCAAGCAGGGTTGACGATCTCGTTGGAAAAGTCACGCTTCTGCCGGAAACAAGTGATGTACTTGGGTTATTTACTCAATGAGCACGGCATAGCGATAGACAGCGGCCGGATTCAGCCGATATTGGATTATGCCAGACCGAAGACGCAAGAGGACATCCGTCGGTTACTAGGCTTGGCAGGATTTTACCAACGCTTTATCAAGGAGTACAGCAGAGTGGTGGCTCCGATAACTGATCTCCTGACTAAGGAAAACAGGAAATTCACATGGAGCAAGGAAGCGGAAGAAGCGTTCCGTGAACTCAAATCTATTCTGACGTCAGCACCTATCTTGGGGAACCCTGACTTCAACAAGGTATTCACCATAGAGTCCGATGCCTCAGATAGGGCAGTTGGAGCGGCTCTAGTGCAGGAGCAGGATGGATTGACCAGGGTCGTAAGCTACTTTAGTAAGAAGTTAAATCGAACACAAAGGCGATATTCAGCGGTCGAGAAAGAGTGCCTAGGAGTTTTGTCAGCGATCCAGCACTTCCGGCACTACATCGAGGGCACCAAGTTTCGAGTCGTAACTGACGCGCGAAGCCTGTTGTGGTTATTCAACATCGGGACGGAGTCGGGAAACGCGAAGTTGATGCGGTGGGCTTTGAGAATCCAGGCCTACGACTTCGATCTGGAGTACCGTAAGGGTAAAAGCAATATTACAGCGGATTGCTTGTCACGGTCGATAGAAGTAGACGTACTGACGATCTCACAACCAGACATGGAGTATGATGCAATGCTGGACGACATTCGGGGGAATCCGCACAAGTTTCCGGATTACAGAGTGGTAGATAGTAGAGTCTTCCGGTACATTAAATCCAGTAACCGTTTAAGCGATCCACGGTTTTCATGGAAGCAGTACCCTCCAGCCGCCGAACGAGGGGAAATCGTTAAAAGTGTCCACGAAAAAGCTCACTTCGGCTACGACAAAACGCTAGACGCGGTCAAGCAGAAGTACCATTGGCCGAAGATGAACAGCGACGTTCGGAAACTCTGTCGTGAATGCTTAAAATGCCAAACCAGTAAGGCGGGAATCGGAACATCACACCACCAATGGGGTCACAGAAACCGGTGGAGTATCCGTTTCAGTTTGTGACACTAGACTACGTCGGCCCGTTACCTGCATCTGGCAGAAGCCGACACACATGTTTACTCGTAGCTACCGACGTTTTCAGTAAGTTTGTGTTAGTGCAATCATTCCGAGAAGCGAAGGCAAGCTCGTTGGTCGAATTCGTAGAAAATATGATTTTCCGGCTGTTCGGGGTGCCGGAAGTTATTCTGACGGATAACGGCTCGCAGTTCATCTCGAAACAGTTCAAGGAACTTCTGGAGACCTATCATGTGTCACACTGGCTAACACCGGCATACCATCCTCAGGTGAATAACACCGAGCGTGTGAACCGCGTAATCACGACAGCAATTCGAGCGACCCTCAAGAAGGACCACAGGCACTGGGCGGACGATATTCAGGAAATCGCCAATGCAATTCGCAACGCCGTACATGAGTCCACGAAGTACAGCCCATACTTTATCGTATTTGGTCGCGGCATGGTGTCCGACGGAAGGGAGTACGGTCGAATAAGGGACAATTATGAACCGAGTGACGATACCGGGGATTCTACTATTGAACGACGCAAGAAACTGTTCGAAGATGTCAAGAACAACCTGACCACAGCTTACCAACGACACGCAAAAACCTACAACCTACGGTCAAACGCAAACTGTCCATCTTACACGGCGGGAGAAAGGGTGCTAAAGCAGACCTTCGATTTATCTGATAAGGGGAAGGGTTTCTGCAAGAAACTGGCGCCGAAGTACGAACCTGCGATAGTACGGAAAAAGCTGGGTACTAACTCTTATGAGCTGGAAGATTTGATGGGAAAGCGACTAGGGGTCTACTTTGCGACCAGTTTGAAGAAGATGCTTCCTCATCTGAGCCGACCGTAGGCGTTATAGTACTTGCTAAGCTATGTAGCTCTAATAGAGTAACAACAAATCTATTCAGATGACGAAACACCTTCGGGTTCAAACATCATACGGACAATACTCGACGGACTCGCTTTTGGAACGTTTTCGAACTGACCAGGGCTGAGGGTACCGAGATTGGGCCTAACACATTCAAATTCCAATAGGATTCCGCAAGCTATGTATCGAAAGTGACCACAACGAATCAATTTATCAAAATACCTTGAAGGGCAAAGCAATCAAGTCGTAAAAACCTATCAAGACGCGTAAACTGATTGAGATTTAAATTCCAATTGGAATCCATTCGCTGTTTGCGAAATGTAAATATGTAAATATTAGTATATTAGTTTTCCTAGTCCCTAGCCCTTAATTTAGAATTAGTATAGAATATTAGTAATTATCTATCACTCACTAATTTTTCCAGTTTTGTTTTTGCGTTATTTGTTTTCTAGTTAAGTTTCTTTGCGTGTACATAGCCGTAGTCCAGTCGGAGTTGTACATATTTATTATCCTAAAAAGGGAATTCGTAGATTAATAATTTATTCAAATGTTAGTAAAATTTGTTGATCATTGATTAGTAGTTACCGTATAAATCGTTCGTTGTTGACAATTTCGTTCGTTTGCATATCATTCGTCGCTTTCTCAGTATTTTCATCGTTTCCCATCCGTATCCATAAAATTCCAATTAGATTATTTTGTCGAAGTTTACATCCCCATTTAGTCCAAACACGTCCCGTTTAGTTATAGGTATTTCGTTATCGTCGTTGTCCATTCCCATCCTTCGTAAACATCCATCATCCTATCCACATCCCGTTTTGTTCGAGTTAGTATCCAGCTTATCCGCATTTCTCTTTTGGGTTGGCTCTTCGTCAGACCTATTGTCCAGTTGATCTGTCCATCACCGATGCACCTGCGAAATAAACAAAACAACCAACTTACACCGATGAAATTGGAACAACAAAGTGTTCTACTATCCTGAGACTCATAAGGACGTCCTACAAGACGTCCACTGCCGCACTTCATGTCGTTTCCGCACTATTTTTCGCGATTTATTACATTTTTTGCATCGTATCGTCGTCGCACGCGCACGCGATCCTCATTCACTTCACTTACATCTATAGTTCTCTTGTTGTTGACAATGTATGGATGGTAGACCGGTAAAGAAATTGTATGTGAGTGTGCCAGAGTTCGACTGTAGCTGGATTCTGTAGTGAAAGATTGTATGCAAGATTTGAATGACTGGATGGTTCTTTTGTGAGTATGTGTTTTCTTGAAGAGCTTTCGCAGTCGGCTTGACCAGGCGTAAGAAAGTTCTTTTAAGAAGCTTTTCGTATCGTGTTCTCAGTAAGCATATATCGCGGATAGACTTCCGTGGCAGCGAACTAGAACGCGATGCAGTTAAATAAGACAAGGAGTGGTTTCTCGCGTTGCTCGCTACGTGCTGGGTTTGAGATAACCAACAAACTTGTCGGTTTCGTCCACTTAGGTGGAAACTTTCGTGAATGTCGTCTTCGATTATCGGCAATGTCCTGGTGTATGAAGACAATGTTTCGTTATTGGTGTGCGCTTGCTCAGAGTATTGTCGACAACTCTGGAGTTTAAGCCGTTTATCTGTTTGTGTTTTGATATTTTTTGTGAATGAATGAGGTCATCAACAAGCTTCCGGAAATTTGAATGGTAAACTTTCCTAATTATTCGCTTTGGACAATAAGTGTTTTTGGCCTTCCCACATTTTCTTTCTTCAATAAACAGTCGTTTAAGTATGTGATGGGTAAATTTTCGCTGGAGACCGGAGACTCACGTCGTTGATGGTCAGTAGCAGACAGGATCTGTAATGGAACCTGATCTGTAAATAGATATGGAGTTGACTCAGGTCAACGATGATCATATATGACCCCGAAAATTTGAAGTTTGATACGGAGACGACTTGTTTGGCCTACGAAAATTTGATTGGTTATTGTCATCTCCATTTCAATGCCAATCAAATTTTCGTAATTTTTAGTGGGGAATGATGTAACAAGTACGTTTTCTTATTTAATTGAATCCCATGGAAAATCTATAATAGAATTTCATAAGTTAGAAAGTATTGCATGAATGTTCGTTTTGCTTAATAAGATCCCTAAAGTTAGTCTCCACACAATCGCACACCTCACGCCTTCGAAATGGTTGCATCTGGCATACAAGCTAATCAAGTGAGTTCCCATTACCAGTTACACACGCTAAACATGAGACCCAAGCCAACCGCGCGTCATTTCGCTATGCAAATTAGCTTGAATAGAGGGACAACGACCCGCAAATGCGCCATTCAAAATACATTGACCTTCCTTATTCGACTTTGGACTCTACTTCCAAGATCGGAGAGGATTTGACTGGATGTTTGAAAGCCGTCAGAAAGAGATGTCGCGATGCCCGCTAAATCTTTTATGTCCAATTGCGAGAATTAGCGTTCGTGATATTATCTTCGGGTAATATCACGGCAACCGGGGATTATTTTACAGATTCGCAGTTAATCTGAGGCAATTTCCAACTCTAATCGATCACTTCGATTCGATCAGTGGAAGAGGCAAAAGTGGTCCGTATTTGTTTCGCGTCGTGGTGTAATTTAAAATGTTAGTTTGTGACATGGTAGCTTTTTGTATGATGTGTTAACTTTTCTCCTTTGTTCCCCTAGTTGATCGTCAATCTGTAATTTGTTCGATCTAAGTTGCGGCAGTGCGTGTTACTAGTTTAGGAAAGGTAAAAGTGCGATATAATTGCAACCTAGTTAGGTCCCCAACCAAAAGTGCGTGTGCGTTTCTTTTAATTAGGTGCGAGGCAGCGAAGCCATTTGCCGTTACACCACCATCCCATTAGAGACCGCTTTTGACCCCACTCGTCGGCGTCGAGGTAATCCCGGGGCACACGTGGCCGGAAGAGGGCCGCGTCACGTTCCTTTTACGCGCCCTAGACAGGCAGGCTCATCCAACCCATCAGCGTCCAACCGACAGCAGCGAGAACTATTGTTCCACGAACGGACGCATGTGCCGCGTTCAAGCGTAAGACCACGCGCCAGGTGAGAGAGTCATCAACGATCGACACGTAAAGCCGTCGACATCGGGCCGGAGTAGTGCGTAAGCAGCTCTGTGTGCTCAGCCGCCGACTCATCACCATCCAACCATCCACGTAAAACCTAGGTAGTGAGTATTTGCATGCATTTTGTACTGTGAACGTCCATGCGCATGAGGCAATAAATTTCAAGTACTTAATTGCCTCCGTTAAATGATTGGTACATGATCAGCGAGTGAATGAACGGGTAACGCACAAACAACACGCACGATACACTGTAGGTTGATGGGGATTAGATAGTATGCGATAGTGTAGCAATATGTTAAAAGGGGAAGAAGAAAGGCCTAGGCAAAGGAATAAACGAGATGTAATAAAGCTCTTTGTTTGACTGTATTAAAGCTTCGTGTTATACTTGATGTGTGTGAATGTAGAAATTATAGCGTACAGCATACTGCTATTCGTCTCGAACTTGATGAAGTAGATTCCCGTAAATGTAGACAAACAGTCAGTCATCTGAGAGGGGTTCCCATGTCTTTTCGCGGACGAATCATCAATTTCAATTTGTAGTCGTGATAACTTTTCATTCTAAAGCGTGATTTATTCGTTTGATTGTGGAGAGCTGGGCCAGTGATGAAAACTGATTGTGAACGGTTAATTGTCTTTGGAGCGGTTCTGGTAGTTGCACGTACGTGATTTAGAGTCTTGCGGCGTCGATACGCTCACGCTAAGTACGACGGTTTTGACACAACCAGTCACTTCCCTCCCCGATTTCGGGAAACATTGACCCTATCCTCTGGATAGTCTCAGGCCGGGCAAACCTTAAACTGGTGGGTGGTCTCCTTCACGGAGTGGCGCTTAAGCCATCCATTTAACCGGGGAACGTGACGGGTTGGCGGGTTATAATTTCTCAGAGAATTTTCCCCAGAATTATTTTGGGATTTTCTTCAAACTCCTACGCTAGTTACGCTAGGAATTACTCCAGACAGCGTAATGTCTAGTTTTTTTTCGGAAATTTCTCTGAGAACACTTCGAAAGAACCTATGGAAACTCTTTGGGGAGTTCCAATGGAATTTCTTTGGTAGTTCTTCGGGGAATTTTTTGGGAAGCCTTAATAATTTCTCTTCCATAAATTTCTGTGGAATAAGTATTGAGTAATAAGTAAAAAATAAGGAGTAAGAAGTAAGAAGTAAGATGTAAGAAATAAGAAATAAGAAGTAAGAAGTAAGAAATAAGAAGTAAGAAGTGAGAAGTCAGAAGAAAGAAGTAAGAGGTAAGAAGTAAGAAGTAAGAAGTGAGAAGTCAGAAGGAAGAAGTAAGAAGTAAGAAGTAAGAAGTAAGGAGTAAGAAGTAAGAAGTAAGACGTAAGAAGTAAGAAGTAAGAACTAAGAAGTAAGAAGTACTAAATAAAAAGTAAGAAGTAAGAATTAAAACGTAGAATGTTAGGAGCAAAAAAATGATGACAAAAACGAGAAAAGAGAGACGAAAGAAGAGGAAAAAGCACTAAATTTGCTTACCAAGAAAAACTAGAAAGAATTAAAGCATTCTTCCGTGATTCCTAGGATATGATTAATATGATGATATACCACGTGGACAGGTTTTGATCAATTTTAGACACCCCATCTCCCTTAGTGTAGACAATTGCTCATCTGAAATTTCGAAAATTTTGTATGAGTCGTGGACATTCGTCATACTCCCCTCTCCCTCTAAGCTGTCCACGTGGTACATGGAGAGCCCCTAAACTAAATCTTTATTTCGTGTTTGATTCGCACTGACGAAAAACAACGGTGTCTAACGCTAGGTGGTAGGTATATTAGTATGTGCGACATCTAGTCGAAGACTGTGATCCAATCCTTTTCGGCCAAGCGAAAAAGAAAAAAAAAATCAATTAAAGAAATAAATTAATATTGGGTGGCATCTGTGAAAACTATATAGGTACCATTCAACAGTGATCACAGTAGAAGTCATGATATGATAGATATGGCAGCTTGTACAGATTGAGCTATTCGAAGTGAACTTCATTTATTTACAGCAAAAATCACATTACCATTTTTGGCTTAACCCTTTATAAGGCAGTGGCAACTATATTGCCACCAACAAATTATATGTTTTTCTATTTATCAACAAGAGCTCTACCTATTATTTCCCATGTAGTGGCTTTATTTGCTTCCTAGTAACACCCCAGATGAATTTGAGCCATAAAAAATTTGAAATGTCAATTTGAGAACAGTTTTTTTACGAACAAATCGTAAGTTTCGAATGGAAGAAGGATTTTCAGTTATAATTCGTTAAAAAAACGACAAACATAAATTTTTTCCCGTTGGTATTCATTATTTTGAATCTCCTGTGTTAGATTATTACGTGATTAGGGTGAAAAAAGCTTTACCTTTCTGTATATTTGGTTTTTGGATTTTTGACGAAATTGCGTTTTTCCCCTTGGGAACAAAAGTGCAAAAAAAATTGTTTTCGTTTGTAATGCGTTTTTCGACTAATACTCTTCACCAAAAAAAGTAACGTGCCTTAATTTGACTGGTTCTACGTAAAACCTAATTTTAAAAAATCTTTTATTTATTTTTTTGTTGCCTGTTTTCCCGCTTGCCGGGCAGTGGCAACTATATTGCCACCAATATTGTCCCGCTAGACGGGCAGTGGCAACTATATTGCCACCAATTTTTCAATGTTTCTGAACTGTTTAATGTATAACAAACATACATTTGAGTTTAATACCATGTCAACATTGTGTCCTATTGTTGTTTTTGTTATTTTATTGTTTAGATTCGTCTGCCTTATAAAGGGTTAATGTTAGAATAAATGTCACCACGAACTAGGTAGGGGAAGGGGGGGCAATATGCCCTAGCTAAGCAAACACTGCTCTATTGTCTTATTTGTAACGCTATTCATGGGTATTTTTACATTATGCATCAGTTAAACAATATAGCTAGTTGATGCCATTCAAAAATTGTCAAAAATCTCAATCATATTGATAATATTCACATTTCAAAAAAGTGGTGATATTTTGTTGCCGGAAAACTCATGAGGCAAAACGCCTTTTAGCTGGCGGCTCCTAGGGAACAAAGTACCACGCGTCGGCGAATCAGCATTCTAGTATGGATAGTCCGTGAAGACGCAAGTACTTTGTAGGTTATTGTCACTAGGGCGTTTTGCCTCGCCAAAATGTTAGATGTTCTTCAAAATGTGGAAATTATCGGTTTTTCCGACCTTCCCATGCACTATTTTGAAACTTTCTTCGTCTATCCTACATAATTTTAGATCTAGTTTTGTTACGGACATATTAATGACGGTAAATATGAGGGAAACCACAAAAGGCGTTTTGCATCGGGGGGGCGTTTTGGGGCCTCTTCCCCTACATTGATTGTCTGCGAAAATTGATTGTATGCCTCTGACCACTGCTACATATAGCTCGTAATAATACTCAAATGAACCCAAAAACATTAAAATCAACATTCGGCATACTTACCGCAATCGCAGCCCCGGACCAGGTTGGTCCCGTCCGATACATCCTCGTCAACAAGCGAGAAGCCGCCCGTATCCAATCCGAAGAGTGCATCGAACAGAAATCGACCGCCTCGGTAGTCAACATCGGTCTGATTACCGTACCAGCCCGTCGCTGCTCGACACCTCCGCGCCATCACAGCCAGCAGCAGCATACCGACAACGGTCACTATCACAGCCGTCGATTTGAACTTCATTTTTGTGCTCATCTTTTGTACGATTTTTTTTCTCTCGTTTGTTTGTTTCGATTATTCCACCTGTTTGCAACTATTTCGTACGTTTTGCATCACTAACTAACGCGCCGGCACGCGCACAAGTTTTGAACTTCCTAGCGAACGGGTGACGCAGATCTGAAGATGCGCCTCCAGCCCAAGATTGGTAAACTATCGATCACACACTCTCAAACAGCCTGGTGAAGTTAATCTCTTCAACTATGCAGGAATCCAGTATGATGTTTTAATCGTGTTCGTGCTCTCATAATATCTTCATTTCACTTTCTTCTTCTGTTCCGAGTACATTGACGGCACCGGCGGCGGCACGTGGTTTTGTGGTCTTCTGTGATGAGGCCCTATGAAAAATTACTCAACATTATATCTATCTCAGGTTTTTGGCCCTCCAGGCAATCCCAAGCTCATATATTTAGATGGTGAACGTTTTTTCCCAGCTGGGTCGGAACTCTTTCACTTTCAGTTATCTTCGGTGAGCGATCTTGACGACGCGACGCGAGTGACGCGACGGTAACGAAAGCACAGAGTCGTCTGTCCCAATTTTGTGTGCTTGCTCACTGGAAATCTAAGAGGACAGTTCTCAGGTGGCTGATGAATTAGAACGTTGGATGCGCGTTGGATGTCATATCAACAAATCGTATCGAATATTGAATAAAATTGAAAAGGCTGATTCGTGACGGGCCTGACTATGTCACAAGGTCTCAGCTTCCTGCGAGGGCAAGGTGAAGTGAAATGTATAGAAAAGCGGTATGAATGACGTAGTAAAGTGAGTAATCAGTTTTTTACACTCGTTAGCCGGGGATGGAGCTGTTTAGAGTTGCGAAACGGAGTGCCATGCATCATCTCAACACTCAACTCAACTCCATATAAGCCAACGCGCTTGACAAATTCCAGTAGCCAGTACGGTAGCTGCTGTATGGAAGTTATGCAAAAAGGTTTCGTGTTACGTTCAAAGGATTGAGAGTAATAGGGGAACTTGCACTTCAAAAATAGCCACACGAATGCGATAATCAACTTCCGGATCACATGTCAACGCCGTGGAAATATATGGAAATATGATCACAAATAGCAGTCGATTAATTTGTCGGTTGTAAAAGCGAGAGAAAGATAATGATGAATACTTCGAAAAAGATTGCTGTATCACGTTCCGTGGTATTATTGATTTTGTTGTCTAGAAGACAATAATGCTTATAAAATATTATTCATTAAGTATTAAGCACTTGAATAAAACTCGAGGCCTATGATCTGGAAAGAAAAAAAAGTGATGAATTCGGATTTTTTTTCTGTTTTCTATATTTTGAAACGGAAAATGCTTTTCTGCGAAATATATAATATGTGATACATAAATATCACTTACGACCGTAAATGTCGTTTGACCGAATAATAGTGAATGTAAAAAACGTGAAGAAATAAGATGACAATTGAGAAGTAAAAAAATGCGAAGTGCGAAGTGAGAATAAGGACGTTTTCTCACTGTGAAAAGTTCAAATGATGAGTAAGAAGAAAGCATGCGTCTCATTTTCCATTTCTTTCTCATCATTTCTCACTTCTCATTTCTAGCTTCAATCTTCTCACCTTTTGCAGTGGGCAGTTGTTAGTGAGAAATAAAGAGTAAGAAGTCACTTCAAACTCTCTCTCTCTCTCTCTCTCTCTCTCTCTCTCTCTCTCTCTCTCTCTCTCTCTCTCTCTCTCTCTCTCTCTCTCTCTCTCTCTCTCTCTCTCTCTCTCTCTCTCTCTCTCTCTCTCTCTTTCTCTTTCTCTCTCTCTCTCTCTCTCTCAATTTCTCACCTTTCATCTTTCACTGGGAAAAGAAAGAAGTGAGAATTGGGAAGTGAGGAATGATAAGTGAGAAGTGAAAATAAGACACATCACTACACACTTGTTGCTTCTCGCTTCTGATTTCATTTCACTTTCTCAATGGTCATTTTTCACTACTTCACTATTGTTTGGCCAAAAAGACATGTTTTTTTTTCTTCCTAAACAATGGAAGGGGAATCTGCTCAACAGACATCCTGGGTTGACCAGGAAGTGCGGGGTTAGGGATCACCGAGGGAGGCAGGACTACATCCCCGACCCGCTAAACCGTTTCCATAGCTGCCAAGCTCATAGTCCCTTCGGTACTACCAGAAAGTAATGCTTCAAAGGGGGGCCAGTGCACAACGCACCCTCGAGGTTAGCTGCGTGTCCTTGCAGCACCGAACATCGTGACTCGCTTTTTTAGAAGAACACCATGGTATCGTGCAAGCGCATTGCCGGCTTTCCAGGTGGCATTACTACGCACTATGTCCTCGGAAGGTGGGAAGGGTCGACTTCGCGACAGGGTCTATTCGCCATCACATAGAGGGACTTGCCGACGCGGTGCCTACGCCTGCCCCAGCCTTGACGAGGACCCCTTTCCTACTCGGGCTCGGAACCCGCCCGGTTGACCGACACCGCGAAAGCGACGATACCATTTTGTTCTTCGCATGGCCACTTGTTCGATAAAAGGATCGAGTTCGACCACAAAGCATGACCACCGGCATGACCCATGAAGCCGACTGCGATCCCTTGGACCACCTCTTATTTGCGCCTGAACTAGCCATCCTTGAGTCCACGCGCCACCTTCTGTGTAGCTCCGAGACGATTTGGGCGATAGCCGATAAAACGGCGTTCCAGCCAACTTCATCTTTACACATCCTTCGAACTAGGTTGTCCGGGGTAGTGTCCAGACCACATGTGGCAAGCATGTGGTCACGCATTGCGCGAAAACGTGAGCACACGAACAACACCTGTTCCGCCGTTTCCTCTAAACCTGCGCACACCAAACACTCGGGCGAGGCCGAGCAAGCCAGCTGCGTTACCTGCACTGTGATTTTGCAGCACGCTTAAACGCCGGGCACTTCGAACCCCCCATGGGGTGCTTGCTGTTCACAGCTTTGCTGGAACAAATCAAACAATTGGAAGGGTTCGTGCAGCATTGTGCCTTATGTCCCTCCAATCCGCAGCGTCGGCAGAGATTGCCTCTGTCAGGGCCTTTGCAGTCCCATTGCTTGTGCCCCGGTTCCAGGCACTTGAAGCAAGCTTCGGGTTGCTCGTATATGCGCACAGGGCATACCGACCATCCCACCTTGACGCTCCCTAACTTGACTACCTTGGAGGCGTCCGCTGCAGATAGCCGAACCAATTCTACCTGTGTCCCAGCCGGACCTTTCCGTAGCCAAACGGCTGCGGTGGGCGTCTCCACTTCACACTGTCGCCGAAGTGCCGTGACGAGCTCTTCGACTTCGGTGATCTCGTCCAGATCTTTAACCCTTAGATTCACCTCCGTCGTGAGTACCCTCACCTTGACCGTCTCGCCTAGGACTTCCTCCGCCAACTTCTTGTAGACGGCGCCCTTTTGCGAGACGCTTTGCTTCAGCTCGAGGATCATCTCGCCCATCCGGGTACGTCTTATTCGACGTACGTCGGCGCCGAGTTCAAAGAGCTTGACGTCACTCCTCATCGCCTTCAAGACGTCCGAGTACTTATCCTCGTCCGTTTTGATGACTAGGGCATCGCCCCTGGAGCGATTGGCGCCTACCCTAGACTTCTTGCTACCCTCATTCACCTGGGCCTTCTTTTCGACCCTTGACGTCTTCGGTTTCCTCTTGTTCTTGACCAGGGTCCAGGAGGCGTCATCCCCCTCTATTTCCCTGGTCTGGTGCGGCTGAGAGCTCTCAGCCTGCCGTAACTGTCTTTCCTGAGTGGACGGACCTTTCCAGGTCCTTCCTCCCCCAGTTTTGGAGGTACCTGGCCGGGGTTCAGCTTCCCAGCCCCACTACCATTGTTCGGGGTAGTAAACCTCCGTGTTTTGGAGCGGCCACCAGGGAGCTGATCCCCTGGAGACAGTCTCCCCCGTTTTTGTGTCTGCTCCGTTGGAGCAGTCACCCCCGACGTGCCCGCAGAGCCTCAGTCTGGGTAGAATTTGGCATCACCGTCTTCGCTGGCACGCCCTCGGTCGATTCGACCTTGCCCGAGTCCGCGAATCCTTGGGCCTCAGTCTGGGTAGACCTCGACGGATTTCACGGGTTTACACTTGACCGTCCCGACTTTCGGCATCGACTTTCGAAGTTTCTGCAAGCTCCTCTTGAGTTCCTTACTGATGTAATACTTCGATGACGCAAAGTCGATGATGGCGTCCAGCTGTTCCGTCGCCACCTCGAAGGCCGAAAGCCCATCGCGTTTGCGGTTCATAGGGGTCCTCCTTAGCCGTGTGGTAAGACGCGCGGCTACAAAGCAAGACCATGCTGAGGGTGGCTGGGTTCGATTCCCGGTGCCGGTCTAGGCAATTTTCGGATTGGAAATTGTCTCGACTTCCCTGGGCATAAAAGTATCATCGTGTTAGCCTCATGATATACGAATGCAAAAATGGTAACCTGGCTTAGAAACCTCGCAGTTAATAACTATGGAAGTGCTTAATGAACACTAAGCTGCGAGGCGGCTCTGTCCCAGTGTGGGGACGTAATGCCAATAAGAAGAAGAAGAAGTTTGCGGTTCATCGCCTTCACAAGCCATGGGCCGTCTATAACCTCTACCGGCGGAGTCTGGGAGATGGTTAAGTGACCCACGCTGGCGCTGCGCACTGAGCTGCCGACTATTGCCTCTGGCCTCCTAGGTGGAGACCTGAACAGCCCACGTCTTGCGAAGGGGTTGTCGCCTACACTGTGATTGAAGAATTGACTTGGTTTTCCATTTTGGTCTCACGAGTTGCTCGGGGAAAGAGGTCCACCACGCCAGAGCCCAGCATGACGCGGTAAGGGACAATTACTGTGGAGGGTGCCCAGGTACCCCACAGGCTCCGTTAAAGGCCTAGCTCATTACTTCACCCCCTGCCTATGCATTCCCCACGGCACGGGTCGCTTAACGCCTTGGGATTAGGGGTTAGGGACGATGGTCCCGTTGGTCGCACACTTACTCTAGCTGATGTCAGAAGGACAACAGTGCCCAGGCTGCACTACCAGCTAAGTACGCAACCCTTAGCTGGCGGTCGATTGTCATCGGAAGACCCGTGGAAGCGTGAGATTGGAACTTGTGAGGACCAGAGCTGTGTAGGTCGCTCCTTCCCAGATGTCAACTCACCATTTCGCAAGTGAGACGTGTCAAGAGATGGCAAAGAGCATGGGACACTGCAGTCAAAGGTCGTTGGACCCACAGACTGATTCCGGAGGTATCGGATTGGATTAGTAGGAAGCATGGTCAGGTCAACTTCAACCTATAACAGGTCTTGTCTGAACATGGCTGCTTTAAAAAGTTTCTGCATAGGTTCGGGTTCGTAGATTCTGCGGAGTGCCCGGAATATGTAGGAGAGGTAGAATCGGCAGAGCATGCGATGTTCGCATGCCCGCGATTCGATGTTGAATGCAATGCCATGCTGCTTGTCAGCGGCTTGGATGCAACCCCGGACAACTTCGTTGAGAGAATGTGTCGGGAAGAGGTTATATGGATTGCGGTGAACACAGCGTCTCAACAGATTATATCGAAACTACAGCGCTGGTGGCGTCTTGAACAAAACCAGCAGCTGCAGTAGATACTACTCCATGCTCACCCCAACAACGAAAACGTCGTGGGTGGGTTGCGGGGACCTACGTTTGTAGATATAGACTTATAGAGGTCATTGCGGTTCCCACAATTCTGGTCGGTTCGGACAATTCGTTCGCCATGGCGACACGAAAAAGCAGGGAAGGAGCCAAGCCCAATCGCTGCTAAAACCAGGCTTTGATGGGCGGTGTACGGAACAACGTCTGCTGCAAACGTACCGTCGACACATCAGCTGTTTCATATTTCCGCATGTTCGCACGATCAAGAGCTACATGAACTAGTAAAGGAGTTTTTCTCGATGGAAAGTGTTGGTGCTGCAGCCCCTGCTATTGAAAGTGAAGATAACAAACGTGCCAAGCGAATTTTGGAAGCCACTACTGTGTGAACACCGTCTGGAAGGTTCCAGACAGGCTTGCTGTGGAAATATGACTGTGTTAATTTCCCAAACAGCAGACCAATGGCGGAAAATCGATTTCGCTGTCTTGAACGATGTTTAGCAGCGAAACCCGAGCTACAGGGCAACGTGAGAACCCAGATCATCGAGTACTAGGCTAAAGGGTATGCTCATAAGGTAAATTCAGTTGAGTTGGCCAGCTTCGATCCCAAACGGACTTGGTTCCTGTCATTGAAAGACGTAACGAACCTGAGAAAGCTAAACAAGGTGAGGCTGGTGTGGCTTAAGTCCAAGACCAATCGTTCAACTCTGTTCTTTTTGCTGGCTCGGATCTTCTCGCATCTCTTCCTGCAGTCTTAATCTCGTTTTGTCAATTTAATGTAGCGATCAGCTCCGATATATGCGAAATGTTCCATCAGATCCTTATCCGACCAGAAGACCGTTCCGCTCAATTGTTTCTATGGCGCGACAATCCATCTCAACCGTTCGACGTGTTCGTGATGAGCGTTGCTACCTTTGGCTCCACATGCTCGCCTTCTGCAGCCCAATTTATCGGAATGCCGATAAGTTCTCCGAACAGTTTCCACTAGCGGCGGAAGCAATTAAGAAGTATCACTACGTGGACGATTTCCTGTGCAGCGTATATACAGAAGCAGAAACCATTGAGCTGGCAGAGCAGGTCAAGCTGGTACACTCCAAGGCGGGGTTCACCGTTAAAAACTGGCTGTCCAATTCGTTTGAAGTCCAAAAACGAATCGGGGGCATCAAACGGAATCTCCGAAGAAAAAGTTAATCGACAGGTCGGCTGCCTATGAACTATGGTATGACGTGGAGGCAAGACCTAGATGTGTTCATCTTCCAAGGCGTATTCAAGGACGAGGTACAGAAGCTCCTACATGATGGTGCTGGTCCAAGAAAGAGAGAAGTTTTGCGCGTCGTAATGAGTATCTTCGATTCCATTGGGCTGGTAGCCGTTTTTGTTGTTCACGGAAAAGTACTCGTGCAGCATATCTGGCTGGGACGTGCAGATTCCAGATGAACTGGTCTCGAAACTGGTCAAGCAATGGGTACGCTGGACCAAGCTGTTGAAGCAAATAGAACACATTGACGTTCCACGATGTTACTATTCTACTATTCTATTGAGAACTACCGCTGAAGTTCCGAAGCACTGCCGTGGAAGTTCGTTGCTCTTTGGCGAAAATGAAAGTAGCGCCTTTAAAGCTACTGTCCATTCCGAGGCTAGAATTATCAGCAGCCGTTCTTGGAGCCAGGCTAACGAAATCCGTAGTGGAGAACCACACACTTCTAATCAATCGCAAAGTGTTTTGGAGTGATTCCTGTACCTTCCTTTCTTGGTTGCGGTCGATCCCTCACAAGTACCGGCGATTCGTTGCCTTCTGGCTGACGAAAATCTAAGATCTAACACAGGTTGATGAGTGGCGCTGGGTACCATCCCGTTCAAACGTTGTCGACGAAGCCACCAAATGGGGCTAAGGACCGAATATCGCTTCCGACAGTCGGTGGTTCCAAGCTCCAGAGTTCTTGTACCAAAATCCCGAAAAGTGGCACAAGCAATCACCGAGACAGAAGAGGAGCTTCGCCCGCTTCACCTGCACCAAGCCGTCATCGGAGATAAAGTGGTGCAGATTGGAAGATTCTCAAAATGGGAACGTCTCGTTCGTGCGGTGGCCTACGTTCACCGATTCATCAACAACCTCCGCTGTAGAATTGAGAAGCAAGCACCAGTAATAACGGAGTGGCTAAACCGGGACGGAATGCTCAAAGCTAAGTCCACTATTTTCAAGCAGATCCAAGCAGAAACCTACGAAGATGAGATCACTATCCTCAAAAAAAATCGGTAGCTTTCCACTGAAGAGCAGTTGAAAATCGAGAAGGCTAGCAGGATGTACAAACTTTCCTCTTTTTTGGACGAACAGGAAGTCATACGGATGGATGGTCGTATTTCAAGTACACAGCAGGTTTCTTTCGACTTCAAGTTTCCCGTGATCCTGCCGAAAAAACGCGGTGGTACCCTGGATTCATCAACTATCTCGGTTAACTTGTTTATTAGTTAGTGTGGTGGAAAACCAGGGGGGTAGGGGGCAGATGAGTCCCTTCTCAAATTGGCATAAAAACCCAATATCTTTTCACACATAGTACCTACAGAAATATTGTCACACTTTTCAAGTCAAGTACAAACTCAATCAGCGAATGGCAGATTTTGCTACTGTTCTGCAGAAGAACCATACAAAAACTGTATAAAACTGTGGCATATACAATTTCGGAAGAATTCAATCATTACATTATATTAAAATCTCACAATTTCATACTATGTATAGAAAGCTTACATTTATTGTATTAAAACCTTGCAGCATTGCATATGCCACGATTTTATACAATAAACGTGATATTTGTTTTTTGGATCTAACATTATCAAATAGCAATTATAAGCTCAGCAGCAAATGTCTATTGAAGCTTTTTTGTAAGCAATGGATAGAGATGCAAAATCCTGCATTGCTACAGATGTATCTTTTTAATGTACTGTTCCTGTGGCTTTCTTCAATAAATAAATAAAGCCATCATGCTAGATTCTGTATTGCTACATTATGGAAGCGTGGAGTTGGAAACCTGAAGAGCGTCTACCATGAAACGGACAAATGGAGAGTCCAAGCAGAAAACCTTATACCTTGCCTGGACTGGCAAATATTGCATCTCTGAAGGCAGTTGTCTTTGAGCTCCATGTTATTTTTTTCGGACGCTTGTTTACTATGTATTTCATTTCAAACCAATTTAAAGCATCAATGGTTTTACAATCATCTTTAAATCTGAAAGTGTTGAGAAAAGTGATTGAACAGGAAAATGCAGAGTTATAAATAAAACACCATGTGGTAGAGTTAGTACCGTACAACATAAAGCTGATCTATGCGGGTATGTAAAGCCAGTTACGACCAAAATTCAAAGAGAGCCGAAACGGGATTGTGGATGGCATAAAAGTTATTATGCAGAAAACATACACAAACTCGTTACGTCAACGGCTCTGTTTCCCACTGAAAACCCGTTAACCTATTCGCGTAGTAAACGCAAGTACTATCGCCTGTACGCAGCTAAATGCTGAACGCATGCTGTGAACGAGAAATGGCTTCAAAACAAATTAGTATCTACTGACGCGGACCGGCAACAGATACGGAAGTGTGTATAAATTGTACCCTTGCATAGGCTGAAAGATATGATTGACACTGAATGAAAATTTTCGGATGGATTCCGCCTTCTTTCACGGCGCTGGCCATACAAAATTATACATTCAAATCAAACTCAGCACGCATCTCGAATACCTTCACGATGGCGCATCAATCACGGTAGGATCGGGTGGTGTGCGACGATCCGGTGAAAGGACGACCACTTTCAAAAACATCGAAACTATCGATTGAGTTGTAATTAAATCAGCGCATCACAAAGACCTACCATGTACGGAAAGTTATCTAAATGCGACGAATAATAAAATATTAATAATAAACAGGAAAGATTTGGCAATGGCTACGCGTGGATAACCCACAAACTGCTAATTTTTGCCAAGGCAGACAACAATCGTTTGCGTTGGCGAAGTCTGCGTTGATTCACCGTCGGTGTTATCCAAATGTCACCTGGCTGGGGGAGAAAGGTCACTATCTGAGTCACGTTTGTTACTGTATGAGATTTTATTTCGGTTTGAGGAATTTGAAAGAAAGAAGTATATCTTCACATTAAATCAAATTGCATTCCACAAGGAATGCAAACATGGTAATTATCAATATTTTTCCCTTAACCAATTCAATACGGATGGGTCATACACTTAGGACGGAAATCAGCTGTCCAAAATAAGTTTTAAGAGATAGAGCCTTGCTTTCTTCAGCAAAAATGTTCAAACTGTTCCATCCAGGAAAAATATTGCACAGATCAGGTTGCAGGCACTAGGATGATCTAAAGCATCCAAACTATCCTTTAGTTATAATTTTGATGTTCTAAGGAATCAACACCATACTTCACCATATTCTGGTTGAATAATTGAATCTGAAATGCTTTATGATAAAATCCTGCGCTTGTCCAGCGATAAACAAATCTTTTTCTATTCTTTATCTACGATACTCCAAACAGTCCTTGAATTCAGATCTTCATATTCAAATCGATCAACAAGAAGATATACGATGGTCTAGCATAAACCGCCAAAAAATTGTATGACCAAGGGCATCTAGGGAAGATCCATAAAGTACGTCACGCAAAACAATAACCATTTTCAACACCCCTCCCTAATTCGTAACACTTCTTGTAATAAATCTCTTCAAGGTGCTTTCAATACTTACATCAAACGTGATCATATAGAGCCTCAAGCTCAAAACTCAATTGCACTTCTGATTGAGAATACTGTAATATGTATAAAATATATAATATGTATAATAAGTATGAAGCAAGTAAGTATGAGAGCGCCAACGCGTTCGGGGTGCAACTTGCTCTATTTCTGAACGATTTTGGAGTAGCAACCATTCACATGAACAGCCGGTCATCAAGGAACGCCGTGGTCTCCGTAGATCAAGCTTTATTCTATAACACTATAGACGATAAAAGGTACGAACAAAATATGGATGCCATGTTTGTGATCATAATAACATGTTTTCTTTCGTACGTACGTACTGCGTAATTATGTCCATTGAAGCAATTCCAACTAACAAGCAAGGGAACATCCATAAATTACGTAACGCTTAGAGGGAGGAGGGAGGATTGCGAGAAGTGTGACGACCCATACAAAAATTATAGATGAATCATACAAAAAGTGAGACATAGGGGGGAATGGCCTTTTTCGCGATACGTAATTAATGGATCTTCCTCAAGTTTGAGAACCTATGCATCACTCTGTTATAGAATTCTAGAGTTCCGTGAATACCTGCATGATCCATATCGTCTAGGACAGCGGTTCTCAACCTTTTTCATGACAGGTACCCCTTCGCTGTGTACCGTTCTCAAAGTTCTGTGCAAAATCATCCTAGCCCGGATTCAGGAGAAGATCGATGCGACTCTCCGGCGGCAGCAAGCCGGAAAGCTTTCGACCGTCTCAATCACGAGAATATGAGGGGCACCCTGAGACGCAAGGAAGTTCCTGAGAAAATCATCAGTCTCATCGAGGCACAGTACGAGGCCTTCTCGTGTAGAGTGCTGCACAATGGGGTCTTGTTCGACCCTATCCGGGTCGTAGCCGGTGTGAGGTAAGGATGTATTCTATCACCGTTACTGTTCCTCATCGTAATCGACGAGATTCTGGTAGATGCGGTTGACCGTGAACCAAACCGCGGGCTGTTATGGCAGCCTATAACCATGGAGCACCTAAACGACTTCGAATTGGCTGATGATGTTGCACTCCTCGCGCAACGGCGCTCTGATATGCAGAGTAAGCTCAACGACCTTACCGAGCGCTCCTCTTCGGCAGGTTTAGTCATCAACGTCAACAAAACCAAATCGTTGGATGTAAACACGGTGACTCCTTCCAGTTTCACAGTAACCGGGCAACCCGTGGAGAATGTTGAAAGCTTCCAATATCTTGGTAGCCAAATGGCGTCAGACGGCGGTACCAAGATCGACATAGGCGCACGGATCAAGAAAGCAAGGGCTGCCTTTGCGAGTTTAAGAAATATCGGGAAAAACAGGCAAATAAGTGAACGCACCAAAATACGAATTTTCAACTCTAACGTGAAATCTGTGCTGTTATACGCTAGCGAAACATGGTGTGTATCAGTGGAGAACACTCAACGGCTGCAGGTGTTCATTAACAGATGCCTGCGGTATATAATTCGGGCCTGGTGGCCTTACAACTGGATCGCAAACAACGAGCTCCATCGTCGTTGTCACCAGAGGCCGATAGCAACAGAAATTCGGGATCGGAAGTGGGGCTGGGTCGGCCACACTCTACGTAGGGGCGGAAAAGAAATCTGTAAACAAGCATTAGACTGGAACCCAGCGGGACATCGCAGCAGAGGCAGACCCAGAGGCTCATGGCGGCGAAGCCTCAATAAAGAAATAAAATAAGTCGACCGAAATCTAACCTGGCAACAGGTTAAAGCGATAGCCGGGCAACGCTCAGGATGGAGATCTTTCAAGTCGGCCATTTGCACCACCGGAGGTGTACAGGATCCATAAGTAAGTAAGTAAGTACCCCTTCGAACTTTTGCATTAACTGAGGTACCCCCTAGAATAGAGGCTTCTGAGCCTCTTGAAAAAATGTTTCCAAGCCTTTTGAAAGAACCTCCCGAGCCTCTTGAATAGAGCCTTCCGAGCTATATGCAAAAAGGTTTTTGACGTCTTAAAAGAAAGCTCTTAAAACGAGGCTTCCCCGAGCCTTTTGAAAGGAGGCTTCCGTGCATCTTGAAAGGAGGCTTCCAAGATTCTTGAAAGGAGGCTTCCGAGCCTCTCAAAGGTAGCCTTCTGAGCTTCTTGAAAGGCGGCTTCCAAGACTCTTTAAAGGAGGCGTCCAGGCCACTTAAAACGAGACTTCCGGGCCTCTTGAAAGGAGGTTTCCGGGCCTTTTGAATACAGACTTCCGGGCTTCTTGAAAGGAGGCTTCCGAACATCTTGAAAAAAGACTCCTGAGCCACTTGAGAGAAATCTTTCGAGCCTTTTGAAAGGAGCCTGCCAATCTTTTTGACAGGAGGCTTTCGAGCTTCTCGAAAGAAGGCTTCCGGGCCTCTTGAAAGGAGGCTTCCGGGCCTCTTGAAAGAAGGCTTCCGAATCTCTTGAAAGGAGGCTTCCGGGCCTCTTGAAAGGAGGCTTCCGGGCCTCTTGAAAGGAGGCTTCCGGGCCTCTTGACAGGAGGCTTTCGGGCTTCTCGAAACAAGGCTTCCGGGCATCTTGAAAGGGGGCTTCCGGGCCTCTTGAAAGGAGGCTTCCGGGCCTCTTGAAAGAAGGCTTCCGAGTCTTTTGAAAGGAGGCTTCCGGGCCTCTTGAAAGGAGGCTTCCGGGCCGCTTGAAAGGAGGCTTCCGGGTCGCTTGAAAGGAGGCTTCCGGGCCTCTTGAAAGGAGGCTTCCGGGCCTCTTGAAAGGGGGCTTCCGGGCCTCTTGAAAGGAGGCTTCCGGGCCTCTTGAAAGGAGGCTTCCGGGCCTCTTGAAAGGAGGCTTCCGGGCCTTTTGAAAGGAGGCTTCCGGGCCTCTTGAAAGGAGGCTTCCGGGCCTCTTGAAAGGAGGCTTCCGGGCCCCTTGAAAGGAGGCTTCCGAGCCTCTTAAAGGTAGCCTTCTAAGCTTCTTGGAAGGCGGCTTCCAAGACTCTTTAATGGAGGCGTCCAGGCCACTTAAAACGAGACTTCCGGGCCTCTTGAAAGGAGGTTTCTGGGACTTTTGAATACAAACTTCCGGGCTTCTTGAAAGGAGGCTTCCGAACATCTTGAAAAAAGACTCCTGAGCCACTTGAGAGAAATCTTTCGAGCCTTTTGACAGGAGGCTTTCGAGCTTCTCGAAAGAAGGCTTCCGGGTCTCTTGAAAGGAGGCTTCCGAGCCTCTCGAAAGAAGGCTTCCGAGTCTCTTGAAAGCAGGCTTCCGGGCCTCTTGAAAGGAGGCTTCCGGGCCTCTTGAAAGGAGGCTTCCGGGCCGCTTGAAAAGAGGCTTCCGGGCCGCTTAAAAGGAGGCTTCCGGGCCTCTTGAAAGGGGGCTTCTGGGCCTCTTGAAAGGAGGCTTCCGGGTCACTTGAAAGGCGGCTTCCGGGCCTCTTGAAAGGAGGCTTCCGGGCCTTTTGAAAGGAGGCTTCCGGGCCTCTTGAAAGGAGGCTTCCGGGCCCCTTGAAAGGAGGCTTCCGAGCCTCTTAAAGGTAGCCTTTTAAGCTTCTTGGAAGGCGGCTTCGAAGACTCTTTAATGGAGGCGTCCAGGCCACTTAAAACGAGACTTCCGGGCCTCTTGAAAGGAGGTTTCCGGGCCTTTTGAATACAGACTTCCGGGCTTCTTGAAAGGAGGCTTCCGAACATCTTAAAAAAAGACTCCTGAGCCACTTGAGAGAAATCTTTTGAGCCTTTTGACAGGAGGCTTTCGAGCTTCTCGAAAGAAGGCTTCCGGGCCTCTTGAAAGGAGGCTTCCGGGCCTCTCGAAAGAAGGCTTCCGAGTCTCTTGAAAGCAGGCTTCCGGGCCTCTTGAAAGGAGGCTTCCGGGCCTCTTGAAAGGAGGCTTCCGGGCCGCTTGAAAAGAGGCTTCCGGGCCGCTTAAAAGGAGGCTTCCGGGCATCTTGAAAGGGGGCTTCCGGGCCTCTTGAAAGGAGGCTTCCGGGTCACTTGAAAGGAGGCTTCCGGGCCTCTTGAAAGGAGGCTTCCGGGCCTTTTGAAAGGAGGCTTCCGGGCCTCTTGAAAGGAGGCTTCCGGGCCCCTTGAAAGGAGGCTTCCGAGCCTCTTAAAGGTAGCCTTTTAAGCTTCTTGGAAGGCGGCTTCGAAGACTCTTTAATGGAGGCGTCCAGGCCACTTAAAACGAGACTTCCGGGCCTCTTGAAAGGAGGTTTCCGGGCCTTTTGAATACAGACTTCCGGGCTTCTTGAAAGGAGGCTTCCGAACATCTTGAAAAAAGACTCCTGAGCCACTTGAGAGAAATCTTTTGAGCCTTTTGACAGGAGGCTTTCGAGCTTCTCGAAAGAAGGCTTCCGGGCCTCTTGAAAGGAGGCTTCCGGGCCTCTCGAAAGAAGGCTTCCGAGTCTCTTGAAAGGAGGCTTCCGGGCCACTTGAAAGGAGGCTTCCGGGCCTCTTGAAAGGAGGCTTCCGGGCCTCTTGAAAGGAGGCTTCCGGGCCGCTTGAAAAGAGGCTTCCTGGCCGCTTAAAAGGAGGCTTCCGGGCCTCTTGAAAAGAGGCTTCCGGGCCGCTTAAAAGGAGGCTTCCGGGCCTCTTGAAAGGAGGCACCGGGCCTCTTGAAAGGAGGTTTCCGGGCCTCTTGAAATGAGGCTTCCGGGCCTCTTGAAAGGAGGCTTCCGGGCCTCTTGAAAGGAGGCTTCCGGGCCTCTTGAAAAGAGGCTTCCGGGCCTCTTACAAGGAGGTTTCCTGGCCTTTTGAACACAGACTTCTGGGCTTCTTGTAAGGAGGCTTCCGAACATCTTGAAAAAAGACTCCTGAGCCACTTGAGAGAAATCTTTCGAGCCTTTGGAAGGAGCCTGCCAATCTTTTTGACAGAAGGCTTTCGAGCTTCTCGAAAGAAGGCTTTCGAGCTTCTCGAAAGAAGGCTTTCGGGCCTCTTGAAAGAAGGCTTCCGGGCCTCTTGAAAGGAGGCTTCCGGGCCTCTTGAAAGGAGGCTTCCGAACCTCTTGAAAGGAGGCTTCCGAACCTCTTGAAAGGAGGCTTCCGGGCCTCTTGAAAGGAGGCTTCCGGGCCTCTTGAAAGGAGGCTTCCGGGCCTCTTGAAAGGAGGCTTCCGGGCCTCTTGAAAGGAGGCTTCCGGGCCTCTTGAAAGGAGGCTTCCGGGCCTCTTGAAAGCAGGCTTCCGGGCCGCTTGAAAGGAGAAAGGCCTCTTGAAAGGAGGTTTCCAGGCCTTTTGAATACAGACTTCCGGGCTTCTTGAAAGGAGGCTTCCGAACATCTTGAAAAAAGACTCCTGAGCCACTTGAGAGAAATCTTTCGAGCCTTTTGAAAGGAGCCTGCCAATCTTTTTGACAGGAGGCTTTCGAGCTTCTCGAAAGGAGGCTTCCGGGCCTCTTGAAAGGAGGCTTCCGGGCCTCTTGAAAGGAGGCTTCCGGGCCTCTTGAAAGGAGGCTTCCGAGTCTCTTGAAAGGAGGCTTCCGGGCCGCTTGAAAGAAGGCTTCCGGGCCGCTTGAAAGGAGGCTTCCGGGCCTCTTGAAAGGAGGCTTCCGGGCCGCTTGAAAGGAGGCTTCCGGGCCTCTTGAAAGGAGGCTTCCGAGCCTCTTAAAGGTAGCCTTCTAAGCTTCTTGGAAGGCGGCTTCCAAGACTCTTTAAAGGAGGCGTCCAGGCCACTTAAAACGAGACTTCCGGGCCTCTTGAAAGGAGGTTTCCGGGCCTTTTGAATACAGACTTCCGGGCTTCTTGAAAGGAGGCTTCCGAACATCTTGAAAAAAGACTCCTGAGCCACTTGAGAGAAAACTTTCGAGCATTTTGAAAGGAGCCTGCCAATCTTTTTAACAGGAGGCTTTCGAGCTTCTCGAAAGAAGGCTTCCGGGCCTCTTGAAAGGAGGCTCCTGGGCCTCTTGAAAGGAGGCTTCCGGGCCTCTCGAAAGAAGGCTTCCGAGTCTCTTGAAAGGAGGCTTCCGGGCCTCTTGAAAGGAGGCTTCCGGGCCGCTTGAAAAGAGGCTTCCGGGCCGCTTAAAAGGTGGCTTCCCGGCCTCTCGAAAGGAGGCTTCCGGGCCTCTTGAAAGGAGGCTTCCGAGCCTCTTGAAAACTTCCAGACCCCTTGAAAGGAGGCTTCCGTCCTTCTGAAAGTTGGCTTCCGTGCCTCTTTGAAGGAGCCTTCTGAACCTTTTAAAAGGAACCTTCCGATCCTCTTGAAAGGAGGCCTCCAGGACTCTTATAACGAAGCTTCCAGGCATATTGAAACGACTCCTCCAGGCCTCTTGAAAGAAGTCGCCCAAGCCTCTTGAGATAAGACTTCCAAACCTTATGAAAGGCGGGCTTCAAGCAGCTTAGAAGAACGCTTCCGAGAAGCGTAGAAAGATGCTTCTAATCCTCTTGTAAATTTAACGAAATAACCGACCTTTTCGAAAATAAGCCTTTATGCCTCTCAAACGAAGGCTTCCGAAAATTCGAATTCTAGATTTTAGTTAAGAAGCATCGATCTGGTAAATTGCATAGAAGATTTTTCTTTTAAATGTGTCCATTCGTTCGATGTTTTGTTCCGTATCCCTTGATTGTGGAGGGCAGGATTCAATTGGCTTTGATTTACTGATCACTATAGTATTATGTACAAGACAGTTTATAAGTTTTGAAATTATAGAAATACAAAACTATCCAAACATTATCAATATGTTTTGGTTGGAATTGTACTACGTACGCCATTACGCATTTTTATCCGAGGTACCCCCTGTGTCTAGCGAAGGTACCCCAGGTTGAGAACCGCTGCTCTAGGATTTCATTCTGGAATTCTTTCCGCAATTACTTCAGAATATCCTTCAAGAATTCCTCTATAAATTTCTTTAGGAATTTCTCCAGGAATTCGTCCAATTATTTCACTGGAAATTCTTCCAGGTATTTTTCCGGGAATTCCTTCAGGTACTTCTCCTTCAGAAATTTCTCCGGGAATTTTTCCGCAGAATTGTCCTAGAATTCATTTCGGAATTTACTCCAGAATTTCATTTGGAAATTAATTTGAGAGTTCTTCCAGGAATTTCTTCAGAACAAAAAAAGAACAGCAATTCATCTGGGAATTTCTGCATTAATTCCTCTTGGTATTTTCCGGGAATTCCTTCAAATATTTCTCCAGAAATTCCTTAATGAACTTCTCCAAGAATTATATCAGGACTTCCTTGTGAGAATTCCTCCGGAAGCGCTTGCGGGAGTTCCTCCGGAAACTCCTCCAGGAGTTTTTCCCAAAGTTCCTCTGGTAATCCCTCCAGAAACTTTACAGGGAATTCCTGGAGAGTATTTGGCAAGAATTTCAAGGGAAATGGGATTTCGGAAGTTCCTCTAGAAATTCAACTCCGGGTATTCCACCGGCTGTTCCTCTGAAAATTCCTCCGGGAGTTCCACCAGTAGTTCCTCTGGCCTTCAGGCTTTCTTTCAGGAATTCATTTAAACTTTCTTTGGGAATTTATCTACAAACTCCTCCAGAAGTTCCTCGGAGAATTTCTCTGGAAGCTCCTCCGGCAGAATTCCTCTGATAATTTCTCATCGAATTCCTCCAGAAATTCCTCGGGGAGTTCCTCCAGAAATTACTTCGGGAGTTCCTTCTCAGACGAACACTCGGAGGAACTGCCGATGAAACTCCCGGAGAAATGCTCATAGAAACTGCCGGTGGATGGAGGAATTCCCGTAAGAACTCCCGGAGGAATTTCAGGAGAAACTCCTAGAATAATTCCTAGAGGACCTCTCGCAGGAACTCTCAGAGAAACTATCGGAAGAACTTCGGGAGCAATTTCCAGCTGAATTTCTGAAAAAGCCTAAATGATTTCCAGAAAAAGCCTGAATGATTTCCTGGAAGAGCTACTGCTGGAACTCTCGGAGGAATTCCCCGAGAAACTCCCGGATGAATTTCCGGTGGATTTCCCGGAGGAACTTCCGGTGAAATTTCTGAAGAAACTCCCGGGAAAATTTTCAATGCAATCCCCGGAGAAACTGCCAGAAAGAAAGCCTGAATGAATTCCAGGCGGAAATTCTGGAGGAATTCCCGGATGAATTCTCAGAGGAATCCCCGTAGGGACGGCCGATAGAACTACCGGAATAGTTCTCGGAGGAAATCCTGGAGGAATTCTTGGAGGAACTGCCGGTGGAACTCCTAAAAGAATTCCCGGAGGAATTCCCCGAGAAATTTTCGGAGAAACTCCTGGAGTATGTCCCAGTGGAAGTTTTCGTCGGAATTTTTTCAGGATTTCTTTGGGAATTAATCTAGAAATTCCTCCAAAAATTCCATTGTTAGTTTCATTTTTGGTATAATTTCTGTATAAATTTTCGGTAGAATTCCTGGAGAAATTCTTTAAAATTTTCACAAGAAATTATTCGAAACTTTCACTGGAAATTTTATGGAATTTACACAAGAAATTCGAAGACTTTTCGCGAAATTATCAGGAATGTTTACTGACGATTCTGCGGAATTTCCACGGAATATTCTTTGGAATTCCACGGTGCAATTTTTCAGATTTTTTTTTATGAGAAACAGCACGAAAAAGTTTGTTTAGTAAAGACAAAGAAAAAATCCTTGAAAACATTGTAATTGAACTAAAGCTAAGCGTCCCGCTGATGTTCAAAAAAAAGTATTCGAGAAAATTACTATACTACATGGTTTTTAAAAGCCATAATATAATTAAAAAATAAATGAGAATGGTATAAAATTCACTCAGGGAATATTTCCATTTCCATATTTCCATTGAAATTTGACAATAACTATTTAGTACCGGAGGTACAAAATCGAAAAATCTGCCCTCGGTGTTCTTCTATCCTCCAAAAAAAAATCTTCTGGATTTCCATTAGAAATTATTCCGAAATTCCAAAGAAAGTTCTGAATTTTCAAAGAAGTTTTTTTTGGAAAATCAAACGAATGTTTTGAAAAGAATTTTTCTTTGGAATTTCGAAGAATTCACTTCGAAAATATGGAATTTATTGTCATTGAAATTTAAATACATTCCATTTGTGTTCCAGAGATTCGCCAGCCGAGGGCTGCAAGTCTCTTTTAAAAAGATGTATAATTATAAATTCCATTGGAAATTCCCAACAAAATTAGAACAAATCCCTAAAAATTAGAAACATATTTTGGTAAGAACACGAGAGTTATCTTTTGTGAAAGACCAGAAACATTTCACTTGGAGATCCGCCAATGAACCTTCTGTGGAAGTGCAAATAATAATCTCGTGAAAATTCATACGTGTTTCTTAGAACTTTAAACTCTCTCCGATTATATTAAATCTATTGGTAAAAGAACATATTTTCACGTCCAAATTCAGCTAATCTTATAAAACATTTTTGTGAAGCTTCAAATGAATTTAAATGAATTCACAAAGGTCTCCGGGAAATTTATAAGATTTTCATAATCAAATTTTGAAGATATGATCGCTGCCACCGCCAACGAATTTCAGACCGGCGCACACTTCTAAGTAAATTGTTAATGGAAACATTCGCTCCAAAATGCAGTGTATAAAATTTTATTGGACTATGTATCCTCATGGGTGAATTTCAGACCATTCTATCCTATACTAACAATATTTGCACTATAATAGCCAGGGAATCAATATTCGAGCAACGCCTAACAATATACCCTTTGTCGTCAACAGAGTTTGTTACTGACAAACGCACCTAGCGACAAACCTTTATCAGAACCCGAACACAATATGACAAGAATCATTTGCCTTGCATGCTCTGATATTTCCGAGAATACGATGCTAATATTGTAATCATTGTTGGATTCTCGAATATTTCCATAAAAGCAGAAACTATGATAGCATAAAACCGAAATATGCTCTAGAAATAATGCAAAATAACGGGATGAAAAGTTAGCAACAAGATTGTCTTCTTTTTTGTTGCTGACAAAATTTTTCGGATCTTTGTCATTATTATCTGCGACAAAAACAAAGCTTTGTCGTCGGTTCTCTTTTGTCGCTTGTTTCGCAAGCGCATTTCAGAAAAATTGATTCCCTGATAATAGCCCTTGAAAAACGTGATGTTTGATACTCATGTTGGTATAATCGAAAAATTTCTTACAATCCGTTGTGGTCATCACATAAAGATTGCTTGCAGTGAACCTGGAAATTCAAGCATGTTCAAGCATCCTGGGTTTCGACGCCACATTGACCCTCTATGGCGTCGACTTCGGTAATTTTAGCCAGTTTTCTGCACTGGACCTTTACTGGGAATAGAGCTCACCTAAACATCATTACGTGTTGATCTAAAAACGAAAATTTCATCACCTAAAGGGTTCCGAGGGTAGCTAATCAGGTCTTTCATTTTCCAAACATTTATTAGCAGTTTATTCGTCGAAGACGTTGTTACCGGCGGGTAACATTTAATTAGATATATATTAAATCCATTCAAGCGTGAAGACAAATTGCTAAAGTTTTAACGGCGATTTCAAATTTACACGGTGGTTGGATTAAACGCATACCCGACAATGAGCGATCTCGACCACAGCGAAGGTTTGATTGAAAGCAGGAAGTATAGAACGCGCGCTTTCCTTGGGGAGATGAGTGACCAAGTCACACGGTGGGTGAACGAAGCCGATGAGATAGAGAGGCAGTTGGATTTGTGACTCTGTGTAAGGAGCTTGTTTTTAGGTAGTTCGGTGTGAATCGTGTGTTTTTTATGTTCGGCAACCCAGAGGTGCCATCTTGGGTAGACGCCCGTGGACACTACTCCATCCAACCGACATAACCCGTCTGGATTATCGAACATCTCGATTGTGGATCCACCTGTTGGTCACCCTACCACCCGGCATCCCAACCATCATGCGGTTAAACGGCAGCCCGTAGGCATTATCGTGACACTTGGCCACCCGACGGGGGATTTGTAGGCCGCATCATCGTCCGGCCCCACACCTAACGGCCACTAGTGCACTGCGTTATCGCCTGACCCCTCTTCGGCCGCACGATTGTTTTACCATCGGCCGGTCTATTATTTCAAGCCTACCGCGAGCCACGTTGTCGCCTCGCAGCCCGTTAGCGGCATCACTATCCGGAAAAGCGTCTACTACATCGTAGTCCGGCCACCTAACGACATCTTGATCGCCAGCCGCATCATCGCCGAGCCACCCATCGGCTGCCGCATCGTCCGACCGCCCGTCGGCCACCTAGCCACTCGCTCGTTGGCTACATCGGCATCTTCATCGACCGCCCCCTGCACCGCTTCATCGATCGATCTCCCGCCGATTTGCCCTTCCGCTCGGCAATCCGTTGGCCACCTCGATACCTAGCCACCGCTTTGGCTGACTCATCGTGCGACCAGCCGCCAGCCATCGATAATTTGGAAGCCAACTAATCACCCGTAAGTGTATGTTTGCAATTTGCATGAATAAACGCCTCTCAATTAAAATTAAATTATTCGGTTGTCTTCACGCTCCCGAAAGCCTCCCCACACCTGACACCCTGAGACCCGGAACAAAAGAGGCCTTTTGAGTCCACCCCAAACGGCTGCCGTGGCTAGACCAGCAGCTAGGGGTTTAGGCCAGTTCCCTTCTGGAACTGAGCGATTCCGGGGCCACAAAATTAGAGTCTTACAACGTGGACTACTTTAGGCCGACGTTGATCCTTTAATTTTGTATATTCTGACAACGTAATACTGTAAGATGGACAAAAACTAAATTCGCTAGAACTATCTAAGCGAACAGCTAAAATAAAAATTCGAATTATGAGAACGATTAGGCCACCAACTCTGATTCCAATAACTTTCGGTATTTTAATTCTCCTCCCACGTCACACATCGGGAGATCTAAGGAATGCACGGTCTGATCGGTCAAGAGTACGTTAGCATTAATTTCCAGTACAAGAGGGACAACGAGATTCGTTGTCGACTCAACAATGATTTCGAGACAACTCACATACCAGTTCAATCGACTCCGACGAATAAAAAGCAAACGCTTCTTGATGATGATCACCATTAGAATAAATCAACCAGTCATAAAGGAGCAGAGTGGAGTGAAATTTATTAATTGTCTGACATCTACACATACTTTATCAGCAATTGCGCTCGATCAAAAAAAGTATTCCGATAGCCAACCATTAGTCCAAGACTTGCGAGAAAATATCATTTGAGTGCTGTTGCTGGCTTATCGCAAGATGATTTTCCGCTATACTGCAGCAAAGAAAATCGTTGAGGTTAAATTCTCAGCAGCAACCACTGGAAGGCCAACACCGATGCTGATGAAATTCCATCGCGTCTGTGGACGTTTATGGTAACATTGCTGTGTCCGCTCTCCACAAGTCGCTCAATTTTGATGTCTGTGCTTGCAATGCACTTACGATGTTAGTTAATTTACTCATTTTTAAACTTTTTTTAACAACTATCGATAATATTCTATATAATAAAAATGAAATGGTCTGCATTCGTATCCGCATAACTCGAAAAGGGCTGGATGAATTTTCTTCATTCCTTCAGCAAATATGTTAGTTATTGTTTCCGACGGGTTCATATGATATTTCCAAATGTGAAAATTGCGATTAGGGTGGATTAAATCGTGAAAAACTAAAATTGAGAATCGTACTGAAATATCGCATGCGCATTTCCGCCTACTATGCAGGACAACGTCTGCTATCACTATTTTTAGAACGTAGACTCTTTCTTGATCCAACGGTAAAAAAAAATCCATCGAGAAACTTCTGAGATATTAACTTGTCATGTTTTCGTGACGATATTCGATTTTCTCAATTGCAAAATGTAGCACGGTACTGAAAACACAGACGTAGTCCAATGTGAAAACATAGTCAATAAAATCTTTCTATCAGTGATAGAACTAAACCAACTAAATATATCTGTTACCTTTTTATTTAGGCTGCATAATTTTCTATCAGTTTCAGACCTGTTTCCAAAACAGCTGTTCTGTGTGCCAAAATGATTTGCAAAAACCTACATGAGGATGTGGTGCAGCTTCTTATTGAAATATTTTCACAAACAGTTTCCAATATTTGGCATCCTCGATCACATTACGATTCAAATAGCACCTGATCACTGCAAAGTATGCTCACCGAGATCGAAAGAGCGCCCAAGTCAAAACAATGAACTTCCTTCACTGGGACAACACATTAAGACACCTTTCACTAATTAGGTCATCACGCCCCAGCTTCATCCGAATATTGCGTTTCTTCG
This sequence comes from Armigeres subalbatus, assembly GCF_024139115.2. Classification (NCBI taxonomy): domain Eukaryota; kingdom Metazoa; phylum Arthropoda; class Insecta; order Diptera; family Culicidae; genus Armigeres; species Armigeres subalbatus. The sequence goes on along the minus strand of NC_085139.1, from coordinate 112,601,563 downwards.
TTTCTTATCTTCCTTTCACATAAACAAAACTTGCCCCCGGTTCGGGCTTTGGTCGCCTAGCTCTCCTACACACTCAAAGGAAAACACTTTCAGTTGTTGTCATATGTCTGCTTCCGTAACAAGCCACGCCGCGACGCGAACTGTAAAGTGCTTCTATCCAAACTGGCGCGACATGGTCTCTCGGTCCCCGCTGGGTCCGGTCTGGTCCAGTGGTGCTCGGAGCTGGCTGCAGCAATCATCACAACCTCACCAGATGGAGCATGGTGGGAGTGGATGCTGTAAAACAGAGCCACCAGTTTCTGCAATTTGGCACCCCAGAGGCTAATGTGCTTGCTAGTGGGTGATAGTTGGATTATTATTCGATCGCGTGTGGTTTCCATATTTTCCGCATTTTCTCTGTTGATTAATTCAAATTTGATTGACAACGAAGGATTAAGACATGCTTGAGCGCTAGACATGAAAACGTAGTTCAGGGTGGACAGAAAGTGAATGTTTATTGAGTCTTCCTAACGAATTGGTCCACAAAAGCTAAAACGATTAGTCAGGGTATCAACTATTATGACAAACAGACCGTTAAAGCAAAATATTATTTAAAAGGAAAAGTAGATTAAATATTAAACTTTCAAGCTAATCATGAAAATTAAGGCCATTTTACTGCTTGGCCTACAATAAAAAATCGGTATATTATTTGCCGCAACAGTTACCTTTCTTCGATGGGGTAGAAGTAAGAGCGTTTGCCGTGGATCGATTAAGTCGAGTCAAATATAAGACACTGCGGGCTCTTACTGTTGAGATCGAAATGCGTATTTGTATAGTTACACTCAAGTAGTGGAATTAAATGGGATAGTACTAATTTGTGTTTTCTCGTTACTCAAAGTTTTGATATAGGGTATCGGACCATTTGGGAAGTACCCCCTTTCCCGACCGCACCATTTCTTACTTACTGATTTCTAGTACTTGGATAGCATCTGGGGGAATAGGGGTTGCTGCCCAAATGATTCTCCTCCCTATATATCCACACAGAGGCGCATCCACGTTCTAAGTCGTGGGTAGGACAAATAGGAAAAATGTCGATTTCGAAAACAGTTCTGGTGTTGCACATTTTACATATAAACAATTCTAAATATATAAAAATCTTGTCGTTTTTTGAGAATCGAACCACTCTTGAAGTCTCTTGAAGCGAGCTTCTTGAAAGGCTCTTGAATGGAAGCTGTCGAGATGCTTGGAAGAAGTCTTCCGAAAATCGTAGAAAGAGGCTTCAAATCCTTTTGTCTGTCCGATCTTTTATTCCGCAGCCCTCCACACACAGGATCAGGGATTGAATTCAAAAGATAATAAAAAGGTCTCTCACTTATCATCTCTGTTACATATACGATGTATAGCATACCGTGAAAGACTTTTTTCGCAAGCTGTCATGATAAAGAACTTATTCGGAAGGCTATACTGCCGTTATACGCATAACTGTCCCATGTACATAGGAAATCCCACCAAACATGGAACAACTATGCGTATGACGGCAGTATACGTCATGATAAATTTCTTTTAAAAACCTCTAAATACGGGTAGCACTGGTTCTGATGATGCATTTTAACTTGTTCTACACGTCTGCGGTCCCCTACACAAAATGAGCGAAAACAAAGTGAAAATCATCAGTTCTGTGTGGGGCTGTTTTTTCGATTCTTTTTCGCACTTGTATTTAAGTTTGATAAATTAGTTTTCATGGCTTGTTATGACATTGAGGCTAGCGAAGATACCCCCAGGGGTACATGTACCCCTGGTTGAGCACCACTGAGCTAGATTATATGTTCTCACAAGAATCATGGGTAGGACAATGCCTTGACTGTCCCACCCAGGGAAATTCGTGCGTAGGACATGTCCTACTTGTCCTACCCACTCCCAGCGCCACTGTATCCACACTAGGGTGGCTCAAAAAACCCTTTTTCAAATTTTTGGATGGGCCGCCCTCTTTTTTTTTTTTTACAAGGGAGAATGCATTTACACACTAACCCAGTACACGTGCATTGTAGTTGCCAAACTACCACACGGAAGTGTACTGGAGTGTCGGACTCGACCATACCGGTAATACCGACTAAACTCCCTTGGGCTCCACCATCGTTTCCCCCGGAACTACCTCCCAGTACTACTTCTGGGGGATGGCAGTACTAAACGTACTCGCTCGTTCTCGCTCACACAGGCACCCGTCCCGCGCGAGACTGACTTGGGTGCTCGCTCTATCGCACCCTCAAACACACCCTACATACTCTGTTGCACCTCTGTCATGCCGTGCAGGTCTAACTTGTGTGCCCACCCTTCTCATGCCATGTGGGTCTAACTTGTATGCCCACCCAAACCCTTGATTCATGCTCATACACTCCATGCTTGCACACACGCTAACGCTCCTATGGGTCTGACTTGTGTGCCCACCCTTCTCATGCCGTCCAGGACTAACTTTTGTGCCCACCCTTCTCATGCCGTGTGGGACTAACTTGTATGCCCACCTTTATCGTACCATGTGAGACTGCTCACCTCTTTCATTCAGTTCGCGCTGACACATACTACTCGAGTCATTCGACCTAACACTCCCTCTGGCATCCCTTGTGGGACTCTTCGCTTAGGTTCCCACTTCTGACATACCATGTGAGTCTGACTCACCTCGTTCATGCCATATGAGACTAGCTCAACACGACTCAACTCATTCCTTTCGTACCATGTGAGACTGACTTGGATGCTCACCCACACTCCTCTGTCACGCCGCGGGGTATCAGTAGTCGTAGGAACCAACATTCCTGCGCTACTCCCAGCGCGGCGTGTGCAGTCCATACATACACCTATTCATTCACCCTTCTGCCATGCTTTGAGGTGACGATCTCGGTTGCCACCCGCTGCGCCATTACCTCTGCATGGGCAGACCATTCACACACTTCTTCGCGTTCGGCACTTTCGCTCTAACTTACCAATCACAAGTTAGTCATGCTTGTCGATTGTTGCTCGGCGCGCCAGATTCTCTGCAAGCTGCAGGCAATCTGAGTGGTTGCAGTCGAGACTGCGTTCCACTTCTCCACCGCTTGACACATCCTTTGGATAAGATTATCCGGAGTTGTGTCCCGGCCGCAAACGTCTAGCATTGCTCTTCTTTCGACGTCGAAACGAGGACATACGAACAGTATGTGCTCTGCAGTTTCGTCAACACCTGGGCAGTCAGGGCAGACGGGGACCTCCGCGTGCCCAAACCTGTGGTGGTACTGTCGGAAACAGCCATGGCCTGACAGAAATTGTGTCAGATGGAAGTGAACCTCCCCATGGGGTCTCCCCACCCAGCTTGATATGTTAGGCATCAGCCGGTAGGTCCACCTACCTTTCGAGGAGTTATCCCACTCGCGCTGCCATCTGGCAACCGAAGTCACCCTGGTATGCTCGCGGGCTCCTCTGGTGCCACGTAGGTCAAAACACTCCTCGTCCTCCCGGATGACCAGCCCGACTGGCACCATACTCGCTATCACGCAGGATGCGTCGCGCGATACCGTGCGGTAGGCCGATATCACCCTGAGACACATCAAGCGGTAGCTGCTCTCCAGTTTCTGCAGGTAACTGGTTACCCCCAGTGCTTTTGCCCAGGACGGGCCGCCGTACCTAAGAATAGATGCGGCAACGCCTGCCAGTAGCCTACGTCTACTGGCGCACACCTTGGAGCTGTTGGACATCATCCTCGATAATGCCGCCACAGCACTCGAAGCCTTCTTGCACGCATATTCGGCATGGCTACCGAAGGTAAGCTTGTCGTCTATGATGACCCCAAGAATCTTCAGACTCCGCTTTGAAGTGATCGCGACGTCTCCCACGTGTACAACTGCATGTTACGGTTGCTGACGATAACCACCTCCGTCTTATGTTGAGCGAGCTCAAGGCCTCTCGCACTCATCCAGACCGCCACAGTGCTGATCGCGTGTTCTGCGGTTAGCTCTACTTCGGGGATTGACTCCCCATAGACCTCTAGGGTTACATCGTCAGCAAAGCCGACGATCTTCACACCAGGAGGGAACTTTAGCTTCAGAACCCCGTCATACATCAGGTTCCATAGTACCGGGCCCAGGATTGCCCCTTGCGGGACTCCTGCGGTAATAGGAACACTTTTCTGACCGGCATCGGTCTCGTATAGCAGCACACGGTTCTGGAAGGAGCATTCCAAGATCCGGTACAGTCCCACCGGCAGGCTAAGCCGGTGTAACGAGAGCGCGATGGCATCCCAGCTTGCGCTGTTGAATGCGTTCTTCACGTCCAGTGTCACCAACGCACAGTATCGAATTCCTCGCCTTTTCCGTTGGATCGCTACCTCTGCAGTCTTGAGGATTGAATTGATAGCGTCCACCGTGGACTTACCCTTCCGAAAACCAAACTGGTTACTCGACAGGCCATCCGTACCCTCTGCATACGGGGTGAGCCAGTTGAGGATGATCCTCTCGAGCAGTTTACCCGTCGTGTCGATCAGGCAAATTGGTCTGTACGCCGATGGGTCACCCGGAGGCCGTGCACCCGGAGGAGGGTGTAAGCCGCTGCGAGTAACTCTTCGTTCGTCACCGGAGCCACCATTTCGGCCACACTCCCAGCGCCTTGCAGCGCAGGAGGAGGCCAGGGACTTGTGGCTCGGGACGGGAAGAGTACTTCGATAATCCTCGCCAATCGGTCCGGTGACCGTTCGGGGGGTGAAGAGCCCCCTTTGGTCTTGGCCATCACGATCCTATAGGCGTCACCCCACGGATTCGCATTGGCACCCTCGCACAGGTTGTCGAAGCACGCTCTCTTGCTGCTCTTGATGGCCTTGTTAAGGGCCAGTCTCGCAGCTTGAAACACTTCCCGGCGGACCGCTCTTTCCTCCTCGGTGCGGGCTCGTTGCGTCCTACGTCTAGCCTTGAGGCAAGCTGATCGTAGGGCTGCAATTTCGGCACTCCACCAGTATACCGGGCGTCTGCCATTTCTTGACAGGGCTTTCCTCGGCATAGTAGCGTCGCACGCGCGTGATAGGACAGCTATCAGCGCATCCCCGCTTAGACTGTCGGTGTTGGCCTCCAGTCCCAGGGCCGCGGTGAAAACTTCGCTGTCGAAGTGATTTGTCTTCCACCCACGGACCTGACAAGGATCACCCGCCCTCGGACGCTGCACACCATAGTTGATCTTGAAGCGAATTTCTAGGTGATCACTATGGGTGTAGCCCTCGTCTACCCTCCAGTCCAGGTCCGAGACCAGACTGGGGCTGACAAACGTTACATCTATCCATGACTCGGCCCCATTCCTACGGAATGTGCTACTGGCTCCGTCATTGACAAGAACTGCGTCGAGTTTTGCAAGTGCCTCAAGTAACGCTTGTCCCCTCTGATTGGTGCAGCGGCTGCCCCATTCCACTGCCCAAGCATTAAAGTCTCCCGCTATAACGAACGGGCTCCGACCTACTAGGTCGGCCGATAGCCTGTCGATCATCTGGTTGAACTGTTCCATTGGCCACCTTGGTGGGGCGTAGCAGCTACAATAGAACACCCCATTGATCTTGGCTATCGCAACACCCTCCGCGGAGGAGTGTACAACCTCTTGAACGGGGTACCTTCCCGTTGTGCAGATTGCCGCCGACCTAGACCCATCCGCCACCCAGTTGCCATTGCCGGCAGGGACGTTGTACGGGTCGGACAGGAGGGCGACACCGATCCTCGACTCCGAGACCGCCTGTCACAGCAGTTGCTGGGCAGGTGCACAGTGATTCAGATTCAGCTGTGTTACTTGCACGGCTTTTTCCGATTGGCTTCACCGAAGGGACACGCAGGCCCGCCCATAGCATGGTTCCGGGCCTGCTTCTTACTGGCGCAGATAAGGCACCTAGGTGCCTTGTCGCATTCCTGTGCCTTGTGTCCCTCCTCGCCGCAGCGACGACACATCTTGCTTCGGTCTGGGCCCTTGCAGTCATAAGACTTGTGCCCGGACTCAAGGCACCGGTAGCACCTGTCCACTGAAGGTGGCTGGAGCACGCTTACTGGGCATACTGACCAGCCGATCTTCAGCTTCCCTTTCTCGATGACCTTTTTGGCGTCAGCCACCGGTAGTCTGAGATAGGCTACCTGCGTACCAAAGAATCCTCCTCTTAGACGTACAGAGGAGCGCTCAACCTCTGTGCCGCACTGCTCTTTGACGGCAGAGACGACGTCTTCCGCGGTCGTGACCTCATCCAGCTGCTTACACAGGAGGGTCACTTCCGCACCCAACGACCTGACCTGAGCGCCATCACCCAAGACCTCCTGGGCAAGCTTTTTGTAAGCCACTCCGCTGGATTGCGCGCCACGCTTCAGTACCAAGATCATTTCACCGTTCTTGGTACGTCTAACGCTGCGCACGTCCTGGCCCAGGGCCGATAGGCTATCGGCCGCTCGCAGCGATTTAAGGACATCGGCGTATTTGTCCTTGTCGGTTTTCACCAACAAGGCCTCGCCTCTGTCTCTCACTTTCTTCGTAGGTCGAGGGGTGTTCGACTTCCGCGCCCTACTGACCAGTTGCCAAGGATTCGCATCCCCTTCGGTGGGTACCGATGGCTGGCTGGGGCCAGCTTGTGGCTCAGCAACTTGTGCCTGTCTAGTGCCTTTCGCCTTCTTGGGCACACGCCCTTCAGGCTCCGGTGCACCATCCAGGCGACGCTTCGCCTTAATGGTAGCGCGTTTGGGTCGCTTCGTACTTGGCGTTTTCTTGCCCTCACTGGCCGTAAGGGCGGTCGCCTCTTTCACCGCAGTAACACCGCTAGGGGAGGAGAGGGCCTTGGTCTGCGTACCTTTGGCTTCCTTCTCTGCTGCCGCTACACGCCTGATATAAGCGACCTGTTCTTGTCTTGCGACACGAACAGCTCGCCGGAGCACCAACAGGCTCTGCTTAAGCTCCTTGTTGGTGTTCTGCCTGCCGCTTACGAACTCGATGATCTCATCGAGTTGCTCGGCCACCACCCGTATCCCTGGTAGTGGCTCGTCAGGCGTGCAGGCAGGGCTACTCCACACCACCACTGGAGACTCTTCGATACTGCCAATAGCAGCAGCCGTCACTCCACTCGCCCCCTCTTTAATAGGGGACCTCGCTAGACCCCTTTTGGCAAAGGGGTCCGTCACCTCCAACTCCAAAGATTGATTCGTTCAATACTCATTGCTTATGGGTCCCCCTTGCGACTGCCACCGAATCCTACTGGAGTAGTCGCCTTTAGTGATCCCATGGTTATCTATGCCTGCCTTGCGGCAAGCAGGAGAGCCATGCGAAGGTTGACACTTGCGTGTTCAGAGCCAGATCAGCGCAAGTCAGGAAAGGGCATCTGAGCCTACTCCCACCCAGTAGGCAAAACTGGATGGCAGGATTGGGCAGCGTGCTACAAGGCCCGCCACGGTTTTATGGGACGGAAGACAGCCTAGCCATTAGCCCACTCGCCGTTTCGAGTCGGTGTCACCCGGCCCTACTAAGGGAATAGAATGTCAGACTGCCAGCCCTCACTTCACAATATAACAATATCCAAATACAAAACCAGTACACGCAACCAGTATGCCATAATCAGGGTCTTACTGATATCAACCCTGATGTGCCAGTGGCACTCCCTGGGCTTGTGCTTTTGAAGCGGCACACAGTCGCTTTGATAGAGTCTGATTACGGGCACTTGTGGTTTTTTGGGAGGGATTTTAGCAGAGCCCACTGCTAAATCCCACCACGCCCTAGGCAATTCTCCCTGACTCACAGACAGCTGGGGAGGGGTCGTCAAGCCCTTGGACATGGTCCATGCTGTCCCTGCTGTCCCTGCTGCTTCCAATGGGCCGCCCTCTTATTCTGTTCTATTTGTTGCCCTGATGCTCTGGACAAAATTTCAGCCAAATCGGTCAACGTTTGGGCGGTGCTAAACTCGTTGGAAGTTTATATGGAAAAATGTATGCAGAAACATTCAAAAACAGTGATTTGCAGTTGGACGGCACAATTTACAATCAAGCACAATGATACTCTTTCAGTTCTTGTCAAATTAAATACAGAATGTTATGCTGAAAACCGCGAGAAGATTAGAGTTTATTAGGCAAAGATATTAGCATTTTACTGGAGTGTTGTATGGGTGAATTTATTTCTTTTCAAATGTAAAAGAAACGAAATTTGCTCAAACCCTACTTCAGAGAAATACTAATAACTTAGCCGGACAAACTCTAATCTTCTCGCGATTTTCTGCATAACATTCAGTATTAAATTGTTCAAGATCTGAATGAGTATCATAGTTCTTCTTTGTAAATTGTTCCGTCCAACTGCAAATCACTGTTTTTGGATGTTTCTGCATACATTTTTCCATATAAACTTCCAATGAGTTTAGCACCGCCCAAACATTGACCGATTTGGCTGAAATTTTGTCCAGAGCATCAGGGCAACAAATAGAACCGAATAAGAGGGCGGCCCATCAAAAAAATTGAAAAAAGTTTTTCCCATACTAATTTGAGCCACCCTAATCCACACCCAACCGGCGGTTGTTAGATTTTCTAACAATTCTGTATAAGAATCTACCAAAACCTGTATAAGAATTGGGCATATGCGAAATTGCTAGATTCTTATACAATTATTGTATTAGAATCTAACAATATTGTAAGCTTTTTTTTACATTTTTTGTATAAGAATCTAACAATTTCGCATATGCCCAGTTCTTAAACAGGTGTTGGTAGATTCTTATACACAATCGTTAGAAAATCTAACAACCGCCGGTTGGGTGCAACAAAGTACATTACACCTTTTAGAAGATTGTTAGTTTTAAGATAATGTTTAAATATTCCAGGCCGTCCAAAGTGTTCTTGAGAACGACACTTGCGATCAACAGTTTTGACCTTCTATATATCGAACAATTAATCTTTCAATCATCGGATGTAGCAGTAGCGTTTTCTGTTTCTCAAAGATTTGATATGTGATCAACCGTAACCATTACATCTTGTGGAAGATCAACAGATATCGTAAGAGGGTTTTGAGATACTGTAGGTCTCCCAAATTGTCTTCGAATTCGGGAATTGAGATCAACAATTGTTTAGTACCTTTTACCTTTACACAAGATGTCGATAATTTGAAACTGCTCTTTTCCATGTGTGCGATTATTATAATTAAATATATATTGGAGCTTAAGTGGCGAAAAGAGCTACTGTCGAGGCTTAAGATCGTAAGCTTTGATCTCAAAAGCAGTATGGATGACCTTGCTACATATTCCTATGCTGGTCGTACACGCCGTGTTGTCCGGAGCAAATCCGAATGTAATGTCTTATTCCAGGTCGCTCGTTCTTTGGCCGCCTGCTAGTCGCCAGTCTTCCTTTATGCCGGCCGCGCACGTCTTCATCGATTGCACACAGCCAGCGAGTGCGGGGTCAACCCCGGAGCTGACATCCTCTTCCAGGTTCTCTGCTAAACATGACTTTCGCTGGTCTCTCTTCCGGCATTCGCACTACATGTATAGCCCACTGTAAACAGTTTTTTTTACCAGGCTGCTAATGTCTGCATTTTAGTACACTATTTTCCGCTCAAACTTTCGGAGAATTCGATAGTCTGTATCATTTAACGCCCATGCTTCATTGCCGTACAGGGCGACTGGACAAATCAATGATGTATATAGCGCTAGTTTTGTCCGTGTCTGTAGACTGCGAGACTTCAGTTACGCAAGCCGTAGAAAGTCCTAGTTTTAGCCGCAACACCTTGGTGCAGCCTGACAGGTGCGAGCTTGGTGGCCTTCAGCTCCACACATACGGCATAGCTTAATGCGATCAGGTTCTCTACAGTCAAAAGACTAATGACCGTTGCCATGACACCTGAAGCAGGTCTGAAGCGGTTGACTTACTCTTAGCGGACATACCGACCAACCCACTTTTAGTTTAGCCCTATCCATTACCTTCTTGGCCTCAGTCTGAGGTACTTGGAATGAAGCAACCTGCATTCGCGCGTAGCTTTTGCGTAAGCGAACCGCAGATTCCTGGATCTTGACATTGTACTGATCTCTCAGTGCGTCGACCAAGTATCTGGCCTCGGTAACTTCATCCAGGCCCTTGCACTGGTTGTTCGAGACTGGGCATAAGGCTCATAGTTGAACCCCATCACCTAGGACCTCCTCCGTCAACTTTTTGTACTCAGAATTCTTCTGAGCAGCACCGCGGTTCAAGACGAGAATCATCTCGCCTTTGCGCTTCCTTCGGATGCAGTTGACATCCCCTCCTAGGCCGGAGAGTTTATCGTAACTCTCATGGCCTTCAAGACTTTAGCGTAGCTTTTATCATCAGTCTTGACGATAATCGCCTCGCCTCTGTTTTTGCGCTTACCACTGCCATTGGAAGGCGCACCCGTCTTCTCTTGGGCTCTATCCTTCTAAGCAGTGGTGCGCATCGTTCCACCTGCCGCACTCTTTGTGGCCTGCTGTCGCCTCCTCCTCGCCTTTTTGCAGTTCACGACCTCCCTCCAGGGCAGGTCTTGCTCCCAGCGAGCTTCAGTGGTCCTTGCTGGTAGAGGCACTAGTTTCTCCGTCTTGGGAGGGCCGGCCTTCCGCTCGACCTTCTCCCGTCTTTCCCGCTTAGGAGCTGCTGACATCTCGGTAGCTACTTTCAGGTTCGCCTCCTGCGTAACCTTACTGAGCTTCGGAGTTGCCCCTGTCACGGCCATCCTCCTGCGTAGTTTCTCGGTCTGGCACTCCGCCAACCGTTTTCCTTCGATTCAGCCTCCTCTTTGTCCTTCTCCGCCTGGCGTTCCGCTCCGTAAATTTGCGGATTTCTCGCTCCGCACTCTTACTGGCCTCTAGTAGGGTCCTCCACTCGGACTTTGCCTCCACTACTAGGGCGCAGAGCGCCTGTACAGCTAGTTTGAGATCCTTGCTGTAGTTAACGCGGTTGTCCAGGAACGACATGATCACGTCCGAAACGTCCGTGATCACCTCCATCGTCTGGCCACCGCGTTCTTCGTGGTTCGTCATCACCGAGTTGATGACTCTGGTCAGGGTGGGGCCGTCCATCTTCACTTCGACCGGCACCTCCTCAGACCCTCCACGGACTTCTCCTTCGCCTTCCCCCGGCGACCTTTGGGGAGACCTCTCGGAGCCACTGCGTCTAGCGAAAGGATTCTTCTTACCGCCAGTCGCCACTCCTCCATCCTGCGTTACTTTTGTGATTTTTGCTGATTTACTCATGGTTATCTATACATAACTTGCTGCATGCAGGGAGGCCATGTGAGGGTTGACACTTTCGTGTTCAAAGCCAGATCAGCACTAGTCAGGAAAGAGCATCTGAGCCTACTCCCTAGCTGGTAACTGAGTGGCAAGATTGTACCGCGTGCTACAAGGTCCGCCACGGTTTTATGGGACGGAAGACAGCCTGACCATTAGCCCATTCGCCGTTTCAGGTCGGTGCCCCCGGCCTTACTAAGAGAATAGAATAAGCACACTACCAGCCCTCGCTTCACAATATTTCAATATCCAAAACATAGTCCAAAAACATGCAACCAGTATACCATAATCAGGATCTTACTGGGATCAACCCTGATATGCTGATGGCACTACCTGGGCTTGTGCTTTTTAAGCGGCAAACAGTCGATTTAATAGAGTTTGCTTACGGACACTTATGGTTTTTTGGAGGGATTAAGCAGAGCCCCAAAACCGATCAACTTGGCGATCGTAAAACAGCAGCGACAACTAAATATGTAAAACTTGAGCCTGACAAGCTGGACTCTAAACTTGAATTCTTCTTCATTTCCATCGAGGAATCGACTCTCTCCTGGGAATTTACAGATGTTATTCACCTTTTTGATATCCTGGTCAATTAAAATCGAACCAAACTTAATCAGGCGATGTAAAAATGAACAACACCACTCTAACCAGGGTCTTCAAAACAGTTATGATCAATCATTAGGAGAGCGGCGGCTAGAAAATGAATATGATTGCGAACATCTCGGAAATAATCATATCCTTTTTGAGCATCCGCTGTAGTTACAGTAATGACTTTAAACATGCCGTACTGACCCTCTAGGCTCTAGACGTGGAGGCAAAGACGGAGTTGTGGTCCATACTGGAGGTCAGCAGTATCGCAAAAGAAAAGGAGTTGGTGATGAGTCAGGCGACAAAGGGCAATAAGGAGGCTAAATAGAAGACTTGTCTCCTTTTTGAGGAAAAGCAACTGGCAGAGTGCCAGACCGTGGAACTTTGCAAACGCATGGCCATTAGCGGCGCTACTCCGAAGCTCAGTAAGGTCATGCAGCTCTGATGGAGGAGGACCTAAAGGAAGCCAGAAAAGGCAAGGAAGCAAGGACAGGAAAGATACTGAAATGCGTCGAGGGAAGGTCGTGCAGGTTGCCGACCCTAACAAACAACGGAAATCATTCCGTCCTATCAGGAAGCCAACTGAACTTCGCTGGGAGGAAGGCCTGCTGTTTACGGAGGTCGTGAATCCCAAAAATACGAAACATCGGAAGCAGCAGACTCTCAAGAGGTTGGAGCGAAACAGGCTGCGGCTTTGGTGGGGAGTTCACGTGATAAAAAGGATGCATCTTCCAATGGTCATGGCAAATGAGAAAACAGAGATGAGGCGATTATTGTCAAAAGCTACGCTGATGTCTTCAATGCCTAGAGAAGCGCTGCGAAGTTTTTACGCCTTGAAGCGTGATGCTGTACGGAACATATCTGCGTATAAAAAGATGACTGAGAAGGTTCTGTGAGATGGAGTCCCTGTACCCAGTTTCGGTCATGCTATGCAGAGGCCTGGATGAGGAAACCGAGGTCGGAAACCTGGTAGACGCACTGAAAGATAAGTGTAAATTCGATATCCATGGCTCCACGTTTCAATTGCGGAAAAGCTATGCGGGAATGCAGGTTACCTCATTCCGACTACCTCTAGCTGAGTACCAAGAAGGTGCTGGCTAAGGCTAAATTGATAAGGGAACTGGCCGTAGCAAACTATGCCATAAGAGTGGAGCAGAAGGCCTTCAAGCTCGCACCTGTGTCAGGCCACACAACTGCTGCTACTACAGTTGGGTGAAGAGTGAAAAAAGTGATGTATGTATCTAGTTTTACTGTCCAACCTGTACCGCTCTGCTGGAAACAGTTGTTGAATTGTGGATAAGTGCAGAACAGCAGTCTTCTGGACTTGCGGGCAGTATCCCACACAGGAGATAATATTATCTGCCAACGATGTTGGATTTGTTATCGCAATAGGGAATTCCGTTTACTTTCTCAGCTGCTATTGTCCTTCAAGATGGAAGATAGTGGATAGAACAGTTTACTAGCGCGGTTTAAAACCGTTATTAGTAGCAGGACAGATCATGCTACAATGGCTACTCAAAATAAGCAGCAACAATATCAGCATAATTTACTTGGATTGCTAGCAAATTAATTAAGGTCAAGTTCTTCTAGCTTGATCATTGCTAGAATAACACTTTAATGATAATAGCACGCAAGATAAAGAAGCGAAAATGTTTTACTGAAACTTTTGAAACCTTACCTTCCTTCAAACTGCCAATCAAAACTTATTTCCTGAGAGCAGTTCGTTACTGTCCTACAGCAGTATTTGTTATATTTATTTGTATCAACTCTGCGATATCAGAGTTTCATTGCATTCCAAACCTTAGATTTATTACGCAAAAAATATCCACAGCAACTGTTTTTAGCGCCAATTGTCACCTGAGACACTGATCGATTCATTGCAATCGTTTCGTTTCTCCTCGCTTCACTTGGCCCGCGACCAAAGGGTGAAATTGCGCTTATTTCCCACCCGTTGACTACTGTCGCCGCAATCCACACAAACGCGCGCGCGCACCAAATTGTTATGTAAAGTGGCAAGTACGAAAAATTCGAATTTTCGCAACCCACCGCCTTTCTATGACCACACTGTTCCGTCACACTGCCAGACCTGGCATCGATTTGATCCGGCGGCAAACCGATCGCAAACCACCCGCCCAACCAATTTAGTTGGCTATTAACAAATTATGTTATGAGGTAGCATGCCTCAAAGGCCGATGTAAACTCGATAACACTTTTCCACACCAGCAGGATTGCCGCCGACACTATTTCCCGCTGAAACGAACATATCGTCGCTGGGCGATTTACCGTTACTGAACTCAAGGCCTTCGATCGCGCCCCTCGGGAGAATCGCAACCCACACTACCGCCACGTGCAAACCAGCTCGATCACCGAATCGCGAGACCTTGACAATGCGACTGAATCAGATGCACTGTCCGAGGGCCTCCCGTGGTTGAACACTGCTTCCGATGATGATGGTCGGGTGGAATTCCTTCCACCAAGGCGGGCTAGCATACGCCGAAAACTTATTCGATAATAATCGCCGCCGTTGAGTTCACTCGACACACAGTTATTCCTTCGATAGTGCGATTCATTTATTCGTGAGTGTGGCTCAAAGTGTATAAAATGCCTTCAGTTGATCCATCTGATATAGTTGAATAAATTTGAATGACTTCAGCATGACCTTATTTACTTAGTCATTGACATTGTTGCTAAGAACGTGATATTAAATAGTTACATTTAGATGACACGTCCAATGGTACTTTCGCACTCGTATTCATCAAGCGCAAGTGTATAGAAAATATTACAGCATCAAATCTTCCCGTCGTTGCTCTTTTGGAAAATATTAACCTTGAAAAATTCTAATGCACACTGACAGACATTTATTAGAATTCAACTTGAGGTTTTGGTATAATTTTTCGACGAATTGACTATATATTCACTACAAGAAACATACGAATCAAGAGACGCGTGAAGAGGTTTTATGGTAATAGAATTTTCCCATATTTGCTAATGAAGCAAATAAAAAGCCTTCGAAAACGATCTCATTTTATCATCATTTTATTGAAATAAAACCAATGACCATTGCGCTTGTTCGTCAGCCTAGATAGCAAACCATCATATTTGAAGAGAGACTGTACTGGTGTGATCCAAGATCATCCACATCCATTCACACTTTGAATTTCTTGCTTCAAAGACTTGGCGCGAGCGGAAACCACTTTCATTTTCATTCACCTGATGAAGCTGAGCTTCATCGCTTCTCGTCGATGTTGTTTGGGCGGCAACGATTGGAGGCGATAACGGTTAGATAAGGGAAGCTCTGCATGCACTACAAGAGCCCAGATTGGTGTTGGTCACAAAGGAGAAAAGAGAGTGTCTCTTCTAGTAGAAGAGTAATGTTCAATGGACTCTCACTTTCAGCGAAAATGGAGGATTCAGTAATGAATCCAAATTAGTTCATCAGCGGATCAATCACAATGGATGAAGTATCATACTATAACTGGTAATAAATGAAATTCCGACCAACTTGTAAATGGGCACAGTATTAATAAATGTCATGGGACTAATTTTCTAATAACTATGTTCAACAGTTATTTACAATTCAGAGTTTTTTATGAACATGTATCGCATTAGTACTATAACTTTAACATATCATTGCTCTAAATCTAAATCTCGACACATTTTTGTAGCTTTGCTGTCATTGTCCATTCATTGTAATTAATACAATAATCAACTGTGGTGGATCATTATTGTGAAAAATTCGTAGTGCATACATTTTTTTTTTGTCTTTATTAAGGAGACTTTCAGCCCTAGGCTGGCTCGTCTCCGGTGCAAACATTAACGACATCTGTTGTTTACTATAAATGGCGAATTAGGAAAAGGTCAAACAAAACTAGAACAAAAGCGACTCGCGCGCAATCGATGGTAACTCATTGGAAGATGAAATGAACCGTTTGTTTAAGAAACTGCATATGTAACATTTCTGGCCAGAATGAGATTTTTATATATTCTGAATCCTCGTTCAAAAATATGTATTCTGGCAAAAAATACGAAACAAAAATTTTGTTCTGGAATGTATGAATTTTTTTTCGTTTGTTTGAGAAACTACATGAGCACAAGAGCAATTGTGAAGTACTGTTTTCAGTTTCAGTTTTTTTTTTCAGTTTGCCAAAAACTATAGATCTGTATCGGAGAAATAGAAAGATTCGGTGCCAATTTGTTCAAAAACATTTTTTTGTTGTTTTCTCGAAATTGTGTAAAATGGATTTATGCAGTTTCTCAAACAAATGATTCAAATCTATTCGAGCGTTATGTCTGTTTGTTTGTGAATGATCTGCAAAACAAGGTTAAAGGTAAGCATTTGCGATATTTCGAAAAAAATCGTTTTAGAGCATTCGAAACGAAATTCCGCTGAATTTAAGTATGGCGAAATTTGATTTTCTCATTTCGTTTCGTATCGTTAATTTCAAAAATGTCGACAGAAAAATTCGAAATTAAACGGCATTTCGCGGAATTCCGAAAAGAGTTTTTAATAATTCCAATTTTCATTTCATATATTTTTTTTTTAGTTTTTTTACGAAATCACTCGCAGTTTTCTGGAGCATCTTCATAATAAGGTGAACATTGTACGTGTTACTAATGAGTGGCATTGAATGACTACAGCTCCACCTAGAGGTAAAACAGTGAAAGGGGATCATTTTCTCATATATTCAGTCGATTTTTCGTTGCGTTGCGTTGTAACGGAATATTTCGTAGCTTGCATACTGATACAGGCATACCTCGGTAGTACGTACCCTTGATAGTGCGTACCCTCGATAGTACGTACTCTCGATTGTACGTACATTTTACCTCGATAGTACGTACACCAAAAAAAATGTTTTTTTCGTTCAATTTTCTGTACGATTTTAGTAAAAATTTGAATATGTTTTGATCATGGTACTTGTGGGGTCCTTCATATGCTACGTAATATTTTCACATCTGATTTAAACACTATTGTGTTAACGAAATTAGTAGAAGAACTTCTAAAAAGCAGCGTGTCATAAATGTTTGACAGTTTTACGTACCGTCGTCGGGGGTGACAATGGGTCAAATGGGGGTGAGAATTGGTCACTGTTTCGAGGACTTAGAATGTTTGTAGAATAGATTGAATGTATCTGAGGGCAAGAAGACTGAAATAGAAGACACCTTTTTGAACGATTTTGCTCTACGATCTCCAGAATGCCGGTGAGAGCGATGACCCATTCTCACCCCCAGACCCATTGCCACCCCCCAGACCCATTGTCACCCCCCAGACCCATTGTCACCCCCCAGACCCATTGTCACCCCCCAGACCCATTGTCGCCCCGTTGGCGGTAACACAAATTATACTATTATTTTAAACAATTCAAGGAACATCTAAAACAGCTGTAAAACATATGTAATATATTCAGTTTTTACAGTAAGTTTAGTTCCAATCTAGACACTTGTCGGAGACAAAATTTTGAAAAATTGAGAAAAAAAAATTAGCAGCGATACTAAAATGACGTAAATTTATTTGGTTGAATATTTATTTTTATTTAATTTATTTTGTTATTTTTTAGGAACTTGTTTATTTCATGTAATAGTTCTGGTCCCAGGAGATCCTTCAAAAAATCATCCCTGGATTCCACTAGAGATTCAACACGGATTCAATCAGGAGTTCCTTCTAAGATTCCTCTAAAACGTCATCCTGGAACAACAGCTCCCAAGCACTCTTCCTGGGATACCATTGAAGTTTGTTCGAAAATTCCATACAGGATTTTATTTGATATTCAATCTGGACCTGTGCGCCGATTGAAATTTTATCGGCTGTAGCGTGATAGATCATTTCGCTGATGATTGGCGGTGGCGTGAATTAATGTCGTGCATTAGAACCCGAGTAGAAGAAAATATCTCAAAAATATCAAATGTTGATAAGATAGCAAAATGAGATATGGACATGATTGATATAAGAGATAAAAGATCAGGTGACAATATCAATATTTTGCACTAAAATATCACGAGGAGATCAAGTTATGCTATTTGTAATAAGTGATCAATATCATGTGTCATTGATTTGTTCTTATCCATAGCATATCTTGATATTTAAATGATATTTCGGTGCAAATTTTTGATGTTGTTGCCTGTTCTTTTATCTCTTATATCAATCAAGTCCATATCATGTTTTGTTATTCTGTTCATGGCTTCTGCCCGGGAAATTGTCCGGAATTCCTCTGGAATTTCTCCAGCAATTTCTCCGTAAGTTCTTCCAGGAATTTCTCCGCATGTTCCTCCAGTAATTCCTCCGCAAGTTCGTAGAGGTATTCCTCCGGAAGTGCTTCCAGGAATTCTCCCGTAATTTCCTCCAGGAATTTCTCCAGAAGTTCCTCCAGCAGTTCCTTCAGAAGTTTCCCCAGGAGTTACTTCAGGAATTCCTCTGGAAGTTCCTCCAAAAAATCTCTCGGAAATTCCTCCGGTAATTCTTCCGAAAGTTTCTCCAAAAATTCCTCCAGAAATTCATCTGGAAGTTCCACCAGGAATTTCTTCGGAAGTTGCTTTAGAAATTCTCCTGGAAGTTCCTCCACGAATTCCTCGAGAAGTTCTTCCAAATTTTTTACAATGAATTTACAGAATTTTATAAAATTTTACAAAATCAACAAATGAAAATTTACAGAATTTTTTCCGTGAATTCTTTCAAAAATTCCTCCAAACATTCATCTTATTACTTATTACCAAATATTTGTTCGGTGAATTATTCAGCCATTTACTTAGGAAATCCCTTAGAATTATCTACGTCTCCTCTCCCAGAACTTCCAACAGGAAATCATTCAGAAATTCCCATGTAACTCTTCCTGGCAATCTCTATGGAGTTACTTCAGAAATTCCACCAAGCTTTCTTAATTAGTTTATTCGAGGTCTTTCCAGAGATAACCTTTGAATGTCTTCAGTGGCTAACGGAAAGCCTTCAATGGGCGCCTCCACGCTCCGGAATCCCTTCCGAAAATTCCTTCTAAAACTCTCCCGGAAAATTGTTCAGGATTTTTTTCTTCGCGAATTCTTCCGGAAATTTCTTGAGAAATTCGTCTGCAAATTCATCTGCCTATTTCTCCAGATATTCTTCCTGAAATTTTATCAAAACTCTTACGGAGTTACCTCCAAAAGTCCCGTTGAAATTCCTCTGGAAATTATTTAAGGAATTCTCCCCGAAGATCCTGCGGGAATTCTCAAGGTTTCTGCGGATACTTCGCCTAAAATTTCTACAAAAAATCATCTAAAAAGCCCTTCAAAATTTCCCGAGAATTACTTCCAGGAATTTGCAGCAATATCTTAAAACAAAAACCCTGGACATTCTTCTAGAAACTCTCCCTCTTTTTCTTCCAGTAATTCCGTCAAGAATTTCTCCGGAAATTATGTCAAGAACTACTCCAGAAATCCCTCTATAAGTTCCCTCGAAAGTTTCTTCAAGAATTTTTAGGAAATTTGTTTCAAAATTCCCACAGAAATTTCTCAAGATATTCTGCAGAAAATTTCTTAAAGAATTACTTCGGGAAGTTCCTTTTTCAGGAAGAATTTCGGAAGGAATTTTTAGATAAGTTCGAAGGAGTTCCCAAAAAATTTCCAGGAGAATTTCCTAAAGTAATTCCAAATTTGAAATAAAGTTTTTAAATAATTTCAGACTGGAATACGAAAGAAAATTTAGTATCAATTTCAGGGGCCGTTCTTGAAGCTATTCTATAGCTAGAACAATTCCCACATTTTCAGAAAAAATATCTTTTTTTGGCCGAGAATATGTTGAATAGAAGAAGATCTAGTGGCCATGTTGCCAAATATATTTTCCCACGTCGCACTTTTTGGTCAGAGATCAGCTGCACGCTAGTTGCAGTTGTGATTAGATCGTCAACCAATGATTTAGATTTAAAGACTTTATCGACAGACTTTATCCTCCGAGCTTTTGAGTGGACTATAGCCTTTTCGGACATATACCTAGCATTGGTGTACGAGAAAGGCAGAAACGGTTCTAAAGAAGAGAAAAAAAAACCTACAAACATCCTTTTTCACATCTTCGAAATCAGTTTTCTTGTTATCTTTATACTTGTTTTAGTGTTAAGTATTCATATAACTACAATTCATAATAAAAGTTCCTTCAATCCAACGCGATGGAACAGTTGCTATAGATGACAGTTTGTCACTTTCGTAAGTACGCGTCAATGGAGCCAATAGAGTCGCAACGAAAGTGAAACTTCAGGGCAACCTTGAAGCTTTTCATTTCCATAAAATCCATAGGGGAAATCCATGAAATACGCTTCGTAAAATGTAGTGAGCTATCAACCATCCCCAATCGTCGGCTTATGTAGGTACATGCATAATTATAAACGATGTTATTTTTAAAGCATTACTCGTATAAATTTTACTCCTAAGAATGTCAGGTAATTTATGGATGTTACGAAGCATTAAAATACAATATTTCGAAAAAAGGGCCTCTCATTTACAAAGACGATGAGTTTGTTCAATGCTACACGTAGTCACCATTTCAAGAAAAATCTGGGTCCTGTTGGTCCGTTGTGTACTATTATATCAAATACAAATATGCTCAGAGTACAGAGCCTTCTATCGAAATGTTGGCTTCCGGGTGGTTTTATAAACATTCTTCTACTCCTAAGCAAACAAAAAGGGCAAAGAAATTTTTTTTATTCGGATTTTTTTTGCTTCGATAGTACGTACGCTTCGATAGTACGTACACTAAAATAACGCAGGTGTACGTACTATCGAGGTATGCTTGTAGCTGTCATGTATATTTTTTTAACTTTCTTACCCCAATTGCTTATGGGTTACTACTTGGGATTTAATAGCACCAAATTGAAGGTCAAAAATGATATAGCATGAAAGCTACCATTGCTGGCCACGCCCATCTTCTCCGTTACTAGTAGGGATTGAACTTCAATTCATTATCATTTAGTATTCAGCCAATACTTCATTCCAGTGTTGTATGGCGGACTTCTAGCGCTGATTTTCCTCTACAATTTTGTCTAAGGGTACTTTGCTCTATGTCTAACATTAACAGCCAAAAACGGTAGTATCATTTAATAGACTAAATGATAATAACGCTTATTATCATTTGAATATTAAGTGATACTAGCGTTTCACGCTGTAAATATTTGACATAGAGCAATGTACCCTTAGACAAAGTTGTAGAGGGAAAATAGCGCTAGAAGTCTGTCATACAATACTTTTCGGAATTCCGCCTCTGGAATGAGGTATTGGCTGAATACTAAATGATAATGAATTAATAAGTTCAATCCCTGGTTACTAGGGAAGGAAAGGAAATGATGATATGACATCTACTTAACGATCAAATTACTGCCACTCACCAGAAATGTCATCATCATTGATCATCAAAAGTGAAAAAAGTGCAACCGTTAGCTTGTAGAGCTTCGTATGGCATTTTCATTGCTAATTTTCCAGAGACGATTGCTTCAAGTTCAAATTTAAACATTATTCTATCACTTACTCATCTTTTTTGGGCGGAAAAATAACGTAGTCGAAGAAAAACTGGTATAGAAAAAAAATCCTCGAAATCCAGTTCAGCACTACCACACATGTTGCAACTCACAGCGTTACAGCTCCGCCCGGGAAGCTTTCAAATAAAACTTTTTTTCATCATCTTCCATTTGGATTCTTGTCTCAAAAAACACTTCACTCGTATTACGCACTATCAAATTTTCACTAAAACCCCCATTTCACGCAGTGAATTGATTAAAATTTAAAAAAAAAACTGCATTTTTATTTCAAACCCAACAGGTGCACAAAATAAAACCAAAACATAGGGTAGAATACGGCATTGGCAGGGTGCGACAGTTGTTGGCACCCTCAAAAATATTTGCGTTTTCCAGCAAACATACACTATTTATGAACATAATTTTGATTCAATCACACAATTTCAAGTCTAAGCTTTCATTTGAATAAGTTGTTTGTGTAAAAGTAGCAAGATTTGACGAGTTAATCACCGAAGCAAATTTGCACCTACGAAATCCTTGCCATTATTGCATTGCCAAAGAAAGCAGCGCACGAAAAGCAAACTGTTACTTACTTTTTTGGATCGCCTGTTTCTCCTCTTAATTGCGTATGACACGACAAATTAAGTACGTAAACTACTTTTTACACTTTATCACCACTTGATTATCACCACAAAGAGCAAATTTAAGCAATATTTGCTCTATGTTTCACTAAATAAAATCGGGACTGTTCGTTTTCTTTGACAGCAGCACACTTCGGAATAGAGCATGTGTTTGTGAGCATATCAAGCACACGCTAAGGAGATACCACGCACAATTCTATGTGAGTTGATTTTAGCAAAAATACGAACAAATACGAATACGAAAACCTAGGAGAGGGCGGTTTATGGCCATGTGATGATATGGCAGCACCTCGTTTGCCTTGTCCTAATGTCGCGGAATTATCGAATGAACTAGAGGACGTTCCATTGTCTGTTTTCGAAGGATTGGGAGTAATTCAGACTACCAGTAAGTTAATATATACGATATTTTTTCCATCTTACTAATTAAATGCATGAAGAAGACAAATGACCGCAACAACTAAACTGCTAGATCCCAAAGCCAGTCGTGTTGATTGTTGCTTGGCTCGAAACTAGGAGGTAATAAAAAAATACTTCCAAAGAAATATAGATAGTAAGAGGAACTCATATTTGAATCATCTAATAGGGCTTGACTTGAAATTTTTGTCGACTTTCCAGTGACGTAGAGTATTCTTGTTAGCCACATGATGAACAAATGCTTATTCAGGAATCTTACATAGTTCTGGAATTGCTTATTGCTTATTGCCAGAATTGTTATTTTTTTGTTTTTTTTCATTAATATTGTTAACCACTTTTTGTAGAAATAATTTTATTACCTTAAATATATATTAAATTTATTACAAAATTCCACAACAGTTATAATTTAGTTGCATCACAATACTGCCCATGCATCCTAGATGACACAAATAATATTAGTTAATAGCAAATGTATTAGTTTTACTATCAAATGGTTTTATACAGATCTGCACAAATACTATATAAACGGCAAAACTACCACATATACACATGAATGACGAACATTTGAACCTTAACGAGACGCCAGCGACTCACCGACGCCCTCATAGATGTCAAGAAGTTGGATAGGGAAAATAGTTTAGGAATATCATCATAGGCAAATGATATACTAAGTTTGAACAAACGATGGGAGTGACCATGCTAAAAAACGAGCAATGGGTAATGTTTTCAACATAACCGCGAGTAGACGTAGGACTTGTATAAACGTAACGTATTTACATTTAACTTCTAACTTTTGGATCTATAGAGTTTGATTATAGGTATTGATATTGGAAACGACAACTTCCATGCTGTGTAGAATTATTAGCAATTTGTTTATTCAAAACTTCTGGAAATAAAACTAATAATTAAATACATAATTAGAATTGCTTTGTTTCTAACTATTAAGCCCTTATTTACTCAAGCAAATGTAGGGCATCTATAGATTTCTTATTGATGATAGTATTTGAAGTTTAAAAATTTTATTTATAAAATTTTCAGACTTGGGCAAAATGTGCTATTTTAGGGGAACTGTTTTGCAAACAAAGAAATACAGCACGAATTTCGTTGCTTCTTTTTGTCAACATGCGTGCTTAGCGCTGAAAAAAAAATCGCAACAATAAGAAACAAGTCAAGGAGCAGTAACCCTACTAAAATAGAGGAGGTACTGCTAATACGTCAACGAAAAATTATTTAATGTTTTGATCCCAAACTCCGAGTCTACGTCAAGTTTAATAATACAATTTCTCAGAAAATGAAAAACAAAAAATAAGATGAAGTTTATTTAAATATTTTTCTGGAAATTATTTTTTACGGACTTTTTTAAAACATTTACATGTAAGACAGCAAAATTTTCTAATCTAAAATGGATATTAACACTATTGCTGATTGTGCATCTTTAATTGCTAATGCCTTTTGCAAATAAATGTAAGTAATTATTTTAATCGATTTTTCATTTTCATCAGCGAACTTATTTTTTTTCTATGGAATTAGAACTGTTATAGTATAACCATGTTTCAATGTACGTGTGGTTCAGTAACAAGCACAACTTAACATATGGTCAGTCATATGACATGACTCATACCCATCCCGGGATCATATGGATTATGAAACCCATCACCTGGATGAGCAGACCAAATCTCTCTAATTTTATTCTTCCTCATCCACCACCGCTGCCCTTGCTGCCACAGCCATCATCGGCCTGTAGCCGTGAACCCCGAGCTATGCGATGGGCGATTGCATCCATCGCAACCGACACCAATGCATCCGACCATCATCAAGCACAGAATGACAAAAAAATGCACCCACTTCTTTTATGCATATTTGCAGACCCACCCACCGGCAGTATGCTGTCGCTGTGTAGGTAAACACAGCGAACGAACAAACGAACGAAGGAAACGAAAAATGCGGGAGCAAAAAATACGTCAGTACGCGCTGCTGTCACAAATTGTAATGACTCGCACACGGCAGGCACTGCTTTTTTATACACAAAGAAAATCTTCCGGTAGACCCAAACATACCGTGACATACCGCATTCTGATGTCCGTGTTAGGAATGCACGGGATTGGTTACATATGAAATTTTGACTGGCTTTGACAAGAATTGAAATTCTCAGTAGCTAATCGTTAATAATCTTAAGTTTCAATAAAATAGGCAAAATGGTGGAGAGTGCCCAAGTCGATTGATATATAATTCTTAAAAATCCACCGAAAGATAAAGGCGCTAGAAACGTTCAAAATCTTCCCTTCCAGCGTAACGCTCTCGATTTCCAAAAATCTAAATGACACCCAGTATAGTAAAGAAAGACGTAAGTCCTACGTCAAAAAATATGTCATTGTGGATTTTCCTGGGATGGGGCTAAGCTATTAAACTTGCCCTGGCTAATTAGCCTCGGTTTAAACGCCACGGTTCGCTCTCTGAAACGAGAAAGAAATAAATTACATTAGATTCCCCTCCCCATATGTTTTCCAGTTGATCCATTCTTTCGCCTCCAATACGCTACCGCTGTTCATCTCTACATCTTAGAAGATTTGGAAATATTTTACAAATGGTATGTGGGGCATTATGTTAGCAATGATTGTTCAATATGTTGCTTCCAATGTTTGTGCTGAATTTAAAGTTTTTTCCCCAGAAAAAAACTTTGGAAATATGAAATCATTGAAGTTTGAATTGAATGTGATGTACATAAATATGTGAGCTATAAGGTGAATAATGTATAAAAAGTATGTTTCAAGGTATAACGTAAGTATGTATGTAAATATGTAAAATATATACCTTTTTTAAAGTATTTTAAGAAGGTATCAAATCAACCAACTAATATTGACCACGTTTATTTTCACCTTCCGGGACTCGAATGGTCCTGGATCACTTATACCTGCGTTATGTACAAATATCATGCTTTATTTGCTAGTGTTATAGTTATATAAAGGTGTGTGTACTCGAAATTTACTCAGAATAGAGATTCATATCAGAGAATCATGAAAGGATGGAATATCAAAACTTAGATTGGGGGGTGACAATATGTCAAATGGGAAGTAAACTGGTTCCATTAATGACATACCTTTAAAGCAGGAATATTTAAGTATAACGAACCTACTTAAACGATCTTGTTAGATCTCGGCTGTTTATTTTCAGTGACAAAAAAACGTATTCATGGTAGGGAAGTTGTTCGTTTCCGATTTTGATATACAAATCGATTCCCTTATATAAAAAAAAGTACATGTAAATCAATTCGCGGAAGCGTCTTTAAAACGAAAGTTGTACTTACACTGGCACTAGGATAGGATGTGCCAAGTAGTCAGTAAAAATCGTACCGATTTGCTGTCACAATCGTACCGGTTGCTGATTGGTTGAAAATGGCAATCGATTACTTCGATTGGTGGCGGCGCGTTTTTCGTAGGGCAGCATGTTGTTAGTTTGGCCGTGTTGCAGGTTTGTAAAGTTGAAATTAAGCAAAATTTCGTAAATGTTTGAGTTCCAGTTTTTTGATAGAAAATAAATTTATGTTGATATGCAAACGCAATATAAATTATTCTCAAGGGCTGTAAAGGTTTAAAACTGTTGATTTTTAACATTATCATTCACCTTTCCGTCATTTTCGATCTCAAATTCATTGTTTCAGTAGCGAAAACTTCTCTCTGTTAGTCTTTTGCTTCTCTTACATGAATAATGGATGAAACGAGAAGAAAAACATCAAGTTCTGATACATGATATTTGGAAGATTTTGTACCAAATTACTTTGGCTGCACTAGCGACCACCTCGTCAGAGCAACCGACTAAAAAACAACAAGGCAGTCTCAATTGAGTTGTCACATCCTATCCTAGCACTGGCATATCACCCCGTATTAGTTTAGTTAGGTGCACTTTGGAAAATAGTCTCAGAGAGAAATCCACCCACATAAAATACAACAATACTTCTATGAAAGAAAAATACTCCCTTGTGTGATGAAAACTTGGGGTCCTTGCAATCTTCGATACAATTTTCACTTTGATAACACCAACGTTACTATATGCACAACTAGCAAAGCAATATATTACTCTTATAACATGATCACGTGATAACATTTAGAATGCGAAAAAAGACCTACATACCCCATATATTTTTTAGCGATTTGAAAATTGGTGACAGAAAAACCGACAGCCAACCTTTCGCGGCAAAGCCTACTTTCTAGCTCCTCATACATTCAGTCGATTTTCCCATATAAACTTCAGGCTCGTTGAGCATCCAGTTAGACTTGACGGATCTGGCTGAAACTTTCACAGTAGCTTCTGGAAGCAAAAAACTTTATTCTCAGAGGGTAATAGGGACACGGCAGGTATGTATTTTCGTCTGTTCGTCATAGTCTCGAAAACCAATAAAAGAGACGCTTTTCTGTAAAACTCATACGTACCAAATCGTAAGCTCAGAAGAAACGTTCTGCTATAGTGAAGTTCTAGCAAATGTACGTTGCTTTCGTTGGTTTTAGCCCCTACGACGATGGACGGAAATATCTGCCGTGTCCCTATGTATAGAAAAAATGATTTTGAATTTTTTCATATAAGTGTGGTCCACCTCAGTGTTCAAGTATAAAACGAAATAAATATCTGTTGATTTAAATAATATTGTTCAGAAAATAAAAATAATTTGTAGATTTCATCGTAGGGGCAGCAGGGACTATGTCCAAGGGCTTGACGATCCCTCCCCAGGCCATCTGCGAGATGTGTTACCTGCCTAGTATATGGTGGGGTTTGGGTTTGACAGTAGGCCCTGTTAAACCTCTATAAAAGGCAGCGTGTTTTTGCAAGTTGGCTCCGCCAAAGCGACCGTGTGCCGCTCAAAGCGCACAAGCCCAAGTCCTGGTGTTAGGTGGGACGCTAAACAGCCCTGAAACGACGGCCCTCCGACGAGACAGGAGGTTTGCGCAGGCCCAATAAGCCGCCTTTAAAAACAACCATTATGAACGACACGGAAGATAATACTACTCGATACAATCGACAACGACCTAGGCGACGAATAAAGGATCACGATTATAAGCTTGGAACATGGAACTGCAAGTCGCTAGGCTTCGCAGGTTGCGACAGGATAATCTACGATGAAATACATCCCCGCAACTTCGACGTCATAGCGCTGCAGGAAATCTGCTGGACAGGACAGAAAGTGTGGAAAAGCGGGCGTCGAGCGGCTACCTTCTACCAAAGCTGTGGCACCACCAATGAGCTGGGAACCTGCTTCAAAGTGACAGGAAAATGCGCCAACGCGTGATTGGGTGGCAGCCAATCAACGCAAGGATGTGCAAGCTGAGGATAAAAGGCCGATTCTTCAACTATAGCATTATCAACGTGCACAGCCCACACGAAGAGATACTCGACGACGAGAAAGATGCGTTTCATGCACTGCTACAGCAGACATACGATGGATGCCCACTGTGGGACTTAAAAATTGTCATCGGTGACATGAACGCTCAGGTAGGAAGGGAGGAAATGTATAGACCGGTCATCGGACCGGATAGTCTGCAAACCATATCGAACGACGACGGCCAACGATGCATAAACTTTGCAGCATCCCACGGAATCGTAGTCCGAAGCACTTTCTTCCCCCACAAGAATATTTACAAGGCCACATGGAAATCACCTAATCAAGTAACGGAAAACCAAATCGACCACGTTCTAATCGACGGTAAATTCTTTTCCGACAACACGAACGTCCGCACTCACCGCAGTGCGAATATTGAATCCGACCACTACCTCGTTGCAGTATGTCTGCGCTCAAAACTCTTGACAGTGTACAACACATTGGGCGGCTACAAGACGGTAGACTAGTCCAAGACTACGCACAGCAGCTGGATGTGGCACTCCCAACGGAAGAGCAGCTAGGCGCAGCATCTCTTGAAGATGGCTGGAGAGATATTCGATCCGCCATTGGAAGCACTGCAACCGCTGCACTAGGCACGGTGGCTCCGGATCAGAGAAACGACTGGTATGATGGCGAATGTGAGCAGTTAGTTGAGGAGAAGAATGCGGCATGGGCGAGATTGCTGCAATACCGCACGAGTATGAACGAGGCACGATATAAACGGGTGCGAAACAGACAAAACTCGATTTTTCGGAGGAAAAAGCGCCAGCAGAAAGATCGAGACCGTGAAGAGACGGAGGAACTGTACCGCGCTAATAACGCACGAAAGTTCTATGAGAAGTTGAACCATTCACATAAGGGCCACGTGCCACAGCTCGATATGTGTAAGGACATAAACGGGAACCTTCTTCCAAACGAGCGTGAGGTGATCCAAAGGTGGCGGCAGCACTACGAAGAGCACCTGAATGGCGATATGGCAGACAACGGTGGCGGTATGGTAATGAACCTGAGAGCACGCACGCAGGACATGCGACTTCCGACTCCGAATCTCCAGGAAATCCAGGAGGAGATCGGCCGGCTGAAAAACAACAAAGCCCCTGGAGTTGACCAACTACCAGGAGAGCTGTTTAAACACGATGGTGAGGCACTGGCTAGAACGCTGCACTGGGTAATTACCAAGGTTTGGGAGGATGAGGTTTTGCCGCAGGAGTGGATGTCCCATCCACAAAAAGGGCGATTAACTGGATTGTAGCAACTACCGCGCAATCACATTGCTGAACGCCGCCTACAAGGTACCCTCCCAAATTTTATGCCACCGACTAACACCAATTGCAAAAGAGTTCGTGGGGCAGTACCAGGCGTGATTCATGAGTGAACGCTCTACCACAGACCAGGTGTTCGCCGTACGTCAGGTAATGCAGAAATGCCGCGAGTACAACGTCCGCACACATCATTTATTTATCGACTTCAAAGCCGCATATGATACAATCGATCGGGACCAGCTACGGCAGGTAATGCACGTAAACGGATTTCCGGAAAAACTGATACGGTTGATCAAGGCGACGATGGATCGGGTGATGTGCGTAGTTCGAGTTTCAAGGGCATTCTCGAGTCCCTTCGAAACGCGCAGAGGGTTACGGCAAGGTGATGGTCTTTCGTGTCTGCTATTCAACATCGCTTTGGAGGGAGTTATACGAAGGGCAGGGATTGACGCGAGTGGTACGATTTTCACGAAGTCCGTCCAGTTATTTGGTTTCGCCGACAACATTGATATCATGGCACGTATGTAACTTTGAGAGGATGGAGGAAGCCTACATCAGACTGAAAAGCGAAGCTCAACGGATTGGACTAGTCATCAACACGTCAAAATCGAAGTACATGAAAGGAAGAGGCTCAAGAGAGGTTAATGTAAGCCACCCACCATGAGTTTCTATCGGTGGTGACGAAATCGAGGTGGTTGAAGAATTCGTGTACTTGGACTCACTGGTGACCACCGATAACGATACCAGCAGAGAAAATCGGAAACGCATAGTGGCTGGAAATCGTACGTACTTTGGACTCCGCAAGACGCTCCGATCGAATAGAGTTCGCCGCCGTACCAAACTGACAATCTACAAAACGCTCTTTAGACCAGTAGTACTCTACGGACACGAGACCTGGACGATGGAGGACCAACGCGCACTTGGAGTTTTCGAAAGGAAAGTGCTGCGTACCATCTATGGTGGGGTGCAGATGGCGGACGGTACGTGGAGGAGGCGAATGAACCACGAGTTGCATCAGCTGTTGGGAGAACCATCCATCGTTCAAACCGCAAAAATCGGACGACTGCGGAGGGCCGGGCACGTAGCCAGAATGTCGAACAGTAACCCGGAGAAAATGGTTCTCAACAACGATCCGAAGGGCAAAAGGTGAGGCGCGCAGCGGGCAAGGTGGATCGATCAGGTGGAAGATTACTTGCGGACCCTCCGTAGACCGCGTGGTTGGCGACGTGTAGCCATGGACCGAGCCGAATGGAGAAGACTCTTATATGGTCGGGGTTCAGCCAAAACGCACCAAGCGCCAACGAAAAATTACCTATTTTTCTGCCCAAACTTTCGTTTAGCAGATTTAATTGATCGCAGATTGTAACGGATATCCCTCAATCCAATAAATGAGGATATCCTATTACAAATGTACGCTTGAATTGATATGAAACGATTTCCTTTGTCCTTGTACGAACAAAATATCACAAGTCAGTCAAAAAGCCGCTTGGTGCGTTTTGGCTGAACCCCGACCATATACCACACTGGCCATTACGGGCTTAGTCTGAATAAAAAATATTGAAAGGCTGACCAGATCATTTCGGTGAAAAAACGGGACAGACGCGCTTGCAAAACGACATGTCAAAAAACGTTGTGAAGAGCTGTGGAAATTTCAAAATGTATGGGCTTAATTTTCATTTTCCGTGTCAGAAATTTGAAATATTTTGCAGTGAATCATTCATCACCATAACCTTCTCTTGTACTAAGTTAGTAGTGGAAAAAATACTAAACTGCAAAACACATAAATTTACGCATCTTTCAATATTTATAAAAATGAGGAATTTTGATATCTCATTTCAATCTACTCTAAGACATGTATTAAGGATTTTGTTATTGACTATCAAGAACATTTTCCAATTCTAAACCATTGAGAATAACAAGCAATAGGCAAAGTACCCTGCCTAAGGCCGATTTTGGACATTGGAAGACTAAGAAAAAAATAGTTTTTAGAAAATATTTAAAAAGACAAATGTGAAAAGAGTAATATGGTGGGATTATTGATTTCCCATGCAAGTTATTTCATGATTTTTTATCGTTTGCCGCTTTATCTGCACAATCCGCAGCCCTTTTAATTTGGAGCAACATTATTGTGATTTTTTGTTTTGAATCTTTATTATAGTGATTTTTAAATTTATATAAAGTTCATCACTGGCTAAATAAAAACCATTTTTGTCAACTAAATTGTTTTTTTTTACATGTAATGGTCATCTAATTTTTTTTTACCGACCTAGGATAGGAAACTTCAGTAGCCGTTAGAGCGAAAACATGCTGAGCCCGGGGAAGTGAATGAGAGGTTTGCACATGTCGAGTTAAAAGTGTGGCAGCGGGTGGCACCCGCGGTCGCCACCAAGAGGCATTGCAGAAGGGTGAGCGCACAGGTGTTAGTATGGACTGCACATGTCGAAGTAGCAGGGTCGTAGTTGGTACCTATCACTATCGACACCTCGAGGCATGGCAGAAGAGAGTAGAGTGAGCATCCAAGTCAGTCTCACGTGGCATGTTAGAGGTGAAGCACCTAAAACAGCCTCGCATGGCATGTCAGAAGTGAGAACCTAAGTAAGTTCCACATGGTGTGTCATGAGGAGTGGTAGGGTGTGCTAGAGTGAGCACCCAAATAAGTCTAAAATTGGTGTGTTAGAGCGTAAATCAGGTGGTAGGGTGAGCAAGGGTGGTTCAAAAAATCGATTTCGCTCCACAGTGCTCATCTGATTCTTTACCATGTTCTGAGTGTCCTCTGAAAATTTGTGCTCATTTGGATTGAAACTGATTTAGCACAAGCCGTTTCAAGTTTGGATACACATTAGTATGGGGAAATTTATTTTTTCATTATACCGTTAATGACGCTTCCCCATCAAGCGCAGGTTAAAAGAAAACCTACATAGCGACAAGGAATACTCAACAGCTTACACCCAACGAAAACCGCATGTTGATTAACCGCCCCAATAATTAGTAATCGATTTTAAGACAGGTTGCGAATCTTTAGTCATGATCGTTAAACTTCTTTGAGGGCATCACTGAAATGTGCAGTGCAACATAGTAGCCTGAATTTGAGTGTGCTATCTTTCGCGCCACGAGCAGCACTGTTGCCTGTTGATGAGTTATGCAATTAGCTCCAGAAAACCGCAGTATAGATCAAATTCGATTACTAATTATTGGAACGATTAATTGAGATGCGGTTTTCACTGAGTGAAAGCTGTTCAGTATTCATTTTAGCTATATAGTTTTTTTTAACCTGCGCTTAATGGGGAAGCAACTTTAACAGTATAATGAAAAAATAAACAACAGTATAATGAAAAAATAAATTTCTCCATACTAATTTGCATGCAAACTTGAAACAGCTTGTGCTAAGTCAGTTTTAATCTAAATGCGCTCAAATTTTCAGAAGACACTCAGAACATGGTAAAGAGTCAGATGAGCGCTATGGAGCAAAATCGTTTTTTTTAACCACCCTAGTGAGCGTTCAAGTTAGTCTCACATGGTGCGTAAAGGGTGACCATCCAAGTAAGCCTCATGTGGGATGAGTACCTGTGTGAGAGAGCACATTAAGTACTGCCTATCCCCAGAAGTAATGCTGGGTGGCAGTTCCTGGGTGAGACAGGGTATTAGCAGAGAGGGTAACTAAAGTAACCTTCCGCTACTTGGGTGGGTTTAGTGGGTCGGCCATCTGTCAACCCCACTCCCTGAGTGATAATTTCAGGTGTCTGTTTGCAGATTTGCCTTCACCCATCTATGAAAAAAAAGGAGGGATTATCAAGCCCTTGAACCCAGCCCTTGCTACCATATTGTACGAACATGTCAGAGTGATGTTACTTTAACATGGCTTTAATACTAACTTGACAAGTATTTGAAATTATGATCAAATAGAACATGCTGAAAGCTTCAGCAAAAAATCTAGGATACTCTTTATATTGCTTCGTTTCTTTAATGGTTAATTACTACGCATCACGTTTACTGCTATAATGTTTCAGAATATTGACAAAGCTGCGGCCTCACAAACTGAACGCCACTGGCACATCCACTAGTTGGGAAAGTTTACCAAACTGGTCCAGCGAAAGAGTTGACCAGCTCGACTGCATTAGCATAAAATATCGATCATTATAAAGCAGTTTTCGATGATACTGTCTGCATAGTAAAATGATCATTGGCCTCGGCCGCCTCATACTTCTCAACCATCGACTACACAGCCAATACTTGCGAGAATTGGGTGATTTACTGGAATTTTGTTTTGATTGTGAACTACATTGGAGACATTCATCGTCGGAAGTAAATAACTACGATATTGTTGGATTTAGAAAATGTATTTTAAGATAAACCTATAAAATTTTTGGTAAAGTAACTAGCTCCCTTTTTGTTTTCCTTCTTACGAATAATGGTGTTTACTAAATCTATTGTTTCTGACTAGAATAAATAAATAAATTAACCTGCTCAAATCCTGGTTTTATGCTGACTGTTGCACTACTGCATATTCCACAATTCTAGGATGGCATACATGTATTAAAATACACTTTGAGATCATATCAAGTCTGGCCTACATCATTGCTCGCTTCTGGCAGCGACATCCCGTGGCATGCAAAGGCATTCTCCTTCAAGCTTGTCGTGAATCCATGGCAAGTAGTTAACGATCCTGGTATAGATACCAGGAAGGTTGGGCCGAGCACATCCTCTACCCCAGGACACCACTCCGATCACCTCCATACTACCAGCATTGCCCATTTTATGCATAGGACCACCGCTGTCACCCTAGTTGAAAGATGATAAGACAAATATTTATAAATATTAGCCAATCATGTCGATCGATATCTATACTTACCTGGCAAGCATCTTTCTTTCCATCGTGATAACCAGCACACATCATGTTCTCGGAAATCTTTTTACTGCCGTACCCTGCCTCCAAGCACTGCTGCTGGGACCAGATCGGTACCATAACCGATCGAAGCGTCTTTGATGGTGGTAGTCTCTCCTCGATGCGTCCCCAACCGGCAACAATTCCCAACGACCCCGTGAAATCATGTTCGCCTGTTGGTAAAAACATGTTACTCAATGGTCTAATGAAGGTAATATTCACCTGTCATAAGACGAGTTTATACAATCCCATTGAATTCCACCACTTAATTGTATCTTGACAGATACGTATTTCGACCTCAACAGTAAGGCCGTCTTCAGTGTACGAGTACGAGACACTGAAGACGGCCTTACTGTTGAGGTCGAAATACGTATCTGTCAAGATACAATTAAGTGGTGGAATTCAATGGGATTGTATAAACTCGTCTTATGACAGGTGAAAACATTCCACTAAAAAGCTCAAAATAATTTTCTTATCGAAGGTAATATTGTTAACTACGACCAACCAGCGTTTAACAGACTTTCTTACAACTCTGTATAACAACCTAAATTCAAAATCTCTATAAGAACTGGGCAAATGCATAAAAAAATTATTATATAAAAATTACAGTTGCAAACTTGTTTCACAATTCCTGTATAGGAGCATACATTTCGTGTATACATATCTATCAGTTTCGTATGTGCCCAGTTTTTAAACAGATTTTGGATTTATGTTCTTATACAGAATTGTAAAACAAAATCTGACAAGCGTTGATTACGTATACCTCCATCCGGAAGGCACGCAGGTTGAATTGTGGGTCCATAACGCAGGGGTTTGTCCAATTCCAGCAAAGCGATGTCATTGTTGAACGTAAAAATGTCAAAGTCCTCATGATCGACGATTCGCTTCACTCGCCGTAGTTCAGTGTAGTCCTTAGCAATGTTGTGTCCACCAAGGTATATCTGAAAATCGGTAAATGAAACGGGATCAGTGTGTTTCTTTCCATTCAATCGATACTATACCCTGATTTCATTTGGCTCGAAGGAGTTAACGCAATGCGCCGCAGTGATTAAATAGTTCTTGGTGAGGACCGAAGCACCGCAGTACAGCTTCCCTTGGCGGAAAAGTCCTGCCAACCATGGGTATTCGTGGGCGTTGGTTTCCTCTCCACCGACGATCCTATTCGATCGACCATTGACACCGCAAACTGGAATGAAAGGAAGTAATACACTAAGTGAATTAAATGAGAAACGAAACTTAATATTAGACTATTTAAGTAGATCATCAGATCAGCTAATAGAATAGCCTTTATGTACTGCACAGGTTACCACATTGTTACGTTCTGTATCATACTGGTACAAATCAATGAATTCTAATTTATTTTCAGGCGCCCGGGCCCTCTTTTCCCTCTAGGATTTGCAAAGTAGGTACAAATATCCGGCACTCCGTGGCGATAGATCCGCGAGATTCCCTTTGACGTTCTTTAATTTTTCTTTAATTGACCTCCCAGTTGTTTGATTCCGTTTCCTAGCATTGTAAATGTCTACCATTTCTATGGAACGTTTCTCGCCATCAAGTAAAAGGAGAATGACATCATTAGTGAGACCTCCTCTTCTCTTAGGAGATATAAACGTCCACCATCCGACCTGATGAGGTACAAGGTCGGAACAGCCAGCGTAGTGTTGCTCTGTTCTAAGCTTTCCAGAAGGCAGAACTAGTTCCCCTCAACGATGGTTCATCCTCCTTTTTTAAGGCAATTCGGCCACCGCAATCGAGATGATCACCATCAGCTGACTCCTCCTTTTCGTGTTAAGGCTCCCCCAGACCTAAGCGATTTCATCGACGCAACGGCGACAACTAGTCGCCGCGATTCTATCGCTGGGTCACTGCAGGCAATGTTCTATTTACGCTTCCATATCAACGGCGACAAAATCGCTGTCGCCAAGCGCTAAAATCGCGTCGTGACAGTCGCATCGCGTGTGTTTGGGGGAACCTTTAAAGTGGTAGTTCACTCCCGGCCTCTATGGAAGCAACCATCTTCCAATTCAGGTTACTGCCAACGTCTCTCTCCATACCATGATGGTGTTATGAAGCTGTCAACTGTGAGTCCTTTGATAGCAGCATTCGAAACGTGTTGGAGCATACTCCCTCGCTAACGCTTCCCTACTTCTCCAAGCTCGTTTTCAATGTCGCTGGTCAATCCATTCAGATCAGTACTTGGCCAGGACGCAAAGGTCTTCGTTGGTGGTTAGACGAAACGTGCTTTAAGTCAGAAGGAAAGTCCCTCGAGCGGTCAGGAGGATTCCTCCTGAGCACCCGAAAATGGTAAATGCAACGGAAAGCTACAAACAAAAACACCATGAGAGCCAAAGGGACAAAAAAAGTCACTTCAACTACACTCAAACAGTTGACATCCAACACACAATCAAATCGTTAGTCATTTACAAATTTAAATGTACGAATGAATAGGATGGCATGTGTTTGAGCAGCAGCAAGCGTCGACTCTCGGTGTCAGCATTGTTATGTGCGGTAGTACAATAGATCTTCACTGCCGTAATCTGAAAAAGTGACATATACGCCATTTTCCAAAAATGGTGTTAACGAGTACTACTCATCGAGCTCTTTAACAGAAAAATGGAAAACATGCATGTTGTAAAATGGCTGTTATGTCACTTTTCCAGATTACGGCAGTTCAGTTTGGTACATATTGGCACAATTTGAAATATAAAAATATGAATATCATTTCAAACTGTAGTGCATGGATTTAACAATTTGAAGTCAGATTTCTAAAATACATGCATCTGATTAGTATATGAAGTAAAATAATCATTATTTATCGCTTCAATTCAACCACAATTCAAAATATTCATTTCAGCCTCGGTAGATATTTATTGTTTTCGCTCGACTATCAATCGGCTATTGAGGATCAGGCGGCAAAGTTTGGAATGGAAGTTTGACAGCATGCTGCGAGATATTCGTGCCTGCAATGCAGAGCGTCTGATCAAAACAAACACGAGTCAATGACGAAGCTGCCTACCGAGTGTCGATGCAAGTGATAGTAAAACGAAGATTTCCGTCCTTGAGCCGTGACCGTTTATTCGAGGCGCCAAAAGGAAGCAGTCGGAGGACTTCTTTGACTCCATCAATCCGGCCTAATCCGCAGCCAAACTGTAGGAGAAGTAAATGCGGGGAAAGTTGCAAGTGAAAATCTTCCCCAATCCACATCGAGTCACAAGATCGTACTATTTCCAATCTGTCGAAGGTGGCCAATGTACTCGGGAAATCACTTCATCACTCGCATCGGAAAGTGGCTTTTCAAGGTCTCATAGTCACTAGAACTATCACGCTGCAGGATTTTCGAGTTCCGCCGGACTTCAATAAACTAGTCCATTTCGTTCGCCCAGTTTTCCTTCGCTCTTGCCAGAAGCAATGGGAAGTCTTCTGGTTCGGATAGAATAAGGGTACCCGATGCTGGAAAACCTTTTAAAACCAGGCAAACCTTTCCCGACGAGTGGCATTTCCAGGCTCAGCCGCGTTAATCCGATCCCTAAGTATCTATGTAGAATGGGGTCTTCAATGGCCTCCCGAAGAGCATCTACATCTTCGTCTATGCGAATGATGTCCTGCTTGTGGTCGTCGGAGACACTCCGGCACGAACGCGTATCTGAACCCATGCAGCGCACTAGTCGCTCATCGATGGGCCTCGTCGGTTGGCTTCACCATGACGCTCCGCCTCTTCGGCCCTAGTCTCAAGCTTAATGGGCATTCGATTCCAAACCGGAAACTCGTCAAGGTCCTCGGAGTCTCCATCGACTGACCTTTTTTCTCGTTTCCAAGCAGCCAAAGCCGACTGCAGATCGAGAGCCCACTGCAGTGCGAGTCTCGGTAAAAGTTCAACATTTTGCTGAGATCCCGGTAAAAAAAATAAGTGTGTACGCATAACTTCCGGACTCCTTCTCTTCACTCCTGCTGAGGTTACCTGTTGAAGCAGGTGGCTTCCAGTTTCGTCACTATGTGCAGTCAACTATACTGCCGTCATACGCATATTTGTCCCATGTTTGCTGTGATTTCCTATGTACATGGGACAGTTATGCGTATAACGGCAGTATAGTTGCCGAAAAGCCACCGCATACGCTTCCGTCATATCCGGATACTACAGGATCCCTATTCTTGTTCAAGGGGATCACTTGTCACCGATCACTCGGCGCCGCATCAAATTTATTTGCAAGCTTCTGCCTAGTCAATGGTGACAATACTTTTCCATTGGAACAAAAACTACGTTGTAAGTCTACTGTCGTATTCCATCCGGCTTCCATATGTTACTTTTACTAATGCGAATCATTCCCGTCTACAAATCCGACAACATACATAGTGTAGAGAACTACTGGCAGATATCAATCTTGAACTGTTTCACTAAAGTTTTTGAGAGTCTTCTGTACGGCGTGTTATACCCAGCAGGACAGTCCAGCATTTCGGAACATCAAAATGGGCTGGCATTTGACAACATCCAACCTAATGGCGTTTACCCATGCAATGACAGACGAATTGAAGAACCGTAGCCAAGTCGATGCTATTTAATTCGACTTTTCAAAAGTGGTTGACAAGGTGACACATGCACTTGTTATAGAAAAAGAACTTGGCTTACCTACTTGGA
Organism: Armigeres subalbatus; assembly: GCF_024139115.2. Classification (NCBI taxonomy): domain Eukaryota; kingdom Metazoa; phylum Arthropoda; class Insecta; order Diptera; family Culicidae; genus Armigeres; species Armigeres subalbatus. The sequence continues at coordinate 112,563,093 of NC_085139.1, read as the reverse complement.
TCATTCGACGGTTAAAATCGTATTTATCTTCTCGAAATGCTTTCGGCGAAGTATATGGCACCAATTCGTATGACTTTTCCTCTGGAGTACCGGAGGACAGACATCTAAATTCGCTCATCATTATTCTTTTTGTTAATAGCTTGAATAATAACCTGAACTCCGGAAAACTGCTTTATGCGGACGATCTGAAAATTTACCATTCCATGAAATCGCTTTTGGACTGCTGTAGTGACTCAACTAAATGCAATGCCAGAACATTACCTGTTATCGGCATTCTATTATCTGTGACTATTGTATGAGTCAGCCAGTGCTTCAGAGAGTTAGGTGCATCGATTAAAGACCTTGGAACCATTATCTACAGTAAGCTTCGCTGCACTGTCTCAGTTACCATCGCTAAGGCCAACGCAAGGCTCGAAATTTTAAGGCGTAACATAGCACTTTGCGCCGCTTACTATGGAACGAACCTTAATCCATACCGAAACGGTTGTGTTTTGATCGACTTGCAACCATCGGCAACTGTCGAACGATGCTATAAAGGATCTTTATTTTCGACGTCATAGCATGCAACATCGACTGCTGTTACATCCTAGAGAATACTCGATTTTATGCACCGTCTAGACAACTGCTATGGATCCGTGACCACCGCACCCATTACGGCCAATATAACCCATTAGATCTACGACTATTCAATGAAGTTGTTTTTTTATGTAGGATTACGTCCTTTGGGAAGGTTGGGGAGTCATTCTGCAGATTCAAATTTGAGATTGTCACGAAAAGGGGTCAGGAAGTATGGCCTAATATCTCAGCCAACTTTCAACCGATTTTGGAGATTTTGGCATTAATCGACCGATGAATTGCCCGATTATTAAAAAAACAATGGGTTGAAAGCGCAAATCTATTTAAAAAAAATTGCCAGGCACTGCTAAAAATCGAAAGGATGACTGTGCCAGTAATAGTGGTGTACCTGTAATAGTGAAAACGCGATTTTCGCTAGATGTAGTGCGTTTTAATTTTTACGAATTACTTCATACAATAGCGCTTGCTCAAAAAAAGTGAACATGTGCGAAAAAGTTTACAAATTTTCCGGAAAAAGATCGAAAAACATAATTTTTCCGTTACTTTTTGGCTCACTTGCACCAATAATAGTGAGGCGTTCCTATAATAGTGAATCCCATAAGAAACCAATGGGATTCACTATTATAGGAACAGAACTTGGCCAGTGCCACTTTCACTTGTCCATGTACTAGTTAATGGAGGAAGCGATTTTGAAAAGAAAACAATATTTTGAAGTATCAACAATATTTTTCCTGAAAAGTAGAGAAGAAAAGCTTTCTGCCAATATATTTAGATCACAGGAAATATATTCCTATCAATAGATATGAATTAAACAAATTGGACCTGTCACTTATACTACTATTACCAGTACACCGACCCTAAACCAACCAATTCCGTTTGTGCATCACAAGCACATGCATCAAAATCATGTAACTTACGAGTTGGGCTCTAATCCTCAGTTCAATTAAAATTTCACGGAGAGCGGACAGACGATCACAAAGCACTAAAGCAGCGATAATGACGCAGCAGTCTCAGCAGAAAGTGGATCGAGAGGCCGTTGCGAACACCAGCAGCACTCAAAAGAAATGTTTGCGCATTGTGCGGTCCATCGCTTGGCTGCTGTTGTGGCGCATTGAGAAAAGAAATACGGTACGGTTCTTTTCTGGACCAACATTTTACCAGAAGAAAGAGTTGGTAGGGGAAGAGGCCCCAAAACGGTGGCTGTATTGAAAATGTATTCTAGATGGTGGTGACTCAAGCGGGAAAACGGTTGTTTTTAGATCCATCATTTTACACGAGAGAAGGTAGAGCCGATTTTTTTTCTTAAAATTGCAAATCATAACCGCTGATTTTCTTCGTGTGTGGTTCGAAAACCCCTCTCTTCTTTCTTTTTAGGTTTAGGTATTTTGCTAACATATGCTGGAGAAAAATGAATAAATCAAATAGCTTTCTTTTCAATGTTTTTGATAGGATAAACATGGGAGCTATGAAGTGAAGAAATGGAACAGAAACCCCATGTAATGCAAGTTAAAAGACACGACAATGTACCACCAACAACACTCACATATGTCAACAGTCATATGATTCTTATAACAGTTCATGTTATCAAGTATAAGTAAAAAGTGAAAGAGTTTTTTTTTCACTTGTTCTGAAATTCATGCATCCTTTTTCAGTAACACTATTTTTGGCATTCATTTTAATTACATCATATAGGGGTAACGGCTCAAACCTTGGCCCATTATGTTACGGTTGAGCACATTTATCGTTATAAATCTTCATATATTGCATTTCCAACCAGAATTATTCCACCAGCCGGCTTGCTTACATTTGGTGTTGACGCCAAATATCAAAAAACGGCGATGAATGTCCGCAATATCTCATTTAAACCAGCGAAAGTCTCGAGAGAAATTTACAAAATGTCGGCATCCTTGTCCCTATCAGGTGGATCATTTTTCAGCCCACTTGGGACGAGTGATTGTTGATTTCGAACATACGAAAGATAAAGATGGGTTGCTGTTTGTAGTACCAGGCAGTCATTTTGCTTGCGTTGAATAAAGGCAGCATGCAAACAAATAGAGAAAATCAAATCATCTGATTGAGCGTGAATTCTAATTGGTTGCATGTAAAATACTACCACACGGATTGTGAGAGTGCGTTTTTGATTCCCCCAATAGCGCGCTTACCAAGGACATGCTAACGAAAATACTATTATATGAATCATTTATTTCCCAAATATTTACCATATTTGCAAGTGAAGAATGAAAGAAAAATGAAAACTGTATTAAAAACTGGAATTGCAAAAAGGCTACATGTTCTAGCCCTCATGTTGTGCCTTCAAACAAATTACATACGTTAAATATTGGCTGCCGCATAATTTTGAGATTTACTGCTAGTTGAAACCATGGCAGTTGTGTTGCTCTCGCTCTCGCGATACTCTCAAAGAAACTTTTTTCCAAAACGTAAACAATGCTTTAGGTGGGGATGATGCATAACGCACTACTGAAGAAAGCCAAGTGTAAAACTTTTTCTATGCAATTCCTTGCTTTGTACTGTGCATAAACAGTTATAACTGAGCCAACTACCTGATATTATTACACAATTATTCATAAATACAATTATTGGATGCTTGTTTTTAACTCTGCCTGCATTGAAGTTTCATGATTGGTACGTGCGTTTGACTCCACTCCTCTCTATATCGATCAGCTGTTGTGAATCCTCTCAAATCTCTCACGTGTTTCAACTTCCCGAGTTGAAAGAATACTTTTTCGGTATCATTTTACAGATCAAAATACTTTTTGCAAGCAATAGTAGATCTGAATTATGATGAAGATATTTGTCGAGTAAATTGACTTGACATTATTCACATGAAATGACGTTGAAAGTTTATCTAATGAAATATACGATCCATTGTATCGTTCCATTATTAAATGAAAAAATGTTTGTAGGATTCGCGCGAAAGAAGATATTCATACACTGATTGAATCATTTATTTGCGAAATTATGAAGAAAATGGTGTATCGAACCCAAAAGGTTGATGCTTGAATCGCTTTCGCTTGAATCGTGTTTGGAAGCCGTAAGGTAGGCAATTATTTTTGGTATGTTGTGCGAATGAAAGCGATTATATCGTGTTTCGAGAAAAGAATCAACCCATTCACAAACTACATGACGTTTTAGGTTGTGAGAGGGTACTTGTCTGAGCGTTAAGGACTTTATAAATTTCAGAACTCTACAATACATTGAGCATTACTAGAGGCTTGGTGTGGGTTGATTTTAGCGTTATGTAATTTGTGAATGAAACTTAACCGCTGAGTGGATTCACCTGTGTTTACAAAAATTCTCAGCATCTCAATCGCAAGCATCGGATATTCTATCTATCTGCAGCTTTCGGTTATTTTCTCCAGTACGGGTTATTGGTGAGAATGTTTTGATTTTAGAGTTTCACCTATACTAACGTAGTGCTACAAATCGAAAGCGCATGCCAACATTTGACTACGGGTGCCCCCAGTATTGTCCAGAAAAGTTTTGGTTGATAATGTCGCTATACTAATAGAAATTGTGAAATAAAAATGATAGCTGACATAGTGTGGTTGTTATCCATTCATCTGATGTGCGAAAGCAGGTATGTTCATTCAGAAAACTCTTTTATTGGGCAAAAGAAAAACTCTAGTACAGCCAGCCTGCATAAGTCAACGAAACATGGCTGCTAAAAAACCGAGTCAAAGTGATTTTTCACGCAACATAATTGCTTTTAATAGTTTAAAAAGTGTATGAATCTAGAGTTATGAAGCAGATATATGTTTGATACACTTTTCTAAAGAAGCAGTGGTTAAAATCTCCCTACAAATCGACGTATTATCGCTGAAATATTGATTAATTTGCGTGATGAGCCAATGTTACATCCAGGGCCAACATTACCGCCGGTTACCCTAACTAAATAGAAAACTTAACAGCATGTTCTTTTGAGAGTTGATATACACATTTTCCGTGAAGGGAAGTAGCGAATAATAGTTTCTTGAAGCACGATACGCAAACTGCTCAAACACTTGCATTTGTATATTTAACTTAGTAACACTATCATTCACACAATTATCACATTTTGCACATAATTTTTCCCGATCTTCGTCACAAGCTTTGTGATCACTTCTTCCCAACTTACTTTCGCGACACTTCGCACGGTATGTACGTTTCGTCATCACGTTTCGCTTGTCACTGACCATTATCATGGACACTCCGGACGCGTCAAGGCAAATTATAATTATGAAACACGACGAATACCCCAATACTCTCGTGGACATGATTGACGGGCCTGTTGTTGTGGGTCCACCCTTCTTTCGTCTGTTCGCTATTTACCTCGGCACGATCAGTACTACATATATCTGTCTGCATGCAGATGCGATCGGTGTTCGTTCCTATACCGGGCAACACGCAATCATGCCTACACTGACTGCTCCCAACGTAACATTTGTTTTGGCCAATGACTCCCGGTCCAACAACACACAAACCGTTCTGATAGATGATGATCAATGTTTTTTGGTGACTTGCACGTATATAAATATGTACAATTTAGCTGTATTTACCCGTTTTTGCTAAACATTGTCATCATTTCAATGGGTACGCTATTGTAGTCAATGTTATCAATAGATGGCATAAACGAAAATATACAATGATAAAAATGGGCGATTAATTAATACTGCCAACCACTATATCAATTAGTGTCTGACAAGGCTTTCGAAAACTCCTAGTGAATTCAATTCAAAAATTGAAAATAGAAATATCCGATTTTGTCACATTCCCTATTTTATCACCGCAAAATTAAACAGGGGGTTATGTAGAAGAAAATACCTCCCATATTAATTTGAAATCGAATGCTCGGAAAGTATTCTGGATTTTTAACTATTTCAAAAGAATCTATCCCCTTTCCAATCCCTACTTCCCAATGACTCTCTCAAGACTGATTCCAGGATAGGTACAAGTAATGACGCTGCTATAGAGAAGTTTGAATTTCAGAATCAGGATTAAAAATGCAAGGATGCACGGTTGTAACAGTAAGGAAGCACGTGCTGGCTTGATCGTCACATTTTCAAGGTTCGCGTATACAACTGAGTGCTTTTATTGCTGTCATTGGTAATGAATACACATTTTCTTATATCAATCGGTTGCATCCATTGACTGCTTCCACTACAATAACAATAAAAAGCGCTCTGCCAGGAGAAACACGCGGGAGGTGTGGCACTTAACTACTTTACACCGACATTCATTGCATAATTCGCATAACAGACTCCATCACTGTGTCATCTTTCAGGATTGTCGTCACTCATGTCAGAGGCGTGAGTGGACATACGAACTAATAACTAGGATCAAGCAAGTGTACGCAGCTATACAAGAGAAATTCAATCATTTCTTAAATTTGAGTTTTTTTTAAGTGAATGTGTTGTTTTGACTCCTATATCCCACTGTCAATGTGAACGTCTCTGTCTGTAAATAGGAAAACTAAATCGAAAAATCACCTAGCATTACTAAATATTTGGAGGACCACATTTGGTAATATCACAATAAAAACAATAACTTGGCCAGACGTTCCGCGATTCGCATAGATCGTGGACAACCCAGGCCCAGATAGATAAATATATGCATTTCGATGTAGTCTATCTTGATCTGGCTACTGCGATTGGTTTCTGACGGGTAGATTGTGACGGGCTAGGTGACGGGTAGGTTGATGAAGGACCTTATTAGGAGATGGCTAAACTTCTACGAAAAAAGTTATATTTTGTGTTAATGCTTGATGAAGTTGATTGGTAAATGCTGAACACTGCGTACCTAAAATACCAACCTGAGAATTTCCTAGACCGGACTGGGAATCGAATCCAGCCACCTTCCGCTTGGTCTTGCTTTGTAGCCGCGCATCTAACCGCACGGCTAAGGGGCTCGTGCCCGTTGCAATAGAGAACGGTACAGTGTAGGGTGAGTGCTAGTAATGGACCCCGTGCGTATAATGGACCCCCTGAACAAAAACCGAGAGTTTACGCTTGAATCTACAATTTCCTGCAAACTTCCATAGGATAAAGTTGCTTCACTAATCAGGGTAGTAGTTCCATACAATTGTTTTGCACTGGGAGACTGAAATTTAGTTATATTAACTTAACGCGCGTTAAACGCGCTAGAGGGTCCATTGCTAGCACAGAAGGGGGGGGTCCATAATAGGCAACAGGAACATGTGGAAATGGAACATGTAAATCAAATAGGGGGACCATAATACGTACACACTTAAAATAAATCGCAGATTTCTGTGAAATTTCACCGAAATCTCAACAGCAGAACTGTTCGGTGAATAATTTTACAGATTTTCGGTGGTTTTGACAGTTGAACAAAGGAAAAATCGCAGAAAATTCGGTGAAATAATTACCGAACAGTTCTGCTGTTGAGATTTCGGTGAATTGAAGCAACCGAAATCTGTGAAATGATTTAAGTGTGTATGTAAACAAACTCGATGTTGCGTATTATGGACCCGGGGGTGGCCATAATAGGCAACCTGGCTACATAATTTTAAAATACCTATTTTAGTAGTAAAAATGAATGTTTTACCATGTGTTATGTACGAAACGCGATGCTGATACCTGATGCTTGTCATCTAGTGCTGCAGAATGGCAATTTGTCATGAGTCTTACTCTAGCAAAGCGATTGAAGTAAGTTTCCGTCGTTAAGGGGTCCATTACTAGCACTCACTCCCTAAAACTGCGCCAGTGCCCGCCATGTGCAATGCATTGTGCATTGATCGAGAGACGAATTTGCTGACAAACAAGACTTTTGTAACAGTCAGCCAGGTGGAAGGAACTCTTCGAAGATTTATGAAAGGGTGAAAACGAAGAAGGTATAATATGATGACGCAGGATGCACATGGTCGGCGGCGATCAAGCTGTACGTTGGATTAGCTTGAGAACGCTCTAAATGAGCTGAAAACAGTAAAGCTGCTGGGAAGGACGAGATCCGAGAACAAAATATATTGGACGAGGGACAATTATGCTGTCTTATTAGGCACTTGCGCAGTATTTCTAAATTAAAAAAATGGTTCATCTAATAACACAACATCAGAGTTGTGTTCATCACTCTTGCTATCTTGTATCGATCTTCTCCAATTTGTGAGAAGTGAGTAACTTCATCTATCGATCCACATTATTTAAAAAAATATAAGAGAATGAAGAACTGCCTACCGGCTGGTTGGATGGACTCATATGCTCGATCACAGACTAGAGTATGTCAGTTTCAGAGGGATCAACCAAATCAACCAAATAGCTGGTTTGATGAGGAATGCCAGTGAATTATGGACGAGAAATATGCTGCCAGGACTGCCAATATCTGAAAATGTGACGCCTACCCCCTTTTTCACAAAAGTAGTAGAGTAGAAGTCATTGAGCTTTTAAACAGAGAAATGGAAAACTTGTAGGCTGTAATGATGCTGGGTCGTTAGGCCGAAGGTCATTAGGCTGAAGGCCATTAGGCATAATGGACATTAGTACGAATGGTCATTAGGCCGAATGAAAAGTGGGGAGTGAGAAGTTCTTCAGAGAAGGAAGAAGGAAGAAAAAATGACAAAGGAAGAAGAAATAAGGATGAAAGAAATAAGTAACAAGGAAGAAAAAAGAGGGAAGAAAAAGGAAGGCAGCAGGAAGAAGGAAAACGGAAGAACGAAAAAAAAGGAGAAAGAAGGAAGATGGAAGAAGAAAGAAGGAAAACGGGAAACAGAAGAAGAAGAAAAAAGGAAAAAAAAAGATGAAATAAGGATTCAGGAAGATGGAAGAAGGAATACGGAAGAAAATAGAAAAAAGATAGAAGAAGAAAGAAGCAGAAAAAGAAGGGAAACGGAGCAAGAAAGAATAGATGAGGAAGAAGGACGAAAGAAGAAGGAAGTAGGAAAAATGAAGACGGAAGTAGTAAGAAGGAAGAAAGAAGAAGGAAAATAGATGATGGAAGAAGAGAGATAGAAGGAAGAGGGAATAAAGATAATGAAGAAGAAAAAAGGAAGTAAGAAGGAAGAGGGAAAAAAGGAAAAGGAAGAAGAAATAAAGAAGAAGAAAGAAGGAAGAAGAAGAAGGGAGAAGGAAGAAAGAAGAAGAAATAACGAAGAAGAAAGAAAAAAGAAGGATGGAAGAAGAAGACAGAAGGAAGATGAAAAAATAAATAAGAAAAAAGTAAGAAGGAAGAAAGAAGAAAGAGGAAGGAAGAAAGAAGAAAGAAAGAGGAAGAAAGAAGAAAGAAAGAGGAAGAAAAAAGGAAGAAGGAAAATAAAAGAAGAAGAAAGTAAGAAGAAAGAAGAAGAAAGAAAGTAGAGTAAAAAGAAACAGCAAAGAACACAGAAGAGAGAAGAAATAAGGAAGATGAAAGTAGGAAGAAGCAAGAATGAAGAAACAAGAATGAAGAAGCAAGAAGGAAGAAGAAAGAAGGGGAAGGAAGAAGAAAGAAGGAAAAACTTCTCATTTCTCACGTATTGCTTCTTACTTCCTATTCGGCCTAATGGCAATTCGGTCTACGGGCTTCGGCCTATTGGCCTGACACCTTTGTAATTTAGTGCATACGTTATCTTCCAGATTACGACAGAGGAGTAGAGGTGTGCGCCGGTCCGAAAATCGGCGACGGCGGCGTTTGTCAGAATTTTGGTCGGTGGCGGCAGCGTTTTCGACGTCACGCTAAAAGCCATTTTAACCGACTGCGGCGTGAATCGGCGTGGCGATTTTTTTTTATAACGTCCCCGGAGGTTTTTTTTTCATTTTTTGGGATTTTTTTAAGAGTATATTTTCCAAAAAAAATCTTTAAGTTTTTCCAAAATATTCATTATATGAAATTATTTTCGAATTTTCAAAAGCTCTTTGTAATTCCAAAGGAAAATTATTTGGAATTTCAGCGGAATTTGTTTTCGGAATATACATAAGCAACAAGAAATGTTCCATATTTTGTACTGAAAATTATTTGTAAAATCCTCGGAAAGTTCCTGATGAGTTTTTGTTGAATATTTTGTGAAATATACGCTGAACATTTTTCTGAATATCTGCGGGAGGATACTCCTGGATAATTTCCGGTGCAGTTCCTGAAGAAAGCTAAAAATTTATATTTTGACGTTGGCTTTTTCAGTCTAATTTGATTAAGACGGCTAGTTTGGCATAGCCCGACGTTTCGGTCCCGTGTATTGGACCTTTTTCAAGGGATAAGCTGTCGGCCGACTCTTGTCTCTCCCGACCGACAGCTTATCCCTTGGAAAAGGTCCAATACACGGGACCGAAACGTCGGGCTATGCCAAACTAGCCGTCTTAATTAAATTAGACTGAGAAAGCCAACGTCAAAATATCCATTCTACCAGTCGCAATCTCCTACAAGCACTAAAAATTTATTCATTATTATTTATTTATTATTATTTTTCAGCAATGTATTAAAAAAAAACAAAATTACTAAGGATTTCAAAGCAGTTCCTGGAATGACTTCCGGACAAAATTTCTGGATCATTTTTTATGGTATCCAAAGGAATCACTTAAGGCGGGTCCATAGGAATTTTCTGAATTAATCCGGATAAATTGATGAGTTCCCGAAAATTTTCCTGAAGGAATTTCGAAGGATTCCTAAAGGAATTCCCGCAGGAGACCTAAAGGATGTAACATGGTCACTTTTGTATATATTATTTTTAGATTTAAATGTATATTATTTGCTATTATTATAAATATATTAGATTGTTATCATATTTTGGATGCTTCAATGTTAATTTATTCTTTGTGTTAAATTTGTTTATCATTATTATAATGCTCGTTCAATGCTAAATACACTTAATTCCCATAGTTCACTTAAAATATATTGCGATAATAAATGTCACCATTCCGAATAAAATGCACCCCTACTTAAATCCGCATAATTGGCATACAAGAATGTCGCCTTAGGAAATTAGAACAGTCAAGCCATCGTTCCCCAGCCACCACCAAAACCGATCTAGCTCGAAAAGTCCAAAGTTCAATCCCGAACCATTCTCTCTTTTTTAACTGGTCCGCACGCATGTGCGATGCTAATGAGGAGAATTATCCAGACGGCATAAGTGTGAAAGAGATGTAGCTTCAGGTGACACGAAGGAAAGGTTGATGAGAGTTGATTGTTCGAAAAGGTCGTTGAATCACTTCGGGGATTTGACGCACTTCCGGCCACGAAGACCGTGATAGTCGCATTTAATCTGAGGACTTTTTGGACTTCTACTCGTTCACTTTGACTTGAACCGTGGAAGAGGCGAGAGTGCGAGTAGTTAGTACTTATATGTACTTAGTGTCGCGGTGTGTTTAATTTGGTACGTTTAAATGTGAGAAGTCTTAAGATTAAAATTAAAGTTAATTCTGTTCCTTCCGTGTAGCCCAAAGTTCATCATTAGGGTCAAAGGTGACGTGCGGTCAACTTTTTGTGTGTGGAAAAGGTAAATTCATTGAGATGTTTGAGTGGAGATTTGTAATTGATTGCGTCGCAACAGCCGTTCGACGGCTTTTTGTCTAGGATCGATTCTATCGATATCCAGGCCAGCTCGGCACACCGCAACTTTTCGCCAAGCGCGCTCTCGACCCCACGCTTCATCGTCAAGGGTCCCGGATCGGGGGAGATCTCGGAAGGGAGGTTCGATTCTCCGGCAGAGCAAAGGCTTTTTTTTTGTAAATCCCAACCCGTGGAAACCGTCCACGAAATCGACGTCCGTTGTCGGCGTGATTCGCAGCACCAGCACGGAAGCCGTCTGTCTTGGAATCCCCTTAAGCGCAGTTCATTATCATCGCCCCGGCCACCATTCGTCGGTATAGGACCACCTGCCGGCCGGGAAGCTGCAAGGACTACGGTACCGTGAGTAGAAAACAAGCATGCATGCATATCTCCACACACACACGAGCTCGATAATCACAACGATAGCCTAGGCTAGCCATCGCTAGATCCAAAAATAGAAAACCGCACACAAGTAGGAAGCTAGGAAGAGAAAGAGGGAAGAAGGAAGTGAAGAGTAGAGAGTGAGACAGGAACGAATATGAATAAAACCCTAGGGTAATTGAAACCGCAATAAATGTATATCTGTCTTGTTTCCGTTGAATAAATGCGTTTCCGTTAAGTAAAGCTTCCATGTAACGATAATTGTAGTCCGAAGGATTTCTCATGTTTTTCGCGTCGTTCTAATTGTAGTTTTTGTTCAGTGTTGTACTCCAGGTTGGGCTGCCCGGTAAATCAGCCTCAGCACTCACGTGTCCTAGACGGTCATACGATTTGGGAAGAGAAGAAGTCCGTCCGGTGAGGATAACTCGTGAGTGGTGTTTTAGGTAGAACGACGGTTAGCATCAGTTTTTTCTTCGGGTTCCTTGAGACAGAATCTTTCGCTTATTCCCGACAGATGGTCCCCTTATAGCTCAGACACATAATAAAACCCGCCCTGAGGTTGGGTTTCGCCGGGCATCTTAAAAGCGACGGACGGTCCTCTTTGAGGTGGCGCTTAAGCCGTCCGTTTTTCGAGCTGGGTCACGAATCGGTGAGCGGAACTGCTAGCGCAAATTACGCGCTATAAATTTTGGCGCCCAAACGTTTAGAAGGCAGACTAATTTTTCAAATTTTTCGGCGCTTGTTGAACAATTACACAGTTTGGAGATTTTCTTCTGTTTTTGCTAAAATACACCCAATTATACAAAATATATTTATTAAAACTTATATGCGGTACATTTCATACATTTACACTTATACTCTTATATTACAAATAAAATTGTTGTTTTCGTTATTTATAATTTACTACATTTTTTCTGTTTTCGTGTTATTTATTATTTACTCGTTGAATAGTGTAAGTGAACTCATTAGTGTTTTGATTTATTGTTAAGACCTGTACGCATCCTACTATTTAAATGATGTTTCCACACGCTGATTATCTAACGAATGAGGAGATAAATTATGAACTAATTTTGCGAAATTACCGAGAAGACATAGGAAAAGATGATCAAACTAAGCTTCGCCTATTACGTAGGCTGTTTCAAACCGATCAGAAAGACGGGAGGGATTATAGGTCGCCTTATAGGTTCGAGCAAGAGGTAGATATAATTACGAACAGAGTTAGGCAAATTCAGCAAGCATGGCTGGAAAAAGAAGGAGATCCTGGTCTAGTGTCTCGATTGCGACACTATTACCTTCGGGTCAGGAGAGGTAAAACCTTGGACAAAGAAGTGGAGAAGATCAGGAAGGAGTTACTTAGGTCCATCTCGGATATGCTTCGCAGTAATACGGAACATTGTTCAGGCGACGAGGCAAGTAATACAGGGACCAAGCGAAAAACTGCAACGCAGGTAAATAATTCCTCAGAGAAGACACTGGGTGAGGAAGGCTCAACGACAGAACCAAATTTGGATGATCGCAGCCAACCAACGTATGAGGAACTACTTGAGAAGGTTCGGGAGCTTAAGACCACGATCAAACAGTTGAGATCACGGGAAGCCCACGATCAAAAGCGACAATCGCAACCAAGGGACGAAACCCCGAAACACGAAGCAATCAAAAGTAGACATTCGGAACACGTCGACATAGTAGGTGATAACGGTGAGCTGGGAGGAGTAGTTCAAAACGAAATTAAACATCGCACAAGCAGAACGTATAGCAGTAGAAGACAAGCCAATGAATACAAATCAGCCCGAGACTACTTGACCAACGAATCAGACAGCGACCTCGAGGATGGTGGACATTCCAACTGGCCACACCCACACCAGTATCGAGATAGACAAGCCGACAATAGCCGGAACCAGAATCGGTCAGAAGGGAATAGAAGATACCGAAGGACACCTAGCGATGAACGGTTTAGCACTAGAGCCTCCTGGGCATCAGACGGTTATCACAATAGAAACTCTCGACAGTCTCGAAGGATAGAGCACTGGAAGCTCTCCTTTTCCGGAGACAACCGAACAGCTTCGGTTGAAAACTTCTTGTACAAGTTAAAAAAGATAGCAGTGCGAGAGGGTGTGTCAGAGCAGAGTCTTCTACGAGACATTCACCTCATTCTAGAAGGGCAGGCATCGGACTGGTTTTTTACCTACGTAGATGAATTCGAAGAATGGGACGATTTCGAAGAGAAGATTAGGTTCCGTTTCGGAAACCCGAATCAGGACCAAGGAATTCGACAAAAAATCCACGAACGAAAACAGCAGCGAGGAGAGTCGTTCAGTGCCTTTGTTTCAGACATAGAACGCCTGAACAAAATGCTCTCGAAACCGCTTTCCAGGAGGCGTAAATTTGAAGTGGTGTGGGACAATATGCGCCCACACTATCGATCTAAAACATCTATTATTCGAGTACGTGATTTGGATCATTTAATTCTACTCAATCATAGAATCGATGCAGCAGAGAGCTGTTTCCACTCGCATCAAGATACCAGAAACGGCGAACCTCGAAACCAACGGAATATTCATCAAGTTGAATGTGCATCATCGCAGGATGAAACAGAGGAAAGAGAAGATCTGGACGTTGTAGATGCAATGGTGAACCAGGAGGGACAAAGGCAGAGCGGGAGAATTCAGAGGAATGGAATAAGACACACGAATACGACGGACCAACAACAGAGAAACCAGACTCTGATTAACCAATGCTGGAACTGTAGGAAACCGGGCCATAACTGGCGGGATTGCAAGGAACCAAGATCAATCTTTTGCTACGGCTGCGGCGAGCTAGGACGAACCATTCGGTCATGCCAACGATGTGCGGACTCAAGCCGCAGATGGACTGGACCACGACAGGGAAACCACTAATGGGATGTACGTTGGAGAACCCGGACATTCCAGTGGATAAAAATGTTCTCCCAAGGTTTCATTTCGATCCAGTTGATCGTATTCACACAATCAGAATCCAAAGCAAGCGATGTCCCTATCTACGAATAAACGTATTTGATACTGAACTGGTCGCCTTACTCGATTCCGGAGCTGGTATAAGCGTAGTTAACTCTTTGGAGCTGTCGGAAAAATACGGACTAAAGCTGCAGCCAACCAGACTCAGAGTCTGCACGGCCGATAACACAGAGTACAGATGTCTTGGTTATCTCAACATACCATACACTTACAAGAACATTACGAAGGTTGTTCCAACGGTAGTGGTACCAGAAATCTCCAAACCCATTCTCGGTTGCAATTTCTGGCGTAGTTTTGGAATCACTCCTATGGCGGACTTGGGTAACGGTCCAGAACAGGTGGGTCAATACACCGACGTAAATGAAGCGATTACCTTCACTCTGGAGCCAATGGGAGAACTACCAAAAGTCCCAGTGCCAGAGAGTGATTCAACCCTCGACATTCCAACCTTCGATATTCCTTCGATATTAAAAAAAAAAAAATTAGTAGATTCTGTGAAGGATTTTTTCTAAAGGAACTTTGGATGGAATTCCGAATGAACTTTCCAAAGGAATTCCTACAGGAATTTCCAAAAGCACTCTCGTACGATTGTCTTTATTTGAGAGGATTTCAGCTCTAGCTGGCTCACCTCTTATCATTTCGAGCAGCACACATATTGCACAAAAGTTTCTGTGACCCATAAGCAACCGAATTTAGTCACTTTTGAGTTGCTGCAACCAAATCGTGCTGGATTGTGCTGCTAGGGATAATGTTTTCAAAATGAATTTATGAATAGATTCCCGAAGGAATTGAAATTAATTTACTATGTAAATTTCAAAAGAATTTTCGAAGGTTCAAAGGAATTTGGGCAGAGGTGCTAAAAGAAATGTCTAGAAATGTCCGAAGGAATTTCCAAAGAAGTTTCTGGAGGAATTTTCAAAATAAAAAATACCGGGAATAATGTCCTATAGGAACTCCAGAAAAAAAAATTCCAAAAAAACTCGTGAATGAATTTCCGAAATAATCTCTAAAAGAATTTTCGTACAAATATCCGGAACAATTCCTTAAGGACAAGCATCACAGAATCTAGAACTAAATTCACTCACGTTTTCAAGGGCACACCACTCAATGCTTTTGGTTTTATTATTTCAGCTTTGCTGCGTCGCAGCCTGCGTGGAATAATGGAAATGACAGTTGTGCGATGCTTTCATATCGTGGTGTGTCCTTGAAAACTCCAGTGAATCTCGATTGATGCTTGTGCTTAAGGTGTTTTCTAAAATTTTCGTAAAGATTTTTTCGAATTAATTCCTAAAACATTCCCAGCGAATTAAAAGAAATCCGAAGCAATTTCCAGTAGAATCATAAGTTCTAAAACACTAGTTGCGCCAACCATTAAAATTATTTTGCTTCAGTAAGCTTAACTTGGCCTATAGGACACTGCACGGACTGCTTTGTCTCTTTTTCGCTGCAAAGAAATTAGAAAACAACAAGGCCAGTAAACGTCAAATTTCATGAAGAACGAAAGAGAAAGATACTTGTCCGTGCAGTGCCCTATGTAGTCCATCATGTTGTAGTGTATGATTGGCTACATCAACAACATCGGTTTGACACTTAATATCGGTTTTTTGGCTGCTATGTTTAAGCGCACTAGATGTTGGTCACACAAACTGAAACGACATTAGCAGTTTTATACTTTTGTATCAAATCAACTCAAGACAAAATTTTCAAAACGACTTATCTGCTTCTGTAAACAAATACTCAAACGACGATTTGACGAATCTGATAGCTCTCCCACGCAAACCAACACCATCAACAGAAAGCGGAAACCTTCACCTACCTATTGATGGTGTTGGTTTGCGTGGGAGAGCTATCAGATTTGTCACATCGTCGATTGAATCTTTGTTTACAAAAGCAGATAAGTCGTTTTGAAAATTTTGTCTTGAACTGTAGTATTTCCCGACGAATTTCTAAAGGAATTACTTTATTTACAAATTTACAAAGGAATCGTCAAATGATTTTGGTAAGGGATATTCGTTCGAAGTTCTAAATGAATTCCCGAAGAAATTTCCACAAATTTCTGGAGCAATTCTTTAATAAGTTTATTTGAGTTCCCCTAATGAAATTACCGAATTGAAATCGATTGAATTCTCGAAGAAATGTTAAAAGATTATCTGAAGAAATCTCCAAAGTATTTTATGAAGAAGACCCTAAATGATTATCTGAAGAAGGCGAGCTCGGTGGTCTAATGGCTACCGCTTCTGCCTTATAAGCAGGAGGTCGTGGGTTCAATTCCAGGCTCGTCCCTTTCCTACTTTGTATTTCTATCATAGTTCTCTCTGTGTTTCACGTTCTACCAAAACGATTCCTACTATTATAACCTTCCACACTAACAAATCCAAAACCTCCCGTGGCACCTATGAGAGTTCGTAGAGTTCTCAGCATCTTTCTTAAGTAGGTGTCGAACTAATCATCCTTCCCCTTCCTCAGCATTCGCAAGGACGTGGACAGAACAGATCTCGACTATTGGAGAGTGCATTGCCAGGCTTGTACCACCTACGAATTTGTGCGAAATGCTCAATGCTAATGCTACTGCTAAGACCCTAAATGAATTTCTAAATGAAAGTTCCGAAGGAACTCCTGAAGGAAATTACGAAGCAATTCTTGGAATGCCCTCTTTGAAGGGATTTCCGAATTCATTTTCAGAAGTTATTTTCGGAGGAAAGCCTGATGTTTCGCAGGTTACTGATTCTTCATAAATTCACATTAATTACCCAACGTATCTCTCATAAACTCCTTGATTGGAGAAATAGGGGGCTAGCTTCATTCTAGTGGAGATTGTAGGAAGGTTGCATTCATGACAGGATGGGCGGAAATTTATTAAATTTATTTTCAGAAGTTTGCATGTTTTCATAAATTTATGTTTTCCGAATGAATGTATTTACGGACCATGTTCAATTCTGGGAAAAATATTACTTTTAATTGCGAAGGTGAAGTTTCAAATCGTTGTTTCAACTTGCCCCGCGCCACGTATTTCTATTTGCCCCGATGGGTTGAGAATGCGGACCAATTTCAAACAACTAAAATACAAAAATTAAAACGGGTCTTTCATAGATTTTTCATAATCATTGATTACCTACCGTGAAAATTTGATGAAAAAATTCTTCCACTCATCATTTTGAGACCAAATAGTTGGTTGGGATTTTGCAAAAGGAGACAAATAAACAGGGATTGCTTTTGAAAGCTGCAATCTTCCGGGAATGGCAGTCAGAAGGTGCGTTTGTTATAGTAGCTCGTTGAAAAAAAAATCAGGGCATTCGGTCATTTCCTATCTAAATTACAGCTTCCGTTTAAACTGACCCCGCATTTCAACTTGCCCTGGTGTACCTTATTATGATGCAAATGCAGAAGTTGTAGTTGAAGCACAGGAGTAATACGAAGGATGTTGCGAAGTGTTACGTGACTGCCAATGACGACGGCACAAAACTGTATCCGTCACGTGTAATGATCTAGATACAAAAATTTCAACAGACAACACTATGGTGGCAGCCAGATAAAATTATCAGATGCTGAACGGTGACAATGGAGTTGTATAAGAAAAAGGATAAACATATTCGATGAAGGTCAAGCTTGGTAGAGGGCAGCCACACCAACCAATCTCCAATCATTTAAAACTTATGGCAGGAATTGACTACTGAATATTGTGTGAACCTCATATGTCCTATCTATAAGAAAATGCGTGCTCACGGCGTATAAAAATCTGTCGCGTATTCTCATGCCCCTTTGGGAATCCACCGTCGGCCATTGCCAAAAAGGTTCTCAGAACCTTTAGCATGCCGCCAATTGTTTTCGAATTCCAAGTCGGTAAAAGTCAATCCTCTTTTATCCAGCTTTTTACGCTAGCCATAAATTAACAAGGGGTGAATCGAATTTGACATATGCTGTGAACTTATTTTAAAATAGTATCTTGGAAGCCATGAACTACTTACTGATCTGCCAATTTAAAGTAAACATCAAAATATGTTCTGAAATTCGAGTGCATTAATTCATGTGCACTTTGTGGAATTATTCACATTTAGCTTGTTTTTAGTTACAAATCTAATATAATTCTTTTTAGGATTTTGGCTAAACGTACAGAACACATCGACTGTCTCTCAAAATTCTCCTGAGAATCAGAACAATTTGGAAAGAACAGATCTTAGTCTAGGATCTATTCGATCGGCTCACGGTATACGACTTCACATGATTGCATATTCAACGATCTGAATAAACACTTTTTTACAGGCTACCGGAGGATCGTTGTTATCGGATAGCTCACTCTGTATATTCGCGTGAGAAGCCTTCAGCTTGATAAATCGTATTGAATAACTGAATTTATGTGACTTCTAGATAGTATGTGATAGCCGATAACATTGGGAAATCAAAGTGTCAGATCGTTTCGCAATGGTTGCGCCAAATACAATGCTACCAGAGCAAGGAACTTTTCCAATTCGATGCGGAAGTAATCTGTGCGCGGAGACGGGATATAGTTGTCTTTGTTCGAATCACAAATCTTAAAACCTTAAGAAACAAAAGAGATCCTCTAAAAGTTATGCCCGCGAGATTATTATCCGCATGTCATATCTCTCTTGGCTATGCTTGTCTAGCTTTTTTATCGTGAATTAATAATTATTACTTTTCTCGTAGATATTGTATTACTTAAAATTTTATTATGTACTGGTTTTAAATAGAGGTTGTTTGCAATGCTTTTTTCATTATTCATAAGGAACCGAATGATCAGAAAAATATTTTAAGCGCTTTTTTAGCTTTTAGACGGTTGAACCGAATGATGTCTACTGATTGATAGCTAAACTATAATAATTCAATAAGGGGGTATATAAGAACTTATAAGGGTTTAATTACAATTTATATTTGAATTATCTTGTGACCACAAATTGATTATGAATAACGTCTGCTGGAATCTGTTTTAGACCGAAGTAACATTTAACATAACATTTGTACTAGATTTCTACAGGCTCCAGTCTTTTCGGGTATCAAATAAACTAGGAAATCATCAGGAAAAATAGCTTTGCACAAATAATACGGTGCTGGGAAGGTAAACCATGAAAACGCAATTGCGTACCCCAGAAGCGTGGTGAACATACATTAGCTTATTGTCTTCGCACCTAGAAGAAGCAAACATAGAAATACATATATTATTAGGGAAACAAATAATTTAATAATCAAACCATGTTTCAAAGCGTTTCGGTGTTCGGTGAATTTCAAACAAAATAATGACATTTGTTTTCACTGAATTTGTTTAATAATCACAGATTGCTAAGATTAATTTATAAAAATTATGGTGGACACAGCATATGTCAAAAGGGGTGATTCAACGCTTTATGGCACTAGCGCGTAAAAAGCTGGATAGATTTTCAGATAGTAAATACTTGTGGGCGTTTCAGATTTACAAGATTTAATCCCTTTTCCTGGATTAATCTTAATTATCAGAGGATAATGATTTCAATTTTTATGAAAACTTTTCACGTAAAATAAGTAGGCGAGTTGTCGCCGGTGACAACTTCTCAAATTTTGAACTCAAACGACAATAGACAAAGAATTTTCATTCAAACTAATAACATAATTGTCAAACTAATAACAGTCCCTTTATATCTTATGTATCTTTATATCTTTATGCCTTATGGTTTCATGATAGTAACGAAAAAGAGTTCAAAATGTAACGGTAAATGATTCAAATCAAGATACGACTTTCAAACGATTCTGAACCGATGGCGAGTTTTTATCACTTGATAATTTGAAGATCGCGAGTAAGTTTTGATCAACCTCGATTTTTTGAAAATTTGATTTTTCCCATCCCTGGTTCGGTGTAGACACGTTTGTACAGGAGGACACAAAGCGCAATGAGCTAGATGGGCCAACCAGGTGCACAAGGACTTGGGGAGCAGTATTTTTTTCTTTTATATATATTCTGATAGGTGCATTGAAAAGAAAACTGGAAATAAATTACGTTCTACGGAAACAGCTGCATATAACGACTAAAGCTGTAAATTACATCTACTCATTTTTTACTCCCTCATTAGGATCTATTCTATGTGTTGAAAGTTCACGTTCTGAGATTCTTTCATTCAATCGGTTTTAGTTAATTTGTCACGAGATCACATATTTGTTTGTTCTAAAATATTCACAACCTTTCCCATACGCCTCCTTTTCAATGACACTCATCACACCACCGGTGCTCGTCTTCAATAATGTTGTTTGCATTTCTAGCCCTTCATCACCACCTCAGACGAGAGCTTCCACTGTATATTGTTTACACGGTTAACCTTTCACTTTCGATATCTGCGCGAACTGCAACTGCGTCAAATGTAGGCTAATGTGCCCTAAATACATTTCGATGTTTATTTTTAGCCCATAATGTGATGATTTCGAAATGAGACTGGATCCGCAACACTTATCATAACACCAATGCATTCAAGATCACACTTCTCCTGATCACGCGCTGTACACTGTTCAGTGATGGGGTTCAACACCTACCGCAATTGCAGCTTCCGTTACGTGCCGCCGAAACTGCCACCGTAATGCGCACCAAGGATATGAAACTCAACAGCAGTACTATCTGCATCCTTACGGGAACTGTTATCACGTGTCTGTAATGTGTTCTAAATCGAAAACCGCGCCAGGCGATGTCGCGATCCGACCGAGGGTGACTGTTTTGCGTAGTAAAAAAGCAAGAATGGAACGCGATTTTTTTTTTCACGGGCGGTGGCGGCGGCGGCGTTGTCGGTACTCAAAAATCGAACTCGTCAGTTGACAAGACGAGTCAAGACTGTGTGCATCAGTATTGTTCTGTGACCGGGGATTATAATTCGATCGTCTTTTATATACATATTGGATAAGTGTTGTCATGTGCGTGATGAGTAGTGACAACAACAATGTTAAGCGTTGCAAGCTGCTCCTCGCGAATCGTCACCTTAAGGGTTACCCACCGCACATGCGATTCGCTCTTGGATTCGGAACCTTCGAGGACGTTTCGTCGGAATCGTACAGAGTGAGCTAAAAGAAAAAGGAACAAAATAAGGGATAGTGTGAACTGTATTTATATTTTTTGTTTTCAAAATAATAACTTAAATGATTTTGTGTTGTTTGGTTTCAGAATTATTGAAAGGCTGAGTGACAACATATTGAACAAATATAATTTAATAACTTTGAATTTTAATACAGATTAATTGAGTACAGATGCTGTCATCTAAAATGTAAAAAAATCGATTTTCCAAATTCAATATGAGTAAAATTTACCGGTTCAGAAGAGCTTCTTAACGAAAATCAAGCCAGCTTGTCCCTGTAAGCCCCTAAAACCCTTGCGTATTATGTGCAGCCCAAACTATAGTTTGATGCAGATGATCTTCTTCTTCTTTTTCTATGGTTCTACATTCCAGGGCTGCATCAAACTAATTTAGACTGCACATAATATACAAGGACTCTAGAAACTTGTATGATCATAATGAGTTGATTACGATTGGATACCTTGACCTTGTGGACCAATAGATCTGAATTTCAGAACAATTTGGAGAACCTATAACATCTGCATCAAACTAATTTGGGCTGCACATAATAGGCAAGGGCTTGAGGGGCTTGCAGGGACAAGCTGGATTGATTTCCGTTAATTTCCGTTATAAAGTTCTTCTTAACCTATCCGCTTTCCTGGGAAGCTTACCAGACTGATCAAAGCAACGGTGGATGGTGTGCAAAACTGTGTGAAGATTTCGGGCGAACACTCCAGTTCGTTCGAATCGCGCCGGGGACTAAGACAAGTTGATGGACTTTCGTGCCTGTTGTTCAACATTGCGCTAGAAGGTGCAATGCGGAGAGCCGGGTGTAACAGCCGGGGTACGATTTTCAACAGATCCAGTCAATTTATTTGTTTCGCGGATGACATGGACATTGTCGGCCGAACATTTGCAAAGGTGGCAGAACTGTACACCCGCCTGAAACGTGAAGCAACAAAAGTTGGACTGGTGATGAATTCCTCAAAGACAAAGTACATGCTTGTGGGTGGAACAAAGCTCGACAGGGCCCGCCTGAGAAGCAGTGTTACGATAGACAGGGATACCTTCGAGGTGGTCGAGGAATTCGTCTACCTCGAATCCTTGCTAACGGCTGATAACAATGTCAGTTGTGAAATACGAAGGCGTATCATATGTGGAAGTCGGGCCTACTACGGGCTCCAGAAGAAACTGCGGTCAAAAAAGATTCGCCACCGCATCAAATGTGTCATGTACAAGACGCTAATAAGACCGGTTGTCCTCTACGGTCATGAAACATGGACAATGCTCGAGGAGGACTTGCAAGCACTCGGAGTATTCGAGAGACGGGTGCGTAGGACCATCTTTGGCGGTGTGCAAGAAGACGGTGTGTGGCGGCGAAGAATGAACCATGAGCTCGCCCAGCTCTACGGCGAACCCAGTATCCAGAAGGTAGCTAAAGCCGAAAGGGGACGATGGGCAGGGCATGTTGCAAGAATGCCGGACAGCAACCCTGCAAAGATGGTGTTCGCTTCCGATCCGGCAGGTACAAGACGACGTGGAGCGCAGCGAGCGAGATGGGCAGACCAGGTGCAGAACGACTTGGCGAGCGTGGGGCGTATTCGAGGATGGAGAGATGCGGCCTCGAACCGTGTATTGTGGCGTCAAATTGTTGATTCAGTGTTATCTGTTTAGATGTAGACTAAATAAATGGATGAACCTATCCGTCTCTGACGTCTGTTTTTAAGAGCATTCATTAAAACAGCTGTAAAAAGTTACACTCGATCCGAATAGATACCAATTTTTGATTTATACAATATTTACCTTGGTTCCAGAATTATTCCAAAATCCGTTGGGTCAGTTGTCCCCGGATAAAGTGGTATTTTACAAATTTAACACAAAACAGTATCCGGATTAATATTATCAGGGTTGCTTGGCCACTCGGGTTCAACCCGGCCACCATCCGGGGGACCTCCGGAATGGTAATTTCCTAAGTTGAGTCAAAATAGGTCGTGCGACACATCAAAAATCATGATTTCACAAAGCAATAATAATAATGATATTTTTAAGGATCCTGGGCTGCTCGCATTCAATCTGGCCACATCGACCATAAGCCGGGGACCTCCAGAATGGGCTTTTCATAAATTGAGCTAAAATAGGTCGCATGACACCTCAATCTCCATAATTTCAAAAAACGATTATAGGAATAATATTTTAAGGAGTTCCTGGGCCACTTGGGTTCAATCTGGTTAAATCGGTCACAATCCGAAGGACAGACTGGGAATTTTCTAAATTGAGTCAAAGCACATCGTGGCCCTCCTTAGCCGTGCGGTAAGATGCGCGGCTACAAAGCAATACCATGCTGAGGGTGGCTGGGTTCGATTCCCGTTGCCGGTCTATACAATTTTCGGCTTCGGCGGTTAATTACTGTGGAAGTGCTTAATGAACACTAAGCTGCGAGGCGACAATGTCCCAGTGGGGGATGTAATGCCAACAAAGAAGAAGAAGAACATCGTGTAACACCTCTAACTCCATGATTTCACAATGCAATGATAAGAAAGATATGTTTTGGGTTAAGACTCACGGAATGGGCATTTCCTAAATTGAGTCAATACAGATCGTGTCCCACCTCAAACATCATGGTTTTACAGGAAATAAGTTTCTGAGGGTTCCTGGGCCACTTGGGTTCAACCCGGTCACATAGACCACACTCTAGGTCTTCGGATTCGGACTGCAGTTTCAATTTTTAGAAACCAGTAAAACAGAGTTACGGAAAGGTTAAAATTGAATCAAAATATGTCGTGTGACACCTCAATCTTCATAAATTTATTTTAACCTTCTGTCTGTGCTGAAAAAAACTGCTATAACTTCTTTATTGTTTGGCCTATTTTGGAGTTTTTGGGCAGTTTCGAAATATAATTTATTTATCTTTCAGGGCGTTGCCTAAGATTGATCATAGGCGTGTCCCGGGCGGGGCACAGTGGTGCGTTTGGCTAAAATCGTGAACTTTTTGTTTTACCACTTTAGGGTGTTATTTTTTGGCATCGGTATCTCCGGGAATAAATTTTAGAAAAATATGGCCTATCGAATGACGAAAAGTTGTAGTTACAATTTTTGCCACAGGTGGCGCTGCAAAATGTAACTTCTTTAATAAACGATTTTTAAATATGGTGTCTTTGGCAAAGTTGTAGTGTAATTTATTATGAATTTTATTGCTGAAGACACCGAGTGTCCATCTATCATCGTTTTTGAAATACGGGTTTTTTTTTATGGACAGACCCTAAAAAAACAGTATTTAAAGATATTTTCGAAACTAACAGTTTCAGGTCAATACAATGTTCTACAAAAATGTATATATAATCAAAATAGACCACTTTCTGGAAGATACCAGGGATGTTTTTTGCAAACATTACTTGTTATCGGCGATTTAAGGTCGAAAATAGTGATATTTGAAGACTTCATATGCAACAGAGGGGCAAATTGGGGCAGAGAAATCCCCACAGGATTTAAAATATAAGGCCTGTAGTTTCATATGCGTATAATTATGTCTGTCTCCACGTGTATCCAAACAAGTATTTCTAAATTTCATAAATCGACATTTTCAACTTATATTTATATAATAATTGAGATTTCACCACACTGCATACCACGCTGTTGAATGTTAATGTCAAAAGAAGTGCAGCGTGAAGCTATTTTTCTGTTCTCTTCATCCAATCATTTTACACAATGCAGATCTGACGTCATACGCTACTAGGGATGTCGTAAAATCCCGAATAATCGATTAGTAACTAATCGATTGCTATTTATTCTTATTGAATCGATTCATCGCTGAGTAATAATCGATTTAAAATTAATCGATTATCACAACGATGAATTGATTAATCGAAGTAATCGATTAATTTGCGACATCACTTTAACGCTAAGCGAGAGAATGAATGAGTTGACACCTTAACATTATACACTTACCAATGCATCCCAAGACTTCGGGTCCGAGGAAGGCAGCCAAAGCCTATTAGGGAAGTGTTGGCGGGTCTTGATCTCGAATACATGTCCTTTGTCCACCAATTTTTGAAAGTTGCTGATCCAGAAAAATATATAAAGCTCTTTTAGTGGAATGTATTCAACCGTCTAAGACGAATTAAGTACTCTCCATTTAATTCCACCAGTTAATTTTCATTATCTTTGCAGATACGTATTTCGACCACAACTGTGTGGTCGTCTTCAGTGTCTCGTACTTTGTCTCGTACTTGACTCGACATCTCTCGACTTCGACTCGAAGTTGCTGATGTTTGACTGTAATCGTCGTCCACCCGTCCCTTTAGCTGTCGTAATCCCTTAAGAATGGCTTCCTTTTGTTGTGTACCGGTAAACCTCATTCGTATGTCTTCCTCTCGTTGCTGTCTCCCAAAAAACATTTGTCTCGTTACAGAAATGAAACATCGCCAAGGACTTCAACTGTGTGAACATCAGCATTGTAATTAATTAGGCACCTAAATTCCCTTCCTTTCCTATTAAATAATTGTATTCCCTAACCTCGACCAAACCGCGAGTCTTTCGGTTCCCCAAAACTAACATTAGTGTAATAATCATGAAAAACTGTATTCCGGATCCGTAACGCTTCACGGCAAATGAGCCTTCCAAATAAATGGTAGTTTAACATTGAATCCCAAGCAGTAGCTGGTTTTCTTCCCACCACTGCCAGCATTCAGGGGCTATCATATATACTTCGATTAATCGATTAATCGTTGAGATAATCGTATTATTTTGAATCGATTGCTTACCAACGGTTAATTGATTCAATAATCGACAAGAATCGAGAATAATTGATAAGTTACTAATCGATTAATCGGGAATTAACGACATCTCTATTAAGTCGCAAATTAATCGATTACTTCGATTAATCGATTTATCGTTGTGATAATCGATTAATTTTAAATCGATTACTACCCAACGATGGATCAATTCAATAATCGACAAGAATAAAGAGTAATCGATTAGTTACTAATCGATTTTTCGGGATTTTATGACATCTCTAGGAGCGTATGACGTCAGATTTGCATTGTGTGAAATGATTGGATGAAGAGAACAAAAAAATAGCTTCACGCTGCACTTCTTTTGGCATTAACATTCAACAGCGTGGTGAAATCTCAATTATTAGATAAATATCAGTTGAAAATGTCGATTTATGAAATTTAGAAATACTTGTTTGGATACACGTGGAGACAGATATAATTATATGCATATGAAACTATAGACTAGATATTTTAAATCCTGTGGGGATTTCCTTGCCCCAATTTGCCCCTCTGTTGCATATGAAGCCTTAAAATTTCACTATTTTCGACCTTAAATCGCCGATAACAAATCATGTTTGCAAAAAACATCCCTGGTATCTTCCAGAAAATGGTCTATTTTGATTATATATACATTTTTGTAGAACATTGTATGGACCTGAAACTGTTAGTTTCGAAAATATCTTTAAATACTGTTATTTTAGGGTCTGTCCATGAAAGTCTTATGAAAGCTTTTTAAAAACTGCGGAAGAAATTTTATCGCAACTTCCACCTGAAGTCAAAGCACATATTTATGGAGATTTTAATCAACGCACCGCTGACTTTATTCCGGATTCAGAGAATGAGCAAATCCTACTTCCAGTTGTTGGGGAAAATGAAACACTACTGTTTATATTTGATAGAATTGCCAGCTTAGGGCTTAACCAAATCAATCATATTAAGAATCAACAGAACTGTTACCTAGACCTTCTATTAACGAATATACAGGAAGATTTTTGTGTGTCAGAATCATTGAATCCCTTATGGAAAAACGAAACATTCCACACAGCTATTGAATACTCTCTGTTTGTTCATGATTATCAAAAACCCAGCGACTGTGACTTCGAAGAAGTCCTTGATTACCATAAAGCAAACTATGACAACATAAGACATAAGCTAAGTAGATTAAACTGGAAGCAAATTTTAGAGAATGAAGGGAATATCGAATCTTCCGTTGATGTCTTTTATAACATCATTTTAATATTATTACTGAAGAGGTTCCAATAAGGAAAAAAGGCGGAACGGGAATTCGAAATATCCAATTTGGTATAATAGACAGATAAAAAATTTAAGGAATCGCAAACAAAAATTACATAAAAATTACAAACTAGACAATTCGAATGAAAATTTGGAAAAATATTTAGACATCTGCGATCAATTAAAACTAGCAATTGATGTAGCATTTGAAGAGTATAATACGAAAACAGAAAACGAAATAAAGTCATGCCCAAAGAACTTCTTCAATTACGTAAAATCAAAATTAAAATCAGACAATTTTCCCTCATCCATGTATCTAGATGAACGCGTCGGTAATTCCTCGGAAGACATCTGTAATCTCTTTGGAGATTTCTTCCAAGAAATATACACCACCTTTTCGGAACAAGATCGCGACCTTGATTTTTTGCGCCTGTCCCAGAATTTGCTAGGGATATTGGTGTTAATCAGATCATGGTAAACGATATTCTAAACGCTTTAAAAAACATAGATGCATCTAAAGGCTCTGGCCCTGACGGCATTCCACCGGTATTTTTGAAGAGTCTGGCTAAAGAGCTGACGGCACCTTTATTTTGGCTCTTCAGATTGTCACTGGAATCCGGAAGTTTTCCCAGGGTATGGAAAAGCTCTTACCTTGTGCCCATCTTCAAATCTGGCAAAAAATCGGACATTCGTAATTACCGTGGAATAGCCATTATCTCTTGCATTCCCAAACTTTTTGATTCTATTATTAATGAAAAATTATTTTCACAACTTAAAAACAGAATTACAAATAAACAGAACGGATTTTTAAAGGTCGCTCAACCGCTACAAATTTAATAGAATTCATTGATTATGCTCTTCATGCGATGGATAATGGTAACTACGTGGAAGCTCTGTACACTGACTTTAGCAAGGCGTTTGATCGCATTGACATTCCATTGTTACTCTTCAAACTGCAAAAAATTGGAATTGAGCCAGGACTCCTTAGATGGCTTGAATCTTACCTCACAGACCGGCAACAAATAATTAAATTTAATAGAAAGAAATCCAATCCCATTCAAGTCACTTCAGGAGTTCCACAAGGCTCCCATCTTGGCCCTCTTTTATTTATATTGTATGTAAATGACATTTCCTTCATTCTCAAAAATATAAAGCTTTTAATTTATGCCGATGACATAAAGTTATTTATGGAAATAAAAAATGAAGGCGACATTATCGTATTCCAGAATGAAATACAGATGTTTTATACATGGTGCAGAAAAAGCCTATTGCAACTAAATGTAAAGAAATGCAACATCATATCATTCAGCAGAAAAAGAACAACACCAAATACACAAATTGTACTAGGAAACAAAACTGTAGAAAGAAGTGAAAGAGTTAGGGATTTAGGAGTGATTTTAGATTCAAAACTAACTCTTGTTGATCACTATAACACAATCATTCACAAAGCTAATAATATGCTAGGCTTTATCAAGCGCTTCTGTTTCAACTTTCAGGATCCCTACACAATCAAAACACTATATATTTCATATGTACGATCCATACTGGAGTATTGTAGCATTGTATGGTCGCCATACTTAACCACACATGAAGAAAGAATAGAATCAGTACAAAAACAATTTCTACTATACGCTCTTCGTAAATTAGGTTGGACGTCATTTCCTCTTCCATCTTATGAATCACGTTGCATGCTTACAAACATACAAACATTGAAACAGCGTCGAGAGTTTGCAACGGTTTAATTTGTTAACGATATAGTATCTCAACGTGTTGACTCAACTGAAATTTTGTCGAAATTAAATTTTTACATACCTTCTCGGCTACTTCGACATAGGACATTATTTTTCACTAACCACCGCCGAACAAATTATGCCAAATTTGGACCTCTTAACCGAATGATGGCTGTTTATAATCAACACTGCGAAGCTATTGACTTAACAATGTCTCGGCATAACATTAAACAATATTTTCAAAAAACAAACATAAGAAATTCAACAATTTAAATTCATAATTACAAACAACTCTAGCAAAAAAAAAAATTTTTTTTTACGTTTTTTATTGTATTTCATAATCTACTATAGCATTACGAAAGAAAAAAAAACATGTATATGTATTTGTACTAGTCTACGTCGGTTGACGAAATAAATAAATAAAAAATAAAAAACGCCCGTATTTCAAAAACGATGATAGATGGACACTCGGTGTCTTCAACAATAAAATTCATAATAAATTACACTACAACTTTGCCAAAGACACCATATTTAAAAATCGTTTATTAAAGAAGTTACATTTTGCAGCGGCACCTGTGGCAAAAATTGTAACTACAACTTTTCGTCATTCGATGGGCCATATTTTTCTAAAATTTATTCCCGAAGATACCGATGCCAAAAAATAACACCCTAAAGTGGTAAAACAAAAAGTTCACGATTTTAGCCAGGAATTCGGGGAAAAAGGTACAGAAACAATGATTTTTTATGCTTATATTGATTTTATCTGTAAATCCTACCCTACCCATTTGAAATATCCCTGAACTCCATGCTGCTCAAGGCCATGCCTAATCTGCCGCTAACCGCAAGTCGAGCACATCTGTATATGGGCCTCCATATACAGATGTGCTCGACTTGCGGTTAGCGGCAGTAATGGGAAGTACCATGTACGCTTGGGATTCGATATTTTCAATTCATCAGGAGTCGCTTTATGAATGTAGCCTTTCGCTTGATATTCGGACCATTGTCTTGTGATGATGTGATCCTTTCGGATACGCCGCTCTAGGCACTGGAGACGCCAAACCGTCATCGAATAACTGTTTGGAAAACTAAAGCTGTCGTATTTCCACAAAAACCCGGTCTCAAATCGTTGTCCGATTGTAGCCGTCCGCCTCGTGGATTCTCGGAGTATTTGTTTTGCTCGCTGGACTTCAT
Source organism: Armigeres subalbatus (assembly GCF_024139115.2). Classification (NCBI taxonomy): domain Eukaryota; kingdom Metazoa; phylum Arthropoda; class Insecta; order Diptera; family Culicidae; genus Armigeres; species Armigeres subalbatus. The sequence goes on along the minus strand of NC_085139.1, from coordinate 112,532,731 downwards.
CTGACTCAGGTACGATGTCGACTCCCAAGCTTTCCAACAAAACAAAAAACTCCTTCACCAGAGCTTGAAGGGATCGTCCATCCTGGTATTCACAAATATGGAAGCTGTGCACCCAAGTCTTGACTTTACCACAATAGGTTCTTCTTGTTGTCCATCACGAACTTTCAGCATTGTAGTAACGTGTGCGTTGTTATTTCAAATGAGAATTCGGGGAAGAATATTCTCATATCCCTTCACAGGTCGCCCCTTCAGATACGGAATAGTCTTTTAGGGCGAACCTTTTTGCTTTGTTTACTCCAGATATCTCCAACGCCACTTGCTGAGAATCCGTTTCAACGCGCTTTAAATTAGGTGTCCACTGCAGATACAAAGGAAGAATTTCTCTAGAGACGAATAATTGCTTCACGATTTCTTCATCCAACAAAGTCTAGCTGATCCTTCGTCCAAGAAAGCGGTCGCTGCCACCGACTGGTTGTTGCTGTGCCACACAACCGGAATTATGCGAAACAATGTCGCCCTGCCGGATAAGTGATTTTTGTTCTAATTGCCTTATAGTTAACGTGTTTCTCCTTCATTTCAACTTTTTGTTTTGAATGGAGCAGTGTGTGATGTCGATACTGACAAACATCAATCTCACATTTTTGCCGAAATATGCACGTACGCTTTCCATGGATTCCCAAGCAGATACGATACAGTCCCAGCGTTTCCGTAGTTCTCCAGCGCTAGTCTAACGGGTTTCTAGCAAATATCGGACAGTTTTTTTTACACGATGTCCAGCGTCCTTGCAGCTGTTGCAGCTGTGGTTTGAGATCGTAATGTAGGGTAACGTCGATCGCTGCCCTTAATAATGTCGCCATATACAGCGCAAACGAGCGAATGTTTACTTCTGCACAGCGCTGTTTGTATAACGACCAGTCGAGTTTTAGGTTTGCTGGTAGTTTATCCACTAACTCAAAAAAGCAACATGGGATTGTTGAGATGAGCATGCTGTCCGCCGGCTTCAAGGTGGTCGCTGAGGTTTTGCACCGCTATGCCATACCCGATCAACGTGTCTAGGCGATCCTGTCTCTGAGCTTGAAGTCCCCGAACTTTCTGCAGCAGTGTATGAGTTAGAAGCTCCAGCCTAGCGTAAAGTGTCTCAAGCGTAATAATGACACTGGGTACGGCGGATGGGAGCAGTAAAACGACTGCGTACTGCTTCGAAGGCAACCCTCTTAAGTCAACGTTGCAGCCTAGCCAGGTTCTCCACACGCCTTCGTGGTGTTGGTAAACGAGCTGATGAACAGTGCCCACTCTTCAGGATTTCCAGCAAATGTAGGGAGCTCCTTCGACACTACCTGCCTAGCTGCAATTTGCTGCGGGCTTGGTCCTCATTGTTGCGGGCTGTCACGCTGAACGAAACTACCATTTGATGGTTCCACTAATATTGACTTCCTATCTACTTGGAATTGTGCCATCTGGCGATGATGGCAGGCAGCGGCTCTCACCGGTTTGTAGAAGACCAATATCCTTGATTTTCCGGTGACGGCTCCATCCGTACATACAATGCTCCTTCGCTAGCTGATGAAACTTTTGCTTGTCCACCATCAACAATAACACTATTTACTACCATTCGATCGACTCCAGTACGTTCAACTACCTGCGCTTGGCTTGAGAGGTCTATGGTCTCTTGATTGTTTAGGTTATTCAGAGGACTATCAAGTAGAGGGGATGGAGAAACAACCTCTAGAGAGTATGTCTGTCTTAGTCTCGCCTGGTACATACGCACCCATCGTAGTATTCAGCATATCGTTCTGCTTTCTCGGACAATCCTCTACTTTCTTATTTTCTACTTTCTGCAACGGGTGTCAGGCCATTTGGCCGAATACCGTTTGGCCGAATGCCGTTCGGCCGAAAAGTTTGAAAAGTTGACCTCAGTTTACGAGTAGTTATAGTGAGAAATTAGAAGTGGAAAATGAAAAAAAAAGTGAACTGGGAACTTACAACAGAGAACTTCTTCTTTCTTTTTTCTTCCTTCTTCTTTCTTCTTTCTTTCTATTTCCTTCTCCCTTCTCCTTTCTTCCTTCTCCTTTCTTCCTTCTACTTTCTTCCTTCTTCCTTCTTCCTTCTTTCTTCTTCCTTCTTTCTTCTTCCTTCTTACTTCTTCCTTCTTCTTCCTTCTTCCTTCTCCCTTCTTCTTTCTTCCTTCTTCCTTCTTCCGTCTTCCTTCCGTATTCCTTCTTCCTTCTTCTTTCTTCCTTCTTCCTTCTTCCTTCTTCCATCTTCCTGCTTCCTTCTTATTTCTTCCTTCTTCCTTCTTCCCTCTTCCTTCTTCCTTCTTTCTTCTTCCTTCTTCCTTCTTCCTTCTTCCTTCTTCCTTCTTCTTTCTTCCTTCTTCCTTCTTCCTTCTTCCTTCTTCCTTCTTCTTTCTTCCTACTTCCTTCTTCCTTCTTTCTTCATCGTTCTTCCATCTTTCTTCTTCTTCCTTCCTTTTTCCTTCTTTCTTCTTCCATCTTCCTTTTTCCTTCTTCCTTCTTCCTTATTCTCTTTTTCTTTCCTTAATTCTTCCTTCTTTCTTTTACTTTGTTAATTCTTCATTCAGAGATAATCTTGCTTCGTATTGCTTGCTACTCGTAATCTCATTTATCACTTTTCACTTCTTAGTACTCACTACACACACTTATTAAGGAAACATATTTCAACTACTCGGCCAAATGGCGTGTTGTTCAAAAGTTCCAAGAGGCTCCAAAATCGCCTTTCAAAAGGCTCTGAAGCTTCCTTTCAAGAGCTTCCAAAGCCGCTGTGCAAGATGCTCCAAATTTGTCTTTCAAAAGGATTGGAAACCCCCTTTCAAGAAGCTTGGAAGCTTCCTCTCAAGAGGCTCGGAAACCTCCATCTAAGTATCTCGAAAGCCTACTTCCATGCAGCTCGAAAGTCCCAAGAGGCTCCGAAGTCTCCTTTCAAAAGACTCCGAAGGCTTGTTTTCAAGAGCCTCGGAAAACTTCTTTCAAAAAGATCCGAAGCCTCCTTTCCAGAGGCTCGGAAGCGTTCTTTCAAGAGGCTCGGAAGCATCCTTTCAAGAGGCTCGGAAGACTCCTTTCAAGAGGCTCGGAAGCCTCCTTTTAGGAGGCTCGGAAGCCTCCTTTCAAGAGGCTCGGAAGCCTCCTTTCAAGAGGCTCGGAAGCCTCCTTTAAAAAGGCTCGGAAGCCTTCTTTCATGAGGCTCGGAAGCCTCCTTTCAAGAGGCTCGGAAGCCTCCTTTCAAGAGGCTCAGAAGCCTCCTTTCAAGAGGCTCAGAGCCTCCTTTCAAGAGGCTCAGAAGCCTCCTTTCAAGAGGCTCAGAAGCCTCCTTTCAAGAGGCTCAGAAGCCTCCTTTCAAGAGGCTCAGAAGCCTCCTTTCAAGAGGCTCAGAAGCCTCCTTTCAAGAGGCTCAGAAGCCTCCTTTCAAGAGGCTCAGGCCTCCTTTCAAGAGGCTCAGAAGCCTCCTTTCAAGAGGCTCGAAGCCTCCTTTCAAGAGGCCTCAGAAACCTCCTTTAAAGAGGCTCAGGCCTCCTTTCAAGAGGCTCAGAAGCCTCCTTTCAAGAGGCTCAGAAGCCTCCTTTCAAGAGGCCTCAGAAGCCTCCTTTCAAGAGGTTCGGAAGCCGTCTTTCAAGAGGGTCGGAAGCCTCTTTTCAAGAGAGTCGGAAGCATCCTTTCAAAAGGGTCGGAAGCCTCCTTTCAAGAGGTTCGGAAGCCTTCTTTCAAGAGGCTCGGAAGCCTTCTTTCAAGAGGCTCGGAAGCCTCCTTTCAAAAGGCTCGGAAGCCCTCTTTCAAGAGGTTCGGAAGCCTTCTTTCAAGAGGGTCGGAAGCCTCTTTTCAAGAGGGTCGGGAGCGTCCTTTTAAAAGGGTCGGAGGCCTCCTTTCAAGAGGTTCGGAAGCCTCCTAAAGTCCTCCAAAGTCCTAATTTGATTTGGAAAGTTTAATGGAATAATGAAATTTTTAGACAACTTTTTAGGAGAGCCTTATATCCCTTTAGCTTTCAGGCACGTTTTCCAAATCGCACCAAGTGAACTTAATCCAATCATAGGATAACACCATAATAACAATTATGAAAAACAGAACATGCGACCTTTTGACTGATGTGTGATATTTTGTTCATACAAGGTAAATGGAGATCTTTTCCTAGCAATTCAAACTCACATTTGTTGTAGGATGTCCACAGTTATGGGTTTGATGGATATCAAATAAGGTTTGTAATCAATTAAATTTGCTAAACTAAAACTTGGGCTGAAAAATTGGTAATTTTTTATAGCGCTTGGTGTGATTTGAGTCCGGCCATATATCTTATAAATGACGCTTATTTTCATGTATAGTGTTCAATGAATGCAAAAGCTCGAAGGGGTACCTCTTAAGAAAAAGGTTGAGAACCACTGCTCTAGAGCGAGAGCCTTCTATGCCTCTAATTTTTCCAGCTGTATCTGCGCTCTTTTTACTCGGGCACTTAAAGTGATTTACTTCGACGCTAAGCTAGGCGATTTACTCGAAAACTTGCTATTGCGCTTCTCTAAGACCGCCGGAATGACTAGCGAAGGTTGTTGGCAATTTGGGCATGTAAACGTTCGGTCCGGTTCCATGATGCTGTCGTTAACACCAGCACCACAGAGAAACAGACGTCTCACTTAGAACAAAATGCAATCAAAATCATCGTCCCGAAAACATTACCGCTCAATGCTAAAAGCACTGTAGGTGGACAAGCGGCAACCAGGTGGCGGTAGTGAGCAAACGTCAAACACAAGCAAAACCGATTGAAGCGCCATCGGTGGCCGATCGACCATCTACAAAAAATTGAATCCACCGTTAAAAAGATAAACGATGATACATGTGTAGAGTGAGACGTCTGTTTCTCTGTGCCAGCACACTCGAAATGCCACCATGTCTTACAGCTTCCACAGCTAACCATCCTTGCTGCATCCTTTCCCGTGCATACTTGGCAGTGAGATTTGTCAACAGCCGTTGCAATACTCAACTTAGTTTGCGGAAATTCATTTTTAATATTAAAAGTTGATCTCCCCAAACAATTTAAATTACTTTTGATTTCGATTAATATAAAAATTAAAATAAATTTTGCAACTTTCGCTAATGTAACTGATGCATAAATTTGTAATATTGAATAAGTACTTGTTCTAAAGATGTTAACTTCTAACAATTTGAACCGGTGTGAGTAAGTACAGATTGGTGGCGTGATAGTCGGGTTGGTAGTAAAAACACACAGTGCAGTCGAGGTCAATAAATTAAAAATAAATAAACAAAACATATCATGTTCCAGTAACAGCTATCTTTTGCATGCAGTTCGTTTCCATGGTCTATATTCGCAAATAATCATAAACTTTATATTTTTCTATTGCACGCTGTAACCAACCTAGGATTTTGCCCTCCATTGTCACTCACAAGACGCTTGATACCCCAGCGAAGATGGTGGGTGGTTTGAACTCGGTACCAAAGCTACGGTCACAGGTTACCGTACTGACTAAAGTTCTGATCAGACCTTATTATCACTTGAATTATGTGAGTTGGCAATTTTATATATTTTGCTTACCATCGGGGTGCGATTGGTCAAATTTGGTGACAGCAGATTAAAGGGTTGCTCATAGAAAATTTATTTATTTTTGCTGTTTTGGCATGTGAAAGTGTTGCATAGTTTGTAATCATGGACGGTCGATGTTGTTGGGGTGGTTGAGACGGATATCAAGCGTCCTTGGCTCTACTAACACACATTACTACTTTGTAAGTGACGATGCACTATAGTATGGATGCATTTGTTGGTAAATACGACGCGTTGTTGAACTGCAACGCTCTTTCTCTCTTTCTCTCAGTCGGATCGTAGAAAAGCGAGAGTGATCTTCCCGCATTCGCAATCTTTGTGAGTCACGCACGCAATGTGTAATTTGTAGAGTGACACTGATAACACGGAGAGTAACTGAAGGCGGAAGCCTAATGGATTTGTTTGTTTTCATTATACAGTAAGTTGCAGGTAGCCGTGTCTATGAATATTACCTCATAATAATCATTTTGATTTTGATGATTTTGGGTGATATTTTTTGCAATTCTCTTTATTAATGCTGTAGACTATTGTATAGACGGTATAGCAACATTTTTTCCACTTATATCATCTTAATTATTTATTCCAAAATTAAACTATCATTCATAATAATATTAATTAATATTTAAGTAATATAATATTTATTTATTTATTTAGTCCGTTCAGATGTTTATGCAAATTTATGACCGAGTGATTTTTAAGTGACCAAGAAAGTAGCAATAAAATATTATATATTTAAATGAAGGAAATACTCTCAGGTTTGTAAATTAAGGATTTGGAAATTCAAGAAATAGGACAATTTGGTCAAAAAAATTCTAAGCCGGGAGAAGACATGATAAAAAATTAAAAGTTTAACGATACTATAAAGATTCTTATCGTGGACAGTATTAAACCGTTTTTTTTATGACAGCGCTTAGTTTATTAAATAAAATATTCGAAAGATAACTAAACGTTTTATGTTAGTCAGCCCGTTGATCATAAAGTGAGTAAGAGCCAACGTACAAAAAGTCAATGTAGGTATTAGTTACGCAATTTTAAGTTCATCTATACATATTAGGAACTTATTCTGTGATCAACAGACCAGAGGTTATGCAAATAAAATACGGCTTAATTTTAATTCACAACTTTTGTCTAATTTTCATTTTTCTATTGTTACAAATGTATTCTTGCCTTCGTCGTACACTATTTTCATAATTATTCACATTGAAATTGTACACAGCCTCTCATTACTTGGACAAAGATAATTACATTTCAATCATCGTTGGCACTAATTTTTCAGACAAAAATTTCCATTCGCATTGAACCTTATCGGTTTGTGCATCTCCGTTGCATTGGGACAATTCATCATCTTCAAAATAACCTAGACTCGACGTCGACTGTCTGGATCGCCCTTTTTTACCTATGTTTACACGTGCCCTAGGCCCTGAGAGACATCATGCATGGACGCCTTTCGTACTGCGCAGTTGGGGAAATGAAAACAAAATTTCAATCATTTTCTGCGGGTCGGTTAGTGACTGACTCCATGAGCATCGACTGCATTCGGAGGTAATTACACATATTTCTTTTTTCGAACTATCTTTGCGCCGAAAGATAAAATGCACATTTGTGTTTGTAGAGTTGTTTATGGCTTTCCTAGTCAGTAATGTAAACATTCCGGCTCATTCATTTCTGCGTCTCACTTGACTCAGGGGTGTATTCAAATAAGTACAAACACGTGCTTCATTTTACACCTGAATGCATAAGCTCAATAATTGAACCGCATCGCAGGTGCACTTCCACGTTTGTGGATGATAAATAATAAGAGTTTTTCAAGTTCATGATGGGTTCTCATGGCAAAACGATGAACTTGGAAAGATGACAAACTATATCGGGCCAAACCCAGAATAAAAGTGATACAGCTGATAAATCAAGCCTTGGATCGAAAACTTTATCTGTTTACTTCCTCATATTTCTCCGTAAAGCTTCCTCGAGTGCCCAAGTTCATGGTGGCACAGCACCCGAGCGAATGATTCGGTGAATCATTTCTATGAACCACGATCAATGTCACACCCGGTCGTGATCGAGTAAACTGTCGTCGAACTTCTTTCCCATTCTCTCTATTTCTATTTGTTGTGTTTATAGTTTTAAAATAACGTAGAAGGGTCGTTGCCCACTAATGGAGATCAATGTTCGCTTTTCATGCGATTGGCTGTCGTCGCATCTAATTTGTTTATCAGCACTGTCATTAGCGTTTGGGCCGCCGACATCGTAGCCTTGAACGTTCTGAAGGGTTCGTCGCTCATACCGTCGAAGAAGTCATCGGCATTGAATGATGAGAAAATTGAGAACTTGAACTCGATAGTCATAGCTTGGAGTTTTGGTGTCAACAGAATCTAGAACAGTAGAACTAGAACAGCGGAAAGCTAAGCAAGAAAGGTGTGATTATAATCATTATTTTGTAATTATTTGTTATTTTTAGAAAAGTAAACAACTGAACAGATGCGGGCACATTAGAGTGATTCAAATTTTGACTTTATTGATGTTGATGTTTCTTCTACTTTAATGACTTCATTGATTTTTATGTTATTCTTTTACGTGTTGAATTTAATTTCCCACGATTTGGTATTTCCAGCTATTTTTTCAAGCCTCAAATCGTTTTGCAACAAAAATGGCCTGCTCTCTTGCTAAATTTATTTTATAAATGTTTGGCGCTTAAAATGCCTATCATTTGAATATCGGGATCAGATCTATGTGGGTAATTATTGTATTTGTTCACCATCTTCGACTCTGTCGTACAGACTGCTTAATTCCTAACTTAATCACTAATTCTCGCACAAAACTTTTTTTTTTGACATTGAAAAATCGAATTCGTCATAAACATCATTAAAAGAATGCAAGCACATGTTAAAACTATTATTGTAACCGAAATTCGTTCTATGAAACGGGATAGCTAAAAGCGGGGAATTTCGGAATCTACGAGGAGGAACATTTCATGGGATTATACTTAAAAGGTCTGGACAGTCAACATTACCTACAATAAGGCTAAATATGAAAAGCCTTTGTAGTTCAGTACGCCTGGCAGAAAGGGTTTCGAGATCGATCAATTTGCATCGGTCAGGATACCCTGGGAGGTTTACTGGGTCATTCCATGGTAATTGTCGCAAGGCAAATCTAATGAAATGTTTTTGAATGCGTTCAATTCGTAAGGAGTGCGTGACATAAAAAGGGGACCATACCGGGGAAGCATATTCTAAGATACTACGTACGAGCGCACAAAACAGTGTCTTAAGACAATAAACATCTGGGAATTCAGCCGCATGCCGTCGTTGTCACACCAAATCAGCAAGCGGTTCAAGTCATCCTGTATCACGGCACAATCAGTCAAGGAGTCGATGACACGGAAAAATTTTAGATCATCAGCGAAAGACAATTTGAACGACGATAGCAAACCGGCGAGGTCATTCACATAGATGATGAAGAGAAGAGGACCAAGCACGCTGCCTTGTGGTACACCAGATGGAATGACGAATTTCTTGGAGTGCTCAGAATACAACTTCACAAAAGCGCAGCGGTAAAAAGGTACGGAAAGGTACGAAGAAAGCCAATTTAAAATCCATGCAGAAAATCCCAAGTGATTCATTTTTTTAATGATTGGATTGTGCGATACCTTATCAAACGCTTTAGCAAAGTCCACGTAAACCGAATCAACTTGTCGCCTTAACTCCAATTCGCATGAAATTGTTGCCACATAGCACTTGAACTTGGATGTCGTAGAGCGATTCTTCATAAATCCATGTTGAGAGTCAGCAATAATCAGTGCGGCAGCTCTATACAGCCTAGTATGGATCAACTTCTCGAATGTCTTGCTGAGGGCACAGAGAATAGATATACCCCGATAGTTAGCAACAATGCGACGACTTCCGGATTTATGGATTGGTGCCAGTGATGCCAATTTCCGTGCGGTAGGAAAAGTCCTTTCTTGCAGCAAGCGATTGAAGATAACAGCGATGGGAACAGCAAGCGAAGCTGCACAGTTTTTCAGAAGTACAGGAGGAAGGTTATCAGTTGCATCTAGATTCTCTAGTGTTTCCTGAACATCGTCTGGAGTAAACTGTGAGCACGGTAGACTGATGTCGAAAGAAAGTATTTGTTCGAATGAGTTCCTTCGTTGAACAGGTGATGTATTGCTAAACACGCTTCCAAAGTATTCCGCAAATAGTTAGGTAGCTTCCTGATATGAGTGAGAAGTAGTTTAACCAAAGCTGACCAAGACGGGGATTCCATTACCAGCTTTTCGTTTTCTAATAAAAACCCCGAAGGAATAGGGATTTTGCTTTACGGGAATTTGGATCTCGAGAATATAGTTTTGTCGTGAGTAGCGTTACGTAGCTCAGGAGTCCACCATGGCCTGTTGAACACAGACGAAGATCGTTGCTTTTTCTGAGGAACATGTTGGTTGATAATTCCGAAGAGTGATTTATAGAATGCTGATAACATCAGGTCCACTGTTCCAATCGATGCTCGCAAGAATAGAATCCAACAAGTCAAAGTCACAGACTGAGTAGTCATATTTAATGCAATCTTCACAATCGTCGGGTATTAGTGGCGTGGAACATTCGTCAAGCAGTAAAATTACTGGGAAAAGATGATTGTCAATTGGTAGTAGCGGAGAGGATCGTGCGACAACATCGATATACACGCAAAAAAAAGCGTTCATGAATTCGTGACCTAACGAGTTCACGGTGTATTTTTTCATGAACAACAGTCACGGATTCGGGAATACAGTCACGTTTTCTGGAACGTTCTGGAAAACGTGACTGATGTTCCCGAATCCATGAATTAAATCACGGTGTATTTTTGCTGGTTCACGAATTTGGGAACGCTTTTTTTTGCGTGTACTCCGGGAGATTGGTGAATACAAGGTCCAATAGTCTGCCATTTGCATTTGTAAAACTATTAATTTGTCTCAGGCCACTTGCAAACATTGCTTCAGTGAAACATTGTTCAGTATCGGAAGAAACATTTGATGGAATGTATCCGTTAATGTCCTCGTCGAATTCCCAGTGCAAATTAGGGAGATTGAAATCACCAATTGATTAATTAATGAATTATTAATTAAATTAAAATTATCAAAAATGTGCACAGTTTTACACACATTTATTTCAATCAAATTTAACTGCCTATTTGTTGGGTATTGGACCACCAAACAGACATTATTTTACAATGTTTTGAAAACTCAGATCTGAATCTGTACATTATGTGGAAGATTTTTGATTTGAAAAATGTATTGGAGGCAGAGCATTGATGGTTGATGATAGATTTATTCATGATTAATGAATAATGGGTTATTTGTTCATTACTCATTTATCATAATCATACAAAAATATGATTCAATCAATAATTATTATTCGGTAATCATAGAACTTGACATTCTATCAGTACTAATCATATTCATAATTCAATTTGGTAGCCTTAGAGAAATATTTATTGAATATACAAATCATTGAAATTGACTATTCATAATCAATAATAATTGAGATTCTCACGTCCGAATGTGTGAGTGGCGATAAAAGGAAAACAAACACTCCTAGATGGTGCAACTCAGCAAAGATTGGGTAAAAATGAGTATATTTCCATATATTTTTGACTCTTTTGAAATCATTGTGATGACCGGATCATTTTTGAGGTTATGAGCAGAAGGAAAACAACCATGTTTTTACACAAGACCAATTGTACATTAGTATGCGAGCGCTAAACGTCACTCATCTGTATTAGGGATTCTATATGTAGGATGTAGAGAGAATGTAGGATCCCTAATCTCTATTATGCACATCAATCGTTAATCATCAATCATACACATATTGTGTCAACATTCAATCCCGATCGTTAATCGTTAATCATACTCCAAACGTTACATTCATTAGTCATAATCGTTAATCGTTGTCAAAAATCAATCTAATCGTTAATCCTAATCATTCATCATTGTCGAAAACGAATTAACCATTAATCATAATCTTTAGTCATAGAACTGAATGATTTAATCATAACAAATTTAATAAATCATTGTGAACTTTATTCCTTAACGCTCTGATTGGAGATAACCACTGTCCTTCGATTTTACAAATTGATTGGATTACATTGGTTGATATTTCGACATAGTTGTTTTCGACAAACTGAGTTTGTATTAGCATGACTTTCTGCGATGAAAATGCTACGAAATAACGCCACTCCACGGTCAAAATACGTTTTCTATATTCCTTCAGCACAAAAAAAAACAAAAACGCGTAAACAATGTTTTTATAGCAGTTGTCAGCTTTGTGGGTTATGCCTTTTTTTTCCTTCTGTAGCGAAAGGGCGAAGCTGTCACTTTTTTCAACACCTGGTCGTATTTCGTTTTATATGCAATTATAGTCATTAAAATGAATAACAATAGATTTAAATAGTTTTAATATGCAGATGCTGTGCAGTGAGTGGAAATCATAAGATTTATCTATATAATGCACGGTAGTAACACGGTTTGTCGTATGAAAATAAAAAAAACACGTTTCAAACATATAGGTTGATTCATGTTGGTATATAAACTTGTTTTATTACCTTTACACGACCGAAACAGCGCAAAAATTGTTCACATTTTCAACATCTTTCAGTCACAAGAAAGTAATCGTAATACACTCACAAGACTAAAATTAAGTTTGAATTAAGTATTCAATAACATTTTCTCAACATGATGTGATCTGTCAAATCGAGTACTAAAAAAAGTTGTTGGCAATTTTTGCCAATCAAATTGAACAATAAACAAAACCGAATGAAAATATGCATGCATAAAATCAACTACGAATTCCTATTTCTATAAAATTATTATAAAGACATGGAGTTTGAATTTTGTGTCGATGCATGAGTTTGCAATTTATGCGACTCATGATTCATCGTGCAACTTTTCATTTTATTTCTTCCAAATTCAAGCGCCGTTGATTGGAGAAATATATGCGCTATACCAAAAACATATAATTTAGGAATTCAAATGTAAACACATGTTTGAGTTTGCGAAATAGCAATATGGCGTTTTCTCGATAAACGACAGAGTCGATAAAAAATATTCACAGCTGGGTTACGACAAGATGTTGAAATTGAGTCCATAATACTGATTTGAACTGAGCATACATCATATTTACACATCTTCTGTGTGAACAAAAGTCAAAATATGAAAATGTTATTTGTATGTTCGTGAAATCATCCTGACAACATGTTTTATGTCGTGAGAATGTAAAACAAAACATCTTGAAAAACCAAACAAATGTCAAAATATGGCATGTTATCAGTAAGTTGTGAGAATGTAGTCCAAAACATCTTTTAAGATCAAACAGATGTATGTTTGGCAAACACCTTTTCACAGCTTTTTTCAAACATAACATGTTTTCTATTTCATCTTTTTAACCGTCATAAAACAAGTTTATAAGTTCTCCGCTAGAAAAGATGTTTTCGGTGTTACTTGGGTATGACCTATGTGATTGAACATTTTTAATATAACTGTTTTTGTTTCGGAACTCGAGAACCGGCGCCCATCGGAGAAAATCCTACAGTCGAAGCCCATCGATAGTCCCACAGTGCCCATTCAGCGTATGCTATCTGTAGGATACTACGAAGAAGTGAAAACTTCTGGATCAAGTAAAGATCAAAGTCTTATCGGTCTTGATGCAAATTTGTCGTTTAACAACATTGTGACGTCTACACCCATAAAATACCACGGATCTGACGGATCTGCCAATACGCATTCGCCGAAGATTGTCATTGATTTGAATAATGATCAAACAGAGAAAATCAAGTATATTGATCATTCATATCCACTTCCGAGTCCACTTCAAATACACTCATCTAACAACTTGCAGGTAGGTCGAACTTTCAATCTTTCGTTTAATAAAAATGTTCCTAATTTGGTATTTGTTTATAAATTGATCATGGATTTCCAGAACACTCACCACAGATTCGAAAGTGAGAGGTCTCGTTCCCGGTCTCGTGGACACATCAGCGTCGAAAATTCGCATTCATCATCCATCTCAGAATCGAGCAGTAGGAAGAAGATCGATGATAAGTTGTCTGATACACGCACCCTCGAGGTTAGCTGCGTGTCCTTGCAGCACCGAACATCGTGACTCGCTTTTTTTAGAAGAACACCATGGTATCGTGCCAGCGCATTGCCGGCTTTCCAGGTGGCCTTACCACGCCCTATGTCCGCGGAAGGTGGGAAGGGTCGACTTCGCGCCTGCTTCCCACTGCACGACTGGTATCAAGAATAATGATGCCGCGTGCATCCCAAATTGACCTCTCTGCGACAGGGCCTATTCGCCAACACACAGAGGGACTTGCCGACGCGGTGCCTACGCCTGCCCCAACCTTGACGAGGACCCCTTTCCGTCCGCGGGCTCGAAACCCGCCCGGTTGACCGACGCCGCGAAAGCGACGATACCATGTTGTTCTTCGAGCGGCCACTTGTTCGATAAAAGGATCGAGTTCGACCACAGAGCATGACCACCGATATGACCCATGAAGCCGACTCCGATCCCTTGGACCACCTCTTATTTGCGCCTGAACTAGCCATCCTTGAGTCCACGCGCCACCTTTTGTGTAGCTTCGAGACGATTTGGGCGATAGCCGATAAAACGGCGTTCCAGCCAACTTCATCTTTACACATCCTCTGAACTAAGTTGTCCGGGGTAGTGTCCAGACCACATGTGGCAAGCATGTAGTCACGTATTGCGCGAAAACGTGGGCACACGAACAGCACGTGTTCCGCCGTTTCCTCTAAACCTGCGCACACCAAACACTCGGGCGAGGCCGAGCAAGCCAGCTGCGTTACCTGCACTGTGATTTTGCAGCACGCTTACACGCCGGGCAATTCGAACCCCCCATGGGGTGGTTGCTGTTCACAGCTTTGCTGGAACAAATCAAACAAATGGGAGGGTTCGTGCAGTATTGTGCCTTATATCCCTCCAATCCGCAGCGTTGGCAGAGATTGCTTCTGTCAGGGCCTTTGCAGTCCCATTGCTTGTGCCCCGGTTCCAAAGCAAACTTCGGGTTGTTCGTATATGCCCACAGGGCACACCGACCATCCCACCTTGACGCTCCCTAACTTGACTACCTTGGAGGCGTCCGCTGCAGACAGCCGAACCAATGCTACCTGTGTCCCTGCCGGACCTTTCCGTAGCCGAACGGCTGCGGTGGGCGTCTCCACTTCACACTGCCGTCGCAGTGCCGTGACGAGCTCTTCGACTTCGGTGATCTCGTCCAGGTCTTGAGCCATTAGATTCACCTCCGTCGTGAGTGCTCTCACCTCGAGACGGTCTCGCCTAGGACTTCCTCCGCCAACTTCTTGTAGGCGGCGCCCTTTTGCGAGACGCCCCGCTTCAGCTCGAGGATCATCTCGCCCATCCGGGTATGTCTTATTCGACGTACGTCGGCGCCGAGCTCACCGAGCTTGATGTCACTCCTCATCGCCTTCAAGACGTCCGAGCACTTGGCCTCGTCCGCCGTGATGACTAGGGCACCTCTCCTGGAGCGATTTGGGCCTACCCTAGACTTCTTGCTACCCTCATTCGCCTGGGCCTTCTTTTCGGCCCTTGACGTCTTCGGTTTCCTCTTGTTCTTGACCAGGGTCCAGGAGGCGTCATCCCCCTCTATTTCCCTGGTCTGGGGCGGCTGAGAGCTCTCAGCCTGCCGTTACCCCATACCACCGTCTTTCCTGGGTGGACGGACCTTTCCAGGTCCTTCCTCCCCCGGTTTTGGAGATACCTGGCCGGGGTTCAGCTTCCCAGCCCCACTACCCTTGTTCGGGGTAGTAACCCAGTTTTGGAGCGGCCCCCAGGGAGCTTATCCCCTGGAGACTGTCTCCCCCGTTTTTGTGTCTGCTCCGTTGGAGCAGTCACCCCCGACGTGCCCGCGAATACTTGAGCCTCAGTCTGGGTAGACTTTGGCACCACCGTCTTCGCTGGCACGCCCTCGGTCGATTCGACCTTGCCCGAATCCGCGAATCCTTGGGCCTCAGTCTGGGTAGACCTCGACTCCACGGATTTCGCGGGTTTGAACTTGGCCGTTCAGACTGCCATCTCCAGCTTGGCGTCCAACATCGACTTTCGAAGTTGCAGCAAGCTCCTCTTGAGGTCCTTGCTGATATTATGCTTCGATGACGCAAAGTCGATGATGGCGTCCAGCTGTTCCGTCGCCACCTCGAAGGCCGAAAGCCCATCGTGTTTGCGGTTCATCGCCTCCACAAGCCATGGACAACCAAAAACCTCTACCGGCGTTTTTTAGCCGAGATGAAGGTTAAGTGACCCACGCTGGCACTGCGCACTGAGCTGCCGACTATTGCCTCTGGCCTCCTAGGCGCAGACCTGAACAACCCACCTCTTGCGAAGGGTTGTCGCCTACACTACTACCACTAATTGAAGAATTGACTTGGTTTCCCATTTTGGTCCCACGAGTTGCTCGGGAAAAGAGGTCCACCACGCCAGAGCCCAGCATGACGCGGTAAGAAACAATTACTGTGGAGAGTGCCCAGGTACCCAACAGGCTCCGTTAAAGGCCTAGCTAATTATTTCACTCCCTGGCCATGCATCCCTTTGGCACGGGTCGCTTAACGCCTTGGGATTAGGGATTAGATACGATGGTCCCGTTGGTCGCACCCACTCACTCTAGCTGATGTCAGAAGGACAACAGTGCCCAGGCTGCACTACCAGCTAAGTACGCAACGCTTAGCTGGCGGTCAATTGTCATCGGAAGACCAGTGGAAGCGTGAGATTGGAACTTGTGAGGACCAGAGCTGTGTAGGTCGCTCCTTCCCAGATGTCAACTCACCATTTCGCAGCCCCAGATATGCATTTCCTGATCCGGATAATTCGACAACTACTCCTGCCAGCCGTCTACTCATCGATGGAACTGCTTTCCTTGGACTAAGCCAGATTAGTTTGATATCAAATTTCCAAAATCACTTCCTCGATTTGGCGTTTGTAAGCGAAAATTTACTTCCTGACTGTACGGTCGATTAGGGGCACCGGATGCCATCGTTCCGCTCGATAGTTATCATCCTGCTCTGGTGACATCTATCGCGAACAGTGATCATGTCAGATTCGATGATAGCTCGAATGCTGACTGTTTGAATTTTTGCAATTTTTTTTCGAACTACTCCGGCGTAAATTATCTCGATTTGACTGGAATGCTTTGAATGACTCGGACATTGACACAGCGGTTGACCGTTTTAACTGTTTCCTCAGTGACTGCGTATTTGCCTCCGTACCGAAGCGCCAACCTCTAAGAAAACCACCATGAACTAACGTTACGCTACGCAGCCTCAAACGGGAACGTGCTAGGACTCTTCGTGCCCTGACTAACCGACGTTGTGCTATCATTAAACGAAATTTCTCAATCGCCAGTAATTGTTATCGCCGCTATAACCAGCATCTTTACAAGCAGTATGTGTGTCGCATGCAGCATAATCTTCGCCGTCATCTCAAGGGATTCTGGTCGTTCGTCAATACAAAGAGGAAAGAAATCGGACTACCATCAAGAGTGTTTCTTGACAACGATGTTGCCTTGAATGCCGAGGACAAATGCAATCTCTTCGCCAAACACTTTTCGACCGTCTTTTCCAATGCTTTGCCATTTCAAGCTGACATCGCAAGAACAGCGAGAGATGTACCCAACAATGTCATTAGCATGGATGTTTTTACCGTTGAAACTGATATGGGTGTCTTTGCGATAAATAGAATAAAATCGTCCTTTTCAGCAGGCCCTAGTGTTATACCATCAGCGGTTCTGAAAAAGTGTTCCGATGTCTTGGCTATCCCTCTGTGCATGCTTTTCAACTTATAACTTATCACTCCGTCAGCAAAAGTTTCCTATTCAATGGAAGTGCTCTACCATGTTTCCGGTGTACAAAAAAGGAGACAAATGCAACGTGAGAAACTACCGAGGCATTGCTTCTCTTGGCGTGGAATCACAAGTGTTCGAGTCACTGATCTACGAAAAACTGTTTGCCTCATGCAAAAACTTCATCAGTTCGTATCAACATGGCTTCTTTCCGGGTCGATCCGTAGAAACGAATCTAATCAGTTTTACATCATATTGTATGGATAATATCCGCAAAAAGCCTCAAGTCGATGCCGTGTATACTGATCTACAAGCAGCATTTGATAAAGTGAATCACGACATACTGATTGCAAAACTTGAAAAAAATGGGATGCTCTACAACATTCTACACCTGGCTTCGATCATATCTAGTGCAACGTCAAGTGACCGTCATCATTGGAGATCATTCATCCCACTGTTTTTCAAACGGCTCCGGAGTCCCCCAAGGAAGCACGCTGGGTCCATTGTTGTTTTCGCTCTTCGTGAATGACGTAACTTTTATCCTGCAGCGTGGAGGCCTGCTGTTGATGTTTGCAGACGATCTCAAATTATACCTCGTTATTCGAAATCTGGCGGACTGCCAAGAATTGCAGAAGCTCTTGGATTTATTCAAATGTTGGTGTGAGCGTAATATGATGGTCCTGGCTGTTTCAAAGTGCTACGTAATAAGCTTTCATCGCACTGCCGAAACCGTGGTTTTCGATTAAAGTATCGCAGGTAAAACTTTACAACGTGTGGATCATGTTAAAGTTCTAGGCGTCGTGTTGGATGACAGGCATACTTTCAGTCGTCATTTTTCAACAACGATCGACAAAGCAAATCGCCAGCTTGGTTTTATTTTTAAAATCTCAAATGAATTCCGCGACCCTTTATGCTACAAAGCCTTATACTGCTCATTGGTATGCTCTCAACTCGCATTTGCTTCTGCTGTCTTGACACCATATCAAGCTGTTTGGAATGCTCGGTTTGAAACTGTGCAACGTAATTTCGTAAGATACGGCCTGCGCCATCTCCCATGGACGGACCCACTGAATTTATCACCGTATGCTGATCGCTGTAGTCTGCTGGGGCTAGATAATCTTGACAAGCGGAGAAACGTGGCCCAAGCCGTTTTCATCGCCAAACACCTGTTATCTGAGTACGACGTGCCAGATTTGTTGGCAAAAATCCCATTGTATGCACCCTCACGATCCCTTCGACCTCGAGATTTGCTCTTCGAAGAAAGGCATAACACCAATTATGCTGCCAATAATAGCTGCTTTGTCGCTATGATCCGCCATTTCAACGTGGTGTCGGACCAATTCGACTTCAAAATCAGTTCATCCGCGTTTCGTCAACGGCTAAACAGATATTTTATCAACAGACCTTTAGTTTTAAGTTTTCATGTAGACGACACAGTCAGATGAATTAAGCAAAATAAATAAAAAAAATAAAATGTAATGAGAAAAATGCTTCAGAAAGGTCAAAATATTGTCCCATTACTTTCATCAATTCACATTATTTTGTTGATTGATGAATATAAAATAATTTATTTTCATAAAGATCCATTTTGACCATTTGCGACATTGTAATTTAAAATGATCATTGCATCAACTTATCAAACAAATACTATTTAAACGCCTGAGGGCAAATTGGCTCTGAAAAGGCTCTCTTTTCATTTGAAAATAATTTGTTTACTTGAGTACTATATTGAAAAAACACAAAATTAAAAAAAATAATCACTCAGATTAGCTACAAAGCAATAAGCATTTTTTTTGGAGTGAGTTTATAGGCCTTGTTATATCTTATCATTTGTCTCTTCGCCGAAACGTGAGCTACCAAATATTTACTAAACTGTTTGAAGTCGATAGGGTTCACAGAACGATTGACTTTGTCCCCGATCGGGAACTTTCACCCAGCTCACTGCTTGATAAGCGTCATTTGCTATTCACGAAACCATGCGTGTTCAATTGTTTGCAGATAAATGGAAAATGAATCATTTCCTCTCCGACACCCCATTGCGATACAAACATTCACCGGTAACATTGAACTTGAACGATTGAGCATTTGCAACGTTCAAAGCTCGAAGCTGCACACAACAGGAAGAGTTCAAAAAAAGATACGAAGGTCTGCGACAATTGAGTCACTTATTCATCCAAATGTTTATTTATTCCAAATATAATCGGTCAACTACACCAGCACGCATCGCGAGTATTGAAGTTGATCCACGACAGAAATCGGTTGACTCTCGCATATATTCCCGGATACTTGGGCCTTGCACATCCAAAACCATAGGACACTACTCCTGCCAGGATGTACTTTTCGGTGCTGGGATCAATAATGTGCATAGGCCCACCACTATCTCCTTGGCAGGAATCTTTGCCGCCTTCGGGAACCCCCGCGCATAGAATACGATCGTTTATTTGGAACTTGAAATATTCACTTTGACTCATACACTCTTCGCTGGACAGTATCGGAACCGCCACCTCCTGAAGCTTCCTGGGGAAGCTGAAGTTGCCCAACTTTCCCCAACCGGTTATGATACCCTGCAATTAAAGAAGTGTTAGAACATGTGATCATCAAATTAATAAATGATTTTGCTAACGTCGAATCCAGCGTAGGTCTCGCCTTCCACCGGCATGCAGACAGGATACAATTGGTCATTTATCGGAACCGTTTCGTTCAGCTTGAGCAACGCTAAATCATTCATGATGAATACAACCGCATTCACAAACCAGTTGGTCATGATATAGGAAACTCGCCGTTCGAAGGATTCCGGAGCAGGGCGTCCACGATCGTACAGCAGGAACTTCACGGAGAACAGACTGCGATCAGTATTGTAAACACAATGGGCTGCCGTCAGAACGTATCGGTCGTTGATCAGAGAACCTCCGCAGATAAACCGATTATTGTAGTACAGAGCTACCATCCAGGGATACCTGTCTTCCTGGGCATTCGTGCCGCCAACTATTCGAGAATCGTTGTTACGTTTTCCGCATGCTGAAATAGCGAGAACATATTATAGTGCAACAATTTGGAATAAGCAAGACAAAATTACTGGATAGAAATTAAGTTGCTTGGTATGCTACGCGGAGAATATACAGGGGTTAGACAAAAGGGTTGAGATAGGCAAAATGTTGCCGAAGTTCATGTTTTATGCTTTGTCCAAAAACAAGAACTAATATGCCGACCAATGATGGCTGTAGATCGAGAATCCATCAAAGCTACGCAGATATATGGCCATTTCCGTAAAAACGGTCCCAGGAACATGATGAAATGATAACAGATCGGAATAATGCAAATATGAGTATCTAACTTCATGGCTTTGCGAGACGATGATTACAGAAACATTTCCAAAATGATAGTGTGCACTGCCACCCTTATAGCAGGTTCCAAGGGCGTTGCCGGAAGAGCCGGTTTTGGCACCATCTGGAATCATGCATATATGGGAATCTAAATTCATGTTTCATCAAGACGATGAATATAGGATCTTTATTTTTGCCTTTCTCGTACAACAAAGTTGTACCAGAAGGCTATAATTTCACTCCAAAAGAAAAATTTTGATAGAAGGCTCGGAGACCCATAGTGTTATATACCAATCGACTCAGCTCGAAAAACTGAGCACATGTCTGACTGTGTGTGTGTGTGTGTAGCCCCGGGAACTTTTTATTGTTAAACACGTTTCATATAGAAGGACTTGACCGATTCGAGTGCAACTAGTTTCATTCGACGGAGAAACTTTCCTAGTTGGACACTATTGTTTTTGTTTGCTAATAACTCATTCGATTTGAATAATATTTCTATTTTTCTTTTAACAAATACGCTGTTTACATGCACACTGTAAGTCATTAATCAATTTAGCCATGACGCAATCCATTACTCTCATAATAATTGCTTAAAAATTACTCAATTATTGAGTAATTTATAAGCAGCGTGATAGAGTTGCATCAAATATTTTAACCGCCAAGATGTAGGCAATTAGCACAACATTTACAACATTAATTCGAATCCAACATATCGAATCGAGAAAGGCATAATCACCACTTGGGGATAAATTTGGGTTTTTTTGGGAAGGTTTACTGGCGGGACTCTTAATAGAGTAGAAACCTCTGCGCCAGGCCTTTGATGATCTCGTTGCATAATTCCTTTCAAAGCAGTTTGCCAGCCGTACACGGAACATGTTGTCCAAGAAGACGCTGTTGCAACTGAATCGGAGGGAATTACGTTCATGGTAATTAGTCAGTGAGTCTATTCGTATTAAACTTCGTAAGATTTCTTAAGTCAGTTTTGTCATTTTATTGTCAATGTCAAAACATGCTGTCAATTTTTTATGTAATGTAGATGCCTATTGTTATTATGGGTGATCAAAATCTATCGAAGCAGTTTTTTCGCCTCGCATGAGGCATGTTGTCTAAAGAAATAATAAAATAATAATGATAAGCATGTTGCCCAATACTTCATCGAAGAAACTGAATCGAGTGTTTTTTTGACGTAGAACTACGTCTGTCTTTTCTATATTGGGGTACACTTTACGATTGCAAAAAATCGAAAAACGTCACGAAAATATGATAGACTTTGACTGTTAATATCTCAGCCGTTTCTCGGTGGATTTTCAATTTTCTTGGAGTATTCGATTAAGGAAAAGTCAACGCTTCATACCCAGTGTACACTGAAGTCGCTTTTTACGCGGTTATTTTTACTGGAATCGCTTTTTATACGATTTTTTTCACTCGAATCTTGGGTTTTCTGTGGTTCATTCAGACATATTTTGGGATTTTCGCGGTTTTTCACGTTGTTTTAATTTACGCGGTCCATATCCTCCGCGTAAAAACCGACTTCAGTGTGTTACAATATTTATGTATGATAATATTTACTATTGAAAACTTGCTAACAACTTAGCTTTCGGTTTCGTTGAATCAGTGAATCGCGTACGTGCATCGCAATTCGCAGGCTTTTTCTCCCATAGCACTACATTCCAACTGAAACTTGGCCTGCTTTTCAACTTAGTTATCTATTAGCATTTCTTTAGTTATAAATTGAAAGCTTTGCATGAGTATGTGACAAAGTCAATGGAAACACTACGTCCATAGTGTTGAGAATGTTTCCCACTAGAAAACATCCTAGATCAAATCAAGAATCTTTCTCGCAATCTCTGGATTCTGCGCCTTTGTTCGCAAGGCTAACAGGAAACTTCAATCCAGCATAGACGTCAAATTAATGCAACTTCCAAGGCTTTTAGCTGGTGCAGTTTGTTTCTGCTGACTTACACGCGCGTTTTCTCTCGAAAGCTTGAGGGCGTTTGACGGCAACTTCTCGCTTACGTTGATGCCAGTAGAGGGGCTCGGAATCTTCTTCGCTGCTGCAGTGGATGCGTTCTGTGAAACTTCGGCTCGTTTTTGCTGATTCCTAGGTGTCTACCGGAGTAAACGCATAGTCCGACGCAACTCACGTGAAGCAATTATAACTTCTTTACTGCGTCTGCTCTGACTTACTCCATAGGATGAGCACCAAACGCCGTTGACAGCCCAGCTTCCACGATTGGCTTTTCTGTAATGAGCCACCGGGGCTTTAGACTGACTTAGTGGCAGGCGCTTAGTCTCTGGTTCCAGTTAACGTTGTTAATGTCCATGTGATTTGTCGCCATTTTATCAATTTGGACGAGAGCTAAAACATGCTCAAAGCATCCCATGAAGTGTAGAGATTCAACTGTTATAAAATTGAATCGTGTCAGTGGTTTTTGAAATTTTGAAAAATTCGTACTGGAAGATGGATTTCCGAGATTTAACGTGGAGAGTAGACTGGTCCAGGAAACAAAAAGTTCAGTTCAATCAAAGTTAATTGCCTATTTCCGTTGATTAAACCACCCGACTTGGACGTTAATTTATTAACAAAAAGTTGTCGAATTCCACGGGGCGCTCCCCAGGATTGTGTCTTTGGGTGAGAAAATCAATCTCTCAAAAGTTCAGCTCAATCGCTTGTTGCATAAGCTGGCGCAATTGATTTGAAGTTTGTATGGGGATTTCAGTCAAAATGTATAGAAAAGTACACCTCCGTCAATCATTCGATCTGGAAATTGGTTCTGATCGCTCGATTGAGCTCAGAATTGCAAAAACGGCTGTTGGTATGCTACAGAACGATTTCACTGAACATTGTATGATGTTCAATCAAAGGTAATTGCCTATTTCCGGGGATTAAACCACCCGACTTGGACGTTAATTTACAATGTTATGAAAACTCATATGTGAATATGTACGTTGTATGATGATAAAATCAACTTTTATATAGTTTTCGGCTGATACGATTCTTTCAATAAATCCAGAAATACACAATTCAGCTCCTAATAAATAGCCGAAAGCTATGTAAAAGTTCATTCAGTCATCGTACAACGTTCTGTGAAATTGTTCTGTAGCATACCAACTGCCCTTTTTGCAAATCTGAGCTCAATCGAGCAATCAGAACCAATTTCCAGATCGAATAAGTGACGGAGGTGTATTTTCTTATACATTTTGACTGAAATCCCCATACAAACTTCAAATCAATTGCGCCAGCTTATGCAACAAGCGATTGAGCTGAAATTTTGAGAGATTGATTTTCTCACCTAAGACACAACCCTGGGGGGTGCCCCGTGGAATTTGACAATTTTTTTTCTCCCCATACTAATCTGGCCAGTCTAGTGGAGACGCTTTATCAGTCAAGGTTGTGCTGAATCACTCTCAAACGATAATTATTGGAATTTTTATTCTTCTCAGGTGTGAAAAGTAGGCGAGTTTTCATCGGCGATAATTTTTCAAATTTTAGAATCGATTGGTAATAAACACGAAATTATCATTTTAATGTAAACCTAAACCTATCTAATACCAATTTAATGTCAACAATGATGTTCAATCGGATGTTTGGCATTGTGTTTGATGTTATAAGTGTTATAGGAAAATGGGTTTAAAAGTAGCATTTACCAATATTTCGAATCAAGATACAATTATCGATCAATTCTCACTCTCTAGCGAGTTTTAATCAATTGATAATCTGGATATGTGAACGCTTGAGAGTGTTGTCCATCCTCGATTATTTGAAAATTCAATTTTTTGTTTGTTTTTGTCTGATGGTCTAAAAATTATATACATAACCAGAATTCGTAATGCTCACTCAACCTCAGGAGCACAGGATAAACAACGAAAGCAGCGATTCATCCTGGGCTTGACAAAGGCTTGCTTTGGTCTCATCGCACAGAAAAGTCGAAAACCTGTACATTACATACAGCTACGTAGTTCAACGTCACCTTTGCGTACAACCTGAATGGGCTGCACCTTTGAGTTTTTTATTAGGCTTAAGATAATATTCAATCTTCGGTTCATAAAAAAGACAAGCTTATTGCTTTTGAAGCAGTTCTCCAGCCGTACAAGGATCATGTCGTCCATATAGACACTGTTGAACTAGTTCAAAAGCTATCATATTTACAAGTTTGATTGATACCTATTGTTTTTTTTTCTCAGTCTTAATTATGTAGATTTGTCTGCACGATGTCATCTTGTCCTTTTTTTTCATTAAATATACTGCCGTTATATGCATACTTGTCCCATGTTTGCTGGGATTCCATATATACATGAGACAGTTATGCGTATAACGGCAGTATAGGTGAATGGAGTTGTCTGTTTTAGTCAGTTAATGTTTTCTACGTAATACCATTCACGTATTTCATCAACCGTACAAGGATCATGTTGTCCACTGAGATACTGTTATATTGATTCGAAAGGTGTTATGTTTAGTTTTCAATATCCCTTGTTCATAATTATGCAGAATGTTTCGTACAATGTCACTTCGTCTTACTCATTATTTTGTTCTTTGTTCTTCCATTTATTTGTCCAATACTAAACTTAAAGTCGTCCAATTGCACTAATATTTCACAAGCTAAATTTCAATTACCGATAACGAAGTAATTTTCATGTCGAGATAGTATATTAAAGTTTTATCACGTCTGATCTGCCTATTCCATCATACACTGATCCCTAACAATGTGTGGGAAACTATCAATAATGAAACCGTTATATAATTGTCTCGTATGGTTGTTAAAAGTTTGGCATTAGTTTCCAACTTTCAACTTTCCCAGGTGCCACTATAAAACTTGTATTCGGTGGGTCATCCCAACATGTCGATGAGTTTAAATACATGGTTTGAAACACATGCTTTTGTAAAAGGAACAAAATTTTCTTACCTTGACTATAGTAGTGTATTAGGTGCCTAAAATTCAAAGCATTTATGTTAACACTAACGAAAACGTGATCATTATCCACTACATTATCATAGTATGTACA
The DNA here is from genome assembly GCF_024139115.2 of Armigeres subalbatus. Classification (NCBI taxonomy): domain Eukaryota; kingdom Metazoa; phylum Arthropoda; class Insecta; order Diptera; family Culicidae; genus Armigeres; species Armigeres subalbatus. Next base: position 112,507,010 of record NC_085139.1, on the reverse strand, counting down.
TGTTATGTGAATAAATACGTAAAACTATTATAGAAAATTGTGAGTGAGAAATGAGTAAGGTACACCGGGGCAAGTGGGACCTAAAAAAACGCTAGTTCAGCAAAATTGTTAACGCATACTTGGAAAACCGGGTATTTCAGAACATTAACCACGGATACATCATTAAATGCTTCCATTGTTGAAGTATAGAGGTGTTGGAAACCATTTATTCAATTACAAAAATATTGGTAGAGCTAGAAATAAATTTACTTTCCGGACCCACTTACCCTTTCAAACGGGGCAAGTGGGACCTATTCTGTTTTCTACTGTCGAACGAAACTATTTTGAGGAATGTAGATATACTGCTCATATTATTACTGAGTACAAGTATTTACAGATCATGGATAGAGATTGGTTACATATCGGACTTTATTTTTGCAACAAGAAAGGGAATAATATGTTAGCAGATATGAAAACAAGACAACATCCGATTTACTGTTTATTTGGCTCTTGTCTTGTTTTCCATTAGCTTACTTTTGTATCAAATGTTTTAGGTGGCAAGGATAATCAAATCTTTATTCACTTTTCGTATAAATAAATATTTCTCTGTTCAGAATACAAATTATTACATAAATCAGTACTTCATAAGAAACGTTTTTATTCAGGCGATGCGCAGTGTTTTTTATTTGTTACTGAACAAAATTGCCAATTTATGTGTTAAGAACTTTATTTATCTAAGAATCTGATGCGAAGTTTGAAAATAACAAAACACAAGACAAATCCTGTTGGCCTATTATAGAATAAATAGATTATTTGCGCTTTAAACGGAAGCCATTGCTCTTCATCATGCGGGAGATAATTTTCAGAATGTAAAAAACACTCTTGGTAATTAACAATACAATACTTTTTAACAACGAAATCAGACTGCATCTGATTCAGACCCATATGATATATGAATGACGAAGTTATTTTTCACTAGACAACCATATAAAAAGTTAAGTTAAAATAGCTTTATTGGAATGTTGTTCAAATATGTCCCACTTGCCCCATGTATGTTAAAAATCAAGGGCAAATGAAAATTGCTGATTTTGGCATTAATTAAAAATTCTAAATCGTTTTCGATGTCACACAATTAGGGGAACGGTTCGCCACTTCATCTCATAGCTCCTATTTCCATCGCATAAAAAAACAAAGCAATGGAAAGGAATTTGGTTTGTTTATTATTTTTGTGATTTTTTTCAACAGTGAGCACGCATGTCGACAAAAAGAAGCAACGAATTTGGTGCCGTATTTCTTTGTTTAGCGATGAGATGGATATATGTACAGTGAGATGGAGATCGGAACAGTTCCCCTATTCAATTGCTCAAAATATTCACTTTTCACATCAAATGATAAATTTAGAAACGACTATTTAGTTTGAAATCCATTGAAATAAAATAAAAGTAATAAATTTTCCCGGTAGTTTAAAGTCACGATCAAGCAATAGCTTTAGTATGGTGCCTTAAATTGTTTTCACTCCAAATATTTTTGTGTCGGGTGAATTCATTGATAGTTCTGCTTCATCTTCCTAGAACATTGTTACCATCAAAAACGTTCATCGATTCATCTGCAGTCATACCCACTTACCCCGTATTTTCACTTGCCCCGGGGTACCTTACTGAGAAATGTAAGTGAGTACTGAGTAGTGAGATGTGTGCAGTAACAAGTGAAAAGTGAGTAGTGGGAAGTGAGAAATGAGAAGTGAATAGTGATTAGTAAGAAGTAGGAGGGAATAGTGAAAAAAGAAGCAAGAGATGAAAAGCGAGATGTCGAGAAGAGAGAAAAGAGTAGTGAGATATAAGACAAAGAAAAAAGAAAGATGGAAGAAAGAAAAAAGAAAAGAAATGGAAGCAAGCAAGCCGAATACAAACCAGAAAGTCAGTCTAATCGTAAGTCTAGAACGAAAGCAAAGAGTGTACACTGAAATACTACTTATGGGAACCCGGTCGAGTCAAGTAGAGTAATAATTCTGCAATGCGCCAAATTACAACAAAACATGCATGTTTTCCATATTTCTGTGAAAGAATTCGTTGAGTACTACTCGTTTACACCATTTTTGGAAAATGGCATATACGTCACTTTTTCAGATTACGACAGAGCTATCGTCTCGGCAGTACCACAATCATTTGATCCAATATTGCAGTCAGCTACAGGAAGTAACAGCATCCTCAACGAAATGCAATCAAGGGAAGCTCATCTTCGAGCACCAAATAAGCTACCAAGAGCTACAATTCAGCAGGAATCAAGCCTCCGAGCTCTACTAGTTTTCGAGAATTAGATTAGAGGTTTTTTGGAGGACCACTTTACGATCCTGAAAGACACCCAATTAACGGTTGCCATACAATCTGACATGATGTGTTAGAGCGGCTGACGTTTTATCGAGCAAGCAAACAAGAGGAAGGGATATGTCGACAGCAATAGTTCATTCAGTTCGTTCAGATCAGCACGGGGGCCATCCTTAGCTGTGCGTTAAGACGCGCGGCTACAAGGCAAGACCATGCTGAGGGTGGTTGGGTTCGGTTTCCGGTGCCGGTCTAGGCAATTATCGGATTGGAAATTGTCTCGACTTCCCTGGGCATAAAAGTATCATCGTGCTAGCCTCATGATATACGAATGCAAAAATGGTAACTTGGCTTAGAAACCTGGCAGTTAATAACTGTGGAAGTGCTAAATGAACACTAAGCTGCAAGGCTGCTCTGTCCCAGTGTGGGGATGTAATGCCAATAAGAAGAAAGAGAAGATCAGCACGTTAGCTGCTAGCATCTACTCATCGACTGTGTAAAATTGTATAGTCGTTACTTTTATTTTCACAGAAATTTCACTCAATTTTCGTTAAAAGCGGAACTTCTCAAAATTTGGAGTAATCCCTCTTTTGACGGAAATTCAGTACAACTTCGATGACAATAAAAACAACGGCTATACAATTTTACTTGGGGCCATCCTAAGATGCGCAGCAAGACCATGCTAACGTGGCTCTGTTTGATTCGGGAATTTTCTGGTGGAAATTTTCTCGACTTACCTGGGCAGTAAAGTATCATCGTGTTAGCTTTATCATGATATACGAATGCAAAAAATGGTAACTTGGCTTAGAAACCTCGCGGTTAACAACTGTGGAAGTGCTGAATGAACACTTCGAGTCGGCAAAGCCCCAGTAGGAAAATGTAATGCCAATAAGAAGAAGACGACAATTTTACTTAGTCACTGATAAGATGAAAATTCGAGTAAGAAATCCAGTACATTCACCACCGCGATTGTTACTACACTCCTCTTTTAAATTCTTAATTGCAAAATTTTTATACAAATTTAAATCTGTATGTTATGATCACCGTTGACTCAAAAATTCATGAATTATGAAAACGTATTTGAAGTAAATCAAAATAAAGTAAACAATGTAATTCAGACATGGTTAAAATAATCCTGCAGCACTTGAAAGAATTATACAGACCAACTAGGATATTCAATAGACGTTTAAAATTTTGTATAAGACAAACTTTCTAAAAGGCATGCAAACAGATTTGACAGATTTGCGTGTAGACAAGGGAATACTAGGCATCTACAAAAAAAAAATGCTGGGAAATTTCTATAATACATTCCGGCCTTGTAATTATACACAGAATTCCCAAAATACGTAAAACAAATGGTAGTATGAAAATTCTTTGGATCTTCAGAAAGGACATAGGAAGGCAAACAAATCCCAATAGGGGGAGATCTCCCAGCGCCAGACACCTCCCAATACCGGACACTTCTTAAAATGACACTTGCAGATTTTCCTCCAACATCTTATGTAGTACAAAAGAAAGCTAGTGAAAAGTCCTGTTTGCAATTAAGTATGTTTAAAATCAACTAGTCACCCTACACATCAACGCAATATTCATTCAATAGTCCATTCATGTAATCAACATACAGTACACATTACACACTCGCAATAGTCACTCACTCTCCCAAACCAAATTGTCCATAGCCAGTATCATACGAACCGCGCGCGCATATAGTTTGTCTGTCCGGTCGTCCGCCAGTGAAAAAGCGAACAATAAAAGCTATGTCCGAATAGTAGCTAGTTTTGATCACAATAAAGGTGTTTCTGTTAAACCAAAGTCGCGTGTGAATTCCGTCTGTCCGTTCCGAAAATACAGTCCACTCCAGTGAATTAACATTTGGTCCTTGGAGCCGGATTTCGGGACCGTTTTGGACCGAAAATTACCAGTGCAGTGAAACTTTATTGTGAACGATAAATGGACTGTCTGTGGACTAAAGTCGCCATCGAAGAGGCGCAGTGAAACACAGTGAATTTGACCAGTGATTGTTTACCGCCATCATCACCATCATCGCCATCGCTGGAACAGCTGTTTTTGTTCCGGACCAGTGAATCGATCAGCGGTGAGCAGCAGCAGCAGCAGGACGACAACGACGAGGATAACAAGGGAAGTACTGTGCATGGGGAGATAGGTTTAATGGTGGGCTTTATGCATGCGAGCCGCCATCGGAGGGAGAAACGGTGGAAAATAAAATTAGATTGCGATCAAGTAATCGATCACTGCATGTGGGTGTTTCATTCCATACGGGAGGTGTAGATTTATTTGCTCTGAGCCTCTGTGTTTTTCATTTGTATCTGTTGGTCTCTGGTCCGCTGGAATCATCCCGTTCGGTGGTTTGCTTGGTTGGATCCCTTCGCCACAGTCAATGGTTGTTGCTTTCTCCCTGTCTTTGTCAACCGCGACGCGTGTGGGACGTTGAGTTGATCGGTTTCGGGTGCGCAGTGGAAGTGAAATAGGGGAAAAGTGAGCAAAGTGCACAATTGAACAGTTTTGACTTTTCGGTAAAACAGTGAAAAACTCTCATAGTTAGGCAAAATGGCGAGTGAATTGCGTGAGCTAGTGAAGCGAGAACGGAACAGTTTAAAAACGTTTGATGCAGTGCGGTTGTTTTTGGAGAAGTTCGACCCAAAGGTGCATGGTGTTCAAGTTGATGTCCGTTTGGAGCGACTGGAGAAGGCGTTCGAAGAATACCACACTGTTCGTCGGAAAATCGAGTTGGTTACCGATAACGTTGCTGCCGACGAAGATGCTGAAGCGCTCGAGAAGAAGGATGCCGAAAATGCGGAAATCATGTTCCAGGCCGAGGAGAATTACTGTACCCTCAAGGCGGCATTAATAAATCACCGTATGCAGAAAGTTCCAAGTTCCGGTCAGCAATCACATTTGAAAGAAGCAAACATCGGTCTCTCTCGAGTCAAGCTTCCAGAAATCCGCTTACCGATATTCAGTGGATCGCTGATGGAATGGGTAACATTCCGGGATACGTTTGGAAGCTTGATCCATAGCAACGTGCAGCTTACGGACATGGATAAGTTTACGTACCTACGGTCATCGCTAAGCGGGGAAGCTTTGCAAGAAATTAATTCCGTGGAAATGTCCGATGCCAATTATGGGGTTGCTTGGGAGCTGCTGGAGAAACGATACGAGAACCGGAAGTTGATAGTTAAGGCGCATCTGGATGCCCTTTTCGCCGTAGAGCCTGTCAGGAAGGAAAGCTACGAATCGTTAAGTCGTCTGGTTAGCGACTTCGATAAGCACCTACTGATGTTGAGCAAGGTGGGAGAAAAAACGGACGGCTGGAGCACTATTCTGGTGCACATGATGTGCTCCCGGCTGGACACAGCAACGCTGCGAATTTGGGAAACGCACCACAACTCAAAAGAGGTTCCTAAATTCGCCAATCTCATCCGCTTCCTGAGAGACCATTGTTCGGTATTGCAATCCGTAGCCCCAGTCAAACCAAAACTTTCACCGATACCTGACAGACGTTCGAGGTCGTCAGTAAGTAACTCTGCAGTCATCCAGTTGTCGAACCAGTGCCCGTTTTGTGAAGAAGGATTCCACTCTGCTTTCCGTTGCGTGAAGTTCCTGAAGCTGTCGGTAGCTGAGCGCAGTGATGCAGTTAGAATAAACAGGCTGTGTTTTAACTGCTTATCCCCGGGACACCAAGTGAGAGATTGCAATAAAGGAGTGTGTCACCACTGCAACCACAAACATCACTCTTTGCTGCACCCGGAATCTCAACCAATATCAGTGCAAAACAAATCCTCCGTCCCACAATCGCGAAGTCAATTTCCATCCAACAACCAGCAACAACCGAACACGCAACTACCATTCCAGAACCAACCAACACAAGCTCAGGCTACACAGCAATCCACCAACTCCCAACCCGTATCACACCCACACAACACTCCACCACTGTCCACCACAAACCTCCCATGCGCAAGTCAGAATACAATTGCCCTTCCCATCAACGCTTCAAGCGTGCAAGAAATTCTCCTGCCTACCGCCGTCGTGTGCGTAGAAGACAGTTTTGGTCATTCTCGACAAGCTCGAGCATTGCTGGATTGTGGCTCACAGTTTTGCTTCATGACGACGAGCTTCGCAAGCCAATTGAATTTCCGCGAGACCCCTGAGCACCTGTCCATCCAGGGAATCGGTGGTTCGGCCGTCGTAGCTAGAAGACTTTTTTTTTTTTTTTTTAACTAATTCTATTTGCTAATTATCTAATACATGCATTCATCTCTTAGACTAGGTGTTCCGTGTTTTCTTAACACTATCATCCTTATTTGCTATGTTACGCTTTTAGTTATTATTAATACATTTCAATTGCCTCTGGCAGTTAGAATTTTTTCCTCTGGTTGAATTGAACCATGTAGGAATTACAATGTTTTCAACTTAAACTAAACTTAACCTATTTTATACTAAGGGTACAAGGAGTTAATCGTTGCAATAGAAGATTGCAACGATTTTTGTCTAAAATTGGAAATTATTTTGTTGGACATATGTTGCAATGTCTCAATATTAGAAATTCTATGAAGTTCATTGGTACTATACCACGGAGGCAACTTCAGAATCATTTTCAGAATTTTATTTTGAATCCTCTGAAGTGCCTTCTTTCTGGTATTGCAGCAACTAGTCCATATTGGCACAGCATACAACATGGCAGGTCTAAAAATTTGTTTGTAAATCAAAAGTTTGTTCTTAAGACAAAGTTTTGATTTTCTGTTTATAAGTGGATATAGACACTTAATATATTTGTTACATTTGGCTTGAAGGCCTTCAATGTGATTTTTAAAAGTTAATTTTTGATCTAGCAGAAGTTCTAAATATTTAGCTTCGCTAGACCAATTAATTGGAACCCCATTCATAGTGACAATATGCCTGCTAGAAGGTTTCAAATAAGAAGCTCTCGGCTTATGTGGGAAAATTATAAGCTGAGTTTTGGAAGCATTCGGGGAAATTTTCCATTTTGCAGGTAAGTGGAGAAAATATCCAAACTTTTTGCAATCTACTACAAATGACACGAAGGCTTCGCCCTTTGGCTGAAAGGCCCGTGTCATCTGCAAACAAAGATTTTGACACCCTGGTGGTAAATCAGGTAAGTCAGAAGTAAAATGTTATACAATATGGGCCCCAGTATGCTGCCTTGGGGACTCCAGCCCTTACAGGTAATCTATAAGATTTAGTATTCTGATAGTTTACCTGCAGTGAGCGATCTGATAAATAATTTTGGATCAGTTTAATGATGTACAGAGGAAAATTAAAATTCATCAATTTTACAATCAAACCTTCATGCCAAACACTGTCAAATGCTTTCTCTATATCAAGAAGAGCAACTCCAGTCGAATATCCTTCAGATTTGTTGAGCCGAATTAAGTTCGTAACTCTTAATAACTGATGAGTGGTTGAATGCCCATGGCGAAAACCAAACTGCTCATCAGCAAAAATAGAATTGTCATTAATATGAACCATCATTCTATTTAAAATAATCTTTTCAAACAGTTTGCTTATTGAAGAAAGCAAACTGATTGGGCGATAACTAGAAGCCTCAGCTGGATTTTCGTCCGGCTTCAAAATTGGAACAACTTTGGCGTTTTTCCATTTATCTGGAAAGTATGCCAATTGAAAACATTTGTTAAATAAATTAACCAAAAAGGATAAAGAGCTCTCAGGAAGTTTTTTGATAAGTATGTAGAAAATACCATCATCACCCGGGGCTTTCATATTTTTAAATTTTCTAGTAATAGATCTCACTTCATCCAAATTAGTTCCCAACGAAGGTTCAAAAACATTATCTTGGTTGAGAATGTCTTCGAAGCTTCGTGTAACCTGATCCTCAATTGGACTAGTGAGACCTAGACTAAAATTATGGGCACTCTCGAACTGCTGAGCAAGTTTTTGAGCCTTTTCGCCATTTGTTAATAAAATTTTATTTCCCTCTTTAAGCGCTGGAATTGGCTTTTGAGGTTTTTAAAGAATTTTTGTTAATTTCCAAAAGGGTTTCGAACTGGGATCCAACTTCGAGACATTATTCTCAAAGTTGGTATTTCTCAGAATAGCGAAACGTTTTTTAATTTCATTTTGCAAATCTCGCCAAATAACTTTCAACGCGGGATCGCGAGTTCTTTGGTATTGCCTTCTTCTCACATTTTAAGACGGATCAGTAGCTGAAGATCGTCGTCAATAATAATGGAGTTGAATTTAATTTCACATTTAGGAATTGCAATGCCTCTGGCTTCGACAATTAAATTTGTCAAAGATACGAGAGCATTATCAATATCACTTTTGGTATCGAGAGGAATATCAACATCAAAATTCCTATCGATATACGTTTTATATAAATCCCAATCAGCTCTATGATAATTAGAAGTAGAGCTGATTGGATTATAAATGGCTTCTTGTGAGATTTAAAATGTCACAGGAAGGTGATCAGAGTCAAAGTCAGCATGAGTTACCAATTGGCCACACAGCTGACTTGAATCCGTTAAAACTAAATCAATTGTAGAAGGATTTCGACTGGAAGAAAAACAAGTTGGTCCATTGGGATATTGAATAGTATAATATCCCGCAGAACAATCTTCAAATAAAATTTTACCATTGGAATTGCTTTGAGCATTATTCCATGAACGGTGTTTGGCATTGAAGTCACCAATTACGAAGAATTTTGATTTGTTGCGAGTCAGAATTTGAAGATCAGCTTTCAACAAATTCTTTTGTTGCCCATTGCATTGAAAAGGCAAGTAGGCTGCAATGAAGGAAAATTGTCCAAAATTTGTTTCAACAGAAACTCCCAAGGTTTCAAAAACTTTGGATTCAAACGAAGAAAATAATTTATGTTTGATACGTCTATTAATGACAATGGCGACCCCACCACAGGCGCTGTCAAGACGATCATTTCTGTAGATAAAATAGTTTGGATCTCTTTTAATGGAGAGTCCTGGTTTTAAATACGTTTCAGTTATAATGGCAATATGCACATTATGAACTGAAAGGAAGTTGAATAATTCATCTTCCTTACCCTTTAGAGAGCGGGCATTCCAATTTAGAACTTTCACACAATTATTTGGATCCATTGAAACGGAGTCCGATAACAATTTGTGTGTGTACTTTATACCAACCTGAACAGCTTCAGGAATGGTATTTGCTTTGAACATTGCATCAATCATGTGATGCAATTGTTCAGTTAAAAATCAAAATCGGAAGCAGTCATGCTACCTGAATCGGCAACATGACCGTTATTTTCCGTTGGGACATGGGTATAAACCTCATTTTGAGAAGAGAAATTTGGTCTACCAGCAGCGATGGTTGCATACGTAGGTACATTGGAAAAATTGGAATTTACTGAAGTGCTTGCTACCCGTTGACGAGCGGTAAAATTTGTTTGTGAATTGTGGTGGGTATGAATTGCTCGACCGGTAACCGGTTTCGAAATTTGAGCGTTTGAAAAATTTCTACCCGTCGAATCTGGGATCCGATTGGAATTTCCCGTCATCAATTTTGCACGGGAATTCAAAACTTTTTTGCGTGAAGGGCATTCCCAGAAATTGGATTTATGATTGTCCCCACAATTTGCGCACTTAAATTTATTGGAATCTTCTCTCACAGGACATGCGTCCTTGGCGTGAGAGGTTCCACCACAAATCATGCATTTAGCATCCATGTGACAATGTTTGGTTCCATGACCCCACTTTTGGCACTTACGGCACTGGGTAGGGTTTTGGAAATTTCCCCCAGGCCTGCGGAAATGTTCCCATGTAACACGGACATGAGACATAATACAGGCCTTTTCCAAACTTTTCATATTTTAACAAAGATGAACTAAATAAAATTCTTGAGAAATGCCCCTCTGGGAAGTACCAGAATGGGATTTCTTTTTCATCTTAATTACTTGGACTGGTGAAAATCCAAGTAATTGAGAAATTTCAATTTTAATCTCATCCAGTGATTTGTCATCACTCATCAGACGACTTTGAACAATCGCTCAGTTTTGTCGTCGTATGTGAAGAATTTATGGCGCTTCTCAGTTAAATAGTGAAGAAGACGTTTGCGATCGTCAAATGATCCCGGCAAAACGCGGCAGTCACCCTTCCTAGCAATCTGAAATGAAACCTTGATCCCCTGAAGGTTATTCAAGATTTCATTCCGAAAGCCAGAAAACTCGGCAACAGATACCACAATTGGCGGAATCCTTTGTTTCTTCGCATGAATCGAATCACCTGGGCTAAAGGTAGATTCGATTTGCTCAATTTCATCATTAATCAAATCGAACTGATTGCTCAGTTCGATAGGAGAAGAAACAATGTCAACATTAGATTTAGAAGGAATATCTGAATTCTCCAGCTTCCTTCTATTTTTTCCGCGCTTGGGCAGGACGGTCTTGAAACCTTGTTTCTTTGAAGGAAGTGGAGAATTCAGAGACTCCCCCTTCCTCTTGTTTTTGTTAATACTCATTGCTGAGCGTGGAGACGTGACCTTCTAAGAGGTTTTTCCCAGAACGGTGTCCCTGCAGGATTACCACCGCTTGTCGGAATTTTACTTCCGCAAACGGGTCCAACGTAAAACGAAGGCACGGGTCCTTGCAAAGATCGTAACGGGATCAGTGGGTACAAATAGCGCTAAGAAGCACCGTTGAAATTAAAATAGCTTCGGGTAGTATTAAAAACTTCCTTCCGCAAAGAGAGAAAGAACCGCACAGCACGAAAGCACGATGCGGTCTGAAGCTAGAAGACTAGTGAAAGCGACCATATCCTCTCGTTTGTCGGAGATACCATCGTACCGCAATGAGATGAGCTTCTACGTTTTGCCACAGTTGACGTCAACATTGCCAGCACACAGAGTAAACATCGGCCAGTGGAAGCTGCCATCCGACATCCCCTTCGCAGATCCACAGTTCCATGAGCCAGGGCCCATCGATCTTATCATCGGTGCGGAGCACTACTTCAATCTACTCACCGAGGGCCGTGAAGCAGGGAGAAGTGGGATTCCTTCGATACAAAACACCGTTTTCGGATGGGTGGTTTCGGGTCGTGTATCCAATCAACCAGTGTTGGTCGAGCAAACAGCTTCGTATCCGTGTGCAACTGCTAACCTTCGAAAACGAACGACAAGATGCTGGAAAAGCTATCGCTCGAATTGTAGTCAACCGATAAAGCATATCTCGGAAGAAGAACAGCACATCCAGAAGGAAATTTCCTTACCACCGAGGAGCTACCACCGAGAAGATCTCCTTCGCGTCAGTGCTTCGGCACGCTTTTGTACTGTGTCGAAACAGTCGTGATCCATGTACCAGTCCCCGCATCTAGTGTCCAGTAGTATCGTCCAGTATCCAGTCAAGCATGTGAATTGTCAGAATGATGTCCTGTTCAGTCCGAACCATTTGTATCAGTCCATGTGTAGTCTTTGCCATGTCTGTGTCAGCAAAGTTTGTCCAAAATACTGTTGCGATCCCATTCTGTCGTCGTAGTAGTAGAAATCCATCGTTTGGCCATCATCCCTTTCAAGATGCACGTTGAAGACCGTCGTCATCGGCGCTGTAGGCGCTCGCGGAGGCCAGGAGGCCTCCGCTTCAGGCAAGTCAATTTATATTTGGGTTAAATAGTTAAAAAAGCACCCTCTCATTTGATAGGGAAATCCAGATAGATGTGGAAGCCTGCCGGCTTCAGACGCTGAGGTCATCCGTTGTATTGTCGAACTCCATCGTATTTTCTCGTGACGCACGCTGCAGATCGTCGCCGAGAGCGCGTCAGCGCACGCGGAGGCCAGGAGGCCTCCGCTTCAGGCAAGTTATTTTTTAATTGGGTTAAATTGTTTAAAAAGCACCCTCTCATCTGATAGGGAATATCCGTCTGTCGTGGGAGCCAAAGGGCTTCCAACCTTGCCGTCAGGATATCGAGGCAACCGGACACTTCATCGGTCGCACCCAGTCCATTCCAGTCCAACTTCCAACAGTTCCGGAGAGAGCTCCAGGATGGTTCCGCTCTGTGATCGAGGCGAATCTGTAGGAGGTAGAAGGTTGTGATGCTCCGATCGGATGGATCGGCGGAGCAATTCCAGCAGTCAGACATTTCAATACATCCGAAAACGTCAATGAGCAGTGGAGCTATTTGTATTTTCTGAGCCCACAACAATATGTTAAAGTGTGTTTTTTTGTGTTAGATTATAAGTAGCAGAAGTTAGTCCAGTAGACTAGTTATTTCAAGGCGGCCGGTATGTTTGCAATTAAGTATGTTTAAAATCAACTAGTCACCCTACACATCAACGCAATATTCATTCAATGGTCCATTCATGTAATCAACATACAGTACACATTACACACTCGCAACAGTCACTCACTCTCCCAAACCAAATTGTCCATAGCCAGTATCATACGAACCGCGCGCGCATATAGTTTGTCTGTCCGGTCGTCCGCCAGTGAAAAAGCGAACAATAAAAGCTATGTCCGAATAGTAGCTAGTTTTGATCACAATAAAGGTGTTTCTGTTAAACCAAAGTCGCGTGTGAATTCCGTCTGTCCGTACCGAAAATACAGTCCACTCCAGTGAGTTAACAAGTCCTTTGCCTGCATGGAATATCAGATTCCCATGTTGTAAACTTTGTACAAAATATGAAATTGAACAACAATTCCAAAAAATGCCATGTTCCGCCGTACTTTAGTGTGTGGGGCGAGACAGCCCTGTTGTATACCACTCTATATTATATGCTGTTTATGCCGTCTTGGTGTTGGTGACGAGTAAGCAGCCAAGCATCGTTCTCTCCAGTCAGAGTCCAACAGTGATCCGAGTAAGGCGATACCTTCACCGAGTGCAATAATGCGCAAAAGGTGATTTCCTGGCGCAGCAGCAAGCAACACATTTGGCGACAGTGGCAGGTTTTACTGCTCATTTTTTGTTAGTATCAAGTTGAATAATGTTAAAACTAATGTGGCTGATAAAAATACTGCGTCATGGAAATCCCCCACTGCGCAATCTCAGAAGAAAAGGTAAATTCCTGAACCAAGAAGGGTGTTTGCTTTTCGCAGTGTTTACGTGGGGACCGGTGCTCCAAATTGAGAGAGACGCGGTTGTGTAAGTAAGTAAAACGGAGAAGATTCGAAATTGTTTGCATGTCTTGAGTACCGCAATGTCGTGTTTGGCCAAAAAAAAGATGAAATGATTGGCGAGTTTTGAGGACTGCAATGGTGAGTTTGGAGGACCGCCAAGAAAAAATGAATTGTTTTGCGAGTTTTGAGGACCGCAATGGCGTGTTTGGAGGACCGCCAAGAAAAGATGAAATGATTGGCGAGTTTTGAGGACCGCAATGGCGAGTTTGGAGGACCGCCAAGAAAAGATGAATTGTTTTGCGAGTTTTGAGGACCGCAATGGCGTGTTTGGAGAACCGCCAAGAAAAGATGAATTGTTTCGCGTGTTTTGAGGACCGCAATGGCGAATTTGAAGGACCGCCAAGTAAAGATGAAAGAAAATGATGAAATAATGTATTGCAAGTTTTGAGGACCGCAATGGCGTGTTTGGAGGACCGCCAAGAAAAGTTGAAATGACTGGCGAGTTTTGAGGACCGCAATAACGTGTTTAGAGGACCGTCAAATAAAGATGGAATGATGTGCGAGTTTTGAGGACCGCAATGGCGTGTTGGGAGCACCGCCTAGTAAAGATGATTTTTTGCGGGTTTTGAGGGCCGCTATGACATGTTGGGAAGACCACCAAGTAGAGATGAAATCATTTGCGTATTTTAAGAATTGCTGTGGCATGTTTGGAGAACCGTCAAGTAAAGATGAAAGAATTTGCGTGTTTTAGTACCGCAATGGCGTGTTTAGTGAACAGCCAAGTAAAGATTAAATGATTTGCGTGTTTTGAAGACCGCCAGGCAAAGTAAAAATGATTAGCGTCGTCGAGTCTATGAGACACTGAAGACGACCACACAGTTGTGGTCGAAATACGTATCTGCAAAGATATCGAAATAATTGGTGGAATTAAATGGAGTTACTTAACTCGTCTTAGACGGTTGATGATTAGCGTGTTTTAAGGACCATAATGGCGTATTGGTATGCTCGCTAAGTGAAGCTTGAATGATTTGCGTGTGAAAGAACTGAAATGTCGTGTTAGGTGGACCGCCAAAAAAAGTTGAGATTTTTTACGTGTTTTAAGAACCGTAATGGCGTGTTGGGAAGACCGCCAAGTAAAGTTGGAATGGTATGCGAGTTATAATGACAGCCAGATAAATTGAATAGCTGAAGGTTTGCGAGTTGGAACACAGCTCAAAACATGTCGTGGGCGATTTGAAAGGTCCGTTCATAGTTGAAATGGTTTGATGACGAAAAACACAATGGTGTGTTAAAAGCTAGAAAACACAAAGCAAGTTTCTGAGGAAACAACAATGGGGCGTTGATCCTTAAGTATCATGCTATGCTTTAACCGAGGTTTTGACAAGGCAAGTAATTTGATCATTTCAGTAAAATTCATTTGACTTGCCAAAGGTTGAACATGTTCAACTTTCTTTTCGTGCAAGTGAGTTGAACGGAGGAGTTTAGACGTTCAAGTCAAGCGACTTTCTCAATTCACTTGCGTAATCTAAGCTTAGTTCAAGATTATCAATGACTTACCTGGTCACGTATCAAATATCTAGTGTACCTCAGCCTAGCAGCCAAAGTACCAGTACCATAAGTACCAAATCGATGTTGGTGATAAAACAAAACACACACTACAATATAATGCATAATAATCTGCCAAATTCAGCTTATTGTAACATGGTTCTACTGAACCACCGAATAAAAAATGCGAATTAAAAAAAACTGAAAAGGCACGTTGTAAGAAAGTAATATTGAAGTTGTGGATGCCGCAATGACGCTTTTGAAGAGCCTTGATTTCAAATTGCAAAATAAAGTAATGTTTAGCAATTGTGATATCCCATCTATGGCTCTGCATTTCAACTTCGTATTCTATAAGCAGTGGCAATCCTACGTTTTTTTTGCTCACAAGGCTAACTGGAGACCCCAACTTGGTGCAGCTAATATCGAATGTTAGGAATAATATTGAATGTATCTCCAACCATGGTGGTTAAATAATACCCAATTCCCTGCCCAGATCTTAATATTGGAGTCCTAATGTTTTGGAAAACTTGCTCGCAAATTTGAAGAAATGGATTATGCTTGAGTTTCAATTCAATGCGAAATCACGATGTTTCGCTCAAAAGCGAATAGAATTAGTCGATGTTCTTGTCTTATGAGAAGAACACTGTATTAACAAAATAGAGCCTGAGCATGATAACCTTACATGTCGTAGTTGCTACTCCGAGTTTTACCAGAACAATCGCAATTGCATAGAGAGCCAATGGCTAGGGCATGGGATTTGCACTGAGCACCTCAATGTGCTCAGTTCAAAAGCTCTAGGGGGGTTAACAAACGGCGCTGGCCACGTCCTTTCGGGCTACCGTAGATGTAAAGGTATTGATAAAAGATGCAGTCACTCCGCCACATTGTAAACCAAGAACACTTCTGCACTCGCCACGAGAATATTATTGGAATCTAGGGGATAGGTTCTATGGAAGAGGCTCATCTTGATTAACAGGTTGTAATATATGCCAAAACGAGCTTTCTTTCGCTCTTTTCGTTTTCTAACAGTTACGGCTAGAATTAGTCAAGTTGTAGATAAAGAATAGAATATGGAACCGGTATTCAGTCTATTTCTAATCTTAACGATTGCTAAAACATGAGAAATATATGGAGAGACAAAAGTAGGAGAATTGAACTTGGGATTGATCCCACGACCAGCTGCGTATGAGGCAAAAGTAATTATCATATGATTACTAGAAATACTACAATAAGAGATCGGCGAAGACGCCATCTTGTTTCCAATCGAACCGTCAAAAGCGGTTCCATTTCGACTTGTTTACTTTTTGCATCCATAAGAAGCAAGCAAAAAGTTCAAGTGCTGCCAGTATCATTTTCTCGATTTCATGCATTTTCATACGTTGCCATTTCGACAGTTTTTCACTCCGCCGGTCTCTGGTTATAGGGTTGCTAATGATTACCTTCCCTTACATGTTATGAGCACACTACAGAATAGAATACTAAAAATAAATCTGTATCGTTTTGTTATGTTCGTTTGCTATGGCATTTAATGCACGAATGTGAACTTTCGGATAAACTAACAAGATTAGTTAAGGCGACATTTGGAAAGGGGAAAAACGAGTATTTCAAATTACACGAACGCTTTCGATCCTTTCGAAAACATTCAGAGAGTTACGCTTTGGTATGGAATAACTCTATTAGTATGATTCGTATAAGGACCGTTTAGCAATGTCGGAATTGGTGCTTTGACACGGAACGACAAGATAGAGAAAACCTGATACAGTCATGACCACCTGGAAAACGATGAACATGACAGGAAAAGACATAAAAGAAGACAATGTAGCTGCACCATGAGTTTGCATAGATGGTGATGCCAGTCTTTTCTTGAGATGTATTTATCATTCAGATACAGTTTCAATAAAAAAGAATTTGATATTTCGCTAGCTCTGATGCTCCCTAAAATTTCGTGTCAAATTTGATCTGCACTCAGAATATGGCACATATAGTGATGTCGATCACTATTTTTAAAGAATGTGCGTGTGATTGAATAACGAAAAAAAAAAGAGCGGATAATAAATGAAGAATTTGCTTATCTGCTATATGTGGCCAATAATTTTGCTTGTGTAAGGAATGAAGGCTTTTGAACGAATGCGAAGATGCACAAGATAGTGGTGCACTGCTCTCGTGTTTTTTTCGAAGCGAGATAGCTGGTGTTTATACCATCATAGCATGCAAGATATAGGCTAGAAACCCAACTTCGGACGAATTGCGTTAGATTCTCATAAAATTGCACTAAAAAATGCATAATTTAGTTTGACAGATCAAACTCCGAGAGAAAGTTCGTTTCAGAAGAAGTTCGGAGCTGAAACTAGGGCGGTTATTGTGTTCGCGTATTTTGTTTGACTGCAGATCTACGGAATCAATACCAGCGACGACAGATCCAGTCAATTTATTTGTTTCGCGGGTGACATGGACATTGTCGGCTGAACATTTGCAAAAGTGACAGAACTGTACACCTACCTGAAACGTGAAGCAACAAAACTTGGACTGGTGGTGAATGCATCGTAAAAATACATGCTTGTGGGCGGAACCGAGTGCGACAGGGCCCGCCTGGGAAGCAGTGTTAAGATAGACGGGGATACCTTCGAGGTGGTCTAGGTATTCGTCCAGCTTGGATCCTTGCTAACGGCTGATAACAATGTTAGTCGTGAAATACGAAGGCGTATCATCTGTGGAAGTCGGGCCTAATACGGGCTCCAGGAGAAACTGCGGTCAAAAAATATTCACCACCGCACCACCATGTGACATGGACAAGACGCTGATAAGACCGGTAGTCCTCTACGGATATGAAACATGGATAATGCTCGAGGAGGACTTGCAAGTACTCGGATTATTCGAGAGACGGGTGCTTAGGACCATCTTTGACGGTGTGCAAGAAGACGTTGTGTGGCGGCGAAGAATGAACCACGAGCTCGCCCAGCTCTACGGCGAAACCAGTATACCAGGATATATCCAGAAGGTAGCTAAAGCCGCAAGGGTATGATGGCAGGAACCCTGCAAATATGGTGTTCGCTTCCGATCCGGCAGGAATGAGACGGCGTAGAGCACAGCGGGCGAGGTAGGCAGACCAGGTGCAGGCCTCAAACCGTGTATTGTAGCGTTCAAATTGTTGATTCAGTGTTGTCTGTTCTGAACATTTTAACTGAATAAATGAAATGAATGAACCAGCGACGAAATTCGGAGACGCATCTGTAGGGATTGAGACGGGTATGGTAAATGACATAAACCGAATAAAGGGCATATATATTAGCCATTAACATTAGCCCTAGATGGGAAAGTGACAGATGAGAGAGTGGAACATTTGGTAAGAGGTCGTTGAGTTGATGTGCTTCGCTCAGCAGCTGGAGATTGACGTGCCAAAATTGTAGTAGAAAATCGTACTTACAACCACCTACAAAGTGCGATGGCCCTCTATGGGTTGAAGACCAGGAAGACCAACGTACAGATTGAATCTTGGCGCATATGAATGAGGTGAATGAACAGCCGTTGGAGGAAACTTCATCTATTCAAACCGGAAGTATCTGTTCGTTGCCTGAATATGAGACAATATTCCGTAGAAAATGGTTTTCGATTTCCTTGGCCTTTTGAAATGAAAGCCTTCGGCAAATAAATCTTTGTAGTGGTATTTTTACCGAGTGTTTAATTAAATATAAGCTCAATAATACATTTACAATAAAAGAGAAAACCAAGGACAAGTTATAATTGCAAGAGACTAATAAAAAAAAAGCCGGAGAGAAAGGGGGATGTGTGGGGCGAGACAGCCCTGTTGTATACCACTCTATATTATATGCTGTTTATGCCGTCTTGGTGTTGGTGACGAGTAAGCAGCCAAGCATCGTTCTCTCCAGTCAGAGTCCAACAGTGATCCGAGTAAAGCGATACCTTCACCGAGTGCAATAATGCGCAATGGGTGATTTCCTGGCGCAGCAGCAAGCAACACATTTAGAAAGTTTGAATCAATAATATTAAAATCAATTGAATGCATTCTAATTATGTTTATGTGGAGATAGTCATAATTAGCCATATTTTAAATAACGATCACGATTTTGGCACAGCAGAGTGCGATTGAATTCGCATTCTATACCGTCCCGCCCAGCCCGTTACTGGGGGGCATGGAGTGCGATCCTCTCGTTTAATAAACAATGTGCACTCGCTTGACTGTGGATATACAACAGTAAAGCACATGTGGAGATTGGGCAAATCAAGCATCCGAAAGATATTCAATTTGCAAAAAAGAGAGCTAACCGCGGTGGAGGTTGGTACTCGGATTCTGATGGCTTTTCCGCAAACGTGACCTTAAGTGGTCTTGTTGTGTAGGGGTTATCACGCTTATCTAGAGAGTAGGAGGTTGAGGGTTCGAGTCCCTCCAAGACACGTGGATTCTTTTTCGCAAATTTCATATCAATTTGTCCATTTCGAAACATATGCTGTGCATATGCACAGCCAAGACATTTAACAAAAAAAATGGTTCTCGTACGGCCGAGTTGCCGAATAATATGCAATTAATTGATCACGATTTGTTAGATATATAATTAGACTATGGTGCAAAATCAATTTCTGTATGCGGTAGCTGTCCCCCGGGTCCGGACAGTTAGATCAAATAGACAGTTGATCAAATAGCCCATCTTCACACCTGTTTTGTTACACTTACTTTAATTCTATTATTTCTTCTTACTAAGATATCAGAAAGCCACAGAACTGCTTATTTTCCAAAAATTGAATATGTTATTGAAAAAGGTAAGTAGGATGTGAGAAATTGAGCTGAGAGTCAAATAAGCACATTTTAATATCTACAACTTATAGCAAATGAAAAATATTACTATTCTAAATGATGTCTGCATTCATGTAACAGGAACTTGGTTATATTTGAACATCATGCAATAGTGTCCGGTACTTGGAGACACTTTTCTGAACCGTGAATTTTTTCACCAAAATTCATCATCAAAATACATCGTCGATAAACGTGTTCAAATGATCAAATATATTTAGTACTAGTTGACCCGGCAGACGTTGTCCTGCATAGTAGGCGAGAATGTGCATTCCGAACTGCCCATACAAAGTTCGCATAGGAATCACAATTTTAGGTTCTCACGGTTTGCTCAACTTTACTCGTAATTTTCGCATTAGGAAATATCATATAAACCCGTCGGAAACTATAACGAATGTTTCTGCTGAAGAAATGAAAAACATCCATCCAGCCGTTTTCGAGTTATGCGGATACGAACACAGACCATTTCATTTTTATATATAAGAAGATGTATCATTTATGATCTTGTATGTATACCATGTAAACATATTCCAGATAATTAAAGAGTTCTTTGTTAAATATCTTATGTGTCCAGCACTGGTGGAGCTCCCCGTAATGCTCAACATCGTCTCAATACTTAGTTGACTCAATATTGTGCATTTAGACCAAAACTGTTTATATGACGCTGATGAACTGGCAGCAAGGCCCACTTCCGACGAGATTCACACGGAAAAATAAAATAAATATGCGGCACTGCACGGTGTTATCTGTCACAAAATCGAGCTTGTTTTGTCGCTGACAACGTCGCTGGCACCAAATTGAGGTTCGGAAATCGATTTCCACACTTCCGAACGCTCTTCCGTCAATGTTTTGGTAGCAAATTCAAATTTTGTTCTTACGTTCATGATGTCGGAAGTAAGTTCGGAAGTAAAACATCGGAAGTCGGAATACAATTTAGTGCTGGCGACACAATACAATAAAGAAAATTAGGCGCTTGAAAAAGTTTACTGTTAAAATTTAACTCCTCTAACAAAGTAGAATCCTGGAATGACTACAACAGACCGAAACGTTGGACAGAATTAAATAACAGTGTTTTGATTTTGTCAAGACTGATATGTTATCTCCGAAACATTAACTACAGTCGAAAAAATAATAGCAAATGTAAGCCTAGGATGGTATGGGTGCTGCCAAAATAAATCTTACCCCTAAATATATTGCGGTTTTAATCGTTATTTTCTAAAGTGAAAACATCATACTTACAACATATTGGACAATTCCTCGGCTCAGTGCGATACGCAAATACACTAACAATTGGTAAACGCACTACATTCGTCAACCAAGTCCACCAATCCATATTTATCAAGGGAGCCTTCAAAGCCTCACTCTCCTGTTTTCCGATGTTTGAAACGTTTCTAGGGCTCTCATCTATCTCCTTCGAAGTTTTGCAACGGTTTATAAAATAAAAAGAAACTTTAATTAGCATCTTCTTGCACAACTCACTAACTCCGATATTTACATTTTGTCGTGCTTCATCTTCCGCATACGGTTGCAACATTCCACCGGATACTACCGGTAATTCAGCTAGCCAACAACTCCTTAACGCCAGGAGCGACAGAATAAGCACCAGATTTCTTTCCGAAGCCATTATTGGGTTGGAGACGCGTGGACACACCGACCGGTCAGCTATTGCACTTGAACTAAACGGCCCTTGTGACTTATCAAAACCTTCTCCATTTCACCAGCTTCGACTGCTGCCGTCGTCGTTGTCGTAGTGGTCATTGTGTCGTGTCGTCCATCATCGATAGGTCCCCACGAAGACGAACATGCCTGGTGCGGAAAAAGCGCATGAGAGCTCCCCACGCACGATTTGGCCTGAAAGTAAAAGTGCTGTCTGCTCGTTTAGCTTACCCCCGAACCGTTTCGCCTCCCAAGGTATAGATAATTCCTATGTGTGTAAAAAGCGGTGAGCAAATAAATGGAGAAGCGACCAATGTGGTCATTTGGGTAAAAAAACATGCGCTTTGTCATTTGTATCGTAAAGGTGAACATAGTAAGACACATAGAGGGCCATGTGACCTTTCGTCGGAAGATTTATTGTTGAAAGTAATTTGCTTGAATCGTACGTAAAACAAACAGTGTGAGCATCAGCATCGCCACAACATAAGAATTGCAAAATCTGTTTCTTTTCTACTGTAATATTGAGTTCCCCGACTTCAAATCGTTCACGAGTTATTTATTTTCCCAAACAGATATTACTGTATGAAAATCAAGTTTAGCTTTGCTCAAATACACAGACGCATTGTTTGCGTAAAACACAACTATTTACTAAAAAGGCACCATAACTGAATTGAATAATATTCACGTATATGATCCAATTAGTACATTATCCAACTTTTCAGAGAGATCTTTTATATATTAATAGACTAATGTTTGAACTTAAATATGCATGTATACGTTATTTTTAATTGTATTTTGTAATTTCAGTGGACGTAGATTTACCGTTTAAATGCAATTCTCTGAGTAAACAAAATCCTTTCATCTGATCCCACCGTATTATCACGTCGCAAACTATCTTTCTTTCAAGATACCTATTTTCAGTGTGCAGTAGTGCGTGTCATGGGGTGGCGTTTCATCATGACACAGCAACATACTCTTCCTTACGCTACTGACCGGCAGCCTATAGATGAAATATCTGTACATCATCAATCGCAATTAGCATTTAATCTGGACAGGAGAATGTGGACGGATGAGGCTGCGATTAACATGAGTAGAGCATTAAACAGCTGGTATGCAAGCAAACAGGACGCCATCACATCGTAGCATAGGTTGGTTGCTGCTGTTTTGCCGGTTCCGAAAGGAAAGTGCAGATGATTAAGTAGTTTACCTCTTGGTCGTTGGTGCTACCGGTTTTAAGCTAGATGCAAAAAAGGGTCAGCAGCTAGGAGAGGCTCCAAACGAGCGATGCCTTTGTGGGAAATATGGGACTTTGCAGAATTGCAAAACTTTCAAAATTACATACAAGTACTGAACAATATTTATCTTTTGTACAAAACTCCAACGAAATTAATATTCCTGTTATTTTTCTATACATAATTGGTTGACATATTATGTACATTCATATGATATACATATATGAATTATGACAAAACATTTCCGAATTGTTATTATGGGGCAACGAGGACTATGTCCAAGGGTTTGACGACCCCTCCCCTGGCCAATGTAAGTTGTGGGGTTTGCCTAAGATGTGGTGGAGTTTGACGGTTGGCTTCACTAAATCAACCATGTGCCGCATTAAACCATGCCCTTGCGTTGGACAGTAAGCAGACCTGACACGAAGGAAGATCCAGGACGATGGGAAGTAGCAGAGATGAAGACACTGAATCAAATTAATCGGAAGGTGCTTGAAAAATGGAGCACCCATTTGTTTGAGATCGAAGCCTGGGGCCTTCATGTTTTTCGATGATATGATTTAGGTCGTCAATCCTCCAGCTGAGATCTCCAACTTTTCAATGAAGTCAGATGCATGTTGTTAGCATGCTCGTTAACGGATGCTTCGTGTGGACTGACGATGTCATGTCTAAGGTTGTGCGCGTTGACGAAGGTACTACCTATTTCAGCAACTTCTATGCAGGAGTTAAGCGATCTGTTTTGCCATTGCACGTCGGGAAATTAGGAGGAAAAAATCATTTTCACCTTAAAGATGATATTTTAGGAACAAAGTGCCTTCAGCAAAGTCAAAGCTTATTATTTATACTTTATTGTGCAATGAGTGTTAATCGCGGCCCAATACGTTACTGCCTACCAGTGACATTATACAGACGAATAAAATCCTTGGTTAGTGTATTATTAGTTAGGGTGTTGTTTATCTGTCGTCCCATTGGAGCATGTACATTAATGGCCGAATTAACCGAGTGGGAGAATCCGGGCTCAGGATCGTGTAGTGGCCCTCCTCCGTTTCGTTGCTCTAGTTGATGCCGTTTTGATTGCCGCGAGTTCCCCAGGTTTGATGTTTAGCATTCAGGACGCCGGAAATTATGTATTGACCTTGCATCTGCATTATACTGGGGTCGCTTTTTACGCGGACTACCTCCATTTTTACATTTTTTAAACACCGACTGATTTTTTTTCTATTTTTGAGGAGTTTACCCTAACACATAGCCTACCAAATACCCTAGCAAATTTCCTAACACAAAACGCATAAAAAACGAACCCAGTGTAGTTTGACGATGTCCTCCGAAGGGCGGCCGATGAACCATCGCCGGCTGTGGCTTGAGTTAGGCAGTAGGCCGCGATGAGCGTAGTTGTGCCAACAGAAGTAGTAACTTTGACACCGATGGCCTCGATGACACTAGGCTGGAAGATTGGCAGCAAGCAACAGTGTTGATGTTGTAGCGAAGAGCAATGATAACAATAGGGTGGCCCGGAGGTGTGACCATCACTCTTCGCTCTTTGGTGGCTCTCGGTGATTGAGATCACATTTAAAAATAAAACAAAAATAAACTTCGGAGAAAGCGTGGGCTCTCAGCTTTCGTATTCCTGCTACACAGGACTTGGTCGCACATCTCCATGCATGGGTGGGACTTATTTCCGGGTTGGGGTGCCCCGAAAGTCAAGCCGGATCTAGATCTGGTGGTACAGTCCTCCATCTTTGAGGAAACAGATGAGGACAGATAGACTAGCGATATCGTCAGCTAGGGCATCTCGTATGTTTGTCGGTATTCCATAGCTGAAGCGAGGAATGTTAAACTTTGGACATCAGCAGATCACATGTTCCACTGAGTTTTGTACTCCGCAGATGTCACAACCGGTACGGAAGGGCCTTCAGTCGAAATTATGTAAGAATCGGACGCGGCCGGTGCGGAGGCAGGAGATTACTCGCTGGTCCTTAAGACTGGGCATGTCGTTCCAGGGTGCCGTGGATCCCTTGACCTTTCGCAATTGCATGGTTCTGGAAGCGCCCCAATCCTGGCTGACGATCTTTTTGATCCAGGCATTAACGTCAGCCAAGGGAACCGATGTTGTGAAACGCCGGCCTTGGTAGCCGGCTCTAGCCAGAATGTTCGCAGTGACGTAGCCTGGCACCCCGCAGTGCCCGGGAATCCAGGCGAAGTTTGTCGATTGTTGTTCACCAGCGAGGATGCCTTGGATCCATGGATGTTTCTGGTTGTTACGATTCTAGCGCAGCGATGTCACTAGCGGAATCAATCTGAACTAGGACTGATTTGTCGAAGGGGTTTCCACCGAGAAGACGTTGCATTGTGCAAGAAAGCTGTCCGAGACCGTTAACGCCTAAGCCGACCCCTTCTCTCGAAAGGGAACCATCAGTGTATCGATGTACATGGTCCCTAAACTTAGTGTTTAGCAACTAGGCGACCGATCTTCGAAAAGCTTCCGTGTTGTCCCCTCTTTTAAGGTGGCACGGGCACGGGAAGCACGAACAATCATCAAACCGTCATAATTTTCATCACTGAATGCTTTTATTTTTCTACAACAAATATGATTTTGAAAAAGTATCAGCGGCACGTGCTTACTCGCAATATACATGCTGATACATTTACAGTTACATCAAACAACTAAAAACCGAAATACGTCGCACCAA
The DNA here is from genome assembly GCF_024139115.2 of Armigeres subalbatus. Classification (NCBI taxonomy): domain Eukaryota; kingdom Metazoa; phylum Arthropoda; class Insecta; order Diptera; family Culicidae; genus Armigeres; species Armigeres subalbatus. Next base: position 112,481,706 of record NC_085139.1, on the reverse strand, counting down.
AGTTGCGAGGTGATAATGCTAGAAAGAGATGAAAGATAGGAAAAATAACACGGCGTTTAGTGCTTCCCCGAGTCACCTTAAAGCGCCTCGCAATGGAACTATTTATGTTGGCTGTGGAGGAGTGCCAGCTCCTCGCTCCATGCCAATGGACCGTAGCCAACGGGGGGAGATTGACGCCGGCCATCATGTGCATGATCCGATCCCCTTGAACAAGAAGAGGGTTCCTATGGTTTCCGGGTGTGGCGGAAGCGTATGTGGCGGCTTTTAGGCAAATAGCCACTTCCACTCAATGGCGAAATGGGAGGACACCTGCTTCGGCGCAGGCAGCCTCAGCGGGTGTGGAAGGAAGAAGTCTGGAATCTAGAATGTTGACAACAATGTTGACGTGCTACACAAGTCAGTTCTAGTCCGTACAGCCGTCTGCTGTCAATCAGCGCTTGGCCAATACGATACAGAGTGGCCCTGTTGCTCGTCCTATGCGGTTTTGATAATGTTTTAACAAGGTTGATTCTTGATTTGACCGAATGCTTGGAAATGAGGGACGAAGGTCAGTCCTCGGTCGATGGAGACTCCGAGGACCTTGACGAGTTTCCGGTACGCGTTCGCGCCGGAGTGTCTCTGACTACCACAGTCTCCACTGGGGAGGTTCTGGAGGCTGAATTGCCGGAAGGACCGGCGGGTGAGGAAGTTGTGCACAAAAGCTAGGATGGTACCAGTGCAACCCCAGTCCATCAGCTGCTTGAGCACTAGTGGGGTCCAAGTGCGGTTAAACGCCATCGAAATATCCAGGGCAACCAGATCGGCGTGTTTCCTTGGTCAAAGGTGCTTTGGAGTACGTCTCCTAATCCGGCAAAGTACGAACTAGCCCCATACCCCGGTTGAAAGGCGTGTTGGCGAAAACCAAGTCGTCCGTAAAACTCAAGCTTTTCACGCAGCCGACGGTCGACCAACCTCTCAACACAGGAGGTCAGCGAGATAGACCGGTAATCAGCGGTGTCACGGGAGGAGATACTGTTTTTAGGTATCGAAATAACGTGGCTGAGGGGCCACTCGTCGGGAAAAGTTTGATTGTTCCAGGCTTGATTCACCAGATCAAGGAATACTATTTTGGCGCCTGGCGGTAGGGGGAAGGGAAAAGGGTTAGTTTATTGGGGAACTTAGCAAATCCAACGGGACTCGAAAGTTTTGCAGCGTCAGAGCCCTGGTGGCTATGAGCCTTTGAAAATCGGCTGGGTAGCCGCTTACTGATGCAAGTGATACAAAGTACTCCCCGAGTGCATTGGCCGCATCCGGTGGATCGTAAATAGTACGGTCTTGCGAGTCGATGTGGATGGGAGAAGATCTACCCTTGCCACTAAGCGCATTGACTTTCCCCCATAGTTCGGCGGTGGATTGAGTCGAATTGGTGGAGTCAAGGAAGTCTTCCCACTCCATCTTTTTAGCGTCTTGGATGGCCGTTTGACTTGCAGGGGTTTGATTGTTCTGCGTGACTACGGTGTAGGACCCTTACGCTCTTTTCTTCTGCTGCAGGATTCATCTGGTCTCCGGGTAAGTGCAACAGTAGTCGATTTTGATTCGCTGAACGTTGTTCTCAGCTCTATAGCTAGGACAGGCCCGGCTAGAAATGCCGTGCTGATTGCTGTTACACTTACTACAGAGTTTTGGGAGGTCGCACCTCCGGTCCTCGGTGATAGGGAGGGTTCCCGAGCAATTCCCACAGATGCAGTTGGTGGCCTTACAGCGGACTTAGGTGAGGCACCAACAGCCAAAGCATTGCATCGGAGGCTGTGTGACAGTTCCTGGGAGAAATGATTCCTGAGCCCAATGTGAGATAAGTCGGTGTTACCTGCCACACTGGTCGAGTCCGACACTCCAGTACACTCCCGTATAGTAGTTTGGCAACTACTAGGCACGTGTCCTGGGTTTTCCGTAAATGCATCCTCTCTTGTAATACTCCACTGGTTAGCCGGTTGAATTCCATGATGTGGAGGTCCGAAATGGTAACGTTCACCTCTGGTTTTAGGTGCGTTTCTGTAATAAACGCCGCGTCTATTTTTTTCTGCTCAAGGGAATTTTTCAGCTCGATTGTTTTGTTTTTCAATTATGAACATGCCAAGAGTGAAGACCTAGTTGAAGCGGGGTTCGTACACAGAGCCAAAAAAAGTTGGGATTTCTACATTTTCTACTTTTTATTTCAAGAGTAAGGAAAAATTGGTAATTTTGAGTGCTAAAATGTTTGAATTAAATGCAAAATGTTTAATCTGAGTGCTTTTATTCCAGTGTAAAATTGTGATTTTCACAGTGAAAACAATCAAAACAAAATTTGTAAAACTAATCAAAGTTACTTTCATTTTAAATCTTTCTGGCAACCATGACAACAACAAAAAAATTAACTGGCAGCCCATGACAATCTGTCAAAACAGAAAGTTGGGAAAAATTTTTGTTTCAAGTTTCACCCGGCCGCTCTTTTGTGCCTCTACGTGTCTTCCGGGTCTTTTCCTTTAAATTGGTTGGTGAATTAGTTATTTTTTAGTGAGCCCGTCGCAATGGTGGATACGAATGAAAACCCCGTAAGTATATGATACCATAACCGACTGTGAAGAGAAGTTTCTCGACTCAGAATGGTGACGTGAGAAAAGAATCCTCCGCGTCCGTCTTGCGAAATTTGAAACGGTGAATAATTGTTTAAATTTGTTTCCGTTGTTTTCAGAATAAGTTTAACACCTCGTCGTACATGAAAGAACCGGGTTATGATGCTACGTTAAAAACGGACGGTAAGCGGTTCGATTTTCTGCTGATGCAGACGGAAATCTTTCCCACTTCATGCTAGGGTAACGGTACCAATAGTGGAGGTATTAGTAGATCCACAAAAGAAAATATTTTTTAAAAATTGATAATTATGGGAAATTTAAAGCTTTAATATCTTATTCAATAGAAAAACTAATAAATTTGCTAACAAAAATGAGATAGATGTCATTTAACATCAACAATTAGGGATCGTTCAAAAATTACGTCCATCGTTTTTCGGCATTTTCAACCCCCCTCCCCCCCTCCTGTCACAAACTGTCACAAATAATTGACCCCCCCCCTCCCCCTGTACGTACATGTCTCATTTATATTTTAGCGATTACTGTGGTTTATCTTTTTCGTATACACTATTTTCACAATAACATAGTGAGTTATGTCCCTTACTAACAGTTTGAATGTTTTTAAAATGCAAGTTGTTTCTAAAATGCTTTCAGTATTTTTTTCTTGTGAACGGACGTCACATAAGACGAACCCCCCTCCCTCCCCCTGTCACAAACTGTCACAAAACTCTGACCCCCCTCCCCCCCTCAAACCTTGGACGTAATTTTTGAACGGCCCCTTACCAAATATTGCTTGCGCTACTATGGGTACACTGTTCCTTTAGTGGCGGTAAAAATTAATTTTGGTTCCCATAGTGGCGCTATCCATTGGTTTCTTATGAGACTCGCCACTATTGGTACAGTTGCACCACTATAGGTGCAAGGCTGGGACGGGACTTGCAAAGAGGAAAAAATGTAACTTCATCTGCAACCAGCAAGCGCTGTCACGAATTGTCAGATGCAACCAGCACCTTTTTGTGTGAAAGTATTGGTATCCCTCAAAAAGTATTCCGAATGATTTTGTTTTACGAGTACTTTTTCACTTTGAAAAGTATTCTAGAATAGCCGGACAGCTTAATATTGCACAGTTATGAATACGTGTTTTATTCCCGATAGGAAAATCTTTATAAAAATAAGTTTACAAATCCGTAAATCACAAACACTTTTATTGCGCTCAGAAGATTCTACCAGGGATTTAGGTGAAACACTCAAGGAAACAGTTGAGAATCGATGATCAACTGTGATGAAAAGAAGAACAAGTGTCAAAACAAGGAAAAAGAAGCCGTCTTTGCAGGTCTCGTCTCAGGTGCAAGGGAGTCAATTTTGATAAGGAAAATCATTGTTTTCAATAGTTTTTCAAGAGAAATCTTAAGATAAGTTGCATTTAACAGGATATTTAAAGCACGACGAATCATCTGAAACCATCCTAACGTGTATGAATATGATAAATCTCATTAAAACCCCACTACCTCCACTATTGGTGCTACCTCCACTAAGGGTACGGTTACCCTATCGGCCCCGCCAAAGTTATATAATCGAGCAGTCCACCAGCCAAGGCGAAGGGCAAACCGAAGGAGGAGGCGAGGGAGAAGGGAGAAAAGCAACATGCCGCGAGCACATTTGGCGACCCTGGAAAGTGAGTATTTTTGATTTGGGGCCATCCAGAAACCACGTGGTCATATTTTTGAAGATTTTCAACCCCCCTCCCCCCATGTGGTCTATCGTGGTCATTTGGCAGACCCCCCTCCCCCCTCTTTGACCACGTGGTTTTTTTCAAGTACAAAAAATTAAAAAAAAACTTAATTAACTAAAACATATGGTTAATCCGATCAATTTTGAAGATGGACAATTTCAACTGATTCAAAATCAAACTAAACCCAGCATGGAAATTATAAATTTTCGAACATTTTGATGATGTTATCATGTTGTAAAGTGTATCAGGTATTGGGATATCTAGAACTCGCAATGTAATTTGTAATGGTTTAGAAATGTTCCAAAATATCCCCATATTTTAATTTTTTTAAATTTCTTTATTGATGATTTTTTTAAACCTAATTATGAAGTTCATCACTGAATATCCCTATAGATTCCTAAGAGTATTTGGGACCTTCCGTAGCTTTGGAGGTACTGGAAATTCGTAAGATATACTAACCTCAGCGAAGAATCTGAACTGAACTCTTACAACAAAAAGTTTATCAGAGAATCACAAAGTTATTATGTAATCTTAGAGATGCAAATAAAACCTCCTACTGTTGTTTCTTTTGAGTAGCATTCCTGTAGAAATTCCAGTATTGTTTTCAGAATCATCAAATTAGTTTACCTTCCAATATTATGAGGTTTTTCTAAGGGTATACAAGTTTTATTCAGAATCTCAAAACTCTCTTCATTATGCCAAGATTCTATGATTCCAATCAGAACCGTAACACAATGTCCTTTATATTCCTTTGCCTGAATTATACAGTTTTGGCTTAAAATGCAAATTTTCATTTTAAATCTACAGTTAATATCTTTGGGTTCTTTTTGGTATTCTAGAATTTATTGTTATATTTTGGCCTGAAAGGGTTAATTCAGGAAGATTTTTTTTACATGGATTTAATGTACATATTTAGGGTTTTCCACTTGATCTTGCCAAAACTAGTATAGAAAAACTGAAAAGTCGTACTTTTTTCGGGTGTCATATGCCAAACTGCTCTGAAGTACATATCCTCGAAAGTATCAAAAATCATGTCAAGAAACAAAATGTCCTAAGACATGATATTACGGAGTTTTGAAACGACCCGATCAACCAAGTCCTGAACGATGTATCCGTGCATCGCTAAGCATCCAAGCAGGTCCATTGAGCGATTTCATTTATTACTCAGCCTAATTTTTTTTTAAAATTGTCCATAACAATTAGGACATTTCCAATAAAGAAATCATGGTATGAGCAATAAAAAAATATTAAATTTTCTACAAATAATGTAAAATTTCCATAAACAATTAAGAATTTTTCACAAAACAAAAATGACAAAATTGCAAACCAAACCAAAACAAACCAAAAATTGCAAACATAAAAGAAGAATTTTCAATAAAGAAATCAAAATGTTCCACGGAAAAAATACAAACATTCCATAAATAGGGGAACGGTTCGCCACTTCATCTCATAGCTCCTATTTCCATCCCATCAAAAACAAAACAATGGTAAGGAATTTGGTTTGTTTATTATTTTTGTGATTTTTTTCAGCAGTGAGCACGCATGTTGACAAAAAGAAGCGACGAATTTGGTGCCGTATTTCTTTGTTTAGCGATGGGATGGATATATGTACAGTGAGATGGAGATCGGAACATTTCCCCTAAATCAATATTAAAAATAAATAATTATAAAATTTTCCACAAAATAAATATTCTTTCATTAAATTTTTTATTAAATTTATTAAATTTTATTAAATAATTAAAACCTTTCCAGGAAGAAATCAATAAAGAGCATTGAAAACAAAAGGAAATTTTCCATTAAAAAATATGAAAATGCAATGAAATTGAGCATTTTTCCATAGATTACCCCTCCTTTAAAAGCGTTTGAAGTTCATGGAAAATCTTATCATTTTGATCGCTTTTTAGTATTTTTTTAATGGAAATTTTCTTATTTTTTATTGCTCTTTATTGATGTGAAAGAAACCCAGCATTGCTCAACTGTTGCAATTGTCACAATGAACTATTTGCAGCACCGCACTCTAGATCAATTTCCGTGCGTTTGTTTTGTTTTCCTCAACAGCTGACCCAAAATTGTATTTTAATTACTTTTTATATTTCCCCGTTAAATTCACCAACGTTTTGTATATACAAACCTTGCAGATCCCAAAACGAATCGATTAGGGGGAAATCTTGCAAATCGGTCAACCCGTTCGCGAGTTAAATCGTAAGGAAGGAAATCTCAACTCATTTTTATTATATAGAGATTTTGTGGAAAAAAATATTTATTTTGTGAAAATTTTTGTAATTGTTTATTGCTAATATTGATTTATTCATGAAAATTTTGTATTTTTTACGTGGAGCATTTTGATTTCTTTATGGAAAATTCTTATTTCATAATTGCAATTTTTGCTTTTACAAGTGCTAATTTATTATTGTTTTGTGGAAATTTTTCAACTATTTATGGATTTTTATATTTATTTAATACTCATACCCTGATTTCATATAGGCAATTTCCTATTTTATTATGGTAAATTCCTATTTTTTTCTTTATTGAAGAGATTTTCAGTCCAGAGCTGGCTCATATCTCAAAATTTCTAATTCTTTATTGAAATTTTATTCGTGGAAGCCAATGATGCGATGTATGTATTATAGACCAATTATTATTTTGGAGTTCGGATCATTCGATTTACCAACTTACTTATGAATGATGTATGATATAATATCCCAATAGGTCCATTGGGTTGATATGACTTCAATTATTATTTATACAAGCTACTACAGACATTTTAGGTTATACAAAACGTTCTGGAAGTCGTAATGTTTGAACTACTTAATAATTCAAGTCCGTGAACCCAGTGCTTATAAGGCCCTACAAAAACAGTTTGCGAACAAACCTCATTGTCATTGTGCAACTTGATGTTGACTCAAGATAATTTTGGTACCTTGTCTCTTGGATCTCATGTTAATGGAAACTAGGATCATATGCTTATTGCATCGGATTGGGTATATACCGATTATGAGGACATTGCAAATGTCTTGATTGATCTGGTAGATATCGTGGGCTGAACTTGAGAACGTTTTGGAGTACCTTGAGCATCTTGTATTTCAGAATATTAATCACTGGCTTAACATTCAGGATGACCCATCATATCTTAGTGTTCAGAATGATTCAAACATTACAACTTCATTTGCATGCTCTTAGAATCGAAATCTTTCCAAGTTTTCAGATATCTGAGTTTTCAGGGTCAGTCAAATTTGAGCTCCCATATTTTTTTCTGTAAAGCCAATATCTAGATGAACAATTTTGCTGAAGAAAATGGTGGCCCAGCTCTCTTTTGGGATTTAATAAACAATCGAAAACGCTGGGCATATATGACCCATCCGTCCTGAAAGGGTTGAGATTTGTTTTGGATTTCAATTTCAATCGTTATTATAACACTATTTTTTAACCTAGATTGTTTTAGGAATTGGAGTGTTTTTTTCTGTAACACTGCCACTTTTTTATATCACAGGAATCTCCTTAGTTCTAAGACCCTTTTATGAATTAAAAAGCATTTTATTTAGTAATTCATGCTGAATTTTTAAATGCAAGCTACTCTATGTCATAACCTTTTTCATACGCCCTACTAGAATTTTGTGCATTTAGAACATTTAGGTGCATTATTAAATATTTCGATCAATTATGATAATTATTCAATATTATAAAAACTAGGCTTCTTAAGCCTAAATTATTGCCTATATTTATTGCTTGGATTAATTTTCAATTCCAATATCTTCTAAATTTTCAAGAATAATTAATCTGGAGTTGCAAGGGAAACCCTTCGGAATATTGACAAGAAACTCTTTGGAGTCTCCACGGAAAAATCTTTAGAATTAGAACGACATTTTTTCCGAAATTCTGTGGAAGAGTTCCGAAAAATGTCGATAGAAATTTTGAAGAACTAGAAGAATCCGAAGAAGGATTCGAAATGCATTTTAAATTTCGAATTTCCAGTATAAATTAGAAAAAAATTCCAACTCACATTTTTTACAGAGTTTCTAAATTTTTTTTTTCAAAGTCCTGGGCAACTTTAATGAATCTTCAAAGGAAATTCTTCTAAATTTCCAACGGATTTTTTTTTTTTCATTTTCCAGAAGAAATTCTTAGAAATTTTCAGTAGTTTTTTTTCAATTTCCAAAAGAAATTATTCGTAATATGCCAAAATATTTCCGATGGAAATTTCTAAAATTTTCCAGTAGAAAATCGAAAAAAGTTCATCTGAAACACCAATCATGAATTTTCTGAAGAAATTCCGGTGTTTTTACAAGTGGAAATAACGAAAAAATTGTACTTTTGTTGTACTTTTGAAGCATTTCCAGTAGGAATTCCTGATTTTCTGATGAATTAGGTAATTTTCTGTAAAAATTCCCTAAAATTTCCAAATCATTTCTGTGCATCTTTGCATGGTAAAGATTTAAAGCAATATTTAGCTGAACCAACAAAGAAATCTAAATGACTTCCCGAGGAAGAATGAATTCCCGATTAAATTTTGGAAGAATTTATTGCAAATTCAAAAACATAAACCTTGAGAATTCTAAAGATTTATTTTTTGAAAAACCAAAGATTCTTTTGGAGATAATCCATGCCTCGAAAAAAAAATACTTGGAAAATTAAAAAAAATGTGATAGAATTCACAAAGAGCGTAAAAAAGTATTCCGGAAAATTTTCATTTCAAAATTCCAAATTTGAAAAAAATATCCAAAAACAAAAAATTAACGGAAATAACAAAGTGTTTCATGTGGCATTGGAATATATTAATATCTCTTGGAAATTCAGAAGAATTTTTCTTGAAAAATGTAGAAGTTTTCTTCCTCTTCTATGGCTCCACATTCCAACTGGAAGTTGGTCTACTTTTCAACTTAATATATTCTATTAGCATTTCCTCAGTTATAAATTGAATGCTTTAATATGCCTGGCGTTGCACGATTATATATCTTGTGTAGCAAGTACATACACTATACCTAAGGTGTCGAGAATGTTTCCCACCCGAAAACACCCGGATTGGCAATCCTACGCCTTTGCTCGCAAGGCTAACTGGAGACTGAACATTTTGAAGTGCACTCCTTAAAATGTTCGAAAAACTTCTTTTGGAAATGAAGGAGAATTTCTGGTGAAGAATCGGAAGAACTTGTCGAAGAAATTCATTAGAATGTTTAAAGTTTAAAAATATATGAAAATCTTAACATTTATATGTATTTAAAATAATGAAAATTATGAAAATCATGAAAATTATATGTATTTCCCACGGGACTGTTTTGAATTTTCAGACAGAATTCGCATGGATTTTTTTATCGGAGTTTTAAGGATTTTTTTTGGAATTTACACTGGAGATGTTTCGTTTTTTTTTTTCATTAACAATTTGTAGCAAAATTTCCAAACAAAATTTTTCAGAGAGAATTGTTCAAAAATCGTTCTGAATGCCAGCACTACATCAGGATTGTATGAACTAATGTCAAAGTTTTTACAGGAAATTTCTTCACTGGATTTTTCCTGAATATCCACAAGAAATTCTTTTGAAGTTTTTTTTATTAAGATTTTTTTTTTGGATTATTGTAAAAACATGAACATTTTTCAAAATTGTAGCTGCAGTCCGCTGATGCAAAAGTACCGGCGGCGTGATGCAAAAAAAAACATCTGCAAAAAAAACAAAACAATATTTTTCCATTTTTCCTTTCCAAATTTTTTTTTGTGGAAATTGAGACTGAATCGCAACCTGTTTTTTCGTTTATTTTCTTATGGAAATAGGATCTAAGGCTAAGATGGTCAAATAACGCAAATATGCATCGGCGTTGCGACCGACGCTGCGTTACCGTTTTTTTCTCGATGCACACCTACGTCTTTTTAACGCTGAGTTGAAAAGACACTACGTGGCCCTAAGATGCGCTTTGCGTTTAATGATTTAATCATTAAATTTCATGAATTTGTATTTTTTACACCGCTATTGTTATTCACCAAAAGTTTTACGTGTAAAAAAAACCACGTGGTTCGAGAGTGACACCCCCCTCCCCCCATGTGGCTTATCGTGGTCATTTTCCAACCCCCCCCTCCCCCCATATATGACCACGTGGTTTCTGGACGGCCCCTTGGTTTTGTACGCAATTCCGTATTCAGCGGTTGGGCCATAAGGGGTTGTAATTCCACAACAGTTTTTAGAAAGAATAACGTTTGAAACTAATTTTAGTTTTGCAGCATTCGCCATCGAAAGACGGAACAGGAATAAGATGAGGAGCTGTTGGCCGAAACGAACACTAAAACAAAATCGATTTTCCGATTTTGAGCGTCCCCGCCGTATATCAATGCTGGCGAGATGCGAGACTACTGCAGAACTGGGTTAACGAGTTTGAACGGTGGTGTCCTTTGTTGCGTACGATTTGCTTGATTGGAGACCAGAATACTAGGAATGTATTCACCAGGGATGTGCTGATGCCTGGGAGAGACCCATTGTATCAAGAATAAAAAATCTAATCTTTCGGGAATTTTGAGCGAGTTTAAGATGGCCAACCGGCTGTCGCTGACGGGAACCCCACTGCAGAAGAGGCTGCTGCCGAAAAATGAGGTCAAAATTATTGTCAACGGATCTGGTATGATGGAAAAGTGCCGTCTTCAGAACATTTTGATGAAGCTTAGGAGGTGCGCCAATCACCCTTACCAGTTTTATGGTGCTGGTCCACCATACACCACCGATTGTTGGAGATCAGCGGATAATTCGTTGGAGGGATCAGGAGCAGGGATCTCGAGTACTAGTCTTCAGTCAAATGACACGCATATTGGAAGATTACTGCTACTGGCGTGGCTATCAATATTATCGTATGGATGGTCAAACCCCTCATGAGGATCAGTTCGAAGGAGAAGATTATTGCGAGAAGCGAAAACTGCACGCTATTAGCTCCTTGATTGAACCACCAAAACGTGAGCGTAAAGCCAACTCTGCAGTTGATGCAACGAAGCAGCCAATAGTTCAAGACTTCCAGTTTCTCCCCCCAACGAGGCAAGAAATCTACCACTATCGTAAAACAATTAACTACGAGGTCCCCAAGAACCCGGAGCAGGGCATGGAAGAAACCAAGGTCCAACGGGACGAACGCGGTAGATCGACAAAGCAGACCCACTCAGCGATGAGGACCTGCTTGAAAAAGAATCGCTTCTGACACAAGCCTTCACCAACTGGAACAAACGAGACTTCAATAAGTTCATCAAGGCAGGTGAAGGGCAAAACACCAAAAGAGGTTATGGAGTGCAGTGCGGTTTTCTGGGAACGTTGCCACGAGCTGCAGGACATATTGAGCGGCTGATGGCTCAGATCAAACAAGGCGAGGCTAAGATTCAACGCCTGGCGTAGGAACGCGGCATGACGGTAAGCTCGCAATGGTTATATGCATGTACGAATGATGTGTAATGTTTTTTTGTATATAAATATTTGTGAATAAAAATAATAAATTAAATAAAAACGAAATATTCAATTTACAATACGTACAATTTTAAGCTGACATACCATACTTAAATTGAAAGCGCACATTACATGTTGTTTTGAAAGCTAAACTGTTAATTCGAAAGTAAAATACACAATTAGTTTTGAGAGGAAAAATGTTATTTCGAAAAGTCAAGTCCTGTCACAGTTCTTACTGAAGTGACATTCTTGCACTTGTAGATTTAACAGTCTCATACTTTCTACTGAAAATCACTAACTAATTTTCTTAACTTTACCAACGTTTTTTTAATTTTACCAACGATTTTTTTTGTGTGTATCGTCGCTTGAACCGATGCTGCAGCTGCCGCCTAATGGCCATCCAGAAACCACGTGGTCATATTTTTGAAGATTTTCAACCCCCCCTCCCCCCATGTGGCTTATCGTGGTCATTTGGCAGACCCCCCCCTCCCCCCTATGACCACGTGGTTTTTTCTAAAGTACAAAAACTTAAAAAAAAACTTTATGTAACTAAAACATATGGTAAAACCGATCAATTTTGAAGATGGACGATTTCAACTGATTCAAAATCAAACTAAACCCAGCATGGAAATTATAAATTTTCATGAATTCGAAAATTTTGATGATGTCATGTTGTAATGTGTATCGGGTATTAGGATATCTAGAACTCGTTCACCTTCGATGCATCAGGAGGATATAAAAAATGTGGACTCGCGAATATGTATATGGACCGAATATGGACCTTCCGTTGCTCTGGAGGTACTGGAAATTCTTAAGATATATCAACCTCAGCGAAGCATCTGAACTGAACTCTTACAACAAAAAGTTTATCAGAGAATCACAAAGTTAATATGTAATCTTAGAGATGCAAATAAAACCTCCTACTGTTGTTTCTTTTGAGTAGCATTCCTGTAGAAATTCCAGTTTTGCTTTCAGAATCATCAAATTAGTTTACATTCCAATATTAACAGGTATTAACAGGTTTCAGTATAAATTAGAAAAAAAAAATCCAGCTTACTTTTTTTACAGAATCTCTAAAGATTTTTTTTTCAAAATCCTGGGCAACTTTAATGAATCTTCAAAGGAAATTCTTCTAAATTTCCAATGGAAATTTTTTTCGTTTTCCAAAAGAAATTCTTAGACACTTTCAGCAGTTTTTTTAATTTCCAAAACAAATTATTCGGAATATGCCAAAATATTTCCGATGGAAATTCCTAAGATTTTCCAGTAGAAAATCGAAAAAAGTTCATCTGAAACACCAATAATGAATTTCCCGAGGAAATTCCGATGTTTTTACAAGTGAAAATTACGAAAAAATTGTACTTTTGAAGGAATTCCTTAAAAAATCAAATTAAAATTTTAAAGATTTTCTGATGTGTAAATTCCTTAAAATTTCTAAATCATTTCCTGTGCATCTTTGCATGGTAAAGACTTAAAGCAATGTTTTGCTGAACATACAAAGAAATCAAAATGACTTCCCGAAGAGGAATGAATTCCCTATGAAATTTTGGAAGAATTTATGGTACAAATTTAAAAAACCAGAATCTCGAGAATTCTAAAGATTTATTTTTTGAAAATCCAAAGAATTTTTTGAAGATAATCCATAGACTCTTCCGTGGAAATTCTAAATAATGCCTCGAATAAAAAAATACTTGGAAAATTTTAAAAAATGTGATAGAATTCACAAAGAACGTAAAAAAATATTCCGAATAATTTTCATTTCAAAATTCCAAATTTGAAAAAAAAAACAACCCAAAAACAAAAAATCAACGGAAATATCAAAGTGTTTCATGTGGCATTGGCTGTTTAATATCTTTCGGAAATTCGAAAGAGTTTTTTATTGAAAAATTTAGAAGTCTTCTTCTTCTATGGTTCCATATTCCAACTGAAAGTTGGTCTGCTTTTCAACTTAGTATATTCTATTAGCATTTCCTTAGTTATAAATTGAAAGCTTTTATGTGCTAGCCATTGCAGACTGAACTGAACATTTTTAAGTGCACTCCTTAAAATGTTCGAAAAACTTCTTTTGGAAATAAGGAAGGAATTTCTGGTGAAGATTCGAGAAAACTTGTCGTAGAAAATTTCATTAGAATGTAAAAAAAGTATATGAAAATTTGAACATTTTTTTCCACTGAAAATTATATGTATTTCCCACGGGACTGTTTTGAATTTTCAGACAGAATTCACATGGAATTTTTTTCGGAGTTTCAATTAGATTTTTTCGCAATTTACACTGGCGATGTTTTGTTTTTTTTTTTTTCAATAACAATTTGTAGCTAAATTTCCAAGCAAAATTTTTCAGAGAGAATTGTTTAAAAATCATTCTGAATGCCAGCACTTTATCAGGATTATATGAAGTAATTTCAATTTTTTTACAGGAAATTTCTTTACTGGATTTTTCCTGAATATCCACAAGAAATTCTTTTGAAGTTTTTTTCTTGGATTATTGTAAAAACATGAATATTTTTCAAATTTGTAGCTGCAGTCCGCTGATGCAAAAGTGTCGGCAAGGATGTTATCGATCATTTAGTAATCTGCAGAGGCTAAATTTCAAAATGTGTTATATGGTGGACTTCTAGTGCAAAGGTTTATCTACTACTCTGCCTAACAGTTCGTTAACGGCACTATAGCGCTAGTAGCAGTAACTTAGACTAAATGATTGCATATTTTGTTATCATTTAGTATAAGTATGGCAACTAACACCGTAACTCCTTTAGCAGTGGAATTCAAACATCGACCTGTTAAGGAGAGTTGTAGAAAAACCTTAGCACTAAAAGTCCACCATACAACACATTTTTTAATTTAGCCTGTAGAATGAGTTTTTGACAAACTTCTAAATGATCGAAAGCAGACTCAAGACTCCATCACAATGTTTTGAAAATTGATGACTGTATCACTTGTTTGTAATAGTGATGCAATTGGTACAGAAACATGCAGCAGCGATAAATAAAATGTTGTTTACAACTGGGGTGGGTGGAAATGGGGTGGTAAAAATATGTCAGCTGATGCATAATGTTGCCAGACTTGACGAATTGTTTATTTTATATCATAAGACATGTTCATGGTGTATCAAATATATGGGTATTTATCGGTTTAATTTTTTTATACACCACTTGGAATGTAATAGAAGCTTACGTAACATGTTTAAATATTTATTTTTGGTTTTATTGTTCAATCCGACAAACAGCAATGATTTTTTCCAATAAATAAATCTGGCAACGGCGAAGAGATGATTATTTTCTTGTGTATGCACATCTTTGTTTGCTTGTTGGCTGGCGTATACGTTGTATTGTTCGGATTGAATGAAGTTGCATCGCGTAGATTTCGTACTCACCATTTCACTTATTGCGCTAGTGAATTTGAGTCTTCCGCATTTTATTGCATTCACAATACGGTCGTCAAATTTGTCTCTCACTTCGATTTTTGCAAAGCAGTTTTCAACAGTTTTTGGGCGTGAAGTAAATTAATTGGTAGTCAAGATTGACGAAAAATGTGAAACTCAGTTAGTGAATATGTTTTAGGAGTGATAAAATCAAAGAAACAATGGGAAAATATCCAGTGAAAAATCAAGTGAGTGTGTTTGTGTTCGATCCGAACGTTCGAACGTTAGTATGCGTTCGATGAACAAAAGAATATCGATTTAGGAAAAAGGCAGTTTTCAGCGTTTTTCCAGCAATTCCTCAGTAATTGCTAGTTTTGATAAGTGAAAAATTAATATGGAAATGCCATGAATATATTATGATAGAAGGTAAGTCCGTAAATAGCCCCAAAATATTGAATTTAGTTCAAAACTTCATTAGTATTAGTGTGGATTTGAATAAAATCATTGTCATTATCGGATTGATTACGGTTTATAGAGCCTTAAATGATCGATAACATCCTTGAGTGTCGGCGGCGTGATGCCAAAAACCATCTGCGGCGGTGGCGTGGCACGGCGGATTTTTTTTTATATTTTCCCATTTTTCCTTTCCAAATTTTTGTTGCGGAAATTGAGACTGAATCGCAACCTGTTTTTTCGTTTATTTTTTTTATGGAAAAAGGATCTAAGGCTAAGATGGTCAAATAGCGCATATATGCATCGGCGTTACGACCGACGCTGCGTTACTGGTTTTTCTCGATGCACACCTGCGTCTTTTTAACGCTGAGTTGAAAAGACGCTACGTGGGCATCGGCCCTAAGATGCGCTTTGCGTTTAATGATTAAATCATTAAATTTAAATGATTTGTATTTTTCACACCGCTATTGTTATTCACCAAAAGTTTTTCGTGTAAAAAAAACCACGTGGTTCGAGAGCAACACCCCCCTCCCCCCATGTGGCTTATCGTGGTCATTTCCCAAACCCCCCCCCCTCCCCTTATATATGACTACGTGGTTTCTGGACGGCCCCTATTGCAACGTACACACCAGTCAAGCAGTTTGACGAACATTGACTCCGCCCCCAAGAAAACGCTTCGGTTGCTGCTTTGTTTGAACGTGTGTGAAGTTGTTCGAACAACCATTTGACAGTTGGCGGCTCGGTTGGAAAAAATTAAAACGGTTTGATTTTGGTTTGAGTTGTCGGGGGTGGAGTCAAGGTTCGCCGAACATGTTTGAGCATTTGTAGTGAAGTTGCACAAATTCCCATATATTTTTTGATGGTTGGTGCTCAAGTTGGCGCTTCGGTCGTTCGTGTGTGATATTGTTGGTCGAATAAATTGATTGTTCGTGTCGCTGTTCGTAAAACTTGATGGATGTTTGAATTAACGAGAGATGGAGTCAATGTTGGTCAAACTGCTTGACCGTGTGTACGTTCCATATCGCTCGTGCGATTGCAACAGTGGAAGTACATACTACCGCTCATCGTGGAGCCGGGATGGCAGGAAAGTTCACCACGTCGATCACTAGAATGTGGTGAACATTTTTATGGACGGCAACAGATTTGAGGTCACAACCAGCCGGACCTCTTCGGTCCAACTCTCAGCACCGAAGAGAAGGAAGCAGGTGCAACCAGAACGAAAAGAGTGATACCCGCCTATGTTTGTGAAGGGTGATCCGCCAGATTTGCGCCCGAAAACTCGCCAGCTGATCGCTAAGAGGCTGAAATTTACATTTCGGCTCTGTAGCGAGGGCGTGAAAGTGATGCCGGTGAATAATGACAACCATCAATCCGTCAAGTGGTTTCTCGAGGTCCATAAGTATGAGTAATACAGTCATGACCGCCCTGCACGAAGCCGCTTAAAGCTTTGCGGTGAGGACTTCATGACAGGGAGAGGGAGAGAAGCTCAAAGCTGAGCTCGAAAGTTGCGGCCTGAATCCAGTGGCCGTACATAAGATCGCTCGTCAGAATCTGCTCCGCTCTACGCCCCGGAGCAACTGATGTCGATCTTTGCGTAGCTCGTCACTCGGCTGCGCGTATGTAAAACCCGTTTCAACGAGGTCTTCACTCTTGGCTTGTTCATCATTGGCTGCTAGGTCCGAAAAGACGATTTCGCGAGCTGCATGTACTAACAGCTCGGCCCATTCCACCTTTAATCCTATTAGACAACATTGGCTTTAAAGATCGCTTGACAACCCCCGCAGAGAAGCTCGCAGAAACAGGTCGTCCCTTGGTCAGCTCACACAATCTTGGACAGTGCATCGTCAGTCCACACGAAGCAACCGATAACGAGCATGCTAACAACATCCATCTTATCCCCAACGACTTCTCGGAGGAGCTGGAAATCTCAGCTGGCGAATTGACGGCCTATATGAAATCATCAAATAAATTAATTTTATGTGAGCCTCCTTCAACGTCCATGTTTCATGGCGGTATAAAGCCACTGAAAGAATCAAAATATGAGACAATCGCGATTGTTAATCGGTCGGAATCAGTTAGGGCAGATAACGTTTCGCAAAGTGAACGTTTCGAGCAGTAAATGTTTCTAAATTTAAGCTGGTAAGGCTTACATCCGCGGTTCTTAATGTTTTTTTAAGGCAAATTATGTTCCCAACATTTAGTTGAAAAAATTGTACCATTCTTATTACATTAAAAACACAATTCGGTCTGCCAGGCAACTGCTTCTGTTATTCAGTTTGCGAAAATAACCATAACATCCGGATATAAAAGACTCATAAAACTAGTTTTACGCATGCGTATTAAGCACCCATAACGACGGCGCACGGCACCAAGGTGCAAGTCCTGGAAGAGCTTCGCGACTAACTTACCTCAAACGTATACATTCCTTAATACATCCATAATGCAACTGTAAAAGTTAAATGATATCTATTCTACAGTACATATTCAAGTAATAATACGTCCAATTGTTTTATATATTGGTAATGAGTGCTATAATAATTACCTACTATTGCACTCATTTGAGGACTGTGTTTGAGGTTCCCCAGAAACCTGTTTCATTATCCCAATACAGTTTAAAGTAATTTTACATTTTGAAAAACGTTAACTGTTATATTACTCTCTCAATAAATTTGATTTTTTTGGCGATAATGTTCATGTCAAAAAGAATACCGGATAGGAAAAAAAATCATCATTGAAAGTTTTAGCCGCATACATAACATTACATTACATAACAACTGTAAATACTTTCCAATTTCAGAATTCATAAAAAGGGACATCGTAGCGGTCAGGATGGAGGTACCTTCCGCCAGAGGGAGTAGAGAGATCTTGGTGGTCTCGGCATACTTCCCAGGTGACGTGGACGAAATCCCTCCTCCAGAAATAGCTGCGCTCGTAGCCTACAGCCACCGACACAACATCCCCTTCGTCATAGGGTGCGACGCAAATGCACATCACACCGTATGGGGAAGTACCAATATAAACACCAGAGGTGAGTACCTGTTACAGTTTCTCTCTTCCAAGAACATTGACATTTGTAATGTTGGTGACAAGCCCACGTTTGAAAACTCCATTCATCAGGAAGTTTTGGACTTGACTCTATGTAGTCGGTCTATCTCTGATAAAATAAAAAACTGGCATGTTTCTGAAGAAATATCAATGTCAGACCATAAACACATCATCTTCGAATGGGAAGGGGGTCTAACGATGGAAAAAACGTTTAAAGATCCTAAGAAAACTGATTGGGAATCCTACTCAGCTATCCTACGATCCGAAGAGTACATCATAGAAAGTCACATCAAGTCCATAACACAATTGGAAGATGCGTCCAAATCCATTAAAAACAAAATCCTTAACGCCTACCAAGAGAGCTGTCCAACTAAATCAACTAGTTCGAGTAGAGACGTTCCATGGTGGAATAAAACTCTTGAGAAGCTTAGGAAAACTGCGCGTAGGGAGTTCAATCGTGCTAAGCGAACCGGCGATTGGAGCCTATACAGAAAGGCCCTGACGAACTACAACAAAGAAATAAGGTCAGCCAAACGGAAATCGTGGATTCTAATGTGTGAAAGCATAGAGAATACACCCGTAGTGGCCAGACTCCGAAAAACTCTTTCAAAAGACCACTCCAATGGTGTGGGTAGCCTCCGAAAGACGGATGGTTCGCTCACTGTAGAGCCTAGCGATACACTGAGCGAATTGTTAAAGATCCACTTCCCTGATTCAATCCCTGAGTCGAGCATCGGCGACCAAGGCACTGGAATTGCTGTCTCAGATCCACAAGAGATCCAATCATGGGTTTCTGGGTCTAAAAGACGCAATAAAGGTTGCAACGGAAGCTTTCACTCGGGCCAGGGTTGAGAGGGCTGTGAGATCTTTCGAGCCATTTAAGTCTCCTGGCATGGATGGAATATTTCCAGCGTTGATCCAAAAGAGGAGAAAACACTGGTTCCACCCTTGGTTGAGATTTTTAAGGCGAGTCTGATTTTGGGGCACATACCTAACGATTGGCGTCAAATCCGGGCTGTCTTCATTCCGAAGGCAGGCAAGAGAGATAAAACCAACCCCAAAGCATTCAGGCCGATAAGTTTATCCTCTGTAATGCTCAAAATTATGGAAAAGGTACTATGCGAGTACATAAATCACAAATTTATGAAAGCAATGCCTTTGTCAAAAAACCAATTCGCTTATCAAAGTGGAAAATCTACGATCTCGGCACTACATACGGTAGTTCAAAAAATCGAAAAACACTTAATGCAAAAGAAATTGCTCTTGTAGCATTTCTTGATATTGAGGGCGCATTCGATAACGCTTCTTATTCGTCTATAGGGTCAGCAATGTTGAGGAGAAAATTCGACCCATGCATTGGTACCTGGGTACATGCTATGCTAGCTAATCGGAAAATCTCCTCTGAGCTTAGCGGTTCATACATCACTGTTAAAGCAACAAGGGGGTGTCCGCAAGGCGGAGTGCTTTCTCCTTTGTTGTGGTCACTGGTGGTGGATGAGCTTCTAGACAGCCTAGAGAGAAGAGGCTTCGAAGTGGTTGGATATGCTGATGACTTTGTCATTATTGTACGAGGCAAATTCGAAAGTGTTATCGTGGAAAGAATGCAATCTGCCCTAAATCACACTTTTTCCTGGTGTCAAAAGTATCAACTAGGCATAAATCCTACAAAAACTTCCATTATCCCTTTCACCAAACGGAGAAAGGTACAACTGAAACCCCTTTTCTTGAATCAAACACAATTAGTTTATTCAAGTGAAGTAAAATATCTAGGTGTCATACTCGACGCAAAGTTTAATTGCAACTCTCATCTCCAATCAGTTGTGCAGAAAGGTCTCAATACACTTTGGGTTTGTTCAAAAACCCTTGGTAAAAGATGGGGCCTAAAACTAAGTATGATCATGTGGATATATAAAACCATTGTCCGTCCCAGGACAACTTACGCTTCCCTTGTCTGGTGGCCTAAAACTAATGAGGCTGCTGCAAGGGCTAAGCTCAACAAAATCCAACGCACCGCTTGCATAGCCATCACTGGTGCAGTTCGTAGTACACCCACTTTGGCCCTAGACGCAATGCTTCACCTGCCCCGGTTAGATCAATTCATAAAGCTGGAAGCGGAAAAAAGTGCTCTAAGGTTAAAGAGAACAAAAACACTGCTGTCGGGAGACCTTACGGGTCACCTCAGCATATTAAATGAATTTGCCATAAATCCCGCAATAGGAATTTGTAGTGACTGGATGGAAACGGTAGTCAATTATGACTTACCTTACGATGTGTTCATTCCTTCCCGCCAGGAGTGGGAAGGAGGTGGACCCAGCGTTCCAACAGGCTCTATAAATTTCTTCACAGATAGTTCGAAAATGAATAATCTGACAGGATCCGGAATCTATGGCCCTACAACAAAAATTTCTGTCCACTAAGGACAGTGGCCCACAGTATTTCAGGCGGAAATATATGCAATATTAGAATGCGTGTTATTATGCCTGAGGAGAAAGTATAGATTTGCCAAAATATGTATTTTCTCTGACAGCCAAGCGGCACTTAAGTCGCTTAATAACTACACTTGTAACTCAAAGCTAGTGTGGGAATGCATTCTGGCTTTGAAAAACTTATCCATACGCAATCGAGTCTACCTATATTGGATCCCAGGACATACGGGTCTAGAGGGAAACGAGATTGCTGATGAGCTAGCCAGGAATGGATCTAATGAAAGGTTCATTGGCCCTGAGCCCTTCTGCAGGATCTCAGACTGCTCTGTAAAAATGGAACTGAACAAATATATGGTCAGTCAAATCACATCAAACTGGAATGCACTTCCCCATACGAGCCAATCCAAAAGGCTCGTAACGATTAACCCCAAGAAAACCCAACAACTATTAGGTCTCAACAAAAGGGATCTCAACATCTACACCGGTCTAATAACTGGACACTGCCCCTGCAGATACCATCTACAAAAGATCGGAGCAATCCAAACCTCAAATTGCCGCTTCTGTGACGAGGAGAGAGAAACATCAGAACACATCCTCTGCTATTGCAGTGCACTCACCCAACGTAGGTTCAAAGTTCTCAGCAAGCCCTTTTTAGGGCCTGCTGACATATGGATCTTATCCCCCAAGGACGTGGTTGGCTTCATAAAGCTAGTCTCGCCAGAATGGGGGAGTCACATACTGTAACTCAGGATCTCTATTCATCAATAATAGATGGTCTTGAGTTCAGTCGATACCAAGGTATCTCAGTGACAAACATGTTACTGAGATAACTTGCGTATTTCACTGTAAAAGGGTATATCACAATAGTCCTAAAATCTGGACGCAGTGATCTTCACCCGACAAACGAGGAGAGAGCCGCATACCTACATCTCGTTCTAAAATAAAAATCTTATTTTGCAATTCGTTGCAATAGTAACTATACTATAATTTTTGATTTTTTAGACTTTCTCAGTCTAGTGTATTTAAAACGATGAGTTATGTTTTGCCCGACGTTTCGGCCATTTATTATGGCCTTTTTCAAGGTTGAAACTGGAAAAGGCCGAAACCTCGGGCAAAACATTGAATACACAAAACTGAGAAAGCCAATAAAATCCACAATAAGTCTTTAAGTCGACCTCCGCACCAAAATATCTTATAGTTTGATGGAAGTATGCAGTATTTGATAGCAACTTTTGCCTGTTTTACTGAGTAAAACTTTAATAGTTATTGTCTTTATTGTTTTGCATTGAGTTCTATGAAAAGCAGCTCAGTGCAAATAGAAAGACAATTTAGTTTTGTTATCTTTTTGGAATTAGTAACTGTTCAGTAATCAGTAATCACCATGGGTTTGATGTGAGATGTCAAACAAAAACTCAATTTGATCCAAATTCACTTACTCTTTGAAGAAAACTTTTTCAACTGACTTTTATTGTGTTTAGTAGGTAACCTACACCTTACTATACCGCTGTTGCTTGGTTTTAATTTTTGACATCAAATATGTTTTCAAAGAGTCTGTTGATTCTCCCTAAACTATATATGTGCACTCTATTTTACTTTATTATGAGGCATTTCTTTCAATACCAAGCTAAATTGATCGCTTCGAAGAAAATGATGTCCACTGTAAAGGCCAGTAGTGACGATGGTGGAAAGTAATCCGACAGGCCACATGTAGGTCGCGATCATCACTTCAACGACGTCTATAGCTCGTGAAGATGCTTGGACAAGGTTGGGGTTTTACCAGACTGCCTTTGGTGGGAAAGAACGCATAAACATCCGTTTTCAATTACTTTCTACAGGTTTTTCTACAACGGCCTTGAATGACGAATGAACTTCGCTATTAATTTCACTGTGCACGCGATACGGTTTTTGTAGCTACGTACACGTAACCGGCGGAACTTTTCTCAATAAAAATAATTTATTGGCATTTTGCTAAATCATTCTGCTTCCACATTTTACAGCCTGCGTTCTAACAATAGAACTAAAATAACAATAACACAATTAGACTATGCATCATCTCGTCGTTGGTTGGCAAGCTACTGACTGGACGACACAGGTGGGTAATTACTTTTCCGGGGGTTCACACAGGCAGCCGTCCTTCGCGTTGCTCTTGATCCACTGCAAATATCGGTTGACACGGGTGTACACACCGGGATAGTTCGGCTTAGCGCACCCTTCGCCCCACGATACGATGCCGACGATTTCTCGGAATTTGGAGTTACCCACCTGGAGCGGTCCTCCGCTGTCACCCTGAAAAAAATAATTATAAATTAGAAAACCTTGGGTTTTTGTACAAATCATCTTCTATGGCACACTTGATCATGTATACAGCACCATGTCGATAGATTTTTTTCTGTTTCTACTACATAATCTTCATGGCATTTTCATGAATTCACGAACTTTTAATGTGGTGATTAGATATACAAATAGATTAATAGATACATATTTAAGTTTTAGGTATCTGCTCACACATTTGACCCACCGGCAGTCAGATCTGCTTGAGGTAGAAACATTCTTCTACTTTAAGGGTTATCTACCTACAAGGGTAAAATAATTATTGATTCGCTCAAAATAACTTTAGAAAGCTATCCGGTTGCTTGGGAAACGTTGACCAAGCGGTACAATAACAGCAAATTTTCGAAGAAACAATGAACCAAACTGTATGGTCCTGTTACCGAAACCTGACAAGCCACCAGGAGAACAAACGGCGTACAAACCCATCTGTCTGATAGACCCCACAGTGTGTATTTGTACTGGTGTATTTGTTCCTGAACAGGCCCCTTTCGTGGAATATAGAGAGACCAATTCGGCTTTCGCTTTCAGGAAGGACGGACCAAATAAGACGCCAATTAATCTATGGTTGGCACTGCCGAGTAGCCATAGAATGCATGCAGTAAGGTGATAACGCTTGACGTGCGCAAGCCACTTCTAGTATCGAACAATGATCTACGATATGAAGGAAACAGTGCTGGTAGAATCATACTCAAATCTCCATGATCTACGCCTCATGAAAAACTCTCATGCGATTTAAAGAATGATTTTGCTCCAAAGGGTGTCAAAACCCAATCAAGGTGTATTTCATGTTCACAAATCGTAAAAATCGTAAAAATGGTGCTATAATGCAAACCACGAGACGGGTCATTAGTCTGGTGGTATTTGAACTTGATTTGGGTTGCGCATAAGATTTTAGTTTTTTAGAATCTTTATTAAGGAGACTTCCAGCCCTAGGCTGGCTCGATTCCGGAAACATGAGATTCTAGTGTTTCCCAACATTAAAATTAAGGCTTGTATAAATGCAGGTGTCTCGCAGAGATCAATCCAAATCCAAATGTTGAATGAAATGAACGACGATTTCTTCAGTTTAAAGCTCCCGTCAGAAGTCAAGCTAGTGGGATTCACCGACGACGTAACGATGACCGTTGAGGCATGGTTGCGCAGCAAGAGGCAGTAGCTGACGCATCATAAAACAAAGATAATGATCGTCAATGATAATGATAATGATTGGCACGGCAAATGCTGGGTAAAGCGTACCATTGGTACTTCGAGTACCTGAAGGAATAAAATAGACCCATCTCGCGGTCCTTAGCCTCTTACCCAGCAACTCCTATCCCTACCTCCCCGTGGTGCTAGCCGGGATACGAGCAACCTTAGGGAAGATCGGGTAACCAACCCCGGTGGGAACTATGGTCGTATGCTGACAGGGAAGGGGGGGGGGTGGGTTTTGTTCCTCTCCGGAGGTGCAAATCTTATTGAGCGTGTGTTCTCCATGTCAGGATCGGCTCACAACAGCGTCTGTTCTCCATTTTAGGGGCGGCTGATCATCGTCCGAGTGCCAGCGAGGGACTCTAAGTGAAACTGTGCACCATTGTCCACCGGAAATAAGGAGGAATGGTCCTCCGGAAATTTAGGGGGTTTGGTGTCAGGCCCTGCAAGCCAGCCTTTAAAAATCATAAGCAACGAACAATCAACAAAAGAGTACGGACCGGAACCATCGGCGAAGACCACTGCGACGAAAAGGGACTAGCGATTGGAAACTCGGTTCGTGGAACTGCAAATCTCTCAACTTCATCGGGAGCACACGCATACTCGCCGATGTGCTCAAGGACCGTGGATTCGGCATCGTAGCGCTGCAGGAGGTTTGTTGGAAGGGATCAATGGTGCGAACGTTTAGAGGTAAGCATACCATCTACCAGAGCTGCGGCAACACACACGAGCTGGGAACAGCTTTCATAGTGATGGGCGATATGCAAAGGCGCGTGATCGGGTGGTGGCCGATCAATGAAAGAATGTGCAGGTTGAGGATCAAAGGCCGGTTCTTCAACTTCAGCATACTCAACGTCCATAGCCCATACTCCGGAAGCACTGATGATGATAAGGACGCATTCTACGCGCAGCTGGAACGTGAGTACGACAGCTGCCCAAGCCACGACGTCAAAATAATCATAGGAGATTTGAACGCTCAGGTTGGCCAAGAGGAGGAGTTTAGACCGACTATTGGAAAGTTCAGCGCTCACCGGCTGACGAACGAAAACGGCCTACGACTAATTGATTTCGCCGCCTCCAAGAATATGGCCATTCGCAGCACCTACTTCCAACACAGCCTCCCGTATCGGTACACCTGGAGATCACCACTGCAGACTGAATCACAAATCGACCACGTTCTGATTGATGGACGGCACTTCTCCGACATTATCGACGTCAGGACATATCGTGGCGCTAACATCGACTCTGACCACTATCTGGTGATGGTTAAACTGCGCCCAAAACTATCCGTCATCAACAATGTTCGGTACCGACGACCGCCGCGGTACGACCTAGGGAGACTGATGCAACCTGATGTCGCCACTGCATACGCGCAGCATCTCGAGGCAGCGTTGCCGGAAGAGGGTGAGCTCGAAGGGGCCCCTCTTGAGGACTGCTGGAATACAGTGAAAGCAGCCATTAACGACGCAGCGGAGAACAACGTCGGGTATATGGGTCGAAGTCGACGGAACGATTCGTTCGACGAAGAGTGCAGACAGATTCTGGAGGAGAAGGACGCAGCGCGGGCGGTCGCGCTGCAGCAAGGTACCCGGCAGAACGTGGAACGTTATAGACGGAAGCGGAGACAGCAGACCCGCCTTTTTCAGGAGAAGAAACGCCGCCGGAGTGCGAGGAGATGGAACAGCTGTGCCGTTCTCAAGATACACGCAAGTTCTATCAGAAGCTCAACGCATCCCGCAAAGGCTTCGTGCCGCGAGCCGAAATGTGCCGGGATAAGGAACGAGGAACGAGGAACATCTGAATAGCGCTGAGAGTACAGGCAGTGAAAATCAAGGCAGCGGAGGAGATGACTACGTCAGTTCAGCGGACGATGGAAGCCAACCAGCCCCCATCTTGAGGGAAGTTAAGGATGCCATTCAACAGCTAAAAACCAATAAAGCAACTGGTAAGGATGGTAACGGAGCTGTGCTCATCAAGATGGGCCCAGAAAATCTGGCCACTTGCCTCCACAAACTGACAGTCAGAATCTGGGAAACTGAACAGGTACCGGAGGAGTGGAAGGAAGGGGTTATACGCCCCATCTACAAGAAAGGTGACAAACTGGAGTGTGAGAACTTTCGAGCGATCACCATCCTTAATGCCGCCTACAAAGTGATATCCCCGATCATCTTCCGTCGTCTGTCACCATTAGTGGACGAGTTCGTGGGAAGTTATCAAGCCGGCTTCGTTGACGGCCGCTCGACAACGGACCAGATCTTTACTATACGGCAAATCCTTCAAAAATGCCGTGAATACCAGGTCCCAACGCACGATCTGTTCGTTGATTTCAAGGCTGCATACGACAGTATAGACCGCGTAGAGCTATGGAAAATTATGGACGAGAACAGCTTCCCTGGGAAGCTTACCAGACTGATCAAAGCAACGGTGGATGGTGTGCAAAACTGTGTGAAGATTTCGGGCGAACACTCCAGTTCGTTCGAATCGCGCCGGGGACTAAGACAAGGTGATGGACTTTCGTGCCTGTTGTTCAACATTGCGCTAGAAGGTGTCATGCGGAGAGCCGGGTGTAACAGCCGGGGTACGATTTTCAACAGATCCAGTCAATTTATTTGCTTCGCGGATGACATGGACATTGTCGGCCGGACATTTGCAAAGGTGTCAGAACTGTACACTCGCCTGAAACGTGAAGCAACAAAAATTGGACTGGTGGTGAATGCGTCAAAGACAAAGTACATGCTTGTGGGCGGAACCGAGTGCGACAGGGCCCGCCTGGGAAGCAGTGTTACGATAGACGGGGATACCTTCGAGGTGGTCGAGGAATTCGTTTACCTCGGATCCTTGCTAACGGCTGACAACAACGTTAGTCGTGAAATACGAAGGCGCATCATCTGTGGAAGTCGTGCCTACTACGGGCTCCAGAAGAAACTGCGGTCGAAAAAGATTCGCCACCGCACCAAATGTGTCATGTACAAGACGCTTATAAGACCGGTTGTCCTCTACGGACATGAAACATGGACAATGCTCTAGGAGGACTTGCAAGCACTCGGAGTATTCGAGAGACGGGTGCTTAGGACCATCTTTGGCGGTGTGCAAGAAGACGGTGTGTGGCGGCGAAGAATGAACCATGAGCTCGCCCAACTCTACGGCGAACCCAGTATCAAGAAGGTAGCTAAAGCCGGAAGGGTACGATGGGCAGGACATGTTGCAAGAATGTCGGACAGCAACCCTGCAAAGATGATGTTCGCTTCCGATCCGGCAGGTACGAGACGGCGTGGAGCGCAGCGAGCGAGATGCACATTTTTCAAAAACTATCGATCATTTTCCACAGCGAAAAAGCTTAAGGGATGTATCTCCTGTTACAGCTAATAAAGCCCTCGGAAATCGCTTCGTATTCGGAGTTATGTGAAAAACTGACCAAATTAGGAACATAGCCAAAACTGGTACAGTTACCCTATCTGTTAACATGATTTGAGTTTTACTTCTGAAATCTACAAGTAGGTAATTGCAGTTTGAAAAGTTCACAACAATTACTTCTCCATGTTGGTTGCAGATAAAATGGAACGCAACATTGTCTTTATTCTCTGCAGTTATCACTAATTTTTTTTTGTTGCTTGTTTTTTTGCATTTTTCAGCGACAATTACATTCCTTGACCGAAAGAAATCTTCACCTGGACCTCCTTCGACCTCAGTGCATATGGAAAGTGTGATTTAATTAATGATAACTGGGAAGTGAGAAGTTATAAAAAGGAGTTATGAGAGAGTCATCTCATTTTTCACTTCTGCCTTCACTCATTTTTCACTTCTCACTGTGAAAAGTAAACAGTGAGAAGTGATAAAAATGAAGTGAGAAGTGAAAAGTCTCATTCTCAATGCACACATCCCACATTTCACTTCTTAC
Source organism: Armigeres subalbatus (assembly GCF_024139115.2). Taxonomy (NCBI): domain Eukaryota; kingdom Metazoa; phylum Arthropoda; class Insecta; order Diptera; family Culicidae; genus Armigeres; species Armigeres subalbatus. The sequence goes on along the minus strand of NC_085139.1, from coordinate 112,453,279 downwards.
TTCTCACTTGATATTTCTTACTTCCCTTGAATACGGTGAGCAGTGAAAAGCGGAAAATAACCAGTGATAAGTCTCACATCTAACTTTTCACTTCTCAATCTTCGTTTGTCCCTTCTTATATACCACTTCTCATTTCTCACTTCTAGCTGAAAAATAACAAGTGAGAAAAAAGAAGTAAGAAATTAGAAGTGGGAAACGAAGAGTGAGAAGTGAAAAGTGAGACATCTCATTTCTCTTTCTAACATCGCATTTCTCACTTACTACTTACCACTGGTTATTTTCCGCATTCCGTCTCACTTCTCTTTTCTCATTTCTCCTCACTGTTCTCACTGTGATAAATGAGTAATGCGAAGTGCAAATCCGTACAGCTATTTTTAACTAAATATTTCAATTGATACAATCTAATTGACTAAACTACCACTGTAAATAGTTCGATACGCACCTTGAGAAGCGATCCCTTCGATTTGTATTCCGCTTATCTTATGTAATGATTCGCAATTAGCAAAGAAACACAATTACTTTTGGTGCAATAATGCTCTACCCAAAAACAAAATGGCGGCAAAAACTCCGCGTTTGGTGGGTGGCGATTTGTTTTCGATTTATGCTGTTTTAATTGCAAAGCCTTCTTTCCATTTCTATGCCCTAAAAGCTTACTGCCAAGTATCTGAACAGGACAAGATAAATTATTTCTACATTAATTACCTTGAACCCCCTTTAATTTATTGATATCTCATGGGTTGGACGGATTTCGGTGCTGTACGGATTTCGGTCCCACACGGTACCTGCAGTACCTATTTTGCACGTAAAAATGTCTGCAAACACACCTGGCAATATCCGAGTTGCGACACCTGCTGACAAATAGACCATGTGCAAATCAACGGACGGTGTTTCTCGAATGTTATATATGTAAGATTATTCAGAGGCACGAGCATCGACTCCCCGACAAGTTAGTCATAACAATATATTATCACAATTTTATCAATATGTGTAACAATTAACAATACTTGCAATAATTTTGTTATAAATTGTCTGTCAAAGATGGAATGGAAGAAAGAAAATTTCATGATCGTAATTATGATTATAACATAAATCGAAATTATGATTATAACAAAGAGTATGGAATGAGAGAACCATAACGCACATAGTGGTGATACAATCGTAGAATCATTTGCATACTTATGCTAAACAATCGACTTCAGTTTCAGCACTATATGAAAAGTAGTATATCGTATTTCACCTATTAAAGATGGGTGTGAAAAAACATGTAGTGAATTTCAAATTCACCACGGAACTGATTGTATAATACCCTTATGATGGGAGTGGAAAAACATGTGATGAATTTAAAATTCCCCACTGGACTGATTGAGATGATAAACCTACATTCCAAGTTGAACCATCTGGACAAAGTTGCCTACATTGTGGATAATAATAATCTTTTCAATAACATAATTTGTTATAGTATCAGCTATTTTTACCACTTTTTATGTAACACAACGAGTTATATTTTTTTTGAATTAATAACATATTTATTAATATTTTTGTTGAAGTTAGAAGAGATTTTGTTACAATTTTTGTTATTTTAACTACTAATGTTACATGTTTTCTAACAACTGTTGTTATAAAAAACTGCTGTAACCGAATAACAAGTTCTGATATTAATCTGTTACTATCTACTGGTCGGCCGGATCATTACCCAACGCTTGGCAGTTGAAGGGGTTGCAGAGCATATAGGAGATTTCAACGGATTGTGGGGAAAATATCCACGAAGCTGTGACTACAACAGCGCAGGAAGTGTTGGGCACTGTGCAGCGATGCCAACGAAATACAGGTATACCTCGATTATATGGACCCTCGATTATATGGACCCTCGATTATATGGACCCTCGATTATATGGACTTCGATTATATGGACTTTTTACCTCGATTATTTTTTTTCGTGTTTTGAGAGTTTGAAAAGCTGTTGAATATTCCACGTCATATTTTACATTGATTCTATATTTATTAAGGTGCACTGGGGCAAATTAGGACCAGTATGGCATGTTTTCGAATCTATATATGAAAGCGCATACTAAATCATATGGCCCGCTGCTTAGATTGATTAACCATTTTTACATTGCACTTTGATTGTAATTGTGTATTTCATTCATCAACAAAAGCCATGGCCACGTCCCTACAAATATGTGGGGGAAAGATAACACGTATTTTAGGTGATCTCTGATACAAGAAAACGTGAACCGGCTTGTCAGTCTAACAGATTGCCGTATTTAGCTGTTAGACCTTTACTTCCAACCTTTTTCTGATTTTGGTGCGTGGAATTGAGTGTAGATGATGATGCATTACCATCCAGCAAATCTTTTAGAAGTATGTCCAAGAAACTGAAAGAGTTTTTTTTAATGACTGCTACCAGCGATCGTAATGCTCACTTATACTCACGAGCAGAAGATGCTCACTCACATGCATATTTTCGCCGAGAAATTATTTTGCGGGAAAGAAAAAAAAGGCTTGGTGAGAGATTACTATTTTCCCCCCACTGTTAATGCCGCGAAAATCTACAAAAAGACTTTCAAAAAAAGTTTTCGAATATCCCGATATTTATGTTCGTTCAGCACAAAGCTTGCGCATTATACTGATTTTCAAAGGCAGGCAGACAAATTGTTTATCGGGAACGTGAGTTAGCAGTTCTTAATGCTGTTTAAAGAAGATTACAAATGGTGCAGGCAGCAAGAATTATTTCAATTTAATGATGAATTCACATTGATAGGAAGGATTCAATTGCGACAATATAATCAAGAATATGGTCTGTAAGATTTTCCAATCATTATAACCGTGACTTCTGGTTACGGTGTCCAGTTCTTCATTCCGTTGTTCAGTTAGAAATTGACTGCCAATAATAAAAGCACACAGGTCCAAAATATAAACCTTGATATCTACTTTGCAGGTGTGGATGCGATTGACACTGGTAAAAAATGTCACTGACAGGCGAATGAAAATCCTTAATTACATGCATTTAAATTAATTGTAGGAATCCCCATCAACCGCAACTTGTTGCAAGCGGATCGGTTTATAACTGTCAGACAAGAGTGATTGTTTATAGGCGTTTTTTGCATATAAAGTATTTAGGCCATAACATCAGAGGACATAGTCCGATCCGGCCAATTTCCAATAGGAGACAATGGGAAAAAATCTCCGTCGGTTCAATTTGCTGCGATCAAAACGATAATGTATAAGTGCCAGTGCTTTCAGATAAAGTTTGTTTTTGAAGCATATAGCTTTCCGTACATTTAGTGTTTACTTCGTTTGCTAAAGGGGGTAGGCACTGTATTTAGAATTTTTAAACAAGTGTAATTTTATGTCCACATTAAGCTTGATGAAGTCTTCATTACTTCTGTTTCTCTGTACCGTGTACCACGAAGCCATCCGAAAGATGCTCCCTGACAAACCAAAATCTAGCGTGATGCCACGCAAAACCGTTTACAACGTCAAACGCCCGGATGAGCATACTTGAGAATTGTGGTTCCGCAAAGTGGCACACACGACTGAGCCTACCAAATCAATGATCTGGTTAAAAAAAAGTCTTCATTACTAACGTAATCTTAGAACGGTGTGCAAACTAGCGACTGAAAAACGGTCATAAAAAATCAAAATTTTCTGTGTCATCATAAAATGAGCCCAAACGTGCGGATTACACTTTAAGGCAATAAATTGATATTTTCTTTTATTGTATTAAAACTATTTTCGTAGTTTAAAAAACATTTTGAGAATTTTTTTTGCTTCGATTATATGGAAAATTCGATTATATGGACTTTTTTGCATCGAAAAAGTCCATATAATCGAGGTATGCCTGTAGTAGTTTTGATGAAGAGTATCAGTGACTGAAGGACGAGAAAAATGCTGCTAGGAGTCGAATGATAGTAGCTCGTACCCGTTGCAATAGAGAACGGTATAGTGTAGCAAGAGCAGAAGATAAACACATCACCGCAGCAAGAAAAGGCAGCACGGAGAGAGTGTGATAGCTGAAGCGCAGGGCGGGGCATGGATAGGAACGATATGTTGAGGTTTTACGCGACTGTTAATGGCGCGCGTCATAAGACTGCGCCAGTGGCCGCTATGTGCAATGACCGATGAAAAAATTTGCTGACAGAAAAAACTATGAGGCAGCCCGGTGGAAGGAGCACTTCGAAGATTTGTTGAGCGATGAAAAAGAAGTTCTATTGCAGAGCAGGTTAGACATGGATGATGTAAAGGAGGCTCTACGTTAACTGAAAAACAGTAATGTTGCTTGGAAGGACGAGATCCCGGTCGAGCTTCTCAAACTCGTAAGTAAGCAGCTGCATTAATCGACCCACCACATTTTTACAAAAAAAAATGTGAGGATGAAAAACCGCTTATCGGCTGGTTGGATAGTACCAGGCAGGTTTTCGTGAGGGCCAATCAACGACGGATCCGATGTTTAGCCTGCGGATGATCCTTGATTAGTTCCGGGAGTACACCTTGCAGACTCATCATCTGTACATTGATTTCAAAGCAGCGTACAATTCAGTGGAAAGAAGTGAGCTGTGGCAGATAATGTCTGAACATTGTTTCCCGGCGAAACTGAATTGAGCTGATCCGTGTAAAGTTTGATGGCTCGAAATCAAGTATTCGGATTGCAGACGAAGTGTTAACATCGTTTGTGACCTTAGATGTATTGAAGCAAAGCTATTGTTCGGGAAAAAACGTTATAAAACAGGCTTGGTAGTCATATGGCTACTGCTTCTGCCTCATACGCAGGAGGTCGTGGGTTCAATCCCAGGTCCGTTCCATTCTCCTACTTTGTATCTTTAACTATATTTCTCATGTTCTAGCAATTGCTAGAACTGGAAATGAATTTCCATACCGTTGTTTTCATGTATACTACTATACCTTCAACATGACTATTCTAGTAGAAACTGCTAGAATTGGAAATGAACGAAAAAGCTCGTTTCCTGCATCCAATAAGAAATTCTATCAGTTGCTTTCTCCTATCTGTCACATTTAGTAAGCTCGTTAACCAAGACGAACCCCTCTGCCCCTCGAACCTAATCCGGTATGATCCTTACTTTTGCGACATTCTTAATGATTTGGTGAACGCTTGGAGTATTCAGAGGAGTCTGACGTAATGAAGCACCCCATTATTCTACCAGCCAAACATCGTTTCACAAGCGTTCTCTTCAAGTACCATCATATTCGATTTTTCTATACGATGGACACAACTTCTGCTATTGTCCGGTAACGCTATTTGCCTCACGGAGGCAGGGTGAAACGTTGCTAGACAGGTTATGGACAAATGACTTACTTTCTTCTGGCCAAAACCATAACAAATCCATCTATTTATGGTGAAATTCCGACCCTTTGAGTCACCGTCCGTTCTCCATAATTACTATGGGCTAGGCTACATATGTATATAAGCAATAAGTTGCCTTAAACAAGCATGTAGATTTTGTTCCAATGAAGGACCCAATAGGCACTTTATCCCTCATATTTTTCCACATTTAGATGGACTAAGGGATGCTACAATACGATCGGCTTAACTAATGGCCAGGTTTCCACATTATTATCATTAATTGACCTACCACTACTGGCTGCTACATTCCACAAATGAGATACAAAATTGAAAATAGAATAATGGGAATTGAAATAGTTTCTACAAACACCTTACCTGACAAGCATCATGGCCTCCTTCCGGAAAACCGGCGCACAGCATATTATCGCTGATCCGTGACGCCCGGTAAGCACTCTTTTTGCACTGCTGGTTGGTCATGATCGGCACCTTAACCTGCTGCAGTGTATGCGACAGTGATCCGTTCGAAAGTTTCCCCCATCCGGTAACAGTCCCATTTAATCCTGCGAACGTTTTTCCCGGGATTGGCAAGCACATAGACACGAAGTGATCCTTCACATTCAATGTCTTTTGCAGCTTTATCAGTGCAATGTCGTTGTTGAAGGTGTCCAGATTAAATCGGTCGTTCCCTTGCAGCTTTTCGACCGATTTCGTAACCATCCGTGCTTCTCGTGTGTCGTACAGCTTCACAGTAATCTGACTGGGTTTAAAGTTGAGTACACAGTGCGCTGCCGTTAGCACATAGCGATCGCCTATCAAGGTACCACCGCAGTAAAATGTCCCCCGGTAGTGCAGCATAGCCATCCAGGGAAACTCGTTTATGTCCGCTATGATGCCGCCCACGATTCGAGATGTTACCAATGAGACGCCACATGCTGTGGAAGAATGATAGAGCATATGTAGAGAAAACATTATTATAATCGTGCGTTAACACTAGGATTCATTCGTTCAGAAAATCGTTGTAAATAATTGTCGTTGTAAAAGCATCTAAATACACAAACTCTTCTAAAACCACACTTATACACATGTACCCACATAGACACAGCGATATCCAATGAGGCTGAAAACGATAATTGAAGTACTATTCCCGCATCACGGCCCGACCCATTTGCCGCCAGCAGCTTGGGGAGGAGCAGACTATGAAGAGGTGGCGAGGCTGACGATAGAGGAGCTAAAGACGGTGGCAAAGTTCCTCGGCTAGAGCGATGCACCTGGTTCGGACGGGATCCCGAACATGGCGTTAAAGGCAGCCATACTGACAAATCCGTATATGTTCAGGTCAGCCATGCATAGATGCCTGGACGAGCGAACATTCGCGGATATATGGAAGAGACTGCGTTTGGTCCTGTTACCGAAACCTAGCAAGTTACCAGGAGACCCGTTAGCACACAGACCAATCTGTCTAATAGATACTGTAGGAAAGCTACTGGAGGAGTTAAGGTTCCCACAAACACACGCGATGCGACAATCGAGACGCGATTCTATCGCTTGGAGACTGCGATTATGTCGCCGTTAAAATGGAAGGGTAAATGGAACATTGCCTGCAGCGACCCAACGATAGAATCGTGGCGACTAGTTGTCGCGGTCGCGGCGATGAAATCGCTTAGGTCTGGGGAAGCCTTTATTCCTCCAGGCTGTAGCCGTACGTGCAGGAGGCGGGGGGATTGTCGAGCGAGCAATTCAGGTTTCGGTGAAGACGGTCTACTTTGGGCGCCAATAATTCGGTGATTGACACTGCAAATGTCGCCAGCGAATGCAAGCGGCCCGGTATCCGTTGCGCTACGCAGCAATAATATTCGACATGCGGAATGCGTTCAACAGTGCCTGTCCTGGGTCCTGCGTGATCTGATATTTACTGCATAAGATTCCGTTACACAACAGTTTATTTGAATTCGTTTTTATGTTTGCTAAATTTGAACAAAGGAAGATATTAGAAAGGTGGGAATTGGGCCAAACGGATAACTGACAAAGGCTGCACAAAAAAGACATCCCCAGTTATATTTCGTACACATTGTTTAAAAATCACAATGAATTTTATTACATTTCTATTTCTTTTCTCTGTCGAATATAAGATGATGTATTGACATTTGCATTTATGTGGGGAGAGTCGGCTAAAACGGATAATTGCCATGGTATCTTCTTCTTCTTATTGGCATTACATCCCACACTGGGACAGAGCCGCCTCGCAGCTTAGTGTTCATTAAGCACTTCCACAGTTATTAACTGCGAGGTTTCTAAGCCAGGTTACCATTTTTGCATTCGTATATCATGAGGCTAGCACGATGATACTTTTATGCCCAAGAAAGTCGAGACAGTTTCCAATCCGAAAATTGTCTAGACCGGCACCGGGAATCGAACCCAGCCACCCTCAGCATGGTCTTGCTCTGTAGCCGCGCGTCTTACCGCACGGCTAAGGAGGCCCCCCCTGCCATGGTATACATAACATGATATTTCCTGCATTAGATTCCATCAACTTAATCACGGTAGTATGGCTGTATTGAATTTGTTCTTAGTTTCGTCCAATTTAAACAAAGGAAGATATTCCAAGAGCATCGGGCAAAACGGGCAACTGACGGATGTTGCATATACCGTTTCGACTCAAATTCCGAACATGGCTCATATTCCGAACACACGCTTTTGAATGGCCATTTTGGCTTTATTGTTATATTCTCTCCACAGGATCTTGAATTCATTTGTAATTTTGTAATTTGTAACAAATTTATTTTATTCAAACATAAAGATACTTAAGCAACATGTAACAATTAATAAATTAAAATAATGCACGTTCTCTCCTGGTGCCCTGAGAGAGACGGCTAGGTGGTGCCCACTACGGGAAACGACGAGGTTTCATATGAGATTTTGGTCCATCAGCCAAATCCCGCAGATATATTTTTATTGCGCATCGCGCTTTTTGTCTACAGCAATTAGTTTGCTGTATTCATAGCTGAGCCTTTGTGTAGGATTCTTATCCTATTTGGGCACCTCGAATCAATTAATGCCACTTGGCATCAACGATTCGATGTCTGTGTCTGGAACGAACTTGGGACAAATCCCAACTGAACATTATATTGCCTACTTTCAGGCTTTCCTCTTGAGTCCAGACACAGAATCAACAAATAAAACATACACAAAATAGCACAAATGATACAGACTTGATCGAATATTTACAACTAAACGAGCACAATAAAACCAACCGTAACAAAATTCAATCTTCTTTTATTTTGAAAACCGTATATTTTATCTTGTTATTTCTCCATTGTACACCAAGTATATAATAAGTTTGTGTAGACATTATTTGATTACGGCACTAGATGTGAAATCATTATGTTTTCCCTCTATTCCTAATATCAGATGATGTATCATTTTTTTACATAATATGGGCAAAACTGGGCAAAACAGACAACACGTAACATCCGAAAATGAGGATGTATCTTATATTCGGTATTACAGACATTATAATATTAGTACTGTGCACGAAAACAAATTTCCGGATTAACTGATACGATTGATCAAGGCAACGATGGATCGGGTGATGTGCGTAGTTCGAGTTTCAGGGACATTCCCGAGTTCTTTGGAAACGCGCAGAGGGTTACGGCAAGGTGATGGTCTTTCGGGTCTGCTATTTAACATCGCTTTGGAAGGGGTGATACGAAGGTCGGGGATCGACACGAGCGGAACGATTTTCACGAAGTCCGTCCAGTTATTTGGTTTCGTTGACGACATTGATATTATGGCACGTAGTTTTAAGAAGATGGAGGAAGCCTACATCAGACTGAAAAGGGATGAAACGAAGTACATGATAGGAAGTGGCTCACGAGAGGACTGTGGGGTTTGAGTAAAATGCCTTCAGCGTGTGTTGGCCTCTTCTAGTCAGACCTCCGCGGCGTGCACACGCATACACGGAGAGTCGCTGTCACAAGGACAACGCAAGCCACCTACCACGAGTTTGTATCGGTGGTGATGAAATCGAGATGGTTGAAAAATTCGTGTACTTGTGGCCTCAGGTGAGTTGAATTCAAATGGTTAAATTGTGACGAGTGATATATTTTAGTTTGCTTAATCACAAGACGCGTCTCGAAGACCGTCGGAAAATGGTTTGTGGTTTGCTAAATCACAAGACGCGTCTCGAAGACCGTCGGAACATGGTTTGTGGTTTGCTAAATCACAAGACGCGTCTCGAAGACCGTCGGAACATGGTTTGTGGTTTGCTAAATCACAAGACGCGTCTCGAAGACCGTCGGAAAATGGTTTGTGGTTTGCTAAATCACAAGACACGTCTCGAAGACCGTCGGAAAATGGTTTGTGGTTTGCTAAATCACAAGACGCGTCTCGAAGACCATCGGAACATGGTTTGTGGTTTTCTAAATCACAAGACGCGTCTCGAAGACCGTCGGAAAATGGTTTGTGGTTTGCTAAATCACAAGAAACGTCTCGAAGACCGTCGGAACATGGTTTGTGGTTTGCTAAATCACAAGACGCGTCTCGAAGACCGCCGAAAAATGGTTTGTGGTTTGCTAAATCACAAGACACGTCTCGAAGACCGTCGGAACATGGTTTGTGGTTTGCTAAATCACAAGACACGTCTCGAAGACCGTCAGAACATGGTTTGTGGTTTGCTAAATCACAAGACGCGTCTCGAAGACCGCCGGAAAATGGTTTGTGGTTTGCTAAATCACAAGACACGTCTCGAAGACCGTCGGAACATGGTTTGTGGTTTGCTAAATCACAAGACGCGTCTCGAAGACCGCCGGAAAATGGTTTGTGGTTTGCTAAATCACAAGACACGTCTCGAAGACCGTCGGAACATGGTTTGTGGTTTGCTAAATCACAAGACGCGTCTCGAAGACCGTCGGAAAATGTTTTGTGGTTTGCTAAATCACAAGACGCGTCTCGAAGACCGTCGGAACATGGTTTGTGGTTTGCTAAATCACAAGACGCGTCTCGAAGACCGTCGGAACATGGTTTGTGGTTTGCTAAATCACAAGACGCGTCTCGAAGACCACCGGAAAATGGTTTGTGGTTTGCTAAATCACAAGACGCGTCTCGAAGACCGTCGGAAAATGGTTTGTGGTTTGCTAAATCACAAGACACGTCTCGAAGACCGTCGGAAAATGGTTTGTGGTTTGCTAAATCACAAGACGCGTCTCGAAGACCGCCGGAAAATGGTTTGTGGTTTGCTAAATCACAAGACGCGTCTCGAAGACCGTCGGAAAATGGTTTGTGGTTTGCTAAATCACAAGACGCGTCTCGAAGACCGTCGGAACATGGTTTGTGGTTTGCTAAATCACAAGACGCGTCTCGAAGACCGCCGGAAATGGTTTGGGGTTTGCTAAATCACAAGACACGTCTCGAAGACCGTCGGAACATGAATTGTGGTTTGCTAAATCACAAGACGCGTCTCGAAGACTGCCGGAAAATGGTTTGTGGTTTGCTAAATCACAAGACACGTCTCGAAGACCGTCGGAACATGGTTTGTGGTTTGCTAAATCACAAGACGCGTCTCGAAGACCACCGGAGAATGGTTTGTGGTTTGCCAAATCACAAGACGCGTCTCGAAGACCGTCGGAAAATGGTTTGTGGTGGCGCGTCTGAAAGACCGCTGGAAAATGGTTTGTGGTTTGAAGAATATCTAGACCTCGCCTGAAAGACCGTAAGAAATTGGTTTGTGGTTTGCAAAATTACAATGCGCGTCTGGCAGATCGGTGGATCGGTTTGTGGTTTAGAAAACTATAAGACGTGGCTGAAATGTGGCCGAAAAAATGTATTGTAGCTTGTGAAACTACAAGGTGCGTATGGAAGACCAACGGAAAATGGTGTACAATCTAGAAAATTTTAAAGTCCTGCGAGCATTGATTTTGATTAAAGCAAATTTAGATTTCATGAAGCCACTTGGCGACGTACATTGAACTACCAGTTGAGTTACGGTATAACGAAATCTGAGAGAAACGGAGAAATATTCAATGCTGTACTGTTCGAAATTGTTCGGAAAGCCAAATATAGTATCTTGAAATTTATATTGGAATTTGAAAAATTATAAGGTTGCCGGATTTTACAAAACTATTCGGAAGTTTGAATTTATTATGCGTATGATTAGTTTGGAGTTACTGGCTAGCAGTACTAGTTGATGGTAAATGGTTAATGGTGTACTATTCGCGAAATTTAAAGTTGGATTAAATGTACGGATTTGGATTGGATTTGGAATGGATTTGAATTGGATTTGGATTAGCTTTTTATTGGATTGGGATTGGGTTTGGATTGGATTTGGAATAGATTGGATTGGATTTGAATTACATTTGGATTAAATTTGCATTGGATTTGATTTGGATTAGCATGGATTTTCTTATCTTTATTAGGTTGTGCTAGAAGATGCAATTTTTGCATTTTTAATGACAGAAGAAGGCAAATATGCGGTTTGAGATGTTTTTGAGATTTTCACATCAGCGTGTCAATCGGCGAGCAGCAAGCCATGACTTGTCCACGGAGAGTCGCTGTCACAAGGACAACGCAAGCCACCTACCACGAGTTTGTATCGGTGGTGATGAAATCGAGATGGTTGAAAAATTCGTGTACTTGTGGCCTCCGATAACGATACCAGCAGAGAAATTCGGAGACGCATCTTGGCAGGAAATCGTACGTACTTTGAACTCCACAAAACACCCCAATCGAATAGAGTTCACTGCCGTACCAAACTGAATATTGTAACGTTTTACGTTTTTGCGATCAATTTTCGATTAAGTCAAAATAAGAAATTATGACGTTTTTCTCTTTTTAAGTAAAATCATAAATTAAAATTATTTGGAATTAATTAAATAGTGAAACATTACGTTACGTTAATAATTTGAAGACCGGACGAAAAGAAATTTGAATTTTTATTTGTATGTCGATTACGAGGTTTGTGTCTTGACTAAATTATTATCCAAATAGAAATTGACCATGTACTGTTGTAGTGTTTTCATGTGCTCGTTTTTTATCGACTCACCGAAGGCGCGCACTCTTTATCGCCATTTCAAATTTATTTGGTGCAAATTTAAAATAATTGACGACTTTTCAAAAGGATAAGTTTCTTTATAAAATTCAGACAAGAACTCGATCATTTCGCTAAGTGAACGGATGGTGATCAGAAGTGTTTGCGAGTAAATTACAAAGTTTTTCATTAAAGTTGATTTTGGCTAGTTTGACTAAAAGGTAAAGTGTGATTGGAGTGAATTGTTCTGTGTCTATTTTAATCAAATTTCTAAAATTAACAGTTAACGTAGCAGACGTCATTAGGACGTGTTTTTTGAATTCCGCGAACACCGAGTTAGTTAAGTGAAACGTACAAAAAGGTAAAACGAATTTTAATGTTTAATGTAAAGTTTTTTTTAATGAAACGAATTCGCGTTGGACTTTCCAGCGCATTGCGCTTTTTGGTGCGGGCTGGAATTTGTGTATTCGACCGGAGTCGGGTACGGGAATACGTGTGACGTCTACAGGGCCCGCCAGTTCGTCCAACGGACATCGAGAGCTCGAGCGTGCGTTAAGGCCCGCTTTAAAGGTGGTTAAACGGAGGAGGAGTGAAGTCGCTCGTCTAAAAGCGAAAACTCGGCGGTCGCCAATCAACCGTCGAAGGTAAGATTCCCAAGCCAATTCCCGTGGATCATTCCCGAGAGTGCGGTCCCCGTACGTCGTCAATAATCGTACGCTGGACCGAACCCGAACCGACGGTTAGTAGTCTTCCTTTTAATCCTCGCTCGGTGAACCGGAAAGGTACGCGAAGCCGGGTCGTTAGGGAAAGGAAGCTTCTAGCTTGAGGGAACGGTTATTCCGGACCACTCTCGATTCCGAAATCGGAAGCCTTCCGTCCAGCCGCCACTCCCTCCGCATCTATAGTTTCGGCAATATCGCTCGAGGTCGACCTCCATCGCTGCGCGCCAATCTGCAGCATCTGCGGCAAAGCCAATCGGCCGCCATCGCCACAACCTGGTCGGAGGACATCGTCGCCATCTTCTCGGCGGAGTACTTCCAACGCATCAGTCCATCGAGAAGTAAAAACCTGCGCAGGTATGTGAGCTTGTATTTTCATGGCCATGATAAGCTCTCTTTTTCCATTCCGTACCGTTAAAAATAGTCCAACCCGAATTAGAGAATAAATGTCGTTAAGTGATTTGAAGAAGTTAGCTTGAGTTTTTAGTTGTATTGCGTTTCACGGGGCTGGGAAAATTCACTCCCATTGCGTTTGCCGTGGTTACAGTTTAAAGTTGACTTTGAAAGTTGCTTTCCGTTCTTTTTCCAGTGGGTTGAGCGAGTTCAGGTAGGTGGGAAGGGGGGAAAGAATAGTAAGCGTAAGTAATTTTGGAGCCAGCGATCGTTCGAGAGTCCCCAGAGGTAAAGGGTCTGTAAAAGTCAGGCAAATAGCGAACACGACAATGGTATTATTTCTTGGTGTTTTACCTCTTATGCAAGGCTAGTTCATACCAATTTCTGTTATCGAAGTCGTCGCTCCTGCTCGGGAGACGAACATTGTTAGGTATAGATTTAAAATCAATCCAGTATTTTGAAAATTATGATTAAAAAAAATGATTTTTCAAAAACGTCAATTTTTTAGGCCTTGAAATGGGTCAACCTTAAGACAGCCTAAAGAACAGAAGTCAGATAGTTTTTCGAAATGAATTATTGTACCAAATGTTGCTGAATTGAGTAAGCTCCTACCCCATATATCCAACATCCCAGTGATTTCTCGTGGAAGTGCAAATGACTCGTCGGTTCTACCAAAGCGAATATCATGTCAACATTTTCCTGCCTATTCCTTAATTTACCTGCTTTAAGACACGGCCGGCGCTGGTATTGCTAGTTTTTAGGTCACTAGTTCTTAAACATTCTAGATGATGATGATGATGATAATAGCAACCGTGGGCGGTCAATCATGCTCATGCTTATGAATGATTGTACCAAATGTTGCCGAATTGGGTTTGTATGGGTATTAAGATTGTTACTTATCTTGAATTTATTGTAAAAACTGAGCCTTAATCCTGTCAGCCGAGCTGTCAACCTGTGAGCTAACTGCCAAGCAGTTAAATTTTCAAAAACTTTAAAAAGGGATTTCAAAAAATTAAATGTAGGGTCTATGAGTGTTAAAAAACGAGCAATGGGTAATGTTTTAAACATAACCGCGAGTAGACGTAGGACTTGTATAAACGTAACGTATTTATATTTAACTTCCAACTTTTGGATCTATGGAGTTTGATTATTATAATCAAATTTTTATTTTCGTCGATGTAGTTGATTTTTTTTGCTGTGAAATCAGAACGTTTTAGTATAACCATTTTTAATGTACGTGTCGTTTAGTACCAAGCACAACTTAACATATGGTCAGTCGAATGACATGACTCGTATCCATCCCGGGATCATGTGGATTATGAAACCGATTGCTTCTCGTGGATGAGCAGACCAAATCTCTGTAAGTCTATTCTCTACCGCTGCCCTCGCAGTCTCAGCCATTATCGGCCTAAAGCCGTGAACTCCGAGCGATGCGATGGGCGATTGCACACGCTAGCTTTCACCTACTCAGTGACTGTGTAAAATTGTATTGCCCCCTCTTTTCTTCCCACGAAAATTTTACTCGATTTCCGTCAAAAGTCGGATTACTCAAAATTATGAGTTGTCCTGCTTTTGATGGAAATTGAGTAAAATTTCCGTGGGAAGAAAAGAGACGGCAATACAATTTTACTCAGTCACTGAGTAAATGAAAGTTAGAGTGCATCCATTGTAACCGACAAAACTGCATCCGACAAAAAAATGCACCCACTTCTTCCATGCATATTCGCAGACCCACCGGCAGTTCTACCGCTGGCGACTGCATGCTGTGTAGGTAACACAGCGAACGAACGAACGAAACGAAAAATTCGCGAGCAGAAAGCACGTCAGTATGCGCTGCTATCACAAATTGTAATGACTCGCACATGGCAGGCACTGCTTCTTTTATACACAAAGAAAATCTTGCGGTAGACCCGAAGGCCCGTGACATACCGCATTCTGATGTCCGTGTTAGGAATGCAATGGAATGATTGGTTACATGTGAAATTTTTGCTGGCTTTAACAAGAATTGAGATTTTCAATAGCTTATCGTTAATAATCTTAAGTTTCACCCAGTATAGTAAAGAAAGACGTAAGTCCTACATCAAAAATATATTGTAGCTCAGAAAAAGGTGTCCTCTTCAAAATTAACAAAAATCCAATTTGGAGATATCATATATAGGTTTCATATGGAATTTCATTCCGACATAATAGAGCTCAAAAGACTTTTACCAGAGGTTTTTCGCGAGAAAAAAAAGATAAACATTTAATCGCTGTTTTAAAGAAAATAACGTACAGCCCCTTTTAGGAACGTTACAGAGCATGGGTGGGTTCGGAGCTTATATCTAAAATGTTAAAACAAACAGCTTTGTAGAAGAAATACAGAGAAAGATAAAATTTATCTAAATAAATTTTAACTTATCTAGATAAAAATAAAAGTGATCAGAATGGAGCTTAGTCTTTTTGAGATAATGTGCTGAAGACGCCAAGTTTTTAGAACGTTTACCCAGAGTACTAGAGCTTTTGTCCAACGAAAACACCGATCTGCCCAGTGTGCATCAGAGGTGCCACCTGAACTGCCGTAATCTGAGGAAGCTACGTAAGCGCCAAATTACATTATAACATGTTTTCCTTTTTTCTGTTAAAGAACTCGATGATTACTGCTCGTTTTCTTAGAATATGACGTATACGTCACTTTTTCAGATTACGGCAGTGAAATGCTAGGATAGTCAGAGAGAATCTTTCAAGGTATAATTCTGGGCATATTTTTCTGTTCAATCCAAACTAGTGCATATATATGGCTGGAGCTCAGATTTTTGCTATTATCGTGTGGAAGTAACAGATTTGTTTATTTTCAAATAAGAAAAAAAACATTGTGCCCTGGAAATAGGCCATTTGGGTGTAACAGTGAATCAGTTGACTAGATAACGAGAAAAGAAAACGAACTTCATAGTGACACCAAGGCATATATTGTTCATTCCTCTCTCATTGTTATCTTTTGTATACTTTGAAGAGATGTAATCTGTTTGCAAGCGGTACGCTGGTTATTTTGTTTATCTATAAGGTGTTGTGTGAATGTGCCAAAAACTACAGAAAACAGGTAATTGAACTGGATCGTTTTCCTTTAAAAAGTGGTACAAGTTTTCAATAAAATTTATTCAAGAAAAAGGTTATTCATTTTCCGAGGACTGCTATTATGTTTTATGCACCTAAAAATTCATTCAAATATTACCTTAAGCTTGAAATATATTTTTCATATACTTTTTGGCTCAAACCATAATGTAATTTAAACCATAATCTATTGTTTCAACACGTTATAATTCACACAATAATTAATATGAATAATATGAATTAATATGAACACTCTAGTTAAATGTATTGTCTATGTAGTATTTGCTTAACTTGTTTAAAACAGTTTTTTTTTTTCATTTACTGCAATAATCTTTGCAGTCATATTGAAAATTACTAGAATCCGCATTTGTTCAAATTGATTACATTTGCCCGTATCATAAAAGCCGCAGCCGAACCCCTTACTAAATTATAATAGTAATATTTACTGCACTTTGGACAATCCGTTGGTTTGGTTGCGACGGTCTGGTCCCCTTCTGATTGGCCTCCGCCGAAGTTCAGCACATTTGCCAACCAGGATAGCAATGGATTTTTCGAGCGCACCTCCACATTTCGGAACATAGCCGGTGTTACGTAAATATCGTAGTTGACCTTGTTTCGTTCCTCTTCTGCCGCATTCTGCTTCGCACCGCCGAAGAGTCGGTTCAGGCTATCCCATCTGCTTGGCACTTCCCTACCCAGCACAGTATCACTTTCACTGATGACGGTCGTTTGAGCACAGCACGTCAGAATTATGGCCAGTTCACACGCAGCTATGACGAATATCCTCATTCTACGTCCCAAACCCGAATCACGCTCGATCGGAGCTCGACACTTCCGATCCAGATGCGATCGAAGGAAAACGACGTCCACGATTCGGTTCCACTGTCGCGCGCGGTCGTCGACGATGCACTTTTGGTCGCGAAAAAATCTCGGAAACCACCTCCGGGAACGCTTCGTCGACTTCCTCGTGTTGACTTCCTCGCACTCACTGCGGCTGCTGAGACGACGTCCACTTATGCGAACCTACAGACAGCTCTACCCGGGGGACATTTTTTCTCTTTATCTTTTTGTGTAACTGAGTCAACAAATGAAAAAATAATTGAAAGAAAAAGCAAACTGATTCACAGTGTACCCTTGCTGCTCCCGGCCGCCCTCCGCATCCAAACTAAACACATTGCGCGATTACCTGCTGACGATCCTCCCACACTATCACTGCCCGTCTGCATCGGCTGTTCAGACGACAGCCAGCGCACCGACACCAGCATTAACAGCCAACACTCCTACTGGTCAATATTAAACCGAATGCAGGCCTGCGTGCTCATAGTCATTGATTAAGCTAGGTGGCGACCGGTGCCGCCAATCCGGTGGGTTGATCCATCAGCGTCTATCGATCGACATGGGCAACCTTGCTATTACCGTGCAGAATTACACACGATCTGACCGAGATCCGGCGACGGCGGCAGGCTTCTGTTAACTTTCAATTTCGTTCGCGGGGCGACGCAATCGTCGTCACTCCGTCACTATGAGGGAGGCGCATACACGCAGGTGACCAAAAATTTGGTTTTTGCTTGCATTGTTCGAATTAGTCTCATTCAATGTATTCAATGTTCAATTACTACGCGACAGTCATTACAGTCATTATATTTCCAGTGTTGATCCACTGCAAATTATCTCCGATTTTTTAGAAATAAATAGAAATTTATGATCTAATCGGCAAAACGACTTCTTCAGCTAAATGACATTTTTGGCCAGATGGGTTTCGGCCTTCGGTTAAATCGTTTGAAATGGCCGAATGATTTTCGCTGGTTCTCCCGATGGAATTCCATAGCAAAATGTTTACATTGTGCTGTAATAATGCAAAAACGGCTGGAGGGTCCACTATTGGTTGGGGGTTCACTATTGGGCACTTTAACCTAATTTTTATATTTTGAAATGTTTGCCTTAAAATAATGTAATCAAATAATCAATCAAACGCGATTCTTCTTCTTTTTCAATGGATCTACATTCCAACTGCAACTTGGCCTGATTTTTGACTTAGCGTTCTATTTTCATTTCCACAGTATATTGAAATTGCCATGCTAATGCTTGCCATGGCATGAGTTCAAGAGATTAGCCAGCTTAGGGCTAAAAATCTCTTTAATGAAATTGCACGAGTGTGTATCTTAAGTGGCAATTAGGTACAATGGACGCATGCCCAGGGAACCCAGAATATTTCCCACATTATTTTACACTAACTATGGAATTTGAAGACACAATAATACTTTCAAATTTCATCCAAGAAAAATCTCTTATGGAATTCCTCCCACAAAAATGTTGAAGAAATTTAAATTCTGGTTTTATTTTTCATATGTCAAAAAATTTCTTCCACACTATCATCGGAATTCCTAAATAAGAAAATTATGGAAATCTCTTCGAGAATTTCTTTTCTTACAACAGATTTTTTGACCGCAATTCGTTTACAGGTCATGTAAATTCTTAGCGGGACTGTTATGCGGGTTCTTTAGACATTGGACGCACATGACTTGGTATTTTTTTCAATCCTGGGCATACAACATCACAATTTATGTTATGATTTATGAAAGTAAATCAGAAATTAATAATCATAGGGCTAACTCAAAAGTGGCGAAAAGTTCAAACGGGACTGTTATGCGAGTGGGGCAGTATTTCATGTAAATGTTGATAGTTTTGACTTTTGAGTATATTATTTACATGTATTTTAATCGATGTAAGTTTTTCAAAAAACAACAACAATAGCGTCACCTGAAAATCAACAAGTTAAGATTATCGACTTTTGTTTGAATTTCAAAAACATATGTTTTGAGGGGACGTAGAGTAAGACGGTATAATATGCACCCCCCCCCTAAGGCAACTCCTTGATAACTTTTTACTTTTCAACGCAATTTATGCAAACTTTGTATTATTTGGTAGGGCAGGAAGTCGCAAAAGTATTACCCGTGAGTAGTCATATAAAAATATTACAATAACACGTAATAAAGCTTTTTTGAAAAGTCGTGAAAAAATGGATTTCAAAAAGTGACTGAGCAATACGCCCCACCTTAACCAAAGACGTTTCATAGCCCTTCATTAGTATTTTATCAATCCCATAATAAAAAGGTTACAAATCCTTATGTGCTTGACATTAAAAAAACAACATAAGTCCATTTGAGCAGGTTGGAATTACATTTCAATAGTTCCCATATAATTTAGTAGCAACTGCTGTAAGCTCGCCGCACTAGTGTCCAGTTGATAAGGGCATATCGTCCTGCCTACACTGGGGCGTTTTGATCAGCGAAACATATTTTTGAAAAACGTTAGGGGAAACTGGACACACATGATCCCCGGGGACACATGATCCCCCCTGTTTTCTCGAAAACTAATCACATTTTTATACCAGTGATATGTTCAAATGAATGCGTTAGATAGAATATTGAATCTGAGTAACATTTGATATTAGTTACTTTATGTATATGAGTTTTAGAGCGGTTTTATTATTTAAGCATTCTCAATCCTTTTTTTCTTCAAAGGGGAAAAGTTTAATAACTTTGAATATGTCCAACCAAAACGTACCAAATTTTTACTGGACAAAGTTTTATTATTAAAGAATTGAATAAATTCATTCAATCAACTATTGCTTATTTTCCATTGAATACAAAAACAAAACAAGATAAATACTCCACATGGACACACTTGATCCCCCACAGTTTGGACACACTTGATCCCGATATTGCATATATTAAGGCGTTTGTTGTATACCGTCGCATATTATTGTATTGTATGTAACTAATTAATCTGTTAGAATTCTTTTCAAGTTAAAAAGTATAAATAAATTTAATTTCTCTTTAGTTCTGTCAATCAGACAATACACGCGCAATTTGAATTTTTCAATAGGCTTATTTTATTAACCAGAAAAAGTGTAGTTAAACATGAACATACTTAGTTTTGATTAGTTTTATTTTCAATGATGTAAATTAAGCTTTGAAAATACTCAACAAATCACAGGGCTTAAAATCAGTATTGTTCGATCTGGTTTTATTTTTTTTTTCGTTTGAATTAGGAGAAGTTTGCTTACAATCACCATTTATTTGTAAATCTTCTTAAAGAATTTTTAATAAAAGACTCATTCAACATCTTTTGGTCAGTCGCTTAAGAGAAATCGCATTTGTGTAATAATAACATGCACAACAAAAGTGATGATGCGTGACAGTACCATATTGATGTATGAAGTCATCATCCTGGCATGATCACGGTTGTGGTATTGATAGTAGTCTGGTGATCTTGATGTACAGGGAATCAATTTTTCTGAAATGCGCTTGCGAAACAAGCGACATAAGAGAACCAACGACAAAGCTTTGTTTTTGTCGGAGATAATAATGACAAAGATTCGAAAAATTTTGTCAGCAACAAAAAAGAAGACAATCTTGTTGCTAACTTTTCATCCCGTTATATTTCATTATTTCTAGAGCAAATTTCGGTTTTATGCTACCATAGTTTCTGCTTTTATGGAAATATTCGAGAATCGAACAATGATTACAAAATTAGCATCGTATTCTCGGAAATATCAGAGCATGCAAGGCAAATGATTCTTGTCATATTGTGTTCGGGTTCTGATAAAGGTTTGTCGCTAGGTGCGTTTGTCAGTAACAAACTCTGTTGACGACAAAGGGTATATTGTTAGGCGTTGCTCGAATATTGATTCCCTGTTGATGTACCGTCGTCGGGAGAGGCGATGGGTCAAATAGGGGTGATAATGGGTCACTGTTTCAGCTACTTAGAATGCTTGTAGAATAGATTGAATGCATCTGAAGACAAGAAGACCAAAATATAAGGGGCCCTTTTTGAACAATTCTGCTCTACTACCTCTAGACTGCCGGTGAGAACGATGACCCATTCTCACCCCAGACCCATTGTCGGGGGGATGGTGGTATCACACTCTTTTTTTATTGGTCCCAAAACAGGTACATGGCATTGGCAGTGTGGCCAATTTTCAGAGATTTAATAGCATAATTAGATTCTAAAATAAAAAAAGATATATTTATGTATCGATCAACCATTTTTGGTATCATAACTGTATCCATCAAAGAGAGAGATCCACTTGGGAACATCATGGTTGTCGTGATATGACTATAGTCTTACTGTCTTTTAGTGGAGTCTTTTAGTGGAGTGAATGGTTTTCAGATAAAACATCATCACCATGCAAATTTTGTTGCTATAGCAGACATTCTATCTGTCACTATAACTCTATTCGAGAACTAAAATACTTGCCTTGCTTAATACTAACAATATTTAATTTTCGCACGACTGATATTACGGTAGACTATGAAGAATTGTTAGGATTTGAGGCTAGACCAATTCAACCTTTCATTAGACTTGGAAGAACCTAAACATGTTCAGCTCATAAAGGGATCAATTTCCCCCTATATGGGGATCAAGTCTCCCGCAAGTTTTGAAAATGCCAAATTTTCTATCTTTCGGCAAAATCGATTTTTTGATAACTTTCATGAACAAATAATTGCTTCCAATGACGTTTTTGAATAGCTTACTAAATTCTTTATCAAGTCCATCAAGAAGCGTGCAATTCTGTGCATGTTACATCGAGAAATATCCTAAACAAAAAGTGGGGATCATGTGTGTCCAGTTTCCCCTACATTTTTGAAGATGGAAGCAATTTTATATCATATTAACCTCTGAGAAAAGTTATTTGGTTGCCCAACTGAGTGTTCCAGTGCAAGTTCTGCGGACAGTATGCTAGCGTCGTTCCAGAATGTCGAGCAAACAAACATTGAAAGTTACATCAAAACTGTAACTTTTTGTATTTTTCTATTATTTTTATTACGTAATACAAAAATACTCCCACATTCACATAGGATGGTGGTTTTACAAATATTTATGAATACCAACTGATTTTGACCCTCAGTTAGTTATAGTTTTCTAGAAATCAAAGTGGGGCGTTTTGGCCAGGTGGGGTGCATTATACCGTCTTACCCTATGGATCAGTGGTACGTATTTGAGAAGAGAGAATATGGATGAGAGAGATCGAAGTGTGCCGTGCTTGCAAGTCAACCTAAAAAATGCTGCGTTTTGTCAGTAGAAGCATAAGTACTAGAACGCTAGTGGCGCTGTGGTCATTTAAATTGTTTTGCCAAATTATGCTTTAACAAGCTTCAAGTGGCCATAATGCATGCATCATGTTTTAGTGCATGTTTGGCTTTATCACCAACATCAGTTTGACGCTTGTAGTACCGGTACTTTGGCTGCCAGGTCGAAGTAACCTAGATGTTAGTCACGCGAACAGGAACGACATTAGTAATCTCATACTTTTGAATAAAATCTTTTGTCAATCTTCAAATTTAAATTTTGTATTTTTTGGGTGCGCAATACTTTTTCTGGAAGTGATTTCTTATGTTCATTTCGGTGCATAGAAAATGCTACACTGGTGTAGCTACAGCTTGAGCTTGATTGACTGCTCGTAGTTGCTACTCCATTATGACCAGATCAGCTGTTCTTGCACAGGGAACCAACAGATGTTTGCTTGGGACTAGCACACATCTTCAATGTACAAGTACTGGTGATCTCATTTGTTAGGTCATACTGGCGCCTGCCTCTATCGGGCAGCAGGGACTACGTCCAAGGGCTTGACGACCCCTCCCTAGGCGTCTGCGAGTCAGGGAGGACTGCCTAGGACGTGGTGGGGTCTAGCAGTGGGCTCTGCTAAATCCCTCCCAAAAAACCACAAGTGTCCGTAAGCAGACTCTATCAAAGCGGCTGTGTGCCGCTTCAAAAGCACAAGCCCAGGGAGTGCCATTGGCCGTCCCCTAAAACCGTGGCGGGCCTTGTAGCACGCGGTACAATCCTGTCGCTCAGCTGGCAGCTGGGTGGGAGTAGGCTCAGATGCTTTTCCCTGACTAGCGCTGATCTGGCTCTGAACACGAAAGTGTCAACCCTCGCATGGCCTCCCTGCATGCCGCAAGGTACGTATAGATAACCATGGGATCGCGAAGGCGACTACACCAGCAGGATTCGACAGCAGCCGCAAGGGGGACCCAACAGCGATGAATTCTAACAACACAAAACACAAATCGTCGAGGGATGCAGGTGAGGCGAATGGTGGTAAGGAGAACCCTTTCACCAGACGTAGCGGCCTTGAAAGGTCTCCCCAAAGATCGCCGGGGGAAGGCGATGGAGAAGCCCGTGGAGGGTCTGAGGAGGTGCTGGTTGAAGTAAAGATGGACGGCCCCACCCTGACCCGCGTCATCAAATCTGTGATGGCGAACCACGAAGAACGCGGTGGTCACACGATGGAAGTAGTCACGGAGGTATCCGACGTGATTATGTCGTTCCTAGACAACCGGGTTAACTACAGCAAGGATCTGAAACTTGCTGTGCAGGCACTCTGTGCCCTAGTAGTTGAGGCCAAAACGGAGTGGAGGTCCCTACTAGAGGCCAGCAAGAGTGCGGAGAGAGAGCTCCGCAAACTTGTCAAGGAGCGGAAGCAGGCGGATAAGGACAAAGAGGAGGCGGAATTGAAAATTCGTCTCTTGTCCGAGGGCAAACGACTGGCGGAGAGCCAGGTCGAGGAACTCCGCAAAAGGATGGCTGTAACAGGAGCGACCCCGAAGCTGAGTAAGGTTACGCAGGAGGCGAACCTGAAAGCAGCTGTCGAGAATTCCGCAGCCCCGAAGTCAGAGAAAAGGAAGAAGGTCGAGCAGAAGGATGGCCATCCCAAGCCGGTGAACCCAGTGCCTCCACCATCGAGGACTACTGGAGGCCTGGACCCTGGAGGGAGGTCGTGAACCCCAAGAAGGCGAGACGACAACGGCAGCAGGCCGCAGAGAAAGCGGCAGGCGGAGCGATACGCGCCACTGTTAAGAAGGGTAGAGCCCAGAAGAAGACGGGTG
Source organism: Armigeres subalbatus (assembly GCF_024139115.2). Lineage (NCBI taxonomy): Eukaryota > Metazoa > Arthropoda > Insecta > Diptera > Culicidae > Armigeres > Armigeres subalbatus. The sequence goes on along the minus strand of NC_085139.1, from coordinate 112,428,862 downwards.
GGCCTTCCAATGTCAGTGGTAAGCGTAAAGACAGAGGTGAGGCGATTATCGTCAGTACTGACGACAAGAACTACGCCGAAGTCTTGAAGGCCATGAGAGTTAATGACAAACTCGCTGGCCTAGGAGAGGATGTCAACTGCATCCAAAGGACGCGGAGAGGCGAGATGATTCTCGTCTTGAAGCGGGATGCTGCTCAGAAGAGTTCTGAGTACAAAAAGTTGACGGAGGAAGTCCTGGGCGATGGGGTTCAAGTAAGAGCCCTATGTCCAGTTTCGAACATCCAGTGCAAGGGCCTGGATGAAGTAACCGAGGCTAGAGACCTGGTCGACGCACTGAGAGATCAGTGCAATGTCGAGATCCAGGAATCTACGGTTCGGTTACGCAAAAGCTTCATGGAATGCAGGTCGCCTCATTCCAAGTACCTCAGGCTGAGGCCAAAAAGGTAATGGATAATGCTAAACTGAAAGTGGGTTGGTCGGTATGTCCGCTAAGTATAAGCCAACCGCTTCAGACCTGTTTCAGGTGTCTTGGCAACGGTCATAAGTCTTATGACTGTAAAGGACCTGATCGCAGTAAGCTATGCCGTAGGTGTGGAGCTGAAGGCCACCAAGCTCGCACCTGTCAGGCTGCACCAAGGTGTCTGATCTCTCCCCCGGGTACAGACAACAGACACCTCACCGGTGTCCAGGCTTGTCCGGTCTCTAGAAGGATCCAGACACGCAGGTAACACAGCTTAACCTGAACCACTGCGAGGCGGCTCAATTGCTGCTACAACAGTCGGTGGCCATCTGGACTTGCGGGCGATATCCCATCCAGGAGATAATATCATCACCTGACGATGAGGGTTTCGTTATAGCAAAGGTAAACGGTGTTTACTTTTGTAGCTGCTACTGTCCTCCCAGGTGGAGTATAGTGCAGTTTACTAGGGTAGTGGATATTCTTGCAGCAAAACTAACTGGCTTAAAACCGTTAGTTGTAGCAGGCGACTTCAATGCGTGGGCAGTGGACAGGGGATCCCGGTCCACAAACGCCAGAGGTCATATCCTGCTAGAGTCGCTAGCGGTATTGAACGTAGTCCTGCTGAATGAAGGCCAAGTGCCAACGTTCAGGGGACCGAGCGGTGATTCATGCATCGATGTGACCTTCTGCAGCGCGGGATGGACGGTGGAGCCAGAATGAGAGGTTCATGAGGGGCATACCTCCAGCGATCATCAGGAAATTCGTTTTATGATCCGGTATACCCCCGTAGCAACCACAAGGCGGATCGGCAAAGCCGATCTAGGATGGCGCACCTCGCAGTTCAACCCAGAACTCTTGGAGGAATCACTACGATGGGAGACGCGAACAACGGGATTAAGTGGCGACGAGTTAATCGATGTACTAACCCGTGCATGCGATGTGACGATGCCTAGGAGGACCAAACCTCCCGGAAACCGGCAACCTGTGTACTGGTGGACTGACACAATTGCAGACCTTCGTAGAACCTGCCTTAGAGCAAAGAGAAGGCTGCGACGTGCCAGAACAGACGCTGAAAAGGTCGAGAGACTCAGGCCTTCGAGGTGGCGACGGAACAGCTGGACGCCATCATCGACTTTGCGTCATCGAAGCATAATATCAGTAAGGACCTCAAGAGGAGCTTGCTGAAACTTCGAAAGTCGATGTTGGACGTCAAGCTGGAGTGGGCGGTCGGAACGGCCAAGTCTAAACCCGTGAAATCCGTGGAGTCGAGGTCTACCCAGACTGAGGCCCAAGGATTCGCAGACACGGGCAAGGTCGAATCGACCGAGGTCGTGCCAGCGAAGACGGTGGTGCCAAAGTCTACCCAGACTGAGGCTCAAGTATTCGCGGGCACGTCGGGGGTGACTGCTCCAACGGAGCAGACACAAAAACGGGTGAGACAGTCTCCAGGGGATGAGCTCCCTGGGGGCGCTCCAAAACGCGAAGGGTTACTACTCCGAACAAGGGTAGTGGGGCTGGGAAGCTGAACCCCGGCCAGGTACCTCCCAAACCGGGGGAGGAAGGACCTGGAAAGGTCCGTCCACCCAGGAAAGACGGTGGTAAGGGGTTACGGCAGACTGAGAACTCTCAGCCGCCCCAGACCAGGGAAATAGAGGGGGATGACGCCTCCTGGACCCTGATCAAGAACAAGAGGAAACCGAAGACGTCAAGGGCCGAAAAGAAGGCCCAGGCGAATGAGGGTAGCAAGAAGTCTAGGGTAGGCGCCAATCGCTCCAGGGGCGATGCCCTAGTCATCAAGACGGACGAGGCTAGGTACTCGGACGTCTTGAAGGCGATGAGGAGTGACGTCAAGCTCGGTGAACTCGGCGCCGACGTACGTCGAATAAGACGTACCCGGATGGGCGAGATGATCCTCGAGCTGAAGCGGGGCGTCTCGCAAAAGGGCGCCGCCTACAAGAAGTTGGCGGAGGAGGTCCTGGGCGAGACGGTCAAGGTGAGGGCACTCACGACGGAGGTGAATCTAAGGGTTAAAGACCTGGACGAGATCACCGAAGTCGAAGAGCTCGTCACGGCACTGCGGCGACAGTGTGAAGTGGAGACGCCCAGCGCAGCCGTTCGGCTACGGAAAGGTCCGGCAGGGACAGAGATAGCATTGGTTCGGCTATCTGCAGCGGATGCCTCCAAGGTAGTCAAGTTAGGAAGCGTCAAGGTGGGATGGTCGGTGTGCCCTGTGGGCATATATGAGCAACCCGAAGTTTGCTTCAAGTGCCTGGAACCGGAGCACAAGCAATGGGACTGCAAAGGCCCTGACAGAAGCAATCTCTTCCGACGCTGCGGATTGGAGGGACATAAGGCACAATGCTGCACGAACCCTCCCAATTGTTTGATTTGTTCCAGCAAAGCTGTGAACAGCAAGCACCCCATGGGGGATTCGATGTGCCCGGCGTTTAAGCGTGCTGCAAAATCACAGTGCAGGTAACGCAGCTGGCTTGCTCGGCCTCGCCCGAGTGTTTGGTGTGCGCAGGTTTAGAGGAAACGGCGGAATACGTGTTGTTCGTGTGCCCACGTTTTCGCGCAATGCGTGACCACATGCTTGCCACATGTGGTCTGGACACTACCCCGGACAACCTAGTTCGGAGGATGTGTAAAGATGAAGTTGGCTGGAACGCCGTTTTATCGGCTATCGTCCAAATCGTCTCGGAGCTATTCAGATTCAAGGATGGCTAGTTCAGGCGCAAATAAGAGGTGGTCCAAGGGATCGGAGTCGGCTTCATGGGTCATACCGGTGGTCATGCTCTGTGGTCGAACTCGATCCTTTTATCGAACAAGTGGCCGCGCGAAGAACAACATGGTATCGTCGCTTTCGCGGCGTCGGTCAACCGGGCGGGTTCCGAGCCCGAGGACGGAAAGGGGTCCTCGTCAAGGCTGGGGTAGGCGTAGGCACCGCGTCGGCAAGTCCCTCTGCGTGTTGGCGAATATGCCCTGTCGCAGAGAGGTCAATTTGGGGTGCACGCGGCATCATCATTCTTGATACCAGTAAGGTTCTAATCGCTAAAACGCAGACTAAACCATTACATGTTCACCCCTTCTTATCTGTCTCGTATAATAATTGTACGTAATATCATTATTCTATATGTTCTCATGTTCAGATTTTGTCTCTGCTCTGCTCTGTATTTCAATTATACAATAATTTGCGTGACACAACCCAATTCATTTGATTTGGATTAGCCAATTAGTTACTAATTATCACAACTAAAATGGAACAGCTTGCTGCCACAAATGACCATCCATGTATTAAACGACGCAAAAAACATAACGGACCCGTTTCGGAATTGTATGCATGCATGTATGAATCTTTTTCACGCGAAGCGGAAGATGTATCTGAAATCGTGACTAGTCGGTTCAATATTTACCTACCTACATTTCTGTTTGGTTATCACCTCTGCCCGTTGCGGCTTTGCGTAAGGTGAATCACTGTACAACATTTTTCATTGGCTGACACTATTGGCGATACGAGAAATTATGTAATATTGTTTGTGATTACCTTCGCTATTTTATAATGTAGATGTATTGCAAATTTCGATTGAAGGAATACATCACGTAAATGGCAGCTTTGGCAGGTCTCATTCTCATTCATTCTGCAATTAGGACATTCCACAGAAACTTAGATTGGGGGCATTTTCTCGTGCATCATATTAGAAAATATGAAAAACATATTAGAGAGGTTTAACATATCCCTTTAGAGAAATCGCTCCCAATATTACAATTCATTTATTTATTCATACTATGGCCGTAGTGACCTCTGCCGTACACAAAAGTCACATCATTTCCACTATGTTAACTGCATGTTGCCAACTACGCAGCCTACGGAGGGTCCTTAATCGTCTTCCACCCAGTGTTGGGAAATGTACATTAAAACACTCTGATTATGCGAAAATTTACATTTTATCCAGTCAAATTTCATGCACCAAACAAGCCGAAACAGTTTGCCAATTGTACGCGACATCGGAACCAAGATTTTTTTATGTACAGGTTATATGACTTCGTCAGTAGATGGGAATAACCAGCGCGGGGGGGGAAACATACATTTTCAGTGCAAAACGTAAACAAACGAGCATCAATTCCATACAAAAATCCAAGATGGCTGAGTTGGGGATATTGACAAGTCGGATAACCTGTACATAAAAAAATCTTGATCGGAACATTTTTTTGCCGTTTTTGCTGTTTGTTTGCTGCTACGTTATACTAATGACACACTGGTGGTATAAGTACCATGGTACAAGAATCTTGAAATGAGTACCATACCAATTATTGTCTTTATTAAAGATAGTCTTGGAATCATTTTCTTGTCCTCTTGTACCATGGTACAAGTAGCACAGGTGTGTCCTTAATATTAGAATCGTGCCGGCGGCTCCTGCGCAGCGCAAACAGCATAAAATCGAGTTTAATTACCTGTGGCAAAAGATATTTTAGTAACTAAAATATCTTTTCCTGTGGCGCAAAGCCTATACATGAGCAAGGAGTAATGAAATGAATATTTCTCACCAAAATCGGTTAAACGTTGTGAAATTATTGTACGAAAACATTAATTGTGGGAGATAGAAAATAGTTAAAGCATGTGCTGACTGTCGTCTGCTTGGCGTGGCTGCTGCTGCGGCTGCCGTTGTTTTTTTGTTATTGCATGGAAGAATGAATGGTAAAAAAATGTCAACCATTCCCGTTCGGACCACGCACGATGGGCAACGCCGGGAAATTAGGAAGAAAAACTATTTTCAACTAGAAGACGACATTTTAGCAACAAAATGTCTTCACCAAAGTCGAAGCTTATTGTTTAAGTATTATTTTGATGTTTGTTGCTTGTTGCTGTTGATTTTGATGTCTCCCATGCTGACGGAAGAACCCAAAGACTAATTAAGACATGACTGCAATTATCCTAGCCCGAATTCAGGAGAAGATCAATGCGACTCCAGCGGCAGCGGGCCGAATTCCGTACCGGAAGATCATGTATGGACCATATTGGCACAGTCCGTATAATTCTGGAGCAGGTCAACGAATTCCAAGAGTCTCTTTACTTGGTTTTCATTGACTACGAAAAAGCTTTCGACCGTCTCAATCACGAGAATGTGTGGTGCGCCCTGAGACGCAAGAGAGTTCCTGAGAAGAAAATCATCGGCCCCCTGCTCGTGTAGAGTGCTGCACAATTGGGTTTTGTCCGACGACCTTGTCCGGGTCGTAGCTGGTGTGAGGCAATGATGTATTCTATCATCGTTACTGTTCCTCATCGTAATCGACGAGATTCTGGTAAGTGCGATTTACCGTGCTGCTGTGGTAGTCTATAACCATGGATCACCTAAACGACTTCGAATTGACTGATGACGTTGCACTCCTCGCTCAACGGCGCTCTGATATGAAGAGTAAGCTCAACGACATATTCGGCAGGTTTAGTCATCAACGTTAACAGAACCAAATTGTTGGATGTAAACACGGTGACCCCTTCCAGTTTCACACTAGCCGAGAAATCAGTGGAGAATGTTGAGAGCTTCCAATTTCTTGGCAACCAAATGGCGTCAGACGGCGGTACGGATCAAGAAAGCAAGGGCTGCCTTTGCGAGTTTAAGAAATATTTGGAAAAACAGGCAGATAAGTGAACGCACCAAAATACGAATTTTCAACTCTAACGTGAAATCTGTGCTGTTATACGCTTGCGAAACATGGTGTGTATCAGTGGAGAATACTCAACGGCTACAGGTGTTCATCAACAGATGCCTGCGGTATATAAAGCCTGTCCACGTTAATTTTCGGACACCCATCATCCAAGGCGATTTTTTAAAATTTTCACAAACCACTGAGAAGATCAATTTACATGACAACTCAATCTCTCCGCTTTGTGTGATTCGTTCAGCGTGTTTTCATTCTTGTCCAAAGTGATAAAATGTCTACAAATCAATTGGACATTGTCACAGTGTCCGAAATTTAACGTGGACAGGCTTTTAATCGGGCCTGGTGGCCTTACAACTGGATCTCAAACAACGAGCTCCGTTGTCACCAGAGGCTGATAGCAACAGAAATTCGGGATCGGAACGGAATACGTAGGGGCGGAAACGAAATCTAACCTGGCAATAGGTTAAAGCGATAGCTGGACATCTTTCAAGTCGGCCCTTTGCACCACCGGAGGTGTATAGGACCCATAAGTAAGTAAGTATCTCAAAAAATGATCTTGTTTCAATAATCTATAATTCCATATCAAAATGTTTTTGGGGAATTACTAACTTTGAAATGTTTCGGATTTTTTCTACTAGATCACTGTTATTTATCGATCCATTTTTTATGGATTTATCATTGATATGGTCTGTTTTTTACATTTTTTTGTTGAGGTCCTGGGAGTGTTGTTCCAAGTGGACCACTTCTCCCGAAGGCATAAAACCTACCCTTCTTTTCAAATTATTGGTATAATTCAGATGCACTACCAGTGAGAAAAAGATCTCTTTAAAGGAAATGCGATAACTAACATAACTTATTAATCGACTTATTAATCGAAAAAAAATGAAAAGAGAAAAAAGTTTTGTATTATGAATGCCTGGTAGTGATTGCTTTGACACAGCGGTATCATTGGGTGTCCCCGGCCAGCTACTGATCCGTCTTAAAAATGCGAGAAGAAGGCAATACCAAAGAACTCGCGATTCCGTGTTGAAAGTTATTTGGCGAGATTTGCAAAATGAAATTAAAAAACGTTTCGCTATTCTGAGAAATACCAACTTTGAGAATAATGTCTCGAAGTTGGATCCCAGTTCGAAACCCTTTTGGAAATTAACGAAAATTCTTAAAAAACCTCAAAACCAATTCCAGCGCTTAAAGAGGGAAGTAAAATTTTATTAACAAATGGCGAAAAGGCTCAAAAACTTGCTCAGCAGTTCGAGAGTGCCCATAATTTTAGTCTAGGTCTCACTAGTCCAATTGAGGATCAGGTTACACGGAGCTTCGAAGACATTCTCAATCAAGAGAATGTTTTTGACCCTTCGTTGGGCACTAATTTGGATGAAGTGAGATCTATTACTAGAAAATTTAAAAATATGAAAGCCCCGGGTGATGATGGTATTTTCTACATACTTATCAAAAAACTTCCTGAGAGCTCTTTATCCTTTTTGGTTAATATATTTAACAAATGTTTTCAATTGGAATACATCCCAGATAAATGGAAAAACGCCAAAGTTGCTCCTATTTTGAAGCCGGACAAAAATCCAGCTGAGGCTTCTAGTTATCGCTTAATCAGTTTGCTTTCTTCAATAAGCAAACTGTTTGAAAAGATTATTTTAAATAGAATGATGGTTCATATTAATGACAATTCTATTTTTGCTGATGAGCAATTTGGTTTTCGCCATGGGCATTCAACCACTCATCAGTTATTAAGAGTTACGAACTTAATTCGGCTCAACAAATCTGAAGGATATTCGACTGGAGTTGCTCTTCTTGATATAGGGAAAGCATTTGACAGTGTTTGGCATGAAGGTTTGATTGTAAAATTGATGAATTTTAATTTTCCTCTGTACATTATTAAACTGATCCAAAATTATTTATCAGATCGCTCACTGCATGTAAACTATCAGAATTCCAAATCTGGTAGATTACCTGTAAGGGCTGGTGTCCCCCAAGGCAGCATACTGGGGCCCATATTGTATAACATTTTTACTTCTGACTTACCTGATTTACCACCAGGGTGTCAAAAATCTTTGTTTGCAGATGACACGGGCCTTTCAGCCAAAGGGCGTAGCCTTCGTGTCATTTGTAGTAGATTGCAAAAAAGTTTGGATATTTTCTCCACTTACTTGCAAAAATGGAAAATTTCCCCGAATGCTTCCAAAACTCAGCTTATATTTTTCCCACATAAGCCGAGAGCTTCTTATTTGAAACCTTCTAGCAGACATATTGTCACTATGAATGGGGTTCCAATTAATTGGTCTAGCGAAGCCAAATATTTAGCACTTCTGCTGGACCAAAAATTAACTTTTAAAAATCACATTGAAGGCCTTCAAGCCAAATGTAACAAATATATTAAGTGTCTATATCCACTTATAAACAGAAAATCAAAACTTTGTCTTAAGAACAAACTTTTGATTTACAAACAAATTTTAGACCTGCCATGTTGTATGCTGTGCCAATATGGACTAGTTGCTGCAATACCAGAAAGAAGGCACTTCAGAGGATTCAAAATAAAATTTTGAAAATGATTCTGAAGTTGCCTCCGTGGTATAGTACCAATAAACTTCATAGAATTTCTAATATTGAGACATTGCAACAAATGTCCAACAAAATAATTTCCAATTTTAGACAAAAATCGTTGCAATCTTCTATTGCAACGATTAGCTCCTTGTACCCTTAGTATAAATTAGGTTAGGTTTAGTTTAAGTTAAAAACATTGTTATTCCTACATGGTTCAATTAAACCAGAGGTAAAATCCTAACTGCCAGAGGCTATTGAAATGTATTAATAATAACTAAAAAGTAACATAGCAAATAAGGATGATAGTGTTAAGAAAACACGGAACACCTAGTCTAAGAGATGAATGCATGTATTAGATAATTAGCAAATAAAATCAGTTAAAAAAAAAAATTGGGTGTCCTCGGCGGTGATGCAATCACGTTGACAATGAGGTAATAATGGGTTTGATAAAGCTAGTGGTAGCAGTTTGGCGTGACGAAGAGTAGTTAAGAAGTAGTCCAGTTCCTGGGGAGTTTGTGTGCCGTTCACGCGAGAAATCAGGTGCGTCGAGACGATGGTAGATCAGTAAGATGATGCAAAGCTCGGCTGGGCTACAAATGGTTTTAACTTCGTTATGGGCGTAATATCACTGACTTCGGCCAGACATATACCAGCATTTGTTACCTGGCAGGGAAGCAGGGTCTACCACTGGCCGAATGTGACGAGGATGAAGGCATTGTTGTTTCACGTAACGAGGAGGAGTTAGGAGTAGTCCAGCTCCTGACAGGGAAGCATGGTCTACAACTGGCCGAATGTGATGAGGAGGAGTTAGGAGTAGTCCAGTTTCTGGGAAGTTTGCACAGTCTACCACTAGCGATCAATTTGGTTCGTCGAGTCGGTGGTGGAGCAGTGAGGCGATGTAAAGCTCGATCGAGACTCGCTGCAGTTCGAAGGCGAGAGATTACATCAAATATTGACTAAGGTTGTTTCTTTCCTTAAAATATGCACGGATTTCAGAGCCGTGGGTAAAGCATTGTATCGACGATTTCCATAATAAGAAAACGATTTTTTCCTAGTTTCTGTGTTTCTACGTGCCATGTACAAGTTGGTCCGATTCCTGGTTTCATGTGAGTGATCATGTCTCCGGAGAAAGTAGTTGTGATGAAACTTGGTATTGTATAGTAGATTCTGTACGGTTACCAGAGTCTGTAGCACGCTCAAGGCTAAGATTGGACTGATGGACGAAGCTGCATTTGAATACAATCAAAGGTAGCAGATAATTGTGGTGTACCATAAACTTTTTTCAGGCAGCGGTTTTGTGTAGATTGCAGTGGTTTCAAGACAGTTTTAGTGGCAGCTCCCCAGATAGACACTAAATATTGCAGTTTAGAGTGAACGAATGGTTGGTACATAGTGATGAGTGGTTTCGTTCCACAATATGAACTTATATCGCTCAACAGTACATCATGATCTATAGTGTCGAAAGCTTTCCTCAGATCCAAGAACAGTACACATGCGATGTTCCGTGTATCCATTGCCTGATATATATCATCAACGAGTTCACTAACAGCAGCCCAGATACTCGATCCAACTGGAAAGCCAAATTGGTGATTGTATATAATGTTTTGGTCACTTAAAAAACTCGTTATAAAAGGATAATAATTTCTTCGACAGTCTTTATTTAAAATTTCAATGTTTTCTATATATAAATTCTCCATTTTAATATTTAAAATTCGGTACTATAGTTTACAATCGAGTCTTAATGTCCCGGCAATGTCCCGGTAGGGGATGTAGAGTAGAGTGGGGCAAGAGTACGCACTTAGTTTTCAACCGATCATGTGGCCCTTATGAAGCAAGCTTCTGCATATCAAATCAGTGTCGATGATTCATATACTCTTCCTTTATGTTACCCAGTGGAAAAAATATTGAAATTATTGAGATTAGTTTTAGTAGAACCCTTATTGCAAGACAAGTGAAAAACGCACTCTTACCCCACCGGTGGGGTAAAAGTGCGCATCGGGTGGGGTAAGAGTACGCATTTATCCAATCATGTGCTTTAAGTATATATTGACACAAATAAGAGTTAATAACATTTAATTGATGTTTAATGAGCATATATTAGGGAATGTTTAAAGATACGTAACTCTTAAAGGGGGAGGGGGTCCTAAAAATATGCACTTTCATACGAAAAACCATTGTTTTTTATATATACAAAAAACTACAGAGGTAAAAATATATATCAGATTATGCGTGGCGTATACAAAGGCATTTTCCTTAAAGAAGGTCCACCAATCACGTAACGTAAAATTTGGATATTTCATCACCCCTCCCCCCCTATCTTACACTAATTGTATGAATCGTCTAAAAATTATAACATCTCGCAACCCCTCCCAGCTAAACGTTGCGTAATTTATGAATGTTTCTTTTGATTAAATGAAATTTTCATTTAGATGAAATTGTGTTTTCGTACTATGTTTTGTTGTACAACAAGTCCTAATACAATTTCATTATTTCGCTTCAGTGCTTTGTTCGCTAAGTTCTTTCTAACACTGAATTACTTCAACTTATCCTAAAAACTTGTGATAATTTCAAATTCTGTCCCTTTTTTCTTAGTTGTGGATCTTTACGCTTTGGAAGAAGTCTTATTTCGGCCAGAGATACGGGTTTGACATCATAACTTGAAGATTCATATGCGTACTCTTGCCCCACCGATTCCTGCGTACTTTTACCCCACAGTCCCAAAAATTATTCAAGTAATGGTTTTGACTTCTTGGAAAACCAACCGGATCGGTGTTCTGTACCATAAAGTACTCTATACAATAGGTTATCGAAATGGTATAATGTTCACCTGATTGAACGTCTTCTTCTTCTTCTTGGCATTACATCCCCACACTGGGACAGAGCCGCCTCGCAGCTTAGTGTTCATTAATCACTTCCACAGTTGTTAACTGCGAGGTTTCTAAGCCAGGTTACCATTTTTGCATTCGTATATCATGAGGCTAGCACGATGATACTTTTATGCCCAGGGAAATCGAGACAATTTCCAATCCGAAAATTGCCTAGACCGGCATCGGGAATCGAACCCAGTCACCCTCAGCATGGTCTTGCTTTGTAGCAGCGCGTCTTACCGCACGGCTAAGGAGGGCCCCACCTGATTGAACGTATATATGGTAATGAAATACTAGTTGCGGAAATCCAATTATTTTTAGCAAAATGATCAAAAAGTTATCTAACTCCATATCTCCATTGATGTTTATTCAAATCGTTTACAATTACACACGATAATAGTTGGCCAGAATACCTGTCAAACTGATGCAGTGCTGCTAGTTTATCTTTTTTTATTACTTCAAAAAATCGAAAACGTACTCTTACCCCACGCGCACTCTTGCCCCACTCTACTCTAATGTCAATGAAGAAGAAGAAGAAGTGAGCGCTTTGATGAAACGTTCGAAAGTAGCTCCAGTTCTTGCTGTGTACCAATCTGCTCTACTCTGCCTTCATCATGCCGCCCAATAAGCACCTTTCCATTTCGCCCAGGCCATATGTATTTGGCACCCAGTGAAGATTGAGCATTTTTAGCATACTGCAGAAGAGCGCAACCAAATGCTGTCATCTCGTCTCGTATCGATACTCGATTGGTGCTTCCTTTGCACATGTCTGATATAACAGATGCTTCGAGGAGTCCATACTTCTGTTCGAAGAATTCTTCTTTCAGTTTTTCCTCACGAAAAGTTACCAATATTGGCACCGCAGTTCTGCCCGTGTTTTTTTTCGGTTAGTCTTTTAGCAGCGACGACTGCCGATTCATCGAGAGCATATTCTAAGGCAGCACACAATTTATAAATAAATAAGCTGTTTCGTATCCTCTCAATCATTTAACGGTAGGCCCATTATCAGCGCATTTTTAGCCACCAACTGTCGATTCGCCTTATCTAGCTCCGCTTCCAAAGTGTTTACCTCGACAGAAAGTTCGTTATGTTTCTTCTGCCAATCCGTATTTTAATGTTCTCAGTGTCTTCACCGCACCCATATATTCTCTGAATTGTTGAAAAATCACTTTGATATTCTCAAATTGGTTCGAAAGAACTTGCTGCGACTCTTAAATTTTACTGCTGGTCTTCACCAAAGTTGCCAACTGCAAGCGAGATTAGTCGACGACATATCGCAATTGGGAAATCTCTTTTTTCGATTCATTGATACCTTGATTTAGTGCGTGCAGCTCAGCAATAACAGCATCAAGGTTCACAGTTTGGCTGATATGTGACTATAACTCTGAGCACTCGACAGAACACATATACGGTTTCTTCTTAGCACTGGTGATTGCATTCCCGAATAGCTATTTGCATCGGAAATGTGCAGACTTCCGCATTGAACGCACTCGATGAGTCAAAACGCCCCCCTTTGATTTCTAGAAAACTATACCTAACTAAGGGTAAAAATCAGTTGGAACCTATAAATATTTGTAAAACCATCAAACTGTGTGAATGTGGAAGTATTTTTCTATTACACAATGAAAATAATAGCAAAATACAATAAGTTACAGTTTTGATGTAACTTTTCATATTTGTTTGCTCAACATTCTCGAGCGACTCTAGCATACTGTCCGGAACACTTGCACTGGAACACTCAGTTGGGCAACAAAATAACTTTTCTCAGTGGTTAATATGATATAAAATTGCTTCCATCTTCAAAAATGTAAAGATTTTCGAAAACATGTTTCACTGGCCAAAACGCTCCAGCGTAGGCAGGACGGTATGCACTTACCAACTATACACAAGCGCAGCGAGCCTGCAGCAGTGGCTTCTAAATTGTATAAACAATATTAAAATGTAATTCAAACCTGCTTAAATGGACTTATGTTGGTTTTTTAATATCAAGCACATAAGGATTTGTAACCTTTTTATTATGGGATAGATAAAATACTAAAAAAGGGCTATGAAACGTGTTCGATTACGGTGGGGCGTATTGCCCAGGCACTTTTTGAAATCCAGTTTTCACGACTTTTCAAAAAAGCTTTATTACGTGTTATCTGCAATATTTTTATATGACTACTCACAGGTAATGCATTTGCGACTTGTTGAACTACCAAATAACACAAAGTTTCCATAAATTACGTTGGAAAGTAAAAAGTTTTCATAGGTATTGCCTAAGGGGGGGCATATTATACCGTCTTACCCTATTTTTGTCAGTTCAATTAAGAGGACCGTTAGCACCGCTCAACTCAGTAACAGAGTAATAGCACCAGTCATATAAACAATGATGAATTTTTTTTTCTTCCTAAGCAATGGAGGGGGAATCTGCTCAACAGACATCCTGGGTTGACCACGAAGTGCGGGGTTAGGGATCACCGAGGGAGGCAGGACTACATCCCCGACCCGCTAAACCGTTTCCATTGCCGCCAAGCCCATAGTCCCTTCGGTACAACCAGAAATTAATGCTTCAAAGGGGGCCAGTGCACAACGCACCCTCGAGGTTAGCTGCGTGTCCTTGCAGCACCGATCATCGTAACTCGCTTTTTTAGAAGAACACCATGGTATCGTGCCAGCGCATTGCCGGCTTTCCAGGTGGCCTTACCACGCCCTATGTCCTCGGAAGGTGGGAAGGGTCGACTTCGCGCCTGGTTCCCTCTGCACGACTGGTATCAAGAATGATGATGCCGCGTGCACCCCAAATTGACCTTTCTGCAATAGGGCCTATTCGCCAGCACACAGAGGAACTTGCCGACGCAGTGCCTACGCCTGCCCCAGCCTTGACGAGGACCCCTTTCCGTCCTCGGGCTCGGAACCCGCCCGGTTGACCAATGCCGCGAAAGCGACGATACCATGTTGTTCTTCGCGCGGCCACTTTTTCGATAAAAGGATCGAGTTCGACCACAGAGCATGACCACCGGTATGACCCATGAAGCCGACTCCGGTCCTTTGGACCACCTCTTATTTGCGCCTGAACTAGCCATCCTTGAGTCCACGCGCCACCTTCTGTGTAGCTCCGAGACGATTTGGGCGATAGCCGATAAAACGGCGTTCTAGCCAACTTCATCTTTACACATCCTCCGAACTAGGTTGTCCGGGGTAGTGTCCAGACCACATGTGGCAAGCATGTGGTCACGCATTGCGCGAAAACGTGAGCACACGAACAACACGTGTTCCGCCGTTTGCTCTAAACCTGCGCACACCAAACACTCGGGCGAGGCCGAGCAAGCCAGCTGCGTTACCTGCACTGTGATTTTGCAGCACGCTTAAACGCCGGGCACATCGAACCCCCATGGGGTGCTTGCTGTTCACAGCTTTTCTGGAACAAATCAAACAATTGGGAGGGTTCGTGCAGCATTGTGCCTTATGTCCCTCCAATCTGCAGCGTCGGCAGAGATTGCTTCTGTCAGGGCCATTGCAGTCCCATTGCTTGTCTCCCGGTTCCAGGCACTTGAAGCAAACTTTGGGTTGCTCGTATATGCTCACAGGGCATACCGACCATCCCACCTTGACGCTCCCTAACTTGACTACCTTGGAGGCGTCCGCTGCAGATAGCCGAACCAATGCTACCTGCGTCCCTGCCGGACCTTTCCGTAGCCGAACGGCTGCGGTGGGCGTCTCCACTTCACACTGTCGCCGCAGTGCCGTGACGAGCTCTTCGACTTCGGTGATCTCGTCCAGGTCTTTAACCCTTAGATTCACCTCCGTAGTGAGTGCCCTCACCTTGACCGTCTCGCCTAGAACTTCCTCCGCCAACTTCTTGTAGGCGGCGCCCTTTTGCGAGACGCCCCGCTTCAGCTCGAGGATCATCTCGCCCATCCGGGTACGTCTTATTCGACGTACGTCGGCGCCGAGTTCACCGAGCTTGACGTCACTCCTCATCGCCTTCAAAACGTCCGAGTACTTAGCCTCGTCAGCCGTAATGACTAGGGCATCGCCCCTGGAGCGATTGGCGCCTATCCTAGAATTCTTGCTACCCTCATTTGCCTGGGCCTTCTTTTCGGCCCTTGACGTCTTCGGTTTCCTCTTGTTCTTGACCAGGGTCCAGGAGACGTCATCCCCCTCTATTTCCCTGGTCTGGTGCGGCTGAGAACTTTCAGCCTGCCGTAACCCCTTACCACCGCCTTTCCTGAGTGGACGGACCTTTCCAGGTCCTTCCTCCCCCGGTTCAGGAGGTACCTGGCCGGGGTTCAGCTTCCCAGCCCCACTACGCTTGTTCGGGGTAGTAACCCTCCGCGTTTTGGAGCGGCCCCCAGGGATCTCATCCCCTGGAGACTGTCTCCCCCGTTTTTGTGTCTGCCCCGTTGAAGCAGTCACCCCCGACGTACCCGCAAAAACTTGAGCCTCAGTCTGGGTAGACTTTGGTACCACCGTCTTCGCTGGCACGCCCTCGGTCGATTCGACCTTGCCCGAGTCCGCGAATCCTTGGGCCTTAGTCTGGGTAGACCTCGACTCCACCGATTTCACGGGTTTACACTTGGCCGTCCCGACCGCCCTCTCCAGCATCGACTTTCGAAGTTTCTGCAAGCTCCTCTTGAGGTCCTTGCTGATATTATGCTTCGATGACGCAAAGTCGATGATGGCGTCCAGCTGTTCTGTCGCCACCTCGAGGGCCGAAAACCCATCGCGTTTGCGGTTCATCGCCTCCACAAGCCATGGGCCGTCAATAACCCCTACCGGCGTTTTTTTAGCCGAGAGGAAGGTTGAGTGAGCCACGCTGGCGCTGCGCACTGAGCTGCCGACTATTGCCTCTGGCCTCCTAGGCGGAGACCTGAACAACCCACCTCTTGCGAAGGGGTTGTCGCCTACACTACTACCACTAATTGAAGAATTGACTTGGTTTGGTCCACCACGGTTGGAAGTTGGAAGAGGTCCACCACGCCAGAGCCCAGCATGACGCGGTAAGGGACAATTACTGTGGAGGGTGCCCAGGTACCCCACAGGCTCCGTTAAAGGCCTAGCTTATTATTTCACCCCCTGGCCATGCATACCCTCGGCACGGGTCGCTTGACGCCTTGGGATTAGGGGTTAGGGACGATGGTCCCCTTGGTCGCACCCACTCATTCTAGCTGATGTCAGAAGAACAACAGTGCCCAGGCTGCACTACCAGCTAAGTACAAAACCCTTAGCTGGCGGTCGATTGTCATCGGAAGACCCGTGGAAGCGTGAGATTGGAACTTGTGAGGACCAGAGCTGTGTAGGTCGCTCCTTCCCAGATGTCAACTCACCATATCGCAGCCCGAGGTGATGTATGTGTATGTGTGTGTGTCTGTGCGCACCCACCCAAAAAAATGTCACTCGACGAGACGAGAGAGAAACGCTGAAACCGCTTGCAGATCGCCATGTCAACAATGTCATCAAGGCCTACTGTGAGAGCCAATCACCGATGAACTATTAATTGCCGAATGCGCAAAGGCGCCAACTGAACGCGACTCACCAGCTACGAAGCTTATTATTTGCACCTTCCATCTTTTTAGCAAAGCTACTGGTACAACGCTTATGGCAATGTAAACTGGATTGGAACGAACCCGTTGACGACCAAACACAATTGGAAAGGAAAAACTGATGAAGTTAAAAATCCCTCGCTAAGTAAACTTTCGTGATGTTTTTTACGAGCTGCACGGATTTGCTGATGCGTATAATGCGACATACGGGGCCTCCGTTTACATCCAAAGCATATTGGTTGATGGAACCGTCAAATCCAGACTGTTAATCAGCAAATCGAAGGTGGCACCACTCCGAGCACTTACGATTCCACGCAAGGAATTGAGCGCATCATTATTACTCGTTCGTCTGGTCTGCAAGGTGCTGCCAGCCCTCAGCATCAACATACGAAAGGTAGTGTTATATTCCGACAGCGAAATAGTTTTGGCGTATCCGTATCCGTATAAAGTATCCTTATCAGCTACAAACATTCGTATGTAATCGTGTAAGCGAGATTCAAGCCAACTCCAATGGACTTTTTTGGAATTATGTTCGTTCCCAACACAACCCAGCGGACATTGTATCTCGTGGGATGCTTCCATGCGTGCTTTTGGTTAGCGAACTGTTCTGAACTGGTGGCAAGTATATCAACTCACCGGTTACTAGTCTTAAGGTGGTGAATGATGTGCTCGACGAGTATCTACCGGAACTGAAGGTCAATGTAGCAGGACTGCCGGCGCACATCAACGAGCAGCTGGAAATATTTGAAACCTGCAGTTCTTTCCGATGGCTTCAACGAATAATCGCATGGGTGATGCGATTCTCGGACAACGCGCGCAAGCCTAAAAAGGAGCGCATCACCAGAAGACATCTAATCGTGCAAGAACTTCGACGGTGGACGATGGTCATCGTACGCGTGGTTCAGCACATCGAACTACGCGATGAAATCCAGCGAGTGAAAACTAAAACGCTTTGCAAACGCATCGGAAATCTCAATCCGATCTACACCGATGATGGTGTGGCAAGGGTCGGTAGACGACTCAACCGACGAATCAAAGCACCAGCTGATTCTTCCAAACGCAAGTCCAGTCACACATCGCCTGATTCGAGAAATGCATACGAACTTTTGCATGTTGGACCGACTGGGCTTCTTTCTGCAATCAGACAACAGATTTGGTTGCTACGCGCTCGATTAACCATTCGACTGGTGACTAGGTCATGCGTGAAATGCTTTCGATCGAATCCAACAGGCATTTCTCAGCTCATGGGCAATCTTCCAAAACAACGTGTGACATTATCCCCCGTCTTCAGCATTACTGGTGTCGACTATGCCGGACCGATGCTTGTGAAGCAAGGAACACATCGTCCAAAGGTGGTCAAAGCTTACAGTTTTCGTTTGTATGGCAACGAAGGCCGTAGGGTAACGGCTGTATTTTGGACCGGGCTCTTATTTTGGACCACCTAGCTGAATTTTGTATTTATATCACACAAAACTAAATAAAACGTGCAATATTTAAATTTTATTGCACAAAGAAACTATCCATAAGGTATTCCCTACATTTGTTTCTTATAAAATATTGCAATTATTAAGAATATTTTCACGTATTTACCCATGCCGGCTGGATTAGACCAAAAATAAGACGACATTGTAAAATTGAACTCAACTTTCAAAAGCTGTAAGTTTATTTGTACATAGATTTAAACCACGTGAATGATGTTGTTGACTCATTAAAACCTAATTGAAGCAGTTTCATATCTCGAACGAAACATTGTAAGTTTAAAAACAGTATTCTGAGGCATGTCTAAAATAGGTTCATTTTTATTGAACCGAACATATTTTCGACATATCTTCTTTTTAAGTTCTAGATCTCTTAAACTTTTGTTTTTAGCAACCATTTGTTTCTCTAGTATCAAACCATTCATAAATTACTGTTCATACCGCATTTATAAATTACCGTTTATTGATGTAAGCCCTAGAAAAATGTCTATTAACCCAACATGTAACTGCTTTTATTATTTCCGTACGAAAATACTGCCTATGATCGCATATCAGTCCCACCTTTGCTGTAATTCCTATCCATATTTGTCCCATAATATGCGATTGTGAGCAGAATAGTTGAGAAATCTCTACGACAAGAACCAATCTTTGCTATAGCTCTCCGTCCGTGCTGTTTGCCAATGCAACAGAGTTCCGCGTTCTACGATTATGTTTCGTTTTAAAGAAGAGTATGCAATGAGAAAGGAAGAGCCAGGCAACCGACTTTTGTCTGTGGCGGAAATGGAACAGATCTAACAAACTACATAAAAATATGCAGGGTATGTATGCAGGTGTATACATCACGGCAATGGGCCTAAGTTTGTTTTGCTTTGATGATGCTGTACCGAGTGGTACTGACATTGAAATTAGTTTCAATACCCTAAGCTTGTAGATATTGTTCTAAGCTTTGAATGCCTATAAAAATGTATTGCTTCACAAGGACTTTCAGGATGAAAACGCCGAAAATGCTGGAGATCACTAATTTAATCCAATAGTAACATAACTTTGCAATCAATACAAAATTGTTCGAGTGGTCCAAAATATGTTCAACAGGTGGTCCAAAATAAAAACAGGTGGTCCAAAATTAAATCTACATATCTTCAGAATTTATGGTAGTTTGGTTCTTTCAGTGGGATTTACAACATTTTTACCTACAAATCCTACTTAGCATTCACCACTTTTTAGTTGCATAGGGAATTGATCAAGTATTATTACAAAATCTAACTTTTATTCGACAAAATTGTTCGGCCATCTCCTAAAGTGGTCCAAAATACCTCCCTTACCCTACACTTGGCGTTGGTGTCCGATCTGACAACCGACGCATTTCTCGCCGCCTTGCAACGCTTCGTAGGGGAGTTGTTTCGCAAATTCATTCTGATAATGTGACAAATTTTCATGGTGCTAAGAATGAGCTTCACCATGTATTCGAGATGTTCCGGAACCAGACCGACGTAGACAAGATAGTAAGGTTTTGCCACTTGAAAGAAATTGAGTAGCATTTCATTCCGCCAGACTCTCCCGAGTTCGGTGGCCTGTGGGAGGCTGTCGTAAAGAGTACCAAGACACACCTGAAACGAGTAATAGGAAATAAAACGTTAAATTTCGAAGAAATGGTAACAATATTGTGCGAAATTGAGGCCGTTCTCAACTCGAGACCACTTTTCGCTATTTCCGGAGACCCAGCTGATCCAGAAGTGATTTCTCCAGCACACTTTTTGATTGGTCGCTCAATGACTGCCTTACCCGAACCTAGCAACATCTGCAGCTACTTCGAGAACAATTCTGGAGGGCTTGGTCTCGCGATTACTTGTGCAGCCTGCAACCGGAAAGAAAAACTGGAACACCGCATCAAACGTTCGACCTGGGATGATCGTGCTTCTGCAGGACAAAAACCCACCTCCACTGCACTGGAAGCTCGGTCGTATCACCAAAGTCTATCCTGGTCCCGACAGTTTGGTCCGTGTTGTAGACGTTTTCAGCGAAGGCAAAATCATAACAAAAATACATTTTTTTCTGTCATAACTTTATCAATCATGATGTGTACATTTTCCGCAGTGTAGTATAATTTGCGATCATAACGTGGGTTCGATTCGTGCCCTAGTGAGGAGAAAACTTTCGGTCAACGGAAAAGTTTCCATTCATTCGCTGAGACTTGTGGTTATGTCCTGTACGTTGTCTAATGCCAGATGTTAAGTATTCAGTCTGTTCGACCTCTGGTTGACACCATTTTTATTTACACCATTTTTTACCAATAACGTAGCATACTATACAGCCAGTCATAATAAACATCATATCTATTTATACACCTAATTTTTAATGCAAATGCATAACTGTTATAGTTTTCCAATCACGTGAATATAAACATAAAACCGTTTCACAAATCGTCGAATTCCATCGAATTGACATAACCAGAGCCCACCTCAATACGAGCTCGAATTTGAGGTCAACTTAAAACGCAAACCCGCGTGGCTGTGGCGCGCAATTTAATCTACTTTTCCGCCCCCATCGTGCGCTACTGATCAGTCTGTTTGAATGGCTGTAACTGAGCAATTTAACGATCGCACATTTCCGACTTTTCCATCAAAAGAGGTTCCCTGGTACCTCGATTTCGTGATGAGAATACCTGAAATACCGAATGATTGGACTGAGCTCATGCGCGTGAGCGCCATTTCAAGCCTCTGAATGTCGCACACGATGATAATGATAATTTCGAGCGATCGACATTCAAATTGGCTATTTCACCCGTCAATGCTCGGCTTTCATGACGATAACGTTTTCCCATTCCGACTATCAATTTGCAACGCGGACATGGTTAGTGACCGCACTGGGTAACCATAGGGCAATGACGACCGTAATTATGATTACGGTGATCCAGCAGATGGGCTGTCTTAAAGCAAATGATACGCTGATTTATAGACGTATTCCGTTTCATTTCATAGCGGTTTTATACACCTACTACCGCCTGGTCTCTACAAAGCCATCATTTTCTGTTGGTCTGGATGCTAGTGGCTGCCTGCATAATTGGGAAGGAGCAGTTCACTTAGATGGCGAGGAGACAGAGAAAATCGATAATTTCATTTTATACTGTAAAAACAACTAATTTATAAGAAAAAAGCATACGAAAAAATCCAGTCGCAAGGCGAATGGTAGACAGCACCATCGAAGATGGAGTAGTAAAAAAAGAATAATCCAACTACCTGCATTGACTATGACTTTCTATGCAATTTATGATCATTTTTATCTCACTAAAAAGTGATCAACCAATCATTAAATCATCTTAAACTAGACCTCATTCTAATCAATAATCACAGACCGTCTACTTACAAAATTATGAATTTGGTATTGGCCAGGTTGAAAAAAAAATATGACTCCTCAGTGCACCTTTCTTGGCGAAGAACAGTAAACAGAGCAACACCATGGATGATGGCAAAGTAGCCACACCACCAGCTGCAGCAAGTTCAAGATTATCTGCTTTCTTGGAAAGTGGTGTGCTGCGTGCGCGGTTGTTCCAACCTGAAACATCGATGACTGCCTGGTCAGTCCACTGCTCGCGATACCGAAGTGTGAAAAAAGTTCGCCAATAATAGTCGCGAAAGCCGATGGCGACAGTATTTTTAATCAGGTTAGCCTGGCAGAATACGGTGGAATGGTGTCATAATTGGGTACCGTTCGCCATACTTAAGCACATTTTTACTTCGAATGTCATTATAGCACATAAATTGAAAGATAAATTGATCCCATTGGTAAACGCGAAGGAGTAGAATTTTTCGATATGCGCATGATCATATCTTTATGATTGTAACTTAAAACTCCGAACAGCTTGTTAACTCAAATACCCAACAGCAGCCAACACACAGTAAATTACAAAATTTCGACGAGATTTTGCTGTAAAAACGCCCGGTGCTCCCCTGACCATCATAAACAAAGCATATTCTTCATCAAAAGTAATACTTACTTACTTACTTATAGATTCTGTAAACCTCCGGTGGTACAAAGGGCCGACTTGAAAGATCTCCATCCCGAGCGTTGTCCAGCTATCGCTTTAATCTGTTGCCAGGTTAGATTTTGGTCGACTTCTTTTATTTCTTTATTGAGGCTTCGCCGCCATGAACCTCTAGGTCTGCATATGCTGCGATGTCCCGCTGGTTTCCAGTCTTATGCTTGTTTACAGATTTCTTTTCCGTCCCTACGAAGAGTGTGGCCGACCCAGCCCCACTTCCGATCCCGAATTTCTGTTGCTATCGGCCTCTGGTGACAACGACGATGGAGCTCGTTGTTTGAGATCCAGTTGTGAGGCCACCAGGCCCGAATTATATACCGCAGGCATCTGTTAATGAACACCTGCAACCGTTGAGTGTTCTCCACTGATACACACCATGTTTCGCTAGCGTATAAATGCACAGATTTCACGTTAGAGTTGAAAATTCGTATTTTGGTGCGTTCACTTATCTGCCTGTTTTTCCTGATACTCGCAGAGGCAGCCCTTGCTTTCTTGATCGCGCCTATGTCGATCTTGGTACCGCCGTCTGACGCCATTTGGCTACCAAGGAATTGGAATATTTCAACATTCTCCATCCATTTACATCCAACGATTTGGTTTTGTTGACGTTGATGACTAAGCCTGCCGAAGAGAAGCGCTCGGAAAGGTCGATGAGCTTACTCTGCATATCAGAGCGCCGTTGAGCGAGGAGTGCAACGTCATTAGCCAATTCGAAGTCGTTTAGGTGGGTTATAGACTGTCATAACAGCCCGCGGTTTGGTTCACGGTCAATTGCACCTACCAGAATTTCGTCGATTACGATGAAGAACAGGGTCGGACAAGACCCCATTGTGCAGCACTCTACACGAAAAGGCCTCGTACTGTGCCGATGATTTTCTCAGGAACCCCTTGCGTCTCAGGGCGCCCCACATATTCTCGTGATTGAGACGGTCGAAAGCTTTTTCGTAGTCAATGAATACCAAGTAAAGGGTCTTTGGATTCGTTGATCTGCTCCAGAATGATACAGAGCGTAACAATATGGTCCATACAAGATCTTCCGGCACGGAATCCGGCCTCCTTCCGCCGGAGAGTCGCATTGATCTCCTCCTGAATCCGGGCCAGGATAATTTTGCATAGAACTTTGAGAACGATACACAGCAACATAATGCCTCGCCAGTTATCGCACACAGCCAGGCCATTTTTTTGGGCACCTTCACTAAGATACCTTGCATCCAGTCGACCGGGAAAGTTGCGGTGTCCCAGATAATACGAAATAAACGATGCAGTAGTTGAGCGGATGTCATGGGGTCAGCGTTGAGCATCTCGGCTGATATACGATCGACACTCCTGGGACTTTATTCGATTTCATGCTTTGGATGACTATTTGAATCTCTAGCAGTGATGGAGTTTCGGTATTGCCGCGTGTTATACGTCGGATCATGCCGAGGTGGTGGTGGCCTGGCTGGCACTTGAAAAAGTTAAAAAGTTGTTCGAAGTGCTCGAACCAGCGTTTCAGCTGGTCAGTTGGGTCGGTCAAAAACTGATCATTCGCGTCTTTCACAGGCATCGTTGCATTCATCTTCGTGATATATCGTAGAGGAGTCGAATGTCCCCGGTTGCGGCGTCTCTCTCTCCTTCGTCGGCCAGAGAGTCTGCCCACGCTCACTTGTCCCGTCGACATGAGCGTTTTACTTCCTTCTCAAGAGCCGCGTATCGTTGACGGGCTAAGACTTTGGCTCCTCTGCTTTTTGATCGCTCTATCGCGGCTTTGGATACTCTACGCTTCACTATCTTCCTCCAGGTCTCATCGGTGATTCATTGTTTTCTCTGGGTGCGGAGTTCGCCCAGATTGTTCTCGCTGGTGGCGATGAAGGCATTCTTGATTGCGGTCCTTTAGTCCTCTACGCTGCCACCTTCCGGAATATCTGCAGCACGCGTCTCCAACGAAGGACCGTTTCGCCGTGGCATCTTCCAGTCGCCAGTCGGCGTGTGTTGAAACGTCGTCCAACTCTTTTCTCCTGCCGACGAATCCGCGCAATGCGCAGGCGTATTTCGCCGATGAGGAGGTGATGATCAGATACGATATCGGCACTACGTTTATTCCGTACATCAAAAAGGCTCCGTTTCCATTTTCGGCTGATGCAGATGTGGTCGATTTGATTTTCTGTAAAGCCGTCATGGGAGACCCACGTGACCTTGTGAACCATTACCAGTCGGCAAGGATATTTCGGGTCTCTATCAGCAGAGCGAGGTTGAGGATCAAAGGCCGGTTCTTCAACTTCAGCATAATCAACGTCCATAGCCCACACTCCAGAAGCACTGATGATGATAAGGACGCATTCTACGCGCAGCTGGAACGTGAGTACGACAGCTGCCCAAGACACGACGTCAAAATCATCATAGGAGATTTGAACGCTCAGGTTGGCCAAGAGGAGGAGTTTAGACCGACTATTGCAAAGTTCAGCGCTCACCGGCTGACGAACGAAAACGGCCTACGACTAATTGATTTCGCCGCCTCCAAGAATATGGCCATTCGCAGCACCTACTTCCAACACAGCCTCCCGTATCGGTACACCTGGAGATCACCACTGCAGACAGAATCACAAATCGACCACGTTCTGATTGATGGACGGCACTTCTCCGATATTATCGACGTCAGGACATATCGTGGCGCTAACATCGACTCTGACCACTATCTGGTGATGGTTAAACTGCGCCCAAAACTATCCGTCATCAACAATGTTCGGTACCGACGACCGCTGCGGTACGACCTAGAGCGACTGAAGCAACCTGATGTCGCCACTGCATACGCGCAGCATCTCGAGGCAGCGTTGCCGGAAGAGGGTGAGCTCGATGGGGCCCCTCTTGAGGACTGCTGGAGTACAGTTAAAGCAGCCATTAACGACGCAGCGGAGAACAACGTCGGGTATATGGGTCGAAGTCGACGGAACGATTGGTTCGACGAAGAGTGCAGACAGATTCTGGAGGAGAAGGACGCAGCGCGGGCGGTCGCGCTGCAGCAAGGTACCCGGCAGAACGTGGAACGTTATAGACGGAAGCGAAGACAGCTGACCCGCCTTTTTCAGGAGAAGAAACGCCGCCTGGAAGAAGCGGAGTGCGAGGAGATGGAACAGCTGTGTCGTTTTCAAGATACACGCAAGTTCTATCAGAAACTCAACGCATCCCGGAAAGGCTTCGTGCCGCGAGCCGAAATGTGCCGGGATAAGGATGGGAGCATCTTGACGAACGAACGTGTGGTGATCGAAAGATGGAAGCAGCACTACGAGGAACATCTGAATGGCGCTGAGAGTACAGGCAGTGAAAGTCAAGGCAGCGGAGGAGATGACTACGTCAGTTCAGCGGACGATGGAAGCCAACCAGCCCCCACCTTGAGGGAAGTTAAGGATGCCATTCAACAGCTAAAGACCAATAAAGCAGCTGGTAAGGATGGTATCGGAGCTGCGCTCATCAAGATGGGCCCGGAAAAGCTGGCCACTTGCCTGCACAAACTGATAGTCAGAATCTGGGAAACCGAACAGCTACCGGAGGAGTGGAAGGAAGGGGTTATATGCCCCATCTACAAGAAAGGCGACAAACTGGAGTGTGAGAACTTTCGAGCGATCACCATCCTTAATGCCGCCTACAAAGTGATATCCCAGATCATCTTCCGTCGTCTGTCACCATTAGTGAACGAGTTCGTGGGAAGTTATCAAGCCGGCTTCGTTGACGGGCGCTCGACAACGGACCAGATCTTTACTGTACGGCAAATCCTTCAAAAATGCCGTGAATACCAGGTCCCAACGCACCATCTGTTCGTTGATTTCAAGGCGGCATACGACAGTATAGACCGCGTAGAGCTATGGAAAATTATGGACGAGAACAGCTTCCCTGGGAAGCTTACCAGACTGATCAAAGCAACGGTGGATGGTGTGCAAAACTGTGTGAAGATTTCTGGCGAACACTCCAGTTCGTTCAAATCGCGCCGGGGACTAAGACAAGGTGATGGACTTTCGTGCCTGTTGTTCAACATTGCGCTAGAAGGTGTCATGCGGAGAGCCGGGTGTAACAGCCGAGGTACGATTTTCAACAGATCCAGTCAATTTATTTGCTTCGCGGATGACATGGACATTGTCGGCCGAACATTTGCAAAGGTGGCAGAACTGTACACCCGCCTGAAACGTGAAGCAACAAAAGTTGGACTGGTGGTGAATGCGTCAAAGACAAAGTACATGCTTGTGGGCGGAACCGATCGCGACAGGGCCCGCCTGGGAAGCAGTGTTACGATAGACGGGGATACCTTCGAGGTGGTCGAGGAATTCGTCTACCTCGGATCCTTGCTAACGGCTGACAACAACGTTAGTCGTGAAATACGAAGGCGCATCATCTGTGGAAGTCGGGCCTACTACGGGCTCCAGAAGAAACTGCGGTCGAAAAGATTCGCCACCGCACCAAATGTGTCATGTACAAGACGTTAATAAGACCGGTAGTTCTCTACGGACATGAAACATGGACAATGCTCGAGGAGGACTTGCAAGCACTCGGAGTATTCGAGAGACGGGTGCTTAGGACCATCTTTGGCGGTGTGCAAGAAGACGGTGTGTGGCGGCGAAGAATGAACCATGAGCTCGCCCAACTCTACGGCGAACCCAGTATCCAGAAGGTAGCTAAAGCCGGAAGGGTACGATGGGCAGGACATGTTGCAAGAATGCCGGACAGCAACCCTGCAAAGATGGTGTTCGCTTCCGATCCGGCAGGTACGAGGCGGCGTGGAGCGCAGCGAGCGAGATGGGCAGACCAGGTGCAGAACGACTTGGCGAGCGTGGGGCGTATCCGAGGATGGAGAGATGCGGCCTCGAACCGTGCATTGTGGCGTCAAATTGTTGATTCAGTGTTATCTGTTTAGATGTTAACTAAATAAATGAATGAATCAGCAGAGCGAGTTCCAATGCGCACTACATCGTCACAGGCGTCCCCCAAGGCAGTATCCTCCGGCCTTAGTGGCAAAACTCCAACGGGGCCTGGATACCCAGACAGAGTACCTCACCAGCTGGAAGATCTGTATCAATGCGGCGAAGACCCAGGTCATAATTTTCCCTCTCTCTCTAAATTTCCCAAACATGTTCCACCTGGTGACTGTAACGGCAGCTGTTTGACAAAACTGTGTCAAAATGCAACTTTCTGTTGAAATTGCTGTACCCGTTGATCAACCACTGGTCGTCATTGTCCCTGGAAAATAAGTTTGCTGTCTACAAGCAAATCATCCTTCTCGTGATCAAATACGGCATGCCGATTTGGGAGAGCTGCGCTAAAGAGTACAAGTCCACTAAAGTCCACTGTACTAAAGAGTACAGTCCAAAGTCTGTAACATTAATGTTTTACCACACAAAAAACGATTTTTTTTTAATTAACATTAACATATGGCCTGCGATGCCAGTCGAGTTAGGTGAGTACTGGGTATGTGCGCAAAAGAAAGCACTACAGAAAGAAGAAGAAAAATAATCTCACATTCTGACATTCGCTCCTTTGAGAGAGAAACTCCTACCTAGGTTGCCGAACTTGGACGTCACGTCTGGCATACTTAGTACATTTTCATAACAGATGGGACGTTTCAATCGGCCCGCCCGCTGTAAGTTACCATGTTAACATTATTTTTTCGCTAAATTAATGATTTCGTGTGTGTTACTTCTACGTGAAGTTAAACGATTTACAATGATATGGAAATGCTAATATCATCTTCCAAATTCGGACGTACATGTTCATGATAGCATTAGAGGCGAAAGTATAGAATTGATAGTTCCGTTAGGATACGGCAGGCATGAAGAATGTTTTTATAGAAGTCGATTTGAAAGCGAGCGTTCTTCATGCCTGCCGTATCCTAACGGAACTATCAATTCTATACTTTTGCCTCTAATGCTATCATGAACATGTACGTCCGAATTTGGAAGATGATATTAGCATTTCCATATCATTATTTTTTCGACTAATACACCTCCCAAGCAGCACACTCTACATCTTTCAAATACCTAGCTGCTTGTCTCTAATAAATTGCATTATATACTCTGGAAATACACCAAGTCTAATAAAAGCCACGTGGCAGTTGAAAAAACATACAATATTTTGATTCTAATCATTGATATAAATTGAAGTGTGAAGCATGAAGACGAAATTACTAAAATGTCACGGAATGTAATGACATAAGTGTAATTCGAAATTATTGTTATTTGACACAAATGCGGCTCTCACGCCGACACTTTCAGATTTAGAGAAATGGCGTATTGAAAATAGTTATAGGACCTCTTAAGGGCTATATGTTCATAAAAATTACACAATTATTGTAAATAACTGGTTCAAAAGGTTCTTAGTAAATTAGTCCAACGACACCGAAATGACATTCCCTGCAAGGTCAGGGTAAGTAGCAATAATGGATGCATAAATTTTGTCATCATCTTTCCCTTTTTCAACCAGGCTAATCATTAAACTTCCGATCACTGCACCCAATTGACAACATCGGAGGCGTTGGAGACGTTGAATATTCCGTCTCACCGCCTTCGGTTGTAAATTGGTCCGCGATCCAGTCGCTGAGACACCAGTGCGGTGCGAAAGTAGCGTCGAACAGCGCAATCGGACCCGCGAAAGGATGACCCACACTGACTGCTGCCGGACTACCTACTTCGCTGCCGTTCCATGGCAGAAAGCTTAATCGAAGCAGATGAGCAACGGCAATGACGACGCCACTCCGGATGGAATACTTTCTTTCCACAGCCGCGCGCCGCACACTGCGACAGTGATAGCATCCAAACGGTGGCAAATTGTCATCGCGGCTCATCGCGCTCAGAATCAACCGTCACGGTTTAGTAGTGGTTAACCTTGCGCCGAGATTAGATCGACGACTGTTTAGGGCCCACCACGAAGAACGCGAGCCCTTGGCGTCCTGACCCACGGGCAAGAAGGTTTCCGGCAGCTGTACGGATCAATTAATATTCAGGACGTGCGATCTCATCGGTATTGGCAAGCATGATCAATTGACTCGAGTTCAACTTTAGAGCAAACTCAGTGAAAGTGATTAAGTACAAATCGGCAAGCTCCTCTTGCACCACGGAGAAAATCTATCCGGGCAGAACGTGAATTTGTGCAAACAGTTGAGTGATAATTTGAAGAAGATGAAACGGTACTTCAGCCCGCAGACTCAGCTTCTGGTCGTGTGTATTCTAATCGGTCTAATAGATTGTCACGTAAGTTGACTTAAACTTTTGCGGTTGAAACATATTTAATTCCAATTAAAATAATCCAACCAGTCCGAGTTCAATGATTCTAGTACATATTCTAATTTTTATTTCAACGTTATTGTCGTACATTCGCCTTATACAGAAGTATTACGAAAACTGGTTTAAGAATAAAAGTGCTCTACTGCCAATTAGAAAAGTACACATTGTACGTCAAATTCTGACCATTTAGCGCCTTGGTACCGTTGTACCTTCAATGCATACTTCAAAACGGTGGCTTAATAACATTAAGAGACATGTTATGCACATTAGGATGGCTCAAAAAACACTTTTTCAAATTTTTTGATGGGCCGCCCTCTTATTCGGTTCTATTTGATGCCCTGATGCTCTGGACAAATTTTCAGCCAAATCGGTCAACGTTTGGGCAGTGCTAAACTCGTTGAAAGTTTATATGGAAAAATGTGTGCAGAAATATCCAAAAACAGTGATTTGCAGTTGGACGGCACAATTTACGATCAAGAACAATGATACTCATTCAGTTCTTGTAAAATAAAATACAGAATGTTATGCTGAAAACCGCGAGAAGATTAGAGTTTATTACGCAAAGATATTAGCATTTTACTGGAGTGTTGTAGGGGTGAATTTATTTCTTTTCAAAGGTAAAAGAAACGAAATTTGCTCAAACCCCACTGCAGAGAAATGCTAATAACTTAGCCGGGCAAACTCGAATCTTCTCGTGATTTCTGCATAACATTCTGTATTAATTCTCCAAGATCTGAATGAGTATCATAGTTCTTCATCGTATGTTGTGTAGTCTAGCTAAATTTATTTACAATGTTATGAAAACTCATATGTGAATATGTACGTTATGTGGAAGATATTGATTTGGAAAATGTATTGGAGGTAACCACTTTCCCTTCGATGGGACTCAGAACCCATGACCCAACAGTACGCTAGACTGGTGCTTTAACCAACTAAGCTACGAAGGACCTCCGTCGGCCTTCGCAACCCTAGCAACTACTGAACGAGCTCGAGATTCCCAAATTGGACGCATAGTCAAATCACTCGCAATCCATTTCTCAAGCCAATACTTCCACATGTGTATTGTACACATCCACATTAGAGGAGCGTGAGTATTTAGAATGTCTGGCGGCTATACACATTCTTCATCAGCAACGGTACTGACCAAGTGAGGTTGTGTAAGCTATTTGCCAGTCGGTCGTCAAGCTCAGACCCGACCGCATTGCGTAGGCAAGAGCACGCAACTCAAGTTCAGTTCGATCAAAGGTAATTGCCTATTTCCGACGTCCAAGTCGGGTGGTTTAATCCCGAGTAATAGGCAGTACCTTTGATGAACGAACGAGGGTGCTCTTTATTATATGAAATAAATCAAGTCGGGTGGTTTAATCCCCGGAAATAGGCAATTACCTTTGATCGAACTGAACTTGAGTTGCGTGCTCTTGCCTACGCAATGCGGTCGGGTCTGAGCTTGACGACCGACTGGCAAATAGCTTACACAACCTCACTTGGTCAGTACCGTTGCTGATGAAGAATGTGTATAGCCGCCAGACATTCTAAATACTCACGCTCCTCTAATGTGGATGTGTACAATACACATGTGGAAGTATTGGCTTGAGAAATGGATTGCGAGTGATTTGACTATGCGTCCAATTTGGGAATCTCGAGCTCGTTCAGTAGCCGCTAGGTTGCGAAAGGCCGACGGAGGTCCTTCGTAGCTTAGTTGGTTAAAGCACCAGTCTAGCGTACTGTTGGGTCATGGGTTCGAGTCCCATCGAAGGGAAAGTGGTTACCTCCAATACATTTTCCAAATCAATATCTTCCACATAACGTACATATTCACATATGAGTTTTCATAACATTGTAAATTAACGTCCAAGTCGGGTGGTTTAATCCCCGGAAATAGGCAATTACCTTTGATCGAACTGGAATTTACTGTTTTTGGATGTTTCTGCATACAGTTTTCCGTATAAACTTCCCAAACGTTGACCGATTTGGCTGAAATTTTGTCCAGAGCATCAGGGCGTCAAATAGAACCGAATAAGACGGCGGCCCATCAAAAAAATTGAACAAAGTTTTTCCCATACTAATTTGAGCCACCCTAATGCACATACTAAGTATGATTAACGAATGTTACGACGTTTCGCTTCAATTTTTTAGTTTAGAAAAATTATTTGTATCAATTTTTGTATTTCTCTATTCATTCGAAGAAAATGGCTGCAGTACACATAATCGATTCCTTAAATTCTTGTTCCACTGATTTTTTGGTGTAAGCTTTGGGTGGGCCTGCCTTTAGTCCAAACGAGGATGATCGATAGCCACGTATACTCTTGAACAAGAAGAAAAGGGAATCATGATTTTCACGAGAAACTTTTGGAATTTCAACGAAAATTGCGAAAACAACGATTCAATGGATCATAAACGCCACATTTTCAATGGAAAATGTGAAGGTTTACACGTCCGTGACTCGAAGCCTCGATTGTATAGGAAAGTTTGATTAATAAGATTCTCAACTGGTCCGTCAACTTTTCAACCCGATACTTAAATGTTCTATTTTTCCACGTACACTTCCGGCCAAAAGTTTGGGTTCACCCTCGAAAAATATAGGCAAACGTTTTTGGCCGTTTTTTCGCCGTCTTACATCCGATTTTGGGTATTGTTAGCTCGATACAAAACATATGAGTAGATCTTGCATCGTAGGTATTTTAAACTAGCAATTTTCATTTTTTTATGTATCAAAGTATTACCTAAAGATACATTTTTTTTAATATTTATGTTGTAAAAATATGTTGATTTTTCTCAAAATTGAGCCAACGAAATTTCGAAAAGTGAAATTAAAAAAAAATTAAAAACAGTTTGGGTTCACTCTCCTGATATGCGAATTTATTCAATTTTGGCCGAATATTGTCTGTAGTACAGTTCTTGATGTTTTGTTTGAAAACTCACTTTCTTTAATGCATATTTTGCCTGAATTTATACTGAAAAAAGGGTGAACCCAAACTTTTGGCATACTATGCTAAATTATTCCGCCGAAAACTCATCAGTGCCCCTCAAAGATGATTAAATTTGGGTTCCATTTCACTTTTTATTTCGAAATTTCGTGGGCTCAATTTTGAGAAAAATCAACATATTTTTACAACATAAATATAAAAAATGTATCTTAAGGTAATATTATAAACATGAAAAATTGAAAAATTTTAGTTTTAAATACCTACGATGGAAGATCTACTTATATTTTTGCCTTTCTCGTATACTAAGTATACGTAAAGGCTATATGTTCACTCCAAAAACAAACTTTTTATAGAAGGCTCGGAGACCCATAGTGTTATATACCAATCGACGCAGCTCGACGAATTGAGGTGATGTCTGTGTGTGTGTGCGTGTGTGTGTGTGTGTATGTGTGTGTGTATGTGCGCACCAAAAGAGCAAAAAGTTTAGCTCACTTTTTTTGCACTTACCCTCAACAAATTTACTCGCAACAGGTTGCATTCGACGCAGTATACTGCCCCATTGTTTCCTATTGAAAATTGGCCGATTCGGACTATGGGCTTAGAAGTTATGGCCAAAATACTTTTCCTCATAAAAAAGCGCGTAAAAAAGTCTAGCTCACTTTTAATGCACTTACCCTAAACGGATTCCCTCACAGCAGGCTGCGTTCGACGCAGTATCTTGCTCCATTGTTTCCTATTGAAAATTGGACGGATCGGACAATGGGCTTGGTAGTTATGGCCAAAATACTTTTTCTCATAAAAAAGCGCGTAAAAAAATCTAGCTCACTTT
The DNA here is from genome assembly GCF_024139115.2 of Armigeres subalbatus. NCBI lineage: Eukaryota > Metazoa > Arthropoda > Insecta > Diptera > Culicidae > Armigeres > Armigeres subalbatus. Next base: position 112,395,277 of record NC_085139.1, on the reverse strand, counting down.
TAATGCATTTACCCTGAACCGATTTCCTCGCAACAGGTTGCATTAGACGCAGAATCTTGTCTAATTATTTCCTATTGAAAATTGGCCCGATCTGACGATGGGCTTAGAAGTAATGCTCGAAATACTATTTTTTTACCGCACGAGAAAGGCATCATCACCGCTAGGTGGATTAATCTGGGTTTTTGTATTAAGCTAACAATACCCGAATACGAATGTAAGACGGCGTAAATACAGGTAGAAACTTTTGCCTATATTTTTTTAGGGTGAACCAAAACTTTTGGCCGGGAGTGTATGTAGATGTAGGCGTGTAACGTTCCCTTTTTCACTACAAAACACTATTCCACGCCTTTACTATCCGACTGCCCCGACTGATTTCTCAAATTCCATGTTTCTCTCTTTCTTCCGTCAACACCGTTTTTGCTCCAAATTTGAAACTGCACAATTTGATTTCTCACGATTTGGATATTGTACAGGAGGGACGCTAGATTTTCATACACATTCAATTTTTTTTCGACCGCTTGCAAGGTCTTAAGAATCAGGGTTAATGATTTTTCTAGAAATGGAAATTGTAACCGCCGGTGACGTCCACACATCTGGGCAGCGGACGTCCAAACATCCCAAACTAGCTTACCTCGGTTCTTAATCTCAGGGTCGGCACTGTGCACTAGGGATTACTCACCGTTCTAGCCTGGTCTTTAAAAACAACACAATTCACAAGAAGGATGCATGCAAGAAATGTAGCGATAGAAAAGGGGTTCGATTTATCTTCAAATTAATCAATATTCAGTTAATTTTTTAACTTATGTCTATTGTTCCAATTGTTTAACAACCACTGTATTGCTGAATGACAAGTTAGTCATGATATTACCGGTACGTGATCAAACATATTGTGGAGCAGGTTATCGACGGAGGATGGTATTGCCTGATTTTCTCAAAATTGCACGCGGCGAACCCTTAATGAAAGGTACCGCCGCGCTTCCTGCACCCCGTTTACTTGATTCTTATGGGTGGATAGCATTGCGGTGTATTGTTTGCCGCGGCCGTACCTTTCGACAGTCATTCGCCGCGTGAAGTTTTGTGCAAGTACCCATTTGGGAACATTACAAACGCCGCGCAGTGTATCATATCCAGAAAATCTGACAATAGTTCCTGGGCCTTTGAATAGCGCGGGTTCAGCAGTAATGGCGCGGACACGTGTGTTACTCACGCGAACCTGGATTTGCCTCGGGATGGATCCTTCACCATAACGTACTCTCGTGGCGTATGTGGGCAAGTCAGAAAGGTCTCGAAAATCAGTAGCGTTCGACGGAATTGGAAGCTCGGCTAATCGTTTCGATCGGTGGTGGCAATGGCTAGTGTGGAGACGTTCAAGTCTGGTTGACTAGCTGGGATCGTTTTATATGGTAGCGGGATCGGGGTTCACGATACTCGTATCACTTTCTCTTCGAAGATCTTCGCTTTCTTAAAAGTACTGTTCACTGTTGAAGTTTTTCTTGAACCGATCGTCACTTGCCTGCTATACTTTGCACTATCCACGTAATAAGACCCCTATCCCGTTCGTTCTCGGAACCTTTATAGCTTTTTGGTGGCTCACTTCGGCTGCTTTTCTCGGGCAACTCCTGATCGAGGTGTTCGGCCGTCGTGCTCCTCCAACATCCATTCACAGCGGGCTCTTGCGTTCTCTAGGTGGTCAAAATTTTACTTTAAATTTTCGTTTTTATTATTCGATTGCGAAAAATAATAAATTTATATAATACTAAACATTTTCTTGCAATAAATTTACATTTAACGACAATGTTTATTTTATTAAGCAACATTAACATCAATCCTGTGGATTGTGTGTTGTAAACTTGGAAAAGGTTACAAAATGCGGAATGTAGCTTCAAGTGGATTAGTTAAGAAATTCCCAAGAAAGGATAAGACTTAATTTTCCGAAAAATTCATTCTCTAATGAAATTTGGGACACTCCGCTGATAGTTAAGAAAACTTCTTCGGAAATAGTGGCAATTTTTTTGTCAGGAAGTACGGGGAATAATGTCTACGTGTAATACTGATAGTTGTCAAATATGAAAAAAATTTCAGCAAGCGATGACAATGTCTTGATATAGAGAGTTGGATTAAAATTCGTTGGACACTCCTCGTGTTACTGCTCAAGAATCGATGTTCACTATCGAAATGTTCGGGCAAACAGAATCTCGACAGAAACTCAGGAACATCATATTAAAATAATAAAAGCTTAGCAATGATAAGATATTGCTCCGTTTATAATAGCTTGAAAATACATTCGAGAATTGTTCATGGCAGAGGCAGTATTGATCCACACTGATCAACGCATAGGGCCCTCCTTAGCCGTGCGGTAAGATGCGCGGCTACAAAGCAAGACCATGCTGAGGGTGGCTGGGTTCGATTCCCGGTGCCGGTCTAGACAATTTTCGGATTGGAAATTGTCTCGACTTCCTTGGGCATAAAAGTATCATCGTGTTAGCCTCATGATATACGAATGCAGAAATGGTAACTTGGCTTAGAAACCTCGCAGTTAATAACTGTGGAAGTGCTAATTGAACACTGAGCTACGAGGCGGCAGTGTCCCAGTGGGGGATGTAATGCCAATGAAGAAGAAGAAGAAGATCAGCGCATTACTGTCTTTATCGAGAATAATACTTGACGGTAGTCCTGTTTCCATCCTCATAATATTCACGAACGATCAAAAATGTTTTGGTGTGACGCCGAAAATTTTAATATGTGCGTCTGTAGCGCATTCAAATTCAATTGTCAACAAACTATCATACAATGCTAGAGTAAAACTAAAATATTAATTCGAATCAACTTTATTGTGATACTTCGCAGGCAGTTTCTTAAAAAAAATTACATCTAAATTAACGCCACTTTGAAGGCGGATTGGTTGTGGTAGGAAGCGAAGATTACAATGAAGAGAAGAACAGAGAAAGAAAAATGAAGTAGAAGAGGGAACATAGGTCAAGACATTGTTTTTTTTTTTTTTTTCCAATTTCGTTTATTTGGTAGGCTCAGGCGTGTATAACACTTTACGGAGCCATTGTTCTTTGTGTTATATATACAATCAATATCATTTTATTATACGGTTAGTAAGAGGGGGGTAGAAGCCAGCGTACTCGTGGTGACTCGAGGTTAGTTAACAATGTTTAAGGATGGACGGGGCTTAGGATTTGGGATCAGGAAATTTCAGTTTCTCATCCGGGCATTTGGCGTCAGTGACGATGTGGCGTGTCGTCGTGCTCGAGGAATGGTTCGACTGGGAGCATCTTCCGGATGGCAAGAGCTATGGGGCTCTACGGAACAAAAAGGCAGAGACAGAACAAAAAAAACTTTAAAGAAAGAAAAAACTAAATGTTAGATTTTGATGTCAGAAGCACAAAGGAAACTATAAATGGCCTGCATATAGACAACATCACGATCTCCCAAAACACCGCGAACTTCCCTGAAGGGTTGTTTACCTCAGGCCACAAGGGTATCCAATAATTGCTCTCTGGAGGCGTCATTTTCCGAGCAGGACCAAACTACGTGATCGATGTCATCATAACCGGCTCCGCACCTACATAAGTTGCTATCGACAAGGTTTATTCTGTACAGATGTGCGTTTAGTGAATAGTGATTAGACATAAGTCTCGACATCACGCGAATGAAGCCTCGACTTAAGTCCTCACCTCTGAACCACGCTCGCCCAGAAACTTTTGGAACTATGGAAAATAGCCACCGTCCAAGTTCGTTGTGTGTCCAATTTCTTTGCCAACTTTGAAGAGTACTCTGACGGACTAATGGGAAAAACTCGTTGCTCGAGTATTGTCTATCATAAACTTCACCTTCCTGTGCGCCCACCTTTGCCAGCGAGTCTGCCTTCTCATTGCCGTAGATTGAGCAGTGAGATGGGACCCAAACAAAGGTAATCTTGAATGATCTTTCGACCAAAACACGCATCTGCTCTCTTATGTTTGTAAGAAAGTAAGATGCGTGCTTAACAGGTTTCATCGACCGGAGTGCCTCGATAGAACTAAGACTATCCGAGAAGATGAAATAATGGTCTACGGGCTGATTGGAAATTATCCCCAAAGCGAAGTTAATTGCTGCCAGCTCAGCAACATAAACCGAACACGGTTCCTGAAGTTTTCGGAAGGTGGTTGAAGTTACATTGAAAACACCGAAGCCAGTGGATCCGTTGATGCGAGAACCATCAGTGAAATATCTGTTGTTGCAATTGACATGTTCATATTTTTCAGAAAAAAGTGAGGGAATAGATATTTGTCGAAGATGATCTGGTATTCCTTGAATAGCATGTTTCATGGACAGATCGTATACAATTGAGGAACTGTCGTTGGTGAAGTGAACTCGAGGTGGATTATAACACGGAAGACAAAGATCTGAAGAAATGTAGTTGAGATAGACTCTAAGGAATCTTGAACGACAAGTCAGTTCAAGCATTTTATCGAAGTTATCTAAGACAAGTGTGTTACTTGTTCCACATTTGACGAGTATTCTAAGTGAGAGCTCCCAGTAACGATGCTTTAAAGGAGTGACTCCAGCAAGCACCTCCAGGCTCATGTTATGCGTCGAATGCATGCAGCCAAGGGCAATACGCAAACAACGATACTGAATTCGTTCCAATTTGATCAGGTGGCAATCAGCTGCTGAGAGGAAGCAGAAAGAGCCATACTCTAAAACAGAGAGAATAGTCGTTCTATAGAGTTTGATGAGGTCTTCCGGGTGAGCACCCCACCATGTTCCGGAGATAGAACGTAGAAAATGGATCCTTTTCCGGCATTTTTGTATCAAATACTCAAAATGGAGTTTCCAAGTACATTTAGAATCAAACACGACCCCAAGGTATTTAGAAGATAAAGATTGGTTGATGTCATCATTCAACAGTTTTAGTTTCAGTTGAGCTGGGTACCGCTTCCTAGTAAACACAACCAACTGAGTTTTTGCGGTGAAAACTCGATCCCTAGATGTCTGGCCCAAACAGTCAGATTATCTAGGGTACTTTACAATAGTCCTTGCAAGACAGCTGCACTTGGACCTCTTAGAGACCACGGCATCATCTGCAAGTTGTCTGAGCGTGCATTGTCCTTCCAAACAATTGTCAATATCTTTAACATAGAAATTATAAAGCAAGGGACTTAAACACGATCCTTGGGGAAGGCCCATGTAGCTATTTCTGGAAGTTGTCAGAGTGCCGAGTGTGAAGTTCATTTGTTTTTCTGACAACAAATTGTACAAGAAATTATTCAAAATAACGGGTAATCCATTACTGTGCAGATTGTCTGACAGTACTTCTATGGAAACTGAATCAAAAGCGCCCTTAATGTCCAAGAATACTGAAGCCAATTGCTCCTTGTGCGCAAAGGCCAGTTGTATATCTGAAGAAAGCAACGCTAGACAATCGTTTGTTCCTTTCCCTTTTCTAAATCCAAACTGAGTATTTGAAAGCAATGCATTTTCTTCGACCCAATGGTCGACTCTTGAAAGGATCATTTTCTCCAATAATTTTCTCATGCATGATAGCATGGCAATCGGTCGGTATGAATTGTGATTAGACGCTGGTTTCCCAGGCTTTTGAATAGCTATTACTTTGACCTGTCGCCATTCAGGTGGCACAATGTTGTACTCCATGAAACAGTTGTACAGGTCAAGTAATCGTCTTTTGCGATATCTGGGAGGTTTTAAGAAGATTGAATTTGATGTTATCGCATCCCGGAGCAGAGTTATTCGATGAAAGAAGAGACATAGAAAGTTCCAGCATTGTGAATGGTCCACCCTAAGAACCGGGATCAGGGATTGATTCTCGAAATACCGGCTCTGCTGGTACGGAATCCGGGCAGACCTATTTGCGAAATTGAATATCCATCGATTGGAGTATTCTTCACTCTCATTGGTGGAAATGCGGTTCCGCATGTTGCGAGCCGTTTTCCAAAGTGTTGTCATTGAGGTTTCTCGTGATAGTCCCTCGACAAAACGTCGCCAGTAGCTACGTTTTTTGCCTTGAGAAGATTTTTGAGTTTTCTTTCGAGCCTCAAATACTCTTCAAAAGCTCTGACCTTCCGTGTTTACGGAAGGCCTTGAAAACATCAGATTTCTCAGAATACAACTTAGTACATTCATCATCCCATCCAGGAGTGGCTGGTCTTCTGATGACAGATGTACTTGGAACGCGTCGTTTCTGAGCTTCTAGTGCGCTTTTTGAATCAACTCAGTAAGGAATCGATATTCATCCAAAGGTGGAAGAGTATCAGTTGATTCAATACCAATTTTACCGCCGATGCAAATTTTGCCAGTCAATGTTCTTCGTGAGATCGAAAGGAACATTAACTGGTTCAGATTGTCATTTTTAATTGTGGTGACTATCGGCATATGGTCACTACCATGGGATCTTGAATTACCTTCCACGTGCAATCTAATGATAGTGAATTTGAACATAAAGACAGATCAATACGGCTTTGTTGACCATTTGGTCCTATTCGAGTTACTTCACCAGTGTTCAAAATATTCAAATTGAAATCGTCACAGAAATCATAGAAAATAGGCGCTCTATAATCGTCATACGTTTCGCCCCAACCAATACCATGTGCGTTCATATCACCCAATATCAATACTGGAGATGATAGGAGGGAGACTGCGCTCCAAAAATGTCGACGATTAATAGAGGCATTTGGAGGAATGTACACTGAAGCTATGCAAAGATCTTTATTCTTTACATTTATTTGGCAAGCGACGATCTCTAGGCCATTAACAGTCGGAATGGGAATTTTGTAGAAGGAGTAGCATTTTTTGATCCCCAAAAGAACGCCACCATAATGATCATCCCGATCTTGGCGAATAATATTAAAATCGTGGAAGTTGATTTCATCTTCAGAAGAAAGCCATGTTTCACAGAGTGCAAATATATCGCAATCGGAATTGCGAATCAAAAACTTGAACACGTCTAATTTATTTTCAGACTATGACAGTTCCACTGCAGCACAGTGATTGTATCTTGGGTATTGGCCGTATTATCCATCGAAAGATACAATTCCTGCAAGAAGGGGCCATGAAACAGTCAATTGCTTCAGATAACTTTCCACTGTTGGTATAAAAAGGTCAATGATAGGCCTCAATGAATTCGGAATATTGAATAAATTCAAAAACGGTCCACAAGGTTCTTAATGGAGATCAATCCTCGCTTGGACGGAATACTTTTACTAGAAGTGCGAATTACTTTTTTCTTTCGTTGATTCTCCTAGCCGGATGTTTCTTCGAAACATCGGATTTTAACAATGGCAGGAATGCCTTACTGCAACTAGGATCAAAAGAAGCAGTAGGGACAGGTTGCTTCAGGATTTTAAATAAACCCCATTACCTTCAGATTTTGCCAAGCTTTTATGGATGATTTTTGTTCTCTTGCGGCGCGATCCAGGAAGACGGTTGCTTCCTCTTTTCGGGCACGTGTACCTCCGCAGGATCATCCATATCGGCAGCGTCAGAGTCCAATTCATCAATGGATATGGAATCATAATAATCACTTACACGAACGGTGGCTGAAATAGCAGTCGATGCAGTGGCTGTGGCGGATGTGTCTTGCGACTTAACCATTTCCGCATACGACTGCTTGGAGCGCTGTACCAACGAGCGCTTCACTTTTTGGGTGCGCTTTTTGTACACCGGACATTCCTGCAAACCATGGGGAGGATTCAAACCACAATAAGCACATTTTGTTGCCTGTTGCTGGCAGGACTCCTCCCTATGCCTTTCAGAACATTTGCCACAACGTGGTTTGTTGTCACAAAACTCGGCAGTGTGACCAAGTTGTTTGCAATTGATACAATTAAATACCCTTGGCACAAAAGACGCACCGGAAATAGCATGTTTTCAATATCAACATATTTTGGGAGCATCGAACCGGCGAACGTCACCCGAAGCGAACCTGACTTGGAATATACCTTCTTTCCATCTACCGTGGCTGCTGAATGCAATTCCTTGCAGTCCAGAATATCCACGGTAGACTCCATTGCATTCTTTAGGCGGCCTTTTCCCGCAAGTACATCCTTGCAAGTCAGGCTCGCTGCGTTGATCACACCTTCAATTTCGACCTCTCGCGAGGGGACATAAACCATATATTCAACATTGTACGCCCTGTCGCCAGCAATTTCATTCGCCACCTGGTATGTAGGTGCGGTGATGCGTAGTTTGTTCCTGTTGATCTGGCTAAAATCAAGCTTCGGAAAACGACGCGTCAAATCTCGTTTAATGCCGAGAAAATCTAGGCTTTTACTTTCTGCCGAAAGTAAACAACCCAAGGCCCAGGCGAAGCCGCATGGTACAATCGAGTGCGCCCTCCATCTTTAGCAGGCACATTGCCTTCTCCAGTCTCCTCCTCCATTCTCACCCCGCAAGGTGGAAGGATAATTTTGCTTATACTAACTTAAAACTAATAGCAAATTAGAAAAAAAACTTAAAAAAAACTAATTCGATTAATTCTAAGCAGTCCCACTCTGTATCAAACAGAAGGGAGAACAATAAAAAGTTTTGCCACTTATCTGCCCCTGCTGCTGTAGGTAGCAGCAGTAACAATAGCCTGCTTCACTGGCGTCGCCAGAAGCAGCTACTTCACTCGCCGACAGCGATCGCCTTGGATCCGTAGGTAGGAGCACCACACAATAGCCTTTTCACTACCGAACACAATCCGCGATGAGACACAGCACACACGTCTGGCTCGTTCGAACTATCGGCACGGAATGATCAAGACATTGTAATTTTGTGCCCGGCCCACCGCTGAACGTTTTGTATATCGTCAGTTTGGTGCGGCGGGCAACTCTATTCGATCGGAGCGTCTTGCGGAGTCCAAAGTACATACGATTTCCTGCCACAATACGTCTCCTCTACTGGTACCGTTATCGGAGGTCACCAGTGAACCCAAGTACACAAATTCTTCAACCATCGTGATTTCGTCACCACCGATACAAACTCGTGGTGGGTGGCTAACATTATCCTCTTTTGAGCCTCTTCATGAGCTTTGCCTTCGACGTATTGATGACTATTCCGATCCACTTTGCTTTCCTCTTCAGTCTGATCTAAGTTTCTTCCATCTTCTCACAGCTACGTGCCATAATATCAATGTTGTCGGCGACATCAAATAGCAGAACGAATTTAGTTGAAATCGTACAACTCTTGTCAATCCTTACCCTTCGTATAACTCCCTCCAAAGCGATGTTGAATGGCAGATATGAAAGACCATCACCTTTCCGTAACGCTCTGCGCGTTTCGAAGAGACTCAATAATGATCCTGAAACTCGAACTTCGCACATCACCCGATCTATTTGATTTGTGTTTTACTTCTGAAATATACAAGTTATCGCAGTTTGAAAAGTTCACAACAATTACCTTTCCATGTTTGTTGCAAATAAAATGGAACGCAACATTGTCTTTATCCTCTGCAGATGAGGACAAAGAGTTATCGCTATTCTCTTTTGTTGCTTGTTTTTTGCATTTTTCAGCGACAATTACATTCCTTGGACAAACGGTATTTTCAACTAAATGACCTATTCGACCAGACGTTTTTTTGCCAAACGGCATTTTTCAGCCAAATGAACTGTGTGGCCGAACGACATTATCTGCCATATGTCTATTTCACGCAAATGATTTTCGACCAGACGAGTTTCGGTCTAATCATTTGGTCGGCCAAATAACATATTTGGCCAAACAATTTTCGGCTTTGTGGCCTCGCCCTTCAAAAAAAATTGATTTCCACGTTATTTTTTTCTGGGTTTCAATGGGAAATCCTTGGGAATATCCACAGGAAATTAATTGAAATTTCCAAAAGCAAGAAAGTTTCCACAAGAAATTGTTCAAAATTTGCATGTATTTTTTTTATTTCATAAGAAATTGTTCAGAATTTCCTCGGAAAATTATCTGGAATGTGCATCTAAATTCTTCCGAAATTTCACGGAAAGTTCTTCTAATTTTTTTTCGGAAATTTCGATAATTTCGGGATTTCGATAAAATTTCTTTAGATTTCGACAAGAAATTCTTCGAAATTTACACTGCAAGAACTTCTTAGTATTCATGGGAAGCTTTTTTGAAATTACAAAGAAAAATTCAATGGAATTCTTACGAGAAATCCTCTAGATTATATATATTTAGGCCGATACAAATATTTAAAATGTTTTTTGTCTCCCCGCCACCTTGATTTTTTTACCAAAAAATAATATTTTAACATTCAAACAAATTCATGAACAAATCCGTGGAGTTTTTGATTTTTTTCATTTTAATATTTATTTTTAATTATCCACCGCCCACCCCCCCCCCCACCCTTTACCTTTCGGAGACCAGTAGGACAAAAAGTTAATTAAATATTTGTAACGGCCTTATTAATTATACGGAAATTTCACTGGTTCTTCAGACATTCTGGGATCTTCTGCCAATTTAGTTCGGCGTGGAAAATTGTAGATCAGATTTTAAACGGTAACACATCGTTGCAAAAATGTCGGCGGCGGCGAACACCTCTAACCTCCATGTGGTCCTTCGGAAGATTTGTAGGATCCCAAAAAAAGCAAATTTGTAAATTCCATTGTAAAGCACCAGGATCTTTTAGATGCATTTATTTTTATATTCCGAGTATGTATATATTCCTTGGCCCTCCGAAAGATCCGGAACATACGTAAAATGCCAAATAATAAATTTCGTCGCAAAGCACCATTTGCTGTGACATTCTGAGAATGTAAATTATCTCGTTTAATTTATTCAAACAAAGGCCACAGTGACCTCTGCAGTACATAAAATAAGTCCGGCACGTTTGCCTTGATTTTGTGTTATGTTGTGCCAAACACGGCTAATATTTCTATCTTTGTAAGCTGTTTAAAATTTAACTCCGGATAATTGAGCCAATTTCTCCGTATAATCGAGCCCCGGATAACCAAGCCTCAGGTTAATTGAACCTCCGGATAATCGAGTCGGCCCTGTATATTGGCACTGATGCTATAGCACTCGCTTCGTGCTGACTTTCATTTCTTTAAATTCATTTCCTTTCTGCCCTTACTACATTGCACCGTTCTATATTGCATCAGGCACCAGCCACTAGCATCCGACTCATGGCAACATTTTTCAGGTTCGTCCTTATCGAACCAGCTATTTGTTGGCGTCACTGTGCATTGCCTAACACTTCATGCGCTATAGTATAGTCACAGTTTCAAGGATATTCTCCCACAATCTGTTGACGTCGCCATCCGCTGACATCTCCTATTCAATCATTCAGCTTCTGTCGATATTGTTCAGCAACCCTTCAACAAAGCTTTGGATATTGAAACACATCGTTCTGTTATTTGGTGAATTTGACACTTACATTTTACATCTCTGGATAGGAGTAAACCTGTAAAACAACTCCCACCCTACCCCCACCCAGACAGTCAGCATACGACCATATTCCCCAACGGTTAGTTTTCCGATATTCTCTAAAGTTGCTCGTACCTTGACCTGCTTCACGCAGAGCTAGGGATAGACTTTATTGGGACCGGGAGAGGTAGATGTCAGTACCAACGGCACGCATTACCCAGCATTGTCTAGTGTCTACGATGTCCACATTTTATGATTCGGACCATCGGATGCCATCAGAAGCTGGTATCAACAGAAATTCTAAAGCCTAAATAGAGGTGGGTCTGCCCCACATTACATTAGAGCGAAGACAAAATCTACAAGCAAGCAATGGACCAGAATCCGACAGGATATCGCAGCAGAGCCCGCCCAAGGCGACCCAGTGACGACGTAGCCACCATAAAGAAATAATAAACACGTACTAAACAATGAGAACATATTTTCTATAAAAAGATAAAACCAAACGAATAATACTTAACATCTTAACTTAACAGCGCCACATCGAGCTAAATACAAGTTAATAAGACGCATTTTCATACATTAAGTATATTTTCACCAAAACAAACTTAACGACCAGTAAAACTTGATAGATCTTGTCCATTGTTTTTACAGCATCTCTTAATAGGTAAAATATCTATTAAAAAAAAGTTCCTATATCAGTTTGTAGTCTAACATAACCAAGAGTAATCGTACCAATAGTGGAGTTGTTAATAAACATACATCTTTCCGGACGAATGGCGAAAACTGATGGTCATCTCTATGGGGACATATTAGATACCGAAGGTACACCTTTATTTGTTTCATCTGCCGTAAAGCCGCCTCTTTCGCCGCAGTCACCTCCGGAGGTGCGTGTCCACTGGCATGGAGCGAGTAACCGGTACTCTTCGACAGCCAAAGTAAACAGCTCCATAGCACAACATTTTTGAAGGGGCGACAGTTCTATCGCACTAATAAAGTCGGTGGCGGATCTTTGAAATAACAGCTTTGCAAAACATAAACACAGGTATACGGATGGGTCAGGCATCGGGGTCACTGGTTCATGCACCTGGAGGGCATCCGCAACCTCCTACCTACGCAAAATTAAAGGGAACTAATGAACCTGAGAGCAATAGATCTTATACCAGCTCCGAAAAGACCATACACGGGTCTCCCACAGCCCATTTTGCAGCCCATGTGACGTCTGTGGAGTCCACAACACCATTGAACACTTCATATGTTGCATGTTGGTATCCAGTCCTAGCTTCGGCTGGACACATACTAAAATTGGAACGATACAGAGAAGATTAGCATGGCCCCTGCGCAAGGATGTTACGCAAAATCGTGAAGCGTTCAACATTTTTTAATTTCGGGTGGTGAGTTTACCTCCCTGAAATCGATGTTTATTTATTTATTTACATATTTATTTTATTTTATATCCAACTGACCTAAGCTGGTCTTATTGAACCTCTTAAAATTATAGTAACAATAAACATCAAGATTACCAGAAACATGCTACAATTGTTCAACGACAAAATCAAAGGAAAACATGACTAACAACATTTTCGGCAAAGTAAATACACAAACAAGCAACAAAAAAGCAAAAAAGACTCAAAACAGCAACAATTGATAGAGAATTGAAAGCACATTAATTATCATTTTGAACGGGTGGTTTCCATGTATCTTTCATTCGGTTCACAAATTGTCGATACTTTATTCCCTTAGTTGTGTGTATTAACGTCAAATGCGTTAGCATAGGCGTGAGCGTTCTCAATAGCCCCCCCCCCCCCTGGTGTAATGCTTAATTGCGGGGGTACGGACTGGCGAAAGGGTTTTGGTTTTAGTGGGTCGAGTAAGAGTTACATTACATACCCATCCCCACACTACCTGAGTTAACCTCCTCAGGTGTCTGCTTGCAGATTTTTGGTATCCAGTTGGTATACAACCAGGACTCGGGATACCCTCGGGGACTACCATTTTCCTGAAGGACGGATCCCATTTCGCAATCCCCTAAATACCCCGCAATCGTTCCTGTTTTCGTCCAATTTTTAAAATCATCAAATTTTGATTTTCTTTTGTTGTTCTGTTTTGTTATTCATGTTAGCTTATTTTCAAAATAGTTTATAAAGAACCCTCGCCTACAAAAGGTTCCTGGGTTGTACCTGAGGTTGGCTTCTCTGCTCTCTTCCCAAGCCAAGTACTTATAGTTTTGACTTGACGACCAGTGAAGAACTGAAGCTAGTTTCTTTCAAAATTCTTAATGAAAATAAAAAATAAAAATTATATAACGATAGTAATAGGGTTTCTTATCCCATTCTCGGCCTAACATGCATACGATTGCGTTATTCAATTGATATTTATGACAGGAAGCCTGAATTTCGTGGGCCGTGCAATACTGCAAAGCAATTTACTTCTGCTTAAAAAAGGGCTTTTCTTGGTAAACATCGTTTGCAACAGCTTTCATTTGATTTAAATTAACGATTTGCAGCACTCATTTCAGTCATAGCGATTGCATATCCGGCCCATTTCCAAACCAGTTCCCAGCCTAAGCAAAATTTCGCTCAATCTCTCAACATCTTACTCTCATTCTCTCTCGGGACGGTAGAAAATGCGACGTAAACAAACATATGCACGTTCAACGCCGACATGATGCCAGATGGTATTATTTATAATAATTTTTATTTGGTTGAAAAGATATATTAAAAAAAAAGATGAAATTACTTAATTACAAAACTTAATTACCAAATTACTTAATTACAAAACTATATTTTTTTCACTTTTTGAAATCGAGAGAATTATAAATAACATGATAGCGTCAACGAATTAGATAGTTTTCCTATAAACGATGAAGGATTTTTTTCATGCTTAAAAATACTCCTGGCCTTTTGGCAGCACCTACAGCCTTTTGGTAGCCGTACCTACAAGTTCTTAGGCCGAGGTGAATTTTTGTTCGGTTTGAGGATACATTTTTAAATGTATTCTAATATGTTCATATTAGTTCTAGTCAAACAAACAAATAGAAAAGATTAAAGTGCGTGAGTTTAGAATTATTGTGTGGTTATTAACAGCTTCATACAATGATTGTATCGAGAACTGTGACGATTTTCAGGTAGGTGTTTATATGAAAATACCGTTTGTAAAAGTGGAAAGATTCACTCCGGCTCAGTGGTGTAGCAACGGAGAACGAATGTACGAAATCTACATTTTTATTTACTATAATTGGACCAATTAGGAGTGAAATCAATAATTGGGAAATATTGAGTATTGTTCGAAATAGAAGATGGGCGTGGCCAGGAGTAGTAATCCTCATGCTTTTGTGATTTTTATCCTAGATTGAAATCAAGGACCACACCCACCTTGATTTCTGATAGCAATCTGGATAAGGAATTCAAAAGAAAAACATGAGTATCACTAGTGTCCAATCTACGAAGTACACCGTAACTATGCTATTCTATGCTATGCTAATATTGAGTATTGTCCGAAATAAATGGGAGACTTTTTTAAAATTATCAATCAAAAACCTACGGCTTCCAAAAAGTATAAATCCTTAGTTTTCTGTGCAGTGAGCTGGGAATCGGGTCCATAGGTTCAAGTAGTGATTTACCCTAATTCTTAAATATCGAAGGTAGAACTTTGCAACTATTAGGAAGAATTGCCAACACTGATCACCGTATCTCACTATCTGATGGCGATGGGTGAACAGTTTCATTGACGTACCAAAAATCCAAAACAAATGGGGTGCTAAAAAACGGTAGACGACGCATAGCTTCAATTCGGATCTTAAACCATTTTATCACTGAAAAATACACAGATTATATAGGAGAACTGTTTCATTTTCCATCTCACTGATGATATATTCATCGCATCGCAAAACAGAGAAATACAGCACCAATTTTGTCGCTTCTTATGCTAACATGCATGCGTGCTCACTGCTGAAAAAAATCACAAAAATAAAAAAAAATCAAATTCCTTTTCATTGCTTTGTTTTTGAGCTATGAGATGAAGTACCGAACCGTTCCCTTAACTTCATCACGCACCCCAACATCTCAAATTAGTCGAATCTTGTTCGTATATGGTCTGCTTGAGGTTCATGTGGGAATCATCTAGAGTGCACCTATCAAGTGCAAATATTACCACGCCTTTTTTTTTTTATCAAAACCAACATTTTGGACAACTGAGTTGCCTCATCAGTGGTTACAATGGGACATCGTTTTGCTCCCTCTTCTGGAGGTCGGATAACAAAATCGTTAAATCTCCCATACCGCCATCGGGGGTGACAATGGGTCTGGGGGTGAGAATGGGTCATCGCTCTCACCGACGGTCTGGAGGTCGGATAGCAAAATCGGTTAAAAAGGTCTCTTATATTTAGCATTAGACACATTCAATCTTTTTTACAACCATTCTAAGTAGTCAAAGCAGTGACCCATTCTCACCCCCATTTGACCCATTTGTCACCCCCGACGACGGTAATTAAGTTTTGTTGCCTTTTGTTATCTTTTCTTATAACTTAGAATGCATGTTGAACAGACTGAATCGCAGGTATATTCGATATTTAGCATAGGTGATTGTGCAAATCGTGGGTGGCTATACAATGTCTAAGCAGCACAAGTTGAACAAATCTGGTCTGTCTGCTACTCGGGTGCTCAGTTGTGCGATCTACTGTATAATTATGCAGTAGCGGTTCTATACCTGGCCAGGTCCTTACATTCACGGAAGGAAAAGTAGGAATGTGGTTGGATTACGACTGTGAATTTTGTAGTTCGATTTTCGGATTAGCTATCAGTAATGAACAATAGCGTTGACAATTTTATTTCATCGCCAACGTTTCGATCCAGGGATGGGATCTTCTTCAGGGCTCGATGGCAATCAATTTGTTAGTTATCGTTATATTCAAACGGGTGTTTGCCATGGATTTGTTGGAAATTGTTTCTGGCCTCATTGAAACAGAAACCAGAAACAATTTCCACCACCATCCTAATTAAATTTATTAATTAAGTAGTAGACTAGTTAATGACAATAATTTTAGATAGCTTTTGTATCTTTTCAAAATCGGAGGTAGTAATTTTAAAAATATTTATATCGTACAGTACTGGACAATAATAAACAAACATTCGTATATCATGAGGCTAACACGATGATACTTTTATGCCCTTCAAGCAATATATTATAGATAATAAATCTGGGTGTATTAAATGAACGACATTACAGTGGAACAGACAAAAAACTCTCAGGGCATGGGACCACCACAGGGGAAGGCAGTGCATCAAAATAATTAAATTTAAAGAAAAAGAAACTCAACGAACTGCACTAAACCACCATGTCATAAATATTTGCATCTTCGAAAGCACCGGTCCTTCAACAATTAAACAATTCATCGTTGGCTCTTCATCGTCTCTTCATTTATTAATAATATAGGGCACTGCACGGGCTGCTTTGTCTCTTTCTCGTTGCAAAGAAATTTGAAAACAACAAGGCCAGTAAATGTCAAAATTCATGCAGAATAAAAGAGAAAGAGATTTTTCCGTGCAGTGCAGAAACCCATTCGGCCGAAAACCATTTGGGCGAATGCCACTAGGCCGAAAGTTGTTTGGCCGAATATACCATTTGGTCGAACAGACTATTAGGACGAAAGTCATTTGGCCGAATAAGTCATTTTAGCATTAGCATTAGCATTGTTACGGTGTAATTCGTAGATTGGACACTAGTGATACTCATGTTTTACTTTTGAGATCTTTATCTAGAATGCTATCAGAAATCAAGAAGGGGAGTAGTCCTTGATTCCAGTCTTAAACAAAAATAACAAAAGCATGAGGATTACTACTCCTGGCCACGCCCATCTTCACCGTAACTAGGGAGAGGAAGGAAATGTTGATGTAGTACTTACTTAACGAGAGGCCACCGACTTAGCGACACCCTCATAAGTACCACGGAGTTGGACAATGAGGAAGGTATTCGTTGGGTCAGGATTTTCCTGTAGCCGGCAATGTAACCGTGGTAGATCTTACCCCGTAACACACCACGTAAAGGTGTCTACCCAGCATTACGGGTCCATTTGGCCGAATAAATCATTTAGCCGAAAAGGGTCATTTGGCCGAAAGGGTCGTTTGGCCAACAGGGTCGTTTGGCCGACAGGGTCGTTTGGCCGACAGGGTCGTTTGGACGAAATGATCATTTGGGCGAAAGGGTCATAAGACCGAAAGGGTCATTTAGTCGAAAGGCTCATTTAGCCGAAAGACTCATTTGGCCGAAAGGTCTTTTGGCCGAAAGGGCCATTTGGTCTAATAGGACATTTGGCCTAATTTCTCACTTTTTAAATGACCTTTTCGTCCAAATAACCTATTCGGCCAAGGTGACCTATTCGGAGGTTATCCTTCTTCTTCTTCTTCTTCTTCTTCTTCTTCTTCTTCTTCTTCTTCTTCTTATTGGCATTACATCCCCACACTGGGACAGAGCCGCTTCGCAGCTTAGTGTTCATAAAGCACTTCCACAGTTATTAACTGCAAGGTTTCTAAGCCAGGTTACCATTTTTGCATTCGTATATCATGAGGCTAGCACGACTTTATGCCCAGGGAAGTCGAGACAATTTCCAATCCGAAAATTGCCTAGACCGACACCGGGAATCGAACCCAGCCACCCTCAGCATGGTCTTGCTTTGTAGCCGCGCGTCTTACCGCATGGCTAAGGATGGCCCCGGAGGGCCTATTAGGCCATATAACCTGTTGGGCCAAATGACCCTTTCGGCTAAATGACCCTTTCAGCTAAACGACCCTTTTGGCCAAATTACCCTTTCGGCCTAATGACCCTTTCGGCCAAATGATCCTTTCGGCCTGATGACCCTTTCGACCAAATGACCCTTTCGCCAGATGGGTTTCGGCTAAACGACCCTTCCCCGCACAAGACAGCAGACTTCAATGTTTCATGTAGCTTCACATAAACTCATTCTTCTCATTTTGCATTAAGCCAACCACAATGGATTTAATATTTACACAATATATTCTTCTTAACCTAATTCGTGGGTACAAAAATGTAGGATCGAACAACTTCTTACTATAGTCGACTCTCTACATCTCGGTTTTCTATATTTGGATATCTCTCCTTATGTCACTTCAAACTACATACTTTTGGGCTTTCTACATTTCGATGACCTCCCTATGTCGACATCTCTCTATCTCGATGTGTTCTGATCATATTCTGTTCATGATTCATTCTCCTTATATCGATATGTTCATACTTTTTGGCTACTAAACCATCTTTGGACAATAATAAGCATATCAACAACAAGAAATGACATTGGCTTCGTTATTTATCTTTTTCATAGCAACGAGCTTTTTTTTAGATCTAGTACCCTTTTCAATTTTCCATTCCTTGATCTTTCCCTATCGATGGTCCCTTGAAAATCAAGATGTGGAGAGGCAACTGTATAATAAATGGTTCAAAAATTTGAAGAGCGAGAAAAAAACGTGCTATTTAACGCATAGCTTACTTCGATCCTTTCAGCACTGATTAATTTTCACTTAGACCGCACAAACAAAACAAAATCGGACCTCGCGAACTATCTGCTCAATGCGCAAAAACATAATAAAACAGGTAAAAATCGCAGATATATTCGATATATGTATACAGATAGGTATATATAGTATATACAGTATATATAGTTGAAACATTGATTTTCAATTTTTCATGAATATGGTATGGTCAAGTGGATATTACAGCCTAAGTTTGAAACATGATATTATATGGAAACACAATCCTTCTAGTTGGATTTTAGTGCATCTTCGTGAAGAATGTAGTAAATTAGTTATACTAATAAGTGACACTAATCACTAATAATTAAGAAGCAATAAATATTCTATTCAAATTTTTATCCTATGCAGTCAACCCATGTCTAATCACCCTCACTTTCTGCGCTTTCTCCTTTTTCTACATTTTAACCCCCTCTCCTATTGGTCTTTCTATGCTACCTCTTCCAGATCACTATCGAAACCCAACTCCGTCCCGCACCGCGGCAGGACTCTAATAACCGTAATCCCTTTATCGAGTGGCTTGTCAGCTGGATTGGCGCCACTACGACTACCCAAGCCCCGTCACTAACTCCACCTTCCGATTGTACCGATTGCAGTAAGTATCTTCCAGGGATGCCACTCCAACCGGGCGAACTTGGCGTACTAACTCGTAGATTCGTTTTTCTTTCTGTAGAATGTGGTCGTACCAATCAGGCGACCCGAATAGTGGGCGGCACGGAGACCCGCGTCAACCAGTACCCATGGATGGCGATGCTTCAGTATGGAGGAACCTTCTACTGCGGCGGGTCGCTAATCACCGATCACCATGTCGTGACGGCGGCTCACTGTGTTCATGGGTTCAATCCCAGCAAAATATCGGTAGTGCTGTTGGACCACGATCGTTCGAGCACGACCGAAGCGGAAACCATCACCTGCAAGGTCGAACGAGTGATCAAACACAATGGGTACAACTCCAACAACTACAACAGTGATATTGCAATACTGAAACTAGACCAGCGGATCAAATTTACCGATAAGATTCGGCCTGTTTGCCTTCCATCAGCGAAGAAATCATTCACGGGATATGAAGTACGGGCGCTTTATAGAAGAAGAGATGGATGCATTAAAACTGTGTATTAACTTTTGTTTTAGGGAATCGTGACTGGATGGGGAGCCACCAAGGAGAATGGACAAATCTCAGTAAATCTCCAAGAAGTTACCGTACCAATTATGTCCAACACGGACTGCAAAAAAACAGGCTATGGACAGAGTCGAATAACCGATAATATGCTGTGTGCTGGATATCCAGAGGGAATGAAAGATTCTTGCCAAGGTGATAGTGGAGGACCACTACACATTATTGATGCGGACATGAAAACGGAAAACATACATCAGCTCGCAGGGATTGTATCATGGGGAGAGGGATGCGCCAAGCCAAATTATCCCGGAGTCTATACCAGGGTGAATCGGTTTCGGACCTGGCTCATGACCAACACTGCTGATGCGTGCTACTGCTCGGAATAATTGGAATGGCGAAAATAAACAGACCGAATGAACTTTTTTTTCGTTGACGTTACTGCAATATCCGAAATAGTGTTAAGCTTTACAATTCATCCTTCATGTTGCTTCCAAGTAGCTATCATTAGGCACCATTGACTCATCGCTTCGCATTCGCCATTTTGCTTTTTCATCCCGGTTTCAGATAATGCAAAGTTCAGCCGAGGATCTGTCAAACGACGAAGATAGTGTTGTTGTTTCAGCAGAGGACACTCCAGGTCGCCAAGATAATGCCTTTTTGGAGTGGCTGGAGATATTGACAGGTATTCAACGACCAGGACCGCCACTGAAACCCGCGGAGAACTGCACGATGTGCCGTGAGTATTTGTACTTCTATATTTAGTTGCAATATTGCGTCACCTTTTATCTTTTCAGAGTGTGGTCGCACCAATACGGTGAAGCGCATTGTCGGTGGTGTGGAAACTCGCGTAAATCAATATCCGTGGATGACAATTCTCAAGTACAACAATCGGTTCTACTGCGGTGGTACGCTTATTACGGATCGCCATGTTATGACAGCTGCCCATTGCGTCCACGGTTTCAGTAGAACCCGTATGAGTGTCACGTTGTTGGATCACGATCAAAGTGTAATGAATGAGACGGAGACCATCTCGGCAAAAGTTGAGCATGTGTACAAGCACCCCAAATACAGTCCGCTGAACTACGACAACGACATTGCGGTGCTACGGTTGGACACCGTTTTGCCGATGAATGAAAAGTTGAGGCCTGTTTGTCAACCTACATCCGGGGAATTATATACGGATTATGATGTATTCTGAAAGAAATTCAATTCACATGTAAAAACTTCTAAAAAATAATTATTACTTTCAGGGCATAGTGACTGGATGGGGAACGACATCATCAGGAGGTAGTGTTTCGTCAACGCTTCAGGAAGTCATCGTACCAATCCTATCTAACGAAGATTGCAAAAATACAAGTTACAGTGCAGATCAAATTACCGACAACATGCTCTGCGCTGGGTTTCCCGAGGGCATGAAGGACGCCTGCCAGGGAGACAGTGGAGGCCCACTGCATGTGATAAGCAAAGAAATGGAGTCGGACAACATTCATCAGATAGCCGGAGTGGTGTCCTGGGGCCAAGGGTGCGCTAAACCAGACTACCCGGGAGTGTACACTCGAGTGAATCGCTATGAGAATTGGATTCGTAATAATACCATCGACGGATGCTACTGTACACAGTGATTAAGTCTATTCTGGATATTTATTATAATAAATAAAACCGTGCAATACTGTAACGATGAAACGTGCAATACGATATTCAATATCATTTTGAATGTATACTCAATAAAGTGTGAGACACACAATATTTATAACAAGACATCTCTTATTATTTTGATTCCTTTCCTTCATGACCAGCTGTGGTTTTCTGCGGCCCCGGAACTAAACAAATCCTATTTTTAATCAATCACAATCTGTGTCAAAATATCGAAGATCAAAAGGTCGAATGTCAAAAGGCCGAAGATCAAAATGTCCATAAAACAAATGTCGTAGGACAAAGGTCAAAAGCACAAAAGGCCTAGAGGACAAAAGGTCGAACGGACAAAAAGTCGAAAAAACAAAGGGTCAAAAAGACAGAAGGTTGAAAGGACGAAAGGTCTAAAGGACAAAAGGTCTAAAAGACAAAAGGTTTGAAGGACAAAAGGTCGAACGGACAAAAGGTCGAAAAGAAAAAAAGTCGAAAGGGAAAAATCTCCGACGACAATCTTCAAAATTAGGCCTACACAGTATTTTCAGTGGGCCTAAGTCAGTTGGTTGAACGACAGCAACTTGAGTGTGCTCGTGTGGAACTGGAGCTGCAACGTCGTCATTTGGACGAGCAGCATAAGTTCATCGATAAGACTCTAGGCGGAGAAGTAAAGAACCTTTGCGGCAGTGGTTCAGCTGATGGATCGATCAACGAAGCGACTCCTCCTACATCAAACAAGTGACCCATAACACCGGTCCCTCCCGGCGCTCCCTTAACGGTGGGCAATCGTCGATCGAAGACACAATTCAGCACTGCCACTGCAGCTGCACCAATAGTGATTTATATCCCCCTTGCGTAGATCAAACCAGTACATACGATGAATGAAGGACCCTCATGCTGCCGTGCAGGAACTAAGAACCTTATTTGAGCAGTGCGATAAACGTGCCAACCTAAAGTCAGAAGAACTAACCAAATTAGGAAAGATCCATAAAGTACGTAAAGAAAAAATTGGTGATTTCCAACTTCCCTCCCCCCTTCGTCGCACTTTTTGTGGTGGTTAAACGCGTAATCTTCTCTCGCGTACGGTTGAATTGTCGCAGTCCCCTCGTCAATCAGATAGTGTGCAGCCATACCAAGTGATTTCTTCCCATGCTCCCTATGACGATCCGATGCAGCGATCACAACTAGCAGCGCAAGGCAGACCCTGGGTAAAGAACTTCCTCGATTTTTCGGCGACCCCGCAGAATGGACGATCTTTACCTCGAACTACCGCTACAATACAGAAGACTGCGGCTTTTCGGAAAGATAAAACATGCTTCGTCTTCAAAGATGCCTAACAGGTCGGGGTTGGCAGTACCACAGGTAATGGAAACCTTTCGGATGTGATTTGGACGCCCCAAACTGCTGAGGCGCTGTTTCAAAAAATGCGCAATATTCTGCAAAATCGGATCGACTAGATCAGCGGTTCTCAACCTTTTTCTTGAGAGGTACCCCTTCGAACTTTTGCATTAATTTAGGTACCCCCTCTCAAAAGTAGGCTTCCAATCCTTTTGAAAAAATAATTCCAAGTCCTTTGAAGGGAAGCTCCTTTTAGCTTTTGAATCCCTTTAAAGTAGGTTTCCGCGCCTTAATTAAAGGATTCTGAGCCTCTTGTAGACGAGCCTCTTGAAGACGATTTTCGAGCCATATAAAAGGAGGCTTCCTTTGCATCTTGAAAGGAGGCTTCTGAGCCTCTTGAAAAAAAAAAGAATTCCGAGCTTCTTGAAAGGAGGCTCCCGAGCCTCTTAAAAGGAGGCTTACGAGCTTCTTGAAAGGAGGCTTGCGAGCCTCACGAAAGGAGCCTTCCGAGCCTCTTACAAAAAGGCTTCAGAGCTTCTTTTGAGCCTCTTGAAAGAAGGAGGCATCTGAGTCTCTTGAAAGGCAGCTTACAAGCCTCTTGAAAGAAGGCTTCCGAGCCACTTGAATCGATCTTGAAAGGAGGCTTCCGAGCCTCATGAAAGGAGACTTCTGAGCCTCTTGAAAGAAGACTTCTAAGCCTCTTGAAAGGAGGTTTCTGAGCCTCTTGAAAAGAGGTTTCCGAACCTCTTGAAAGGATCTTGAAACTAGGTTTCCGAGCCTCTTGCCAGCCTCTTGAAAGAAGGCTTTTGAGCCTCTAGAGAAGGAGGCTTTTGAGCCTCTAGAAAAGAAGGTTTTTGAGCTTCCTGAAAGAAGGCTTCCGAGACTCTTGAAGGAGGCTTTTGAGCCTCTTGAAAGGATGATTTTGAGCCTCTTGAAAGGAGGCTTCTGAGCCTCTTGAAATGAGGTTTCTGAGCCTCTTGAAAGGAGGCTTCCGAGCCTCATAAAAGGAGGCCTAGAAAAGGAGGCTTTTGAGCCTCTAGAAAAGAAGGCTTTGAGCTGCTTGAAAGGAGGCTTCCGAGCCTCTTGAAAGAAGACTTCCGAGCCTCTTGAAAGAAGGCTTCCAAGCCTCTTGAAAGGAGGCTTCTGAGCTTCCTGAAAGGATGTTTTTGAGCCTCTTGAACGGAGGTTTCTGAGCCTCTTGAAAGGATCTTGAAAGGAGGTTTCCGAGCCTCTTGCCAGCCTCTTGAAAGAAGGCTTTTGAGCCTCTAGAGAAGGAGACTTTTTAGCATCTTAAAAGCATCTTCAAGGGAATTTTGAGCCTTTTGAAAAGAGCCTTCCGAGCCTCTTGAAAGGAGCCTTCTATGCCTCTGAAAGGAGGCTACTGAGCAACGAAGCAAAAGAGCTTTAGTGAAAAAAAAATCATTTTGTTCATTCGACGTTTTGTTCGTTTGATCTTTTGTTCCGTGCTGATTGATTTGACATTGTGCTGATTGTGGAAGGTAGATTCAATTGGGATTTATTGAACGCATTGCATATTATGTAGGGGAACGGTTCGGCTCTTCATCTCATAGCTCCCATTTCCATCCCATCAAAAACAAAGCCATAAAAATGAATTTGATTTGTTTTTTATTTTTGTGATTTTTTTCAGCAGTGAGCACGCATGTTAGCAAAAATAAGCGACAAGATTGGTGCTGTATATCTCTGCTTTGCGGGGAGACGAATATATGTTCAGTGAGATGGAAAATGGAACAGTTCCCCATAAAATATAATTTTTTGAAATTAAAAATACGCAATCGTCAAAACTTTATCAATAAGTTTTGATTGGAATTGTAATACGTCCGCCATTACGCATTTTTGTCCGAGGTACCTCCTAGGGCCAGCGAAGGTACCCCTAGGGGTACATGTACCCCAGGTTGAGAACCGCTGGACTAGATCAACTTATTGACTTCGGAATGGCAGTACAAGCGTTAAACGATCATATTGAAGCTGCGAATGAACGCGCTCACCTATCGAACCCTGCACTATTGCAGGAATTCGTCACGGAACTCACAGCAGACTAACATATGATGTTGGCAGGATACGCTCGAAGGTTTCAGCACGTTGTACGTGAAACGACCAGCGTGGTTACCTTGGAACCGGAGGTGAAGCGATCGAACCCACGCGATCGCCATAAAGGCAAAGGATTTGTTAACTCCCATGCAGTCGAAACACCAGGAAGGTCTGGAGAGTCAACTCGTGAATCGCAGGACTCGTCTAAACAGTTTTATTGCGCCCTCTGCAACAAGAGTGGACACCGATCAAGGTATTGTGCTGCATTCAAACAAGTGCATGTGGACAATCTTCAGCAACGGATTTGGTCGCTGAATCCCAGCAGAATAGGAGAACATGACACTCATCGTCATTCTTCTTCTTCGGCGTTATTTCGAATTGACACGTTCGCATTCCTCGATGAAGGTTCTGACCTGACACTGGTGAAAAGCGACCTGGCGAGTGGAAGGAACACCGCTACCGTTGTGTCTCCGATGGACCGGAAATGTATCCAGTATCGAAAAGGACTCGCAACAGATTACGTTTGATATTTCTGGCATTGGACAACGCAAGCGGCATAGGCTGCTGAATGCACGTACCGTTGGTAATTTGGGACTTCCAAGCCAGAGCCACATTTGGAAGTACGTGTCTCTCAAACCCAACAGACGAAGCAACTAAATGGGGTAGTGTCCCATACTTTGACCAGAATAGTAAGTGGTTTCAGGGGCCTGAATTCTTGCGCCTGCCAGAAAGCGGTTGGCCTAAGTCTAAACAACCAATTAGTGTTACTGCTGAAGAGATGCGTGCGTCGTGTCAGTTTTGTACACTGTTCTCGGGAACCTACAGCCGACTTCGACAGGTTTTCTTCCTGGAATCGATTACAACGAGTCGTCGCATACGTATTACGCTTCTTACGCAACTCGGCCAAAAAGGCGCTGAAATACTATGGAGCGTTTCAGCAAACCGAGCTACGAATAGCAGAGACAGCCATCTTGAAGTTGGCGCAACACGACGCTTAGCCGGATGAGATGCCAGACGTTATCGAACAAGAGAGTATCGGGAAATCTAGTGCCATCTATCAACTAATGCCAATGTTGGACGACAACGGTCTGCTCCGCGAACGCGATCGCATTGGCGCTGTGAAGAAAGTTTGCATACTGTATGCGTCATCCCGCATACACTAGCTGCGATCATTCGAAGATATATCTACAGTCAGTGCGCAGAACAGCGAACTAGTGATGGTTGACGAAATACTTGCCGGATAGAGCATGGCAATCGAAGTGGTTTGACGAAACACGGCCGCTCAAAGCCGGGGATCTGGTAATGGTTGCAGAGCCAGCTAAACGCAACGGATGGGAGAGGACGGATCATTCGCAATATACAAAACCCTGATGGTCGACATCGACAAGCGGTGGTGAAGATTGGAAGGAAGGCTCTGGTGAGACCGGTAGCAAGGCTGGCGCTTCTTAACCTGATAGAGAGATGTGAGACTCTGGAGTCTCGGTGAAAAGTACGACGAGGCGTCAAGTTGTCACCGCATTACACGTCAATCGACTAAAGCGTCACGATGAAAGGAGTGACAGCAGAACAACCTCCGATCAACCGGCATAGCGACATTCTTTTTGGTGTCAACCTCTTAACAGGCCGCACGTGTAAAGTTATACCTATTTTAAAATTTCTATAAATTCCAATAATTGAAACTAGTGTAAATTGAAGCAGTGAAATTTGTTCTAGTTAAGTTTATTTGAAACTGTGAAACAACGGAAATGGAATGAGGAAATTCCTTGAAGATTTCTTTTCTTCTCTTCAAGTTTTACTTCTTCTAATTTATTTATTTATTTATTGATTGATTTATTTATTTATTTATTTATTTGAATTAATAGAAACTGGCCAACAATAGTCTTATTGAATAACTTAATATTCTAAAGATTCCTAACTAATTGAATACACCATCTTTTTTTACATCAAAACATCATATCACGATTACCAACAACTTAGCCAGGGACATCTAAATGAACGCTAAACCTAATTAACATTTCAGTATAAGTATAAATAAAAACAATATCACATCAACTTCGGCTATTCTTCTAGAAAAATCTCCGGCATTTCCTTTAGGAATGCATTCGAGAGTTTCTTCAAGAATACATACGGAATTTCCTCCCAAAATTCCACCAGAAGTTTCTTCAGAAATTTATTACGGAAATCCTCCGATTTTGCTCCATATTTCACTTGTAAATCTATGAGAAATTCTTTCAGAATTTCTTCTAGGAACTTCTCTCCTAGCAGCACACATATTCTATATAGGTTACTGCAACTCATATGTGACCAGATTTAGTCGCAATCAAGTTGCTGCATTTGCCTGACCCGGGCATTACTATTTATTTATTGTACATGGTCTTTAACTTGTAAATTGCACAGACTGATTGTTTGACTTAATCCTATTTTTAAAAACCAATTTGATAACATTAAAGTCGAAAAAACAACACACTTCGTTGAATAGTCTGCAGCATAAGTCCAATGGATTATTTTGACCGTAGTGTGTGCGGTGGCCACGGATCCATAACAGTTGACGATTCCTGAGTTGACGAGACGGTGCATGAAATCGAACATTCTCCAGGATGTAACGGCAGTCGATGTTGCACGTTATGACGTCGAAAATAAACATCCTCTGAAGCATCACTCGACGGTCTGCCATTGGTTGTAAGTCAATCAAAGCACAACGATTTCGGTATGGAGGCAGGTTTGATGGATCGTTCCATGGTAAGCGGCGCAAGGCGTAGTTGATGAAGCGTTTTTGTATTCTCTCGATGTGTTCAATGTGAACGGAATGATACGGAGCCCAGATTTGCACTCCATACTCTAGTATGCTCCGAATTAATGCACAATATAATGATTTGAGAGCATGGACATCATCGAACTGTGCTGTATTCCGCCGTGAAAATCCAAGCATGGCATTGGCCTTAGCAATGGTAACTGATAAATGTTCAGTAAAACGAAGCTTACTGTCGAGAACGATTCCAAGGTCTTTGATTGATGTAACCCTCTGAAGCGCTGTGTGATTCAGACAATAGTCATAGGTTACAGAAGATCGGCAACGAGTGAATGTTAAGCTTTGCATTTAGTCGGGTTCATCTGCATACCATTGATCTTGCACCAGTTTGCAACATTCATAATATCAGTATGTAAAGCACAACAGTCTACGAGCGATTTTATGACACGGTATATTTTCGAATCATAGGGAGGGAATGTCATAGGCATCAGACTTGCCGCCATGTACTTTAACGAAAGCCTTGCGAGAGGATAAGTACGATTTTAACCACCGAATGATCCAAGTAGGTAAGCCAAGTCGGTCAAGTTTTTCTATCGCTAGTGCATGTGCCACGCCTTGTCAAACGCCTTTGAAAAGTCAAAATAAATAGCGTCGACCTGGCTACGGTTCTCCAATTCGTCTAGCACTGTATGAGTGAATGCCATTAGGTTGGATGTCGTCAAGCGCTTTTTCATTAACCCATGTTGATACTCGGAGATGATAGACTGTACTGCTGGGTATAATACTTCGTGCAAAAGACTCTCAAAAACTTTGGCGAAACAGTTCAAGATTGATATCGGACGGTAGTTCTCTACACTATGTATGTTACCGGATTTGTACACGGGAACGATCGAAGCAAGCTTCCAAGCTTCCGGGAAAACACTATCGCTTATAGATCGATTGAAAATTGAAGCAATGGGCATTGCCAGCGATGAAGCACATTGTTTGATGAAGGTGGGCGGTAAGTGATCGGGTCCCGGTCCTTTTGATGTGTCAAGCGAGCTGAGAGTTTCAAAAATATCCGCATTGCTAAAAGTGACTTGAGGAAGCCGGACGGAGTACGACGGAAGACTTTCGATGTAGCTTTGATCTAGTGGAGGAGGATTGTCGTCATGTACTGAGCGGAAGAAGCTGGCAAACAAATTTGCTGTTGCGTCAGGTGATCGGGAGGAAAGCGTACGATAAGTGACGTCAACAAGTATATTGTTCGACCCCTTCCTTTTTTTAATGTAGGCCCAGAACGATGAAGGATCATTTTTCAAGTTTGCTTGAAGGCTTTCCATGTACTCACGGAACCGACAATGCTGCATACGAGTATATTCTTCTTCAGCTAACCGCAGATTAGCCGCGTTCGCTTCAATCCTGTTTCGGACGAACTTCTTCCTGCATTTCCGCAGACGATTGCGAAGATTCCGGAGCTGTGGCGTCCACCATTGTACTTCTTAGATGGTCGTCAAATTTTGACCAGCACGTTTTCTTGGATGATCGGTTCGATTACTCTAGGAACTCTTCATTTATTACCTCCGGGATAACTTCCAGGAATACCTCCATAAATTCAATAGTGAAATCCTCTAGGATTTCATTCTGGAACTCTTTTCGCAATTACTTCAGAATATCCTTCAAGAATTCCTCTAGAAATTTCTTTAGGAATTTCTCTAGGTATTTGTTCAAGTATTTCACTAGAAATTCTTCCAGGTATTTTTCCGGGAATTCCTTCAGGTACTTCTTCAGAAATTCCTTCAGGAATTTCTCCGGGAATTTTTCCGTGGAATTGTCCTAGATTTCTTTTTAAGTAAATTATTTCTAGCTTTTTAGTGGAATGTCATCACTTGTCATAAGACGAGTTTGTACTATCCCATTAAACTCCACAACTTAATTGTACCTCTGTCAATACGTATTTCGACCTCAACAGTAAGGTCGTCTTCAGTGTCTCATACTTGACTCCACTTCTTTCTAGAATTCTTTCCGAACTACACTCGGAATTTCATCCAGAATTTCATTCAATCTAATTTGAGAGTTCCTCCAGGATATCTCCCAAGAATTCTTCCAGGAATTTCTTCAGAACAAAACCTGCAAATTCATCCGGTTTATTTCAGGACTTCCTTGTGGGAACGAGTTTTACCAAGGGTTCCTCCGGGAATCCCTCCAGGAACTTCACATCCCCGGAGGTACAGTGACTATAATAACAGTGTCGTCAAGTGTCAGAATTGGAACAGAATCGTCTGTCAGTTCCATACAAATGCGCGTTCCAAACGAGCAGGACACCTGTCAAACGTGGCACATGACGTTACTCTTCTTATAGGACTCTACCCGGAGGATATTTGGCAGGAATTTCACGGGAAACGGGATTTCGGAAGTTTCTCTAGAAATTCAATCCCGGATATTTCCGGGAAATTCTTCCTGTAGTTCTCCAAGAAATTCCTCCAGAAATTCCTCCGGAAATTACTGTGGGAGTTCCTTCTCAGAGGAACACCCGGAGGAACTGCCGGTGAAACTAGTGGATCTCCCGGAGGAATTCTCGAAGGAACTGCCGGAGGAATTTCAGGAGGAACTCCTAAAAGATTTCCTAAAGGACCTCCCGGAGGAATTCCCAGAGAAACTATCGGAAGAACTTCGGGAGGAATTTCCAGCTAAATTTCTGTAGAAAGCCTAAATGATTTCCTGAAAAAGAGCTACTGGTGGAACTTCCTGATGGATTCCTGGAAAAACTCCCGGATAAATTGCCGGTGGTATTCCCGGAGGAGCTCTCGAAGGAATTCTCGAAGGAACTTCCGGAGGAATTTCGGAATAAACTTCCGGAAGAATTTTCAAAGGAACCCTCGTAGGAAATGCCAGTGAAACTATCAGAAGAATTCTCGGAATTTTTTTTTGAGAATTCATCTTATAGACAAATCTCGTCTAGCTGAAACCTTTGTAGGAATATGTAGCTGGACCATTATCGTCATCATCAGAGGACCTCCCGGAGAATTCCCTGAGGAGCTTCCAGAGATATTCTCGAAGAAGATTCTTGAGGAATTTCTTTATAAATTCCTGAAGAAGCCTAAATGAATTCCAGAAAGTAAGCCTAAATGAATTCCCGGAGGAAATTCTGGAGAATTTCTCGGAAGAATTTTCAGAGGAACTACCGGAATAATTCTCGGAGGAAATCCTGGAGGAATTCTTGGAGGAACTGCCAGGGAAACTCCTGGAAGAATTCCCGGAGGAACTCCCGGAGGATCTCCCAGTGGAAATCTTGAAGTTTCCACCGGAATTCTTTCAGGATTTCTTTGGGAAATAATCTAGGAATTCCTCCAAAAATTCCATTGTTGATTTCATTTTCGGTATGATTTCTGTATAATTTTCGGTGGAATACCTGGAGAAAATCTTTGAAATTTTCACAAGAACTTTCAGGGAAAATTTTCAGGAATTCACACAAGAAATTCGAAGATTTTTCGCGAAATTTTCAGAAATGTTTACTGGCAATTGTGCTGAATATTCTTAGGAATTCCACGTTGCAATTTTTCAGAAATTTTTATGAAAAACACCATGAAAGAATTATCTGAAGAATTCCCTGCAGAACTTATAAAGGAGTTCGTGGAGAATTTCTCGGAGTAAATAATAGTGGAATTTTCGGCTGGATTCCCAGCGAAATTTATGGTGGAATTCCTAAAGACATTACAGAAGAAGTTGCTGGAGGCATTCCTGAAGAATCCCTGATAGAATTCCGGATAAAATGACTGGAGCAATTATCGAAGGAATTCCTGGACGAAGCTTGCATATTGTTTGTTCTGCCCATTTGATAAAAATTATTTTATTATTATTATTTCAGAGGGGATTTGTTTAGAAATTTAGATGTATGATTCTAGTGTTCTAAAACTTATGGAAGCATGCAGCATTTTTATAATAATTGTTATAGCTGATTTTAAATTCTTTCTAAATCATCATCAGACAATAAACATGAATTTTTAAGTCCATTATTGTTGTTAAATAAACGCACAACGCAAACGTTGCATTGTGGAAGTGAATGCGTCACAACGCTGACTGTGTTTTTATAAAACTACTATAAAAATACCATTCAGAGGACCTAAAAAAGGACGATTCCCGGCACCGGGAATCAAACCCAGCCACCCTCAGCATGGTCTTGCTTTGTAGCCGCGCGTCCAACCGCACGGCTTAGGAGGGCCCCTTATTGAAAGCTTGAAGAACTTGATTGTATTATATTGTACTTACCAGAATTAATTAATCACAGTTGAAGCACAGCACGGTAACCTCTATTGCACCCTTATTTCTCTGACGACAGGAAGAGTGTTCACTTGTGAATGTCCCAGTTTTATTAAAATCGAATGATTCTACGCAAAGTTATGCTGATTTGAATTTCGACAAAATTTTGCCTATCTGAACCTTTTTGTCACACCTCTGTTTTGATGATGAATTTTGGTGAAAATTTTCACAGTTCTCAAAAGTGTCCTCTAGTACCGGACACTATACCAAGAAAAAACTATTGAATTCAAGTAAATTTGAACAAAACAGATGTAAACAATGGTTATTTGGTCACATGAAAAATCCCACTGTCCGGACCTGGGGAACAGCTACTGGATGTAACAAAGCATGATCCTTATTTAAAATATGGCTAATATTGATAAAACCTGCATAATCCGAATGCATTCTAATGATTCAAATATTGTTGATTTAAATCTTCTAAGGTGAAACATCTTTTTTAGATTTCCTGGGCCAGGACCGGGATTTAAACGCAGATGAAAAATCCTACCTTAACCCTAGTTACAGGAAATCACAAGTTAGAGGTTTAATTGTTATCGGTAGCAACAGATCCAACGAGAAACTATCACGCAATGTGCTACCTAACAATATATTACTTTTCGCACTGTCAGTAATCTTGACATTGTCAGTTTCCCAGCTTAAAATGAAGTCGAGCTTTCTGTTGTTGTCAGTCGTTTTATATACTACCACAAGTATTTTGGCATTCGAAGTCATGTACGAAGGCTTCGAGCAGCTAAATGGTACGGATTTGATGGATTGTCAAGTGCGGGTCACCAAAATAAATCGTACCACAGCTGCTCTGGTTGGTACAATCACTCTAAAACAACGAATCGACGATGATTACAAGGTTATTAAAACATCCACGTACTAATTCATGAACGAATCGATCATATTTGATGAACATCTCTTTCTTAAGTTTCACGTATCCGTGTTTCATAGTGCCAAAGGGAATCAGCAATTCAATTACTACCCGATGAAGATACCAGCCATTGACATCTGCACCTTCACCAGAGTTTTCTGGCCGGACTACATCGAGTACTACAAAAGCTACGTGGATAATATCATTGCAGTTGGGGAATGTCCCATTGAACCAAGACAGACAAGGGTGAACAAGCATATATTGGATGCGAAGATGTTTCCGCCATATATGCCAGCTGGATTGTGGAAGCTGTACGTTAACTTTAACAATGATGCAGGTCACGGAATAAGTTTTTATTTCACGATGAAAATATTTGGAGAAGGCTATTTTGGATAGACACTAAAGTATTGAAGTACATCAATAAATGGCTTGTTTCTGTCTTCTTCGTCTGAATTATTTTTCATTTTCATACTATAAACAACAATTTTTTTTTCATAGAGCTGGGCTTTGATAGACATCCCCGCAATCTCGACTGTACTCCGCGCCCTCTTGTATAAACCGGATCAGAAGCAAATACCATCATTGAAGCGTTGCTGTCCGGCATTCTAGTCCTGCTCATCGTTTCCTTCCAGCCTTAACCACTTTGTAGATCCGGATTGGTTGAAGAATTGGTCAAGCTCAAGCTCGCCACACACTGCTAGTGTGCAAGTCCTCCTTGAGCAAGGTACAAGTCTTAAATGACCACCGGTCTTATGGTCCTCATGATAAATTTGATGCGGATGTGAAACTTTTGACGACTAGGCCTGTCTTTTCTATATTGGGGTACACTTTACGATTGCGAAAATCAGGGACCGTCACGAAAATATGATAAACTTTAAAATTTAATATCTCAGCCGTTTCTCGATGGATTTTCAATTTTTTTTTCGGACCTTTCGATCAAGGATGAGTCAACGCTTATTTGTGTTTATATGAAATTACTGATTTTTAACTATTTATTATCGATAATTTATAAAAAGGTTAGAAACAGGTAAACCAACCAATCACGTACATGCATCACTAGCACAGACATCAAAATCAAGCAACTTACGAGTTTAGATCTAATCCTCAGTTTAAACAAGATTTCTTGCAGAGCGGACGCATCAAAGTGATCGCAGCGGAGTGGGAACAGTATCACGGATTTTCAACGGGAATTCAAATAAACCTCAACAGCCAGCATATTATAAGAAGAAAGGGCTACAAAAATAGCACTGTTGCGATCCCGCGACCCCAGTGGCGATGCTGAAAATTTATAACAAATTGTGGTGTCAGTTAGTTTTTGGAAAGGCGCATTAGGGAAAGGAAATTTATTCTTCTCAGGACCAGCATTTTTTTGAAAAGTAACGTTTGAATTGCGAAAATGGATTGTTTCGGTGGCATCGGTGTTTGAATACAAGAAAGCTACCTCCCGGCGCGCGGGCCATTTTGATCGGGATTCCGCAAAGCGTGGTTGAACCATTTATAAGGCAATGGCAACTATATTGCCACCAAGGAATCATATGTTTTTCTGTTTATTAACAAGATCTCTACTTATTATTTCCCATGTAGTGGCATGACGTGAAAATTGTTATCGGAGACGCTAACGCTCAGGTCGGTAGAGAGGACTTTTTTCTGTCCCATAATTGGTAGGGAGAGCCTTCACTCCGCTACCAATGACAACGGCCTACGGCTAGTAAATTTTGCTGCTGCCAGAGGGATAGCCATCAGTAGCACCTTCTTCTTCTTCTTCTTCTTCTTATTGGCATGACATCCCCACACTGGGACAGAGCCGCCTCGCAGCTTAGTGTTCATTAAGCACTTCCACAGTTATTAACCGCGAGGTTTCTAAGCCAGGTTACCATTTTTGCATTCGTATATCATGAGGCTAACACGATGATACTTTTATGCCCAGGGAAGTCGAGACAATTTCCAAACCGAAAATTGTCTAGACCGGCACCGGGAATCGAACCCAGCCACCCTCAGCATGGTCTTGCTTTGTAGCCGCGCGTCTTACCGCACGGCTAAGGAGGGCCCTCAGTAGCACCTACTCTGCACGAAAGAACATCCGAAAGCACACCTGGAGACACCCAAATGGTGAAACTTGCAACCAGATAGACCATGTTCTGGTGAATGGGCACCATTTCTCGGATGTTATCGATGTGCGGACATTCAGAGGTCCAAACATTGACTCTGATCACTACCTCGTTGTAAGTAAAATTCGATAACGGTTGTCAACTGTATCGAACGAAAGATCACAGCGAACGGTGCGTTACAATATCCAGCAATTGTCGACGGAAGGAGTATCGGCTGAGTACTGCCAGAAGCTCGACGAATGGATAAGTGCAATCAACGTTAGCGATAACATCAACGATCTATGGAAATTGATCCATGGAGCGGTAAGCCCCAAAGCACGAGAAGTGGTAGGCACTGCACAGAGGCGACCCAGGACGGGTTGGTGCGATGTGGAGTGTCAGAGAGTGACAGACGAGAAGTACATTGCCAGAAGCCGAATGTTGGTGTCGGGTACCCGATCGAATAGAGATCGTTACAAGGAAGCAAGAGCAGCCGAAAAACGAACCCAACGCAGGAAGAAAAAAGAGTACGAAGAACAAGTTATTAGTATTGCGCAGGAAAAAATGGAGCAAAACGATATGCGGAGGTTTTATGAGTCTGTCAATGGCGTGCAGAGAAAGACAGCGCCATCTCCCGTCATGTGCAACGACCAACAAGGGAATTTGCTGACAGATAAAACCGAAGTGGCTGCCAGGTGGAAGCAACACTTCGAAACTTTGTTGAATAGTGGAAGTGACGGTGCATCGGTGAACAGAATAAATATTAGCGACGATAGACAAGCTGTGGAGTCACCAACACTAGATGAGGTTAAAAAAGCTATTAAAGAGCTGAAAAACAATAAGGCTGCGGGGAAGGACCAGCTCCCGGCTGAACTTCTCAAACATGGCAGTGAGCAGCTTAATGTAGGTCTGCACCATATTATGTCGAAAATATGGGAAGACGAGGAAATTTCTGCTAGCTGGTTGGACGGCCTCATTTGCCCTCTCTTTAAGAAAGGGCACAGACTGGAGTGCGCCAATTACCGAGGAATAACCCTCCTTAATTCGGCGTACAAAATCATCTGTTTATTGATTTCAAGGCGGAAAATGGTTTTCCGGCGAAACTGATACGGCTGATTCGTATAACGTTGGATGGATAGAAATCAAGTGTAAGGGTTGCGGATGAAATATCGACGTCATTTGTTACCTTGGATGGATTAAAGCAGGGTGATGCACTCGCGAATCTACTGTTCAATATAGCGCTCGAGGGAGCGATTAGGAAAACTGGTGTGCAAAGATGCGGTACCATTATCACAAGATCGCATATGCTCCTGGGATTTGCGGACGATATTATCGAGATTGATCGCCGTGCCGTGGAAGAGGCTTTTGTGCCTTTTAAGAGGGAGACAGCGAGGATTGGACTCACAATCAATACCAGCAAAACGAAGTACATGGTCGCTGACAATCAACGTGGGTTCATTAGTGGTGGTGGTAGCGAAATGGTGCTGGATGGTGAAAAAGTGGTAGAAGAATTTGTGTATCTTGGAACATTAGTGACGTGCGATAATGATGTTACCCGCGAGGTGAAAGGGC
Source organism: Armigeres subalbatus (assembly GCF_024139115.2). Lineage (NCBI taxonomy): Eukaryota > Metazoa > Arthropoda > Insecta > Diptera > Culicidae > Armigeres > Armigeres subalbatus. The sequence goes on along the minus strand of NC_085139.1, from coordinate 112,358,712 downwards.
GTATTGCAGCTGCAAATAGGGCTTATTATGGACTTGGTAACCAGCTTAAGTCCCGTAGTCTGCAAACGAAAACAATACTTGCGCTGTATACTACTCTGATTCTTCCGGTGGCATTATACGGCCATAAATCATGGACGTTAAGGTCACTCCTGACGGAATCCAAGTTTCAAAGTGCTCGCATTTTCGGGGGCACTCCACTCGATACGGAAGCAACGCACAACTGTCATTTTTCTTGATTTAGTTTTGCTGCGTCGCAGCATGCGTGAAAAAATAAAAATGGCAGTTGTGCGTTGCTTCCGTATCGAGTGGTGTGCCCCCGAAAACGCGAGCACTTTGAAACTTGGATTCCGTCAGGAGTGACCTTAAAGGAGGCTGATCGGAGAGCTTTCGGAGTGTTTGAGCGTAAGGTGCTGCGGACAATACTCGGCGGTAAACAGGAGAACGGTATCTGGCGGCGTCGCATGAACCACGAATTGTACCAGGTGTATAAAGGGCTGGATATTATTAAGCTTATACAACACGGCAGACTACGGTGGGCTGGTCACGTTGTTCGTATGCCGGAAGAACGTCAAGCGAAGATAATATTAAGTAGATAACCCGGAAGATGCCGCAGGCTTCGTGGAAGGCCGCGTACACAATGGCTTTTTGCAGTTGAAGAGGACCTGAGGGCGCTCAATGTTCAGGGAGACTGGAAGCGATTGACCCAGGATCGAGTCCAGTGGAGAAGAATACTCCATTCGGCGTAGGTTCATCAAAGAGCTGTTGCCCATCAAGTATCAAGTAAGTAACCCCCCAGATGAATTTGAGCCATAATAAATTGAAATGTCAATTTGAGAACGTTTTTTTTACGAACAGATCGTAAGTTTCGAGTGGAAGAAGGATTTTCAGTTATAATTCGTTGAAAAAATACGATAAAGATATACTTTTTCCCATTGGTAATAATTATTTTGAATCTCATGTGTTAGATTATGGCGTGATTAGCGTTAAGAATGCTTTTCCTTTCTTGTATATTTGGTTTTTATATTTTTGACGACATTGCTTGGGAAAAGAAGTGCAAAACAAAAAAAATCACTTTGAATGCGTTTTCCAACTAGGACTCTTCGTTAAAAAAATTTAACGTGCCCTGTTTTAATTTGTATAACGTAAAACCATTTTTTTTAAATCTTTTGTTTATTTTTGTTGTTGCCTTTTCTCCTGCTTGCAAGGCAGTGGCAAATTACATTCTCCGAACGGGCCCGTTGTCTGCAGAATCGCGATCAAAATAGCTCGCGCGCGCCGGAAAGCGACTTTCTTATATCTAATGAAGTAGTTCCATTAGCCCCCTCCCCCCTTTATTAAACGTTATGAATGCACATTATATTTACACCCATATCAGATCACAAAGGGACGGGGCTAACGTGCTTAGTTTAAGTTAGTTAGTTAGTTAGTCAAAAAAGCTGCTTTCCGGCGTGCGCGAGCCATTTTGATCGGGCTTCCGTAAAGAGCGGTTTGACAAAATTTGAGCGGAACGGACACAGCAGCACGAAGGCGTGGGTAGCAGTGGCAATGCTGAAAATTTATTCCAAACTAGCAGACCCGACGAACTTTGTTTCGCCTAAAATTGATTTTTTGTCTGATAAGTTCTCGAGTTATGCAGAAATTGCTGGTTCATTTGTATGGGAGCCCCCCTTTCCAAAGAGGGGAGGGGCTTCGAATCATCTTAAGAACCTTCCCCGGCCCCAAAAACCCCTCCATACAAATTTTCACGCCGATCGGTTCAGTCGTTTCAGAGTCTATAAGGGTCAGACAGACAGAAATTCATTTTTATGTATATAGAAGAAGAAGATAGAAGAAGAAGAAGAAGATGGTGGAGGCTTAGCGAAAAATCATCGAGTGGCGGTCTGAAATTTTCAGCGCAAAGTGCCGACAAGCGTTTAAATGCAGTCAGTTATTCATTTAAACAAATTTATAGATTATTTTTCTTATTACAACTGATGACAGTCATTCGAACAAACTTATTGCATCATCTCCTTTCAACGCGCGCCTATTATTCTACTACTAAAGGGCAACTTTCTGTCGTCGCCAAACGATTAAGTTTTGCTCTTCGAAAGAGAAAGAGACACAAACTATGATTACAAATACCATCCATTTCGTATAGCTACGTAGTCCTACGTCACGTTTGCGTACAACCCGATTGGGCTATGAGTTTTTAATTGGGTTTCGCCCTAAATAACAAACCCCCAACTAAATTGTGCTTCAACTAAAGAAAACCCAATTAGCGAACATTGACTGTATTGCTAAAATGCAACTTTAAGATTTTTTTTAAATGTTGTATTGTAAATATTGTCATATTAGCTAAATATGTTGCCATATTGTATCCAAAGTATGAATACAATATAAGCAACCATCAAACAGCAATATATTCCATTGTATACTGTTCATCATATGGTGAATTAATTTTATACTATCGAACCAATGGTACATTTTTATCCGCATTACCTTCATGTAGTGGGAGTTTTAGAGATACTTACTTATCTTTTCGAAATAAGGTTTTTTGACCGAAGACACCGTGAGCTTGTTCATGAAAGCCGTAACACAATGCGGCACAGTTTGCACCAAAATCGACGCTTGCATTACGAGCTCCATTGAGGATGTAACGGTTTCTGACAACCATGACCTAAAATGATCATACGGTAACAATCAGAAAATTCACCATTCTGACCTCATGAATGAAATGTTCGTTGGAAGAAATGCCTAAGTCCAAGAAAAATGGATCTGGTTAAAATATGAAAAAGCATATGTGAATTAGAATTAAAATTGAAAAGTTTTTTGTATTTTATCAAAAACATTTTTAGTCCGAGGCTGGCTCACCTCTAAAAATAAAGTCTGTTTTACCGATGCTCTGAACCTAAACAGTTGAATAATTTTTTCTCTTGTTTATATTATGATGTTTATAATATGTGGCTCTCCTTAGCCTAGCGGTAAAATACGCAGCTGCAAAGAGGGCTGAGTTCAATTCCCGGTTCGACCTAGGAAATTTTCAAGTTCGAAATTTTCTAGACTTTCCTGGGCATAGAGTACTTTCGTGTTAGCCTCAAAAATGGCAATTTGGCTTAGAAACTTCACAGGCAATAACTATAGAAGATCATAATGAACACGAAGCCGCAATGTCGCAGTGGGATAGAGAAACATATTTTCAGAAAGAATTTGATGCTTATTTAGAATCAGAAATGAATAAATTGCGGTTAAACTTTTATTAAACGTTTATTAAGCAACATTTAAAAATTCGCACCGAAAGGACATGTCAACATTCTGCAAGATGAGTTTCAAATATCTTTTGGTCGCGTTCCGCTTTCAATCAATGTCTGCCATGTCTGCCGAGTCAATGCATTTGCATTTATTTTATCAGGAACTGGTCCCTTCAAACAGGTTTAGTTTTTCGGTTGCGTTCTATATTTCGTGTAGTGCTTCTTCGTTACGCATTTCGTTTCCATCTTTTGGACACTTTCTCGCAGCATCATCCTGGGCTTCCAGGTTGAACGATGAAAGCACATAAAAAGGCAATGCAATTGCCAAATTCGGATTCATTGCAATTTAAAAGAGGCCGTGTCGCTGTGCGGAAGTGCTAACAAAGTTTGGTGGTTCTTTCCCCTTAAAATATGGGATCTAGTAGAAGAGAATTTATTATAACTTTAGTAATTTTAAATGGACTGTTCATAGATGTCAAATGCCACGTTAGTGATATTCAGTTGAATTTGGAAAACGATGGATCCATGTTGAAAAAAATGTTTCGGATGGATAAAAATGTGATAAATGTGAATCATAAAACTGAAATTAATGGTGATGAAGCTATAAAGTACGAGGAAAAATCAAAAATACGATCGTTAAAGGGAACTCCAGATACTGAAGCCAACATCTCTGCTAACTCGCCCCTACTCGGAATGTTGAAATCAATGCAGACACTACAAAGTTCTTCAGATGCTGTTGAATACGAGATCAATGATAGTTCCTTAAATGTAATTCCAGCCGAACGATTTGTGCGTCAATTGCCTCCCGAAGTGTCGCAAGACAGTTTACTTCAGTTATTGGGGACTCAGATCGCAAACGCACTAGAAAGCAACAGTGGACAGCAAATACAGAATATAACCTCCCAGATAGCTACTGGATTTTCTAATGTGACGAACCAAGTTGCAGAAGGATTCTCGAATGCAACCAATTCTATAACAAGTAATAGTGACATTAATGCAAGTCTTCAAAGCCAGTTATTACAACTGATTAACTCATTGGGAACAGCGATTAACTCCAGTACCAGTCAGTCGGATTCACCTACAAAAGTTGTATCCCAAGATAGCATATTTCAACAAATTGGATCTCAGCTCAGCAACGCAGCCACCAATGCAACGAGTTCGGGAATCAATTTGCTACAGCCCATTGGCTCACAAGTTCAAAACGTAACAAATCAGTTAACAGGAGCTATCCCGAACGCAGCGAACATCAGTACAATAACTACAGGATCTGAAATACAAAATCAGCTGCTACAATTGATCAATAGTTTAGGGATTAATACAACCAATGCCATCAATCAACAATCAGATAGCAAACCATCAGGTGTTTCACAGGACTCTATATTTTCGCAGATCGTCAATTCTGCATCTTCTGCTTTGGGTAGTTTGGCAACCCAATTTCAAAATGCAAGTGCACAGGCAGCTGCCGGTTTTGCAAATGCTTCCAGTTCCATAACGGAATCTATTAACAGTGCCAGCTCTTCAGGGTCTACGGACCCACTAAGTGTCATAGCATCGCAAATTGGAAGTGTTGGAACGCAGGTCACTAGCGGCATCACAAATGTAACCAATGCTATCGCAGGGTCCAACCTTTCGGTGGATAATTCTACGATCCTAACGGCACTTACAAATGTCTCTAATTCCATAACGGATTCCATCAACAGTGCCAGCTCATCAGGGTCGGACCCACTAAGTGTAATAACATCGCAAATTGGAAGTGTTGGAGCGCAAATCACTGGCGGTATTTCAAATGTAACCAATGCTATCGCGGAATCCAATTTATCGGTGAATAATTCTACGATCCTTACAGCGCTTCAAAACCAACTAGAAACTTTACTAAACTCATCAATAAGTAACACATCCACAATCAACTTATCGGTGGACAATTCTACGATCCTAACAGCACTTCAAAACCAACTACAGACTTTACTGAATGCATCAATAAGTAACACGTCCGCAATCAACTTATCGTTGGATAATTCAACTATCCTTACGGCACTTCAAAACCAACTAGAGACTTTACTGAACGCATCAATAATCAACGAAACCACAACCACAACAACTGAATCTTCTACTGACACAAGCAGTTCAACTTCTACAACAACAACAGGTGCTTCGAACGACCCGATCTTTTTGGCACCATTCCAAACAATCTCTACAAGTCTCTCAAACGCGACCTCAGGTTTGATTCCGAATATATCGTCCGAGACTTTCAACCAAATCGTGGACGCACTGAAACCAAGCGCAATCCAAGGTCAACTGCAAGGAATCGGTTCACAACTTGAAGCTAACATTCCCATAATTTCCAATGATGAAGGCATCCTCAGCACAATTTCCCAAAATATTCTGAACTGGAACAACGTCAATAATCTTTTGTTGCCTTCGAATTTGCTTTCTTCAACCAATAACAATGTGAACCCAGCGCCACTTCCATTGATGTGCCCAGATTGTACTCCTAGCTGCGGAAAAACTAACCCAGAAGCTCGCGTCGCTGGAGGAACGCTACTAAGCCCAACCAATACGTACCCCTGGACTGCCCGCATTCTATACTTCGGTACCGATATTGGCCAAGGAACTCTGATCAATGATCGGGCTGTAATCACCACTGCCACCATCATCAGAACCATTCCCATCTACTCAGCTGTGACTGTCCTGTTCAACGTTTTCGACAAAAGTTCCACCACCGAGCAACGGCTTGAGAGGAATGCGATTAATGTATTCACTCCTAAACTATACAATCCTGCCAATATTTACGACTTCAACATAGGCATTATTCGTCTGGCCACTCCCGTAACCTTGACCAGCACATTTATGCCTATCTGTCTGCCAAAGTATTACGACTCAATCGGAGGGACCAGTGGAAGTCTCATAGGATGGGGAGCTCAAACCCTCACGGGCCAAACGTCGGATACCCCTCGAGAAGTGTCCATCCCACTTTACACCGATCGAGAGTGCCAGCTGTCGAATTCGAACCTGACCACTAACAATCTTTGCGGCGGGGTGGTCAAACCGGCACCAACTGCGGCAATTAAGGCCACCTGCAAGGTATGTATTTCTATCTATTCTGGATCAGAAATGGTTACACAATGATGTTTTTGTCTAGGGCGACGACGGAGCTGCTCTGATGTACCCATCGCGAACCGACGCCACAGTTCTCACACTGCTGGGTGTGGCCATTGATGTCCCAGGTCAAGGCTGTGGAGAAACAAATCAGTTATCGGTTTTCAGCAAGGTGTACAACAATCTCGATTTCATTGTCCTGTACGGTGCTGGTTGTGGTTGTTAAAATACGGTTTGAATGCATTACTGTTCTCTGATAATAAAGTGGAGTTTTTGAAATGGTCTATTCTCTATATTGAGTGTCCAATACAATGTATGAAAGTCATTTTGAGGATGATTTTACTTGTTCGAAAGTTCAAAACTGTTGTTTCACAATGAAGCTCACGAAAGCGGGAAGGCAACACTTCTTAACCTTTCCGTTCCTGACGTCTTTAAAAAATTAAAACTGCGATTCCTTGGCGCAACTTGCACTGCATCCGGATGGATCCCAATATTGGTTCAAGTACGGTTCAAGAATTATTCCAGATTCCGTTGGGGTAAGTTGTCCCGGAAAAAGTGGTCATTTACAAACTAAAGACAAATCAGGTCATGTGACACCTTCAACTTAATGATTCCATAAAGCAATAATGGGAATGATATTTTCAGGGTTCCTGGGCAACTCGGGTTCAAACCGATCACCAACATTGAGCCCAATGAGGACATTTACGGAATTGAACATATTGGTGCCGTCCGACGGCATAAAATTCGGGATTTTTCACGAATAAGCGATTGGATGTCATGCCAAGTACTTCCATGTGAGTTTGGTCAACTTCACGTGATAAACCTGGAGCCGGTTCCGGTAGGAGCCTAAAGAGAACATTTACGGAATTAAACATATTGGTGCCGTTTGATAGCTTAAAATTAGGGATTTTTCACAAATTAGCGAATGGAACTCATGCTAAGTATTTCCGAATGGTCACCTTCAGGTGGTCAACCTGGAGCCGGTTCCGGTGGGAGTCCGAAGACGACATTTACGGAATTGAGCATATTGGTGCCATTCGACGGCTCAAAGTTTAGGATTTTTCACAAATAAGCGAATGGAACTCATGCTGAGTACCTCCAACCCTCAGGTGGCCAACCTGGAGCCGGTTCCGGTGGAAGCCCAATGAGGACATTTACGGAAGGCTTTAGGTGGCTTTAGGCGAAGACTCTTATATACCGCACAGGCCACTTCGGCCTTAGTCTGAATAAATAAATAAATAAATTTAGGTGGCTTTTGAGGAATATCACATGAGTTTTAAAAGAAATTCTCGAAGTGCAGGAGATCACGAAGAAGTTTCAAGAGTAACTGCTAGTGGAATTTTTGGAATTTAAAATAATTTTCTGCAGGAATTTCGGAAAATTTCTTGAAAATTTTTTCGGAGGAATACCTGCAAAAACTTTCTGAGCTAATCTTGGAGGTTCTGGAACAATTTACGGAGCAGTTCCTGGGAAAACACAAGGAGGTATTGGTGAAGTGTTTAATGCAAGAATTTTCGAAGGAAATCGTTGGAGGCACTTTTGGAAGAACTTCCGAAGGAGCTCTTGCAGGAACTTCAGAAAGAATTCCTACAGGAACTTCCGGAGGAACTCCTAGAAGAACTTGCAGAGGAACTTCCGGAGGAAATCCTGGAGGAACTTCCGGAAAAATCCCTGGAGGAACGTCCGGAGCAATCCCTGGAGGATTGTCCAGAGCAATTCCTGGAGGAGCTTCCGGAGCAATTCCTGGAAGAACTTCCGGATGAATTCCTGGAAGAACCTCCTAGAGGAATTCCTGGAAGATCCTCCTGGAGGAATTCCTAAAAGAACCTCCTGGAGGAATTTCTGGAGGTACCTTCTGGAGGAATTTCTGGAGGAACTTCCGTTGGAATTCCTTGAGGAACTTCCGGAGGAATTCCTGGAGGAACTTTTGGGGGAAATCCTGGAGGAACTTCCGGAGAAATCCCTGGAAGAACGTCCGGAGCAATCCTTGGAGGATTGGCCGGAGCAAATCCTAGAGGAACTTCCTGAGCAATTCATGGAAGAACCTCCTGGAGGAATTTCTGGAGGAACCTCCTGGAGGAATTTCTGGAGGAATTTCTGGAGGAACCTCCTGGAAGAATTTCTGGAGGAACTTCCGGAGGAATTCCCGGAGGAACTTCCGGAGGAATTCCTGGAGGAACTTCCGGAGGAATTCCTGGAGGAACTTCCGGAGGAATTCCTGGAGGAACTTCCGGAGGAATTCCTGGAGGAACTTCCGGAGGAATTCCTAGAGGAACTTTCGGAGGAATTCCTAGAGGAACTTCCGGAGAAATTGCTAGAGGAATTCCTGGAGGAACTTCCGGAGGAATTCCTAGAGGAACTTCCGAAGGAATTCTTAGAGGAACATCCGAAGGAATTCTTAGAGGAACTTCCGGAGGAATTCCTAGAGGAACTTCCGGAGGAATTCCTAGAGGAACTTCCGGAGGAATTCCTAGAGGAACTTCCGAAGGAATTCTTAGAGGAACTTCCGAAGGAATTCCTAGAGGAACTTCCGAAGGAATTCCTAGAGGAACTTCCGAAGGAATTCCTAGAGGAACTTCCGAAGGAATTCCTAGAGGAACTTCCGAAGGAATTCCTGGAGGAACTTCCGAAGGAATTCCTGGAGGAACTTCAAGAAGGAATTCCTGGAGGAACTTCAAGAAGGAATTCCTGGAGGAACTTCCGAAGGAATTCCTAGAGGAACTTCCGTAGGAACTCCTAGAGGAACTTCCGGAGGAATTCTTAGAGGAACTTCCGGAGGAATTCCTGGAGGAACTTCCGGAGGAATTCCTGGAGGAACTTCCGGAGGAATTCCTGGAAGAACTTCCGGAGGAATTCCTGGAGGAACTTCCGGAGGAATTCCTGGAGGAACTTCCGGAGGAATTCCTGGAGGAACTTCCGGAGGAATTCCTGGAGGAACTTCCGGAGGAATTCCTGGAGGAACTTCCGGAGGAATTCCTGGAGGAACTTCCGGAGGAATTCCTGGAGGAACTTCCGGAGGAATTCCTGGAGGAACTTCCGGAGGAATTCCTGGAGGAACTTCCGGACGAATTCCTGGAGGAACTTCCGGAGGAATTCCTGGAGGAACTTCCGGAGGAATTCCTAGAGGAACTTCCGGAGGAATTATTAGAGGAATTCCTAGTGGAGCTTCCGGAGGAATTCCTGGAGGAACTTCCGGAGGAATTCCTAGAGGAACTTCCGAAGGAATTCTTAGAAGAACTTCCGGAGGAATTCCTAGAGGAACTTCCGAAGGAATTCTTAGAGCAACTTCCGAAGGAATTCCTAGAGGAACTTCCGAAGGAATTCCTAGAGGAACTTCAAGAAGGAATTCCTGGAGGAACTTCCGAAGGAATTCCTGGAGGAACTTCCGAAGGAATTCCTGGAGGAACTTCCGAAGGAATTCCTGGAGGAACTTCCGGAGGAATTCCTGGAGGAACTTCCGGAGGAATTCCTGGAGGAACTTCCGGAGGAATTCCTGGAGGAACTTCCGGAGGAATTCCTGGAGGAACTTCCGGAGGAATTCCTGGAGGAACTCCGGAGGAATTCCTGGAGGAACTTCCGGAGGAATTCCTGGAGGAACTTCCGGAGGAATTCCTGGAGGAACTTCCGGAGGAATTCCTGGAGGAACTTCCGGAGGAATTCCTGGAGGAACTTCCGGAGGAATTCCTGGAGGAACTTCCGGACGAATTCCTGGAGGAACTTCCGGAGGAATTCCTGGAGGAACTTCCGGAGGAATTCCTAGAGGAACTTCCGGAGGAATTATTAGAGGAATTCCTAGTGGAGCTTCCGGAGGAATTCCTGGAGGAACTTCCGGAGGAACTTCCGGAGGAATTCCTAGAGGAACTTCCGAAGGAATTCTTAGAAGAACTTCCGGAGGAATTCCTAGAGGAACTTCCGAAGGAATTCTTAGAGCAACTTCCGAAGGAATTCCTAGAGGAACTTCCGAAGGAATTCCTAGAGGAACTTCAAGAAGGAATTCCTGGAGGAACTTCCGAAGGAATTCCTGGAGGAACTTCCGAAGGAATTCCTGGAGGAACTTCCGAAGGAATTCCTGGAGGAACTTCCGGAGGAATTCCTGGAGGAACTTCCGGAGGAATTCCTGGAGGAACTTCCGGAGGAATTCCTGGAGGAACTTCCGGAGGAATTCCTGGAGGAACTTCCGGAGGAATTCCTGGAGGAACTTCCGGAGGAATTCCTGCAGGAACTTCCGGAGGAATTCCTGGAGGAACTTCCGGAGGAATTCCTGGAGGAACTTCCGGAGGAATTCCTGGAGGAACTTCCGGAGATATTCCTGGAGGAACTTCCGGAGGAATTCCTGGAGGAACTTCCGGAGGAATTCCTGGAGGAACTTCCGGAGGAATTCCTGGAGGAACTTCCGGAGGAATTCCTGGAGGAACTTCCGGAGGAATTCCTGGAGGAACTTCCGGAGGAATTCCTGGAGGAACTTCCGGAGGAATTCCTGGAGAAACTTCCGGAGGAATTCCTGGAGGAACTTCCGGAGGAATTCCTGGAGGAACTTCCGGAGGAATTCCTGTAGGAACTTCCGGAGGAATTCCTGGAGGAACTTCCGGAGGAATTCCTGGAGGAACTTCCGGAGGAATTCCTGGAGGAACTTCCGGAGGAATTCCTGGAGGAACTTCCGGAGGAATTCCTGGAGGAACTTCCGGAGGAATTCCTGGAGGAACTTCCGGAGGAATTCCTGGAGGAACTTCCGGAGGAATTCCAGGAGGAACTTCCGGAGGAATTCTAGGAGGAACTTCCGGAGGAATTCCTGGAGGAACTTCCGGAGGAATTCCTGGAGGAACTTCCGGAGGAATTCCTGGAGGAACTTCCGGAGGAATTCCTGGAGGAACTTCCGGAGGAATTCCTGGAGGAACTTCCGGAGGAAGTCCTGGAGGAACTTCCGGAGGAATTCCTGGAGGAACTTCCGGAGGAATTCCTGGAGGAACTTCCGAAGGAATTCCTGGAGGAACTTCCGGAGGAATTCCTGGAGGAACTTCCGGAGGAATTCCTGGAGGAACTTCCGGAGGAATTCCTGGAGGAACTTCCGGAGGAATTCCTGGAGGAACTTCCGGAGGAATTCCTGGAGGAACTTCCGGAGGAATTCCTGGAGGAACTTCCGGAGGAATTCCTGGAGGAACTTCCGGAGGAATTCCTGGAGGAACTTCCGAAGGAATTCTTGGAGGAACTTCCGGAGGAATTCCTGGAGGAACTTCCGGAGGAATTCCTGGAGGAACTTCCGGAGGAATTCCTGGAGGAACTTCCGGAGGAATTCCTGGAGGAACTTCCGGAGGAATTCCTGGAGGAACTTCCGGAGGAATTCCTGGAGGAACTTCCGGAGGAATTCCTGGAGGAACTTCCGGAGGAATTCCTGGAGGAACTTCCGGAGGAATTCCTGGAGGAACTTCCGGAGGAATTCCTGGAGGAACTTCCGGAGGAATTCCTGGAGGAACTTCCGGAGGAATTCCTGGAGGAACTTCCGGAGGAATTCCTGGAGGAACTTCCGGAGGAATTCCTGGAGGAACTTCCGGAGGAATTCCTGGAGGAACTTCCGGAGGAATTCCTGGAGGAACTTCCGGAGGAATTCCTGGAGGAACTTCCGGAGGAATTCCTGGAGGAACTTCCGGAGGAATTCCTGGAGGAACTTCCGGAGGAATTCCTGGAGGAACTTCCGGAGGAATTCCTGGAGGAACTTCCGGAGGAATTCCTGGAGGAACTTCCGGAGGAATTCCTGGAGGAACTTCCGGAGGAACTTCCGGAGGAATTCCTGGAGGAACTTCCGGAGGAATTCCTGGAGGAACTTCCGGAGGAATTCCTGGAGGAACTTCCGGAGGAATTCCTGGAGGAACTTCCGGAGGAATTCCTGGAGGAACTTCCTGAGGAATTCCTGGAGGAACTTCCGGAGGAATTCCTGGAGGAACTTCCGGAGGAATTCCTGGAGGAACTTCCGGAGGAATTCCTGGAGGAACTTCCGGAGGAATTCCTGGAGGAACTTCCGGAGGAATTCCTGGAGGAACTTCCGGAGGAATTCCTGGAGGAACTTCCGGAGGAATTCCTGGAGGAACTTCCGGATGAATTCCTGGAGGAACTTCAGGAGGAATTCCTGGAGGAACTTCCGAAGGAATTCCTGGAGGAACTTCCGGAGGAATTCCTGGAGGAACTTCCGGAGGAATTCCTGGAGGAACTTCCGGAGGAATTCCTGGAGGAACTTCCGGAGGAATTCCTGGAGGAACTTCGGAGGAATTCCTGGAGGAACTTCCGGAGGAATTCCTGGAGGAACTTCCGGAGGAATTCCTGGAGGAACTTCCGGAGGAATTCCTGGAGGAACTTCCGGAGGAATTCCTGGAGGAACTTCCGGAGGAATTCCTGGAGGAACTTCCGGAGGAATTCCTGGAGGAACTTCCGGAGGAATTCCTGGAGGAACTTCCGGAGGAATTCCTGGAGGAACTTCCGGAGGAATTCCTGGAGGAACTTCCGGAGGAATTCCTGGAGGAACTTCTGGAGGAATTCCTGGAGGAACTTCCGGAGGAATTCCTGGAGGAACTTCCGGAGGAATTCCTGGAGGAACTTCCGGAGGAATTCCTGGAGGAACTTCCGGAGGAATTCCTGGAGGAACTTCCGGAGGAATTCCTGGAGGAACTTCCGGACGAATTCCTGGAGGAACTTCCGGAGGAATTCCTGGAGGAACTTCCGGAGGAATTCCTGGAGGAACTTCCGACGGAATACCTGGAAGAACTGCCGGAGGAATTCCTGGAGGAACTTCCGAGGAATTCCTGGAGGAACTTCCGGAGGAATTCCTGGAGGAACTTCCGGAGGAATTCCTGGAGGAACTTCCGGAGGAATTCCTGGAGGAACTTCCGGAGGAATTCCTGGAGGAACTTCCGGACGAATTCCTGGAGGAACTTCCGGAGGAAATCCTGGAGGAACTTCCGGAGGAATTCCTGGAGGAACTTCCGGAGGAATTCCTGGAGGAACTTCCGGAGGAATTCTTGGCGGAACTTCCGGAGAAATTCCTGGAGGAACTTCTGGAGGAATTCCTGGAGGAACTTCCGGAGAAATTCCTGGAGGAACTTCCGGAGGAATTCCTGGAGGCAGTGTTGTCCTATACTCAGTGCAAAAAAATCTGCTCTTTGATTTTACTCCATCTAAACGATTTTATTGCCTTAACTAAGTAAGTTCAACAAATAGAAGGATATTTGAATTTTATAAATGTCATGTCAAACTGTCAAAAAAATGCACGCCAGAGCCACAGGAGCGTGCGCGCTGAAAATACACTCCAGTGAAAACACTGCAGTGTATTTTCAGTCCGCGCGCTCCTGTGGCTCTGGCGTGCACTTTTTTGATAGTTTGACATGACATTTAGAAAATTCTAATATCCTTCTATTATTTGAACTTACTTAGTTGAGGCTATAAAATCGTTTAGATTGTGTAAAATCAAAGAGCAGAATTGTTTGCACTGAGTGTAGGACAACACTGCCTGGAGGAACTTCCGGAGGAATTCCTGGAGGAACTTCCGGAGGAATTCCTGGAGGAACTTCCGGACGAATTCCTGGAGGAACTTCCGGACGAATTCCTGGAGGAACTTCCGGAGGAATTCCTGGAGCAACTTCCGGAGGAATTCCTGGAGGAACTTCCGGAGGAATTCCTGGAGTAACTTCCGGAGGAATTCCTGGAGGAACTTCCGGAGGAATTCCTGGAGGAACTTCCACACGAATTCCTGGAGGAACTTCCGGACGAATTCCTGGAGGAACTTCCGGACGAATTCCTGGAGGAACTTCCGGAGGAATTCCTGGAGGAACTTCCGGAGGAATTCCTGGAGAAACTTCCGGAGGAATTCCTGGAGGAACTTCCGGAGGAATTCCTGGAGGAACTTCCGGAGGAATTCCTGGAGGATCTTCCGGAGGAATTCCTGGAGGAACTTCCGGAGGAATTCCTGGAGGAACTTCCGGAGGAATTCCTGGAGGAACTTCCAGATGAATTCCTGGAGGAACTTCCGGAGGAATTCCTGGAGGAACTTCCAGATGAATTCCTGGAGGAACTTCCGGAGGAATTCCTGGAGGAACTTCCGGAGGAATTCCTGGAGGAACTTCCGGAGGAATTCCTGGAGGAACTTCCGGAGGAATTCCTGGAGGCAGTGTTGTCCTACACTCAGTGCAAAAAATTCTGCTCTTTGATTTTACTCCATCTAAACGATTTTATAGCCTTAACTAAGTAAGTTCAACTAATAGAAGGATATTTGAATTTTATAAATGTCATGTCAAACTGTCAAAAAAATGCACGCCAGAGCCACAGGAGCGCGCGCGCTGAAAATACACTCCAGTGAAAACACTCCAGTGTATTTTTGTGGCTCTGGCGTGCACTTTTTTGATAGTTTGACATGACATTTAGAAAATTCTAATATCCTTCTATTAGTTGAACTTACTTAGTTAAGGCTATAAAATCGTTTAGATTGTGTAAAATCAAAGAGCAGAATTGTTTGCACTGAGTGTAGGACAACACTGCCTGGAGGAACTTCCGGACGAATTCCTGGAGGAACTTCCGGACGAATTCCTGGAGGAACTTCCGGACGAATTCCTGGAGGAACTTCCGGACGAATTCCTGGAGGAACTTCCGGAGGAATTCCTGGAGGAACTTCCGGAGGAATTCCTGGAGGAACTTCCGGGGGAATTCCTGGAGGAACTTCCGGAGGAATTCCTGGAGGAACTTCCGGAGGAATTCCTGGAGGAACTTCCGGAGGAATTCCTGGAGGAGCTTCCGGAGGAATTCCTGGAGGAACTTCCGGAGGAATTCCTGGAGGAACTTCCGGAGGAATTCCTGGAGGAACTTCCTGAGGAATTCCTGGAGGATCTTCCGGAGGAATTCCTGGAGGAACTTCCGGAGGAATTCCTGGAGGAACTTCCGGAGGAATTCCTGGAGGAACTTCCGGAGGAATTCCTGGAGGAACTTCCGGAGGAATTCCTGGAGGTACTTCTGGAGGAATTCCTGGAGGAACTTCCGGAGGATTTCCTGGAGAAACTTCCGGAGGAATTCCTAGAGGAACTTCCGGAGGAATTCCTGGAGGAACTTCCGGAGGAATTCCTGGAGGAACTTCCGGAGGAATTCCCGGAGGAACTTCCGGAGGAATTCCCGGAGGAACTTCCGGAGGAATTCCTGGAGGAACTTCCGGAGGAATTCCTGGAGGAACTTCCGGAGGAATTCCTAGAGGAACTTCTGGAGGAATTCCTGGAGAAACTTCCAGAGGAATTTCCAGAGGAATTCCTGGAAGAATTTCTGGAGGAACTTCCGGAGGAATTCCTGGAGGAACTTCCGGAGGAAATCCTGGAGGAACTTCCGGAGGAAATCCTGGAGGAACTTCAGGAGGAACTTCCGGAGGAATTCCCAAGTCTGTTCCAAAACTCCCAAAAATGTTCCAAAAGTCCCAAAAATGTTCTAAGAGAAAAAATCGATTTTTTTCAATTTTTTTTAAGTAGCATCAGATCTTGACGTTTCATGCATTTTTAGGTTATTTGGCATCAAAAACAAAAATTCTATTTTCGGCTTTTCCCTTGATCCCCCCCTTGGGAAAATTTTCATGGGTAAAAATTTCAAAACTTTGATGAATTTTAGGCACCCCTAAATCATGTCCGATTGAGCTCAAATTTTGCATGGGGTCATATTTCGGGGTAATGAAACTTGTGAGCAATGTCGTTTTTTGAAATTCGATGACAATTTTTTTCCCATACATTCCATTGGCACCCTATAGAGCAGGTGCAGACGTCTATTCGCGTGAGCTGAGATTGGAACAGTCACACTCACTGGGTGAACACTGCACTGTCTTTCAAGCGGAAATATTTGCCATCATGTGTGGAGTGCAATCTGCACTGCAGCAACGCATTATGGGCAAAGTAATAAACTTCTGTTCAGATAGCCAAGCAGCTGTTAAAGCTCTCGCTTCGGCCAACTCAAGGTCGAAGTTAGCAATCGCATGTCGAACTCAAATTGAGGAACTGAATTCAGGTAACTCTTACACCTTATATGGGTACCTGGTCATTCTTCCATAGCTGGAAACAAATTGGCTGACGAGTTAGCTTGAAATGGAGCATCACATGACTTTATTGGTCCTGAACCAGCTACTCCAATATCCAAGTATTGGGTGAAGCTTTTGATCAACTCTTGGGCTGTCACTCAGCACAAATGGCATTGGAGTAGTCTGGATTCATTTCATCAAACAAAATTGTACATTCGGGAATCATCTCCGGTAGTAGCAAGCTATTTAGATAATCTGTCTAAACAGAATTGCAGTGTCTTAGGCAAGGCTTTGACAGATCACTGCCAACTGAACTATCACCCTGCAAATATTCAACGAGTTGAATCATCTGCTTATGATACTTGAGTCCGATTATGATACTGCTTATCATCTGATATGTAACTGCCCAGTATATGCGCAATTGCGTTTCCAAATATTTGGTAAACACTTACTTAGTGAAACTGACTTCAGAAACCTGAACCATCAGAGTATTTTGTTGTTCATGACCTCTTCAAGAGCCCTTTTCTAGACTTCCCCCATTGTTCTCCCATCCACATTCCTTTCATTTTTGTCGACTTCCTTTTCCGTCAATTGTGTGATGAAAAAGGCTGTAAAGGCGATGGCACAAATCTCCCAAATTAAGGTAAACGTGCCCCTGGAGCCAACGTTCTGATACCTGATTCCGGGAATCATGTTCTTTCTATAAAATGTTTGGTTTTGGAGCGAACGTATAGCCTTTACGTATACTTTGTATACGAGAAAGGCATAAAGAAAGAAGAAAGAAATATGAAGAGAAAAGAAGAGGGAATACGGAAAAATAAATATGAAAAAAGAAGAAGGCAGAATGAAAGTTGAAAAAAGATGAAGAAAAAAACAAGTAGGAAGGAAGAAAGGAAAAAAGAAGAACTGACTTCTCACTCCCCATTTTTCACTTACCGTTTGGTCTAATAACCGTTGGTCCTAATAACCATTTAGCCAATTGACCTCCGGCCTAATGGCATGCTACCGTACCCTGATATAGAAATCACAAACGTAGTCCTACGTCAAAAAAGATCCTACCAAAATTAAAAAAAGGATCAGGATTTAGTCTCTAATTTTCCCAAATATTATAGTAGCCTGGTAGTCTACGTATATGGTTCATACAACCAATAATAGGTCTGCCCCCTCCAGTTTTGTTCGATATTGCACCTGAAGCCGAATGTGCAATCAGAAGAACTGGCGTTCAAAGGAATGCTGCTATCATATCATCACATGGCCGCAGATGTTCCTGGGCTCGCAAGGCAGTAGTTGAGACTTTTAATACACTGAAAAACAAGACAACACGGATAGTCGCCACCATTATCTCTACGAAGACAACGTACATCTGGGGTCCCGTAGCGTAGTTGGCTACACGTTCGCCGTATAAGCGAACGGTCATGGGTTTGATTCCCAGCCCCTCCACCAAACCCTCGCCAGTCACCGGATCCACAGCCCACACGCTGGCGTTTTGGGGTACGCGCCTTACCATCACGCCTGCCTGTTGACGACTGACAACTTTTTCTTCTCGGAGGCATTCTTTCAACATTACCCGGATTAATAACGCCAAACAAACGCCAAACACACGCGACGCGACAGTCGCGACGCGATTCAATCGCTTGGCGACAGCGATTCTGTCGCCGGTGGTATGGAAGCGTAAATAGTACATTGCCTTGAAGAGTACGGTCCCTGCTTTTCTCACTTTTCCTTCGAATAGAAATACATCGACGTTACAATCCTACACTGTTATTCTAGAATACCACAACGACCTTCCTCCATGTGTAAACAGAAGGGAACTTTCCTTTATGGCACTTCACACTTTTCAATGGGAACACACGTTCACCTTCAGGCATATGAACAGGCAACTTCCGTCGTTGGGAACTAAAACTACCAACCGACACCACACTCTAAAACTAACTGACCCCCTCCGACTCTTCGAAAGTTCCTTAAATAACTTTCGAAATCAATAAGTTCGGTTCGATAATTTCTCATTGCATCAGCATACAAAAGAATTGCACATTTTGTATGCTGTTGCCGACCACTATGACCACCGCAGCAAATAATATGCCTCGGTCGAAACACTACACCGTCACCGGGTCATCGTGCGCGGTGCCGATTTGTTCTATGCCCCGCAACAGCGGAGACAGAAGAATTGAATTGAAGCGAATAAAAATCCCGACTCATGGGGTTTTCGTATGGTTGCCCCCAAGGCAACTATACTGCACTCCCAGCACGAATGCAACACTTGTTTCAGAACAAGTAGCATTAGGCATGAAAAAATGGACATAATTTTCATTAAGAAAATTATGAGACATTGCAGCCTGCAGCGACCCAACGATAGAATCGCGGCGACTAGTTGTCGCCGTCGTGGCGATGAAATCGCTTAGGTCTGGGGGAGCCTTTAAATGGCAACCGAACAATGCAACGATCATTGGATACACGACATGCACAAACGGACACAATGGACTCACGAAAAGATTAACTGGCAACGACAACTATAACGAATAATGGATATCTAAAAATATATTCTGTGTGGATTCTGTACAGCAGAATACCATAGTATATCACGGCACAGTAGCGGTTAAGAACACAGAGTGCCTTCCAAATGAACACAAAAAGAAAAAAAAAATAAAACAACGTACATGGTTGCGCGGATTGATTCAGAAGTAAGCATATGCGGTATTTCGAAAAATTTCGTTTCAGGTGGTTCGAAACGAAATTCCGCGGAATTTCGCGGAATTTGAGCATGGCGAAATCTGATTTATTGATTTCGTTTCGTAAAATTACAAAAATTTCGCTTGACTAGCTCATAAGGAAATTTAACGGAATTCCGCGGAATTTCGAAACAAATTTAGACTCAAACCATACTGTCTCGAAGGTCGTGCTTTATCAAAAATTTTGGCTGCGTTGCTGACAAAATCATAAAGCTATTTTCAAAACCTAATGTTATACAAATTGTTCTATCACCGCCTACTACAAAATCCCATTCAGAGTCGACAAATAGGTATTCAGTTTTCTTCTATAAAACGTCTCTGGTGTTTTGTTAGAGATGTCCAACAGAAAACGAAAAATATCTTCTACTATTCTATCCCATTTTTTCAAAAGTGTTCCTACTCAATATTTAAGACGTCAGGGTCAGAGTGTAAATGTAATAAGATATGAATCAGATCAGTACAAAGAGGCAAAGTCGAGGAGTGGATTTCCGAGCCCCTTGTGAAGTATTTTTAGAACGTCTCTTTTTTTTAGTAAAGGCCAACTTCTTCACCTCTTATGGCTCAAACCAGATTTGAGCGCATGACTAAGCGCCGCTCAGGGGTTAGGAAGTTTCTAAGGAAAATATTGAACGAAGCACATGATTTTGTGTTGGATTGATTTGAACCACGATTTTTGTCTTCGAGTTTTCAAAATCACTTCGTTTACAGTAAACATTTAATCGCTTACCATCAATTACCTTTTCAACAAATCAAAGATTTCTTTTCCGTGGCGCTTACGGAGATACAGAGCATTCCTCTTATAATCTTATAATAATGAGTATCAAAATAATTCTCCTCTCCTAATCCTAAATTGACTGTAAGGGCGTAACCGGCTCATACTGCTCGAGCAGCTGTTTCTTACTCAATTGAAGTCGGTTGAGGATGAAAATTCGACAACAATTTTTGCATGCCTCATATGCACAAACACATATACAAGGACAAAAAGACAATAGCTTGGTTCATCGAGTGGATTGTATATAAGACTATGGGTTTCCGAGCCTCTTATAAAAAGGTTGAAGGAAGGAAGGAAATGGTAGCCTTTTGGTACAACTTTTTGTATGAAAAAAGAAAAAAATATTTTTTTCATACCTGGCAACTGCTGCCGTAAAAACTTTGCGATCACATTTCTGAAATGCAATCTGAAAGACATATCTCGCTTAACTTTTCAAAAGGTCCTAAGTAACATTTTTTTCATGAATTAATTTGAATAGTGCAATCAATAGCTTTCATGTTGTTCTGTTGATTGCGCTATTCAAATTAATTCATGAAAAAAATGTTACTTAGGTCCTTTTGAAAAGTTAAGCGAGATATCTTTGTGCATTTTAAAAATGAGCAGAGGATTTATCTAGCGAGCAAATGTATGTTATTAACAATTCTCTATCTGCGCAGACTATGTTCTTATATTCTGGTTTTGATTTAGCTCAATACCATAAAACTACGCTGATTAATGAATATGAAGTATGCTTCAGCATAATCACATAAGTCTTCAATGGAATAAGGTTTTAAATAGAATTTAAATTAGAAAAAATTCCCATATTTTTATATACACACTACCCATATTTTTATATACTACACACGGGAGCACCTACTTCTGGGGTATTGTTTTATCGCTAATGGTAAACGGGAACACGGCGATGTATCACAGACTGCTTCTTCTGTTACTATAATTCAATTGGTCGCAAAGCAGTTATTTGACTTTGAGAAAATGAAATCAGAATTGCGTACATAATGTAAAATCAATACAATGAAAATTCCGCGGAAAAAAATTAAAATTTCGTTTCGTTTCGAAAAATTTCGAATTAAATGGACGTTGATTTCGTATCGTTTCGAAATTTCGAAAGTAAATATATATTTCGTTACGTTTAGTTTCGAATCAACACAGACATTTGAAATTTCGTTTCGTTTCGTTTCGTTTCGTTAGGAAAAAGTGTCTTATCGCATACCCTTAGTCAGAAGTAAACGTAGTGGCTTTGATGCTGAGGTAGTGCTTCGTGGGGATGTGTCTGGATTTGTAGACGAATTGGTCTACCTTTAAACGCTTGTGACACGTAACGTATCTTGTGAAGTAAAAAGACGTATTGTTATTAACGCTTTTGCCCAAAAGTACACGCGGTTCTCCTAATAAGACCCACCGCGTTTTTGCTTCCCGTATACTCGAGTCTTATGGGGGTACCGGTACCATTGCGACGTTTCCTAGGATGCGTTTGTTCCTTTCTAATGTGAAACGCCGCGTGGAAGCTTGTACAAAAACCGTTTTGCAAATATTACAACAACCGTGCGGCGTATAGTATTGACAGCACCCCAGAATCACACTCAGTTTTTATTTCTGCAGCTCGGCAAAAATCCGCACAGCCGTGTGCCAGCAAAATAAATAACTGATATTCCGGCAAAAATAACGTTCGTTAGCTGATTTTCGGCAAATTAATTGCTGATTATCAGCAATTTTGACAGAAATCTCGGCAAAAAACATGTTTGCTGGGGCGCGGCTGTGCGATTCTCGCTAAAAGTTCAACATTTTGCTGAGATCCCGGTAAAAAAAATTAAGTGTATACTAAGGCTTTTTTGGCTTACGTAACAAGCTTTATTCCAGTTACATGCGAATGTAAACCAAATCTGCTCTGTATGACACTTTGATTTTTCCTTTGGATCTTTACGGGGATATTGTCGCGCTTATCTTTTTTTAGAGTGCTGCGGCGGTCTTACGCTCGCAGGCTCGACTGCGAAGGTAAGCGTCAAGATAGCCGCCGTGTTAAAAGATAGGCAGAATTTTCCCGCTCAAAACAAAACCACGTGCTTTTCGCGAAATGACAGCAATGTTCGATTGTATTAGTGAGATGCAACCGGAGTCACTGAGTAGATGGAGAGTGTTTATCATGGCAAGTGCATACGGTGGGTGCGATTTTCATTGACTCTGTTGTTTTTAGTGACCGTTGCGATTACCTGTTAGGCAACCAGCAGGAAGCCGCAGTATTCTATTTTATCTCGAGATGCATAATAAGTAGGGAGTTTTTCCCAACACTAGTACAAAGTAAGGGCTGCTCCACGAATACACTGTCTGCAGACGATGAAATGGGATGCGAGAGCCCTAATAATTCTGGAAAAATTGAGAAACACTATCCAAGACTGTCTGTTTGAGTATTGTTCTTAGGAATGTTATTTATTTGGTACCAAATGAAAGTTCTTTCATACTGATTAAATTTAAACTAATATACTTCTGATGACAACAGAATATAGAGAAACATTTATATTTCGTAGAATTTTCTAGTAAGTGTAAGTCTTTGTTAGATTGTGTAAATTGAGTCCTACTAAGAGTAATTAATTGCAGTGTAATTTGAGTGAAGGCACAATTTGTTTGTCTTTCTCTACAGTACTCGCTAACGTCCAAATTGATTATTTTTTCAAAGATGCACTTTTTTGTGAACCACTGGGTCCTGCTTCCAGCCAGAACGTTTCCATCTCTCCTTTTCCCTAAAACGGTGAAATTGCGTTTAGTTTGGTCAAATGCTCTATAGAACTACATCCCCACTGTCTCACCTTAACAGACACTTTTCCACGGAAGCTTAGTGCATATCCATATTTCCTCAACTTGTTGGCAGTGAATCCGGAAACCTGGATTTTGTTGGTGTCGCTACTACTCTCCATTCGGGATGCCGTATTAACCGTGTCCCCAAATAAGCAATACCGTGGCACCTTCAGTCCAACAATTCCAGCCACGATCGGCCCTGTATGAAATCCGATTTTCACTCCAACTCCCGGCAGATTCAAGTCGTGGATGCTCTGGAGCATCCCTATTGCCAGATCGGCCGTGTGCTGTACGTGGCAAGGGTTCGCATCTGGCGCTCCGCTGACCGCCATATAGACCTTGCCAACTGTCTCGACCTTGTATGCCATCGGTGACTGTATCAACTCGTCGAACGCGGAGAAAGCCGCGTTCAGCGTGTTCACCGTCGTCATCGCATACTTAATCGAGTCATCGGACATAAGCGATTCCTGAATTTCTGCAAACAGGACAGTCACTTCCTCGAAACTGTGGCATGTCTCCAGAGGATTCTGCCCTTCTCGAAGCCGTTCGGCTATCGATCTCGGAATCATCGAATACAACAACTCGTCGCCCTGGCGTTTCCACGAATCAGCCAAGGCTAAAGACGTTTCCAGTTCCTCAGCTCGCTTTTCCTCACGTTCGCACATCAGATCTAGCCGGGAGTTGTGTGAAAATCCGGAAAATACCATCTCCCTGCTAAGGCCGTGGGTGTTCAAATCGTTCAAATACAAACCAACTTCACGAAGCTCTTCCAGGTTGTTGATTCTGGAACGGAAAACAAGAATTTTATATATCAATCTACTCTAACTTACTATAACAAAAGTTTACAGAGGACTGCAAAGGAAAACCAATGAATTAATGTCTTTAATGTAGCGCATCTCCCCTTTCAGTAGGATACTTCTCAATCCTTGCGAACCACGTCGTGCGATCGACATCAACTTAGTCGGGTCCTCGCTATCTGCGAGTGTAGGTTTCAAGTCCCCTCCGGTGCCGCTCGCTTCAGCGGTTCCGTTGACTGCTGCACCTTTGAGCAGCTGAATGTCGAAGTTCACCGTCTGGAGCCGCTTCATCTGAAATCAATCATGGATTTAGTTACCATGTTCTCGATGAAGCACAACCCAGAAAAACAACGTACATTCTCCCAGGTGAAAGTAATTCCAGTCGGCCGCCGAAGCTTGAAGTGGTCGGTCACCTTGGCACCCATCAGTTCCATTGGTGAACGGCTGGGGTTGTTGAGCATCCACGATTCGATGAGTTTTTCGCCTGCGGCGGTGATCCGCATCTGTTCGTTCAAAATAAGTGCAAACGGGAACAGCTCCAGCAGAAGGCTACTGCTGACGGGTTCCAGCTGCAGCTGTGACGGATGCGCTGTGATGTGTACACGTCTTTGCATCTGTGGAAAGAGGAAAGGGGATATCAACGGTCGAAAATCTGAAGATTGAGATTAAGGTTTTCAGAGGTCACTAATGGTGGAGTAGGTGAAATTTTATTAGGGTAGATCTACCAGTCGTGCCTACCCAAGAAACATTTTTAGTTTCAAAACGGTCATGAAAACCATTATTTGCTTAACATGACTTTGATAAAACCAGCATAAAACCAAAATGTTACTAGGGTATAACACCAGTTGTTGCACAAGTGCATTATACACCACGTTTTCTGATCTGTAAACCATATTCATATGACACCATAACACCATAAATCTCCTCCAAATCAAACAAAGCACAATTGTAAAAAAATATTTTAGCTAATTTTTGTTGTTCTTTGCACCAGTTGTCGAACTAGTGGTCCCATTATGACCAATCCAATAGGAAAACAATGGTATTTGCCATAATAGAAACAAAAATTAAGAATAGTGCCACAACTGATACGTTCCTATTATGAATTAAGCAATTTCAGATACAATCACGAATTTGAAAGCGGTTTTCAAATTTGTTCTAAGAAGCAAGAAAGGAAACCTTTTGCTTGACATTTGGATTTGGATTGGATTGGATTTGGATTGGATTTGGATTGGATTTGGATTGCATTTGGATTGGATTTGGATTGGATTTGGATTGGATTTGGATTGGATTTGGATTTGGATTGATTTGCATAGGATTTGGATTGATTTGGTTGGTTTGGATTGGTTTGGATTGGTTTGGATTGGTTTGGATTGGTTTGGATTGGTTTGGATTGGTTTGGATTGGTTTGGATTGGTTTGGATTGGTTTGGATTGGTTTGGATTGGATTGGTTTGGATTGGTTTGGATTGGTTTGGTTGGTTTGGATTGGTTTGGTTGGTTTGGATTGGTTTGGATTGGTTTGGTTGGTTTGGATTGGTTTGGATTGGTTTGGATTGGTTTGGATTGGTTTGGATTGGTTTGGATTGGTTTGGATTGGTTTGGTTGGTTTGGTTGGTTTGGATTGGTTTGGTTGGTTTGGATTGGTTTGGTTGGTTTGGATTGGTTTGGATTGGTTTGGATTGGTTTGGATTGGTTTGGATTGGTTTGGATTGGTTTGGATTGGTTTGGTTGGTTTGGATTGGTTTGGATTGGTTTGGATTGGTTTGGTTGGTTTGGTTGGTTTGGTTGGTTTGGATTGGTTTGGATTGGTTTGGATTGGTTTGGATTGGTTTGGTTGGTTTGGATTGGTTTGGATTGGTTTGGATTGGTTTGGTTGGTTTGGATTGGTTTGGATTGGTTTGGTTGGTTTGGTTGGTTTGGATTGGTTTGGATTGGTTTGGTTGGTTTGGTTGGTTTGGATTGGTTTGGATTGGTTTGGATTGGTTTGGATTGGTTTGGATTGGTTTGGATTGGTTTGGATTGGTTTGGATTGGTTTGGTTGGTTTGGATTGGTTTGGATTGGTTTGGATTGGTTTGGATTGGTTTGGATTGGTTTGGATTGGTTTGGTTGGTTTGGATTGGTTTGGATTGGTTTGGTTGGTTTGGATTGGTTTGGATTGGTTTGGTTGGTTGGATTGGTTTGGATTGGTTTGGATTGGTTTGGATTGGTTTGGATTGGTTTGGTTGGTTTGGATTGGTTTGGTTGGTTTGGATTGGTTTGGATTGGTTTGGATTGGTTTGGATTGGTTTGGATTGGTTTGGATTGGTTTGGTTGGTTTGGTTGGTTTGGATTGGTTTGGATTGGTTTGGATTGGTTTGGATTGGTTTGGTTGGTTTGGATTGGTTTGGGTTGGTTTGGATTGGTTTGGATTGGTTTGGATTGGTTTGGTTGGTTTGGATTGGTTTGGATTGGTTTGGTTGGTTTGGATTGGTTTGGATTGGTTTGGATTGGTTTGGATTGGTTTGGATTGGTTTGGATTGGTTTGGATTGGTTTGGATTGGTTTGGATTGGTTTGGTTGGTTTGGATTGGTTTGGATTGGTTTGGATTGGTTTGGATTGGTTTGGATTGGTTTGGATTGGTTTGGATTGGTTTGGATTGGTTTGGATTGGTTTGGATTGGTTTGGATTGGTTTGGATTGGTTTGGATTGGTTTGGATTGGTTTGGTTGGTTTGGATTGGTTGGATTGGTTGGATTGGTTTGGATTGGTTTGGATTGGTTTGGATTGGTTTGGATTGGTTTGGATTGGTTTGGTTGGTTTGGATTGGTTTGGTTGGTTTGGATTGGTTTGGATTGGTTTGGATTGGTTTGGATTGGTTTGGATTGGTTTGGATTGGTTTGGATTGGTTTGGATTGGTTTGGATTGGTTTGGATTGGTTTGGATTGGTTTGGATTGGTTTGGATTGGTTTGGATTGGTTTGGATTGGTTTGGATTGGTTTGGTTTGGTTGGTTTGGATTGGTTTGGATTGGTTTGGATTGGTTTGGTTGGTTTGGTTGGTTTGGATTGGTTTGGATTGGTTTGGATTGGTTTGGATTGGTTTGGATTGGTTTGGATTGGTTTGGATTGGTTTGGATTGGTTTGGTTGGTTTGGATTGGTTTGGATTGGTTTGGATTGGTTTGGATTGGTTTGGATTGGTTTGGATTGGTTTGGATTGGTTTGGATTGGTTTGGTTGGTTTGGTTGGTTTGGATTGGTTTGGATTGGTTTGGATTGGTTTGGATTGGTTTGGATTGGTTTGGATTGGTTTGGATTGGTTTGGATTGGTTTGGATTGGTTTGGTTGGTTTGGATTGGTTTGGATTGGTTTGGATTGGTTTGGATTGGTTTGGATTGGTTTGGTTGGTTTGGATTGGTTTGGATTGGTTTGGATTGGTTTGGATTGGTTTGGATTGGTTTGGTTGGTTTGGATTGGTTTGGATTGGTTTGGATTGGTTTGGATTGGTTTGGATTGGTTTGGTTGGTTTGGATTGGTTTGGATTGGTTTGGTTGGTTTGGATTGGTTTGGATTGGTTTGGATTGGTTTGGATTGGTTTGGATTGGTTTGGATTGGTTTGGATTGGTTTGGATTGGTTTGGATTGGTTTGGATTGGTTTGGTTGGTTTGGATTGGTTTGGATTGGTTTGGATTGGTTTGGATTGGTTTGGATTGGTTTGGTTGGTTTGGTTGGTTTGGATTGGTTTGGATTGGTTTGGTTGGTTTGGATTGGATTTGGTTTGGTTTGGATTGGTTTGGTTTGGTTTGGATTGGTTTGGATTGGTTTGGTTGGTTTGGATTGGTTTGGATTGGTTTGGTTTGGTTGGTTTGGATTGGTTTGGATTGGTTTGGTTGGTTTGGATTGGTTTGGATTGGTTTGGTTGGTTTGGATTGGTTTGGTTGGTTTGGACTGGTTTGGATTGGTTTGGATTGGTTTGGATTGGTTTGGATTGGTTTGGGATTGGTTTGGATTGGTTTGGATTGGTTTGGATTGGTTTGGTTGGTTTGGATTGGTTTGGATTGGTTTGGTTGGTTTGGATTGGTTTGGATTGGTTTGGATTGGTTTGGATTGGTTTGGATTGGTTTGGATTGGTTTGGATTGGTTTGGATTGGTTTGGATTGGTTGGTTTGGTTGGTTTGGATTGGTTTGGTTGGTTTGGATTGGTTTGGTTGGTTTGGATTGGTTTGGATTGGTTTGGTTGGTTTGGATTGGTTTGGATTGGTTTGGATTGGTTTGGATTGGTTTGGATTGGTTTGGATTGGTTTGGTTGGTTTGGATTGGTTTGGATTGGTTTGGATTGGTTTGGTTGGTTTGGATTGGTTTGGATTGGTTTGGATTGGTTTGGATTGGTTTGGATTGGTTTGGATGGGTTTGGATGGGGTTTGGATTGGTTTGGTTGGTTTGGATTGGTTTGGATTGGATTGGTTTGGATTGGTTTGGATTGGTTTGGATTGGTTTGGTTGGTTTGATTGGTTTGGATTGGTTTGGATTGGTTTGGATTGGTTTGGTTGGTTTGGATTGGATTGGATTGGTTGGTTTGGATTGGTTTGGATTGGTTTGGATTGGTTTGGATTGGTTTGGTTGGTTTGGATTGGTTTGGATTGGTTTGGATTGGTTTGGATTGGTTTGGATTGGTTTGGATTGGTTTGGATTGGTTTGGATTGGTTTGGATTGGTTTGGATTGGTTTGGATTGGTTTGGATTGGTTTGGATTGGTTTGGATTGGTTTGGATTGGTTTGGATTGGTTTGGATTGGTTTGGATTGGTTTGGATTGGTTTGGTTGGTTGGTTTGGATTGGTTTGGATTGGTTTGGATTGGTTTGGATTGGTTTGGATTGGTTTGGATTGGTTTGGATTGGTTTGGATTGGTTTGGATTGGTTTGGTTGGTTTGGATTGGTTTGGATTGGTTTGGTTGGATTTGGATTGGTTTGGATTGGTTTGGATTGGTTTGGATTGGTTTGGATTGGTTTGGATTGGTTTGGATTGGTTTGGATTGGTTTGGTTGGTTTGGATTGGTTTGGATTGGTTGGTTTGGATTGGTTTGGTTTGGATTGGTTTGGTTGGTTTGGATTGGTTTGGATTGGTTTGGATTGGTTTGGATTGGTTTGGTTGGTTTGGATTGGTTTGGATTGGTTTGGATTGGTTTGGATTGGTTTGGATTGGTTTGGTTTGGATTGGTTTGGATTGGTTTGGATTGGTTTGGATTGGTTTGGATTGGTTTGGATGGGTTTGGATTGGATTTGGATTGGATTTGGATTGGATTTGGATTGGATTTGGATTGGATTTGGATTTGGATTGGATTTGGATTGGATTTGGATTGGATTTGGATTGGATTTGGATTTGAATTTGGATTTGGATTTGTATTTGAATTTGGATTTGGATTTATATTTGTATTTGGATTTGGATTGGATTTAGATTTGGATTTGGATTGGATTAAGTAAGCCGCGTTTTAACCAGGTGCCTATCTGGCCCTGATTAATATTTCGACGAATGAATAACTGATACTACTATATCAAACTTCATAAAAATAAAGTGTTAAATTAGCAGGCGCATGTTTCATTAATTTATAATTATCAGGGAATCAATATTCGGGTAACGCCTAACAATATACTCTTTGTCGTCAACAGAGTTTGTTACTGACAAACGCACCTAGCGACAAACCTTTATCCGAACCCGAACACAATATGACAAGAATCATTTGCCTTGCATGCTCTTATATTTCCGAAAATACGATGCTAATTTTGTAATCATTGTTCGATTCTCCAATATTTCCATAAAAGCAGAAACTATGATAGCATAAAACCGAAATTAGCTGTAGAAATAATGCAAAATAACGGGATTTAAAAGTTAGCGACAAGATTGTCTTCTTTTTTGTTGCTGACAAAATTTTTCGGATCTTTGTCATTATTATCACCGACAAAAACAAAGCTTTTGTCGTTGGTTCGCCTTTGTCGCTTGTTTCGCACGCGCATTCCAGAAAAATTGATTCCCTGATAATTATTATTATTGAGGTTTCTTTTATATACTCACATACTCTCGATTATCGAAATCCAACCGATACTTGACAATCACCGTTTTGAGCCCTCCCTGAATCGATATAGGACCGGCTGTTCCTCCCGGAACATCATTCTGACTCTCCAGCACCTTGATTGTCACATCCATGTTGTACAATTGCTTCGCAATTTCCATCAGCTGGCCTCGCAAATATTTGGAAAACCCAGAACGAGTGCTCCTATACACCAACACGGCACCGTTCTCATCCACCTCGATCAGCTGCATCGAAGGGCTTTTCATCTTTCGGTACGTGAAACGCATCTGCAGATGGATATTATCCACCGAATGGAGGAAATCGCAAAAGTATCGCCCCGTGGCCTTGATCAGCTCATCGTAACCGAAATTACTGAAGAAGCGTACGAAACATCGCCCGAAGAAAACCATAAACTCGTCGATGCTTCTGCCGGTAATGGCCGACAGAGCCGCTGCCAGGTCTGGTATAAGGCTGTCCGGATATTGCTGTTGTGAGAAGACATTGAGAACACAAACAGAAAGTAAGAGTTGTTATACATATGATTATTACACCTACGGGCCATTTATGCGCCTGATCCATATGCAAGTACACTCTCGAAAGCTCACTCACCTGGTACGTGTTGAACACGGTGTGCTTGCATCCGGTCGTGTGTAACGCCTGCTTCCATACGAGTTCGCCATACTCGAGCTTGCCGAAGGGGGAAAGTCGTCATCGTCATCAGTTGGTTTTATTGGAGAATCGAAGAATGATAAAAAGGAAATATTGTTAATTCAAGTCGTTCAAGCTGCATATAAATCAAGCACTAAAGTGCAATTCAAAGCTTGTGAGGTCACGCATGTGTGTTGGGGCATTAGCCGTCGTATACCCTTGTCTGAACTGGTCCGAGCAGTATTCAGAGTAAAGAAAGGTGCGCAAACACGGTGGGTCAGTGGTTTTCAATCTAAATGCGGATGTGAATCATTCGTTATGTTTGGGACAACGAATTTTCTCAATGATATTAAAAAATATTCCTATGATTGGTTTGTTTCACTTGAAACGAAGCGTTTTAGCAGTGGATGCGTTAGTGCTAGATTGATAATGGCGCTGTATTTTTTTTAATCAACATGTATCAGACAAGTTAACGCTTGGTGTGTCAAATTTACTTATTTTCCACAGTGGATGAATTTTCATGCTGGAAAAGAAATAAACCAAAACATAATCTTGACATTGGTGGGTAGTTCTTGCCTAAGCCGTTTAGTATACCTAATGCCAGTTGGAATAATAATTGAAAAGTGGATGATTAATCCTTCAAAATCCTCATTTGGCTAGAATAGAGCTCAAAAATGCATGGATCTTTTTTATTATATATATTCAAGATGTCATTCGTTGGTGATTTTTGATCTCTGCTGCTGAAAATTCCAAAAATATAGGAAACTAGAGATTTTATTGCGAATGACTGTTTTTATTTCATAAATATTCTGGAGTCTTCAATAAAAGTAATCCATTTTCTTTTCTAGCCTTAAATCCACCAAGAATAATTTACTTTCGTTTCTCGCTTTTCATTATTCCATCTCATCCATCTCTTACCCAAGTCATATCATGGTTCCACCTGTCCCACACTGAAATCACTGTTGACGAAGGCATTTGACAAAAAAAAGATATTTATATGTGCATAGGTGAGAAGCGTGCTATGATGAGTGATGTTCGTCACGGATAATTGACTTTCAGCACTGATCCAGAGATACTGACGCACCTTTTTCTATCCGCAAGGAATCCGATTGGGAATAAATTCCAACCCATAACTGACATCTGGGCACGTTTTATTCTGGCTATAAAGGGTCAAGGTGCTGACGAAGCGAAGTGGAGCGACACTTTACTACCACCCACCTACCGTTCCGATTCATATTTTGGACATCCTCACACTACATCAATTAACCAAAGTTTGAAACGGAAAAACTCATTTTCATTAAAACAGTACTTTCCTATTGTGGTGGATATTAGGATGTTCAAAAAAATAAATGAGAAATGATTCTGAAATATGGATTGAAACGGTAACTTTAGCAAATAAAAGTAACAATAAAATCACACACTCGCTTCTGATTGTCTCGCTTTCAGGACAGTTGTAAACGTACATATAACTCTCACAGATGGACTGAACTGAATTCATAAATAATGAATCGGACCCGGTCGGAGGCAGCGGTGCCTCTTTGGAGATTCATAACTTAATATGACCGAAGGCGTGTACATCCAGTTGTAAGATTGTGGTTTCGAGAAGGATTTGCTCCACCATCGTCGTCGACCGCACAGTGCTCTTGTACGTTCGGTGACCAATTGCGTGGAAAAACAGGACCACAGGGAAGGTATATTAAGAGAAAACCGGTGAACAAGCATTTTCCGAGATTGATGTTGGGCAGTGGATGGTTGCCGCAGGAAATGTGTAGCTGATCGAAACGGATGCTGGAGAAGTAAAGGTAAGGTTTTTCTATGCTTTACAAAGGAGGACAATAGAATTGTTAAAAATAATTCGACACAATCTGGTAGAACATAATTTTTTTATTGATTTCAAATGTATTTCAGACACAATCAGCCTAATCCACCAGTGAAACTAATTATTGAACAAAAGGGAAATCAATTGTCCCACACCTATAACTTTTCTGAATTTCATGAGTTGCCGAGCAATTCTCGTAGCTCCGTTTTGAAATGGAATTGGTCATTCGCCCTCCGGAATTTTATAAGAAAACAGAAAAGACTCATAGTTTCTTCTTTTTGGAGTCGAACAAATTATTCAATGACCACACAGCTGGTTCCAGAACACAACAGAATCTCCAGTACAGGAGGCTCTCTCACGTGACTGCTGATAGAGAAGAATGTACCTTCTCGCCTCTATGCATGAGATCATCTGAGAGAAGAAGACCTGACCTGAGCCTCAAATCCCTCACGCGATTAGCTCAATTCACGCATTCGTCAATCGAAATCTTCACTACCACTTAGAACTTAGTTCGAGTCACTATCTGGAAGAAGTTGCAGTTGGTTTCTTGATCAATCGGCGAATTCACAAACAATGAGACTACCATGATTTTAACTAGCTCCAATGCCAGCAGTGCGTAGATTTTAAATATTGAATACGAGGTGTTTCTAGAGACGGCTGAGGACGCCAAACAATACACTCAAGACACACTCAACAAAGAAATGATTGGTTGCGTAAAGTGTTCAACGCCAGCATTACCATCGCATTAGATTGCCTGCGCTAAGGACTGAGCGCAGTCGCATTACCAAAATCATTAAAAAATGGTATGGATGTAAGAAATAGGGGTTTACCCAATACAGATAGCGAAAGCATTATTCCCCGGTTTATTCCGTTAGACAACATTGACTCGCTTTGTAGCTCTTGCTGAGAAGGGTCTGAGAACTCTCTAAAGAGTTGGAGAGCAGTGCTGACGAATTTTCGGACTATATCAGACTACCGTCGTACGGGGCTTCTTTTGACAAATCGGGGGCTACTTTGAACATTGTAAAACAAGAATTGTAACGTAAACTAATATCAAATCGACATTATTACCATTCGGGTGTCTTGTTGATAGTTAGATGCTAACTTTTTGTTTCAAATTTGGAATTTTTCTCGCTTAATTTTTTCAGAAAATTCAAAGTTGCCTCTGAGGTCAAAAGAAACCCACTCGACGATATCTCAGAACATAAAGTCCCAATATGTTAATAACATGAAGACATCGCACTGACCTAGTGTACCAAAAGTAATGGAATAATCTGCCCATCTATTCTATCTGTTTACTTCTCATATTCCAACACTCCCAAGTGACGCCACTCTGTCTATTTTCTATTTTTTCCAACATCCATCGTTTGTATCGGAAAGGTAATCAGAATTCTCATAAAAAGCTCCACATAGGCCTGAAATTCATTACTCAGGGGCCCCTGTGAGGAAGTTGAACGACTGTTGGACAGTACAACTAGTTCACAAACGTTCCGACTTTACTCCGACCAAACCGATTTTTGTTGGGGCGGAGTCAATGTTGTACAACATGTCGGAGCGTGTGTGGGGTCCCTTAGACATCCAAATTACATGGGCTTAGGGCAAATGTTTGGTCCATATGGCCAGAGCTATCCTACACTCCTTTCAAGAGGCCCGACAGTCTCCTTTCAAGAGGCCCGGAAGCCTCCTTTCAAGAGGCCCGGAAGCCTCCTTTCAAGAGGCTCGGAATCCTCCTTTCAAGAGGCTCGGAAGCCTCTTTTCAAGAGGCTCGGAAGCCTCCTTTCAAGAGGCTCGGAAGCCTCCTTTCTAGAGGCTCGGAAGCCTCCTTTCAACAGGCCCGGAAGCCTCTTTTCAAAAGGCCCCTAAGCTTCATTCAGTAGGCCCGGAAGCCTCCTTTCAAGAGGCCAGGAAGCCTTCTTTCAAGAGGCCCAGAAGCCTCCTTTTATAAGGCCCGGAAACCTCCTTTCAAGAGGCCCAGAAGCCTCTTCCCAAGAAGCCCGGAAGCGTCATTTAATGTGAGCCAGAAGCCTCCTTTCACGAGCCCGAAAACCTCCTTTCAAGAGGCCCGGAAACCTCCTTTCAATAGGCCCGGAAGCCTCTTTCCAAGAGGTTCGGCAGCCTCGTTTCAAACGTCCCGAAAGCATCATTTTAAGTGGGCCGGAAGTCTCCTATCAAGAGGCCCGAAAGTCTCCTTTCAAGAAATCCGGAAGCCTCCTTTCAATAGGCCCGGAAGCCTCTTTTCAATAGCCCCGGAAACTTCCTTTCAAGAGGCCCGGAAGCTTCCATTCAAGAGGCCCGGAAGCCTCCTTTCAAGAGGCCCGGGAAGTCTCCTTTCAAGAGGCCTGGAAGCTTCCTTTCAAGAGGCCTGGAAGCCTCTTTTCAAGAGACCCGGAAGCCTCCTTTCAAGAGGGCCGGAAGCCTCCTTTCAAGATGCCTGGAAGCTTCCTTTCAAGAGGCCTGGAAGCCTCTTTTCAAGAGACCCGGAAGCCTCCTTTCAAGAGGGCCGGAAGCCTCCTTTCAAGATGCCCGAAAGCCTCCTTGCAAGAGGCTCGGAAGCCTTTTTTTTTCAAGAGGCCCGAAAGACTCCTTTCAAGAGGCCCGAAAGCTTCCTTTCAAGAGTCCCGAAAGCCTCCTTTCAAGAGGCCCGGACGCCACTCTGTCCATCTTTTTTTTTTTTCATTTTTCCCAACATCCATCGATTGTATCGGAAAGATGATCAGAATTCTCATAAAAAGCTCCACATAGGCCTGAAATTCATTACTCAGGGGCCCCTGTAGGCAAGTTGAACGACTGTTGGACAGTACAACTAGTCCACAGACTTACTTCGACCAAACCAATGTCGGAGCGTGTGTGGGGTCCCTTAGACATCCACATTGCATGGGTTTAGGTCAAATGTTTGCTCCATATGGCCAGAGCTATCCTACACTCCTTTCAAGAGCCCCGAAAGTCTCCTTTCAAGAGGCCCCGAAGCCTCCTTACAAGAGGCCCCGAAGCCTCCTTACAAAAGGACCGGAAGCCTCTTTTTAAATGGCCTGGAAGACTCATTTTAAGAGGCTCGGAAGCCTCCTTTCTAGAGGCTCGGAATCCTCCTTTCAAGAGGCTCGGAAGCCTCCTTTCAAGAGGCTCGAAATCCTCTTTCAAGAGGCTCGGAAGCCTCTTTTCAAGAGGCTCGGAAGCCTCCTTTCAAGAGGACCGGAAGCTTCCTTTCAAGAGGCTCGGAAGCCTCCTTTCAAGAGGCTCGGAAGCCTCCTTTCAAGAGGCCCGGAAGCCTCTTTTCAAAAGGCCCGGAAGCTTCATTCAGTAGGCCCAGAAGCCTCTTTCCAAGAAACCCGGAAGCGTCATTTAATGTGGGCCAGAAGCCTCCTTTCACGAGGCCCGAAAACCTCCTTTCAAGAGGCCCGGGAACCTCCTTTCAATAGGCCCGGAAGTCTCTTTTCAAGAGGCTCGGCAGCCTCGTTTCAAATGTCCCGAAAGCATCATTTTAAGTGGGCCGGAAGTCTCCTATCAAGAGGCCCGAAAGTCTCCTTTCAAGAAATCCGGAAGCCTCCTTTCAATAGGCTCGGAAGCCTCTTTTCAATAGCCCCGGAAGCTTCCTTTCAATAGCCCCGGAAGCTTCCTTTCAAGAGGCCCGGAAGCCTCCTTTCAAGAGGCCCGGGAAGTCTCCTTTCAAGAGGCCTGGAAGCTTCCTTTCAAGAGGCCTGGAAGCCTCTTTTCAAGAGACCCGGAAGCCTCCTTTCAAGAGGGTCGGAAGCCTCCTTTCAAGCCTTTTTTTTTCAAGAGGCCCGAAAGACTCCTTTCCAGAGGCCCGAAAGCTTCCTTTCAAGAGTCCCGAAAGCCTCCTTTCAAGAGGCCCGGACGCCACTCTGTCTATCTTTTTTTTTTCATTTTTTTTCAACATCCATCGTTTGTATCGGAAAGGTGATCAGAATTCTCATAAAAAGCTCCACATAGGCCTGAAATTCTATACTCAGGGGCCCCTGTTGGCAAGTTGAACGACTGTTGGACAGTACACCTAGTCCACAGACTTACTTCGACCAAACCAATGTCGGAGCGTGTGTGGGGTCCCTTAGACATCCACATTGCATGAGTTTAGGTCAAATGTTTGCTCCATATGGCCAAAGCTATCCTACACTCCTTTCATGAGCTTCGAAAGTCTCCTTTCAAGATGCCCCGAAAGTCTCCTTTCAAGAGGCCCCGAAGCCTCCTTACAAAAGGACCGGAAGCCTCTTTTAAAAAGGCCTGGAAGCCTCCTTTCATGATGCCCGGAAGCCTCCTTTCAAGAGGCCTGGAAGACTCATTTTAAGAGGCTCGGAAGCCTCCTTTCAAGAAGCTCGGAAGCCTCCTTTCAAGAGGCTTGGAAGCCTCCTTTTATAAGGCCCGGAAACCTCCTTTCAAAAAGTCCGGAAGCCTCTTTCCAAGAAGCCCGGAAGCGTCATTTAATGTGGGCCAGAAGCCTCCTTTCACGAGGCCCGAAAACCTCCTTTCAAGAGGCCCGAAAGTCTCCTTTCAAGAAATCCGGAAGCCTCCTTTCAATAGGCCCGGAAGCCTCTTTTCAATAGCCCCGGAAGCTTCCTTTCAAGAGGCCCGAAAGTCTCCTTTCAAGAAATCCGGAAGCCTCCTTTCAATAGGCCCGGAAGCCTCTTTTCAATAGCCCCGGAAGCTTCCTTTCAAGAGGCCCGGAAGCCTCCTTTCAAGAGGCCCGGAAGCCTCCTTGCAAGAGGCCCGGAAGCCTCCTTTCAAGAGGCCCAGGAAGTCTCCTTTCAAGAGGCCTGGAAGCTTCCTTTCAAGAGACCTGGAAACCTCTTTTCAAGAGACCCGGAAGCCTCCTTTCAAGAGGGCCGGAAGCCTCCTTTCAAGATGCCCGAAAGCCTCCTTGCAAGAGGCTCTGAAGCCTTTTTTTAAGAGGCCCGAAAGACTCCTTTCAAGAGGCCCGGAAGCTTCCTTTCAAGAGGCCCGGAAGCCTCCTTTCAAGAGGCCCGGAAGGCTCCTTTCAAGATGCCCGGAAGCCTCCTTTCAGAAGGCCCAGAAGCCTCCTTTCAAGTGGCTCGGAAGCCTCCTTTCATAAGGTCCAGAAACCTCCTTTCAAGAGGTCCGGAAGCCTCTTTCCAAGAAGCCAGGAAACGTCATTTAATGTGAGCCAGAAGCCTCCTTTCGAAAGGCCCGGAAAACTCCTTTCAAGAGGCCCGGAAGCCTCTTTCCAAGAGGTTCGGCAGCCTCGTTTCAAATGTCCCGAAAGCGTCATTTTAAGTGGGCCGGAAGTCTCCTATCAAGAGGCCCGGTAGTCTCCTTTCAAGAAATCCGGAAGCCTCCTTTCAACAGGCCCGGAAGCCTCTTTTCAATAGCCCCGGAAGCTTCCTTTCAAGAGGCCCGGAAGCCTCCTTTCAAGAGCCCCGGAAGCCTCCTTTCAAGAGGCCCGGGATGTCTCCTTTCAAGAGGCCTGGAAGCTTCTTTTCAAGAGGCCTGGAAGCCTCTTTTCAAGAGACCCGGAAGCCTCCTTTCAAGAGGGCCGGAAGCCTCCCTTCAAGATGCCCGAAAGCCTCCTTGCAAGAGGCTCGGAAGCCTTTTTTTCAAGAGGCCCGAAAGGCTCCTTTCAAGAGGCCCGAAAGCTTCCTTTCAAGAGGCCCGAAAGCTTCCTTTCAAGAGTCCCGAAAGCCTCCTTTCAAGAGGCCCGGAAGCTTCCTTTCAAGAGGCCCGGAAGGCTCCTTTCAAGAGGCCCGGAAGGCTCCTTTCAAAATGCCAGGAAGCCTCCTTTCAGAAGGCCCAGAAGCCTCCTTTCAAGAGGCCCGGAAGCTTCCTTTCAAGAGGCCCGGAAGCCTCCTTTCAAGAGGCCCGGAAGGCTCCTTTCAAGAGGCCCGGAAGGCTCCTTTCAAGATGCCCGGAAGCCCCCTTTCAGAAGGCCCAGAAGCCTCCTTTCAAGAGGTCCGGAAGCCTCTTTCCAAGAAGCCAGGAAGCGTCATATAATGTGAGCCAGAAGCCTCCTTTCGAAAGGCCCGGAAAACTCCTTTCGAAAGGCCCGGAAAACTCCTTTCAAGAGACCCGGAAGCCTCTTTCCAAGAGGTTCGGCAACCTCGTTGCAAATGTCCCGAAAGCGTCATTTTAAGTGAGCCGGAAGTCTCCTATCAAGAGGCCCGAAAGTCTCCTTTCAAGAAATCTGGAAGCCTCCTTTCAACAGGCCGGAAGCCTCTTTTCAATAGCCCCGGAAGCTTCCTTTCAAGAGGCCCGGAAGCATCTTTTCAAGAGGCCCGGGAAGTCTCCTTTCAAGAGGCCTGGAAGCTTCATTTCAAGAGGCCTGGAAGCCTCTTTTCAAGAGACCCGGAAGCCTCCTTTCAAGAGGGGCGGAAGCCTCCTTTCAAGAGCCCCGAAAGTCTCCTTTCAAGAGGCCCCAAAGCCTCCTTTCATGATGCCCGGAAGCCTCCTTTCAAGAAGCCTGGAAGACTCATTTTAAGTGGCTCGGAAGCCTCCTTTCAAGAAGCTCGGAAGCCTCCTTTCAAGAGGCTTGGAAGCCTCCTTTTATAAGGCCCGGAAACTTCCTTTCAAGAGGTCCGGAAGCCTCTTTCCAAGAAGCCCGGAAGCGTCATTTAATGTGGCCAGAAGCCTCCTTTCACGAGGCCCGAAAACCTCCTTTCAATAGGCCCGGAAGCCGCTTTCCAAGAGGTTCGGCAGCCTCGTTTCAGAAGGCCCGGAAGCGTCATTTTAAGTGGTCCGGAAGTCTCCTATCAAGAGGCCCGAAAGTCTCCTTTCAAGAAATCCGGAAGCCTCCTTTCAATAGGCCCGGAAGCCTCTTTTCAATAGCCCCGGAAGCTTCCTTTCAAGAGGCCCGGAAGCCTCCTTTCAAGAGGCCAGGAAGCTCCCTTTCAAGAGGCCTGGAAGCTTCCTTTCAAGAGGCCTGGAAGCCTCTTTTCAAGAGACCCGGAAGCCTCCTTTCAAGAGGGCCGGAAGCCTCCTTTCAAGCTGCCGGAAAGCCTCCTTGCAAGAGGCTCTGAAGCCTTTTTTTCAAGAGGCCTGAAAGACTCCTTTCAAGAGGCCCGGAAGCTTCCTTTCAAGAGGCCTGGAAGGCTCCTTCCAAGAGGCCCGGAAGACTCCTTTCAGAAGGCCCAGAAGCCTCCTTTCAAGTGGCCCGGAAGCCTCCTTTCATAAGGTCCAGAAACCTCCTTTCAAGAGGTCCGGAAGCCTCTTTCCAAGAAGCCAGGAAGCGTCATTTAATGTGAGCCAGAAGCCTCCTTTCGAAAGGCCCGGAAAACTCCTTTCAAGAGGCCCGGAAGCCTCTTTCCAAGAGGTTCGGCAGCCTCGTTTCAAATGTCCCGAAAGCGTCATTTTAAGTGGGCCGGAAGTCTCCTATCAAGAGGCCCGAAAGTCTCCTTTCAAGAAATCCGGAAGCCTCCTTTCAATAGGCCCGGAAGCCTCTTTTCAATAGCCCCGGAAGCTTCCTTTCAAGAGGCCCGGAAGCCTCCTTTCAAGAGGCCCGGGAAGTCTCCTTTCAAGAGGCCTGGAAGCTTCTTTTCAAGAGGCCTGGAAGCCTCTTTTCAAGAGACCCGGAAGCCTCCTTTCAAGAGGGCCGGAAGCCTCCTTTCAAGATGCCCGAAAACCTCCTTGTAAGAGGCTCGGATGCCTTTTTTTTCAAGAGGCCCGAAAGACTCCTTTCAAGAGGCCCGAAAGCTTCCTTTCAAGAGGCCCGAAAGCTTCCTTTCAAGAGTCCCGAAAGCCTCCTTTCAAGAGGCCCGGAAGCTTCCTTTCAAGAGGCCCGGAAGGCTCCTTTCAAGAGGCCCGGAAGGCTCCTTTCAAAATGCCCGGAAGCCTCCTTTCAGAAGGCCCAGAAGCCTCCTTTCAAGAGGCCCGGAAGCTTCCTTTCAAGAGGCCCAGAAGGCTCCTTTCAAGAGGCCCGGAAGCTTCCTTTCAAGAGGCCTGGAAGCCTCTTTTCAAGAGACCCGGAAGCCTCCTTTCAAGAGGGCCGGAAGCCTTCTTTCAAGATGCCCGAAAGCCTCCTTGCAAGAGGCTCGGAAGCCTTTTTTTCCAAGAGACCGAAAGACTCCTTTCAAGAGGCCCGAAAGCTTCCTTTCAAGAGGCCCGGAAGGCTCCTTTCAAGAGGCCCGGAAGGCTCCTTTCAAAATGCCCGGAAGCCTCCTTTCAGAAGGCCCAGAAGCCTCCTTT
This sequence comes from Armigeres subalbatus, assembly GCF_024139115.2. Classification (NCBI taxonomy): domain Eukaryota; kingdom Metazoa; phylum Arthropoda; class Insecta; order Diptera; family Culicidae; genus Armigeres; species Armigeres subalbatus. The sequence continues at coordinate 112,318,625 of NC_085139.1, read as the reverse complement.
CAAGAGGCCCGGAAGCTTCCTTTCAAGAGGCCCGGGAAGTCTCCTTTCAAGAGGCCTGGAAGCTTCCTTTCAAGAGGCCTGGAAGCCTCTTTTCAAGAGACCCGGAAGCCTCCTTTCAAGAGGGCCGGAAGCCTTCTTTCAAGATGCCCGAAAGCCTCCTTGCAAGAGGCTCGGAAGCCTTTTTTTTTCAAGAGACCGAAAGACTCCTTTCAAGAAGCCCGAAAGCTTCCTTTCAAGAGTCCCGAAAGCCTCTTTTCAAGAGGCCCGGAAGCTTCCTTTCAAGAGGCCCGGAAGGCTCCTTTCAAGAGGCCCGGAAGGCTCCTTTCAAGAGGCCCGGAAGGCTCCTTTCAAGATGCCCGGAAGCCTCCTTTCAGAAGGCCCAGAAGCCTCCTTTCAAGTGGCCCGGAAGCCTTTTTCATAAGGTCCAGAAACCTCCTTTCAAGAGGTCCGGAAGTCTCTTTCCAAGAAGCCAGGAAGCGTCATTTAATGTGAGCCAGAAGCCTACTTCCAAGAGGCCCGGAAGCCTCCTTTCAAGAGGCCCAGAAGACTCTTTTCAAGAGGCCCGGAAGCTTTCTTTCAAGAGGCCCGGAAGTCTCTTTATAACGACGCGAAAGCCTCATTTATAAAGTCCCGGAAGCCTTATCTCAAGGGGCCCGAAAGTTTTTTTTTCAATAGCCTGGAAGCCGCTTTTCAAGAGGCCCCAAAGTCTCCTTTCAAGAGGCCCGAAAGCCTCCGTTCAAGAGGCCCAGCAGCATTTTTTTTAAGAAGCCCAGGCCCAGAAGCCCTTTTCAAGAGGCTCGGAAGCCCTCAATAGTCATAAATGTCCTGTAGGAAGCTGTAAGCCTCCTGTAAGATTTTTATGGTAAATAAAAGTCGCTTGATCGAAAAACACGAGCAAAAAAATGTGTAAAAACAGAATCCTGCGTATATGATAAAATTGGAGAGAGTACCTTGTAGGCGGTATCAAGGAGTGTCTTACCTCGATAGTTAGCACAATCGAATCTTTGCCCTTTCTTATAGATAGGCCATATGAGGTCGTCAAGCCAGCACGAAGGTATTTCTTTTCACTCCCAAACCTTTTAATAACTTGGTGGATTTATTCATTCAGCAGGTCACTTTTAGAGGCTTTAAAGTGACCTTACCGTTCTCACTTCGTCTAGCGATGATGGCTCCACTGCTTGTCCATCATCCTTAATCCTGATTTTATGCCCCCTCCATCCGATTGTCCATTCAACAATAATTATTATTGAGAGATTGAAGCATCATTTAAGTTAGAACATGTGCCCCCTTTCTGCCTTTCTTGAAAAAGAATCACCTGCTCAGCTCCTTGTTTCACAAAATAAGCACGTTAAAAAGACCTGAGGTGTAATGCTATAAAGAAAAGAAATATAACCGATCTGTCGAAGCGTCTTATCTATCGTTCATAAAAATTGCGTTTGGAGAAATTAACGACTTTCAATATAATGATGATGTCGAGACTGATGAAGAAAGTGATAAAATAGCTGCGGGTTTCTTTAATCGAAGAACATTATTGACTTAGCTATAATGTATCTTTACTAGCTATCTGGATGGATATAGCGTGGCTGTACTGAAATATTACCACACTGTTGAGGAGATGGAAGATGAAAGAATAATATAATTTTATCTTTTCACGTTTAGTCATACTTGGACGACAAAATTGTAATGAACAGAACTGAATACGATTTGATACAGTTCGTCGTCATATCAGTACAATTTAATGTCATACATTTTTTATGTATTCAACATTAATTGCAATAAAATGGATCTAACGGGAAAATTAAAACATTGTTTCTTATTGAAATTGATTTACTATCAGTTCCCATACATTTCAAGATATTTATGTACTATAGGTCATGTATACAGATCATTTCGAATTCCGAAATTGTTTTTGAATTCTTTAAGCTTGTCTTTTATTGTAGTTTCGGAATACTCCTTTCCCTGTCAAGGATTGAACATTCCCTGAAATCCGTCGTACGTAGAAATTTAAACATAATCAAACTACAAACGCTGTAGTTAGCTCAATGTCCATCTTGTAACATAAACAATGACATGATACAAAACAGAACTTTTAAACTCGGACTCTCTCTCCGGGGAGCCCTATTATTAATGATAGAACACGCCATCAAATATCACAATTGATATTTTACCTCTATAGCAAATGCCTAAGTAAACTTACACCCCTGATCGCTCCTAGATCCCCTCATTGTCTTACACTTTTTCATGATGATTAATGGCTTTCCCATCAAAAGTCAATCGACCGGGTAAAGGAAGCGATAGATAACTAATTTAGATAATTTCTTCCCCGTTAGATGAATTGTTATTGACTTAGGGTTGACCTTCGCTCCCCTCCCGTACTGGTAATTTCGGCCATTAAAATTCGTACGAAACTGTCTTTCTTGAGACGGTATCGGCTATCACCAATTTTCAGGGCAAATAGCGCATTTTGCTGCCATCGCGTTATTACCCTCTACCGCGTTTGGTAGCAGTGCCAGCAGCAGTACTCTTTTATTGATGTCGTTATTGTACCATGCTCTCTGGCAACGTGGCATTGAAGAAAAAAGCCTCTTCCTCATGATTGTCACATCGTGGTGGTATCGGTAGTCGTCGTCATCGTCGACGACTACGGCGGGGGGCTTCGATCACGCAAACCCATTTACGCTCCGTAAATGGTGCACCCAACAACGCCTCACGTTTGGAATGTGGACAATAAAGCAATAATTAGTTTCCATGTCTCGATAGTCAACGTCCACGCAGTAATGTGTAGCACTAGTCAATGGAGTTCATACTTAATTAATTCAAAAACTAGGCAGAAGAATTCATATACCCAGACTACAAACCAAATTATGAAATTGACCGAAAGAAAGATATTATTATTCAATATTCGCAGTACATGATGATTTTTTAGTTTAGGAAATCGCAATTTTTATATGGACTTTCTGAATTATTTTGTTATCAAAGCACTGTGAATTATTTCTACAGCCTAAAGGATTTTCTAGCTGCAAATTAACAATTAATTCTACTAAAAGCTATCACAAACTGACATTTTGTGAACGATAAATTAGCTAAGCTCAAAATTGATGAAAACTTCTTATGTTACAAATATGTGAGGCGGTTGAAAAGTATAATAAATTAAGCCAACCAACACTAAAAACTGATCTTCTCCTTATTAGTGTTTCACCAGAGACTAAATTTTCCAATGCATGTTGTTTTTTAGGCCGATTATTATTTCCAGCAAAAAGTTACTTTTGCGCACTGGTAGCTTAGGTAGTTTCGATACCTACCAAATCTTCTTTTCCTGATTGATTTCAAAATCCTATAAAAGCAGTCTCAAAAAGTTTCAACTGAGTTAAGATTCTTCGTAGAAGTGAGGGTGAGTGAGAACGAAACGAACCGAATACCGAAAATGAGCCCATGCAAAGCATACCGACAGAAATTGAGGGATCAATCTCCAGAGAATTGAGCCGACGACGACGTGGTTGTACACTGCTGTAGGACTTCAATAATGGTGGGGATTTTGTTATTGTGATTTTACCAAAGTAATGCCGGGGAGTTCAGCTTGGCGAATGTTCTTTTAATGCTTTCTATCGATAAAAGGTGAAAATTGCGATACGGGCCGATTCGTTTGCATCTACTTGATTCCCAGATTGGAGGGAATACACGGGTCAGTGTTTGTTCATCCGATTTGCAGGAAAAGTTTTGGGATCAAAGCTTTCACACCACGTCCGCAAGAACTGAGCCGTTTCTGATCCTTTGTTAGAAAACACGAGTGTGGGGAACGAACAAACGCTGAAAAAACAAGTTCCAAGGATACCAAGGACGGAAAACGGCAGATTCAAATCTTGGATAATTTACATATACAATTGAGCTTCCAAATTTGGTAAACATGCTCTTTAATCTCTGCACCGTATACAGCAACCTGTTTAGCATAACAAAATCATCACCAAACGTTATCATCACGTATCATCGTTTCTCAATCTGAAAGCCAATTTTCAGTGCTACGGAATGAGGAGAATATTACACGGGTGGTGCTCCCCGCATCTATTACTGCACGTTGTTTAGCGGTATTTTTAACGAAGAAAGAATGAACAGAACACAAAATGAAATCAACACAACGCATCAGCCTTTGCGGGAAAACGAAACAAGAAGTGTTTTCCATTTCCACAATGGTCGGGAAAGTAATAAAGTGAGAATAAATATAGGTAATAGCAATATTAATCTTAAAATGCCATAAAAATAAATCGAATGCCGATAAAAAGGTATATTCAATACCATAATAGATATTTGTATTAGTCAATTGTTCAATTGTTGCAACTCCGATTTTACCCATGTCTTTGACTCGATTTTGTCACCCAAAACTTAGCGAAAAATTTAGTCGTTATTTTTATTGATGTAAATAATATAGCAAACTGTAGGGAAGCAGTATAATAATAATAATAATAATAATAATATTAATAATGATAATATTTAAATTAGAATTAAAATTATTCCATCCTTTTCATTGGAGTAAAACATAAACGAAATACGCCATGTGAGAAAGTAAGATTATATATGTAAGAAAGTATGAATATTTCACATTTCGATAATGTTATCTAATTCATTAGAGTGTTTAACTTCATTCATATTCAAAAAAGTGTTAGACAATTTATTAGGGTGTTGGTCCCCAGGAAACACTCAACGAGAGCGAAAGATTGTATTTTGAGCGGAGAGCAGAATCGGGCTGACTTGAACAGTCTCTCGAAAAAAAGAGCTCAGTTTTGTGACGAATGGTGTAGAGTACGGTTGGAAAAAAGGAGTGCGAAAAAAAAATGTAAAAAAAAAGTGAAAAGAAGGGATTTGAAAAAAATATACAGAATGCTATTGTAATTTGTGTTTAATTGTTAATATATAAAGAGAAAACCCGACAATGGCCAAGTCGGTAGTGGATTTATGCTCCCTTATTGTGTTTTCGTGGTTTTGTGTATTCGTGTTTGGCGGCCATGTTATTTTGTGTTTTCACCGCTGGCGCTCCGGAAAATAATGTTGCTGCATAATTCGAGTAAGTGCCTTTATTAGCCCATATGAATAAACCTGAGTAAATACTCTTTACTCAAATCTCTGTGAATATTCACAGAGGTCGAAGTGTAAATATTCACAGAGATTTGAGCAAAGAGTATTTACTCAGTTTATTTTTAATATTTTTTCTTTTAATCGGAATGTGCTGTAAATAAGCGTGTTGATTTGCCCTGATATTGGTACTCGATGTGCTGACAAATGATACAGGGCTGTAAAAGATTTCTTTCATATTACGATAAAACAGGGCTATTGAAGAATATTTTTTTATATATGCAAACTATTTTCTGTCGAAGTTGAGTAATTTTAGATGAATTTAACACAACTTATAAACAAAAACCCAGATTAATCCACCTAGCGATGGTGATACCCTCTCGTGCATCGTGAAATGTATTGAAAAAATCACATAAGAAAGGTAAAAAAAAAGCAAGTAGATTGCATTTTTTATATAAATTTGTATGTTTTTGCATTAATTACTGGGCTGTCCAACTTCTGTTGCTGTAAAGGCAACATTTCAGAATTAATGAACCACCAGTCCAAAATGTCATGCCCATATTTTAACTGTCAAAGGTTGAATCAAGTGCCCTGCGGTGTTTTGCGTTTGAATCATATTATTCCATACAAGACCAAAAATGTCGAGGAAGCATTTTGCATCTGTTCTTAAATTTCAAATTAAACAATGTTCTTTTTGACTTTTGAGTCGGAAGAAAAACTGATTAACTTCACCGTTCCCTGAATGAAAATCGAATATCAATTCTAAAACAAAACGATTTAAAAAAATCCAAGGAAAGAAAACAATGATTGATTTTTCGGTACATAATTCCGAAATGAAATGTCAGATCGGGCCAATTTTCATTAGAAAACAATGGGATCGCATTACTCGTTGAATGCAACAAATCCAACTAAAATGTTGGTACGTCTAGGCGAGTGGGCGTCGAACTCGAGAGGGTCGAGTTAAAAAGAAATCCAACTGCAATGTTGGTACGTCCAGGCGAGTGGGCGTCGAACTCGAGAGGGTCGAGTTAAAAAGAAATCCAACTGCAATGTTGGTACGTCCAGGCGAGTGGGCGTCGAACTCGAGAGGGTCGAGTTAAAAAGAAATCCAACTGCAATGTTGGTACGTCCAGGCGAGTGGGCGTCGAACTCGAGAGGGTCGAGTTAAAAAAAAAGAAATCCAACTGCAATAATATTATTATTATTATTATTATTATACTGCTTCCCTACACAAACAACAATGATTTTCATGAAATAACTTTCACCGCATGTGGTTTATTATGAATCGTTACCTGTCAAGAATTTTCGACAAGAAGTTACGGGTCCCGTTCACGTATTTTGCCTTTCAAAGGCATAAACTATTCATATTTGAAAAACAAATTAAAAAATTCAAAATTTTCTATTTTATCACCCCAAAATTTACCAGGGGGTATTACTGAACAATTATCATGGAGCGCGTGGTCATGGGCCGCCCATATAGGCTCGTTTATGCTGTGTATCGCAGATGTTGTTTTCTCACTGCTGTTGACACAACTATGGAGAGCATGTTTCAGATGATCGTGTGGTAAGACTAGACTATGTTTTGCACATGAGTTACACAGCAAATAATTTTGAAAATTCAACGACGTGTAAAATTGCAGCTCATCCCATCAATCGAATTGAGATTCGATATTCAATTAAATTTGACTGGATTTTACAAGCAAGCACAGTTTACATTTATTTCGATTTAAGAGGACAGTGAGATCGATTGAATGTTACGTTTATTTGCATGCTCCAAATATGTGCATGAAAATACATTTAAAATCACAACATATTTTTATCTGTGTAGCTGTAATTTAATTAAATCCAAATAATTACAATTTTTGTTTGTAATTGTGTTGTTACATACAATTCTAGACCTTAATCCTTTCGGTACGGTGGGTCATATTTTATGCCCAGCGGATCAGATTGGCTGTGTGAAATCACAGAAGAAGGCTAGGTCCCCACTTTCTTGAGCAAAGTTGTTCATCAGGATGTTAGCTTTACAGAAAACATATCGGAGGTCAAGTGTGACTATACCCTGAATACCCAGATATCCGAAACCTTGGGAAGATGTCGCTTCTGAGAGCAAGCAAATTAATCTGAAATGTTGGATTCCTGTGCCTATTGAATCCTATACCGTGCGGGAAATCCGTACACCTCATGAGATATCAACAAATTAAAGGTGGTTAAAGGTAATTAATGTAGAAATAATTAATCTTATCCTGTTCAGATTCTTGGCAGTAAGCTTTAAGGGCATAGAATTGGAAAGAAGGATTTGAAATTAAAACAACAAAAATCAAAAACAAATCTCCACCCTCCAAACGCGGAGTTTGTGCCGCCATTTTGTTTTCGGGTAGAGCATAATTGCACCAAAAGTAACTGTGTTTTAATTGCTAATTGCGAATATTTACATAAGATAAGCGGAATACAAATCGAAGAGATCGCTTCTCAAGGTGCGTATCGAACTATTTACAGTGGTAGTTTAGTCAATCAGACTGTTTCAATTTAAATATTCAGCTAAAAAATAGCTGTACGGATTTTGATCCTTTGATTCGAAATCCGTCCATGGTGGACGGATTTCGAGTCAGGAGTAGTTGATTTAATTCATTATTTTATCATGTTTTTGGTAGTTTTTATTGAGTAAATGTGAAACACTTCAAAAGTAGAAGCCTTCATGCTCCTGTGTCGATGACAAACGTTTTATTTACATTCGATTCCTATTTTCTAATGACTTTTTTAAATACTAAGGTGCTTACGTGTACGGATTTCGATGCCCCACGGTACTATATTGAATACTCGATCATGTTTAGTCATCCTGAACGTCAGCGATCAATTTTCAAAAAAACGAGATGCTAAAGGTTCTCCAAAATGTTCTCGAGTTCAGTTCACGATATCTACCATATCAATAAAGTCTTTTGCAATGTCCTCATCGTCGGTATAAGCCCTATCTGGCTCAATAAAAATATGTGCATCATGTGAACCCAATTTTCTTGAATACGAGATGTTCAAGGTCCAAAACGTTCTGGAGTTCAGTCCACGTTATCTACCAGATCAACCAAGACGTTCGCAATGTCCTCATCGTCGGTACAAATCCAATCCAGTTCAACAAGCTTATGCGCCTAAAAAAAAACAAATACGAGGCACTCCAAAATGTTTCCGAGCTCAGTCCACGTTAATTACCAGATCGACTACCTCAACGACCAATTCAACGTCCTCATCGTCGGTATAAACCATATCCGGTTCAATAAGCATATGTGCATAGTGTGAACCCAATTTTCTTGAACACGAGATGTTCAAGGTACTCCAAAACGTTCTCGAGTTCAATCCAAGTTATCTTCCAAATCAATCAAGCCTTTGCAATGTGCTCATCGTCGGTATAAACCCAATCCGGTTCAATAAGTATATGCGGAGCATGTTAACCCGATTTCTTGAATACGAGATGTTTAAGGTACTCCAAAACGCTCCCGTGTCCAGTCCACGTAATCTACCGGATCAACCAAGCCCTTTGCAATCTAACAGATTAATCAGAGATATTTTTAAATTATCTCTTTCCTATCCTATCGCCTCAATGGATCTGTTGAGATGTTTAGAGCTGAACTAGTACATATTTCATGACTTGGTTGATTGTGTAGATCTATTCTGAATACCAGGACGTTTCGGAGGCCCTGGAATAGTTTACGTTTATTCTAAACTCGTTTTTATGTATTAGGATCTCGTGGATATTATGGACACTCATCTAAGCTAAAGACATTTTGTTTCGAAAATATGTACTACAGAAGAGTTTGCAGGGTCTAGGACATCCGATTAAAACATTTTAGTTCTTTCTATAGTAGTTTTGTCAAAATCGAGCGAAAAAATAAAACGTACGTTAAATATGCGTAAAAAACAAGCAATCCTAAAAGGATTAAGGTTGTTTAGTGGACAAATTTCATGACAAATTATTAATCAATTCAGAAACAATTTTTTAACTGATTTTATGTCAATGTTATGTGTTCTAGCCGTAACATTTTAACTTGTAGTGAATAATATAACTTGTAGTAGGTAAATAAAAGAAACCTATCACATGACAGTATAACTCCGCTAGTACTCAACACCAGGAAGCAGTTAGGGGTTAGTGCTTCGGATTCTTGGGAGTCGATTGGCAGGTAGGTGAGTGGTCTCAAATTTACTGGCACATCATCCTCGCTTTAGCACGTTTGAAGGGTTTCTTCGTCTGGCTTGCCCCGAAGAAAATTGACGAAAACTCGCCTTCGACCGACCAGAACATGTGTTCAAATGAGCTCCTTGACACACGCTGAAGGCATTTAACTCAAACCACATTCACCTTCTTCTCTCATTAAAAAACGCAATACAAAATCTTCTAGCTCAATTGGCAGTCTCATGCGCAAGAATAGAACTTTCATATAAACGCTTGATAATCTAGTTTTATTGATTGTAATTATCAATACTGAATGATGTTTTGCTGCCAAACTTTGTCTCGGGCTACGAAATGGTGAGTTGACATCCGGGAAGAAGCGCCTAACATAGCTCTGGTCCTCACATGATCCAATACTCACGCTTCCACGGGTCTTCCGATGAGCGATGACAATTGACTGCCAGCTAAGGGTTGCGTACTTAGCTGGTAGTGTAGCCTGGGGACTGTTGTCCTTCTGACATCAGCTAGAGTGAGAGGGTGCGTCATCTGGGGTCTGCCTAGGATGTGCTAGGGTTCGACAGTGGGCTCTGTTGAACTTCTATAAAAAGCTGCATGTGTCCCCAAGCAGGCCCTATAAAAGCAACCGTGTGCCGCTCAAAGCGCACTAGCCTAGTCCTGGTGTTGGGTGGGACTTTAAACAAATTTGACCCGACTGACCGAGCATCTGTTCACCAAGGAGGTGTGGCTCCAACAGCGTCTGTTCTGGCATCCAGCGGCTGAGTATGAAATGCTATTCCCCGGAAGCTATACCTAAGATGGCAGCCCCATCCCGGTGGATAGAGAACTTTGGGCCAACAACCTACTGTTCCCGAAATATCAATTTGTTCGGGAATCCGATAATACTGAGGCGACGACTCTTAGCGCGAAACAACGGACACGAACATGAAATGTTTTAACCCTAGCCCAGCAGGGTAAATTGGCACAACTTGCCAATGAGGCACGCTGCATAAAGCTTGAGGTCCTGGGACTGAGTGAAGTTCGTTGGCCAAACTTTGGAGAACACAGAACGCCATCGAGACAAGTTCAGCTATACTCTGGTTTACGAGGTGAACACGCTCCCCGGTATCGCGTAGTTGGCTTTCTACTAAGCGCTCAGGCACACTCTGGATAGATGGATAAGAAGCGGGCGCCGGTTAGTTGTAGTTGCTCTTTGGTATAGATTAAGAAATATTGTTATGGATGTATTGTATATACCTATTGTTGAATAAAGAGAACTGCAGCTGCTGGCAGAAGTATCAGTCAGTAGCCTTCCGTGGTGTAGAGAGGGAACTCTAGTTGTTATTCTTTGTGAGGGGATTCCCTTACCCTACCCAACAGGTTATGGGCCCAGGAACGATTCCCGTTCTCCATCTTAGTGGGATGTTATTGCCGTCGACGTTATCGCAGTGGGATCATGGATCGGCCGCATAAGTCGCGTGGCGCAGTGGGATCATGGATCAGCCACGTAAGTCTTGGGTAGCGCCGGACGGAATTCATCAGGAGGTTGGGACGTTCGGTAGGATGCTGGCTGGTCAGCAGTAGAGTTTCCATCCCGGGACAAGAAATCCCGGGATTTAGGAGAATTCCCGGGATATTATTTTTGAATCCCGGGATACCCGGGACCTAAAATACTGTTTCATTTCCGGTTCGCAAACAGTGTAAATTTTTTTCTTACAAAAGTTATTTGTTTTGAATGCGAAACCCAACTTAGGTGATAAACTCATATCATATTTTAATACCTCCCATCAGACATGATTTTTTTCCAAGTTCGTTTATTTGGTAGGCTCAAGCATGTATACGGAGCCAAGGTTATTTGTGATGCACAATCGATATCATCTTATTATTAAATTAGTAAGAGAGGAACAGACATGAAAATATCGGGGATAGTTAATAGAACACCTTTACAAAAAATATTAGATTCCCCTATACCACTCAATGGAGAGCTACTGGCTGATACTTTTCCCAGCAGTTACAGTTCTCTATTAACCTTCTGTCTGTGCTAAAAAAACTTACGTTGTCTGTGCTCTGGGGTCAAATTGACCCCAAATTGAAATTGCTAGAACTTTTTTATTGTTTGGACGATTTTGGAGTTTTGGGGCTTTTTCGAAAGATAATTTATTCATCTTTCAGGTCGTAACCAAAGATTGGCTATTGGTGGGCGAGTACATCGCGGGGAGGGGTTTTAGTGAACAAGGGTACAAAAACAGTGATTTTTGATGATTATTTTTCTTATATCTGAAAATCCTACCCATTCTGAACTGCACCTTTTTCAAAAAGGTTATGCAGCGAGGCATATGCCTTGGCATGAGGCGTTGATATGTTTAGAACTTGGCCGCCAGGTGGTAGTATATTTGAATTCATTATTTTAGACTACTCAAGATATTCCGATATATAGAATTCTCCTTAGTGTAAATATTCTTATCGCAAAAATTTAAAATTTGTTAAAATGACGTCTTGATCGAAAGTCGTCTAGTGGATATGGACTGTCTTGTGACGGAAGTAATAATTGGGAATTTTACAAATAGGCGGAAAATCGGCTGATCTTTGGTTACGCATGTAGACCCAAAGGCCTTAATTCCAGGGTTTTTTTTTGATGACCTAAAACATATTCTGTGAACACATTCTATTATTTGCAGCATTGGTGGAGCAGGTTGAATACAAAGAAAACATTTGATGAACTCCACAACATTCATGTTTACCAAAAATGTTACAAACAAAAATACATCAGATCTCACATGGAACATTATACTCAAATATAACAACTCACTAGCTCACTAGCCGCATCTTGGGAGAAGTGCCAACTTTGTGCTCGCTTTGTAGTGGACATCCTGAACAATGTTGCCGAATACAACTTGGGTGTAGGTATGAGGGATCTCAAGCTAAAGCAATATTTCAAATATGCAAAAATATTGCAAGTACACTAGCGCCGCCTATTTGTAAATTTCTTAATTATATATTCCGTCACATGATAGTCCATTCCCACCAAAAGACGTCATCTTTACAAATTTCAAATTTGTGCGATAAGAATATTTACAATGAGAAAAATTCCATATAACGGAATTACTTGAGTAGTCTAAAATAATGAATTCAAATATACCGTCACCTAGCGACCAAGCTCTAAACTAATCAATCATGCCAAAGCACACGCCCTCCTGCATAACCTTTTTGAAAAGGTGCAGTTCAAAATGGGTGGGATTTTCAGATATAAGTAAAATAAGCATGAAAAATTACTGTTTTTGTACCCTTTTTTACGAAAACCCCTCCCCGCAATGTACCCGTCCACCTATAGTCAATGTTTAAGAACAACCTGAAAGATAATTAAATTATCTTTCTAAATAGCCCCAAAAATCCAAAATTGGACAAACATTTAAAAAGTTATAGCAATTTCGATTTGGGGTCAATTTGACCCCAGAGCACAAACAACGTAAGTTTTTTGAAAAAAGTACACTGTAGCGCATATTTTCAAGATTTTTCAAGCGAATTTGTACCTAGGGGACAGATCTTGGCGAGTTTTACCAAACTACCAAAAATTAGGAGAATCGGTTGAAAACTAAAAAAATGGCAGCCACTCAAAGTGGCCTGGGGTCATATTGACCCCAGAGCACAGACAAAAGGTTAATTAAACGACAAGTATCTACAGTACAAGATCAGCTACATCTATTTGGCGCCTGCTTCCTACCCATCTCACGTCTACAGCGAGGTTGTGTACACTAGCTGATATTCGCCTTGCTAATCTCCTCGCGCCGCCCAACATCGAGTCTGTCTTCCTGAGCTTCATGCCTCCAAAACAATTCTTGATCCAATTCATGTCCTCCCAATCGACGTTCGTACAACAAACTTTCCAGCACATGCGCAAGTATAAGTGGTCCGACCCCGGTGCTCTGCCTATTTTTGTTTGCTGCTGATCAGCTCCTGACCAAAGCTTCGCTTGGACTCCTACTGACCACCGAAAGTTCGAATCTCCCACTAAATTCTGTACGGCGCTATCCGTGACTTTCGCAGCCAATGCATGATCCCACGATGCCACGAGACTTATGCGCCCGATCCATGGATCCCGGACTGCGATTACATTTCTGTAGATAATCCATCGACACTATGTTTAAGATCCGAAATCTTCCTGGACCATAATCTGTTCCAGGGTTGTTAATCGATAAATTATCGTCGTTAATTTAACGATAACTTCGATAACGATAACGGTTGTACGATGATGTTTCGTTGACGATAAAGTTAGCGTTGATTTAAAATTGTCGTTATCGAGTACTCGTTGATTTATCGATAATTATGGAGTTAACTGTAACGTATACTACAGTTAAAAGTACAACTATGCTCAAGTTTGTTTTACAAAACCTATTTCAAGCATTGCATCACATTCAAATATTCAGAATCTCATTTAAATCGTGGACTTATTTGGAATTCGAGAAGGTCACCGAATTTACCAATCATTAAATTTCTTACAGAGTCTTAGTTTTCCATAGTAAATAATCTGAGAGTATTTTTAATGTCTTAACTGTTCAATCTAGTATGATTAACAAAACTTCTTTTTTGAAGATGCAAAACACCCAGTTAAACGAGTATTTTATGACCAACAGTGAGGACAAAATTCCTCAGCCTAACCAAATCATACTGAATAGGGGACGAGGTTAATTCACCAATTCATTAAGAGTATTTTTACTCGATGCTAGAATGCAGTAATGCAGGTCGCTGCATCAAATATTGATTTAGAGCTTTCTAAAATATGAAATTTACCCCTGAACCTTGAATAAAATCGTTTTAAAATCAAAAAATAAGTTTTCTAAGGAAACTTCGAAAAATCCCGGGATCCCGGGATTTCCCGGGATATACGAACAAGTCCATCCCGAATCCCGGGACAACAAAAATGGCCGGGAAATGGAAACTCTAGTCAGCAGGAGTCCGAGAGGAGCGTCGGAACATTCAGGAGCTGGTCAACAGGGTGCTGTGCAAACGTCAGATAGAGGCCATTTGTACGGGCAACGGATTGGGTATGGAGGAATTGTTCAACGAAGAGGAGCTCTGGACGGGAGGCTCGGTGTTAGGAGGAGCTAGGAGAGTTGCGAGGCGTGCACACTAAGGAGGAGTGTTGGAATATCAGGTAGTGTGCGACGCTTCGCTGTAGATCGAAGATGGATAAGAAGCGGGCGCCGGTTAGTTGTAGTTGCTCTTTGGTATACACGTGATTCTTTTTTTACACGGGTGGGTTTTAGTTGATTACGACCTGCCGTGGTGTAGAGAGGAAACTCTAGTTGTTATTCTTTGTGAGGGGGTTCCCTTCTTCTGGCCAACAGTAGATAGAATTCCGGAGGGTGTGTGTGTGTGTGTACAAACTAACCCCCACTGTCTGGCAGCGATGTTATGGAAGAAAGCTGACTGTTTTACATATTTTTACAGTCAGATTTAGTCCGGGAGTTAGAAAGTGCTAGCTCTACTGCAGCTCCAGTGACCCATTTCAGACTGCCTGGTATTTCATGACCAGTCCGAGGTCACTTTTGCTAACAATAAGCCCCGCTTGTTTATGCTACCATTATCAATTGGATAATGGATCCATAAACAAACTTCTGGATTAAGCAATCCAGCGCGTATTTAGTTTTAGTCATTAAAGGCACAGAAGAATACATTTTGGAACTATCTCACCAAATTCGCTCATAACCGGAGAAAAGACGCTTCACGCTTGAGCAAGAATAACTGTCACGTATTTTCTCCCCAGGTACGCTTTCACACTTCCGTTGGGTTTGTAAGGTTCTTGATTAACTCGATTGATTCTTGATCCATTGAAGCCCGCCGTACAGCAACTGTTGAGAAGTTCACTTCGAGATTACTTGCAAATTTTTTCTCGACATTGGTTCTTGTTGTTGTTGTTGGAATTTGGCGCTACACTTCCAAGGCTTCAAAACAACGATAATTAACACTACTATAACATAGCCACACAATCATCTTTAATAAACGCAATTATGAAAGATCCGGAATCAATTTACTCAAAATCAGAAGCGAAAATTGAACGAAAAAATATGACACACTTGTCAGCCGCAAAAAAAGCGACCGGTCACAACCCAGTAGATAGAATTCCGAAGGGTTATATCAAAATCTGCTTGGGCGACTTCAATGCAAAGATCGCCCAAGAATTAGGGCAGATTCCTATGTGTGGCCGATGTGCTCTGTCCACATCCCGGCGGATACGCAATCCAAGACAATGAATTATTGGCAGAGGCTGATTTTCTACTCGCCGCCGTCACATCCAGGCGCTATAGTATATGCGCAAAACAGCCAGCAAGAGTTAACCGCCAGAAATTTGTATGGCGAAAGTCATCTAACGCGGGTTTTCTCAAAATAAGAAACTTTTCATGAAAAACTATTTGGTACCGATTATGCAGGAAGGTGTCCGCTACCATGCCTACCAAATATTTTTTTGATGAAAGTGCTTATTTTTGAGAAATCGAGCCTTAGATGCCTTTCGCCATACTGATTTCAGAAAGTTAACTCCTAGTGTGCCGCTGAAAGCACGCTCAAAGCAGGCGATTCATTGAACGACAGCGGAAATCTCTCTCATTAAATAACGAACAAGGATAAAAGAAAGGCAAAAATTGTTACGAATCATAACAAGCCATGATAACCCAATTCAATAGGCCCAAAAGAAACATTTCTTGCAAGAACAGCAAGGGGCGATTCAAATTAAACGTCCGATACATTTAGAGCTTTTTCGAAACACACCCCACCCCCGCACTCGTGTTCCACATGGGTTACGACAACTCATATGTGATTATATTTAGTCACTATGAAGTTGCTGCAACCATTTTTTTCGATTTTCGATTTCGTCACCACCGATGCAGTGGGTGGGGGGCTCACATTATCTTCTCTTGAAGCTCTTCCTATCATGTACTTTGTCTTCGACGTGTTGATGACCCAGTCCGATCCGCTTAGCTTCCCTCTTCAGTCTGATGTAGGCTTCCTCCATCTTCTCAAAGTTACGTGCCATAATATCTATGTCGTCGCCTAAGCCAAATAGCTGGACGGACTTATTGCAATTTGTACCACTCGTGTTAACCCCTGCTCTTCGTATTACCCCTTCCAAAGCGATGATGAATAGCAGACACGAAAAACCATCACCTTGCCGCAACCCTCTGCGCATTTCAAAGGGACTCGGGAATGCCCCTGAAACTCGAACTACGCACATCACCCGATTCATCGTTGCCTTCATCAACCGTGTTAGCTTATTTGGAACCTCTTCCCCCCTAATATCTTGGACATCATTTTTGAACGATCCCCAAAGGTCTACCTTATACAGCCTCTGCATATGAATTATTTCATTTATATGAATTATACAAGTAATGTTATCTTTGCACCGCCAGTCCATTGTATAAGATTGTTTTATTTGTTTTATTCAACACCTTGTCCTTCACTTCACTTCACAATTTCTTATGAATTTAATTGTTCTTTAAATCAAAGTGTGGTAGACTCAGGATCAGGAGTCCTTAATGTAGACCATCGATGAATGCATGTACGTATATGCAACTGCGCATATGAAGCACTGTTGGTAGAATAAATAGTTCGATAGTTCGATAGTTCGTTAGTTCAAAAACTCATAAGGCACAACTTATGAATTTCGATAGCCAAGTTCACTGAGTGTTGAGTATCCGAAACGACCACACGTAAAACATTTGTGTTCAGTGGTGAATAATTATAGACGACTTATTGGAGTTTCTCCTGTGTCTAACGATGGCTTTCAATCATCGCTCCTATAAGTGGCCGAATTGGACTGGGCGACTAGTTTGCTGTGTGGATGCTCGAAGCAGGTTTAGGTTCAATTCCTGGTCAGACCTTAATAAACAGGATGCAATCAAAATAAATTTACTGCATGACGAAATACAACAATGCAAGCTTAAATACTCTTCAAATTCTCACAAGCAATACACAGTGCACTGCGATTAAGCCTTATAATCTTTTTGCATATAACGAGTTCTTATACAGAAGCTGCATGTGAATAATGCACAATTGTATTACAATCTATCATCCTCTGTGCCGTTGTAATAATATTTCAAGAAAGGAATTTCCTGAAGTGGCAGCCGTAAAAGAGGCGGCTTTGCGGCCGATGACCATCAGAACCCGATGTCGGAAAGGAAGAATGGAATCAACGCATGCAGCTTCAATGTCAATTCCAAGCAACCGGTCAATCTTCCGGTTGGAGATGGCTTCCGTGCCGAGCTTTATGGAAGGTCCTGCAAACTGGTGCCGGCCACTGCAGATGTGCCCCGGACAACGAATGTCCAGGTCCTGCTAAAAGCCTTTACAATATCAAGTGATACAAGGTCACCACCCACGCCTTCCTCCTACGCTTTTTGGAACACACTGCCTAGGTTGGCCAAATATGTGCTGGTGCTATAGTCTAGGTGAAAAGCGTGATGACGGTGACCGAACCTTCCGTTGGCTTCAAATTTCTCCCTGAGTCGCCGATTGACCATCCTCTCGATTTGGGCGCACAAGAGGTTAGGGAGATTGGTCTAAACTTGGATGCATCTCGGCTTGTTACGCTGCTCTTCGGGATGGGCACAACGGAACTTTTCCTGCAATCGTCTGGAAACGCGCGGTTTCCCCAAAGCTTTAAGCATGGCCACATCCGGCCCGGATGAGTTTCCGTTGCCCTTAGCAAGTGCGTGAGCCAACTCACCAGCTGAAAAAAAGAAAGGTGGTTCAATAGGCAGTCATGGGAGTCCGCGGGAATAAAGGTGGTGTTTAGATGTGGACCACGAGAAGCAATGGTCCTTTGGAAATAAGAAGGGTGATGGAAAGTGGATTCCAGGGAGGCAAAGTAATCATCGAGAGCGTTGACAACATGGGCAGGGTCGGTTGCCCTGATCGAGGTGAATGGGAACAGCTCTCGATCTGCAGCTGATTGCGTTTACCCGCCTCCCCAGTTCGGCGGAATTCTGAGACGGATTGATACTGTCGATGAAATCTTCCCACAGCTTAGACTTTGCCTCCCTTGCACTGTCAGTGCTCTCCCTTGTAACATTGCAGGGCGTCAGGTCTGAGAGGGTAGTCGGTGCTGAGCTTTCTTAGTCCGTGTAAGACCTTGCGGTCCACCATCGAAGTGCACGACGGCCAGGACGACCACTGGACTGAGAAATACCTCACTGAGTGGTAGCGAGATTCGTGTCGTGAAATCGGTGAAGGACGAGGGAGGTTGGTTCCCGCAAGCGATCGACAATCCGGTTCACTATATTTCCAACGGCGTCTCTTGATGTCAACAGGAGGAGGAGCGTTGGTGGAAATCTGCACAGGGTAGTGATTGCTATCGTACAGATCGGTACCGGCTTTCTAGGAGAAGCGTGGTAGGACGGATCTCGATACCGAGGTAACATCAAAGGATGTGGCTGAGTGCCCGTTGAAAAAGATGGAGGAACCGTAATTGAGAATGACGAGATCACCTTCCTGGAACGCTTCGACTAAAGCAGTGCCTCGAGGGTCGCCCCTGGACCCTCCCCACATAGGCGTTCATATCCTCAAGGTGGAGCACGGGGAGTAGCGGGTCCGGTTCATGATGGTGTGGTAAGCTGTAAGCTGTGGTGCACCAGCTGCGCGAGGTTCGGAAGGTTAATCCGGAACCTATTAATGTTCCATTTGAGACAAAACCTGACCTCCAGCGGAAGTGCCGGGGTTTGCAGGGGTAAGTAGGCCCTAGAGCTAAATTTATTTCTGTCTCTACCAATATTTTTTGTAATTGAATTGAAGGCTTCCAACATGTCTACTCTTCAACAACGGAAGCATTGAATGATGTATCCGTGGTGAATGTTCTGAAATACTCTGTATGTATGTATGCGTTAACAATTTTGCTGAACTAGCGCTGTTTTAGTTCCTACTTGCCCCAGGATACCTTATGTAGTTTTCAAACAAATTATTCAATTGCATTTTGTGCCGTTCGAAGGCTTATCATGTTTTGGTGTTCTCGTTTCGGCTAGATTTTAAGAATACGTCATCAAACCGAGGTCGATCGACATACCACCGATGAAGTACTCTAGCGATGGGACGTCTCTTAATGCTATACCAGTGAGAGTTCAGTGTCTGTGAGTGGGCTAGCGACTCGTTCGTATTATCCAACCGTCAATGCATCACGCATTGTTCCGGAACCCATCGGTTAGTCATCGGTCGACAGTGGTTTCGCTGTCGGATGCAACAAAATCCGGTAGGAAAATCCACGGTTATGGACTCATTCAGGTAACTAAATTTTAAATTGTTTCATCACCCTCTGTTTCGGATTTCATGTCAATGTTTCATTGCTTTTTCGAATCTGGCAAACTTTGTTTTTTTCTCCGTATCGTATCGTATAAGCAAGTGCGTGGTAGCAAGCAATAACGGCTTCTGGATTGCCGTCGTGAGTGAATCATGTGCGTGATTTGGTGGCTAAGCATTCTCGAGTGGAAGATGTCACTCATTTTGGGTGTGTCGCTTAAAATTTTCAGAATTTTGATTTGCAAAGTCAATCGAGTTGTCTCGGAGTGGTTCAATTAATATTCAACTAACCAACATTATGTTTTATAAAAAAAGCAACGTCGCACACTTTCTCATATTTAGGCTTATACGAAAAAACAGAAGCACACGTGCTACAAGAAAAACGCAATCACAAAGTTAGGCGCAAGATGATACGACACGATTAGACGACTCAAATGAAGTAACAAAAATACGCACGATCTTTACTTTTGCACCTCAAGCGACAAAGGTCAAACAAACCAAGCGAACACATGTACGGAGTTAGAGGCAGATGACCATCTATCAAGATTGGGTCACGAATGCAAACGTGATTTATGAAAGCATCGATTGTTTTGATCGCCCAAACAAGCACACACATGACTCGTACAATGTAGTGTACGATAAAAAAATAAGCAGCAAGTAAGCACACACGCACACTTCGTGTACTTAATTAGCAAATTTAAGAACAGTTCAAAGCCGTTTACTTACCAGGACGGCATTTTTGATGCCATCAAGTATTAAACCATACATGATTATATTGGATTTCTTCAAACTATAACAAATTTTTTTAGGAACAACCTCACGGCTGGTTTTGACTTCAATTTGATTGCTTCACCACTCTAAATTGCCAAACCGATTGAACTAGAATCTCATATCTGGAAAAGTATTTTTCAATAACAATAAGAGAAAGTATTCTGGTATCAATGCCAATAATATGCTTTGAGCTATGTTGCTGCACAAATTTTATTCCAATTTAGTCAGATTTCTTGAGCCTAAAATAAACTTTGTATTTCCTCATTAACTTCTCTAAAGCCCCGACATATTCAAGCATTTACTGCCCTTGAAAGTTTATTTGGTCGATGTGTTGTATTTAAGCCTATTTTAAAAACCCAAGTGGATATAATCCCTGAAATTATCGAACTAGCCTTCAAAATATTTAAGGAACCATGCTCTTCAACGTACATAACGCGTTAAGAGGAAACTGTGTTATGTAAATTTCGTATGGGCCATACTGAAAAAAATAACTAAATTCTGTTAGGGGAGCAAGGAGGGGACGGGTTTTGAAAACCTCGCAAAAACACTTACGAAATAAGTATTCCAACCCAAAAATAATTTATTCTTTTATATTTCTAAGGTACTACGAAAGAGAAATGAGTAAACTAAGGAAACAATATAGGTATTCAAGATATAGAAACTTTGTTTTGAAGAATCAGTCATGTTTTGCTTCATATTTTCCATATTTAAAGTATTGTCACTTTTATGTTCAATAAATCGTGGTGTAACTAACAACATATTTCACAAAAAGCAACAATGCCGCATATTTTATCAATTTATGATAACATAAAAAATAGTCCACGTGCATCAAAAACAACACAAATTACAAAGTAGATGCAAGACGATTCAAATGAAATAAGCTACAAAAATACGTATGGTCTCTTACTTTTGGACCTCGACGAAAAAAGACCGAAAAACAAATGAACACGTGCTACTACATATCAGGTTTGGGTAAAATCGTCACGAATACAAACGTGATTGATGAATGTTTTGATTGTTTTGATCACCCAAACAAGCACATACACATCACTCGTATAATGTAGTGTACGGGTGAACAGCAAAATAACAATAGACCACACACGCACACTTTGTGTACTTAGTTGACGAATTTGAGGATGGCTCTGGGCCATTTACTTACCAGGACGGCATTTCTGACCCCAACAAGTATTATACCGTACATGATTCTGTTAGTTATACTTGGTGGTCTTTCAATCTATAATAAACTTTTTACACAAAAGTATTCACGGCTGGTTCTTGACTTCAATTTGATTGCTTCACTATAACAAACTTCTGAGTTGCTTTAATTGGAATTGCTGATCTGGAAATGCATTCTAGTCTCAATAACAACAAGAGAAAGTATTCTAGTATCAAT
The DNA here is from genome assembly GCF_024139115.2 of Armigeres subalbatus. Classification (NCBI taxonomy): domain Eukaryota; kingdom Metazoa; phylum Arthropoda; class Insecta; order Diptera; family Culicidae; genus Armigeres; species Armigeres subalbatus. Next base: position 112,296,963 of record NC_085139.1, on the reverse strand, counting down.
AAGGATGTTATGTTTGAGCTATGTTGAAACAAGATTTGTAAATTTCATCAATATGGCACAATAATATGATTAATTCAAGCGAAAATCTCATATGATTGTTTTCTTCCAGCTTCATTTAATTTTCCAGACCTCAAAATTATGGATTTTGTTTTGAACACACTTTTTTTACGCGATCTTTTGATTTACGCAGATTCAGTTTTTTAGAGAATAAGTGTGCGTGGGGGTCTTCTTTTTCATCAAATGTTTATAAGTTCCCTGGTGTGACTCAAAACAAAGGAGGCATGCATCAATTCACCTTACTAATAACATGATAATCGATGAAAATCCACGTTGATGATATGGAAATTTGACTAGGATTGGATTCCATAGAATCCATTGCCGAAGTCGTAGATCATTAAGCAAATCTAGACATGCAAATTGAGTTTACAAAACCACATCAGGATTTTTTGGGAATGTATTCTGCTCATTGAACCGTATTATACAAAACAACGTCTGTGATTACTCAAATTTTACATTATCACATCAAGAATGCGAGTGCCTGTAAAAAGTAGGGGAAGAGGTTTGGTTAGAGCACTCTTTTGTTTTTGGTCCATAACTTTGGCCCTAGTTTATATTATGCCGACATTTGTCTACCAATGGAATGCTAGACGAACACTTTTTACTACTAGCGAAGAAATCAGGTTGATTTCATTGATTTAAAAAAAAACTATAGACAATTTATGCAAATTTGACATTTTAATTTTGTGGTTCGGTTGTGAGCACCTTTAAAAATCCTGCTAAAAATGGAGAAAAATGAATGAAATCTGCCCAGTATTGAAGGAAATTATTTAATCATTAATCATTAATCATTATATTTAGCCATGAAGCACTAACTAACTAAAAAAACAGATTAACCCACCTAGCAGTAATGGAGAGAACGGTTTGAAATAGCGCATTAATGGGGCCGTACACATATGGGCTGCAAAATGGTGGGTTGACATCAAGGAAGGAGCGCCCAACAGAGCTCTGGTTCCCACAAGTTCCTATCTCACGCTTCCACGGGTCGTCCGATGACAAAAGACCGCCAGCTAAGGGTTGTGTACTTAGCTGGTAGTGCAGCCTGGGCACTGTTGTCCTTCTGACATCAGCTAGAGTGAGAAGGTACGCCTCGATCGAGCGTCTGTTCACCAGGAGGTGCGGCGCAAGTAAACAATAAAAAAACAAAAAAAGTAGATCAGAAATACTGTTTTTGTAAGGTACACCCTAATCCAATAAGGTAAAATTGCTCTAAATCAGCCAACTTAAGAGCTACAGAAAAAGTTTTTTTAGCAAAATTGATTGGAATTTGGAATAAGCTGCGCTACAACTTTGTAGAACATAACATGTCAATATTCCAAAATATAAAAAAATATTTTCTATTTTTTTTTGTATGATGGGCCACCCTGTTTTTTGGTTGCACCATAATGATGGCCTTACTATTTCGAACAATTTTGTAGAACAACAGTTTTTTCTTAAAAATATAGTTTTGGCGTAAAATTCATCTTTCCGCGTAAATCTGTATCCTGGATCATAGTGCAACGTTTACGCACCGACAAACGATAAATAAGACGACGACATTTGTCTACCCACGCTCGCTTGTCCCGTCGATATGAGCGTTTCACTTCCTTCTCAAGAGCCGCGTATCGTTGACGGGCTAAGACTTTGGCTTCTCTTCGCTCCTCTATCTTTCTCCAGGTCTCATCGGTGATCCATTGTTTTCTCTGGGTGCGTAGTTCGCCCAGATTGTTCTCGCTGGTGGCGATGAAGGCATTCTTGATGGCGGTCCATTGGTCTTCCACGCTGCCACCTTCCGGAATATCTGCAGCACGCGTCTCCAGTTCTTCAACGAAGGACCGTTTCACCGTGGCATCTTCCAGTCGGCGTGTGTTAAATCGTCGTCCAACTCTTTCCTCCTACCGACGAATCCGCGCAATGCGCAGGCGTATTTCGCCGATGAGGAGGTGATGATCAGATACAGAGGCGAGCCAGGACGGGTTCATTCGATGTGGAGTGTCAGAGAGTAACAGACGAGAAGAACGTTGCCAGAAGCCGGATGTTGGTGTCGGGTACACGATCGAATAGAGATCGGTACAAGGAAGCAAGAGCAGCCGAAAAACGAACCCACCGCAGGAAGAAGAAAGAATTTGAAGAACAAGTGATTAGCGAGGCGCAGGAGAAAATAGATCAGAACGATATGCGGAGGTTTTATGAGTCTGTCAATAGCGTGCGGAGAAAGACAGCGCCATCTCCCGTCATGTGCAACGACCAACAAGGGAATTTTCTGACAGATAAAACTGAAGTGGCTGTCAGGTGGAAGCAACACTTCGAGACTTTGTTCAATAGTGGAAGTGACGGTGCATCCGTGAATGAAATATATATATTAGCGATGATGGACTAGCTGTGGAGTCGCCAACACTAGATGAGGTTAAAAAAGCTGTTAAAGAGCTGAAAAACAATAAGGCTGCGGGGAAGGATCAGCTACCGACTGAACTTCTCAAACATGGCAGTGAGCAGCTTTATGAAGTTCTGCACCATATTATGTTGAAAATGTGGGAAGACGAGGAAATTCCAGCTAGTTGGACGGCCTCATTTGCCCTCTCTTTAAGAAAGGGAACAGACTGGAGTGCGCCAATTACCGAGGAGCGAGGAATAACCCTCTTTAATTCGGCGTGGAAAAAACTTTTTCCAATTTTTTTGATAGGCCGCCCTCTTATTCGGTTCTACTGGATGCACTAATTTCATTTTATTTTTCATTTATTTAGTCTACATCTAGACAGATAACACTGAATCAACAATTTGACGCCACAATACACGGTTCGAGGCCGCATCTCTCCATCCTCGAATACGCCCCACGCTCGCCAAGTCGTTCTGCACCTGGTCTGCCCATCTCGCTCGCTGCGCTCCACGTCGTCTCGTCCCTGCCGGATCGGAAGCGAACACCATCTTTGCAGGGTTGCTGTTCGGCATTCTTGCAACATGCCCTGCCCATCGTACCCTTCCGGCTTTAGCTACCTTCTGGATACTGGGTTCGCACTGATGCTCTGGACAAAATTTCAGCCAAATCGGTCAACGTTTGGCGTGGATTTTTCTGCATACATTTTTACATATAAACTTCCAACGAGTTTAGCACCTGACGAACGTTGACCGATTTGGCTGAAATTTTGTCCACAGCATCAGGGCATCAAATAGAATCGAATAATAGGGCGACCCATCAAAAATTTGAAAAAGTGTTTTTTGGGCCACCCTAGTGGTGGTAGTGAAATGGTGCTGGATGGTAAAAAATTTGAAGTGATAGAAGAATTTGTGTATTTTGGAACATTAGTGACTTACGATAATTACGGACGTCGTAACCAGTTAAGTCCCGTAGTCTGCAAACGAAAACAAAATTCGCGCTGTATACTACTCTGATTCTTTAGGTGGCTTTAATCAGCCGATTGGTCCAATTTCGCTCATCCGAGCTTGCATTTCCGTCGCTCCCGACGACAGTGGTGGGCAATCAGCCGATTGGTAAAGTTCCGCTCTTCCGAGCTTGCATTTTCCGTCGCTCCCGGCGACAGTGGACAATCAGCCGATTGGTCCAGTTCCGCTCATCCGAGCCACTAGAGGATTCCAGCCGTGATTACCTCAACTTCGAAACTGAGTTAATTGAAATGATTTTCTTCTGCGGAAAGTTTGTTCCCAGTTCCGGTGTTCTACGAAGTGAATCCGTTAATAGTTCGCGTCATCGTGGTCACCGTCGCGAGTGTTAATAGCGACACAGAAGTGTCCGAAGAAAACAGCAGTGAAATGAACTCTTTTAAACTGAAAGCGATTGATACCAGACAGTTCTAGAACATTTGAGTAAACTTGTCCGGTCGTGCTTGTGTTTGACTGACGTAAGTAAAAGCGTGTTGTGAACTATTTGTCGATAGGCATCGGAAGGCGATCGAAGAGGCTGATGCGGCTGATGCACAGTATGATGCCGCTCAGCTGAAAGTGTTGTCTCGAAACCTGGAAAATCATTTCCAAGAGTATTTGGCACTACACCACCAGGTCATGGCAGCGTGCCCTCCCGAGAGAGTCGAAGAGCAGGACCAGAGATACCTTGTTTTTTAAACCCAATACAACGAGACGTGTGTTCTTGTCGAACGAGCAGCCCAAGTATCTCGTTTTGTTCCCGTTGCACAACACCAACCAACTGCTGAAAATCCACGAATCATCGTTCAACAGCAGCCATTGAAGGCACCGATTCTGACCTTCGATGGGAAACCAGAGAACTGACTTCACTTCAAGACTATGTTTTCTGACTCGGATTGCATTAAATTGTACCATCTGGAGCGTTCATTATTCGGAGCGGCTTCCGGTATAATCAACGCTCGCACCCTTAACGACAACAACTACACACACGAATGGGAAATTCTCGAGGATCGATTCGAGAATAAACGGGTCATCCAAGGGCTGCTAAACCTCAGGCGGATGAGCCGAGAAAACCCGAAGGAACTACGAGAGCTTATCGATGAAGTGACAAGACACATCGATGGGTTGGTTCTGATCGAAGATGAGCTGGATGGAATCTCCAAAAGATTTGTTGTCAACCTCGTGTCCGGAGCCCTCGAAAAGAGTGGGAAGCAACCATCCCACATAAGGCGATACCAGCCTACGATGACGCTGCGAGGAATCATCGACATGTCCGATCAATGTGAAACCGATTGGTTCCAATAAAGAATCCTGCCAACCCGGTGAGAAGATCTCAAGCCAAAATGTATGCTATCATTGGAAGTACCGAGGCAATCTGCGAGCTGTTGCAAGATGAACATCCCAACTTCAAGTGCGAGATCTTCCGTGCGATGTCCATTCCTGAACGTCATGCAAAGATTCGAGAGCTGAGGCTTGCTACAACTGTCTACGGAAAGTACATCCGAATAGTTCATGTAGATCCCCGCGCACCTGCTAGAAGTTTCAAGGTAAGCACCACACACTATCGCACTTTGAAAACCCACCACATGTGAATGCACAACCCCTTGATATTCCTCCGGCAACCGCCCAAGCTCTTGATATGAACCAAAATTCTCCGATAGCTACCACTTGCTCAGTAAGCGAATTTCCCCGTCTTGACAACAGTCTTTAGATGACCGCTGTTATAAATATTTTAGATTGTGGGTCCCAGGCGCACCTGGTAACGAAAAGGTTGATCAATATGTTGAATCTCTGGCGCCTTCCCGCCAAGATCGAAGTTGTTGGGGCCAATACAAGAAAGACTACTCTTTTGGAAATGGTCCAAATACAGATTAGCTCCAAACATTCTAATTTCCAAGCACATTTGGATTGTCTCGTAACAGATCGAATCACAGGTGTGATGCCGTCCCGTAAGTTTGATACTCAATCATGGCTTCTTCCATCTGAACTACAACTCGGCGATCCATCTTTCCACATTCCCTGGGAAATAGACCTCTTGATTGGAATTAAGCTGTTTTTCAAGCTTCTTTTGCCTTGTCAGCTAAAAATCTCAGATGAACTTCCCGTTTTCCAGGAAACTCGCCAAGGGTGGGTTATCGCGGGTGCTGTTGATGACGAATCCCTACTCGATCAGCAGCAATGCCATGCTGTTGTCCTAGAACCGTTAGCCGAATCTATGGAAAAGCTTTGGTCCCTGGACACTGTTGAATCATCTCCAGTGCTAACTAACGATGCGATGCAGCAGTTTGAACCCTTTTTCCTATACAATGATAAGCACCAGTTGAATAAACCCTATGCCGTTACAGACGAGGATTTCCCAGAATGGAATCCAGCTAGGATTACAACACCCGTTGTTTATCCATATGCGTTTCCTTTCATGGCAAAAGTAATATGTTTAGATTCCGTTCAAAAAACTAAAGTACGCGACAAACAAGCTTTGAAATCTGGACAATTTTTCCGTTGGCTTGTTCCCATCATCTACGACGACCTTCAACAGGTCGGTGGCTTGTTACATAATTCCCAATTTCTCTATAATGTCAAACACAGAGGGGCGCAATCCGAGAAGAATCAGATTACCGAGCATCTTGATTCCTTCCGCACTAATCGCCGACCACTTCAACCACCAATGGGCGATCTACAAGAAAGGAGAGTTACTTTTGAAGGCTTTGAAAGTTACCAGGAGGCTAAAACTCGAGGCTCGTTGGTTCGCCACTATTAATCGTCAAGAGCACAAAAGCAAGATTCTGGGAAGTTGTAGTAAAACGCATACGGATGCATCTGCAGAAGATTCTATGCAATACCGTATTGGTGTATGAGGAGTATTGTTTCATTGGAGTTATCCATCCAATTGCTGCCATCTTTGGGCCTACCTTAGAGGAGATCCCGGTGTATCGTTTGCCCCGCCGTAAACATCTTCAACAACTGTGACACCGCTTTTGAAGACGATGGTCTAGGAACTATTTGAACAAACTGCAAAACCTTAAAGCGTTGTTGAAATTTTGAGTAAGGTCATCCCAGGAGTAGTGGATTTATTGAAGAGGACAATATGTCACATCAAACTTGGATGCTTGGTAAAACTGTGATATAACTCCATTGTTCGCGCGTCAGATGTCCAAACAATCACCCGTCTGTATTGTCATCCAGTATCTGAATTGGCCCCATTTCCATTCGAGTCAAAAACCCACAATCGAACAACGCTTCTGAGCTTTACCCAGGGGGTGAATGTTCGCAACCAACATTGCGAAAATGAAATTTTTACCTTCCATCAAAGCCCATATTCCCGAACCCCTTTGCGAACGTCAAATCCAAAGTGCAAATGTGTGTGTGTTGTGCATTTGATTGGCCCAAAATGCATGAAATCCTGAATTTCAAACCTTGCACCCTTAAATGACAGTTTGGGGGTCCCAGAAGCTCCCCTGAAAATTTCAGCTCATTTGGTCCAGTGGTTGGCGTGCGCAAATGGCTCAAAGTTTGTATGGGAAAAGTTATCCAAATGTATGGTGAAACGCAACCGTTTCAGTTTTTTGCTTCTAGGTGGCGTTGTAGTCGACGGATTCCTGTTGTGGACAAAATGTAGAACCTTTTTTATATAAGGAGGCGACTGGTGAAGACCGGATGTAAATCCCTTTGAAATTTGCCAAGTTATAAGCATCCAAAGTCGAGGGTGTCGAGCGTGTCCCCCAGGGGTGTTTAAAATGAGAGCAACGTACCACCGACCATTGCGGCGGCGATGCAGGCGTATTCGGTGCCGTGTGAAATTAAATGGATGATTAACACGCAATCTCGCGAATTTTTATCCGATTGGTAAATATTTTCCGTACTCTGTACAGTAGTGTAGCTAGAGAGGGAGGGGGTAAATAAGAGGGGGCAAGGGGGATGGATCTTTTTTTTTAGTAGAAATACACATCCGGGATAGTGTTCGATGTTTAATCTCGCCATTTTCTGGCGTCGTTCTATCTTCGAGCTAACACGCTAAAAAAATTTACTCAAAATTGACATAAATTGAAGAACTCAAAATTTGGTCAAGTTTGGTTTATGCTATAACGATATAACGTAACTAATTTTTCACTCTTCAAATCGTTGTATCTCCAAAAACACTGGTCCTGCAAGAAAAATGTGCTTCTTGCTTTTGTGAAGTGATATTTGATCGTGCAAGTGGAATACATAAAATGGATTCAAAATCTAAGGAAGAATTAAGTAACTTGTTGTCCCAATTGAAAGTTTTAAAGGTGTAAAGTTGCCTTCAAACGGTGATGTGCTTGGTCGGATGCGTTTTATAATGAAAAGTCTAGTTTCATCAATAATTTGGATCGATTGTTTGACATTACTCGACGAAATGCATTAAATTTGATTAAAAACGATAAGGATAAACAGTTCCTTATTCTGCAAAGGGAAGTTGGAAGGCCTTAGCGAGAGTTAAAAAAGGCAAAATCGAAGAAGAACCAACAACGGAACCATAGCCTTCCTTGGAATCTCAATCAGCTACCAGCGTTTTTACTATTGATGGAGGAGGTAAGAATATAATGAAATAAGATGGTAATTTCTACTATATGTCAATATTTTTATGTCTTGCTTCCAGATGAGAAACCCTCCACTAGTAGAGCGTTTTCCGATTGAAGTAAATCAAAAATAATGACTCCTATACTAGCTGCCACCCTAGACCGTATTGGACTAAGCGACCGAAATGTAATGTATGTTATTGCTGCGGTTTTAACAAGTGCTGGACTAAACTTAGGTAAGTTCACCTTAACAGTACTTTTATTGTATTGATCTTTCTCCTTGAGTTTAATTTTATTATATTGATAGTATCTTGTAATTTAAACAAAATCTTTATCAACTTTATCTTTTTTCAGACGATTTTACCGTTAGCAGATAAACAATCTCAAGGGCCCGTGCAGAATATCGTGAAGAGATTGCTCAAAATATCCAAAGCAATTTTGATATAAATGGACCACTTGTTGTACATTTGGATGAAAAGCTGCTTCAAGATCTCACAGGTAATATATTTGAGTATTTTTTATAGCATTAAAATGTGTTATTCTGTGTTATGATTTTTGGATATCTTCTAACTAAGCATGATTTGAAGTAATCGATAGGTTTTTTTGTTATTTGAAATTTCTTTCCTACAATTTTAGATTACATTTTGAAATATTTGTTTTTTTTAAAGAAGATATTTGTAACATATTTTTAACTATTTTTTTAAAGAATCTATCTGATTTTTTTTTTCTTTTCCGGTACTGACAAAGTAGAAAGATTGCCAGTTTTGGTATCTTCTGGGGCAAATGTTCAGCTGCTTGGAGTCCCAAAATTGTCTTCTGGAACTGGTGAAAGACAGGCAAACGAAGTTTGCAAATTGATGAATGCATGGGAACTAAGCGATCGCATCTGTTCAATGGGATTTGATACAACAGCAGCAAATACAGGAATCAAAAAAGACGCTTGTACCCTAATCGAGAAGCGGATTAGCAGAGATCTTTTATGGCTGGCGTGTAGGCATCATATTGCCGAAGTTTTGATGACAGCAGCTTGGGAAAAACTATTTCCTTCAAAAGGCCCTTCTTCAAGTATTTAAAAAAAAATTAAATCGGCCTGGCCTACTATGGATCAATCCTTTGATGAAAATATGGTAGACGAAAACATTATTGAGATCCTTGGTGATGAAACACAACATTTGATTGAATTTTTGAAAAACCAACTCAATATTCAACAGCAACGACAAGACTATAAAGAGTTGCTAAATTTATCTTTAGCATTTCTTGGTGCGAAAAGAATTAAATTTTCGCCACCAGGAGCACATAGCAATGCCAGATGGATGGCGAAAGCAATATATTGTCTTAAAATATGGCTGTTTAGAGGCCAATTTGACATGACCGATGATGAAAGGCGAAAAATTCCAGTAATGTGTGCTTTTATTTTACGAGTTTATATTTGGTCTTGGTTTAAAGCTCCTTTACCCTCATCAGCAGCACGAAATGATCTAAACCTGGCAAAAAAATTGATAACTTTACGAGATGCTTTCCCTGATCAATCAAGAAATGTGTATATGGCTGCGGCTTCAAGATTTGAAAATCATCTATAGTACTTGAGTGAAGAACTAGTCGCACTGGCTTTTTTCGCCCCAGAAATATCTACTGATGAGAGAAAAGAAATGGCACACAAATTAAAATCTCGTAAGGGTGATGAAGTTAGAAAAATAAAATTGAAAGTATCTACGATCGATAAGTTGACTTCATGTACGCTTTCGGATTTTGTTTCTCAAAATACGATGATTTTTTTTTAAATTTCTTGAATATCTGCAAATTTTCTCAAAGAAGATCCTAGTATATGGGATGAATTGGAAGAATTTGTTGAAAGTAGAAATAAAATTAATTCATTTTTGGTAGTGAATGACTGTGCTAAAAGAGGAGTTAAACTAGTTCAAGATTTTTGTGGAAAACTGACAAAATATGAAAAACAGCTTCAATATCTTCTCAAAGTTGTTCAACAGCATAGGCAAAATTTTCCAGGTTGCACTCGCTCTGTTATAAAGGAAGACCTAGCAGTTGAAATAAATAATTAATATAGGTATAAGTGTTGTTTGTTGATAACTTTGTAGTTTTATACAGTTAATAAATTATGCTATAAACATTAAAACTGTTGTTTGAAAAATATAGAACTTATATAATATCCCAGGTCTCTCTGTCTTTCTGTCCTTCTGTCCCTCTGTCTGTAACGATTATATCGTATCTTTCTAAAATAATGCAACGGGCATCACGATGTCCGAAAACAACTCGTTACAAATATTTCATGAATTTTGTCTCCCCTTAAAAACTTCAGCTCGTTGGCTTCAGTGGTAAGTCACCCCCTCCCTCTCTAGCTACACTACTGTACAGAGCACGGAAAGTATTTACCAATCGGATAAAAATTCGCGAGACTGCGTGATAATCATGCATTTAATTTCGCACGGCACCGAATACGCCTGCATCGCCACCCCAATGGTCGGTGGTACGTTGCTCTCATTTTAAACACCCCTGGGGACACGCTCGACACCCTCGACTTTGGATGCTTATAACTTGGCCAATTTCAAAGGGATTTACATCCGGTCTTCACCAGTCGCTTCCTTATATAAAAAAGGTTCTACATTTTGTCCACAACAGGAATCCGTCGACCACAACGCCACCTAGAAGCAAAAAACTGAAACGGTTGCGTTTCACCATACATTTGGATAACTTTTCCCATACAATTTTCCCATGAGCCATTTGCGCACGCCAACTACTGGACCCAATGAGCTGAAATTTTCAGGGGAGCTTCTGGGACCCCCAAACTGTCATTTAAGGGTGCAAGGTTTGAAATTCCAGATTCCATATAAGCTTGGGCCACTCTAGCATGGCAGCAGCGTTCGCTGGCCGGCGATGGTCTATGCGAAGTTTTCCCTCCACAACAAAGGCAACACAGCATCGTGACGGCGTCACTGACAACAGTGCGCTGATTGGTTTGCGCCAATTCCAGAGAGGCAACCAATCACCGTCCAGATGAGAAGCGGAAGAGAAGGAATTCAGCTATAAATATAGATGCCCTAAGCAAGTATTGTCATTACAGTCCACACTTTTGTACAATAAACATCGCGAAATATATTCGAACTCGTGTTTTTTCCTTCTCCAAGTCAGCGCGAAATCCAACCGGTCTTTTTTCAAGACCAAAGAGTTACCGAAATAATTTTCTTCCGAGTTTGAGCTATCACTTCATCGAGGGATCCTTCATCCGAAGGATCTGCCAGTTCCTGCAATGGTCTAGGATCGACCACCACTTGATTACTGAAGGAATTTGGCTATAACAGCAAAAAATAACGAAAAAACGCAGACATTTTTTATTCTTTTGAGCGCGGAGAGGGGTCTTAGGTCAAAAGAAAGCCCTAATCCCCTTTGAGAAAAGGCGGTGGTCATGAAAATCGGTCAGCGCATTATTAAGAACGAGCACTTTGAACGAAGTGAGTGTCGTCCCGGCCTTTTGAGGGTGAACTCCTTGAAAAAGGTACAATACATGTGACCAAAACGTTGGATGAAAACATAAAAGCCCGTTTTTGATCCCAAAAGACTGAGAGCTAAATCCTCAAACGTCGCCATCTTTGTCAAATCAATAAAGATAAAATCTAGACCAACATTTAAAAAGGGCGTAACAGCCAAAAAATATTCCGTCTGATTCTTTGTCCACATATATAGCTATTAGGGTGGTTCAAAAAATTGATTTTGCTCCACAGCGCTCATTTGATTCTTTACCATGCTCTGAGTGTCCTCTGAAAATTTGAGCTCATTTGGATTAAAACTGATTTAGCACAAGCCGTTTTAAGTTTGCATGCGAATTAGTATGGGGAAATTTATTTTTTCATTATTGGAACGATTAATTGAGATGCGATTTTCACTAAGTGAAAGCTGTTGAGTATTCCTTTTAGCTATGTAGGTTTTCTTTTAACCTGCGCTTAATGGAGGAACGTTATTAACAGTATAATGAAAAACTAAATTTCCCCATACTAATTCGCATGCAAACTTGAAACGGCTTGTGCTAAATCAGTTTTGATCCAAATGAGCTCAAATTTTCAGAGGACACTCAGAACATGGTGAAGAATCAGATGAGCACTGTGGAGCAAAATCGATTTTTTGAACCACCCTACTGACCATCTACAAAACGCTTATTAGACCGGTAGTTCTCTACGGACACGAGACCTGGACGATGCTTGTGGAGGACCAACGCGCACTGTGAGTTTTCCGAAAGGAAAGTGTTGCGTACCATCTATGGTGGGGTGCAGATGGCTGACGGTACGTGGAGGAGGCGAATGAGGCTGCAGAATTTCTCAATCGATTGATGAGAAAATCTCGAAAATGCAAAGGAAGATATGATATGCAAAATCTTCGGAATTTTCGGAATTTGAGCACGGAAAATCAAAATTCAGGCCCCATTTAAAATGCACGGAGCCCGAAATCCGGCGGAAAATTGTCCCGAGGTACCTTTACCTTGGAACTCATGATATCGTCCAACTTTTACATTTTTGTAACTTTGCCAGCGAAATGTTATATATTTTCATGAAGGGGAACGGTTCGGCACTTCATCTCATAGCTCCCATTTTCATCCCATCAAAAACAAAGCAATGAAAAATAATTTGATTTGTTTCTTATTTTTGTGATTTTTTCAGCAGTAAGCACGTATGTTAGCAAAAAGAAGCAACGATATTGATGCTGTATTTCTTTGTTTTGCGATGAGATCAGTATATGTTCGACGCAGCGGAGAACAACGTCGGGGTATGTGGGACGAAGTCGACGGAACGATTGGTTCGACGAAGAGTGCAAAAGGATCCTGGAAGAAAAGGATGAAGCGTGGGCGGCCATGCTGCAGCAAGGGACCCAGCATAACGTGGAACATTATGAACGGAAGTGGAGACAGCGGAGAAGAAACGCCGCCTGGAAGAAGCGAAGTGTGAGGAGGCACGCAAGTTCTATCAGAAGCTCAACGCATCCCGCAAAAGCTTCGTGCCGCGAGCCGAGATGTGCAGAGATAAGGATGAAATAATCTTGACGGATGAACATGTGGTAATCGAAAGGTGGAAGCAGCACTACGAGGAACATTCAAATGGCGCTGAGAGTACAGGCAGTGAAAGCCAAGGCAGCGGAGGAGATGACTACGTCAGTTTAACGGACGATGGAAGCCAACCAGCCCCCACCTTGAGGGAAGTTAAGGATGCCATCCAACAGCTAAAGACCAATAAAATAGCAAGATGCGCCCGGAAAAGCTGACCATTTGCCTGTCAAAATCTGAGAAGGCAAGAAAGGCATATACAACAACAACATAGACAGCATATAGCTATTATGGATGGGAATAGCTTTCCTGGGAAGCTAACCAGACTGAGCAAAGCAACGGTGGATGGTGTGCAAAACTGTGTGAAGATTTCGGGCGAACACTCCAGCTCGTTCGACTCGCGCCGGGGACAAGGTGATGGACTTCCGTACCTGTTGTTCAACATTGCGCTAGAAGGTGTAATGCGGAGAGCCGGATGTAACAGCCGGGGTACGATTTTCAACAGATCCAGTAAATTTATTTGTTTCGTCGTACAACCGCCTGAAACGTGAAGCAACAAAAGTTTGACTGACGGTAAATACATCGAAGACAAAATACATGCGACAGCGCCAACCAGGGAAGCAGTGTTACGATAGACGGGGATTCCTTCGAGGTGGTCGATACATTCGTCATGTACAAAACGCTGATAAGACCGGTAGTCCCCTGCGGACATGAAACATGGACAATGCTCCAGGAGGACTTGCAAGCACTTGAAGTATTCGAGAGACGGGTGCTTAAGATCATCTTTGGCGGTGTGCAAGAAGACGGTGTGTGGCGGCGAAGAATGAACTACGAGCTCGCCCAATTCTACGGCGAACCCAGTATCCAGAAGGTAGCTAAAGACGGAAGGGTACGATGGGCAGGGCGTGTTGCAAGAATGCCGGACAGCAACCCTACAAAGATGGTGTTCACTTCTAATTCGGCAGGTACAAGACGGCGTGGAGCGCAGCGAGCGAGTTGGGTTGATCAGCTACGGAATGACTTGGCGAGCGTGGGGCGCATTCGAGGATTGCGAGATGCGGCCTTGAACCGTGTATTGAGGCGTCAAATTGTTGATTCAGTGTTATTTGTTTATATGTAAGCTAAAAAAATAAAACGAAACATATTAGAACTTTGAGTGACTAAAAAATCTGGTTTTGTGGCTGTATCGCAAGTCCTGATCTCAAAGATAGTTTGCATGACTCAGGATATCCCAAACTCATCTTATCATGTCTGTTGATCTTCTGAAAGATTTTGTGGATATGATTGAATATATATCCAAGCTTTGAGTGATGAAAAAAGTTAGCATCGTGGCTGATAACCGCAAGTTTTGGACTCAAGCATAGTTTGGATGGCCTAGCAAATTTTCTTTTCAATTAGTTTTATCATTTTTTCAATATTAACCACAAAAACAAATGGAGTATATCAAATATACTGTAAAATACCACTTGGAAAAATTTGAGCCTGAAAGGGTACCCCACTGTAATACAATCGGCTCTTTATGAACTCAATGGCAAGAAATCGATTCAAGAAAGCATGCCATTTTCTTTCTTGGGAGTCTAATTTTGATCATTTGCCGCTCGGTACACTTTTTGCATAAAATTTCAAGCCAGAGACAAGGGTGTTGTTACTGTCAATATCAAATCATGGGAATTTCACTGTTCTAGAGGAACACTGTTCTATTCATATTATTGACAACGTACATAATACTACAATTAACAGTCCAATACAACAAAACCGCGATAGAAACGAGACATTGCATCTGCGGCTTTAGAATCCAAATATTTGTTTCTATTCTAAGAGATGTCTTTTTTTAAGTATTTATCAATCTGATTGAAAATTGTTAAATTTCTATAACTTATAAAAATTGAGAACATGCTCATTAGCTCAGATAAAAATATTCTTTACGTTTATTTATCCTTAAACTGAAAACGTATTGCGGTATAATAGAGACATTGAAACCACAGAAAACAAACGAAAAAAAAAACAAATGACTCAACATAGCTCAAAAACATTTTTTTCGACTTAAAGATACTTCGAATACTTCATATTAAATTTGAGAACAAAGACTGTTTAACCCTTGTTCAATGGTTTGTTTCTTCTTCTTTCATACAAACCTTCCCTTCTCAAGTTGTTCTTTAAGACCGGAAAAATTCAAAATCAAAGTCAATAGCCGTTAACACCGTATCTCACACCACAAAGAAAAAAATCAATCATATATATATGTCGTTACACATGCCACAATGCTTCCGCCAAACTGCCTCGTCTGATCCAGTCCACTTCCGACGGCAGTGAACTTGGTAGAATACTTAGCAGGCACGCTCACAAGGGCCACCGAAAAAGATATCGCCGTCTGCTCTTCAGTTCCTCTGTGGAAGCCAATTATTGGGAAAAAGAGCACATGTACAAACACAAGACTTTCGGGTAGGTCGTTTCTGGGTACGGCACAGTTCAGCAGAAGGACGCACATGTATTTACATTTATATTTACGCACCGCTAGACGTGTCTACTGGTCGACGCTTCCGTCACAAAACACACAATCCAATCAATCAGTGTAAATTGGATGAAATAGGCATTCGGTTTATCCTGCGGGTCGCGAGTTTCCATGGAGTCGTACCGACTTTGTATCGAACATATGCAAAAGCTATCTTATTGCAAGCTTAAGGGTTGTTCAAGGGTTGTCTACTTTAATAAAATGGCTCAACACTTTTCTGATTCAACCACTTTCTTCTATTTTTAATCACTATCAGGCGCCAATTCATGACTCTAAAAACTATAACTTAATTCAATTTATAACACGGTTGACAGAGTGCCAAGACTGGTCACCATGATGGCCGACATACCTCCACCTAAAAACATCAAAAACACGCGTCGTGGACGATGCATTTAGTAGTGATCTGAAAATGCTAACTCGCAGCATGCATTAAGGAGCATATACAGCCTTCTACTCTGAACGGATCGCCAGAAGAATGCTTGAGAGAAGCGAGAAGAAAGTTGAACTGAAAAGTTTAGCTTGAACGACCCAAATAATTACTGAATTTATGCTGAACGTCCCCATTAAATCAAATGCCTATTTTGCACTGTTTGTTATCACAGTAAAAACGGGAAGCACCCGGTGTGCGTGGAAAGCAGATATCTCGCGCTACACACAAACCATATAAGTTCCACATTTTCTACACACACCGTGTGCTGTAAGAACGAACGCCTCCTGGCTACATTACATCACATTACATAAATTTTACTAATTTCACACAAAAGTTCTTCGCAACTTACCTGCACAAAGTGCTGCACGCTCTCCAGCAGCATACCGTACATGATGATAAGACTTGTAGTCGACTTCGTCGACGGCCGGCAAGAGCACGACTATCCTAAAACGACAGATTGTTCCGTCCTACGTAGGTACGACAGCGTTGCAGATTGGTCCCGGTGGTAATTGAAATGTTTGTCGGTCGCACCGGTAAGCACCACTCTTTTCTATTCAAACACAACGTTCACTCTTCACTGAACAACCATCACCATAGTCATTGGGCCGGAAATCACCGTCACCGTCGGATTCGTTGTCATCAACATCATCATCATCATGGGGAGGAATTGTCCGGTGGAAGAAAAAAAATGTCGTTTCGGTTATTTTTTGTTACCTATGCTCCTCACCGGTTTGCAGGACCGTGACCAACCGGTCATCTGGTGCTTCTGCTTTCGATTTAATTTTGCAACCTGCTCAACATTCTAAATTTAGTGTACACGGTCTGTGGAATTTCTTCCCAGAATAGATCCCCTTTGTTTTCGCGGCGTTCCATTGATGTCACTCAAATTACAATCATATTATTTTTTTGTGGCGCCGGTAATCGTCAGTTTTTCATCAAATTGAAGACCTTCTTCTCGTATTGTTGCTCCGGTTTATGTTCATCGTGGTCGGAAGGAAACATGTAAGCATCAAGCAAAAGACTTTCGACAATTCAATTCAAGGGGTAATGAATTCAGTTTCCTGCATTTCTTTTCATAAGATATTTAAAAAAAAAAACTATTGGAATTGTTACAGGAAGAGATCTCCAGCATATTTTTTTTCGAACTTCCTGAAGGAGTTTTTTTAGTTAGGGAAAATTTAGAATAAATTCCTACACAGCAAAAAGTACGGGAAATTCAACGACATACAAAAAAGCAGCTATCGTTAATAATTTCTATTTAGAGAGTGTTCATATGCCACGTAAACTCTCAAGGAGGAGGGTAGAAAAGTCTACGTTTATCAATGAAGGGTAAGGGTGGGGGGTGCGGTTATACTAAGATTCTACATAGACCTTTTTTGGGAAACAATCTTTGCAGCACCTATGCGATGGACGCAAAAGCAATAACAGAAGTGTTCTGGAGTGATTCAGGACTTGTGGAAACCGATGAACTTGAGTACAGGAACAAGAAGGAATTCGAGGTGTGCGCCGGTATGAAAATCGACGGGGCGGTGGCATTTTCGGCATCACGCCGAAGCCATGTTAGCCGGAGGCGACAGGGGAGATCGTTGTCATGATGTTTTATTGCCTTTATAACTTTAATTTTTGCCATTCTCGTATACTAAATATACGAAAAGCTATATCATCACTCCAAAACCAAACTTTTGATAGAAAACTCGGAGACCCATAGTGTTATATACCAATTGAATGGACTCAGCTCGACGAATTGAGATGATGTCTGTTATGTGTGTATGTGTGCATGTGTACAACATTTTGTAGACACACTTTTTGGAACTTATCTTGACCGAATAACTCCATTCGACGGGGAATCCTGTCCCATTGTTTGCTATTGAAAATTAGCCAGATTGGACTATGGGGTCATAAGATATGGTCAAAATACTATATTTTATGAGCAAAACACGCTAAAAACATTCACTCATATTTTTCAGTATTTTTTGCTTGAGAAACGCACCAACACCGCTAGGGAGATTAATCAGGGTTTTTTTTTCAGGATTTTTGTTTTCGATTTTTTTTTTGAATGACTTTAACGGAAGAATATTTCAAATTTCTCAAAAAAAAAATCTAATGAATCTCACTAGAGTAATATTATGAGTTTGCAGTAACCATCGAAATGATAAAATATCTGTTTGGTGTTCGGTAAA
This sequence comes from Armigeres subalbatus, assembly GCF_024139115.2. Taxonomy (NCBI): domain Eukaryota; kingdom Metazoa; phylum Arthropoda; class Insecta; order Diptera; family Culicidae; genus Armigeres; species Armigeres subalbatus. Next base: position 112,278,842 of record NC_085139.1, on the reverse strand, counting down.
TCAGTTGATATGCTTTTGATCGTCTTCCTGCTCGGTGTTCAGGTAGTTAATTTGTTCTGCTTTGTGCGACCGAATCATGGTTAGTTAAAATCATTGTGTAAAAAGATTGGATTTCCCAGGAATTCCTCCGGAAGTTCCTCCGGAACTTTGGAATTCCTCAGGAAGTACCTTCAGGAATACCTCCGGAAGTTCCTCCAGGAAATCCTCCGAAACATCCTCCAAGAATTCCTCCGGAAGCTCTTCCAGGAATTTCTTCGAGAGTTCCTCCAGGAATTCGTCCGGAATATCCTCCATGAGTTCCTCCATAAATTTCTCCGGAAGTTCCTCCATGAATTACTGCAGAAGTTCCTTCAGGAATTCCTACAGCAATTGCTCCAGGAAGTTCCTCTAGGAATTCCTCAAAGTTCCTCAAAGAACTCCTGCGAAGTTCCTCCAGGAATTTCTCCAGCAGTCCTCCAGGATTTCCTCTGGAAGTTCCTCCAGTAATTCCTCCAGAAGTTCCTTTAGGAAATCTTCCGGACGTTTCCCGAGAATTCCTCCGGAAGGTCTTCCAGGAATTCCTCTGGAAGTTCCTCCAGGAATTTCACCGGAAGCTCCTCCAGTAAATCCTCCGGAAGTTCCTTCAGTAATTGCTCCAGGAATTCCTGCATAAGTTCCTCCAAGAATTTTTGCGAAAGTTCCTTCAGTAATTCCTCCGGAAGATCCTGCAGAAGTTCTTCCGGGGAATTCCTCCGGGAGTTCCTCTAGGAATACTTCCGGAAGTTTTCCAAGAATTCCTCCGGAATTTTTGCGGTAGTTCCTCCAGGAATTTCTTCAGAAGTTCCTCCAGGAATTCCTGCAGAAGTTCCTCCAGGATTTCATCATGAAGTTCCTCCACGAATTCTTCCGGAAGTTCTCCCAAGATTTTCTCCGAAAGTTCTCCGGAATATCTTCCAGGACCCAAGTAACACGGTTTGTTCTATAAGTGTAAAAAATACATCTTTCGAACATATAGTTTGTTACGTTTTGGTATGAAAAACTGCTTCGATTACTTTCACATGACCCAAACAGCGCAAAAATTATCGATATTTTCAACATCTTTCAGTTGCAACCTTGTTTTTGATTGCACATTCACAAAACTAAACTTAAGTACTAAGGATGTTTTTAGTAACCGACTTCCAACATGGTTCTGTCAAATTGAATACCAAAACAAACATGCTGACCAACACGTTCAAAGAAAAAAAAAATGCATTGGCGTAACTAATGAAAAATTCTAGGGGGGGTTAACTTTGTTTTAAACTTTTCTTCAAAAGTTCCTCCAGGAATTTCTGCAGAAGATCCTCCAAGAATTTCTTCGGAAGATCTTCCAGGAATTGCTCCGGAAGTTTCTCCAGAAATTCGTTTCGAAGTTCCTCCAGGAACTCTTCCGGAAGTTCCTCCAGAAATTTCTTCAAAAGTTCCTCCAGGAATTCCTGCGGAAGTTCCTCCAGGAATTCCTCATGAAGTTCCTCCAGGAATTCTTCCGGAAGTTCTTCTAAGAATTCCTCCGGAAGTTCTTTCAGGAATTCCTCCGGAATATGCTCCAGGATTTCCTCCGGAAGTTCGTCCAAAAATCCCTCCTGAAATTTTTCCACGAATCCTTACGGAAGTTCTCCCAGCAATTCATGCGGAAGTTCATCCAGGCATTTTTCAGGAAGATCCTCCAGGAATTTCTTCGAAAGATCCTCCAGGAATTTCTCCGGAAGTTTCTTCAGAAATTCGTCCGGAAGTTCCGCCAAAAATTCCTCCGAAATACACACAAAATTCATTGCAATCAATTTCACCAATATTCTATCAACTCTCGCTTAACTTTTCAAAAGGACCTAAGTAACATTTTTTTCATGAATTAATTTGAATAGCGCAATCAACAGAACAACATGAAAACTTTTGATTGCAGTACTCAAATTAATTCATGAAAAAAATGTTACTTAGGTCCTTTTGAAAAGTTAAGCGAGAACTCTTGAGTGATATTTGAGATCTCTCCAGGAGGCAAATAAGATTTTCCGTTGATTGATTCGCATTTTTTAAGTATTTTGGGTGAAAATCGGGCAAAATGGACTTTTTCGTAAATCTGCAATCTCGAAACGATTAGAATATGTCTATCTGTATATATATCGAATAGATTTGTAACAGCAAAGATCAGTTTCAACATGAGAAATTACTTTCCCTCAGCTAATTTTGCCAAATCTTAAGTTTAGGGGGAAATTGGGCAAAAAGGCTAATTTTGTTATATGTCACGTTCAAAACTCAATGGTATCCATTTCACCAATATTCTATTGACACTTGAGTGATATTTGAGTCCTCTCCAAGAGTGGCAAATAAGATTATCGTTGATTAATTAGCTTTTTTTTTAATATTTTGGGGAAAAATCGGAGAAAATGTATCCTTTCGAGAATCTTCAATCACGAAATTATTATAATCTACTGTTTAGTATTAGTATGTCAAGTACAAAACTCAATGCAATCCATTTCACCAATATTCTTGAGTAATATTTTAGTCCTCTCCGGGAGCGGTAAACAATAAGTAATTTTTTTTTTCATTTGGCCTAAAGGGTCTTTCGGCCTAATGGGTCGTTCGGCCTAGTGGCACTCGCCCGAATGGGTTTCGGCCAAACGACCCTTCATCCATTTACACAAATAGGATAGAATAGTCAAAGATAATTTTTGTTTTCCGTGAGATATTTCTAACAAAATACTGAAGACGTTTTATAGAAGAAAACTAAATACGACTAAAACTAAGTCGACAGAGATTATTTGGTAAGCGTCTCAAGTAGCCTTGCAAGCAAAGGTGTAGGAATGCCAATCCGGAGATGGCGAGTTCGATTCAGGCCAAGTTGTAAAGCAGACCAATTTTCAGTTGGAATGTAGAGCCATTGAAGAATAAGAAGTAAGCGTTAAAGGAAAAATTTGTGTTACATAAAATTTTGAAAACACTTTTATGATGGTTCAGCGGCGCAGCCAAAATTTTTGATAATATAAAGTGTAAGTTAAAATTTGTTTCGAAATTCCGCGGAATTCCGTTAAATTTTGTTAGAAGCTAGTTTTTTCTAGCGAAATTTTTGTAATTTTACGAAACGAAATTAAGAAATCAGATTTTGCCCTGCTCAAATTCCGCGGAATATCGTTTCGAGCAAGTTCATGGAAAATTTCATCAGATTTATTACTTTTTTGTATTTTTATTGGGGAAAATTTTTCACTTTCTATTGCCCTTTATTGATTACTAGTTGACCCGGCAGACGTTGTCCTACATAGTAGGCGAAAAAGGGCGCTGTAAACTTCCCATGCGAAATTTCCATACGAATTTAAATTTTAGTTTTTGATGATTTTCTCCACTTTATTCGTGATTTTCGAATATAAGTAAATATCAATATAGTTAGAATGTAGAGCCATAAAAAAAAGAAAGCATCTTTAGAGCAATATAAAGAGGGAACTTTTCAAATGTAGCGTTCCAAAAGTATCTTTCCTGAAGAAATATCGGAAGAAACTGATCAAGCAGCACCCAGACAAAAATTTGATGGAACATTTTCTTTTCTTTCTCGTATACAAAGTATACGTAATTTTTTGATAAATATCGCTTTATAAATTATAAAAAACAAAATATTTTGGAGTACTCCTGAATTAACTCACATTTTCAGTAGCACATTAAAAAAAATATTTATTTTCAAACATTTAATAAAATCATTTTTAAAAAATATCGCTTTATCTATACATAAAAATGAATTTCTGTCTGTCTGAACCTTATAGACTCGGAAACTACTGAACCGATCGTCATGAAAATTTGTATGCAGAGGTTTTTGGGGCCAAGGAAGGTTCTTTTTTATTTTCGATGGTTTGATACCCCTCCCCGCTTTGGAAAGGGGGGCTCCCATACAAATGAAACACTTATTTCTTCAAAACACGAGAATTGATCAAGCAAATGGAACCGAATCTGGCATGTGGAGGTTTTGGAAGCGAAGATATGTTTCTGCTGTGGTTCGAAACACCTCCCCCTTCTGGAAAGGAGGGCTCCCATACAAATGAAACAGAAATTTCTGCATAACTCGATAACTAATCAAAGAATAAATCAATTTCAGGCGAAACGAAGTTCGTCGGGTCTGCTAGTAAATTATAAAAAAAACTTTATATTTTGGAATAGAGACACGGCAGGTATTTCCGTTCATCGTTATAGGGGCTAAAACTAACGAAAGCAACGTCCATTTACTAGACCTCCACTATGGCAGAACGTTACTGCTGAGCTTACGATTGGGTAAAGATGAGTTTACTAAAAAAAAGTGTCTCTTTTTTTGGTTTTCGAGACTATGACGAAAAGACGAAAATGCCTGCCTTAACCCTACTCCTGAATTAAATCACATTTTCAGTAGAAAATTTATTTTTTTGTAGTTGTTACTTGGATCTCAAGAAAATTCTTCTAAATGCTCTCAGTAAGAATTACAAACAAAAAAGACAATGGAGTTTTTCATGAACCAAATCAGTTAGCACAACCACCAATTCAACATCAATAATGTATTTAAAATCAGAAATAAGAAACATGAATTGTTCAATTGACAATCAATTAAGATCGCATGAAAAAACAAGGGTTAAAAATGACGGACTAGATTTACATTTCGACGGAATTTATCAGCACTTGACGGAAGCCCGCAAATAAATTTGAAAATGGAATAAAAAAAAAGTCCATTCAGAAAACTATTTTATTGGGAAAAAGAAAAGAAAATTCTTGCACAGCAGACTGCGGCTGCTTAAGTGGCTGCTAACAAATCGAGTTCATGTGATTTTCCACGCAAATTTATTACGCTTATCAGTTGAAGAAGTCCATGAATCTAGCGTAATGTAACTAAAACAAGCTTTTTTTCAAGGAGCAGTGATATCTCTAAAAAACGATGTATTATCGCTGAATTATTGATTAATTTGCGTGTTGAGCCAACGTTACATCCTATAGGCTAACATTACCTCCCGTTAACCTACTACAATCATACGCTAAATGTAAAACTCATGTTTAAAAAAAATCAGCTTTTTGCAACTACATAGTTGCACAAACTGTTAGTCAGATACCGTGCGGGACCGAAATCCGTACAGCACCGAAATCCGTCCACCTCATGAGATATCAATAAATTAAAGGAGGTTAATGGTGCGGTAAGATGCGCGGCTACAAAGCAAGACCATGCTGAGGGTGGCTGGGTTCGATTCCCGGTGCCGGCCTAGACAATTTTCGGATTGGAAATTGTCTCGACTTCCTTGGGCATAAAAGTATCATCGTGTTAGCCTCATGATATACGAATGCAGAAATGGTAACTTGGCTTAGAAACCTCGCAGTTAATAACTGTGGAAGTGCTAATTGAACACTAAGCTGCGAGGCGGCAATGTCCCAGTGGGGGATGTAATGCCAATGAAGAAGAAGAAGAATGGTAATTAATGTAGGAATAATTAATCTTATCCTGTTCAGATACTTGACAGTAAGCTTTTAGGGCATAGAATTGGAAAGAAGGCTTTGAAATTAAAACAATAAAAATCAAAAACAAATCTCCACCCACCAAACGCGGAGTTTGTGCCGCCATTTTGTTTTCGGGTAGAGCATAATTGCACCAAAAGTAACTGTGTTTTAATTGCTAATTGCAAATTATTACAAAAGATAAACGGAATACAAATCGAAGGGATCGCTTCTCAAGGTGCGTATCGAACTATTTACAGTGATATTTTAGTCAATCAGACTGTTTCAACTTAAATATTTAGTTCAGAAATAGGTGTACGGATTTTGATCCTTTGATTCGAAATCCGTCCACGGTGGACGGATTTCGAGTCAGGAGTAGTTGATTTAATTCATTATTTTATCATGTTTTTTGTAGTTTTTAATGAGTAAATGTGACACACTTCAAAAGTAGAAGCCTTCGTGCGCCTGTGTCAATGACGAACGTTTTATTTACATTCGATTCCTATTTTCTAATGACTTTTTCATATACTAAGGTGCTTAAGTGTACGGATTTCGATGCCTCACGGTATTACAATTTACAGATATTTAAAAAAACAAAGTACTATCAGTACTGATTCAGGGCACAATTACTGAATGCCGCATTCAATAGCGACTTTGCAAGGATTATTATTCAAAATAGAAAAGAACTTACGAATATAAATTGGAATATTTACATTTTCAGACCAGAAACGGATCATCACTACTTCAACCGGCTACCGTTCAGCCTTGCACAGATAATGGCTTCTGTGGAAATAAGAAAAAAGCAACAACCAGGTGAAAAAACGAAGAACAGGATATCTGAGAAAAGAATAATGAAATGGGCTACCTTCGAGGGCAGCTGGGAAAACCGAATAAAGTTGCACAAAAAGGTTTCGAAAAGATACAATGGAAAAATTGACCGATTGGGATAACTGCTGGCTGGACGGGGGAAAAAAACTTCGTTGACAAAGATGTCACTACGCTGTTTTGACGTGCTGTGCAACCTTTATGTGAAAAAAAAATTAAATGTGTTATAAATTGTGGAAAAAAGAGTCGAAAGAATAATAAACTAAGTTGAAAGGGTATCGATAGGTAGGGTAAAACGGTATAATATGCCCCCCCCCCCCTAAAGCAACTCCTTGATAACTTTTTACTTTTCAACGCGATTTATGCAAACTTTGTGTTATTTGGTAGTCCAGGAAGTCGCAAATGCATTGCCCGTGAGTAGTCATATAAAAATATTTCAGTTAACACGTAATAAAGCTTTTTTGAAAAGTCGTGAAAAAATGAATTTTAAAAAGTGCCTGGGCAATACGCCCCACCTCAACCAAAGACGTTTAATTACCCTTCATTAGTATTTTATCATTCCCATAATAAAAATGCTACAAATCCTTATGCGCTTGACATTAAAAAACCAACATAGGTCCATTCAAGCAGGTGTGAATTACATTTCAATATTTTCCATACAATTTGGAAGCAACTGCTGCGAGCTCGCTGCGCTTGTGTCCAGTTGTTAAGGGCATATCGTCCTGCCTACACTGGGGCGTTTTGGCCAGTGAAACATGTTTTCGAAAATCGTTACATTTTTGAAGATGGAAGCAATTTTATATTATATTAACCACTGAGAAAAGTTATTTTGTTGCCCAACTGAGTGTTCCAGTGCAAGTTTTGCGGACAGTATGCCAGAGTCGCTCCAGAATGTTGAGCAAACAAACATTAAAAGTTACATCAAAACTATAACTTTTTGGTATTTTGCTATTATTTTCATTGTGTAATACAAAAATACTTCCACATTCACATAGTATGATGGGTTTACAAATACTTATAGGTACCAACTGTCTTTGACCCTTAATTAGTTATAGTTTTCTAGAAATCAAAGGGGGGCGTTTTGGCCAGGTGGGGCGCATTATACCGTCTTACCCTAATATTAGCCCTGGATGTAACGTTGGCTCATTACGCAAATTAAGCAATTATTCATATTTATCACTGCTGCTTCAAAAAAGTGTATCAAGCATATTTTGTTTACATTACCCTATATTCATGCACATCTTAAACTGATAAACGCAATAAACATGCGTGACAAACCACTTTGAATCCTTCTCTTAACAGGCGCTCAAGCAAGCAGGATGTGCAAGAGTTAAATTTAAGTGATAATGGACGGATTTTTAGGAAATTTTAAAGTAAGGAAAGTAAAACCCAAAAGTAAGCAAGCTGCCTGGTAACATAATTTTGGTTAGAGTTTCAATACATGAAGATTTACAGCGATAAATGTGCTCAAGCACAGTAAAATATGCTAAGGTTTGAGCCATAATTCTAGTTTTCAACTAACAAATTATGATTTACTATCTTATTTTTCAATTTCTAGATTTTGTCTATCACATCGTTTGCAAGTGCTTAGAATAACCCATGCGATCACTGGACGTTGATTGCAGCTGGGAAGCACACATTATTCGTTCGCTTAGTTTGGAAGTTGAATGACTCGAAAGCTGTGGATGATTTCGTACCCACTACTGGCCGCAACCAGTAAAATAGTATAAGCGCATAGTAAAAGCTCTTCGAAACTCTTAAGTTCCAGACAAAAAGAACACCGAACGTGTATGGACTTCATTGGTAGTCCTCTTTTTACCCGGAATGAACTTGATTCTATCAATAAATAATATGGTTTAATATTAGAAGTAAACATGAATATTTGTGCTCTACCAATCCTTTTTTATTCCACCATGCTTCCACAGGATTGTAACAGGAGCGCTTCTTTCAAATGTTGATCATCCCATCTACATCCATCAGCCGTTCAGTTGAAATTAAAAGCAGCATATTCATTCATTACAAAACAGCTTATCTCATCGTTCCGTAATAAATTAAATGGGGCGTTCGAAAGCCCTCTCCCATTCACAGATTTGGGATTTTCCTTTGGTGTTCACCTTTCAGGCTCTATTTCTTCGGAAGGATTGGCTTCCACCAGGACTCGAGGGAAATTATTTGCTAATTCAATAGTAATCCATACTCTGCGAATCACAGAGGAGCTTGTTTTTTTGTTTTGCCCGCCAGGAATGTCCATTCCGGATGGTGGCGAAAAAACCGAAAGGTTGTTTACACCTCATTACGTTGGGCAGATACGCGGGTGGAATATAAGAGAAAACCGTTTGGTTAGACTTCCGCGAAAAAAGTAATCTGAGCCTCCATTTATCAAAATGTTCACCAAGGGACATAGGGTGAAGACAGATGATCCCGTCAGGGGTTCCATTTCCGACATGGTCTAATAAAAATGACAACAGTACCTACCAGTCGAGAGTTATTATGCAGCGCGTTAAAATTATAAGTTTAGTGGAACATTTCTGTTTTAAAGAGTAGCGCCGAAAAAAAGTTCCCAACCACGAAATATTTATTGGTTTTATCTTTCTAAGTTGCTGACTGGAAACTTATATCCTAGAGAAGCAATAGCTGCATTATCAAGTTATTATTGCACACAAACCATGTAAATACATCCATCAATACTTGGCAACAAAGGTGCAACAAAATAAAAGTTCACTTCTAGGATGGAAACCAAACAAAAACAGGCAGTTCACGGAACCAGAGGCAACAGAAAGTTGAACCTAACGGCAATCAATTTTGTTTCCAGAATCGCTATCGCCCTTGCCACTATGCTCTGACCAGTCGTAACCTGCGACTACGACTAGCGATAATAAAGCGATATATTTGAAATAATTTTGCTTCAGTATGTCCTTTACTCCTTTTCTGCCTTTATTGGACAACAAATACCTACCAATTCTACACCAATCCGTTAAGTAAATTAATTAAATTCTTATCTGTTTATGCATATGTATTTTTCTAACTTCACACATTGTACAAACCCGGCTATAACGAAAATCTTCAGCTAACAAGGCAGAAATGATAGCCATTATCACACATGTTGCAGATATTATAATAAAAACTATTTACAACAAATTTCTATCACATTGATGATGTTGCAATCGAATTGCTAAGCATAGGACCTCCTTAACCGTGCGGTAAGATGCGCGGCTACAAAGCAAGACCAAGCTGAAGGTGACTGGGTTCGATTCCCGGTGCCGGTCTAGGCAATTTTTGGTTTAGAAAGTGTCTCGACTTCCCTGGGCATAAAAGTCTCATCGTGGTAGCCTCATGATATATGAATGCAGAAATAGTAACTTGGCTCAGAAACCTCGCAGTTAATATCTGTGGAAGTGCATAATGAACACTCTGCGAGGCGGCAATGTCCCTGTGGGGTTGTAATGCCAAGAAGAAGAACGACTTGAAGAAGATATTAACAAGCTACGTTCCATGCGAATATCCAACAATTTCGTCACGAATAAAACGCCATTTTCAACCCTTTTTCTTTCTGTATCACACTTTTAGTATGCGATACCTAGCAAATTTGTTTAAGCCTCTTTCCATCCAAGAAGCGTGACGTAATTTTTAAACGTATCCCCTTGTAAAATGAATGATAAGATAAGAACAAAATGACACTAAATTCAACTGGGAGCATCCCTAAATAATATTTACTTTAAAAAACAAGTAAGTAATGGACACTAGTTGTGTTAAAAAATAGATGGTAATAAAAAACGTCACGACCTTCGTTCGAAAACGGTACGTCATTCACGACTTCGCTCCCACCATATCTGCGAGAGATCCCCAACAGTAGTAAAAGGGTAGTAAAATCTCGTTACAGAACACAATAAGCGCGTTTTTCTTTTTTATTTTCTTCTGCAGGATCACATTTTGCCGTCGGCACTATACAGTCTCGCTTATTGGGTCACGCAATTTGCCGACATCGACCGCAGCGACATTCTGCTCTCGTATCGTAACCAGCAACGGCGCGACGACGACGTGGTTTTCGGTGCACGTTCGCTGGAGCATCGAAAATGTGGTGGAGAGACGGATGCTGTCAAGAAAACTGAACCTCTTAGCCGAGATCAACTATGTGCCGTCCCACCACTTAGGTCTCACCTGGTTGCTGGGTGGTTAACGGTATAGAATATGCGTGTGCAAAGATAGAAAAGCCATAATATATTTCTGTCGCTTCCTTCGGGCGGAAGTGGAAGGCATATGAATGAACGTAAAACTAATAATTTGTTTCTTGAACTGTGACTGGCAGTTGGAGAAATGAAACGGCACTTTGCAAAAATAACATCAGTTTCGATAGTGATATTTATGACACGACACTTGAGCCAGATGGCCAGACCTTACAACCCAGCAAGTAATTTTCTTACTGGCATTACATCCCACAACAGGGATGTCATCACTTCCCCGCTTAGTAATCAATGAAAACTTTCACGATTAATATCTACGATGTTCCACAGGCAACCAATTTATTATTCAATAATTCGTATATTATGTGACTTGTAAAAATATTTGTATGTTCATAAAAATGGAAAGTTTAGAAAAATGGAGAAAGTTTCTACTACTAAATTTACCAATCCATTTCAGTTTCAGCATTTCGGCCAAAAGAATAATCCCCATTTCAGCCTAAAAAATAATGCCCAGAAGGACAACCATCCTAAATTTTATTAGCTTTAAAACATCCCAACTCCCTTGACTGACACCGATAAGAATAAACTTTGATAATATACAAGTTAAACGCAGAAAATAAAAAGTTATCATGGCTATATGAATACTAGTACGAGAGCCATCAGCATTTCAGTTCTTTTTAAATAAATTCATTCCTTTTGATTATTCCACAATCTAAGCACAAACCATCTTGCTATCACAAACCTAGAAGAGCTGTCGCCTGTTATATATTAAGCTGCAAGATGTAATGATTGCTGTCTCAGCGGCTCCTTTTAGACGCAAGAAGGATCGTCTCATCGAAAAGGCAATGGAAAAATCGTTAATAAGAAGCATGGTGATATCGAGAACTAATTGCCACTACTGTCAACTACCCTAGCAGCACAATTCACATTGATTTGGTTGAAATAACTCATATATGACCAAATTTAGTCGTATATGAGTATAATGGACTGATTTACAACATGTGTGTTGCTCGGGTAGTTTATGAAGGTGGCTTTCTCAGTCTGAGGATAATCAAAACGGCTAGATTTTGAAATTACCCGACATTTCGACCGAATGTATTTGGCCTTTCCAAGGGAAATTACTGGAAACATATTGCACAATTATGTAACATAATATTGAACAGGTATTGAACATAGACATACTTTGTCAACCGTTTTTCGTTTGCGAATTAATGCCTGTTGCATGTTTTGGGCTTCTTGTATGCTACCAAATGAACATAAATAATTATAGGGCGAACTACGGAACATTAAGGGTATGCGATAACACAAATTTTCCTGACGAAACGAAACGAAACGAAATTAGAAATGCAACTGTTGGATCGGAACGAAGCGAAACGAAATTCAAATTTTCTTCCGAAACTTCGAAACGAAACGAAATCCGGGTCCATTTAATTCGAAATTTTACGAAACGAATCGAAATTTATTTTTTTTCCGCGAAATTTTTATTCAATAGTTTTTTTTAGCATTATATAAATAATGCAAAAAAAAAACGAATAAAAAAAATCCGCGGAAAAAATAATTTTGTTTAATATTTTTTGAGTCAAAGTCGTAGATTTTTTCTCTCAAATAAAATGTTGATGCGACAACATTAAAAAATTCGGAAATTTATTTGTTTTGAAATTTATAAAGCATGTGTTGGGGAAAACAGCGAGTTCGTTCTATTTTGTTCCAGATTCGAACTAGAATAGTGATCGAACATTTCAAATGAAACTGAATCACTACTTGTTACCCAAATGCCGTAGGACTGGCTTAATTTTACAAAAGGACATAGGTAAATAACAGATCACTTTGGATCTATTCACCATTTTCAAAAGTATGCCCCTCACCATAAACAACGTGAGAATATTCATCGCTTAATATCGCTCAATATTCCCAACAAATTTCATATTGATTAGATCTGTTCACCATTTTGAGAGTATTACAGATTCAAAGCGCCACCCCTCCATTTCAATTAACATTTTATATAAAATCTCCAGGTAAATTTTCGACCAAATTCATGAATATTTATTGAATCTGTAAAATTTCCCAAAATGGTCTTTTCAACAGATCTAAGCAATACAAAGGGGGCCCTCCTTAGCCGTGCGGTAAGACGGGCGGCTACAAAGCAAGACCATGCTGAGGGTGGCTGGGTTCGATTCCCGGTGCCGGTCTAGGCAATTTTCGAATTGGAAATTGTCTCGACTTCCCTGGGCATAAAAGTATCATCGTGCTAGCCTCATGATATACGAATGCAAAAATGGTAACCTGGCTTGGAAACCTCGCAGTTAATAACTGTGGAAGTGCTTAGCGAACACTAAGCTGCGAGGCGGCTCTGTCCCAGTGTGGGGATGTAATGCCAATAAGAAGAAGGAAGAAGAAGAAGCAATACAAAACTCGACTGTTTCAAAATTTTTACTAAGGTCTGTTGGAAATATTTATTTTTAAATTGAAAGTAATTTTTTTACGTTGTTGGTTTTTTTCTAATGAGGAGCATTTTTCATCCATCACTTTTTTATGGAGTTAGCCTTGGAAGATAAACGAAAATCGTGACTGCTAGATGAAAACCTTTTTTTGTTCCATGACTTTTTCACAAATTCTTTGGTGCGTGGGATGCGCTGACTCTAGCAACACTTTCAAGCTACATGCATTCAAGCTAGGCATTAGCTTACAGTGGCTAAACGTCCCGGATTATGTGGAACAGATTACTTGCCTCGCATTTCCAGGTGCCCCGGAAACGTTCCGAATTCCATGATGAATCTGTAAAGCCATTATTTCTGCAGCTCAGCAAATTAAAGAACAAATTTCCGTAAAAATACGGTTATTAGCTGATTATAGCAATAAAATGAAAGCTAGGCAGAGTCGTAGCGTAGACTTCCAGCGCCCTTGGCGAATTGTTTATTAGGCGCCCCTCTTCTACTAAGAGAAATCAAATACGTAAATTTTACATTTGGAGAACAATTTGAATATCAATACCTAAAAAATGTTTAATGGTTTAAACATACTTCAAATAGCATTCAATATTCAGAGATGTATTAGATGCAGATACCTGAAATCCACGAAGAAGGATTGAATAAAATACCCTTAAATTATTTGAAATTTTGTTATACTTTTTTACGCACATAATGTAAGGAAACTTACAGAGTCGGGTTAGAATCTCATAATAAGGCTACGTTTTGTTGTAAAGCCTCTAAATCCCTGAAGAAGGTAATGAAATATACACCGACACGTCGGAAAATAGACGTAACAACGTTTCAGCTGCTTTATAAGGCTGAAAGAGACGATAATAGTCATACAAAATAGAGCATAACAGTCGGAAGCATCCCATTAAAAAGATAAACTTTTATATATTTAGACAGATACATATCGCGACGAAGTGGTCGAGGGAAGGAAGTTCAAAATCAATCATTTTTGCGTGATGCACTAAATGAATACTCCCTTTATGGTTTTTGCAAGCATCTGTAATCTGTGTTCGGAAATAAGATTGCCAGAATTGCTATTTGAACTAGTCGAATTATGAAGAAAAGTTACACTAAAGTGGATTGGTTGAAGGCCGGAATCGCCATCTGGAGTAAGCCCTTGGATGGTTTTTAGATGCCACTGGACCTAGTTGGGTCAATGAAATAAGGTAGGTTTATCGGTGTTCGGAGTTGGTTGGAATCACTATTAGACCTCTTCAATCAAGTGGGTTGGATGGTGGATGAAATCAACATCGGATCTATTCAGACAAAGGAAAATCCTATTCTGGACTCGGGCTGTTGCTGGTCTCGAGGCTCTTATACACATAGTTTGGTCAATAGAATCCAACTCTGAAACAATTTAGTCGATGGCCGGAAACGCCATCGGAAGCAGGAGGACGAAGGAAAATTTCCAACTCTCGATTTGATTAATATTAAAAAGAAGAAAATTTTTCTTGCAACAATTCTAACAAAGCAAATATTTAGGAGTTATCGATATTCCTCGATACAGCCGCCGATATAACTCAATGTCATTCAGACTACTAAATTAAACAAGCAAATTGATATCAAATCGCAAAACCAAACCACTACCACTACAAACCTAGGAGCAAAAAGACCCTTCGAAATTTGGCTAATCGCTTGTTTATGAATGTATTCCTTTGAAGAAATCTTCATGGAAAATCTGAATCATTTCTTCACTAATCATTCCTCACTGCTGAAACATTACGGTTCCGGAGGACTCTCGATGGCCGTAATAGTGAGCTTGAGCTTGAGCTTGATTGACTGCTCGTAGTTGCTACTCCATTATGACCAGATCAGCTGTTCTTGCACAGGGAACCAACAGATGTTTGCTTGGGACTAGCACACATCTTCAATGTTCAAGTACTGGTGATCTCATTTGTTAGGTCATACTGGCGCCTGCCACGTCAGAATGCAAGTCAATGTAGGGAACGGGGAGGAAATGATGATGCAATCACTCGCCCACTGCAAGCCGAATATACCTCTGCACTTGCCACGAGTTCATGCGAAATTTGTTGGAATTTATGGGTTAGGTTGGAGAGGCAAGGGTCCGTCTTGGTTAACGAGCTGCCAATGTGATAGATAGGAGAAGGTAACTGATGGAATTTCTAATTGGATGTAGGAAACGAGCTCTATAGTTCATTTCCAATTCTAGCAGATTACTGATAGAATACTCAAGTTGGAGGTATAGGAATAGTAATGGAAACGGTATGGAAGTCCATTTCCAGTTCTAGCGATTGCTAGAACATGAGGAATAAAGAGAAAGATACAAAGTAGGAGAATGGAACGGACCTGGGATTTAACCCACGACCTCCTGCGTATGAGGCAGAAGCAGTAGCCATATGACTACCCAGCCCGCTTCGAAACAAGTATCACGCACGCAGAACACAATAATTCGGCCGACCGCGCGATCGTTCTGCTGTCCGAAACATGAGAGATCACGCACTGAACTGATTAATTTTATTACCGGCCGCGCAATGCAAAACACAATAATTCGGCCGACCGCGCGATCGTTCTGCTGTCCGAAACATGAGAGATCACGCACTGAACTGATTAATTTTATTACCGGCCGCGCTATGCAGAACACAATAGTTCGGTCGACCGCGCGATCGTTCTGCTGTCCGAAACATGAGAGATCACGCACTGAACTGATTAATTTTATTACCGGCCGCGCTATGCAGAACACAATAATTCGGCCGAGCGCGCGATCGTTCTGCTGTCCGAAACATGAGAGATCACGCACTGAACTGATTAATTTTATTACCGGCCGCGCTATGCAGAACACAATAGTTCGGTCGACCGCGCGATCGTTCTGCTGTCCGAAACATGAGAGATCACGCACTGAACTGATTAATTTTATTACCGGCCGCGCATTGCAGAACACAATAATTCGGTCGACCGCACGATCGTTCTGCTGTCCGAAACATGAGAGATCACGCACTGAACTGATTAATTTTATTACCGGCCGCGCATTGCAGAACACAATAATTCGGTCGACCGCACGATCGTTCTGCTGTCCGAAACATGAGAGATCACGCACTGAACTGATTAATTTTATTACCGGCCGCGCAATGCAGAACACAATAATTCGGCCGACCGCGCGATCGTTCTGCTGTCCGAAACATGAGAGATCACGCACTGAACTGATTAATTTTATTACCGGCCGCGCTATGCAGAACACAATAGTTCGGTCGACCGCGCGATCGTTCTGCTGTCCGAAACATGAGAGATCACGCACTGAACTGATTAATTTTATTACCGGCCGCGCTATGCAGAACACAATAATTCGGCCGACCGCGCGATCGTTCTGCTGTCGGAAACATGAGAGATCTCGCACTGAACTGATTAATTTTCTTACCGGCCGCGCTATGCCGAACACAATAGTTCGGTCGACCGCGCGATCGTTCTGCTGTCCGAAACATGAGAGATCACGCACTGAACTGATTAATTTTATTACCGGCCGCGCATTGCAGAACACAATAATTCGGTCGACCGCACGATCGTTCTGCTGTCCGAAACATGAGAGATCACGCACTGAACTGATTAATTTTATTACCGGCCGCGCATTGCAGAACACAATAATTCGGTCGACCGCACGATCGTTCTGCTGTCCGAAACATGAGAGATCACGCACTGAACTGATTAATTTTATTACCGGCCGCGCAATGCAGAACACAATAATTCGGCCGACCGCGCGATCGTTCTGCTGTCCGAAACATGAGAGATCACGCACTGAACTCGGACTCTCGATGGCCGTAATAGTGCCCAAAAACTTTGCCAATCGCAATGTGGGTATCAACCATTATAAGTTTCAACTTTATAAGATACTATCAGATTTCTTCTTATTCAATTGCCTTTTTCAACCCGGTTTCAGAAGTCCCTGAGAATCCTGAATAGCTTGAGCTTGAGCTTGATTGACTGCTCGTAGTTGCTACTCCATTATGATCAGATCAGCTGTTCTTGCACAGGGAACCAACAGATGTTTGCTTGGGGCTAGCACAGATCTTCAATGTACAAGTACTGGTGATCTCATTTGTTAGGTCATACTGGCGCCTGCCACGTCAAAATGCAAGTCAATGTTGGGAAGGGGGAGGAAATCACTCGCCCACTGCAAGCCGAATATACCTCTGCACTTGCCACGAGTTCATGCGGAATTTGTTGGAATTTTTGGGCTAGGTTCGAGAGGCAGAGGTCCGTCTTGGTTAACGAGCTGCCAGTGTGATAAGATAGGAGAAAGCAACTGATGGAATTTCTAATTGGATGTAGGAAACGAGCAGATTACTGTTAGAATACTCAAGTTAAAGGTATAGGAATAGTAATGGAAACGGTATGGAAGTCCATTTCCAGTTCTAACGATTGCTAGAGCATGAGAAATATAGAGAAAGATACAAAGTAGGAGGATGGAACGGACCTGGGATTGAACCCACGACCTCCTGCGTATGAGGCAGAAGCAGAAGCCATATGACTACCAAGCCCGCTTATTCAGAAGTCCCTGAGAATCCTGAATAGTAGTCAAAACTAAAACCAACACATATAACATCAGTACATTCAAAGTTAATTGCCTATATGCCGGGTATTAAGCCACCCGGAGTGGAAATTAATTACTATGTCTGAAACTTGATTATGCATATGTACAACATGTGATAGATTTAGTTCGGAAAAGGTATTGGAGGGTAACCGTCCCTTCGGTGGGGTTTTATCCCACGACCCCAGTTCGCATGACAGGTGCTTTCCCGAAGGGGCGATTACGAACTAAATCTATCACATGTTGTACATATGCATAATCAAGTTTCGGACACATATATCATGTGGATGTGAAATAATGAAAAAAATATTCTTTGTTTGCTCTTTAGATTACTAGATTACACATCTCTGCTATATACCCACTATATACCCATTGATTTTGGCGCCCCCCTTCAGGCTGGCGCCCTTGGCCCTCAACCTGGCCAACCACACGCTACGGCGCTGAAGCTAGGACATGATATAACAATTCAATTGAGACTGCCTTGTTACTTTTCAGTCGGTAGCTCTGAAGAGGTGATCGCCAGTGTAACCTAATTAATTTGACACAGATCTTCCAAATACAGGTCGGGCTCGATTATCCGGATTATCGATTTCATTTTCACTCCGGATAATCAAATCCTCCGGATAATCGAATCACCATAAAAAAATAAATCTGCAATTAAAAATAATTATGTTTTATTTGACTTGCAGCGGTGTAGTCAAAAATCATTTAAAAAAAAAACCCTGAATAATCCTCCTGCGGTAACCTTCTGATGTATTATGGAAAAATAGTATTTTTGCCATAACTTTTGATTCCATAGTCCGATCCTGCCTACTTTCAATATGAAATTTCCATTTGATTGCAACTTGTTGGTTGAGAATACATGCAAACAAATTGCTGGACTATTTACGCGCTTTTTGTACAAAAAAATAGTATTTTGGCCATTACTCATTTTATGCCAACAACTCGAACGCAGACCTTTTCGATTATTGCTAAATATTAATTGTTAAAAGCAGCAGCACGTCCAAACTAACAACAAATTGCCCTACGGTAAACACACGGTACGGTGTGTTGGTACGGTGCACGATTGTGACAGAAAATCGGTACGATTTTGAAACAATTGAATAATCTGGATCTGAAGGATCAAAATGTGAGAAAATTATAGATTTCCATAATGTACGGAATCAAAAATATCTGAATCTCAATCGGAAAGATATGAATCAGTTCCAGAATCCGAAATAAATGAGATACCAGAGAATGTCTCAAATCTGGAGCATTCTTAAATCTGCAAATATCTAACAATCTACTAAATCAGGAAAACTTCTGAAACGTCACCATCTCCATTTCATTGCTTTCAAACAATGATTGTTTAAACTGAATACTTTCAAAAGACAACGGAAAACGGACAATACTCAGTAGTCCAGTGAGGATTATTTCGCTTATCGAAGAGTTTCTACAACTAGAAGAGCAGAAATCGAACAAGCGCCTCATAATACATTACATATTTCATACACAAATCAGTTAATTTAAATAAAAATATAGCATACCAAAACGATGAGATCTACAAATTATTTTACTTCACTGAACAATATTATTTAAATTAACAAATTGAAAGCTAAATGCGTTTTTGCTGAAGATACAGAATTGTATTACGTAGTGAGTTTAAGTGAAAAAATTTATATGTATGAAATATTGAGTAGAATTTGAATGGTTTTATTCAGCGGCGCAGCCGATTTTTTTTTATTTTATGGAAATTGGAATTATTAAAAATTAATTTCGAAATTCCGCGAAATTCCGTTTAATTTCGTTAAAAGAAAGATTTTTCAGTCGAAATTTTTGAAATTTAACGATACGGAACGAAATCAGAAAAACAGATTTCGCCATACTCAAATTCCGCGGAATTCCGCGAAATTTCGTTTCGAATGCCCTAAAACGAAATTTTTCGAAATACCGCATATGCTTACGGAACATTATTACATTGGACTCACAATTATACACATTAAAACATTAATTATGATGTTATAATATAAAAACAGTACGTATGCTGGTATTTTACACACTGCTAAAAACGGTTGTATACTATTTCGCCGAAAAACACTTCGCGGATTTTTTTTCGCGGAACGACATTCCGCGGAATGTATCAACTCTCCGAAACACGTTTCGCGGAATGCACCTTTTTTCCGAAAAACATTTCGCGGAATGTACCTTTTCACCGAAAATCATTCTGCGGAATGCCATTTGGCGGAATTCAGCTAGAATAATTATCATTGAAATAATTATGAATTTCAGCTTAATTACATGCTACTAAATAATTTTGGATTGTGATTTAATGCAATGAAAGAAGGTAATGCCTTCTTTGAATGACCACCTTCGGTCGTTATAACGTAAAGTGAGGGAACAATGCCTTCTTGAAAAGGACACGTTTGCTCGGTATATAGAAGAGAAAGAAGGTAGTCCCTTCTATGAATTAACGCATCTGCTCAAAAATTATTTAAGTTACTAGATAAAGATTGTCGCTTCGGCTCCCTTTTTTCTGCTGTCCGGAACATGTTGGGTATGAAGCTGTCAAATCGTATGGATTTTCCTTCTTTGACATTTAGCTCCCCTATCCTCGCCAACAAAAAAGATGTTCCGGACAGCGATGACAGCGACAATCTTTATCAGGTAACTAAAATATCTTTTATCTGCCCGGTAAAGGGGAAAAGATAATGCCTACTTTGAATGGGTGCGTCTGCCCTAGAGATGGTCGGTTTCACATTTTGCAAACCCGAACCCGACCCGAAACATATTTGTAAATATCTTTCAAACCTGGACCCGAACCCAGAATAAAAAAAATAAACCTGAACCTGACCCGTACCCGAGAATTTTTGCATTCGTAAGCCCGTACTCGACCCAAACCCGACACGATTTAATTATTTATAAACCATAGATATTTTCGGTTTATTTTTTTAAATAAAAAAAAATGTAAAACCCAAATAACGAACTAGCCTCACAATTAACAAAACTGAATAAAATACCCTATACCCTACCCGGACCCGATTTTTTTATCTCACAAACTCGTACTCGACCCGAACCCGATTTTTTACTAATTTTCCAAACCCGAAACCAACTCGAACCCGTCGGGTTTAGGCTGCTCGGTGAAAGGCGAAAGTAGTTGATAATCTCTTTTTAAAAGAACTCGTCTGCTCGGTAGAGGGTGAAGGGAGGGGTAATACTTCCTTTAAATGGATCCATCTGCCCGGTATAAGACAGGGATAATGCCTTCTTTAAAAGAACGTGTCTGCCCGGTATAAGGCGAAGGGAAGTTTAACGCCTTCTTAAAATGGATGCTTTTGCCCGGTATAAGGCAAAAGGAGTTGATAATTCCTTCTTTAAAAGAACGCGTTTACCCGGTATAAGATGAAGGGTAGGTGTAGCGCATTCTTTGAATGGATGCATCTGCCCGGCATAAATCGAAAGGAGTTGATAATGCCTTCTTTAAAAGAACGCGCCTTCTCGGTATAAGGCGAAGGGAGGGGTCATGCAACCTTTAAATGGATGCATTTGCCTGTATGAGGCGAAAGGAGTTGATAGTTCCTTCTTTAAAAGAACGCGTCTGCCAGGTATAAAGCGAAGGGAGGAGTAACGGCTTATTCATAAAAACGTCTATCCGTAACAAGGCAAAGAGAGAAAACTACTTCTACATATTCTGGGAGGCCGTCCTTAGCCGTGCGGAAGGATGTGTGGCTTCCAAGCAAGACTATGCTGAAGAAGGAACTTCTGGTCCGGTCTAGGAAATTTATCGAAAATGTTTTTTCGACTTTTTTAGTTAAAACAGTTTTAACGTGTTAATCTCGGGCTGAGTGCTGAATGAACAATAAGCTATTATCATATATATAACAGCCCTGTTTGTCTGTCCGGTGACTAGCCAATCAGACGCAGCACGCGGGGAAATTCTCACAAAAAATAAAATATTTGACACAAAATATGTTTACTATCAGATGCAGAAAACAAAACCAGTGACAACCTTAGATAACCAGATACAGCATTTGATGAAAAAAAAATCACAGACAACAGACGTTGAAAAATTTGATTTTTTTAAATGCATGAAAAAATCTATCACTCTTAACAATTGAAAAAAAAAAAACACTTGCCACGGGCGCTATTGCGTCTACAAATAAACTAGTTAATAATATTTCGCGAAATGGTGCATTCCGCGAAATGGTACATTCCGCCAAAAGTCATTCGGCGAAAAGGTACAAACCACCAAATGTCATACCGCGAAATGTTACAAACCCCCAAATGTTATTCCGCGAAATGTTCGACCGCGAAAATGAATTCCGCGAATTAGTTTTCGGTGAAATGTTATACAATCGCTAAAAACTACTCGTGTCCGCGGACTAAATTTGTTAACGGATAAGGATTGTTGACGTACAAATAAAATAATTTTGAATATTTGCTTTTGTTCTGCACACATAACGTTGGTTTATCACGCAAATTAATCAATAATTCAGCGATAATACATCGTTTTGTATAGAGATATTTATCACTGCTTCCTTTAAAAAACGAGCAATGGGTAATGTTCTCAACATAACCGCGAGTATACGTAGGACTTGTATAAACGTAACGTATTTACATTTAACTTCTAACTTTTGGATCTATAGAGTTTGATCATAGGTATTGATATTGGAAACGACAACTTCCATGCTGTGTAGAATTATAAGCAATTTGTTTATTCAAAACTTGGGGGCAGCAGGGACTATGTCCAAGGGCTGGACGACCCCCTCCCCAGGCCATCGGCGAGTTGTGGCGCCTGCCTAGGATGTGGTGGGGTTTGACGATGGGCCCCGTTAAACCTCTATAAAAAGCTGCATGAATCCGCAAGTAGGCTCCGCCAAAGCGACCGTGTGCCGCTCAAAGCGCACAAGCCCAAGTCCTGGTGTTAGGTGGGACGCTAAACAGCCCTGACACGACGGCCCTCCGACGAGACAGGAGGTTTGCGCAGGCCCAAAGAGCCGCCTTTAAAAACAACTATTACGAACGACATAAAAGATAATACGACTCGATACCATCGGCAACGACCTAGGCGACGAATATAGGATCACGATTGGAAGCTTGGAACTGCAAGTCGCTAGGCTTCGCAGGTTGCGACAGGATAATCTACGATGAATTACATCCCCACAACTTTGATGTCGTAGCGCTGCAGGAAATCTGCTGGACAGGACAGAAAGTGTGGAAAAGCGGGCATCGAGCGGCTACCTTCTACCAAAGCTATGGCACCACCAACGAGCTGGGAACCGGCTTCATAGTGCTGGGAAAGATGCGCCAACGCGTGATTGGGTGGCAGCCAATCAACGCAAGGATGTGCAAGCTGAGGATAAAAGGCCGTTTCTTCAACTATAGCATCATCAACGTGCACTGCCCACACGAAGGGAGATCCGACGACGAGAAAGAAGCGTTCTATGCGCAGCTGGAGCAGACATACGATGGATGCCCACTGCGGGACGTCAAAATCGTTATCGGTGACATGAACGCTCAGGTAGGAAGGGAGGAAATGTATAAACCGTTCATTGGACCGGATAGTCTGCATACCGTATCGAACGACAACGGCCAACGATGCATAAACTTTGCAGCCTCCCGCGAAATGGTAGTCCGAAGCACTTTCTTCCCCCGCAAGAATATCCACAAGGCCACATGGAGATCACCTAATCAAGTAACGGAAAACCAAATCGACCACGTTCTAATCGACGGTAAATTCTTCTCCGACATCACGAACGTACGCACTTACCGCAGTGCGAATATTGAATCCGACCACTACCTCGTTGCAGTATGCCTGCGCTCAAAACTCTCGACGGTGATCAACACGCGTCGGAGTCGTCCGCCGCGGCTTAACATTGGGCGGCTACAAGACAGTAGGTTAGCCCAAGACTAAGCGCAGCAGCTGGAAGTGGCACTCCCAACGGAAGAGCAACTAGGCGCAGTATCTCTTGAAGATGGCTGGAGAGATATTCGATCCGCCATTGGAAGCACCGCAACCGCTGCACTAGGCACGGTGGCTCCGGATCAGAGAAACGACTGGTATGACGGCGAATGTGAGCAGTTAGTTGAGGAGAAGAATGCAGCTTGGGCAAGATTGCTGCAACTCCGCACGAGGGCGAACGAAGCACGGTACAAACGGGCGCGGAACAGACAAAACTCGCTTTTCCGGAGGAAAAAGCGCCAGCAGGAAGATCGAGACCGTGAAGAGACGGACGAACTGTACCGCGCTAATAACGCACGAAAGTTCTATGAGAAGTTGAACCGTTCACGTAAGGGCCACGTGCCACAGCTCGATATGTGTAAGGACATAAACGGGAACCTTCTTACAAATGAGCGTGAGGTGATCCAAAGGTGGCGGCAGCAATACGAAGAGCACCTGAATGGCGATATGGCAGACAACGGTGGCGGTATGGTAATGAACCTAGAAGCACGCGCGCAGGACATGCGACTTCCGGCTCCGAATCTCCAGGAAATCCAGGAGGAGATCGGCCGGCTGAAAAACAACAAAGCCCCTGGAGTTGACCAACTACCAGGAGAGCTGTTTAAACACGGTGGTGAGGCACTGGCTAGAGCGCTGCACTGGGTGATTACCAAGGTTTGGGAGGATGAGGTTCTGCCGCAGGACTGGATGGAAGGTGTCGTGTGTCCCATCTACAATAGGGCGATAAGCTGGATTGTAGCAACTACCGCGCAATCACATTGCTGAACGCCGCCTACAAGGTACTCTCCCAAATTTTATGCCGCCGACTAACACCAATTGCAAGAGAGTTCGTGGGGCAGTACCAGGCGGGATTTATAGGTGAACGCTCTACCACAGACCAGGTGTTCGCCATACGTCAGGTATTGCAGAAATGCCGCGAATACAACGTGCCCACACATCATCTATTTATAGACTTCAAAGCCGCATATGATACAATCGATCGGGACCAGCTATGGCAGCTAATGCCCGAAAACGGATTTCCGGATAAACTGATACGGTTGATCAAGGCGACGATAGATCGGGTGATGTGCGTAGTTCGAGTTTCAGGGGCATTCTCGAGTCCCTTCGAAACGCGTAGAGGGTTACGGTGAGGTGATGGTCTTTCGTGTCTGCTATTCAACATCGCTTTGGAGGGAGTAATACGAAGGGCAGGGATTGACACGAGTGGTACGATTTTCACGAAGTCCGTCCAGTTATTTGGTTTCGCCGACGACATTGATATCATGGCACGTAACTTTGAGAGGATGGAGGAAGCCTACATCAGACTGAAAAGCGAAGCTAAACGGATTGGACTAGTCATCAATACGTCGAAGACGAAGTACATGATAGGAAGGGGCTCAAGAGAGGTCAATGTAAGCCACCCATCACGAGTTTCTATCGGTGGCGACGAAATCGAGGTGGTTGAAGAATTCGTGTACTTGGGCTCACTGGTGACCGCCTATAACGATACCAGCAGAGAAATTCGGAGGCGCATAGTGGCTGGAAATCGTACGTACTTTGGACTCCGTAAGACGCTCTGATCGAATAGAGTTCGCCGCCGTACCAAGCTAAGCTAAGCGCCGTTAATGTTTTCGTAAAGACTGGAAAAAACTGACGGAACACTTTACTGCCGCGAATCGCAAGTCAATCTCATCTGTATATGGATGCAATATACAGATGGGACTGACTTGCGATTCACGGCAGTTTATCTCGTGTATAGAAAAGTCTCAACTGGTACAGATCTATGAAGCGTGAATTCCAATATGCTAATTTTAATCTTTTTACGATTGCAAATTTATAAATTTGGCCATTTTGCCAATATTCCTTTCTTAATTCATCAAATCTTCTAGATATATATAAATGAATTTATCTCTGTCTGTCCTATTATATACTCGGAAACATCTGGACCGATCGACGTGATATTTTGTATGCAAAGGTTTTTGGGGTCGGGGAAGGTTCTTATGATGGTTTGAGAACGTTCCCTTCTGTGAAAAGGAGGGCAGCCTCCTGTACAAATTAAACAGAAATTTCTTCATAACTCAGGAACTACTGAAGCAACTGGAATCTTATTTGGCATGTGGAGGTTGTTAATGGAAGGAAATATATTGATTGATTATGCTGCCGCTAACCGCAAGTCGAGCATATCTGTATATGGGCCTCCATATACATATGTGCTCGACTTGCGGTTAGCGGCAGTATGATTGATATGTGTATCTTGATATGGGGCCCAAACAACAGAACCCTTTCCTTCTAAAGGGGGTGGGCACTCATAAAAATAAAGCATAAATTTATGCATAATTTATGCATGCATTTTAGAACCTTCTCTCTCTCTCTCTTGGAAAGGGGCCTAAGTGCTAGTTAAATAGAAATTTCTGCAAAACTCGAGAACTAATCAAGCAACTAGAATCAAATTTGGCATGCAAGAAAAGCTGCTTTGGTGGTTCTATGTGGGTTCCAATACAATTGAAATAGCAAGAAGGAAGAAGGAAGAATGAAGTAAAGAAAAAAGGAAAAACAAAGAAGAAAAATGGGAGAAGGATTAAGGAAGGAAGGAAAGGAAGAAAGAAAATGGAAGGAAGATGAAAGTAGGAAAAAAGAATAAGGAAGAAAGTGAAAGGAAGTAAGATTAAAGAAAAAAGACGGGAGAAGGAAGAGAAAAGAAAGAAGAAAGATGAGAGAAGGAAAATAAAAGAAGTGTGATGGAGAAATAAACAGGAAGAAGGAAAGACGATGACGGATGATGGAAGAAGGAAGATAGAAGTAGGAGGATGTAAGAAGAAAAAAGTATGATGTAGAAAAAAGAAAGAAGAAGGAAATAGAATGAAGGAAGATGGAAGAAGAAATAATGAAGAAAGATGTCACTTCCGATCTTTAGTCCCTTTCGATATTTTGCCTCTTTCGACGTTTTGTCCTTTCGACCTTTTTTCCCTTTCAAACTTTTGTCCTTTTTGACCATTTGTCCCTGCGGCCTTTTGTCTTTCGACCATTTGTCCCTTCAGCCTTTTGTCTTTCGTCGTTTTGTTCCTAATCCCTCAAATGTAACTCGAATATTGAGAACGTATTGGTAAAATGGGTTGCATTAAGCTCTATACATAACATGCCTCGCAAAAGCACATTTGCCCAATTCTCTTCTAAATTTGCAATTTAGTTTGAAAAATCTTGTCGACTTATTATTAAATTATTTCTTGGATGTAAAATAATAACAACTGGTTCAAATCAATTTAAGGCATGTTCAGACACGCAAATTTATATTATTTTGTGAAATTAAGTTCTCAAAAAAAGTTCATTTTGCCTAGAGCATTAGTGATTAATCAATATTTAATCATGATAAATGAATTATGGGTTATTTAATCATTCATTATTCATAATCATATTAAAAATATATGTTATCACGTCGAAGTAGGATTAAGAAATCACGGATCTTTCAGCAGTTCAGTGTTGTGTATTTTGTACGCTTTAAAGCTGGAACATACATAAAACATGTTACATATGTGCATATTGTTGTAGATGAGTCTGACTTACAATTCCGGTGACCCTAATTATCTCCTCTACTTCTGGTCGATAACTAATGTAATCGGGTATGGTCCTAATAATTTATATATCTTAATTAGCTTCACTAAACTCATAGTGATGAATTTATAATCATGTACTTACTGTTAACGGTAATCAAATTCTGGTGTCTCTACCGACTCAGTCACCAACTTTTACAGCATTACAATTTTATCGATCTACCTACAATTTCATTTCACAAAATTCATTTGTAATACAAATTGGCGATACATAGTTGAAAGGAACTTACGTTTCCGTATCTAATATTCTAATGCAACAGCTTATATATTTCAATGTAATTATCTGGAATTATCCAATTGCGAGTACCAACAATAACTTTGTGTTTTGGCGAATACCTTTTTATCTATCATATTCTGCTGACTCATATCTACCTGACAGTTATCATCCTCTAGTCCTCTTCAACTTCGACATTCGTGTTATCACTCAATGTAGTAACTCTACCGCTGCCGGGTGACCGATCCCCCGTGGAGCTTGAGGTAGGTTTAGTGCAGCGCGTAACGCTTAGGCCAACATTCCCCAGCCCGTAAAGATGGTCCGGTCCTCCAGCTTTACTTTCCGGAACTACGTCCATTACGGCTAACTTTGAAACAGATCTACGAAGCGTTCCAGAAGTGGTACGTACTTCTGCTTGGCGAATACGGCCGTCTTTACCTGGAAATACCGCTATTACTAAACCTCGAGTCCAGCGATTCCTCACATTTCCATCTACAATGAATACGACATCCCCTACTTCAATCGCTTTCGTTTCCGCGAACCATTTTGTTCGTCGCGCTATAGTCGGCAAATACTCCCGAATCCACCTTAACCAGAACTGATCCAAGATATGTTGACAAAGTCTCCAGTTGCTGCGTAGAGCGGATTTTTCTTCCACAGGTTGCTTCTCTGGTTGCTTTACCCCATCTGAGCTGAGCAAGAGGAAATGATTAGGCGTCAAGGCCTCTTGATCCGAACCTTCTAACGGTATATACGTTAATGGTCTTGAGTTGACCATGGACTCGGCTTCGCACAATACTGTCAAAAACACTTCCTCGGTTGGAGTTCGCGGATGGTCAATAGAGTTCATTGCTGCCTTTACCGATCTTACCATCCTCTCCCATGCTCCGCCCATGTGAGGAGATGCAGGCGGTATGAAATTCCACTTCGTATTAGTGTTCGTGAAACTTTCCGACAGTTCTCCGTTAATATTCTGCAGCTGTCTTGCCAATTCCCGTTCCGTACCAACGAAATTGGTTCCGTTGTCGGTGAAAACTTGCTCAGGAGCCCCTCGTCTGGCGATAAACCTGCGCAGCGCCATCATGCACGACTCAGTTGAGAGAGATGCGGCAACCTCTAGATGTACCGCTCTAATTACTAGGCATGTGTAGAGTACAACCCATCGCTTTACTAAACTCCTGCCGATTTTAATCAAATACGGACCAAAATAGTCGATTCCGACTTTAGAAAATGGTCTCACAAACGGTGTAAGCCGTTCCTCAGGCAGTGGGGCCATCCGGGGAACCATTGGTTGAGCTTTGTATATACGGCACCATTGACAACGTTTGTTCACTTTGCGGACTTCGGCCCGCAAGTTCGAAATGTGATATTTCTGTCTTATTTCATTTACCACAGTTTCGCCATTTTGATGCCCGTAACGTCTGTGATATTTGTCAATAATAAGGTCGGTGACCCTATGACCCTTAGGCAAAATAACAGGATACTTCGCATCGTTTGACGCAAATTGCGAAGCTCCAATGCGACCTCCCATGCGAAGTACGCCGCCTTCACCGATGAAAGGAGATAGTTTCCTCAAGGGACTGTTTTTCTTATCGATGCTCGCGCTGCTTTCGTTCACAGCTTGGATCCGCCTCAGTGAGCTGCATTCTTCCGCATAAACATCCCATTGAGTCGAGCGCCATATTGCTTGTTCAGCGTTTCTGAAGTCCGACTGATTCAACTTTGCTATTGTTGTAGAAGCTCTTCGACACCGCCTAATGAATAGGTATACATACGCAGCAGATCGCAGTAGACGTTCCCATTTCGAAAAACGGCTGGAATCGATGAAACGCTCTCTGACTTCTTCGTAGTGTACCTGAACCGTGCGCATTTCTTCCTTAGCTTCAACCAAATCCATTTTCTGCTTGGGCCAATCGTGTTCCATTTTGTTCAAAAAGTCAGGACCCTTGAACCATCGACAGGTTGGCCGGAGGTTAGGAAAGCCCTTCCATTTCGTTGCATCATCGGCGACATTAAGTCCTGACGGTACGTACCTCCACTCTTGCACTTTGGTGTCATCTAAGATTTCACCTACGCGTACCGCTACATATGGTCGATACTTTCTGGCATCTGACCGTATCCACGACAAAACAGTGTTTGAATCTGTCCATATATATCGTTTCTTGATAGCTATAGAGTGACTGTTGACGATAGCTTTCATTAGTCGACATCCTAAAACTGCTGCCTGTAACTCCAGTCGCGGAATTGAGAGTGGCTTCAAGGGAGCAACTTTAGCTTTCGACGCCACTAACGAACAGCGTAATAATCCTCGGTCGTTTATTCGAAAAAAGGCCACGCAAGCCATAGCGGACAGGCTTGCATCCACAAAGACATGGAGTTCTAATGATTCGTAGCTACCCTGACCATATCCGGGAAAGTAGCAGCGTGGTACGTGGACTTGGTTTAGCTCGCTAATAACGTTCACAAATCTTCGCCAAATTTCGTCGACTTCTTTAGGGATTGAATCATCCCATCCGACTCCACTTCGCCATAAATCTTGGATAATAATTTTTCCGTGGATAAGAATATACGATATTAGCCCGAGTGGATCGTATAGACTCATGATGAACCGTAAAATCCTCCGCTTTGTGGGTACAGCGTCTCCCAGTACGAGGCATTGCAAAACATCTGGTAGAGAAAATCTAAAGGTAAACTCATCCCTTTCAGTGAGCCAAGTCATACCAAGTACACGTTCGATATTGTTAACTTTGTCGTTGGTAAACTCCTTCCATTTGGTTATGCGTTGCTCTCCTAGATCAGCCAGAACTTCCTCCGAATTAGACTGCCAATTCCTTATTTCGAATCCGGCTTTTGCGTGAACCGTTCGAACGTCTGCTGCTAGTTTAGACATTTCCTTTGCCGTGTCCCTACTATCTAAGTAGTCATCCACATAGTGGTTTTCTATTAATGCTACTGCCGCTTCTGGGAATTCGGTGGCCCAGTTCTTAGCGTTCATATTCTTAATAAACTGAGCCTGACATAACGAGCACGTTGAACCGAAAGTCGCTGCATCCATAACGAAAATATCCGGGGACTGCGCCGCAGCAGAGCTCCACAGGAAACACTGGGCCGAGCGGTCGGATTCGCGAATAAAAAACTGATGATACATTTCACGCACATCTCCTACTACCGCCACCTGTCGTTGGCGAAACTGGAACAACACTTTCGGCAACGGTGTCAGAAGATCTGGACCCTTCAAAAGCATCCCGTTAAACGAGACTCCACCTACTTTAGCGGCTGCATCCCATATCATCCGGACTTTCCCGGGTTTCCTTGGATTAATGACTACTCCCAGTGGTAGAAACCAAGTTCGACTGGGATTAAATTTCTCAAATTCATGCTTCGACACTTTGTGTGCGTAACCCTTCGCCTGGTAATCCACAATCTGTGTTTCCAAAGTTGTTAGCAACTCCGGATTGGATTTTAGTCGGCGATGAAGGCAAGATAGTCTGCTCTTCGCCATAGCATAGCTTGAAGGAAACTTCACATCGTCGTTACGCCACAGCAACCCAGTCTCATAGCGTCCGTTGTCTAGTTGCACCGTGGTGTTTTCTAAAATTTCTCTTGCCCGTCGATCTTCATCGCCTTCTAGCGTACGTTGAACTGATATTCCAAGATTTTCCTCTGCAAAAAAACTTTCCACCAGCCCGTGAAGTCCTTCAAGATTAGCACACTCGCAAATATGGAACGACGGCGACACATCTACTTCTGCAGGATCTCCAACACAGCCGAATATGGTCCATCCTAGTCTTGTCTTTGCTGCAATCGGTTCTCGAACTCCTCTTTCCCTTCTTCGTAGTGGAATAGCCAAGTGAACGTTGTCCATGCCTATCAGGATTCCTGGAACAGCTCTCTCGTAGTCTTGAATAGGAAGACCTTCTAGATGCGAATACTTCCTCGCCAGGTCTCGATAACGTAGCGATTGTGTTGGTAGAGCCAGCCCAGCCACAGTGCGTACATCGCCCAGAACGAACTTTTTTTTGTTTGAATAACCCGAGATTTGCAGGCTAACTTGCTGTGATTCTTTTTCCCTCCGCTTAACGTTCCCTGTCCACGTTAAGCACAATGGATGGACTTCTCCGACGATATTCAACTGTCTGGCGATCTCGGCATTCATCAGAGTCAAGGATGACCCTTCATCGAGGAAAGCAAAGGTTGAAACTTGCGTCCCTTCACCATACAAAGTCACTGGGATGATGCGGAAAAGAATCGTATTCTGTAGTTGGCGATGAACAGAAACGACGGCTGGTGAGCTATTCCCAGGTCGGCCACGTAACTCTTCTGGAAAACCGGGATGCAACAGTGTGTTGTGTCCCTTCGAGCAACCCCCTACATTACACACTTTATTGGACTTGCAGGGCCACTTTCCATGTGGCACCAAACATATTTTACACAGCTGATGAGTGCTGACGGCTTTCCAGTGGTCCCCAAGTGAAAGCGACTTAAACATAGTGCAGTCCCTAATTCTATGCTTGAGGCTTTGACAAGTGTAACACGGCCTAGCTGGATAATCTACTTGCTTACCTCCGGTTACCTCTGACTTACGTACTACTGGAGAAGAGTGGTTGTTCATGTACGCCTTCTCCTTTGGTCGTTGTCTCTCGTATCGGTAATCTCGCTGGCAGTCGCGAGCAGTCGACTCACGTCGAAGTAGGATTAAGAAATCACGGATCTTTCAGCAGTTCAGTGTTGTGTATTTTGTACGCTTTAAAGAATTCCGTTCAAGACGCTGTTGATCGGTGATTTCGTCGTCGTGCCATCGGAGAGACAATTTGAAGATGTCAACGAGCTCGGATAAGCAGCATTGTATTGCCTGTAACAAGCCGGATCGGGAAGAGAACTTGGTAGCCTGTGATGCCTGTAAGGATCGGTACCATTTCTCATGTGCTTCGGTTGACGACGGTATCCGAGATAGGTGTTGGTCATGCAGCAAATGTGCCTCTGCTATAGTGGTTGACGATGTATCCAAGTCCGGGAAATCACGTCAAAGTAGTCGCTCTACAAGAATTCAACTGCAGCTGATGCAGCTTGATGAGGAACGTAAGGCAGAAGAAAAGTTGGTATTGGAGCGGCAGCAACTTGAACGTGAACGCCAGGAGAAAGCTTTGTTGGAGAAAGCAGCTATTGAGAAAAGGTTTCGAGAGGAGAAGTACGCTATACTTATGGCCGAAGCAAGCGAAGAGGACGTCGAGAGCGTCAAGAGCCAGGGCACCCGAGTAAGCAGCAAAAATAAAGTTAATCAGTGGATTTTAGATCATGCTGGTATAATGGCTAATAGAGGCGACCAACCTGTTGATCGAGTTATACAGGTAGCTAGTGCAGGCAGTCATCCAGTACCACCTGTACTACCTGGACCACCAAATGGTACAAAGGTCGATGGAGAGAAGGGCCAGAAAACTCCATTGTCATCTATGATGGAAAAAGCAGCTAAATCGAAAGGTGCGATACCGAAAGGATACGAGTTGTCTAAACCTTCAACACACACGTCGACTCCTAATCAGCAGAGTCGTATAGGACCGCCGGAATCATTCCTGCAGATGCAACGTGGTACTGAACACCAGCCACTAGCCCCTCCGATTCCAAAACAGTCACTGGCCGAGACTGAAGCGCAAAAAGTATTTCATCACACGGTTCCGCAGTTCCCTACAGTGGCTCCCCAACTGATATCGCAATCAGTCCCACAACAAATTACTCATTCTGTAGCATGTCCTCAGAATCAGCCATTGGGTCCATGGCTACTTAGCTCGAAACCACAGTTAGTTCCTCCGAATCAGCAATCGATTCAATGTCCAGCAAATCAACAAGCAGGGCAGACCTATTTGAGTCCGTTGCTACAAACGCGAAATCAGCAACCAGTGATGGAGCAAGCCCAACCACCTCTTCAGTACCAGCAGTCCGTTGGCAATTTGAATCCGCTAAATATTTCGCAATCGTTTCAACCCGATCAGTTGCAAGTACCGTGGGTACAATTTCAGCAACAGTTAGCTGCAAGACAGGTCGTACCAAAAGAACTCCCGATGTTCACGGGTAATCCTGAGGATTGGCCATTGTTCGTGAGCAGCTACCGGAACTCAACCGCGATGTGTGGCTACTCAGATGCGGAAAATCTCATGAGACTGCAAAGGTGCCTGAAGGGAAGTGCGCTGGAGGCTGTCAGGAGCAATCTACTGCTGCCTACGTCAGTTCCTCAAGTGATGTCAACGCTGGAAACACTTTTCGGGAGCCCGGATCGCTTGTTGCAGACTATGTTGAACAAAGTGCGCAATGTTCCGGCGCCTAAAGCAGAGCGGTTGGAAACTTTAGTGAATTTTGGCATCACCGTGCAGAATTTAGTTGGGCATCTGAAAGCAGCGAATCAGCAAGCTCACTTGATGAACCCTTCGTTGCTCAACGAATTGGTGGAGAAATTACCAGCGAATATCCGATTAGATTGGGCGCTACACAAGCAGAGAGCCGGATTTGCTGACCTTGGTACGTTTAGCGAGTACATGGTGGCGATAACATCGGCAGCCAGTGACGTGACGCAGTTCAGCGAGCGCGACTGCCAGCGAGATTACCGATACGAGAGACAACGACCAAAGGAGAAGGCGTACATGAACAACCACTCTTCTCCAGTAGTACGTAAGTCAGAGGTAACCGGAGGTAAGCAAGTAGATTATCCAGCTAGGCCGTGTTACACTTGTCAAAGCCTCAAGCATAGAATTAGGGACTGCACTATGTTTAAGTCGCTTTCACTTGGGGTATCAGGTATCAGGTATCAGAACGTCGGCTCAGGAGGCACGTTCCCCTCAATTTGGGAGATTTGTGCCATCGCCTTCACTGGCCTTTCTCATCATTTACCTGACGGAAAAGGAAGTGAAAAGGGGAAAGGAAGAGGAAGTGAAGTTGGAAAGGAGAATGGAACCATTTATAGGAAAGCCAATTATGTAGACTCACACGCATTCAGCTAGAGACTAAAGAGAGGTCACAAAAACACAGAGGATGTAACAATGGACGAACGTCAAAGACGAAACACAGAGTGCACTGTGAAAAACGCATAATGCGAATAATATAAGTGACAATCACAAAGTACATTGTAAAAAAAAAATGCATAATGCGAATCCATATAGGTGGAAATTTGTTGAAAAACTAAGTAAAACACATATTCATAACCCCACACTCACGTTGAGGATGAACAAGAGTAGCCAAAGCCGAACGTCAAAGACGAGACACAAAGTACACTGTGAAAAACGCATAATGCGAATCCATATAGGTGGAAATTTGTTGAAAACTAAGTAAAACATATATTCATAACCCCATTCTTATTGAACCTCACGTTGAGATTGAACAAGAGTAGCCGAACCCGAACGTCAAGAACGAAACACAGAGTACACTGTGAAAAACGCATAATGCGAATCCATATAGGTAACATACACAAAGTACATTGTAAAAATGCATAAAACATAAAACGCATAATACACAAAGTTTATTGTAAAAACGCGAGACACAGAGTACACTGTGAAAACCGCATAATGCGAATCCATAAAGGTAGCATACACAAAGTACATTGTAAAAAAACGCATAATGCGAATCCATATAGGTGAAAATTTGTTGGAAAACTAAGTAAAAACATATTCATAATCCCACCCTTATTCAACCTCAAGTTGAGATTAAACAAGAGAAGCTGAAGCCGAACGTCAAAAACGAAACACAGAGTACACTGTGAAAAGCGCATAATGCGAATCCATATAGGTGACAAACACAAAGTACATTGTAAAAAAAATGCATAATGCGAATCCATATAGGTGGAAGTTTGTTGAAAAACTAAGTAAAACACATATTCATAACCCCACATTCACGTTGAGGATGAACAAGAGTAGCCAAAGCCGAACGTCAAAGACGAGACACAGAGTACACTGTGAAAAACGCATAATGCGAATCCATATAGGTGACAATTTGTTGAAAACTAAGTAAAATACATATTCATAACCCCACTCTTATTTAACATCACGTCGAGATTGAACAAGAGTAGCCGAAGCCGAACGGCAAGGACGAGACACAGAGTACACTGTGAAAAACGCATAATGCGAATCCATAAAGGTAACATACACAAAGTACATTGTAGAAAAACGCATAATGCGAATCCATATAGGTGACAATTTGTTGAAAACTAATTAAAACACATATTCATAACCCTACTCTTATTTAACCTCACGATGAAGTTGAATAAGAGTAGCCGGAGAAGTCGGAGAAGTAAAAAGTCAACTACGCCATAGCTCCGGTTAGCGCAGCGAGGGCTAAAATACTGTGAAGGGGGCCCTGGTGCTTCAGAGGCTCCGTTTGCGGTTAGGTTCTTATTAGACCCCTCTAACCATTCATTCGTAGGCACGGTAAGCATAAAGCCGCATCACACCGAAAATTAGGGGTCACCTGTATGGTGGACTTTTACCACTGGAACAGGCAATCCGTAATGTTATTCTTAGCCAGATAACCAGCTGCCGACACCACACGGCTATCTAGGCTGTTCATGGAGAGAAATTGACATTGACTTTACGTCAACTCTCAATGTGGCAGAACAGCCGACCGGTACAGCGAGAACAGCGAGATTACCGATACGAGAGACAACGACCAAAGGAGAAGGCGTACATGAACAACCACTCTTCTCCAGTAGTACGTAAGTCAGAGGTAACCGGAGGTAAGCAAGTAGATTATCCAGCTAGGCCGTGTTACACTTGTCAAAGCCTCAAGCATAGAATTAGGGACTGCACTATGTTTAAGTCGCTTTCACTTGGGGACCGCTGGAAAGCCGTCAGCACTCATCAGCTGTGTAAAATATGTTTGGTGCCACATGGAAAGTGGCCCTGCAAGTCCAATAAAGTGTGTAATGTAGGGGGTTGCTCGAAGGGACACAACACACTGTTGCATCCCGGTTTTCCAGAAGAGTTACGTGGCCGACCTGGGAATAGCTCACCAGCCGTCGTTTCTGTTCATCGCCAACTACAGAATACGATTCTTTTCCGCATCATCCCAGTGACTTTGTATGGTGAAGGGACGCAAGTTTCAACCTTTGCTTTCCTCGATGAAGGGTCATCCTTGACTCTGATGAATGCCGAGATCGCCAGACAGTTGAATATCGTCGGAGAAGTCCATCCATTGTGCTTAACGTGGACAGGGAACGTTAAGCGGAGGGAAAAAGAATCACAGCAAGTTAGCCTGCAAATCTCGGGTTATTCAAACAAAAAAAAGTTCGTTCTGGGCGATGTACGCACTGTGGCTGGGCTGGCTCTACCAACACCATCGCTACGTTATCGAGACCTGGCGAGGAAGTATTCGCATCTAGAAGGTCTTCCTATTCAAGATGCGTGGTACTGGATGACTGCCTGCACTAGCTACCTGTATAACTCGATCAACAGGTTGGTCGCCTCTATTAGCCATTATACCAGCATGATCTAAAATCCACTGATTAACTTTATTTTTGCTGCTTACTCGGGTGCCCTGGCTCTTAACGCTCTCAGCGTCCTCTTCGCTTGCTTCGGCCATAAGTATAGCGTACTTCTCCTCTCGAAACCTTTTCTCAATAGCTGCTTTCTCCAACAAAGCTTTCTCCTGGCGTTCACGTTCAAGTTGCTGCCGCTCCAATACCAACTTTTCTTCTGCCTTACGTTCCTCATCAAGCTGCATCAGCTGCAGTTGAATTCTTGTAGAGCGACTACTTTGACGTGATTTCCCGGACTTGGATACATCGTCAACCACTATAGCAGAGGCACATTTGCTGCAT
This sequence comes from Armigeres subalbatus, assembly GCF_024139115.2. Classification (NCBI taxonomy): domain Eukaryota; kingdom Metazoa; phylum Arthropoda; class Insecta; order Diptera; family Culicidae; genus Armigeres; species Armigeres subalbatus. Next base: position 112,241,842 of record NC_085139.1, on the reverse strand, counting down.
GACCAACACCTATCTCGGATACCGTCGTCAACCGAAGCACATGAGAAATGGTACCGATCCTTACAGGCATCACAGGCTACCAAGTTCTCTTCCCGATCCGGCTTGTTACAGGCAATACAATGCTGCTTATCCGAGCTCGTTGACATCTTCAAATTGTCTCTCCGATGGCACGACGACGAAATCACCGATCAACAGCGTCTTGAACGGAATTCTTTAAAGTTTTGTTATCACGTCGAAGTAGGATTAAGAAATCACGGATCTTTCAGCAGTTCAGTGTTGTGTATTTTGTACGCTTTAAAGCTGGAACATACATAAAACATGTTACATATGTGCATATTGTTGTAGATGAGTCTGACTTACAATTCCGGTGACCCTAATTATCTCCTCTACTTCTGGTCGATAACTAATGTAATCGGGTATGGTCCTAATAATTTATATATCTTAATTAGCTTCACTAAACTCATAGTGATGAATTTATAATCATGTACTTACTGTTAACGGTAATCAAATTCTGGTGTCTCTACCGACTCAGTCACCAACTTTTACAGCATTACAATTTTATCGATCTACCTACAATTTCATTTCACAAAATTCTTTTGTAATACAAATTGGCGATACATAGTTGAAAGGAACTTACGTTTCCGTATCTAATATTCTAATGCAACAGCTTATATATTTCAATGTAATTATCTGGAATTATCCAATTGCGAGTACCAACAATAACTTTGTGTTTTGGCGAATACCTTTTTATCTATCATATTCTGCTGACTCATATCTACCTGACAGTTATCATCCTCTAGTCCTCTTCAACTTCGACATTCGTGTTATCACTCAATGTAGTAACTCTACCGCTGCCGGGTGACCGATCCCCCGTGGAGCTTGAGGTAGATTTAGTGCAGCGCGTAACGCTTAGGCCAACAATATAATTTAATCATTAATCACCAATCATATTCATAATTGTCCACGCTGGGGAAGGAAAGTATCTAAAACTGATCAAAACCAGTCCACGTGGTATATGGACAAACCCTTGTTGCGAACAAATCGATTAAGGATAAGTGCTTAAAAAGAAAGCAGAATTTTTCACTCGTTTTTATCTAAAGAAAATGTATTTTGGATTGAGGCACACATATACACATACACACACCACCTCAATTCGTTGAGCTGAGTCGATCGGTATATAACACTATGGGTCTCCGGGCCGCCAATAAAAACAAATATTTGTCCCGAGCTAACGAGTTGTTTGGTACTTTGGTGTAAACCGAAATTAAGCGGTTTGAACTCCGATTACGATACTAAATCTGTAGTTAATCCAGAATCGATTAGTGAATGCATGAACCCAATTAGTACTTCACGAAACAAAACAACACACCACTTCACGTAGGAAATTGAGATTGACGTTCATATCATGAGAAAAATCCTACTTCACTAATAGATTTTTCCAAAGTTCAGTTGAATTGATAATAAGAAAAACACCATGCATATTGATGTAACAAAAAATAAACTCTGATAGAGATAATACACAACAGAAAAACAAGAGAGCTTTCCTTCGCCAACCACCAAAGATGGAGCACGATAGAAGGCCCAAGTTGTTGATTCATTTCTTGCCTGCGTATATTCAAATTCTTGTTCATACTGAATAAACATTCGATTTATTCATAACACGCTAATAAGCTAAACATTACTTTCTCCGACAAACTTACAGACTGCATGAAAATTTGGAAAAATTCAATATTTCTTTGATGTCAGTTTTTAAACGATTCTAGTTAAACTGTGCGAAATTACATTCTGGCGAAGCCACGTACATCATTAGACTTTCTCTAAACAGCTTTTATTTGAAATTGATCACGAACAAGAATCAAACCGCAACATCTTCCGTAACCAACAGAATAGAACTGAAATAATGAGTAAACTTTTTTCGCCCTGCTCCGGATCGTCACTGTACTCAATGTGTCTGCAGAAAAGTTCCACTTATTTTCCATCCCCTAATCTGCGGGTGGAAAAATCTTTATCGCAATGTGCTCAGCAATCTGTACAAATTCATACAATTACGGTTACAACTTACGGGGGCCAGTTCAAAGCAAATCCATTTGTCTGGCAAGTCGATAAAGCAAATTTCGCCGTAGAACTCGACTTCTGGACCGTTGCTGATGGTTGGCATGTGACGCCCAGGGTTGCCATTATACCAGATATATCTGGCACTGCCAGACTTTTTGGCAGCAAAAAGAGAAAAATAGAAATCACCCACAATGCCAGACTTTTAAAATTGCAGACAGATTTTTTGAAAAATTCTGCCTGCATAAATATATTTAAACATTTCTAATAAGTCATTCAGTTATTACTTTTATATTCATTCAATAACTGAAATTCATATTTATTAATGGCAACCATTGAATTTCGAGCATACCGTATGAGCATACATGCCGTATGTATTTATGTGTTCACTTTAAGACAGCTTCACTTCTCAAGAACAATTATCACCCCATTAGCCCAGAAATGATTTGTTACGCTCCGGAAGATCAAAATCCTCTGTTATTATGGACAATTCATAAAAAATATGAAGGCACTATTTCTTTTCACAAAAAATCGTTGTTAATAGATCAAATTACAAATGGTTTAAACGCCATTTGGTGTTACTTAGAAATTCAAATTAAAAGCGAACCTCGTTGTTTTAAATGAAGTCAAGTTTCAATAATAATTATTTATATTCTTTTTATAATTTTCGAAACTGTCAGAGCTTAGATTTCATTCAATTCAATCTGAATTTTTTTTAATTGCTTCAAATGTTATGATTTCTAGGAATCTCATTTTCACGGATATCGAATTGTTCCAAGAAATATCTTCGGCGGAAGAAGACATTATTTCAGAAAAATAAATTTTGATAAACATAGAGCAAAAGCTAAAAGAGGTTCAAAACAGAGAATTTTGTAATATTGGTAATAATAATTAGATCACATTTTTAGTTAGAATATCTTAATTTTTTTTAAAGTGTATCATTTATCATTAATATTTTATATTAATAAGACACCCAAAAAAAAAGACTAAAAAAGATAAAGACGAAGATTTTCACCAGATTTTGCCAGATTTTTCATGTGTAGCATGCCAGACTTTTTCCAAAAAGTAGTGGCAACCCTGGCGACGCCACGACGCCGTCTGTACGAAGAGCAATTGCTGCTCATTCCGTTAGCTTGGAACCGAATCAGGCAACAGTAAAGGCACAATGGTCCGCATTGAGATAATGAGGGTAAAAGTGCGTTGTTAGGAAGAAAAGATATGTGAGCAAGTGGAACAATTGTACTGCATCCATGAGACGAGAATGCTGTTTCAGAAGCGTAATATATCAGGAAAGGTTTCCAAACTTCGTAGTACCTTAGCGGCCTTGAAGAATAATAAACTGTGGTCTACCTTTCATTACCAGCAATGCCTTTAAAACGAAATGTTTCCAGAATATTCTTAAATAGATAGCCAGAAGCGCTGGTATCGTGTAAACTTCTTCTTCTTCTTCATTGGCATTACATCCCCCACTGGGACATTGCCGCCTCGCAGCTTAGTGTCATTAAGCACTTCCACAGTTATTAACTGGGAGGTTTCTAAGCCAAGTTATTATTTCTGCATTCGTATATCATGAGGCTAACACGATGATAACATGTAAATAACGATGTAAACAATGTATTCAAATATCTAATGTACCAAATTGCAGTGTGAAGGCATATAGGGTAGAGAACCATTTGGGCAGCACCCCCTATTCCCGTCAATAAAGTTCATTCCTCGCTCACATTACAACCGAATTACTTGTTTATGTACTAAACATTATTAGTTTCCGTTGATATGTAATGATGTACAAACAATCAAGTCATTTGGTTGGAACGCGGTCGAGTTATTAAAGTAGCGGACGGGAATAGGGGGTGCTGCCCAAATGGTTCAGCTCCCTATTTATGAACAAATACATAAAAAGGGGGTCTCCAGTAGCCTTGCGAGCAAGGGCGTAGGATTGCCAATCCGGAGATGGCGAGTTCGATTCTCGGTCCGGTCTAGGATGTTTTCGGGTGGGAAACATTCTCGACACCCTGGGCATAGTGTATCCATTGTACTTGCCACACAAGATACATACTCATGCAATGGCGGGCATAGAAAAGCTTTCAATTAATAACTGCGGAAATGCTAATAGAATACTAAGTTGAAAAGCAGGCCAAGTTCCAGTTGGAATGTAGAGCCATTGAAGAAGAAGAAGAAGACATAAAAAGTAATATTGAAACAATGTTCTATATTTCTTTTAGTCTGCTTATATAGGATAAAACGAAAGGGCTGCTAATTCTACTGAAACGATCAACGAGTCACATTTTTAATGAAATTTTTTTTATTTGACAATAATTGTATTGTATGCTTTTAACTACTAATAAGGATACGAATACGTTTACATTACATTTTGGCGCTTATAGCGCCGCAGTATAAATTAACTATGCAGACAGATAGACTGGCCTGAATCTCATCATTATTCATGGCAGCAACGAGTTAGATACTTTTATTGACAAATTTTTCTTCACTCTCCCATCCTTCATGGGATACCAAAGGCAGAGAAAAAACATTTCATGGAGATTTACAGATGAAACCTGTGCAACAAAAAAAAACAACGCTGCATATAACACATCATTATTCTGAGCGCTTGAGATCGATAACACTCAGATTAGAGGTGTGCGCTATTTCGTGATTTCATGAAGTTAGTTCATGATATCATATACTATTTTCAGGTAACGCATTCAATGCGAAAAATAAAAAAAGGCTCAGCATGAACTATAGTCCACGGAGTGAGAGCACAAGGCGCTGCTTCCCAGCCGTCCTTGCTTCTTGGAAACGGAATAATCAAAGTGTAACTGGTTTTTCATTTTATCGACTGTAAGCATTGTAGAGTGAATAAAGTTCCTGAAATCATGAACTATAGAGTAGAGTGGGGCAAAGGTGTGCGTGAAGTAAGAGTATTGTTTCGATTTTTTGAAGTTTTAAAAAAAGATAAAGTAACAGCACTGCATCAGTTTGACAGTATTCTGACCAGCTATTGTCATGTGTAATTGTAAACGATTTGAATGAGCAACAAGGGAGATAAGAATATGCAACTAGTATTCCAAAAAATTGATTTTGCTCCACAGTGCTCATCTGATTTTTTACCATGTTCTGAGTGTCCTCTAAAAATATAAGCTTATTCGAATTAAAACTGATTTAGCACTGGCCGTTTCAAGTTTACATGCAAACTAGAATGGGGTAATTTATTTTTTCATTATACTGTTAATGACATTTGCCCATTAAGCGCAGGTTAAAAGAAAACCTACATAGCTAGAAGGATTACTCAACAGCTTTCACCCAACGAAAACCGCATGTTGATGTTGTTAAAATCAACAATTAAAAATAATTTAGATGTCATCCTTAGATTTAAGTAACGGATGTATGGCGGATGTTTTATATAACATTTGATACAAAAAATTCTCGATGCATAAAAAATCTAATCTACTAACATGTTTCTTTGCATAGAAGTTTATGAAAGCAAAACATCATTAAAATGAACACAGTAGAGCAATACACAGCTGACAGAAATTATGTTACCATATGTGTCCCAAAAAAAATGATCTATCGATTCGAGTTTTTTTAACGTCATAAACTAGATTTAAAATATCAAAATGATAAGAGAATAAAACATCATTTCGCAAGAGACCTGTCTATCATCTCTAAAGAAAGGGAAATTCCTAAAAATGCAAATCTGGGCAGTATAATTATTATTTAAAGAACTGGATCAATCACTTCGTAATATTTACGCTGTCTACGAATTCGACTCGATGACGATGACCTTGAAAGTAACTTGCGAGAGTACTGTCTCTGACAGATCGTTTCGCGGAATTATTGCTCCGGTTCCTTATGTGAGGATCTAAGCCCATTGGTCATTGACAACTTTGAGAAGCTGCTGAAAAAAACCCTCAATCTCGATTCATGAGTATTTAACTTCTTAGAACCCTTCAGTTCCTCTGTAACTTTTGATCTGTCCATGAAGGTTCATGGAATATCAGACTTCCTTTGTGAAGGTCATAACTCCATTATTTACAAGCATTTGTAGTCTAAGTTCATTGGAAGCTGATCGGTCAATGAAACCGGTTAAGCGTATCTCAGCGTATCTTCTGAATGGGATACGGAAAGTTTTGAGTGCTTTATCAAAACGGTCTTACACAATCACCGTGGTCTGGGTCGCTTCTCATTCTTCGAGCTCAGGAAATGAGAAAGCGGACTCTTTGGCTAAGGTGGGCGCTGTGGAAGGTAATATTTACGATCAAAAAATCATCTTTGATGAACTATTCATATTGATTCGTCAGGAAATCTTGATCAGCTGGCAGCAGAAATGGTCTAATGAAGAGTTGGGTAGATGGCTGTATTTAATTCGCCCACAGGTGTCGAAGCAACCATGGTTGAAAAAAATGCACATGGGACGAAACTTCGTTCAAACCATGTGTCGTCTAATGTCCAATCACTCTCGGAAGCCAATCTCTGTGTTTGCGGTGACGATTATCAGGATATTGATCGCATCGTGTGGGCGTGCGTGGAGCAGAACATTTAAAAGAACATTCCGGGTCCGAGGAAAACAACCAAAGCCTATTAGGGCAGTGTTGGCGGGTCTTGATCTTGAATACATGTCTTGTCTTGTCTTGTCCACCAATTTTTGAAAGTTTCTGATATAAGATTGTAATCATCTCGTCTGTCGTACCCCATAATGAATATTTTCCTAAAATAAAAAAATGTATTACAAACATGATTTCGGCTCCGTAGCCCTTCTCGGCAAATGAGCCTTCCAAATAGACGATAGATAAAGAAAAATTGTAATTATTTGAAGAGCCCCACGAATAAGTATCAAGTCTTTTCCGTGAGAAAAATCAAATACAACATTCTTTAAATATAAATCATTAATTAACGGCCACGTAGCCTAATAAGACGTTTCGACACGGGATTAGTGTCTTCTTCAGGGAAAGAATAATTTGTTCGTTTATTTTGTCCTCTGTTTCGTCTATCTTTAATCGTCTGCTTATTATGTTGTCGGTACATACCTGCTCTCGAAATGTGCTTCGGCATAATATGTATTATAGCTGATTTTGTTTCACAAATATGAGAAATCAGGAAGAAATGCGCATTATTAGGTTTTCTGGTTTCAAATAAGCCTTTTCATTCGGTTCCACATACTTTTTACCGTTCGAAAAAGCCTTTGTTGATTGATTTGAACCGTTTGATTCGAATTCCGAAAATGTCTCATAATCCGAACACTCTTTACTTTATTCGTGTAATATTCTCCTTAGAGTTTTTAATTTGTTTGTATTCTTATGATCAGTACTGAAAACCGATGAAAATTTTAGTTTTTGGGGTCTTAATCGCGATTGTACCCTGTTTGGCATAAAGTCGTTTGGCATAATGGCCGTTTGGTATGATGGCCATTTGGCTTAACGGCCGTTTGGCATATGGTCGTTTGGCATAAGGTCGTTTAGCATAATTGTTATTTAAGCTGTGTAATGGATAAGTAAGATTTGTTGAGCCATTCAGTAACGTGGTTTCCTTCATATGGGCAATACATGATAACTGGGAAAGGATTTCCCATTTCGACTCTAGGACACTACCCATAATTCCATAACCCATAATGCTATTACCCCGAATGCCATCACTCCGAGTGGGACACTACCCCGAAAAAGCCAGTACCCCGAAACAGTTCTGATTTCAAGTTTATAGTTTATTTCAGTGAAAAAATTTTAATCGATTCAAATTTATGTTATTACTTGTTTTACGATTTATTCAATAGCAGGGCGACTCCAGTCGAGTAAATTACACATTTTTTACTATAGTTATTATCATTGATCCGTACTTATTTTCCCATCCGATAGTCCTTTTACAAGGTTCACCATGTTGGACTCGCGATTCGTGTCATAAAACTAAAACTGTTTGAATAGTTCTCGTTCAAAAACTCCCATTACATATCATGTGCTACCTTTGAAGACTGTTAAAGCTAAGGTGATAATTTGGCAGCACATTCGAATGCTCAATGCAGGGAGCTGGAGGAAATTTCAGCCCACGTCAAATGGGCTTGAGACGGCTCGCGAACATCTATTCAAATAGAATAAAGGGGTAGAAAAGTTGCTTCAAAAATTTGGCGGCGATAAACCTTACTGTGACAAGAAGGGCATGGCGACCCTAGAATGAGAAAATCTCTTCTGTTCGTCGAATATGCTTGTTCCTCCCATGGCAAGCAACAGGCATAGTTGCGTTATACCTTGCAAAACCGATCATTTAAAGAAGGTGTAATCTCTTCTGTTCGACTCATACCGGGCAGACGCGTTTTTAATAGCAAGCATTTTCAACTTTGTTCGCTTTGAACCGAGCAAATGCGTTCATTAAAAGAAGGTATCATCTCCTATGTTTGCCTTAAATCGGGCAAATGTGTTCATTAGAAGAAGCCATTATCAACTATATTCGCCTTATACCGGGCAAATGCGTTCATTAAAAAAAGGTATTACGTCCTATGTTTGACATAAACTGTTACCGTTTATTTAAAGACGGCATTATGTCCACTGTACTCCTCATATATGTTAGTAGAAAGAAGGTGTTATCTCCTCACTTGCATCATTTCGAAGGAAAGAACTTTTCCAGATAATAATGGAGTAGAATGATAATTTAAGTTAATTAGACGAAAAGCTAAAAATGTTTATTAAACAGAAGCTGTATTGCGTTACTCTAAGTAACTCTATGTATTATATACTTTAAATCTAAACAAATTCTTTTCAAAGATTGTCATTTTACGATTCATCGGTATCTGTGGCTGTTAAAAATAGTAATAGTAGCAAACCACAGATTCGAAATGTATTCGAAGCTCGGGGACTTTCGGGGTAATGGATCTCGGAGTAGTGTCCCATTCAGTCTGATAGCTTTCGGGATACAAGAGTGGAGTAACCATCCCAAGCAGCACAACTTGTTTCACTACTGAACATTTCACTGCGTTGCAACTATTCGAAAAGAAACAATCTTTGCGTATGTGCCATCAAATAAAACTCTCTTGCAATCTAAAAAGCGCAAGAGGCGGAGCCTACGGAAACATCCTTCGATTGCAGTAAACTTGCAATAATTTTGCAAAATACTACAGAGGAAAAAAATAAAATAAAAATATAAAACTGGATTCGATTCATGGATCTTGTGATTGATAGTCCTTCACTCTACCACAGCACCATACGAGTCGAGTCGTCAAACAATGTCATGCGACGTATCAAACTTCATAATTTTACTATACCAGTTCATTGCTGGCAATTTCGTATATTTTCTGTCTACGTCCATCTGGTCACACCCCGGATCAGGTGGCCTGGGGGATGTGTTCACTTATCAATCCGAACCAAACAAAACCATAAAAAATTTCACTTGTGTGCATGCATTAGGGTAACTCGCCAAATGTTGAACGGCTAATTTCTTCGCCTATTGTTGAACGCACGTGCATTTCTTATGGGCGTTCAACAATAGGCAAGAATTTTAGTCGTTCAACATTTGGCGGTTTCCCCTATTTAAAAAAAGAAAAAAGGAGTGCCATTTTATTTTGTCATATGCCGGAAAAATGCATCCTTTGAAAAAAGAAGCATATACTTTTTAGACTTATGAACGACAAAGTATGCTTTTAAAGAGATGAATATATCTCATGCAGAAATAACTTCATTTGCTTTTTATTGCCTTTTTTGTGTAAAATTGTTTTTGCTCTTGAGCACTTACATTTTTTTCTATTTGACTTTCCGTATTTTGTAGTTCGTTTTAGTCAAAGACGATCTTGTTGCTGAACCCGAGGTAAAAAGATTTTAAGTGGCCTAGTTGGCTACACATTCGCCTTATAAGCGGATGGTCATGGGTTCGATTCCCAGCCCCCCCCAACTACCTTTCGTCAAGTCGCTGAAAGGTGCAGCGTGAATAACGACGCTTTGGGGAACGCTTGTGATCACAATCATCGGACAGCGACTGACAATGACCCTCTTTACAACACACGAATAATGGATACCAGACCCCCCACAGCAATGAAAAACGGACTCGACAATGGACTTGAATTGAACCACCGCGCGCACCTCTGTTACAGCGTCATGGACTTCATCGATCACGTCGATAAAGCAGATGTGGACGCAACAAAAAAAGGCGAAAAACAGAAGCAGCAAAAAAAAAGGAAAAATGATATATAATTAATTGACTCTGTGCTACAGTGTTGTAAAGCCAGATGTCGCTTAGAAATACGCTCACGCTGTGCCCAATAATGGGACGAATGAGCTTGATAGCCGGAAGTAAATTAAATTTAAAAAAAATCATTATAAATAATTCAACATATTATGCATAAGTTTCGAAATTGATGATTACACAGCTTTTACGCCAAATGATCATTATGCCAAACGGCCATTATGCCAAACGGCCACTATGCCAAACGAAACTACGCCAAACGACCTTTATGCCAAACGCCGTTACGCCAAACGACTTTATGCCAAATGACCTATCACCCTTAAGGGCACTCCTCACGGAATCCAAGTTTCAAAGTGCTCGCGTTTTCGGGGGCACACCACTCGATACGGAGGCAGCACACAACTCTCGCTTAACTTTTCAAAAGGACCTAAGTAACATTTTTTTCATGAGTTAATTTGAGTACTGCAATCAAAAGCTTTCATATTGGTCTGTTGATTGCGCTATTCAAATTAATTCATGAAAAAAATGTTACTTAGGACCTTTTGGAAAGTTAAGCGAGAACTGTCATTTTTGTTGATTCAGCTTTGCTGCGTCGCAGCATGCGTAAAAAAAATGACAATTGTGCGTTGCTTCCGTATCGAGTAGTGTGCCCCCGAAAACGCGAGCACTTTGAAACTTGGATTCCGTAAGGAGTGACGTTCAGAATATAAGTAATGTTCGGGATTTGAGTCAAAACGGCACTAGTATTATAACGAAAAACCTTAATAAATTGCTTTGAAAAATAAATAAAAATGATAAATTTGGGTAAAACGGGCTTGTTGCTCATTCGTGCGGTCCTTGAAACCATTCTTATTCGCTTCCTTAGGCATTTTTGCGTCTGGATCACTATTTTTTTTGATCAATTTCACTTCAATTTCATCCTTAGAATCACAATTCTTTGTCGCTATATAAACTACTTTTCCAACTGTACAACGTCTTGTAGTATGTGGGCTCTCATGGATTTAATGTACCTATATTATTGGTATACTGTACCGTAATAGTGAGACACAGGATCATTATGCCAAATGACCCACAATTTTGTTGCAGTTAAAAAATATGCCAAATGTCCGTTATGACAAGTGGTCTTTACGCCAAATGGGTCAAGTTCATTCTAAAGAATTTCCCGTGGAAAATCTAAATATGTTTTCTAGGAAAACTATAAATTATTTGCCAAGGAAGTTCCTAATACTTATCCGTGAAATCACAAGAAATTGTTTATAGAATGTTGAAGAATTACCATTGCGAAAATCAAAAATATTTCCATGCTAATTGAAATAACTTCCTGCGTAAATTTACAAAATTCCAAAGCATATTTCATAAAAATATGAAATTCGAAAAAACCGGAGACATGCAATAATCGCCACACCGATTCACGCCGTTGCCGAAAAAAAATATACGATTTGACGATGATTTTTAGTTCAGCTTTACTATTGAAAGTTTAATAAATAGATTACTCAAATCCGAAATACATCGAAATTTCCCCAATGAAATTATCGGAAACAAGACAATTGGAACAATGCACAATCAAATTAAACAATTAGAGCTGCTTAGGGTGCTTAGGGCGTTATTCAACAATCGAAATAGTTAATTGAGATCGATGAGCTGATGACATATGACAGCAGGCTTGTTTTTTGTTGTTGTTGTTTTTATAACACACAGTAATGGTACAGTAATGACTTCACTACCCCCACGGTTATGGAACGCTTAAGGACTTTCTCAGTATTCAATTACTTCTAACACGCCATAAAATCAACCAATTGCAGATATTAACACATGAAAACCATTACTAGGATCTAACCCTTCGGTCCGCTATGTGATACCCATCTAAAATAGGTTTGATTACCACTAAACTATTCAACTTCAAATCAACTGCAAATAACCATATTATGGAACACTTCGAGTTCAAGATGGCAGCGAAAGTTAAAAAGGTCGTTTTAATGCAAATATTAGCCACAAACTCATTCATACCGTCAATGTTATTGCTGGAATATAACACTAACCTACAATTATTGCTTACGATTGTGGATGTCGACACAAAAAATGATTGAGAAGCGATTAATACAAGAAATACTAAACTGTTCCATAACTGTGGGAAAACTTTGCCGTGGTCACAATTATGGAATACTGATCAATTCAATTGTTTTCGAACAAATCAAATTTAGAGCATTTTGAGCACGTGAAGCAGTCAAAATCATGATGGATTGCTAGGTAGATATCTAATATTGCTGGTAGAAATTTGGTTGTAGTGAATTTGATTGGGAAATTATTACTTTTTGGCAAAAGTGTTCCATAATTGTGGGGGGAGTGTAATTTGGTTGCCGCAGCTTTTATGTCACTCGATTTGTTCGTATTTGAGTCACAGAAATTCATTTATAACAAGTGTTGCTTGGGTATCCTCGTATTGGAAAAATCTTTTTTTTTCGTAGCTTAAAATTCCTGCTGTAACTTGGTCTGTTCTTCAACTCATAATATCGTTTCAATTTTTTTTATTTGAAACCTTTCATTGTAGTTTGAAACTTTAAATTTGTCCAACAAATATGCTATGTTAAAGGAATCAAAAATGTATCTAAAGGAAAAAACAACCTCCTATACTGAACCGAACTTCAAACTTTCCGTCTCTGTAACGGCATTTGTTGACCTGTACTCGCAAGATTAACTGGAGACCTTCTACAAACGTAATATTATTATTAACAATTAAGGCATATTGAGTAAATAAACGCCAAAATGAAGTAAAATAATAATCGCTGAATACACACAGCTGGTAAATAAATATTTCAATTTCCGTTTCCACAAATCTCATTGAATATTCGTATTAAACTACTATGAACAACAGATGGCATTACTAAATTAGACAAACAAACAAGATTTGATTATCCGCCCATCCGTTTATTCCTTAACCGACAGAGAACTCGGATTATTACCACCTTATAGGACACAGCACTCACCACACAAATAATTTCCTCCTCACTTTTCAATCATCGCAACGTGCTGTTTAAAAACTCAACCGCAATCGCCTATCCCCAAATTAACAGCAGCATCCACCTGAAGTTAATTGAAACGAATAGCGCGAAACACGCGTTTGATCCTGGGAAAGCCACAAAACTCGAACTTCGCAGAAACAGAACTTCACAACAGAGAATGGAGAGCGGACCAACGTCCTTTCGCGACGGCTGCTCACTGCCGACTGGATTGTGGTCCTGGCTGGGAGCTCATTTTTTATAGAACCCAATGCACGCGACGGATGTCCATCCATCCATCACATGTCTTCCTGTACGAGCGTAAGAGTAGCGCCATGCAAAAGAGTCCATAATCATGGTGCTCCCATCTGTGTGCTTTCACCCGTCCGTTTCCGAAGGTGTCTTTCAACTCGAGGGTACCCTATTTCGGCGGACAAATGATGTGGATAATTAGTCAGTCCACAATGATGGTGTAAAAGGGACGATGAGGTGCTCGTTTATTGGAGTTTTGAAATACAGAAGCCATTATACCGGTTACAATATAGCACGAATGATGTAATGAAATTTAGAACGCATCCTTTGCCATTCAAGTCTGGTAAGAAGGGGTAAAACATTATCGATAATCGTACTTCAGGCTTCAGTAAACCTAAAATATTTAACTTGAAGCCATTAATTCAAAATTGAACTCTTTTCTATTTATTATTTTAAATTCCTGCAAAACATCTCTCATCCCCAATCAGGTCTATTAGACCTTGAAAAATATTTTTCATCTGCAGAAAGTCAGCTCAGACAATTCTATTCAACTTTTTAAATAACTACATGTCTTTAAAAATGGGAAGATTGATTATTTGATGTTGCCTGACCCTAAAAATAGATCTAAATCTGTCTAAATCTGCTATTAGTTAAGACAAGCATCTCCTATCAACAAACCAAATACCAAAACTCTCTTCCACAAATCACTCTGAATATTTGTATCAAATTATTCCACGATTTTTGACACCAAAGAGCAGACTCATATAAAACGACAAATCTGATTTATACCTCCACTCCCTCTGCTCCCACTTGATCAAGAGCAAACCAAATGCTTGGATTATCATACCATGAAACACATCACTCACCGCAGAACCATTCTCTTCTCCTCTTTCCATCCATTACCTGGTGGTACTTTAAAATTCGACCGCAATTGCCAGCACCTAAATGCAGAACAACATCCACCTGGAGTTAATCGAAATAAACAGCATGAAGCATACGTTTGATCCTATGTGCCACAGGAATCGAACTTCGGAGAAACGAGATTTTACGATGGAGAGCGAAAAAGACCGACATCTATACGCGATGGTTGCTCGCTGCCTACTGAAGAACTCAGTGCACGCACCGGATGTACACCCGTCGTCTTCGCAATGCAAAGGAATCAGTAACCATGGGACTCCATGTTCCCCCTTTCGCCCGTCCCTTTCAGACACTTTGTCTTCTAGCTCCAGGATATGATAAAATATGTTTGGTGGAGTAGTGGTACACGTCTAGAAGATGATCATACTGAACATTTCATCCCTATTGGTTCATTTAATTCTTCACAGATACTCTCAAATTTGAATATTTACATAATCTCCTCCATAACAAGCAAAGCATAATTGTAAAAAATGATTTTGCTTAATTTTTGACATCCTTTGCACCAGTTGTCGCACTAGTGGTCCCTATTTGCCCAATCCCAAGCAATGGGATTTGCCAAATAAGGAACCAAAATTAAGAATAGTGCCACAACTGGTGCATGCGTTCCTATTATGGATTAATCAATTTTGGGGATTATAACAAATTTTATTGTGGTTTGTTAGGATGACAGCTCAATCTCTTCGCTTAACCGCTGCTTTCAGCATGTTTTAGCTCTCGTCCAAAGTGATGAAATGGCGACAAATGAATTGAACATTATCTGACTGTCCGAAAATTAACGTGGACAGGCTTTATATGACCATGAGCCATGAAAATGGACTTCAGCGAGAATGTTAACAAAAATTCACATGCGACGAGTAGCTGTTTTGGGACCAAATAACCTCGGAGCATCCCCAATCAATTAAATAGCAACAGTTGATTTTCAAGGCCGTGAACTAAAAAAGGCAGTTCTCGAGCTTCCAGAATACTTACACTGTCAACCATCTATAAATTTGTAGCCAATGAAACACAGTCAGCTTACCTGGTTTATTCGAGTTGTTTAAGGCGTACATTCGACTACGTAATTGACTAGGGAAGTGAATGAGTACGGGAATCACATTATCCACTCATTACCAGAACCTCTGCTATGCACGAAGGCAACATGTGGTGGAGTATACTTGTAATGGTATACTTAAACGTGTACTCACTTTTTCTTTTTATATTTGACGTGTCGAATCAGGATCTAAAACATGAAGCTCGTCATGAAATACGTTCATAACACCTTTATCGTTCGACAGATTCAATAAATTTATACATCAATCAACTCGATAAAACAAACCCTCTATCAATTATTCTTTGGCATTATTGATTTAATTTTCGAAAAAATCAAAATTCTAGGCAAACTCTGTGAGAATATCAGTATCAGCTAATCCCGTTTATGTATCTCCAACACGGACATCAGATTGATGCAACTTACTGGTGTGCATAAAATGGATGGTCCATGTCATGCGAGCGTGTCGTTTTGTTCGAGATTTCGCGGAGAGCAAACGATAGCGTCCGTTAGCGGTCTCAGCGGTCAGACATCAGCAACGACCGCCGAAAACTCAAAACCAAACTCAGCAATGACGATATGATAACGTACATTACCTGCCCAACACAAAGCACCTATGCTAGCAAATAAGTGCACAAGGTGGAGGAAATATAGTAGCATATGCATATGCCTCCTGTGATTTGGTCTTAGTGGCAAAGCAAGAATGGAAATCCCTGCTGGAATCCAGTGAGGAGGCTGAGACAAAAAAATTCGACTCCTTACTGAGAAAAATGTGTTGGCAGTACGCCAGGTTTCGGAGTTGCGACGACGCATGGCCACCAACGTTGCAACTCCTAAGCTGAGCAAAGTCATACAGATTGCCGACCCGAAGGAGAGTACCGTCCATAGTCGCATAGAAGGCGGCTGAAAAAGCGACTGCGGCTAAGAAGGGAGGTGTCCGTAGAACTAATGGCACATCATCCAGTGAAGGCAGCAAACCAAAAGATGGAGGCGAGGAAATTATCGTACAAGCTGATGGTAAGAGCTACGCTGAAGTCTTGAAGGATATAAGAGGTGAAGAGAAGATCTCTGGCTTAGAAAATCTGCATTCGTCGAACGCAGAAAGGCGAGCGTCGTTCTAAAGCGGAATGCTGCATGGAAGTACTGGATGAAATGGTCGATGGGGTTAAGTCGTGTAGTGCTTGCTGGAAACATATCTATTCCCTCATCAAGTGCGGCTCTAACTGATGGAACGAACTTCTTGAACATGACTCATGAATATTTGAATGAAAACTGACATCGTAATCAGCATGATCGTATTTTGGATCTTGTCTTCTGCTCGAACAGTTTTAAACCCAACAATCCAACATCAACACGGCGGCCGTTCTACTGTTGCCTATCGACTTGCATCACCCTCCGTTAGAAATGATCTTTCCTATTCAACGTTTTTTCCGCTCTGACGATATCCATCCAGTGGATTACGAACCGGTTCCCGACTGCAATAAGATCCATTATGCAGCCTTATCTGATTATGTTCATATATTTGATAGTGGCTATCTGAGTGGTTGCCAAGATGTTATTGATATGGCGGACAGTTTCTATAGTATCGTCCAGCAATGGCTGCAACTTAACGTGCCTCCAAAACGTCGTCCACTTTCGCCCGTTTGGAGAACACCTTTGCTTCGAAACTTGAAACGTATTAAAAATGCCAGTCAACGGAAGCATCGTGCAAAACAGTCAGCTGAGAGCAAAATCAACTTCCAGTGCGCCAGTAATGCATACCGTCGTTTGAATTCAACTTTGCATAAGGCACATGTTATAAGGGTACAAACCAGTTTAAGAAAAAACTTAAGAAACCGAAATCCAAAGTATTTTTGGAAATTTGTCAATAGCAAAAGGAAACATTTGTCCATGCCAAGCAATGTGAAGTACGATACCGACGAAGCAAATACACCTGTGGAACGATGTGAAATGTTCGCCATTTTTTTGCATCAGTGTTCGAGTCAATACAAGCAACAGACGCCGAAGCTATACCTCTGGACCTTCTCAATTTAACAACATTCGTGGTTACTCCTGGATTGATTCTCGCTACTGCCAAACTCTGTCAAAAAGCTGAAAAGCTCCTTCTCCTTTGGTCCTGATGGCATCCCATCTGTTGTGTTTTGTAGATGTGCTGCAGTTTTCGCTGAGCCACTTTCCTCCATTTTTAATCGATCATTTGACACGGCATTTCTTCGGACATTTGGAAGCAATCCTGTATGTTTCCGGTCTACAAAAATGATGATAGAAAGCATGTTAAGGACTATCGTGGAATAACCAACTTGTCAGCTGCGTCAAAGTCATTTGAAATAATTGTCAGTGATGTTATTCTTAGCCAATCGAAGAACTACATCTCTACCGATCAGCATGGTTTTATGCCGGGTAGATCAGTCTCTACGAACCTGCTCAACTTCACTCACACTTGTATTACTGTTATGGGGAACAAGGCTGACAGACTGGCAGAAAATTCCGTATGCAAATTGACTCGTGCGTTTCGTCCCCTTTCAGCAATTTATCTGGCGTGCCACAAGGAAGCAATTTAGGACCTGTTTACACTGCTGTTTACACTCTACTTCAACGACGTTGCATCAAAATTAGGTTTGATGACTGTTGATGACTGTCGTCGCCTGTAAAGTTTGCTGAACGCAGTCATTACCTGGTGTCATCAGAATATTAATATATTGAGGGGGCAACAAAAATAATTTGGATGATTTTGAGGAATTTCAAAACATTCTTTAACAAAACCGAGGAGTTTTTTGATTTTTTTTTTCTTAATTTTAATATTTTTTTTATTATCACCCCCCCCCCCTTGACCTTTTGGAGACCAGTAGGACATAACTTTAATTAAATATTTGTAACGGTCTTATCGGTTGATAACCGTATAAATGTAACCACACTTCAAAGAGTTACAGAGGTTACGGCTCTTGGAGTTGTGTTGGATCCAAAACGAACGTTCATCGCCCATTATACGTCGATAATTTCCAAGGCAAACCACCAACTGGGTTTCATATCAAAAATTGCGATGGTCTTCACTGATCCGCACTGCTTGAAGTCCTTGTACTGTGCGCTGGTTCGACCTATCGTGGAAACCGCTTCTATTGTCTGGACTGCGAATGACGTTGTATGGAACTTGAGAATTGAGCGTGTCCGAATGACCCTGCGTCACTTACCATGAGATCCACGTAATCTTCCTCCATACCCTGCTCGATGCAGATTGCTCAATATGAATACCCTCGAAAGAAGGCGAAAGCTGCAGCAAGCGACATTCGTGGCTGTGCGGAGAAATCAACTCTCCACGGTAACTCGGGATACTGGATATTCGTGCCATTCAACGACCTCTTCGACAACGATCACTGCTGCAGGATCGATTTGATTGCACGTTCTCAGGACACAATAAACCAGTCTCTACATTCATCAGGATATTTACAATGGTTGAGGAGCTGTTTGACTTTTGCGAAACCCGAGCGTTTTAAAAATAAGGTTAAGAGGTGACTACTATTATAGTTTCATTCATTAAGACTACGTTGTCAGATGAATTATAGTTGAATAAATAAATAAAATCAAAGCACTGTACCCGGTATAATTAATCCAGTGTAAAGGACCGGATGAGATTATCGAAACGTGATGGTCATTATTAGAGTATTTTTTCTAAGTTTTCTTGGAGGAAATTCTGGAAAAACTGTCGGGAGAGTTTTTCGACGAACATCTAAAGCATGTTTTAGGAAAATCTGGAGGAATTCCTATATAAGTTCTCTGAGCTCGATCAATTAAAGTTATTTGTTAGCCTTATCGTTTGTAGATGGAAATGACTCATAGCACCACTATATTTATGAAGCTTTACAATTAATTCCAACTTTAACACGCAAAACAAATAATTTTCATTGAATTACAATTCAAGTCATATTGAGCTGGTAGTCAAAACTCAGTCCACTCGCTAGGAATCAAGACCTTGACCCTCAAACATAACCATTTGTGTATAAAAATCAATGCTTGACTTGATACCTGGTATTATGATTATTTCCGACTTGACTTTCGTTATTAATTAATTAAAATAAGTACACGCCGCCGCCGAATGTATCCGACATGACGCCGCCGACGTGCCTTCTACTATATGTAAATGATCTCTTACACCTCTGCCGACAATATTTGAATCGACGCGCAGGTCCACTTCCGGGTTGTCGCGAAAGTGAGGCTGTTAAACCCTTACAAAAAGCTACATGTGTCCGCAAGGAGGTCCTATCAAAGCGACCGTGTGCCGCTCTAAGCGCACAGGAGCCCAGGGTGTACTAATTGACACATCATGATTAATACCAGTGAGATCCTGTTTATGTCATTCTGGCCGCAAGTTAACGGACCTTGTTTTGGATATTTCCGGATGATACCGGAACGGCGAGTAGGATATTGGTCTTCCGTCCGATAAAACTGTGGCGGGCCTTGTAGCAGTTGTAGCACGCTATCCAATCCTGACACTCAGTTTTGCCTACTGGGTATCCTTCCCTGACTTGCGTTTATCCGGCTCTTAACTCGTGAGTGGCAACCCTCGCATGGCCTCCCTTCATCCCGCAACCATGGGATCATTAAAGGCGACTACTCCAGTAGGAGGCGAAGTAGGCGGAGTCTCCCCTGTGGTGATAAGTAATAGCCCTAACAGTACGCTAGGTGGGCCACTACACGGGATGCGGGTCGAGTAGCTCGATAACATCATCAAATTTGCGAGCGTTAGAATGAACATCAGTAAGTAGCTGAAGCAAAACATTTTGCTACTCCACCAGGCTCCAAGTCGTAAGACAAGAACAGGAAACGTTTACTTATCATGCGGGTGGTGGGAAGTGATAAGGACGATAAAGGTGCCCAAACTCCTATGGAGGTGCTACGATGTCCCAAGGGGCGATTGGCTTCACCATGACGGCCAACGAAGAAGAAAGGACGGTACATAACCCTAAATGATTCTAGAAGCGATTGAAGGCGTTGAATGCAAAGCCGTGCGACCATGAAGTCCAAACGTCGTTTGGACGGAGCAGATCGGAGCTCGAAAGTCGTCAACCTGAGAAGAAAACTTCTCGGCCTAAAAAGGTGGAAGGCATCAACACGACGCTAGTTGCCGGGCCTCAACTGATTAGTAGGACAAAGCGGAAGTCTAATGCATCCCGACCAGCTTAGAACATCAAGGACAGAGGTGAGGCCTTGTTGGTTAAAAACGACAAGGGAAAGTACGTCGGGGCCCACATACTTTCGGCTCTGGAAGGAAATGTGCGAAGCCTCAGACGCTCCAAGACCGGAGAACTGATCTTGGTACTGGAAAGTAGAGTACAAGCGAGCAGTATGGCTTACGGGCCCAGGAGGTCCTGAGTGACGGCGTCGATCAACTACTTAAAATTGAGTCAAATGCGACTAATTTTCATTAAAAATGGGACAACTCAAAATTTGAGTTAGTATCTATTACTTAAAATTTGAGTTGACCCGTTTTTAAAGAAAATAAGTCGAATTCGACTAAAAGTATTTCATTTTCGGCGTGTAGTAAGCGTGATGCTGGTCGGGCTGGTCATCCAGGAAGACGAGGAGTGCTTCGAGCTACGTGGCCCGCGAACGCATGAGAGTAGTAGCTTCATATCCAATCTTATTATTTAACGCGCTAAAATTTGGATAGTTTACTCTCACTTGAAATCTGTAATCCACACAATACGAAAGAGCAAAGATTAAATCTGTAAGCATCTGGATTGGAATCAAGCAGGAGCTCGTGGTAAGCATAAGTATGCGGTATTTTGAAAAATTTCATTTCAGGTGGTTCGAAACGAAATTCATTTCTTTGAAGTGGTGAAACTGATCAATGTTACCCCGGTGATCAATGTTCCCCCGGATTACGGTACGTATTTGCTTACGTTTTATTAGATATGTTTACCAAAAAAAAGAATCTTTAACGAAATTTTTGAGATATCCTATTTTTAACAAATTTATCCGACGATATTTTAGAAGTCGGGCTTAGAGTGTTAATGTGATCACATGCTCCACGATGAATTCATTTGAAATCGCTACAAATGCTGGTGTATTGCCTTATCGCCAACATCATATAAACGGAAACCCGGTGATTTATCACACCCTACTTTTTCTTTTACTATAACCCTATTTTGTCGCAAAACAATTATTTGACTTTGATGATATCAGAATTGCGTACTTTATGTAAAACAAATTGAATAAACATTCCGCGGAAAAAAAATAAAATTTCGTTTCGTTTCATAAAATTTCGAATTAAATGAACCTTGATTTCGTATCGTTTCGAAGTATCGCAAGTAAATCTATTTTCGTTTCGTTTCGTTTCGAAAAAACAAAAATCATTTTAAATTTCGTTTCGTTTCGTTAAGAAAAGTGTGTTATCGCATACCCTTAGCTCGTGAGCCGTGGCGACGTGGCCCAAGTTAGAGTTAAACTGCCGCAAACTGACAAAGTAACGTATGTGCAATATTACAACAAACAAACTTACCATTTATCTGTTAAAGAGTTCGATGACTCATCGACGATGAGTACTACTCGTTGAAATCGTTATTGGAAAATGGCGTATACGTCACTTTTTGAAATTACGACAGCCACCAGGATGAAAATCTTAACTTAACTGACAATAAAATAACAACTGTTGCTTTATTTTTTTAAATTTTTGCTCAAAATAATAGCACGTTTTTTTCAAGGCATTCAAATTCATCTGTTTTTTTATCGGTGACTATTTGGCGCTTACGAGGAGAGGAGAAGAATGCAGCATAGGCGAGATTGCTGCAACACCGCACAAGAGCGAACGAGGCACGATATAAACGGACGCGGAACAGACAAAACTCGATTTTCCGAAGGAAAAAGCGCCAGCAGGAAGATCGAGACCGTGAAGAGACGGAGCAACTGTACCGCGCTAATAACACACGAAAGTTCTATGAGAAGTTGAACCGATCACGTAAGGGCCACGTGGCACAGCCTGATATTTGTAAGGACATGAACGGGAACCTTTCTACGAACGAGAGTGAGGTAATCCAAAGGTGACGGCAGCACTACGAAGAACACCTGAATGGCGATGTGGCAGACGAAAATGGCGGTATGGTGATGGACCTGGGAGAACGCGCGCAGGTCATAATTCTACCGGCTCCGGATCTCCAGGAAATCCAGGAGGATATTGGCCGGCTGAAGAACAACAAAGCCCCTGGGGTTGACCAACTACCAGGAGAGCTTTTTAAACACGGTGGTGAGGCACTGGCTAGAGCGCTGCACTGGGTCATTACCAAGATTTGGGAGGAGGAAGTATTTTTCCGCCGGAGTGGATGGAAAGTGTCGTGTCTACAAAAAAGGCGATAAGCTGGATTGAAGCAACTACCGCCCAATCACATTGTTGAACGCCGCCTAAAAGATACTCTCCCAAACTCCCAAACGCCGTCGACTAGCACTAATTGCAAGGGAGTTCGTGGGGCTGTACTAAGCGGGTTTTATGGGCGAACGCTCAACCATGGACCAGGTGTTCGCCATTCGCCAAGTTCTGCAGAAATGCCGCGAATACAACGTGCCCACGCATCATCTATTCATCGACTTCAAAGCCGCATATGATACAATCTATCGGGACCAGCTATGGCAGCTAATGCACGAACATGGATTTCCGGATAAACTGACACTGACGGTTGATCAAAGCGACGATGGATTGGGTGATGTGCTTAGTTCGAGTTTCGGGGGTATTCTCGAGTCCCTTCGAAACGCGCAGAGGGCTACGGTAAGGTGATGGTCTTTCGTCTTCTCACTCTATACAGGTAACCAAATAAAAAGTACATTCCCGTAACATTAATTATCCTGCGCTCTCAGGTAAATCAAACGTAAATTTACAAAATAATGTTATCCGTATAGCCCCCCACCGTTCCTATCGCTTATTTCAAATTCAAAAGCCATAAAGCCGCTTACAGTCGTATTAAATAATATTCATTCAATTGGGAACCGTGTTTGTGCAAGATGCCATTGTCGAGAATATTTGTATTCACGCTAATATGGAAAAGCATGAAAGGATCTTTTTTCATTATTTTAATGTTTAAAACAAAACTCAATCGCAAGGATTATCATGGATGTGAATTGAAAATTTTATCAAGTTATTCTACAGTATGCTTACAAATATAAACCTTGTATGGAACTTATTTAAAACAAAATACAATTATTTTAAATGGTGGTCTTCTCACTAGAATGTAATGAACGCGCAATTTATATTGCATTGTCTTTTGCTCCATCGTTCCACCATGATAGCAAAGATTGCATTTACATACTACACAACTCTAGCCATCCATCGTCTGTCGTTTTATTCACTCAGCTCAGACATCTTGATGGAGCATTATTAACATTACAACACATTTTCTTTTACTTGCTGCCCATCTCAAATGACCGTAATATATTATTTCTTACTTCACTCTGGTTGAATGCCACCGCATAACACATAACACCCTGGGTGGTAAAATATAATTCTTAACAATTTTTGGTTATCATTTCAAAGACTTGAGTTGTATTTAAATCCGCTGTTTCCGTTGACTTGAATTTGTACTCATAACTTTGATCCTACAGTTAAAATGTATATCTCTTACAAAGCGCACCGACATTTCCACAAATAACCCGCCAACATGTCAAAGCTCACTTCCACAAATCACGCTGAGTTTTCATAATCATATTTTTCCATGCAGCTCAGCACCAAAGGGTGGCTTTAAATCGGAAACAACAAATCTTGTTTGTTTCCCGCCCCACCTGTTTGATCCTGATGGCTTGACTACAGGCCCTTGCTTTTTCATACTCCGAAGCACCCCATTCAAAACACAAATCCTTCCCACTACACTTCTTCACCATTACAGGGTTCCACCCAGTAATCCACCCACACTTGACCAACCCAAAAATTCACACAGCAGCATCCATCAGGTGTTTGATTTGAATAAACGGAACTGAATAACGTGAAACATGCGTTCGATTGAGGGAGTCACTACTGGACAACTGGACAACAACAGGAACCCACGACGAAGAGCGGAAACAACCAACAACGGCGTCTGTTCGCGACGGTTGCTCACTGCCGACTGGATTGTGTTCTCGGTCGTGAGCTCAATTTTTATAGAACTCAATGCACGCACCGGATGTCCGTCCATTGGGAGAGCGAAAGCGCATGGCGTTGGAGTAAACTGCCATGCGCCCCCATTTCGCCTTACGTACCAGAAGATGTCTTCCAACCGCAAGAAGGCTATGGATGTTCCAACCGGACGAATAAGCAATGATGACGGGTAGAGTTTAAGTTTATTATACTTTTGGAATAGCCAAACCGCCACCGTTATCAGTCAGTTAGGATCTTTTAATAGTAGTCTGTTAATGTCACGGCATGCACGTCCTCGCAAAGAAAGATAAATCTTGGAATCCTGCCCTGCATCCAGGTTAGAAATTCGCTTATCCACTGCAAGAGATAAGAACTTATTCTGAAGTTGAATAGATTTAAAATTCTCTTTAGCGGATACCTCCACCTGATTTAGTCAAAACAATGCAATTGAACGAATGGTTTGATTCACTTCTACTCTGATTTTGTAGTTTATATGAACTATGATAATTTTCTTGGATCGGTTTTACCAAAAATCAAACCAGAAATAGTGTAATGATCCACAAACAGCCTGTGTTGGCCAAATACAAAAAAGTTTTAATTCATACAAGTCTGTGTTTTGGCAAAATAAAAAAAAACCTACCAGGTGTTAGAAATTTGATCTCATCAGTAGCCTCCTGAGCTGCGGAGGACGATGGAAGTCCTTCGCACCTTAGTAGGGGGAGCACCTGTCTAGCGTACTGTTTTCGTGGGATCAAACCCCACCGAAGGAAGTGGTTACCCTCCAATACATTTTTCGAACTAAATCTTTCACATATTGTGCAATTGTACAAATCGAGTTTCAGAATTAGAATTTCCAAACCCATTTTTGTTATATACCTTGATCCACTCAAATTATCAATCAACCACCAAACTGAGCAGCAACCGAAATAGAAGCAGTACTCTTTCGCATTCGACGTAAATCAATGGCCATGTAGGTTATGGTCAGCAGAACCAAAGTATAGTTATTAGATTGTTAGAGAGATAGACGCCGATAACTCGATGTTCAACAGCAGTAGTTCAATTCCCAATAAACCAAGGACGGGAATGTGTTGCTTTGCCCGTTGGCTATTTTCCTATTTGAGCGGATGGAATAAATTTTAATTGATTGCGGAAAATACTCATTTTGTGAAGAGGAATTCCTGGAACCTATCCGAAGAAAACTGATTACGGTGAAAGGTGTCAAGTTCGTCAGAAGGGCCTGCACGGAAGCAATGGATTTTTTTAAATGGCATTGAATTGAATTGATTTTACAAGTGAAAAAGCCTAGTATAGGAGTGGATGGTATATTGTATTGCGGTTGTGTTTCTTGCCCATAGCATCTTCGTTGACCGACGAATAGATAGCATCCAAGTGAGTGTTTACACCATTTCTTGGGAACTGTATCAGTGGAAGTAATTCCTCTCTCGGAATCCTAGAGGTCCTAGAAGGCCCCATCATTCGGTCCTTTGAAACGGATGGAGGTGCGGTGAGTAAGCCATTACAATTTCGATTTCGTGCTGGATGCAATGATGCAGGTTTTTGGGTCCAGCCTAGCTATTTTATTGGATGCCTGACCACCTTTGTGTGCATCCTAACTCACCATTCTGAAGGCCTGATTGTATTCGCGGCAACGGTGTGCCTGAAGCGAGAGTTTTGGAAATTCCTGGGAACTTGAAAAGATTGAAGGCCAATTAAAGCAAACATTTTCCTAATTAATTGCATGTATGTTGAGGTGGTGGTGAGTGGGAAGTCAAACGCGTACGATCGTGACGGGAAGGATTATTCGTGCGATTTATCGTATCAGCCTAGGTCGTTTCGCGAAAAGTTTATTCCCGCGACGGGAAGGAGCTAATTATCGCGATTGGTGTCATCTTTCGCGTCATGTAGAACGGTTCGTCCGGGAAGGAGACCATTTACGATATACGTGCCGTTTCCGACTTTCGATTCCGTTTCGATTTCGTTTTGTGGTGGCATTGTAGTGCAGTGTTGAGACAGATGACAATGAAATAGGAGAAAATGCTGGCTGAGTGTGAAATGCACAGCAATTTTCATCAGATGGAGAAGTTCGTGAAGAATGCAGCGAAGTATTTTTAAAAATGAAAAGTTTAATATTCCATTATTATTAATAAAATTTTCAAAAATAGATTTATCTAAAATAAATTAAAAAAATGTAAAAATTGTTAAAAAAATAATTGAAATAAAAGTTAAATTACATGCTGAATTCCCGTACGTCTGGAGACCTTGGATCGGATATACAAGGAATTCCTTGATGTGCAATCTGATAGCATGAAAAACCGGAAACACTGGACATCCATCTCGGTGAACGAGCAGAATTTGAGACCCGATACTGATGAAGCGGTCAACTGAGCAAAACCAAACGCTGATGAACAGCACAATGCACCCTGACCATCAATTCCATGCAGCGTTCCACTTTATTTATTTATCTATTTATTTATTTATTTATTTATTTATTTATTTATTTATTTATTTATTTATTTATTTATTTATTTATTTATTTATTTATTTATTTATTTATTTATTTATTTATTTATTTATTTATTTATTTATTTATTTATTTATTTATTTATTTATTTATTTATTTATTTATTTATTTATTTATTTATTTATTTATTTATTTATTTATTTATTTATTTATTTATTTATTTATTTATTTATTTATTTATTTATTTATTTATTTATTTATTTATTTATTTATTTATTTATTTATTTATTTATTTATTTATTTATTTATTTATTTATTTATTTATTTATTTATTTATTTATTTATTTATTTATTTATTTATTTATTTATTTATTTATTTATTTATTTATTTATTTATTTGTTTATTTATTTATTTATTTATTTATTTATTTATTTATTTATTTATTTATTTATTTATCTATTTATTTATTTATTTATTTATTTATTTATTTATTTATTTATTTATTTATTTATTTATTTATTTATTTAATTTTTTATTTATTTATTTATTTATTTATTTATTTATTTATTTATTTATTTATTTATTTATTTATTTATTTATTTATTTATTTATTTATTTATTTATTTATTTATTTATTTATTTATTTATTTATTTATTTATTTATTTATTTATTTATTTATTTATTTATTTATTTATTTATTTATTTATTTATTTATTTATTTATTTATTTATTTATTTATTTATTTATTTATTTATTTATTTATTTACTGACAGTACAACTGCCCACAGATGGTCCGACTTTACTCCGACCAAACCAAATTTCCTGGGGGTGGAGTCAAAGTTGTACAACATGTCGGAGCGTGTATGGGGCCCCTAACACTGTTGTATCCAAGCCATACAGTAGCGGCCCGCAGCGTATCGCTTGTTCAAAGAATCATAAGCAGAGTTATCGAAAAATAGGGTGAACCATTTTATAAAAATGTATTTTTTTTTTATTTTGCGGAATATTGACATAAAATGTTCCACAAAGTTGTAGCGCAGCTTTTTCCAATCAACTTTGCTGTATAAACTTTTTATGTAACTCTGTAACTATGTTTAGAGTAATTTTACTTACCAGGGTTAGGGTGTCCCTCAAAAAGCAATATTTATGATCTGCTCATTACATTTTTTATTTTTCACGAATGTCATCTTCTGAAGACTTTTGAGGCTTTTCAAAACTCGTGCTTTGCTATAATAACATCGTCTGTATCTTCTTCCGTTGTCGAGTTATATTAATTTACTTGAAAAAACATGACTTTAATAAAAAAAATACCAATTGAGATAAAAAAATAATATATCTCCTATTTTTTGACATAATAAAGAAGATGTGCTCTTTCAAATGCCATGTAAAAATATCTGCCCTAACCGGAGATATCAACTTTTGACAAAAAATGTAATTTTGACAGAAAAACGATTATAACTTTTGATCGGAAAAAGATATTGAGCATGTTGACCCACCAAAAGCTGCTTTTTTTAGCTCTAAAAGTCACTCGAAGACGACTTTTTCGAGAAATCTTAAACAAAAAAAGTATATCAAAAATACTGTTTTTTTAGGTGTACCCTAATCTAATTAGGTAAAATTGCTCTAAATCAGCTAACTTAAGAGCTACAGAAAAAGCTTTTTAAGCCAAATTTATTGGAATAAGCTGAGCTACAAGTTTGTCAGTATTCCGGGAACATGTCAGTATTCCGGGAAATAAAAAAAATATTCACATTTTTTTTTAGATGGGTCACCCTATTTATTGATAGCACCATAATGATGGCCTTACTATTTCTAACAATTTTGTAGAACAACATTTTTTTTTCTAAAAAATATAGTTTTAGCGTAAAATGCATCTTTCTGCGTAAAACTGTATCCTGGACCATAGTGTGCAGTGCTGCTTGAACCGGTTGTCCTTTTGGTCCTCGACCAGAATGGAAAGAAGCATTCCGCACGAGCGCTACTAGACTCGGCATCCATGTGCAACTTCATGATGAAGAAGCTTGCTAACTTCCTCAATATTCATCGCAAAACAGTCGACATCGCTGTATCTAGAATCAGAGAATCCACTGAACAGATCAAGTTCAAACTGACTGCTACCATCCAGTCCAAGTTCGCTTCGTTCAGTACAGCAGTCGAGTTTCTGAACCTGAAGAAACCCACGATTAATCTGCCAACCATCCCAGTCGACATATCCCAGTGGAGGCTTCCCGAATCCCGGAGTGTCGTTGGCAGATCCCAAATTCCATATTCCCGCAGATATCGACAGGATTGTTGGTGGCGAAGCCTACCATGAGCTACACACAGGCGGTAAAGTTCATCTTGGTGAAGGTCTTCCATCGTTGATGGGAGTTTGCCTTATCGTATATTATAATATCCTAGATTATAATGATATCTCTATATCTCTTTTTAAAAATTACAGTTGATTGACAGTATATTATAATGGTTTAAATCCAAAAAAAATACGCCTACTGTCAAAGCTTCTCGAATTTCGAGTGATGCTACGTTTTGACAGTGCAAGTGAATTGAACAACTCAGTTGAATTCAATTGACTTGCCAAAAGTTGAACATGTTCAACTTTCTTTTCGTTCAAGTAAATTGAATTAAGTTGTTTACACGTTCCATTCCCTCTCTATTCAAGCGACTTGCTCAATTTACTTGCCTAGTCAAAACGTAGCATAAACATATATGTTGATAACTTATAAGTTTCCCATAAGATTTTTTTATAAGCAAAATTGACAGCTTGTAAGAAAACTGTAAATCGGGATGTCAACAAAATCATCAAGAAGATCGGAAAGAAACACTGTCAATTATTTGTCGATATCCAGAAACAGAAGAGCAGTTGAAAATCCAAAAAATTTAGATTGTTATGAATATCGCAAATTTCTGAGTTGGACTTCATTTCTAGAAAGTCAGATAATATATTGAACGGACAAAAAAAAAGATTTAAAAAATAGATAACAAACAACGATAAAAGAGAGACAAAAACCTTTTCGAATCATAACAAGCCATGAAAACAAAACTATTGCAATTGTGTACAAGTTGGAAACAAATTGATTCGGATAGGCGGCCCCACCGAGGGGGTTTGATAAAACGCTTTGTTCGCGCCAGAGTATTAGTGATTAATCATAGATTTAATCATGATTAATGAATAATGGGTTATTTAATCATTATTTTATTCATTAATCATAATCATACAAAAAATATGATTTAATCATTAATCACTAATTGTTAATCATATAATTTTAAATTCAATCATTAATCACTAATCATATTCATAATTGTTTTGAGTTTATTCATTATTCATCAATTTTAATCATTGCATACATCGCTTTTATTCATTAATCTTCAATCATAATCATATAATTTTATACCCTTCAATAACCCAATTTGGAAGAAAGGTTTCTTGACTATTGGTCACTATGCAAATCATTTAATTTGATTATTCATAATCATTATTCATTAATCATATCGATCGTTAATCATTAATCCTACACATATTCTGTCAACATTTAATCACGATCGATAATCGTTAATCATACTTCAAACGTTTTATTCATTAATTATAATCGTTAATCATTATGAAAAATTATTCTAATCGTTAATCATAATCATTAATCATTGTCAAAAATGAAAAAAATCATTAATCATAATCTTAAATCATAGAGTTAAATGATTTAATCATAACCAATTTAATCATTCTTCGGAAGCCTTATTCATTAACGCTCTGGTTCGCGCTCATTTTATGTTGAGGGCCATATTTGTTGAGTTGAATAGCATCATCAGAACATGTGCCCCCCGCAATTGGGGCTTATTAAAATAAATTTACAATGGGTTGTAGCCCCCCCCCCCCCGAATCAGTTCATTATCGTAACAGCTACCGGGAAAATGATTCTCACGGTATGCTACCTATCAATAGTGTATACAGACATAATAAGTGAGGGATTTTCTCATTATCCTTCGGATTCAAAACCTGTCAATAATACAAAGTGCCCTCTGTATAAACGGAACAGTCCTTATTCCGCGTGTGTGACACCTTACCAATGTTGATCGATACCTAGAACAAGCGCTACAACGGCTCTGGTAGCTGGAAGCCATCTATTCGTTCGCTTACCACTTACCCGTGATCCGCTCGTCACCCTCGGTACATCCCGCCTAACTTCGGAGCACCGTTTTTAAAACCTGGTCCACCCACCAAGGATGTATACTGCAGATCCATGGACGATTACGAGCGCCTTGCACACATGCGGAGAATCGACGATCCAGCATGAACCATTCCGTACTGTTCTCTTCCACATCACCCAGTGTTTAAAGCTTCGAGTACATTCACCAAGGTCCGTGTTGTATTCGATGCTTCGTGTAAGACCACGTCTGGTTTTTCGGTGAATGACATGCAGCTAGTCGGATCAGTCGTTCAAGAGGATCTGCTGTCGATATTCATGCGTTTCCGCACCCGATAGTCATGTCAAGAAGACCGTCCATTCCAAAGAATTCTCTGGGGCTCCAATCCGGATCAGCCGCTCGCAACATACGAGCTCCAATGCGTTATGTACGGATTTCCTGTCCGGCGCAGATGACCATCCGCAATCCGCTTACGCAAGCAGGTTTCCGCTATGCTCTCAGCAGCAGGGTTCCCAACAGATCAAGCCATTATTGCACTGTTTCACGATCTGCAGGACGGGCAATCCGTTTCCGTTCTTGGACTAGTCTGGGAGCCAGAGTACCCGTTGCTTCGCCTCAAGGTGCAGCTTCCGTTACCAGCAGCTTTTCTTACCAGGAGGAAGATTATGTCCTACATTGCTGTGATATTCGATCCAGCAGGATTCAGTGAACCAGTCATCGTCGTATTAAAGCTTTTTATGTAGCGCCTATGGGCCTTGTACACCGACGAAGGACATTCCTACGAGTGGAATCGTCCACTACCTCCACATCTCCAAGTTGAGTGGGAACTGTCAAATATCCAGATTCCAACATTCCAAGGTGTGTATTCCTAGCCTACGCTGTGTCTGTTGTTACCGTACATGGTAACAACCCAGGTAACCATTAGCACTTTATTTCGCCTTTTCGGCTATATAGGGCTATTATAGAGCCAGTATGAAGTTTGTTAGCTCTGTGGTAGCCTTATAGTCGCAGGTATGGCTTATTTTAATGCTTATGGTTACCTGGGAATGGTGGACGCACTTGCTTGGACAAAATATACTAATCAAATTAACAATACACAAAAGCATTGTGAAACTATGCA
This sequence comes from Armigeres subalbatus, assembly GCF_024139115.2. Lineage (NCBI taxonomy): Eukaryota > Metazoa > Arthropoda > Insecta > Diptera > Culicidae > Armigeres > Armigeres subalbatus. Next base: position 112,209,626 of record NC_085139.1, on the reverse strand, counting down.
TGAAGTACCCCAAAGGTAGAATAGGTATTAGGTGAAATACTTATAATGCCTATTCTACCTTAATCGTGTAAATACTAAAATTCACCGTATGGCTCACATCTCGCCCGCGAACACGACGATGGCATCCCGAATGTCGAAGCAAGAAAGGTAGGAGAAAAGGGAGCACGAGAAGAGTGGGAAAAATTGGACTGGACGGAGAGTCGCGGGAAAGACACTGAAGAAGGAAGAGCTATTTTCCGTAGTGAGCAAGTTCCCTTGAAAGTTTTTCCCCGAAGTCGGCAAGTTTTCTAAAATTTGGCCGAGGAAGTGGTGGCTTTGAACCCGAGTAGTTTTCCAGTGAAATCGAGGTGTGTGCACTACCCTACCTATCCGACCCGAAGTCCCGGGAGCCACGTGTATCGACGAATTGGTAGATTCGGACCTGGGGAAAACTGTGAGCTGAGAGTGGCCGTTTTCTTAAACTCCCGATACGGGGCACGGTCCGCTGGTTCCCAGATTCGATAGTTCGTACTGGGAATTGGAGCCATTTGGTCTGAAAAAAGTAGCCTTCGAACAGTTAAACCGGTATCTGCGCGGGGACGGCCGCCATTGCTTCGACACCCCAGAAACCACGAGACGCAAGTTCCCTTGGCCGAAATAACCGCAGTGCAAGGAGGCAAAACACTCGGAGGTACGAAGCGTCGACACCGGATTCATCGGCGAGTTCCACACATCAATCCAAGTCCAAATCAAGCCATTCCTACCCAACTCCACGAGGTTGTCAAGCATTCGTCGTATCGTCGACCATTCATTCTCATCGCTGTGGAAGTAAATGCTAAGAACGTTACCAGCCCGCTGCCCGCTTCCGCCGGACGGAACTCATCCTAATGGAACCGAATCTTCGTCCAATCCCAGACAGTTCAGTTCAACATCGCGGAGGGGAACCGAAGAGGACTATCGGCCTACGGCACGCTACCTCCCGACACTACCCGCACTATTGTTACCAAACTATGGTCTGCAACAATGAAGGCTGTTTCATTCTATGCGTAGAATTAGTCATGAACTTTTTATAGGATCAGCTAGAATTGAAACCTTTTTTGAAACGGTAGGTTGGCTCATGATCATAATTGCTTAACTTATATTTTTTTAATTGTATAAATTACCACTAACACTACTAATGATTAGGACCAAAAATAAATATAAATTTCTTAAGAGATTTCAAAAGCAGTCAAAATTTTTTTGTACAACTTAAACTAATTATACTAACCTAATCGAAACTGTTCACATCTCGACATCGATGATCACCTGTGCGTCTACCTAGTTCCGGGCATGGGAGAGTAGAGAGATAGAGTAAGAACCGGCAACAGAGGAGCACGACCAAAATAGGGAAAACGGGATCGAGTAGTGAGGATTAAACGATCGACGAGAACGCACGTATCCACGCAGCTCGTTAAACAGTACGATCAACTTTTCCACGCGATAAAGTGTAACACGCCGGTTTAAGTGCTAAGCCCAAAAGGAGGACCGATATCGAAGTCCCAAACCCAATCGCCGGAAGTTTTTCCCTATGCATCGGAGTTGTTTATTCGGGAGTGTGAGGGAACCTAGGCACAGGTTTGGTTCCTTCAGGCCAAGGGACTGTGTTTTACCCTCGTGTGTTTCGGAAGTGTTGCCCCTCACCAAGTGAAGGCTCGTGAACGGCCACTCCGAGCAGTGCCACCGACGACCCACGCCGAAAGGGAAAGCCGCTTATCGATAAGGGACACGAACACGTGGGTGGTGGCGAGTCCTTGTGCTACCCCCGCTCACAGGCTGGCCCAAAATCCGATGCGCTGCCACCCCGCTCACGAACCAAGGAACGTCATCGGAAAAGCCGCTATACCCACCCCACGAAGCTACGGACTCCGAAGGGCCACATTTCGACGACCAAGCGACTCGCAAGGAAACTAGGAAAGCCAGCACGATCCCTTACCGAGAGTTACCCTGGGAAATCGATACGATGGCGGTCGGTCCATCTTGAGATCGACGAGACAACCTCCGCATCATCCTCAACCACGACCGGTATCGACTACGCCCAACCCTTCTCCGACATCACGAAAGGTATGTTTCGGTGAAAGCTCTCTCTTCCATGCATGTGAAGGGCCCCACCGTATGCAGCACGGCCGCAGCGTTCCCCTTTTACTCCCAATCTACCACCCCTTGCCAATTCCTTCCATAAATAAAAAATAAAAAAAAACAAATAAAAAAAACTATGAACTGAATTTGTAATTGTATTGTTCTTTTTACACTTCAGTCTTAGGAGCATGCTTGTTCCGTCCTCTTTTGTAGGTTACTTATGTCCGCTGGTCTAGTTGTAAGTTTTTCCGAGAACGTGTGATGCCGACCAGAGACTATTCATCGACAGTTCAGCAACAGCAACGCAGATCGGCAATGCCGAGGGCAATGCTACAAATCCTACCACGACCGAAGTTCAATCCCAACATCCAACGGTATGTCGCTTTTCCACGTCAGCCCAAAACAACACCATCTATCGGCCGCAACGCTATACTAACCCTAAAACACTAACCCTAACTTGGTTCTTGGTGCATGCAAGTCCGTTGGTTTTCCTTGTACCGTCCACTTCAGCTACATCTTGGTATGTGTGTCCCTTGTACAGGTAGTAAGCCGACCCTGAGTACTAATTCCGCAAAAGGTGAGCTAGTTTGGGACGTCTGGACGTCACCGGCAGTTACACTATCCAATTACATTTCTTTTCCGATGCATCGGAAAAGGCCTACGATACGTGTTGCTACGTCCATTGCGAGTCTTCCAACGGAATACAAGCGCGTCTATTGACGTCGAAGTTTAAAGTTGCTCCGCTAGCAAAGTTTCAAATCATCGCTCGCCTCGAGCTGTGTGGGGCAGTCATATCAACCAAACTCTACAAGAAGGTGCAAAGTTACACCAGAAAGTCAGTCGAAGTGTTTTCCTTGTTGATGCTTTGAACGTCCTTCACTGGCTGCAATCCTGCTAAACCCGCTGGAAAACATTTGTGGCCAACAGGGTGTCAACAATCCAAGCAACTACCGATGTGGATTCCTGGAGACACGTTCCCGGAGTCTGCAATCCAGCTGACGTCCTTTCTAGAGAACCAGAAAGTGACCAAAACCAGTCCTCCACCATTATAGACTCATCCGAATCGGAGGACGCCTCAGTAATGCTTCGATATCCATTGAAGTGAAACATCCGATAGCCATGCTACCCAAATATCCACATTCCATGTTTCTGGCCGAAAAATTCCACAGATCTATGCTGCACGCTGGCCCGCAGCTCATACTAGCCACAATCCGCCACAGATTTTGGATTATCGGTGGCAGGAATCTAGTTCGCCAAACTTACGACAAATGACTCCAATGTTCCCGTAATTGGCTATCATGATTCAGCAGAGCATCGTAGATTTGCCAACTTCTCGTGTAACACCAACACCACAATATTAAGTCACCAGTATTCACGGAATCCTAGAGGTCCTAGAAGGCCCCAACAGTTAATCTTTTCATTTTTTTGCGGATTTTCCTGGAAGGCCGTCGCATTGTGTCACGTCTGTTTAGAGTCCCACCCCACCTCACACCTGGACTGAGCTAGTGCGCATTGAGCGCCACATATGGTCGCTTTAGTAGGATCTGCTTGCGGGGGCATGCTGCTTTGTTCAACAGTAACCTATTGTATCGGAATTACTGGAAGACATCCAAAAGAAGAAGTATCATAAAAAAAAGTACGTATATGTTGATGCGGCAACAGTTATTTCAGTTGTTATTGACGATTTGTCAGTGATATTCGCCAGATGTACAAAATAGTTAACACGTGAATGCATATAATAACAAGTACGTACATATATGTATCAGGGGCCGTCCAGAAACCACGTGGTCATATATGGGGGGAGGGGGGGTTTGGAAAATGACCACGATAAGCCACATGGGGGGAGGGGGGTGTTGCTCTCGAACCACGTGGTTTTTTTTTACACGAAAATCTTTAGGTGAATAACAGCGGTGTGAGAAATAGAAATAATTAAAATTTAATGATTTATTCATTAAACGCATAGCGCATCTTAGGGCCGATGCCCACGTAGCGTCTTTTCAACTCAGCGTTAAAAAGAAGTAGGTACCTAGGTGTGCATCAAGAAAAACCGGTAACGCAGCGTCGGTCGCAACGCCGATGCATATTTGCGTTATTTGACCATCTTAGCCTTAGATCCTATTTCTTAAAAAAAAATAAACGAAAAAACAGGTTGCGATTCAGTCTCAATTTCCACCAAAAAAATTTGGAAAGGAAAAATGAAAAAATATTTTAAAAAATTCCGCCGCAGATGGTTTTTGGCATCACGCCGTCGACACTTTTGCAACAGCGGACTGCAGCTACAATTTTGAAAAATGTTCAAAAAATTCTCGAAAGAATTTCTTGTGGATATTCAGGAAAAATCCAGTAAAGAAATTTCCTGTAAAAACTTTGGACATTACTTCATACAATCCTGATAAAGTGCTGGCATTCAGAATGATTTTTGAACAATTCTCTCTGAAAAATTTTGCTTGGAAATCTTGCTACAAATTGTTGATGAAAAAAAACTTAACATCTCCAGTGTAAATTTCGAAACATTTTCCTTAAAACTCCGAAAAAAAATTCCATGTGAATTCTGTCTGAAAATTCAAAACAGTCCCGTGGAAATACATATAATTTTCGGTGGTAAAATATGTTTATATTTTTATTTTTTTTTTACATTCTAATGAATTTCTTCGACAAGTTCTTTTGAATCTTCACCAGAAAAATCTTCTTCATTTCCAAAAGAAGTTTTTCGAACATTTTAAGGAGTGCACTTCAAAATGTTCAGTCTCCAGTTAGCCTTGCGAGCAAAGGCGTAGAATTGCCCATCCGGAGATGACGATTTCGAGTCTCTAAGATGAAAAGAAGACCAACTTCCAGTTGGAATGTGGAGCCATAGAAGAAGAAGAAGAAGACTTCTAAAAAATTCTTCGGAATTTCCAAGAGATACTAAATAGCTAATGCCACACGAAACACTTTGATATTTCCGTTGATTTTTAGTTTTTGGATATTTTGTTTTTCAAATTTGGAATTTTGAAATGAAAATTTTCCGGAATACTTTTTTACGCTCTTTGTGAATTCTATCACATTTTTCTTAAATTTTCCAAGTATTCGAGGCACTATTTATAATTTCCACAGAAGAGTCTATGGATTATCTCCAAAAAAATCTTTGGATTTTCAAAGAATAAATCTTTAGAATTCTCAAGGTTTATGTTTTTTTTTAATTTGCACCATAAATTCTTCCAAAATTTCATCGGGATTTCATCCTTCTTCGGGAAGTCATTTAGATTTCTTTGTAGGTTCAGGTAAATATTGCTTTTAATCTTTACCATGCAAAGCTGCACAGGAAAATGATTTTGAAATTTTAAGGAATTTTCACAGAAAATTACCTATTTCATCAGAAAATCTTTAAAATTTTGATTTAATTTTTTAAGGAATTCCTACTTGAAATGCTTCAAAAGTACAAAAAAGTACATTTTTTTTGTTTTTTCACTTGTAAAAACATCGGAATTTCCTCAGGAAATTCATTATTGGTGTTTCAGATGAACTTTTTTCGATTTTCTACTGGAAAATTTTAGGAATTTCCATCGGTAATATTTTGGCATATTCCGAATTAATTGGAAATTTAAAAAAAATCCATTGGGAATTTAGATGAATTTCCTTTGAAGATTCATTAAGTTTGCCCAGGATTTTGAATAAATCTTTAGAGATTCTGTAAAAAAAGTAAGATGGATTTTTTTCTAATTTATACTGGAAATTCTTCGGAATTTGATGTTTATTGGAATTTTCAAAATTCAAAATTTCTACCGAACATTTTTCGGAACTCTTCCACAGAATTTCGGAAAAAATGTCGTTTAAATTCTAAAGATTTTTCCGTGGAGACTCCGAAGAGTTTCGATCTTGGAATTTAACATTAATCCAAGCAATAAATGTAAGCAATAATTTAGGCTTAAGAAGCCTAATTTTTATGATATTTAACAAATGGGATAACTGATTGAAAAATTTAGTAATGCACCTAAATGTTCTAAATGCACAAAAAATTCTAGTAGTGCGTATGAAAAAGGTTATGACATAGAGAAACTTGGATTTAAAAAATCAACGTGAAATTTTAAATAAAATGTTTTTTAAATTCATAAAAGGGTCTGGGAACTAAGGAGATTCCTGTGATATGAAAAAAGTGGCAATGTTCCAGAAAAAAACACTCCAATTCCTAAAACAATCTAGGTTAAAAAATAGTGTTATAATAACGATTGAAATTGAATTCCAAAACAAATCTCAACCCTTTCAGGACAGATGGGTCATTTACGCCCAGCGTTTTAGATTGCCTATAAAATCACAAAAGAGAGCTAGGCCATCATTTTCTTCAGCAAAATTGTTCATCTAGATATTGACTTTACAGAAAAAATATGGGAGCTCAAATTTGACTGACCCTGAAAACTCAGATATCCGAAACCTTGGGAAGATTTCGATTCTAAGAGCATGCAAATGAAGTTGAAATGTTTGAATCATTATGAGCACTCAGATAAGATGGGTCATCCTTAACGTTGTAGCAAGTACGCTTTATAATTTGTATATATTCGTTGAAATATTGATTTAAGTAATTATCATGTGTAGTTTAGTTCTTTATATAACTGGTTTGATCGTTTTTCACAATAAATCTTAGAATAAATCACCGCTAAAACATCTCGCACAAAATGAACATATGAGTTACCCACGCTAAAAATATATACTTCGAGTTCCCAACACGTTCAGCTACAAGCGCCAAAGCACATGGCGATATATTCTTATCGCGTCATGATGCTACTCCTTGGGCATATCAATTAGCGGCCAACGACCTGCGGGTCAAACAAAAAGGAATACGTTGACCTTTCCTTACATCGGCATTCTACCTTTCTCGGAGAGGAGGCTTGCTTTCTGGCTGGAATCGGCTTTCGGAATGAGATGCCACTATTTCAAAGGGTTGGGTACAATCGAATTTGAGATTCGGTTCGCAAATTGGACTTCGTCTGAATTCGCGAATTTCGAGGACAATACCATAATGCGCGGTATCTGAGGACATTCCAAGATTCAAATCGTTCACTTTGTGACGATACGTGGAAGAGGCTGGAGTGGTCTTATTTAGTGAACCGCGCCGTGGTGTGTTGAAAAAGGTGTTTAGTGACATGATTCTTTAAAAGTAGTTAGCTAAATTTCATTTCCCTTTCTCTGTAGTGAAGCGCAATAGCATAAAGTGCAATTAAATTCTGGTAGGCGACTAGTGCGAGTAGAAACGAAGATTAGAAGATTCGTAGCAGCATCGGTTTATTGCCGACACATCACACCTTTCGTTACGACCGCTCTTAGACCCCACCTATCGGCTGCAAAGTTTTCCCGGGGTGCACGTGGCCGGAAGAAGGCTGCGTCCGTAAGTTCCCGCGCCTTAGGCAGGCAAACCAACCGTAGTTCGATCGTCGCGGTCCACGTCGACGAGAAGAAAGCTTTGGTCCGTGTAGAATCCATCGACGCCATCGTACGCATCATCACCGGTCGCTTAACATCTGCCGACGTCATCGCGCGCACGGCCGGTGCGGCCCTACATCAGCGTCCCGACGGCGAGACTTACTAGCGGCATTATCGTCTTGCGCGCCAACGGACCACCGAAGCGTATGCACCACGCTTAGCGGAAGTCTACGAATCAGCGAGAGGAGAATCCATATGCTGACATCACATCACGGCCGTGATCATTTTCCGTCGCCGCCCTCCCGTCCATGCTCATCGTAAATCCTAGGTCGTGAGTACTATATTTGCATGCTTTTTGTTGTGTCGTTGTCCATGGCCATGTGACCGTAAAAGGCACATCAAAATCGAAAACATCCCATTGTCAATGAGCGGGATGAAATACAATAGTCTGTAGCCCGGCTATTTGCACGCGCGCTTGGTAGGAGATCGGCTACTGCTGTTGCCGAGATCGCCGTCGACGGAGAGAAAGAGAGAGAAGCAGACGGCATAATCACGCACATGTAGAAAGTAGACCCACGCAATGTGGAAAGGTAGAGGAGAGAGAAAGGGAAGATAGACTAGGCCTAGCGAAAGAGAGAATAAATGAAATTATGGTACGAAACTGAGCTTTGTGGTAGAGCTTTATGGTAGAGCGAACGGTACAAATGTGTTTCTCATGAGAATAAATTTGAATTTCAACACTGAAGAAAGTTAGAGGCTTACTACTGCATGAATATTTATCTAATGTCCTTTTGAGTCTCATGTTACTTCGAGTTCGGTAAGTTTATTAGTTTAAGGGAAACTATCAGCCCAGTAAACAACTCCCTATTTTGATGCGTATTGTGATGATGTGGAAATATTGAAATTGGCCCGGTGATGATAAATCCGCTCTAGAGTTAATTTCTTCACTCGATCTCAAAGTTGGTCATACTGAATTCGAATTGAAGTGGGGGTATCTTACTCGTTCTCGTGAAGTACGGTGGCCGTTCTACAGCCGGAAAGTCAGCTTCCTTCCCGCAATCAGGGTAACCTTGATCCTCCCCTCCGGAAGGTCTCAAAGCCGGGCAAGCTTGTAAATCAGGTGGATGGTCTCCTTTGGAGTGGCGCTTAAGCCATCTCACTCTTCCAGGAAGCTGATCCGGGACACATTATAACGTTAAGCCTGTGATTGATTTTCAAGAATACGAGATGCTCAAGGTACTCCAAAACGTTCTCAAGTTCAGCCCACGATATCTACCAGATCAATTAAGACATTTGCAATGTCCTTGTCATCCATATGTACCCAATACAATGCAATAAGCATATGATCATAATTTCCATTAACATGAAATCCAAGAGACAAGGTACCCAAAATTATCTTGAGTCAACATCAAGTTGCACAATGACAATGAGGTTTGTTCGCAAACTTTTTTGTAGGGCCTTAGAAGCACTGGGTTAACAGACTTGAATGATTAAGTAGTTCAAACATTACGACTTCCAGGACGTTTTGTATAACCTATGTCTATAGTAGCTTGTATAAATAATATCAATCAACCCAATGGACCTACTGGGCCAGAGCTACGGAATGTCCCAAATACTCTTAGGAATCTATTGGTATATTCAGTGATGAACTTCATAATTATTTAAAAAAATCACCAAAAAATAAATTAAAAAAATAAAAAATATAGGGATATTTTGGAAAATTTCTAAACCATTACAAATTTTTCTCGAAAAAACATATTCGCGAGTCCACATTTTTTGTATCCTCCTGCTGTATCGAAGGTGTGCGAGTTCTAGATATCCTAATACCTGATACACATTACAACATGATAACATCATCAAAATGTTAGAATTCATGAAAATTTAAAATTTCCATGCTGGGTTTAGTTTGATTTTGAATCAGTTGAAATTGTCCATCTTCAAAATTGATCGGATTAACCATATGTTTTAGTTAATTAGGTTCTTTTTTAATTTTTTTTGTACTTGAAAAAAACCACGTGGTCAAGGGGGGGGGAGTGGGGGGTCTGCCAAAAGACCACGATAGACCACATGGGGGGAGGGGGGGTTAAAAATCTTCAAAAATATGACCACGTGGTTTCTGGATGGCCCCTCATTCGATTATTCAGCTGGTGTCACCTTCAACGAAGTTTTATCATCAATTATTCAAATTTTTCGGCTAAGATTATGTTAGAACATTTTAAATTAATGTGCGGATTGTTGATGTTAGTCTACCAACTTTACAGGAAAAGCCCAGGAAGTACCGTTCAAAATCATTCTTAAGCTCTATACATTATCTCGTTTATGAAAGAAACATCAAATTAGGGTAAACAACCGGCATAAATTAGGCGAGTAAACATTTTCCTAGATAAAATTGCCACCCAGAGTTGTCAATCATAAAGCACCCCAACTCAAGAGACAGACATTTGATGCATCAATAAAAAATCATCAATTACGTGACCAGATTAAAAAGGGAGCAAACGGTAATTAACGCGACTGTAGGCATCAGTGTTATATGCTCCAGACACTTCGTTGAGCTTATTATGGAAGAAACAATCACCCAATCATCGCACAGTTCAACGAATGACACATCACCCATTGACACGCGGGTTTGAACCACACCTGTGTGTTCACGAAGAGCCACTTATTTTTGGTCAGCTTTCAGTGACGTAAAATTCATGAATACGAAACTTATTGTTGCGTCGCACCGATGGGTCACAATTTTGTACATTTGAACTTGGGGGGAGTAAGATCCTGCATTCGATCACTTGACAAATAAACCAATCAATCATAATGAACACCCTCACTGCAGAACAGCGAACCGACATTGACAAGAGTTTTATTTGGTGCGTATCGAATGCCAATTTGTGAATCAAACCCAGAGCTCACTCTCGTTTTCAGTTTTCTTTTACGCCTCGCACAGGAGAGTTCAGCAGCGAGCATGAGTTACCAATCGCGAAGCGCTTCGGCAGCCCAGCTGCAATAAAAATGAGAATGATTCGATCCACGTGCATCATGGGTTTTTGTTGTGCTGCAGAACAGGCGCCTCAGTTGTTGACCTACGAACCGGCAAGATAAATTTGCGAGAGAGGATGATTGCTTGCCATAGCGTTCCAATCAAGTTCCCTGACCAGCCGTAACAATTCAGTTTGAAAATACGCTTAGCGAAGCTGCGCCGATACACTTTATGGTCGTCCGATTTTATTGCACTTCAATAAACTTTCAATATGATTTAACAATAATTATTTATAACAGTTTCGATAATAGGTTCACTCCGGTCACCACCATGACTAGAATGGAGGAAAGTGCTAACGCGGTACCGGCACCATTCCCATTCTCCTTCTTTAGGAACTCGTACAGTGGAGCGTAGTACTCCAGCAAGGCATCCGACTTCAGCTCGGATTCTCCTGTCATCGCACGCAGTGCATCGGACCAGTGTACGGAACGACCCAATGAAAGACCAGCCTTCAAACGATCACCGGCCGCTTTGGATCCATCAATATCACATTTGTACAACGGTTTATCCGGGTTGTTCGGTTCGTACTCGCCAGCTACTTGGCAGAGTGATTTGTGCAACTGCAAGTCCAGTATATGTGCAATGAAGTAACTAAAAATAAAAACAATCCCTAATAATGGATATTTTTTGGATATTTGGGGAAAACTTACGAAATGTACTGACTGTCGTAAGGGATGTGATACTTTGCTCCTGGATCGAATGCATCTAAGTCACGCTCTACCGGAGCTGAAACCATTTGGTACTCTTCTCTCAGTTCCCACCAGCGTTTGTTCCAATCAGGGAAATCGACTTTACCAGAAAAGATCTCCCAACGCCACATATCAATCACAAGTCCGAATGGCAAGAACGCCACCCTATCTAAAGCTTTCTGGAAAAGTGCGTTGATGTCATTTTCGTAGGATTCTTCATAACCGTCGAGCAGGCCGATTTTACGGAAGTGGTTCGGGGTTGCCACCGACAGGGCTATCGTATCTCCGACAGCTTCATGGAAGCCTGGATTTGCACCTGCTCGCAACGTTACCGGTAGATCTTTGTACAAAAGATAGTAATTGATGTGTCCCATCTCGTGATGAATCGTAATAAAGTCTTCCATATTCATTCGAGTGCACATCTTGATACGAAAATCTTTACGATCACAGAAATCCCATGCAGATGCATGGCACGTTACCACACGATCCGACGGTTTCTCAATCATAGCTCCGAGACTTTCATTGTAACTCATGCTGTTATCCGGCAAACCAAGACCAACGTAGAAATCGTTTGAAATATCGAATAACTGTCTGATTGTGTAATTCTTTTCCACCAGTGCTTTCGTAATATCTAAATCAACTGTATCCTTGAACGGTTTGATGCGATTGTATAAGTTACCCCAGGCTTGTGCCCACATATTACCCAACAAATGGGCAGGGATGTTCGGGTCTTTGGCATCCATCTTGTCCCCGTAGATATCCAACAACTGCCGTCGAACGTACGTGTGCAATTCACCGTAGAACGGCTTCAGTTGACTCCACAGCAGCTTCATCTCATCGACAAAGTTCTCCTGCTCGAAAGAATCCCTCCAAAGTTCGCCCATATCATCGAATCCTGCTATTCCGGCTGCCTTGTTCATTAGCCGAACGTACTCCGAGTAATCGTTCTTCATCAATCGCCCCGTTTGGTCACGCCATTCTCGCCACACGTACAGCAGTTCATCGTAGTCCTCCGATTCGGCCAACACCTCGTACAGATCCGGATCCAAGCTCAGGGTACCGTCAGTGCAGTTTTGCTGTTCGTACGGACAGATCAGTGTGCTACTGTAGATGCTCTGCATCCTTCCGAGCGCAGTGTTCAGCTGTGGAACAGAATAAAGATAATCATTCATTATTATAGGAAAAAAAGTTTGAGAAAAAAATTATTACGTAACGACCAAATCCAGTCACAATGGAGTTGCTGCATTCAAATCAATCTGAACCGCGCTACTAGGGAAAGAGTGGTAAAATCGATAACTAAAATGTGAATCTATGACAAAAGGTCGAAAGACAAAAGATCAAAATAACAAAGAGTCGAAAAGACAAACGTCGAAAATTTCGAAAAAGATAAAAGGTCAAAAGGGATAAAAAGTCTATCAAAAACAAGTTGATAACAAGTTGGGTGTATTCCAAAAAATTTGTGATATGCATCTTCAAGCTGAAATAATATACACTCATCTCATTAATCAAAGTCGAACATTGAGTAAATTTTCAAAGGAATCTATGACAAAAGGTCGAAAGACAAAAAGTCGAAAGGAAAAAAGATCGAAAGACAAGAGGTCGACAGGACAAAAAGTCGAAAAGACAAAACGTCAAAGGGACAGAAGGTCGAAAGCACAAAAGGTCGAAGCGAACAAGTTCGAAAGGGGCAAAAGGTCGGAAAGGACAAAAGGTCGATCAAGAACAAGTTGATAACAAGTTGGGTGCATTCCAAAAGAATCTGTGAAATGCATTTAACTTCGAACAGAAGTAATATACACTCATATCATAAATCAAAGTCGAAGAATGAGCAAATGTGCAAGGAAGGAGTAAATACTATGAAACAATATTATGAATATCTAGATAACTCTGTTAGTGATATAAAAGATTGTTAATTCAAGAAATGAATAAAACTTGAAGTGTCCGAGATTGATTCTCTCCGTTTCAGTTTTTCGTCTATTTCGATCTTTTGCCTCGATCGACGTGCTTTTGTCCTTTTATCCCTTTCAACCTGTTGTCCTTTTCGACCATTTGTCTCTTCGACCCTTTGTCCTTTCGACGTTTTGTCCCTAGCCCGTAAAATGTAGTGAAGCAAAAAAATCGTCAATCGCTAATTTATCCAGCGGATATGATTTGAAATGAAGGCAATTCCAGGGAGACATTGCGGAAACAAAGTACACGAACCTTTCGAAATAACGTTGGCTCTTTTCCAAAGGTACTATCATAACCCATCAGCTGCCGACGATTTTTCAGCGTCACTTCAACAATTTTGATCCGCATCGCCGGAAATTTCGAAATGCGCAAAAAAAACAAATTCGCCGAGTTTGAATCAATGATTTTGCCTCTAAGAAGCTTTTGAACAAAATAAAGCAAGATCCGTCAGGTAGAGAATAATGATGTACAAAAAGTCTCTCTGCAACGACCTATCCGCTGATTACCAAACCGTCCATTGGGCGCCAACCAATCTCCAAATTGCAGTCCTACTCAACCACAAACATGCAAACCAACCCAAACACATTCTTAAGCTTCAACATCTCCAGCAATGTCTCCAAACGCAAGTAAGACTTCCTCGCCAACACCTGTATTGAATTCTGTCCACCTACCGGTTCGCTCAATCATTGTTATAGGTCGATAATTTCAAGAATATCCTAGGGCTAGAACATTCCTCGATCCCGCTTCGTAGCCAAATAGCATGTCCGAAGCTTTGGCTCGACTCATCTCTAGCTCGAGCCCGCCTTCTTGGCCCACTCAGAGGAATACGAAGTACTGGGTCACATGAAGAAAGTTGCTGATGCCATTCTAAAACCAAAAATTTCTTGCAAGATATTATCGGTTCGGGTAAACCCGCCAGTGCGTCTGCCGCGTTTCATGGATGTGAATGATACCGCTCTGCAAGGCAAGGACGGCCCGCTTCCACATAGCGCTTTTCTAATAGGGTAACTATACCAGTTTTGGCCATGTTCCTAATTTGGCCAGTTTCTCTCTCCAATTTCTTCCAGCGATTGCTGAACATGGAGAAACTGAGCGATGGAGCACTGATCTAAATCGCCCAGCACCTCGTCCTGAACTCGGCTAACAAAGACGTAAATCTTTATTTTACTATCACTTGTATCGACATACAGCATACAGCTTCGTCAATGACTCGTGTCTGTTTTGATCGGACGTTCGGCAATGTAGGCACGAATATCTCGCAGCATGCTTCCTTACAAAATGCGCCGCCTGAACCTGATAGGTGTAGGGCGATTTTTGAGAACAAGTATTGCTGGAAGCCGGACTGGTTTATCAACTTCAGAAAGAGCGAGTTTATCAACTTCAGGAACGGCGAGACTATAAATCTAACTAGAAAGCCAAACAAGTTTCGAATGTTATAAAAACTCATATGTGAATATGAACGTTATGTGGAAGATATTGATTTGGAAAATGTATTGGAGGTAACCACTTTCCCGTCGATGGAACTCGAACCCATGACCCTGCAGTACGCTAGATTGGTGCTTTAACCAACTAAGCTACGAAGGACCTCCGTCGGCCTTCGCAACCTAGCGGCTACTGAATGAGCTCGAGATTCCTAAATTGGACACATAGTCAAATCACTCGCAATCCATTTCTCAAGCCAACACTTCCACATGTGTATAGTACACGTCCACATTACAGGAGCGTGAGTATTTAGAATGTCTGGCGGCTATACACATTCTTCATCAGCAACTGTACTGATCAAGTGAGGTTATGTAAGCTATTTGCCAGTCGGTCGTCAAGCTCAGACCCGACCGCATTGCGTAGGCAAGAGCACGCAACTCAGGTTCAGTTCAATCAAAGTTAATTGCCTATTTCCGGGGATTAAACCACCCGACTTGGACGTTAATTTACAATGTTATGAAAACTCATATGTGAGACTAGTTGAATGAAAAGTAACGAACTTATAAAATTTTAGGGTCCTTTCAAATTCTCACTAACTATGCTTAATTAGAGAAATTAAAAATTCTGAAGAAAACCAAAAAGAATTGTCCACAGTGTAGTTCCTGTTGAAAATCTTTCCAGATGTTTCAGCTACCTACTTCGCGAGTAGTATGCATGATGAGGAAAAGATGCACACCATTTGCGATGGATGCAGTTGCGACATCCGAAAATGGCAGAAAATTCAATTGTTGCCAGGGCTTTCGTCGGTTTTCCAGATTCAGGTTTATTCACAAAATCTCATTTAAATTCGGCAAGGATGTTATCGCTCATTTAGTAATTTGATTTCGATCATTTAGTAGTTTGTCAATAACTCATTTCAGAGGCTAAATTTCAAAATGTGTTGTATGGTGAATTTCTAGTGTAAAGGCTTATCTACAATTCTGCCTAACAGTTCGTTGTTTGATTTCTACTAAAAACGGAACTAAGGCGCTAATAGCAGTAACCTATACTAAATGATTGAAATTTTGTTATTATTTAGTATGAGTTACTGTAACTAGCGCCTTAACTGCCGCTAACTGCAAGTCGAGCACATCTGTATAGGGAGCCCCATGTACAGATGTGCTCGATTTGGGGACTTGGGGTTAGCGGCAGTTAACTCCTTTATTAATGAAATTCAAACATCGATCTGTAAGGCAAAGTTGTAGAAAAACTTTCGCACTAGAAGTCCACCATACAACAGATTTGGAAATTATGCCTCTGTAATGAGTTATTGACAAACTACTAAATGATCGAGTGCAGATTACTAAATGATCGATAACATCCTTGAAATGAATTATTGGCAGTGGCTGATTCTCTACTCGCCGCAGCCACATCCAGGCGCTATAATATTTGCACAAAATAGCCAGCAAGAGTTAACCGCCTAACGCTGGTTTTCTCAAAATTAGGAACTTTTCATGAAAAACTATTTGGTATCGGTTATGAGGGATGGTGTCCGCTACTACGCCTACCAAATATTTTTTCGATTAGAGTGCTTAATTTTGAGAATTCGAACCTTAGATGCCTTTCGCCATACTGATATCAGGAAGTTAACTCCTAGTGTGCCGCTGTAAGCACGCTCAAAGCAGTCGATTCATTCTATACTTCAATAAGAGCTTCCGGATCTCAATGAGTTTTTTTTAAATCCTTAAAATATTTCCAGCATTATAAAACAAAGAAATATTTGATAAAAATCTCACAGAATTTCAAAAATCAATGCAAATTTCAGCATTTTTTACTAGTTTTTTATTTAATAGGCTCAATCGTGTATGACGCTTCGCGGAGCCGTAATTCTTTAGAGTGAAAGTGTTAGGATTATTAAATTCTCATAATGATTGAGATTCCATTTTTTTTCCAATTTCGTTTATTTGGTAGGCTCAGGCGTGTATAACACTTTACGAAGCCACGTTTCTTTGAGATATGTACAGTCGACATAAGATTCCATTTTTTATGGACACCACAATATCAACAAATTTCCTTCGTTCCTACTTTTATTAAGTTGACATTATTCTCATGCGCTAACCATATTCATGGAAATAATTTAAATTACATTCGATTAATGTCCTTTCCTTGTTAAGATTCTTGTTTTTGCAGATTATTTCCCACATTGGTTATCAATAATCCCACCCTATCGATCTTTTCGTTTTTGTCTTTTGAAGTTTTCTCTAGAAACATTTTTTTTAGCCTTCTAATGCCGGCCTTAGTCAGGGTACTTCGACTATTGTTTCTTATTTTCAATTGTTCAGAATTTGGAAAGTTCTTGATTTTGGCCAATAATAAAATCCTTAATGCATGTCATAATTCCACATTTTTTTGAATATTAAAAAATGCGTAATTGTCTGTTCCTTCGTGTTTTTGTCCGCATCCCTTTGTAGAGTGAAATATTTGAAGTTTAGTATTTTTCAACAACTAACTAACTTAAGGTTATGTTGGTGAATGATGCACATTTCCAATTTCTTACACGGAAAATGAAAATTAAACCCATAAATTTTGAAATTTCCACAGCTCTTGAATTTTATCACAAGGTTTTTTGACATGTCCCTTTTCGCAAGCGCGTTTGTCCCGTTTTTTCTCCGAAATGATCTGGCCAGCCTAATTAAGTTAGGGATTTTCCTGGACCTTTCAACTCATCGTCTCACTATGTAAGATTTATTTTCATTCAAAATATATTTTTTATTTATATCGAGCGAAAATAGCTGACTTCCTCCTCCGTTAGCTCTTATGTGATTAGTGCACGACCCTTGCAACCTTCAAAATGCTCTCAAAAATCGGAATAACATACAATTATCATGAAATTGGGAAGAAAGTACCGCTTTATTTAAACGTTTTTGAAGCTTTCTGCATATCATACAAACGTAAATAAAGAGATCCAAAAATTGCATAGCTGATTTAGAAAACCTTGTGCATAATTCATGAAAATACAATGAAATACGCTCAAACCAGATACGATTAAAGGACATCGCGATTAATAATCCTGAGTCTAAACCGCTTCCCAGAGAAAGACAAGGGCTGAAAACCTCTATAATAAAGAATGAAGAAAAAAGTCTACACTACGCATTTATCTATAACAGCGGTTCTCAACCTGGGGTACATGTACCCCTGGGGGTACCTTCGCCGAGCCCAAGAGCTACCTCGCACGAAATGCTTAATGGCGGATGAATTACAATTTTAATTAAGTTAAATTAAGTTTTGACAATTTTGTATTTTTTTATTTCTAAACTATGTCTTGTACATAATATACATGGCGATCAGTAAATCAATCTATAGGATCCTAACCACCACAATCAGTATAATGGATGAAGAGCTATAAGACAAAACATCAAAAGGCCAAAACCTCGGATGAACAAATTTCAAAAATCTTCTATGCAATCTACCAGGTCAAAACAGAATGAGAGTCTACAGTCTAGAGTCTACAGATTTGAAAGCCTCCATTTGAGAGACATGAAGACTTTTTCCCGAAAAGCTCAGTTGCTTCGTTGCAAGAGAATTGGAATCCTCCTTCCAAGCAGCCCGGAAGCCTCCTTCCAAACAGCTCGGATGCCTCCTTTCAAGTGACCCGGAAGCCTCATTTTAAGAGGTTCGAAAACTTTCTTTTAAGAGGCCCGGAAGCCAAGCTTTTTTCTATAAACTTTTTTTCTGCTTTTTCTTTCAAAAGGCTCGATGCCTCCTTTCATAAGGCTCGAAGCCTTCCTTTAAAACGCTCGGAATTATTTTCTCAAGAGGCTTGGAAGCGCCCATTCAAGATACTTCCGCCTTTTATTAAAGGCCTGGTTGCCATAGCACTTAGGGCCGATGCCCACGTAGCGGTTTTTCAACGCCACGTGCAAGCAGCGTTTTTTGACGCCACGTGCACTCTGCGTTGAAATGACGCTACGTGGGCATCGAGCCTTATGTGTTCGATTTGATCATATATGAGTTACAGAAACTCGTGTATGACAAATGTGCTACTCGGAATCTTTTAAAAAGCTCGAAAGTGTCCTTTCAAGAGGCTTAAAAGCCTCCTTTCAACAGACTTGAAAGCTTTCTTTTAAAAGGCTCGGACGACTCTTTTAAAAAGGCTCGGAAGGCTCATATCAAAAGGCTCGGAAGCTTCCTTTTGAGTGGTTCACAAACCTCCCTTTAGGAGGCTCGGATTTTCTCCTTCAAGAAGCTTGGAAGCGTCCACTCAAGATACTTTAATGCCTCATTTTAAGTGGCTAAAAAGTCGCCATTCAAGAGTTCTTTCAAGAGACTTGGAAGTCTCCTTTCAAGAGGCTCGGAAGTCTCCTTTCAAGAGGCTCGGAAGCCTCCTTCCCCGAGGCTCGGAAGCCGCCTTTCAAGATGCTCGGAAGCCTCCTTTTAAGAGGCTCGGAAGCCTCATTTTAAGAGGCTCGGAAGCCTCCTTTTAAGAGGCTCGGAAGCCTCCTTTTAAGAGGCTCGGAAGCCTCCTTTTAAGAGGCTCGGAAGCCTCCTTTTAAGAGACTCGGAAGCCTCCTTTTAAGAGGCTCGGAAGCCTCCTTTCAAGAGGCTCGGAAGCCTCCTTTCAAGAGGCTCGAAAGCCTCCTTTCAAGAGGCTCGAAAGCCTCCTTTCAAGAGGCTCGGAAGCCTCCTTTCAAGAGGCTCGGAACCCTCCTTTCAAGAGGCTCGGAAACCTCCTTTCAAGAGGCTCGGAAGCCTCCTTTCAAGAGGCTTGGAAGCCAACTTTAAAGAGGCTCGGAAGTCTCCTTTCAAGTGGCTTGGAAGCTTCCTTTTTTTTTTTTTTTTATTGACTTTATTAAGGAGACTTTCAGCCCGAGGCTGGCTCGTCTCCGGAAAGGAAGCTTCCTTTAAAGAGGCTCGGAAGCCTCCTTTCCCGAGGCTCGGAAGCCGCCTTTCCCGAGGCTCGGAAGCCTCCTTTCCCGAGGCTCGGAAGCCTCCTTTTCCGAGGCTCGGAAGCCTCCTTTCCCGAGGCTCGGAAGCCTCCTTTCCCGAGGCTCGGAAGCCTCCTTTCCCGAGGCTCGGAAGCCCCTTTCAAGAGGCTCGGAAGACTCCTTTCAAGAGGCTCAGAAGTCTTTTTCAAGAGGCTCGGAAGCCTCCCTTGATAGGGTTTAGAAGCCTTCGTTCGAGAGGCTCGGAATCCTCTCTTCAAGGGGCTCGGAATGATTTTCTCAAGAGGCTTGGAAACATACCTTAGGGAGCGTCCACAAATTATGTCACGCTCAGAGGGGGAGGGGGTGTTTGAGCGAAGTGTGACGATCCATACAAAATTTTCAGATGTTTCATACAAAAAGCGTGACATATGGGGGGGGGGTTAAAATGACAATTTTTTGCGTTACGTAATTAATGGATCTTCCCTTAAAGCAGCTCAGAGGCTTCCTTTCAAGATGCTCGCACGCCTCCTCTTAAGTTGCTCGAAAGCCGCCTTTCAAGAGACTCGGAAGCGTATCTTTAAGAGGCTTGGAAGGTTCTCTCGGAAGAGGCACGGAATCCTACTTTCAAAAGACTCGGAAGCCTCCTTTCAATATCCTCGGGAGCCTTCAATAGTCAAAACGATCCCTACAGACAGTCCCTCGATGTAAGAACTTAATTTTAATTGGGAAGTTTAAAAAACTGAAAATTTCTGAAAAGTTTGTGGAGGGCCATATATTCCGTTAGTTTTCAGGTCCATTTTTCATATACACCCGATTCTTTTTTTACACGGGAGATGCGTTCCGTGTAAAAAAAGTTTTCAGTTCAGAATTTGAAAATCCGTGTAAAAAAAGTTTTATGATTTCTCGACAAATCATGCAAAATGGGCCAACTTTGCAAAAAATGTTTGTATGAATTATTTTTTACACGGCCGTGTAAAAAAAAATCCGTGTAAAATCGGGTGTACTTAAAAAGTTACGATTTACATTTACAGCGAAAAATCATAGGGGGTATCTCAATTAATGCAAAAGTTCGAAGGGGTACCTCTCAGGAAAAAGGTTGAGAACCGCTGATCAATAATTAGTACTGCTTGCGCTCGCACCAACGAACGGCGTCATCGAGCTCCAGCGCGCGCAGATAGGAAACAATATTGCTTATTGTAGCCATTCATCACATCATCGCTGCTTCGTTAGACAGCTACGCGCGCAAATGTTGCATCCATGGTTTGCGCGCCAAACGAGCGCGCGCGCTCGAATTTAATTATTAATTGTCTGTGCTGTTTTAATTGTTCTACTGCCTATAAAAGGCAAACCTTGTCCGTACTTTTTATATAAACGGAAGAAAAAAAGGTACCCAAAATTGAGTATTTTTAAACTTACTTTTGAGTTATTTTTTCTCTTCTCTTTCGTCCACTCTTTCTTTTGTTATCAAAACAAAAGAGCCAAACAATCCAACGACGCCAGTTCAATACGGGAAGCCAATTTTGAGTTTTATTACCTGAGGTCGAGATTGAGTGAATTAAACTTACATTTGGGTAAATAAATTTTCCGTTGGGTACTTTTTTAACATGGGAGTAAAGGCAAACTACTTCGACCCTACTTACTCAATTTTGGCTTCCCGTACGGATGTTCGAGGTTGGGTGAATTAAACTCACTATTGGGTAGTTTATTTCTTCCGTGTATGGTCTATCTTGAAATCAACAGCCATCAAAACACCGAACATATTATCGAGACATTTGAAATCACAATTTATCACAATCGTCAAAAATGTGTGAAAAGTATCTGTATAGAAACGTGCGGCCATCGTGATTTTTTTCCAACAAGATCGAAGGTGACAACTCAGGATACAGGGGTCTTTTTAATGTGAACAAATTCAGCTTAGTTTATGTAGTCCTATTATAATAACATGCAATGCATGTTTATTCTTTAATGTATTCCAAAAAATATTTAAAAACTTGTCTTGTTGTACGGATAATTTGCAGACACCCTGTATTAATTCTCGCTTAACTTTTCAAAAGGATCTAAGTAACATTTTTTTATGAATTAATTTGAGTACTGCAATCAAAAGCTTTCATGTTGTTTTGTTGATTGCGATATTCAAATTATTTCATGAAAAAAATGTTACTTAGGTCCTTTCGAAAAGTTAAGCGAGAATTGTGTTTGCTACATAAGATACACAATATGCACTTATGCAATGGCAGGCATAGAAAAGCTTCAATTATAACTATTCCTTTAAATGCTAATAGGGAACACTTAGTTGAAAACAGGTCAAGTTGCAGTTGAAATGTAAACCCAGTGAAGAAAAAAATGAAATGTTTCGATATTGTAGACTATGTGCCAACCTATTTTGTTTCCCACAAACCCTCAATAAATTGTGTTGAACATATTGAATTGTTTTTTTTTATAGTAGGTAGATACATAGTACAGTACGTGAGTTAAAATGTATGCATTAGATGTTCCATAATTCTGATTTCACATTTCGTGAATTAAATAATCCTGATTGTTGATTATTGCATTGCCAAAATACACACATCTCGATCCCAAGTTGAGAGATATCCCTCAGTGCCGGACAACTTAGTCATATTACGCATTGGCGTAACTAAGGAAAAAATCTAGGGGGGGCTAACTTTTTTCTATTCTTACAGTCAAACACAAAAAATTTATTGCTTTTGTTCAACTATCCGCAAGTTGGCCTACCAAACAGCTAAATTGCAATACATCCAGTGACGACTTGAACAGCTCTGACATAAAAATCTGTAAATGTCGTGGGATTCTCAATAACTTTGATACGTAAAAAACTTAAGAGCTTTAGATATATAAGACTTTCGAGTTTTACATATGCATTAAAAATAATTT
Source organism: Armigeres subalbatus (assembly GCF_024139115.2). Lineage (NCBI taxonomy): Eukaryota > Metazoa > Arthropoda > Insecta > Diptera > Culicidae > Armigeres > Armigeres subalbatus. Next base: position 112,187,247 of record NC_085139.1, on the reverse strand, counting down.
CAAGTTATTGTGGGCTTCATGGCGACGTCAATCGTCTAGACGCATGTGCTAGGGAGTATAGATTCGGTTCCCCCCGGTAAGGAGGAAACTTATCGTGATCAAAAAAATCTCCACTGGTCCACTGGGTGTTATGTGTCCTGTCCGTTGTCTCATGCTAAGTGTAAACTGCTCAGTCTGTACGACCTCTGGTCGAAGATGGTGTTCCTGTCTTTTTACATTTTAGTTACCTCTGCTTGAAATGTCAGGGTTTACCGAGCTTTTTTCGGATTTCAAGGATAATAGATTTTTTTTTCGGATTATCAAGAAATTTGAAATTCAAAGTTTTCGGTAAATAGCAGCATCATCGCTTGAATACTTTACGTAAATACGTAAAAAACTTAAGAGCTTTAGATATATAAGACTTTCGAGTTTTACATATGCATTAAAAATAATTTCAAGTTATTGTGGGCTTCATGGCGACGTCAATCGTCTAGACGCATGTGCTAGGGAGTATAGATTCGGTTCCCCCCGGTAAGGAGGAAACTTATCGTGATCAAAAAAATCTCCACTGGTCCACTGGGTGTTATGTGTCCTGTCCGTTGTCTCATGCTAAGTGTAAACTGCTCAGTCTGTACGACCTCTGGTCGAAGATGGTGTTCCTGTCTTTTTACATTTTAGTTACCTCTGCTTGAAATGTCAGGGTTTACCGAGCTTTTTTCGGATTTCAAGGATAATAGATTTTTTTTCGGATTATCAAGAAATTTGAAATTCAAAGTTTTCGGTAAATAGCAGCATCATCGCTTGAATACTTTACCAGATAAATCTGCAGAAAGAAATGCCATCAAAATGTCTGCTATTACAGGCATGCGATACGTTGTACTCAGCTATCACAATATCGAAAGGTTTCTCTGGACAATCCTTTCAGAAATGCCATGCATCATCATTTATAAATTCGAGACGAAGACAAGAATAAATAAATAAAGGAAAGCTGTTGGAAAGCTAGAGGTCATAGGCACACTTAAAAAACAATACTCGCAATGCAATGCAACGCAATGCACAGTGGGCAAAAACGGACCCAAATTCCCACATAATTAATCCCGCTACAACAAATCAGTAATATATATGTCCCCTTGCACAAAAACTTCGTAGAAATCGTTTGGTGGAGGATTCAAGCTCCGGAGAAATCCAAAAAGTATCATTTTCTGTGTGTTTGTCTTATCTTGTATCAGAAATGTCTATTCTGCATTACAAGAAAACACTAATTCATCAATATCATTCCAATGCATGATTCAAAAAGGCTGAAATTTTCACAGAAAATGTATTCGTTAGCACTCATCATTCCTGCAAAATTTCATCAAAATCAATTGAGTAATGTGAGTTATAGCTATAAAATAAAAAATTAGGATTTTGTGTTTTTTTCGCTTATTTCTCCAAAAGCTATTTTTTAAATTTCTACCTCGAAAACCCAATTAATTATTATCACATAACATGTGCTGAATATATTTGCCGAATTTTAGCAAAGTTCAATAGTTAAGAAAAGCAAAATAATGAAAATGAACAGCAAAATGATTAAAATGAAATGAAAAGAAATATGTTATCATTTTTACCCAACAGCAGCATAATAAATTTTTACTGCATTAATATTCGGTAACGTGCAGCTGCAAAACATATAATGGTGGTCGAATCAGTAAATTGTCGAAATCACTAAAATACCCACATACTTCACAATCGCAAAAATGGTAACTTGATTTAAAACCAACTGTGGATGCATCAAATGAATATATAGGTTTAAGACGATACCAATATAAGAAGAAGAAGTTATTAATTCAGTGTATTACATGTCCAATAGATGCACTGCATCAGCATATATTGAAATGTCATATAATTATTGATGCTATTTAGAAATAACGGATTTTTGAAAATACTTCTTGACCTTTGTAGAACACTCAAAACTATTCTAGTGATATGATACATCCAATACATTCGATTCTGTATCATCAATTCCTTCCCGTCTAGTATATTTTGTTTTTATTCAATATCCAACTGTAACAATGACCAACCGTTTGCTCTCTTGCGTGGTGCTATTGCGTATGGTGCAATAGATCTCTGGTCAAAGTGGTAGGTAGTCTCCAACATTTCGAGGGTAAAACCATGTGGTAACTGCCATTTACCAAAATTGTTGCACTACAAAAAATATGTTCCAATCAAAATGAAACGTTTCAGATATTTCTATCATAAAATAGATTTTTGTGCAACATGTACTATACACTGCTATAAATTATTCATATCTGTGGGCCTAGCAAAGTGAAATATAATTGTTTTTACTGTGCTGCGATATATTTTTTTCAAGTTTTATATTCTTCCCTTTTTTCTCGTTCGATCGTTGAAGTGATTACATTTATATCCCGAGAAGTGAGCCTAAAATGATGAAAAATAAAGAAATTACAGTTTATTATTTCAAATCTCGCAAAAACATAAGTGAACTTCTTAAGTTTGTCGCGCAGCAAACTATGTGGAGTAAGGAAACAGTGAAGCGAGAAGTTAACAAGTGGACAAAACAGTTTGAACGTCGATGGAATAGTACTCAAAGTGAAGCAAGGTTTCTGGCTAAGAATAAAGACTGGCTGAATTTGGAATTTGGAGTAAGTATAGAATGATTTTTTTTATATCGTAACCAATATAATAATTAGCTGTTGAGTTTCTTTCTATACGGTTATAGAATGAATGCTCAATTTGAGTTTGACAAGTGTTTATTTAGCAAAATTTTAAAAATTAAGGAAATTCGTTACATTTATTGAGAATTTTATTCATGATATAAGTGTGTTTTTTGCGCCTTTCTCGCACACTAAGTGTATGTAGGTAAAGGTAATAGGAATACTTCAAGTTCGAACTTTTTATTAAGGATCCAAAAATCTATTGTGTTATTTTTTCCGGTTTGGAAATTATCTCGACTTCCCTGGGCATAAAAGTATAACCGTGTTAGCCTTATGATATACGTAGGTAACAATAGTACCTTGCCTTAGAAACCTCGCAGTTAATAACTGTGGAAGTGCTGAATGAATACTAAGCAGTCCCAGTGGGGATGTAATGTCAATAAGAAGAAGAAGAAGAAGTCAATATCATAAACCATTAGATTGGGAAATTGGACACGTTTCGGGTCTGGTCGGACGTCTGATTATATTTTGCTAATTTTATTGCATGACATTTATAAAAATTGGAGTCATAAACTTACACATGTTCATGTATTTTTAAACGAACTTTTGGTTAAAAGCAGTCCAATAACTCAGATTGCATTATAGATAGTAGAATGTATAGATGAGCGAAAGTATTGTTGTACCAGGCGCATATGACACCACACACCTTAATATTTTCATTGCAATTGTGTCGTCATGCCCGTTTGAAGACACAATGATAGTTATTTGAAGACAGAGGATTTATCTTCGCTCATCTATAGAATCCACTATCTATATAGATTGCATTATCTATCTTATATATCCATTAGTCGACAGTCTAACAAATTTTATTTTCGAAAAAGCCTTCCGTCGCGATACCATTGGCAGCGCAACCTGCCTCATCACCAAGTCCTGGACCAAGTAAACGTGGTCCGAAACACCATCAATTCGAACAACTAGCTGAGCGAACCAAAGATGAGCGTAGTCGTATTTTGGCTAGGTCGGAACCTTTGGAAAAGCTGTTGCATGCAGCAGAAAAGGCTGCACGCAAGTTACAAAACCCCTTCATGGCAAAAATTCTGAATAATTTGTGGAAGGAGGGTGAAAGTTGGGCAAGGAAAACAGTCGGTTTTTCGAAGAATTGCCATAAAACTAACGAACCTTCTCTGCAGGACTCTTTGTCAATTAAAACACGATTGAGTCTGACCAAGAGCAAATATCGTGGCATACGGAGATTCGCAAAACAGATTAGTAGTATGCATATTTTTCAGCCATGGTCACACATAATGGCATTTAGGAATGAAATTATACCAGAAATAATGGCACCCACTTGGATTGACGGTGTATTATCGATTAGAGTAAAATTAGTTGATATGATCCGGAATACAGTTTCCAGAATAACTGAAATAGAAAAAGCAAAAGAAAATGTAGAATCCATCATGAATAAAGGAACAGCAGTAGAATGTATTCTACATGTCACCGCCGGAGTGGATTCAGCAACTTGCTTTCCGCATTACAACCAAGAAAACATTCTTCGAAAAGACGACTCATTGCTCACTGAAAATATTCTGCCACTTATGCTGGTTACAAAGAATGGCCAAAAATTATGGATTAATCCGAATCCTCAGTCGGACACATTCTGTCGGGCAAGTTCAATGACTTGGGTGAAAGAAACAGACAGGCTCACAAAGAGCCTTTATACCAAGTTTTATGAAGAAGTAAATGAAATTGAAAATCACCCGATAATTATAGTGTCAAACAACATTGCACTAAATGTTACACTATTGGCAAAGTATACTTTAATTGATGGGAAGGTGGCTAACGCCATAGTTGACAACAAAAATACCCATGCCTGCCCGATTTGTGTGGATGCTGATAAACGAATTGGTCCATCGTTTTTTCATTCGCGGCTAAATACGGTCGAATGGCTTATTCGCGTATCCTCGCAGAAGCAAGTCGAAGGGAATCCAGCGCAATCTCACCCTGTGGTTAAAAATAAAGCTAGAGCAATAGCGGATCAGTTGGAAGCTGTATTTAAAGTTAATATAAATCGTCCCAAAATTGGTGGTTGCGGCAGTAGCAACAACGGTAATATGGCTCGGAAATTATTAGCTGACCCTGAAAGCTTCGCAAAAGTTCTTGGTGTACCCGTAATTCTCATCAGCAATATCAGGGTTATAAGTTGTCTGGCACTTTCATCTCATATGCTCGATGCAAATGAAGTAGAACAGCTGTATATAAACACAGAAAGCCTAATAAAAGAAGAGTTTCCCTTCGTGCGGCGTTTACCACCATGTATCCATAAATACAGTCACATACCGGAGCTGATAGCAGAAATGGTAAGCTATTTATAATTTCACAGACGTCTTTCCTAAAAGTTGTTCTCAAGTATGAACCTGAAAGCAGAAACTATTTCATATTTTCAATTATGAGCAATATTAATCAATTTGTAATAAACATCTGAATGAACATAAAAAACATCAAGAATATTAAACTCAAAACTTTAAATAAACGCTACACTAGACACATATTTTGAAACGTATACTAATTAAGCATGGATTCAGCAAATACAGTATGGCTCATAAAATATGCAAACATTTTTACTGCTCATATTTGTGTACATTTAATGCTTTTTTACTAAGCTAACTCTCCAGTTAGCCTTGCGAACAAAAGCGTAGTATTGATAATCCAGAGTTCGATGTTGGTCCAGTCTAAGATGTTTTCGAGTGGGAAACAGTGAAACATATAACAAAAAAAAAACATTTGTATCAAGTGAATGTATTCATATCATTTAATTTGTTCTTGTGATTTTGAGATTATTGCATTTTTAATGAGCCATATTGTATTTTATATAAAAATCATCCTAATAGATATATTGTTCTCAATTATGCATTCAATTAAAAATATTTTTCAGCTCTACCCTTTGAGTTTTTATGACGAACAATCTGGAGAAACATGCCACAAGCGGTACAAGCATGCTCGATCACGACTCGCCAGAAAAATGACTCCGGAAGACAATTTGACCGACATGATGCGATTATCCTTAGCATGGTCAGATCCAAAAATGTCGGATAGTTGGATTCGATCGGAAAAAATACATAAAAGCAGATTGAAAGATAACGACTTTGATCATCAAATGAAATTTTACTACAGTGACCATTGTAATACACACGAAATTGACCTTTTAGATAGTAGTAGTACGAACAGTGAAAAAACGGATGATACGGATACAGAAGATGAAAGCGACGACTATGACAGCGAAAACTGTGCATAATTATTTACATAATAATAGACAACACTGAACTCCATGTTTCTCCGTTATTTCTATCATAAAGAAAAATAAAATATAAATTAGTAGTAGATTTATGTTACTTAAGAATAGCCTTGCAGCATAGTATTCATTTGAGGCATCAGCAGTTATAAACTTCGATCCTTCTAAGTCATGTTGATGTTACCATTTACGCATTTGTATGTAGCCCGACATCATCAAATCACCATCCGACAATTTGTGTTTTATAGATGCGCACTACTGAAGGCTTTATAATGAATATTAATGTAGTGCAAATTTATTATGCTGCAGTTGGGTAAAACTGGTAACATATTTCTTCTCATTTCATTTTAATCATTTTGCTGTTCATTTTCATTATTTTGCTTTTCTTAACTGTTGAACTTTGCTAAAATTCGGCAAATATATTCGGCACATGTTATGTGATAATAATTAATTGGGTTTTCGAGGTAGAAATTTAAAAATAATAGCTTTTGGAGAAATAAGCGAAAAAACACAAAATCCTAATTTTTTATTTTATAGCTATAACTCACATTACTCAATTGATTTTGATGAAATTTTGCAGGAATGATGAGTGCTAACGAATACATTTTCTGTGAAAATTTCAGCCTTTTTGAATCATGCATTGGAATGTTATTGATGAATTAGTGTTTTCTTGTAATGCAGGATAGACATTTCTGATACAAGATAAGACAAACACACAGAAAATGATACTTTTTTGATTTCTCCGGAGCTTGAATCCTCCACCAAACGATTTCTACGAAGTTTTTGTGCAAGGGGACATATATATTACTGATTTGTTGTAGCGGGATTAATTATGTGGGAATTTGGGTCCGTTTTTGCCCACTGTGCAATGTAACCATAAAAATCTTAAAGAGTTGATGGTTTGCTGTTAAATAAAAGTCAAGATTATTAGAAATTCTTCGGTAACCTAAGCATCCTGTGTCTCCTGCTCAAGTTAAACAATTGTCTTTTTCATGTTGTCTAAATATTACAGGCAGTTTATTATTTTACTTGAATTTTCTTTATTCAATCAAAATCTCAGCTATTGTATTTGTTCTGTTAGTCTGTAACTTCTATTATTCAATCAGCTTTGAATCAGCATGAAAATACTGTTCCAACTCCAACATTTATCTCGACAGAGCCCCAAAATGACTGTAACCATGCCCGTCCTATCTCTCACCTTGGCTCATTTCTCATTTTGGCAGCACAAATGTCAATGCATAGGTGAAAAGCACATCTAAAAAACATTTTTGTGCGTACTGAAAACGAGTTGTGTTTTGGCGTTATGTGCCTCCGAAAGTGTAATTTACTTTAGAAATTAGATTCGTACGCAATTCACCTTAAGCAATTATATGTGTGGCTGAGAATAAAGGGAGCGTAATATCCTTCGTGTTTAGCATTCCTAACCCAAGATATATCAATTTTTCGAAGTTAGAAAACATGATAAAATATATTCAACTCACTGTAGAGAGAGATGATAAGAATTCATTATTTGCAGTTACGCCCAGATATGATCAGAGCGCTAGATATGTGCCATACTCATGCAAAGTCGTAGGAATTCTAGGGGGGGCTAACTTGATTCTAGGTGGGGCTATAGCCCCCCCTAGCCCCCCTGTAGTTACGCCAATGATATTACGTAAAATTCTATAAATATCGGGTTCTGCGTCAGGTACCCTGCATACACTAAATATATGATCCATATTTGATTATTTGAACATGTTTTCCAATGATGTACTTTGATAATGACTGAAGGTAACAAAAATCACGGATTATAAAACTGTCTTCCAATATCGTAAACTTTAGCGCCATTTTAAAATATAACCGTTAGAAATCACTACTTCTACCGCTTGAATCAAATACTATGAGGTCGGTTTTTGCTAGGGGAATATGTTCCACGTACATCCGCGTAGAAAAACTTTGTAAAAAAAATCGCGTATAAACCCGCCTAAAAAACACGTGATTCATGAAATCCGCTTGAAAAACGGCCCCAGTATACACATTCATAACACTATTTTTCACTTGTGTAAAAATAGGTCAGTGCAAGTAGTCGGACTTTTAAAGGGAATTACATAAAACCTAAAGTTCCCACCTTTTTCAAAGTCGAAGAAGAAGCGTAAAAAACTCTTCTCAACAAGTCTAAAGGCTATTTAATTAAAAATGGTTAGAAGTACGGGGTTGGTCTTTTATTATGCTTCTGTTTTTCGTAGAATGTCCTTTTACTCTGTCATCGAGAATATTTCAAATATTTACACGCATAAATATTAGGCCTCTTCAAGTTTTCAAAAAGTATCAAAAATTCAACTGGTCAGCCCAGCATCACAATTCTTATGCTAAAATAAGTCTCTTGTGAAATTTTCAGCAAATTCGGATGAAATTTCGAGGTGGCTCAAGTCGATTTAGTGTTTTTGGGCTATTTTCAAATTTGGAAAAAAATCTAACAAGAGACATGAACGTCAAAAACTATCGCAACAACCTCTATACGGAAGCTTCTGATGTGCTCTACAAGTCTTGTGAACATTGCGATTCGTTTCGTGCACGTTTTATCCATGTTGAAGTGATTTTCAAGCTTTTAAGTGCATAAAAATAATGTTTCCTCCACAAGTCGTTGTTCTACAAAATTTTTGAGTTTATGGCAAATGATTGTTAATTTATTATATTAATATTCCTCTTTTTTCCCTGGAAATTTGAGTCATATAATTGCCCATGTGCGATTTACCGTTGAATTCTTAAAAATCAGAAGCTGAACATTTGTCATAAATTTGCACGTAAGGATTTCTTCAAGCAAGTTGTTCGAACACGAAATTTTATCCGAATTAGCTGAAAATTCGACAGGAGACTTATTTTAGCATAAGAATTGTGATTCTGGGCTGACCGATTGAATTTTTGATACTTTTTGAAAACATGAAGAGGTCTAATAAATATAGATAATAAATAAGTTTCTTTTCACTTTTACGAACAAAGTATCATCGAACCAATGAAATTCAATATAGAAACTAGAGCTTTAACACCAAGATGCTAAGCCAACCCAACCGATGTGCTTCAGTAAAGGTGTGGGCCAAAGTCCTCTAAGTCTGTATTAGTCGAAAAACTAATGTAAACAAACATCGCCACCCACAGTGGGCGGGTGGAGTGAAACGTCACGTCTGTTATAAAAATTGTACTGAGTATGCCAGACGTGACCTCACATTCGGTCGCCCTCGGCCATCCTCGGCAACCCAGCTGAGAGTTTCTCTCCCAAAAGAACGATTTTTTGTCTAATACTGCTTTAGGGTTTGGCCCACACCTGTAGTAAAGCACATCGCAAGCCAACCAAGCAACGTCTATACGCTAGGAGAAGAATGAATTCTGTCATCAAAGGAAAAATAGAATCATGAAAAAAAAATTCACAGCGAGGTATAGAATGCATCTTTCAAAATAATTTTCTAAATTTCAAAATAAAATTTATTTATAAATAATTTATAGCATGAGGTAAGAATTTTGATTATCTACATTATACATATATTAATTTGATTGTTAGTGACAATGAAGTTTTTTCTTGAAATGATTCCGAAGATGGTACTACTTTTAATCTTAATTAAATTTCTAATCCCGCCTAATAAAACATTTTTATAAAAATCTCTGTTTGTAATTTTTTAAATTATTTTCAATTTCATTGGCTATACCTTGCCGTGTTAAATTTCAGTGATTCTACTTTTCCTCTAATAAGGCTATCTGACGTTTATCATCTTTCTCTTGCACGCGCACGGAACAGATAGGATTTGTTTTTATACGGAAACGCTTCGGAAGCGTTTCCGTATGAAAACAAGCCCTATCCCGTCTGTGCGCGTGCAAGAGAAAGATGATAAACGTCAGATAGCCTTATGACAGCGTTCATCCACTTCTCCTCGCGTATTGATTGTACCTAACCGATGTTTTGTATCATGCTTAAAGCGGCGCACACAGTCGCGCTGAAAACATCAATGTTCGAGCGCCGCTGTGAGCGCGGTGCAAAACACGAGCATCCAGCCTACGCTCGGGTTCATGTTCATTTGTACGAGTGCACGTTCGAGCCCGAAGCGAATGTTCATTCGTGTGCGGCAGCACGGATAAACAATTGCGCGGGGTTGCACCTTGAAGACTGATATGATTTCCTCAGCAAATTCGTCAAAATATTCTCGGACACTTCTACATAATTTCCTCGGAGTTTACTCGACAAATTTCTTTCATGATTTCCGTGAAAACTTACTAGTAATTTCATCGAAAAATTCTTCGAAATATGCTTTGGAAATTATTCGAAAGCTCGTCGGTAAATTCTTCGGAATTTCCCCTGCAAATCCTTCGCAGCTTCCTCGACAAAGTCTTTGCATCGAGAAATTCTTTGAAAGTTCCTCTGCAAATTCTTCGAAATTTCCATTTGCAAATTCTTCGGAAATTCTTCAAAATAGAAAAACTCAAATTCTTCTAAATTTCCTCGGCAAACTCTCCAGGATTTTTTTTTTTTTAAGTTTCACGGCAAATTTCCTTCTTATTTTCCTCGGAAAATTCTTCAAAATTCGCTAAGCAAATTCTCCAGAATTTCCTTTGAATATTTGTCAAAACGTTGTTTGCAATTTCTTCGGGATTTCCATGGGTTTTTTGGACTTCCCACGGCAAATTTCTATGGAATATTGGAATATTCTTGAACTGGTAGAAGCATATAAAGAAGGAAATTGCAGTAAAGAAATATTGCAGCTATCATTTATTTTAGCATAGACAGTCTTGATTTCTACCGAAAGGTAACATATCACTAGCAACACATTCCAGCCCATTTTGCTTGCAGTGACTTGAATATGACTTGGTTTGGTCGTCCATGAGTCACAAAAACTTGTGCATGACATAGGTGTCATAGATACTTGAGATATAGATACTTGTTGCTTGGAGAGTGATAAAAATTCGTGGAACATGGTTAGGATGTTTTCATGTGTGAACATCATTAAACTTACCGCATTAAAATCACTTGTGGGCAAATGGTTGATCGATATCTGCGTCAAGTACTTCAGCTGTCGACGGATCTCCGGATTAGTGTAATCCTCCACATCAACATCGGCAAAATAACGATTGTAGTTATCGAGCACGAATTGTGTGTTCTCGTTCATAATTTCCATCAGATCCTGAACCAAACTCGCATTCCCCACGTCAACCTGAGTAGCATATTGTGCCTTGACCTGTCGGTTACACGCAACCTCGTATTCGGCACTGTAGTTGTCTACCACCGACTCCATATCTTCATTCTTAATCCTCTCGTTTTCCACTTTCAAAAACTCATACAGCGGCTCGAAATATTCCAGCAAAGCTTGTCCACTAATCTCCTGACCTCCGGTCAACTTCTCCAACGCTAGTCTCCAATCTTCACTGTAGCCAAGTGATAGACCTTCCCGCAGCTTGACGCCCGCCGCTGTGCTGTTATAAAAATCGCACTTGTGCAACGGATTGACCGAACTATTCGCTGGATTGTACTCACCAGCCTCAATGCAAAGCGATCTATAGAACTGGAACTCCAGGATATGGGCCAGGAAGTAGGCGATATACTGCGAGTTTGCAGGAATGTGATACTTTGCGCCCGGATCAAAGTCTTCCTCCGATCGTGACACAGGGGCGTATACTTTTTGGTACTTCTCTCTAAGACTCCACCAGTGAGAGTTCCACTCACTCTCGTTGACCGCTCCACTGAACACATCCCAACGCCACTGATCAATGAGATACCCAAACGGCAGGAAGGCAACTCGTTCCAAAGCCATTTCGAACAGTGCATTGATGTTATCCGCTTCGCTATCTGCGTACGCATCCAACAAACCGACTTTCTGCAAATGCTTTGGAGTTGCGACGGATAGAGCAATCGTATCACCGACGGCTTCATGGAATGCCGGGGTGGCCCCGGTCTTGAACAACTGTGGTTGATCCTTGTACAAAATGTAGTACATGATGTGTCCCATCTCGTGGTGAACGGTTATGAAGTCTTCCATATTTATGTTGGTACACATTTTGATTCGGAAATCCTCTCCGTCACAAAAGTCCCACGCCGAGGCATGACAAACCATTTTCTGCGGCTGCTTCTCGATTACGGCTTTAGGTCCGTAGCTCATGGCACTGCTCGGCAGACCAAGACTTTGGTAAAACTCGTCCGACATCTCAAACATCTTGGTAGCGCTGTAGTTCAACTGTTGCATTTTAGCGGTGACGTCAACCAGACTGGCCTCCGGGAAGGGTTTGATTCGATCGTACAGGTTTACCCAGGACTGGGCCCACATGTTGCCCAGAATGTGCGCCGGAATTTTCTCGTTGCTTCGATCCATTTTGTCACCTGTGGATGTGGAAAAATAACACTTTGTCGCTCAATTAATGAATATTGGCAGATATATTAATCAAAGAAAACTAACCGTACAAATCCAGCAACTTGAACCTCACGTAAGTATGAAGTTCGTTGTAAAGAGGTTCAACTTCTTTCCACAGTTTTTCCAAGGTTCCGCGAAGATCCGAGTCATCATACCGAGCTCGCCACAATTCACCGTAATCCGCATAACCATTCAACGTTGCCGCCTGATTAACGTAATCAACGTAGAGCTTATAGTCTTCACGCATCTTCTTGCCAGACTCCTCGCGCCATCTTCGCCAGGTGTATGACAGCTCTTCGTAATCGGTGGACGATGCCATTACTTGTTCCATCTCTGGGTCAAGGGTCCACATTTGCGATCCAGCTGTGCAGTTCTGATTACTGTAAGGACAAATTTCTGCCAATTGGTAGGCCGAATCCATCCGCCTCAGGACCTTATTGTATTCCTCCAGGTCGCTGGTTGGCAATGCGGCAGTTCCGAGATCTTTAAGCAGCGCCAATTGCTTCTTCACCTTCGAATCCTGATAGTTTTCCACTACGGCATCCTTGAAATATTGCTCGTAGAAGTCGGTACGAAATTTGGCGTACTCCAAGGAAATCGCGTTCTGAAACAAAACAGTTCAAAAGTTATATTATTCACATCTGCATTAGTTTGTGCAGGGGAAGAGGCCCCAAAACGCCCTGCTTTGTTGTCTTATTTGTAACGCTATGCATGGGTATTTTTACATTATGCAACAGTTAAACAAGATAGCTAGTTGATGTCATTCAAATATTGTCAAAAATTTCAATCATATTGATAATATTCACATTTCAAAAAAGTGGTGATATTCTGTTGCCGGAAAACTCATGACGCAAAACGCCTTTTAGCTGGCAGCTCCTAGGGAACAAAGCACCACGCGTTGGCGAATCAGCATTCTGGTATGGATAGTGCGTGGAGACGCAAGTACATTGTAAGTTAGTGCCACTAGGGCGTTTTGCCTCGCCAAATTGTTAGATGTTTCTTCAAAATGTGAAAATTTTCGGTTTTTCCGACCTTCCCATACACTATTTTGAAACTTTTTTCGCCTAACCTACATAATTCTAGATCTAGTTTTGTTACGGCCATCTCAACACGTACGTCCCCAACCCCCATTTTACGACAAAACTCAAAATTCAAAACCACGCAGCTCAGCCAATTTCTAACGGATTTTCAAGCAATCTTCTGGAATTGATCACAAAATTCCTATAGTTTTAGGAACCGATGTCAATTTTTGTGCAATGGCCATGGTTCCGGATATATTCCGGGGAGTACTGGGGTTACCTCCCTCCCGGAAAAAATGGTCACTGGCAGATCGGCTTCGAAATCCATCGTGCAACATGGCAAATTTCATGATTTTGCAAAACAAGTACACTGGAGTACATTTCGGCGATTTTCGATCGAATTGGCCACCCTCCGGGTACTTCCAGGGCCTGGTTCCCTTGGGGAAGTGGCCAATTTTTGTTCAATCTTGGAACCCATCTTGCGACATGTCAAACTGCATGATTTTGCAAAACGAGTACACTGGAGTACATTTCGGCGATTTTCGATCGAATTGGCCACCCTCCGGGTACTTCCAGGGCTTGGTTCCCTTGGGGAAGTGGCCAATTTTCATTCAATCTTGGAACCCATTTTGCGACTTATCAAACTTCATGATTTTGCAAAACAAGTATATTGGAGTACATTTCGGCGATTTTCGATCGAATTGGCCACCCTCCGGGTACTTCCAGGCAGTGATGGGAAATGTCAAAAAAATGTCATGGCATTGCTATTACCAATTTCGTAATAACTTTTTCCAAAAGTCATTTACAGTTCGGATTTTTTGATCAACATGTAGTACTTAAAGGGTCCTAGAACTTTGTCGAACAGATCATTGTTCTAAATACAAAGTGTGAGCCATGAGAGCGAGATTAAAAAAATGTCACGGAATGTCATGACATTAATGTCATCTGACACTAATTCGGCTCTCACGCCGCCAATATCATATTTAGAGAAATTACCTATTAGAAAAAGTTTTCGGGTCATTTGAAGGCTACATGTTTATATGAAAAACATTATTGTAAATGACTTGTGAGAAAAGTTATTAGCAAGTTAGTCCCATGACATCGATATGACATTTCCCGTCACTGCTTCCAGGGCCTGGTTCCCTTGGGGAAGTGGCCAATTTTCATTCAATCTTGGAACCCATCTTGCGACATGTCAAACTTCATGATTTTGCAAAACAAGTATACTGGAGTACATTTCGGCGATTTTCGATCGAATTGGCCACCCTCCGGGTACTTCCAGGGCCTGGTTCCCTTGGGGAAGTGGCCAATTTTCATTCAATCTTGGAACCCATCTTGCGACATGTCAAACTTCATGATTTTGCAAAACAAGTACACTGGAGTACATTTCGGCGATTTTCGATCGAATTGGCCACCCTCCAGGTACTTCCAGTGCCTGGTTCCCTTGGGGAAGTGCCAAATTTTCGTTCAATCTTGGAACCCATCTTGCGACATGTCAAACTTCATGATTTTGCAAAACAAGTACACTGGAGTACATTTCGGCGATTTTCGATCGAATTGGCCACCCTCCGGGTACTTCCAGTGCCTGGTTCCCTTGGGGAAGTGCCAAATTTTCGTTCAATCTTGGAACCCATCTTGCGACATGTCAAACTTCATGATTTTGCAAAACAAGTATACTGGAGTACATTTCGGCGATTTTCGATCGAATTGGCCACCCTCCGGGTACTTCCAGGGCTTGGTTCCCTTGGGGAAGTGGCCAATTTTCATTCAATCTTGGAACCCATCTTGCGACATGTCAAACTTCATGATTTTGCAAAACAAGTATACTGGAGTACATTTCGGTGATTTTCGATCGAATTGGCCACCTTCCGGGTACTTCCAGGTAGACCTGATTGAAATTTAACCGGCGGTGTCGTGATAGATCATTTTCAGCCAGCGGCGTCACGCCGTTGGTGACTGGTGGCGGCGTGGATCAGCGTGAACCAGTTTCAAGCGCCAACATTTATTCAGAAGTTCCTCAAAAAATTCTTCCTTAAGCTCCTCCACGAGTTTTTTTTTTAAAAGATCGTCAAGAAATTCCTTTGGACATTCCTCCAGATATTCCTCTATAAGTGCCTCTGGGAAATTCTTCCAGATACTCCTCCCGGATATCGTCTGGAAGTTCCTCTAGGAATTCCTCCGGAAGATCCTCTAGGAATTCCTCCGGAAGTTCCTCTAGGAATTCCTCCGGAAGTTCCTCTAGGAATTCCTCCGGAAGTTCCTCTAGGAATTCCTCCGGAAGTTCCTCTAGGAATTCCTCCGGAAGTTCCTCTAGGAATGCCTCCGTAAGTTCCTCTAGGAATTCCTCCGGAAGTTCCTCTAGGAATTCCTCCGGAAGTTCCTCTAGGAATTCCTCCGGAAGTTCCTCTAGGAATTCCTCCGGAAGTTCCTCTAGGAATTCCTCCGGAAGTTCCTCTAGGAATTCCTCCGGAAGTTCCTCTAGGAATTCCTCCCGAAGTTCCTCTAGGAATTCCTCCGGAAGTTCCTCTAGGAATTCCTCCGGAAGTTCCTCCAGGAATTCCTCCGGAAGTTCCTCCAGGAATTCCTCCGGAAGTTCCTCCAGGAATTCCTCCGGAAGTTCCTCCAGGAATTCCTCCGGAAGTTCCTCCAGGAATTCCTCCGGAAGTTCCTCCAGGAATTCCTCCGGAAGTTCCTCCAGGAATTCCTCCGGAAGTTCCTCCAGGAATTCCTCCGGAAGTTCCTCCAGGAATTCCTCCGGAAGTTCCTCCAGGAATTTCTCCGGAAGTTCCTCCAGGAATTTCTCCGGAAGTTCCTCCAGGAATTCCTCCGGAAGTTCCTCCAGGAATTCCTCCGGAAGTTCCTCCAGGAAGTCCTCCGGAAGTTCCTCCAGGAATTCCTCCGGAAGTTCCTCCAGGAATTCCTCCGGAAGTTCCTCCAGGAATTCCTCCGGAAGTTCCTCCAGGAATTCCTCCGGAAGTTCCTCCCGGAATTCCTCCTGAAGTGCCTCCCGGAATTCCTCCGGAAGTTCCTCCAGGAATTACTCCGGAAGTTCCTCCAGGAATTCCTCCGGAAGTTCCTCTAGGAATTCCTCCGGAAGTTCCTCCAGGAATTCCCCCGGAAGTTCCTCCAGGAATTCCTCCAGAAGTTCCTCCAAGAATTCCTCCGGAAGTTCCTCCAGGAATTCCTCCGGAAGTTCCTCCAGGAATTCCTCCGGAAGTTCCTCCAGGAATTCCTCTGGAAGTTCCTCCAGGAATTCCTCCGGAAGTTCCTCCAGGAATTCCTCCGAAAGTTCCTCCAGGAATTCCTCCAGGAATTCCTCCAGGAATTCTCCGGAAGTTCTTCCAGGAATTCCTCCGGAAGTTCCTCCAGGAATTCCTCCGGAAGTTCCTCCAGGAATTCCTCCGAAAGTTCCTCCAGCAATTCCTCCGAAAGTTCCTCCAGGAATTCCTCCGGAAGTTCCTCCAGGAATTCCTCCGGAAGTTCCTCCAGGAATTCCTCCGGAAGTTCCTCCAGGAATTTCTCCGGAAGTTCCTCCAGGAACGCCGACGCATGGTGCTTTGTTCCCTAGGAGCTACCAGCTAAAAGGCGTTATGCCTCATGCGTTTTCGGCAACAGAATATCATCACGTTTTCGAAATGTGAATATTATCAATATGATGATAATATATCTGAGATTTTTGACATTTTTTGAATCTTGTTTAACTGATGCATAATGTAAAAAAACAGCGTTACAAATAAGACAATAAAGCAGTGTTTGCTTAGCTAGGGCATATTGCCCCCCTTCCCCTACGTAGATTGCGTTGATATCTTCTATCAGCCTTATCATACCCGAGCAATACTAATGTTGTAAACAAATTTTTATCAGTCATAAAAAAAACAAATTTGATTGAAGGCCTTCAATTATTATCAACTAATTTTGGAATCGTCAACAACCTTTAAGTTTAATAAAAGAAGCTAAGATGTCTATTATTCGACAAAACATGCATCAAAATGCTTAAAAATAAACGCAGTATTAAAAAAACAATCAAATATGTTTGTATTTCAGTTGTTGTAATCCAACCAATCTTAATTCGGTTGCTAGGGTATATGACTATTGACTATTATTAATAGCAATCAAATCTTGAGAAGTTTTTATACTAAGAGAATTCCATCATTTCAACCGACCTGTTCTTCCTGATAGCCAGTGTTCTCGGTGTCGATGGCAACATTCCAGTTTGCTTGCACTTGCCGGTTACAATAGTCACGCACTTCGGAGTCATACTGGTTTAGGATTTCCTTCATCTGCTCCTCGTTGAGGACATCACTTTTAACCACCACCTGGGGCAAGGAGGATGTCAGATGGCAGAGGCATACCGCCAGTGCAATGGAAAATATCTGTGATGGAGAGAAACCGGATGGTAATGGTAATTAGCTGATTAAATGATTTATTGAGTATAATTTTGGAATGTAAATAGATTAGTTAGCACATTATTGACGTAGGTATAGAGATTCTGCTTGACATGTGATCAGTTATCAGCTGAATAGATAAAAACACAAATATGGACATTAGGGTGGTTCAAAAAATCGATTTTGCTCCACAGTGCTCATCTGATTCTTTACCATGTTCTGAGTGTCCTCTGAAAATTTGAGCTCATTTGGATTAAAACTGATTTAGCACAAGCCGTTTCAAGTTTGCATGCAAATTAGTATGGGGAAATTTATTTTTTCATTATACTGTTAATAACGCTTCCCCATTATGCGCAGGTTAAAAGAAAACCTACACAGCTTTCACCCAACGAAAATCGCATGTTGATTAATCACCCCAATAATTAGTAATCGAATTTAATCTATACCGTAGTTTTCTGGAGCTAACTGCATAACTCATCAACAGGCAACATTGCTGCTTGTGGCGCAAAAGATAGCACACACACATTCAGGCTACTATGTTGCACTGCACATTTCAGTGATGCCCTCAAAAAAGTTTAACGATCATGACTAAAGATTCGCAACCTGTCTTAAAATCGATTACTAATTATTGGGGTAGTTAATCAACATGCGATTTTCGTTGGGTTAAAGCTGTTGAGTATTCCTTTTAGCTGTGTAGGTTTTCTTTTAACCTGCGCTTAATGAGAAAGCGTCATTAACAGTATAATGAAAAAATAAATTTCCCCATACTAATTTGCATGCAAAATTGAAACGGCTTGTGCTAAATCAGTTTTAATCCAAATGAGCTCAAATTTTCAGAGGACACTCAGAACATGGTAAAGAATCAGATGAGCACTGTGGAGCAAAATCGATTTTTTGAACCACCCTAATGGACATTCAATGGCTTTCTAACCGATTGGAGATTGATGTCAATGGATTGATAGCAAATAGATTGCGCGAAGTACATATTTTGTTTGTATCTAATCTTATTTTTACTGTCTAGTAGTGACCTCATAAAGGAAAAAATCAAGTTTATTAAATACTTTATTGGAGTTAAATTTAAGATGATTTTTTAAACATTTTAGGTAGTCAACTTTGATGACTCTTAAACTCTATGAAATTGATTTCATTTGTTCTTGTGGGTCCGCAAGCGCAAGTCGTCTTTCACGAATTCTTCAACCACCTCGATTTCGTCACCACCGACACAAACTCGTGGTGCGTGGCTCACATCGTCTTCCCTTGAGCCTCTTTCCATCATGTTCTTCGTCTTTGACGTGTTGATGACTAGTCCGAACCGCTTATCCTCGTTCTTCAGTCTGACGTAGGCTTCCTCCATCTTCTCCAAGATACGTGCCATAATATCTATGTCGTCGGCGAAACCAAATAGCTGGACCCGATCCATCGTCGCCTTGATCAATCGTGTCAGTTTATCCGAAAATCAGTGTTCGAGCATTAGCTGCCAAAGCATTAGTTGCCAGACTGATTGTATCATTTGCAGCTTTGAAGTCGATGAATAGATGATGTGTGGGCACGTTGTATTCGCATCATTTCTGCAATACCTGAGTAGAGTTTCCTCCCATAAATTCCGCCTGATACTGTCCTGATACATAAAATTTAGGAGAGTTCCTTCTAGGCGGCATTCAGCAATTTGATTGCGCGGTAGTTGCTACAATCCAGCTTATCGCCCTTTTTGAAGATGTTTGAGTAGCTCTCCTGGTAGTTAGTCAACCCCAGTGGCTTTGTTGTTTTTCAGCCGGCCAATCTCCCCCAGGGTTTCGTGGAGATCCGGTGCCGGGAAACGTATGTTCTGCGCGTGTGCTCCCAGTTTCGTCACCATACCGTCATCGTAGTCTGCCACATCGCCGTTCTACGTAATGTTGCCGCCACCTCTGGATCACCTCACACTCGTTCGTAAGAAGGTTTCCAGTTATGTCCCTATGGTTTAGGGTCATTTGGCCGAATGCCGTTTGGCCGAATGTCGTTTGGCCGAATGCCATTTGGCCGAAAGGGTCATTTGGCCGAACGCCATCTGGACGAATGCCGTTTGGCCGAATAGTTGAAATTCTCCGAATGAAGAATAAATGAAGAAGAAGGGAAGAGAAAGAAGAAAGAACCATAGAAGAAGAAAGAATCAAGAAGGAAAAAAGAAAAACAAAAGAAGTAGGAAGAATAAAGAAGAAAGAAGGAAGAAAGAAGATAGAAGACGGAAGAAGGAAGAAGGAAAAAGGAAGAAGGGAGAAGAAAGAAGAAAGAAGGAAGAAGGATGAAGAAAGAAGGAAGAAGGAAGAAGGAAAAAGGAAGAAGGAAGAAGGAAGAAGGAAGAAGTAAGAAGGAAGAAGAAAGAAGGATAAAAGAAGAAGGAAGAAGGAAGAAGGATAAAAGAAGAAGGAAGAAGGAAAAAGGAAGAAGGAAGAAGGTAGAAGGAAGAAGGAAGAAGGATAAAAGAAGAAGGAAGAAGGAAGAAAAAAGAGGGAAGAAGGAAGTAGGAAGAAGGAAGCAGGAAGAAGAAAGAAGGAAGAAAAGAAGAAGGAAGAAGGAAGACGGAAGAAAGAAGAAGGAAGACGGAAGAAGGATAAAAAAGAAGGAAGAAGGAAGAAAAAAAGGAAGAAGGAAATAGGAAGAAGGAAGAAGGAAGAAGGAAGACGGAAGAAGAAAGCAGGAAGAAGGATAAAAGAAGAAGGAAGAAGGAAGAAAAAAGAAGGAAGTAGGAAGAAGGAAGAAGGAAGAAGGAAGAAGAAAGAAGGAAGATGGAAGATGGAAGATGGAAGATGGAAGATGGAAGAAGGAAGAGGGAAGAAGGATAAAAGAAGAAGGAAGAAGGAAGAAGGAAAAAGGAAGAAGGAAGAAGGAAGAGGGAAGAAGGATAAAAGAAGAATGAAGAAGGAAGAAGGAAGAAGGAAGAAGGAAGAAGAAAGAAGGATGAAGGAAGAAGGCAGAAGGAAAAAAGAAGGAAGTAGGAAGAAGGAAGAAGGAAGAGGAAGAAGGAAGAAGGAGAAGAAAGAAGAAGTAAGAAGGAGAAGAAAGAAGAAGGAAGAAGTTCTCTGTTCACTTTTCTCTTCCCACTTTTCACATTTCACTTCTCACTTCTTACTTCTCATTACTCACGTTTCATTTCTCAATCTTCGCTACTCGTAATTTGAGGTAAAATTTTTAACTATTCGGCCAAACGGCATTCGGCCAAACGACCCGTTCGGCCAAAAGGCATTCGGCCAAACGACCCGTTCGGCCAAACGGCATTCGGCCAAACGGCTTTCGGCCAGACGGCATTCGGCCAAATGGCCTGACACCGTCCCTATATATGTCAGGCTGTCACAATAATTCCTTATGGAACTCCAGAAAGAATTCGTGGCAGAACTCAACAAAGAATTTCTGGAGGAACTCTAGAAGTAACTCCAGGAAGTAATGTTGGAGAAACTTTTTACGGAATCCTAGGTGAAATATTTGGAAGAACAACAGAATAAGTTTATGGAGGAACTCCAAAAGGGATTTCCTGGAGGAATTCCTTAAATAATTCCTGAACTCCATAAAGAAATCTTTGATGAACTTCAGGAGAAAATTTTGGTGGAGCTCATAGAAGAATTTCTGGAGGAATTCAGGATGAATTCTTGGATTAACTCCAAGGTTAATTCCTGGAGGAACTCTAGAAGGAATTCCTGCAGAATCTTGTGAGGGAATCCCAGGAGTAATATTTTGAAGAACTCCAGAAGAAATTGATGGAGAAATTGAAGAAACTTCACGAGGAATTTCTGGAGAAACTTCTGGAAGAATTCCCGGCATAACTCCAGGACGAACTCCTCGAGGAACCTCTGGATGAATACCAAGAGGAACTGCGAGAGGAATTCCTGGAGGAGCTCTAGAAGCAGATCCTGCAGATACTTCAGCAGAAATTCCTAGAGTAGTTCCTGGATAAGTAGTTCCTTCATAAGCTCCTTCTAAAATTTCTCCAGAAATTCGCCCTAGATTGTCTTTTGTGATTCCTTCTTGATTTCCTTCAAGAACTCTAGGACGAACTACAGGACGAATTCTTGGTGGAACTCATGGGGGAGTTCGTGGAAGAACTGTAGAAGGAACACCTGGTGGAACTCCATAAATGAATTCCTGGAAGAACTCCAGGAGGGGTCCAGCAGGAATTTCTGAAGGAACTCCAAAATTAATTTCTGGAGGAACTCCAGGATGATTTCCTGTTCCTGCAGGAAGGAATTCCTAGAGGCACACCTGGGAAAACTGAAGCGTCAACCCATCAATCCCATTAACGTCCATAGAGTTTTTGTGTACAGCTTGCTATTCAATCATTCCAAAACTAGGTGTTCTAAGTTCTCCAAACTGTTTCGGAGTTCGAACAAATTCGACCTCCAAGTCAACAACAATTTCTGTTGCTGTGTATTTGTTGAACGCGCAAGAACGTGTGACTATCAAGCAGCTGTTTGTTTTGCTATTCTGCTGTAGAGTATCGTTTCTGAAATGTGAACGAATTGTTTGATGATCGATCAACAACGTTTGATGAACGATCGCTATCATCATATTAAGTCATTCAGATTTCTATTTGCTGCTAAAACGAGGACAGAAAAAGAAAAAAAAAGTTGAACCACCAAAGAAACGTCTTGTCTTGTCTCATCCGATTTTTTTCGTTCAACATTTAGCTGCCCAAAATGCCTTCAGTCTATATGTCAAGCTCTATCTGGAATAAGGGCGAATGTCGCAAGAGAGAATTCTCTTCGCCGACTTTCCCTCTTTTAAATTAAAGTGACAAGCAGATGATTTCGTTGCGGTTTTTCCCCTCAGAATGAAAGAAAACAATCAAAACTTGCATTCTGAGGTGATAAACCGCGAAGAAATCCACTGCTTGTCACTTTTATTTAAAAGAGGGGAAGTCGACGAAGAGAATCCTCTCTTGCGACATTCGCCCTTTTACCAGATAGAGCTTGATGTTATACAAATGACGTGTGTATTGTGTGTGACGGCGCTTATGCCTTGTTCAGATTACAGCTGAATAACATGTTATTCGAAGGTGTTACTTCTGAATAACAAAACCGTTCGCACTAGCATTTTAGGTAATACTATTTGACAGCTGACAGCATGTGTCAAGCGCCAAATTTTTTCGAGCAGTTTGTTGTTTGTTTACAAATATGCAGCGAGATTCTTCAAATTAGAATTCAATTATTATTAAACAATTAATCTGTTTGCGATTAAAGAACTGTTCAGCGGTAATCAGATTTATTAATTTGCTATTTTCTTCGTAATTGCAAGAAGCGGACCAAACTCCAAAGGCGTGAGTTCAGTATGGGATGAAACTGATAGGGGAGATGCGGTCAATATGCGCCTCCTAAGCTAATCACTTAATTTAATGGTTAATAATGGATTCAGAAAACATGTATTTTAGAAGTGTTTACCAATAATCTAACATATCAGTCATTATATGGTTCAAAAATTTCCATGTAAACCCAGCAATATTGCAACAAAACGATTTTATTCCAAAATTGTGAGTTTCAATTCAAAATGAACGATGCAAGGCAATATGCGCCACCCAAAAATGATAAACAAAATATTCCAGTATTTTTCCCCAAAATTTTCAAACTATTCTGCACAAAATTAGTGTCAACTCTATCCTTTCAGTTAGTCAATGTCTCAGACTGATGGTAATGATGTGGAAATATTTGTTGTATCTACAGAAAAGCACTGCGGACAGAAACGCCGAAATTGCGTTGGAATAATGTTTTATATAATGCCAAAATAATGTTTTATTTTTTTAATTTTCAATACAGAATTGTTGACTGAGTTTTTTTCGTTTGACGGCATACAAATTGGTTCTGGCTTCAGCTGCCTACTTTTTTGAGACAAAATTTTGGAAATGAAACAAGAAAAGGGGGTGGCGCAATTTACCCAACCAGCGCATTTTATACATATCTCCCCTAGTGATTAGTGTGCGCTAAAAAGCCAGAAGTATTTGTGTGCTTCGTTTGAATTTTATTTTGCGTAGGTAGGTAATTTCATTAGCTTGTTTACTGAGGTTGCTTTCTATATAAAATAGTGTGTATTGTTTGTCTTAGGTTTCGTCACCGGTGAACGGGATGTGAAGTCGAGGATTCCATAAATATTACACAGGCATAGTGTCATCAGTGTTGGTTGTCCTCCCCTATTTGGTTGTATCATTGATCGGATTATTCTGCACCTATTTTGTAGATCCAGTTTTGCTCAAAAGGTCATCAATCGGAAAACCACAAGTTGTCGGTAGTGATAGTATCATAATTGGTTTTAAGAATAAGAAACCCACCGTCGTTTCACCCACAAGAGGATGTACGAAGTAACTTTCAATTTTTATAATAAAATAACAATTAAACAACGCAAATTATTAAGAGGAGATGGTATTAGTTGCCAAAATCAGCTAAAACCATTCATCACATTCCATTTATATCTCAATTTAGGTGAATGAGGTCAGGCACGGAACTACGTTGTTGTGTTTCGCTAGGAAGGGATCGTACTAACTAAAATAGATACTAGAGTAAAATGATTCAAACGAAATAAAGATATTCAAACGCATTCACTTCTTCTTCTTTTTCTTCTTCTACGGGTCTACATTCCAAGTGGAACCTGGCGCGCTTTTCAACTTGGTATCCTCCACCATTTTCTCAGTTAAAATTTGAAAGCTTTTCTATGCCCGCCATTGCATAAGTGTATGTCCTGTTTGGCAAGTACAATGGATACATTATGCCCAAGCAATCGAGATTGTTTTCCACCCGAAAACATACTAGACTTAACCGAAAATCAAACTTGTTAACTCTGGATTCGCAGTCCAACGCATTCATAACATACTAGACTTAACCGAAAATCAAACTTGTTAACTCTGGATTCGCAGTCCAACGCATTCAGGCAGATAGCTTAAGGGCTAAATATATTCAAGTTAATATGAATTAGATGGTTCAAATAAAATGTAAGCAACCTGAAAATCTATTCTTGTTTTTATTAACTATGGATTCAATTCACTTTTAATCTAGCTTTATTTTTTTCTGAATTTTAAAATTATTTATGAAAGTTTCCCAAGTAATACCGAATTTAAAAATTGATGTATAACGTGTTTGAAGTAAGTTGTGAAAAGGTTTCTGTTAAACTTACAGCTTATTGATTGATAGAAGATGTTTTGTATTACATTCTCACGACTTTCTGATAACATGCATTTTTTTTTTGATATTTGTTTGGTTTTTCAAAATGTTTTGTTTTACACTCTCTAGACATAAAACATGTCGCCAGGATAATTTCTCGAACTTACAATTAACATGTTCATTTTTTGACATTTGTGTAGGGGTCGTACACTAATTACGTAAGCACTTATGGGGGGAGGGGGGTCTGCTATTTTCTTACGCTCCATATAAATATAAAATGATTTATCTTGGAAAAATCTAACATGGGGGCAGGGGGGATTGAAAAACCCAGAAAAAAAGCTTACGTAATTAGTGTATGGCCCCTTAGTTAGAAGATATGTAGTTATGATCCACATGAATGTGTATTTCAAATTTATTTTATCAAAATGGAATTCTAAAAAATGTTTGCATGTATTTTTTCATCCAATCCTGTAAATATTTTTATTTGAAATGAGACATTTGTCAACAGCTTTTGTTGTATTACATTTACAGATCATATTATGTTGAGCGAATGAACATTTAATATTTAATATTGCATATTTAGTATTTAAAATTTACTATTTAATATTTAGTATTTAGTATCAATATTTTATATTAAATATTTAATATTTAATATTAATTATTTAACATTTGATATTAATTACATATTTAATATTAATTATTTAACATTCAATATTAATTACACATTTAATATTTAATATCAATTATTTAATATTTGATATTAAATACATATTTAATATTTAATATTCAATATTTAATATTTAATATTTAATATTTAATATTTAATATTTAATATTTAATATTTAATATTTAATATTTAATATTTAATATTTAATATTTAATATTTAATAGTTAATATTTAATATTTAATATTTAATATTTAATACTTCAAATTTGAAACTTAATATTTAATATTTAATATTTGATATTTAATATTTAATATTTATTAATTAATACTTAATATTTAATATTTAATATTTAATACTTCAAATTTGATACTTAATATTTAGTATTTAATATTTAATATTTTATATTTTATATGTAAAATTTAATATTTAATATTTAATATTTAATATTTATTATTTAATATTTAATATTTAATATTTAATATTTAATATTTATTACTTCAAATTTGATACTTAATATTTAATATTTAATACTTCAAATTTGATACCTAATATTTAGTATTTAATATTTAATATTTAATATTTTAAATTTAAAATTAAATATTTAATATTCAATATTTAATATTTAAAATTAAATATTTAATTTTCAATATTAAATATTGAATTTTAAATATTAAATGCGACAGTCCATCATGAAGTATACCTTGCCAATTTTCAGTTCCGTTGTTCTACACAGCTGATTGAAGAATCCGATAGAAAACGAATAGGAAATCAAAAATGACATTGCCGTATAATCCAATTGGACACGTGAAATGACCAACCACTTGAATGCAAGAAAACATGCGCAGGGCCTTCGGCCTTCAGTCGAGCAGCAAATTCGATCAGTTGTATCATGTTATTCGCAATAACATGATATTCAAAGGTGTTATTCGGCTGTCAGAAATGTATGGGAATATTACCTTCGAAAAACATGTTATTGGCCGAATAACACCAAAGCGCGAATAACATGTTATTCGATCGTAGTGCGGATATAGCATTACATGCAATCAATTCACGGAGCTAGTGTCGGACTCTCCGAAGATGATGTACGCTGTGCGATATAAATTTTAATTTGGCTGTGCAATGACTATCATGATAATCAATCTGTTTGTGTTACCTAGTGCCAAAGTGGATAAATTATGAACTGCTAGACTACGCTTCTTTTAAAATCACGGTAGATGAAAAGTATAAATTAGTGCTGTTACGAGAAGAAACCTGACACAATGCAACGGAATAAAGTACCGAAAATTTATAGAACGCTCTAAGAAGTACTTGGAAACCTTCTCTGTAAAAACGAGGCGAGAATTTTTGAACAGAGAGAGTCGTTTGGCAGAAAGCCATTCTACCAAATGCCCCAACGACCAACAAGCATTGAAGAAGAATAAAGCGCTTATATGACCAAAATTATAGCTAAAATTGTTTGGTGGTAAGGCCGAAAGTTGTTTGGCCTAATATGATAGATTTTGCTGAAGCCCATCTAGTCTAAAATTATGTTGCCGAAAATGTCAGTTGGTCGAACTGTTCCTTTGGATGAAAAATGAAAACAATTGGCCGTAATGTCATTAGGCAGAAATGGACATTCGGTCGAATTGATCACTTCAATTCGGCTGAATTGATCACTCTGCCAAAAAATCCATTTAGCTGAATAGGTCATTTGGCATAAAATGCTGTTTGGCTGAAATATTTGTTTTGCAGAAGGGACATTTTCGGGCCAAATGACTCTTTCTGCCAAACGACTATTTCTACCAAATGTCTTTTTCGGACAGAGGATCTAGTCGGTCAAATGACTTTTTTGGTCAAATGACATTTTCAGCCAAATAAACTTATTCGGCCGAATGTTATTTTGTTATTTTTGGTCAATTCATTTCGACCTAATGCCGTTTCGGACAAAAGTTTCTTCTTCTTCTTCTTCAATGCCTCTACATTCCAACTGGAACTTGGCCTGCTTTCCAACTTGATATTCTATTAGCATTTCCTTAGTTATTAATTGAAAGCTTTTCTATGCCCGCCATTGCATGGGTATGTATCTTGTGTGACAAGAACAATGCATACACTATGCCCAGGGTGTCGAGAATGTTTCCACCCGAAAACATCCACTTTGTCTTGTACATAATATGCATGGCGATCAGTAAATTATGGCCTGGCCTGAACCCTGCCCTCCACAACCAGTACAATTGATGAAGGACTGTGGGACCAAATATCAAAAGGGCTATACCTCGAATGAACAAATTTTAAAAATCTTCTATGCAATTTACCTGATCAAAACAGAATGTTGAATAATATGTTAACAATATGATTCTTAATTAAAACCCAGAGTCTACAGATTCACAAGCCTCCATTTAAGAGACATGAAAGCTTTTTCTCGAAAAGCTCAGCTGCTTCGTTGCAAGAAAATTGGAAGCATCCTTATACGCTTCTCGGAAGCCTCCTTCCAAGCAGCTCGGAGGACTCCTTTCAAAAGGTTCACAAGTTTTTTTCAAGAGGCCCGGAAGCCTCATTCTAAGAGGCTCGGAAACTTTCTTTAAAGAGGCCCGGAATCCTTCTCTTAAGCTTTTTTCTCTAAACTTTCTTGTTTTTTCTGCTTCTTTTAAAAGCCTCGGAAGAATCTTTTCAATGGAGTCGGAAAGCATTTTTCAACAGATTCGAAAGCCTCCTTTTAAAAGACTCGGAAGCCTCCTTTTAAAAGACTCGGAAGCCTCCTTTATAGGGGCCTGAGAGTCTTCTTTTAAACTTTATTATTTAAACTTTCTTATTTCCTTTTCTCCTTCTTTTAAAAGCCTCGGAAAGCTCTTTTCAAAAGGCTCGTAAGGCTCCTTTCAAGAGGCTCGGAAGCTCTCCCGTAGCCTCAGAAGCGTCCTTTCAAGATACTCAGAAGCCTCATTCTAAGTGGCTCAAAAGCCTTCTTTCAAGAGGCTCAGGAACATCTTTTAAAGTGGTTTGGAAGCATCCATTCATCCAAAAGGTTTGAAAGGTTCCTTCTAAGTGGCTCGGAATTCTTTTTTTCAAGAGGATTGGAAGCGTCCATTCAAGATATTCCGAAGCCTTTTAAATGGCTTGGAAGCCTTCTTTGAAGGCTCGGAAGACTCCATAGCTGCACAAATCTTACTGCTTTGGTTGCAGCAACATTTATGTGACTCGATTTGGTCGTATATGAATTACATAAATTCGTGTATGATAAGTATACTACTCGGGCTCTTTTGAAAAGCTCGAAAGCCTCCTTTCAAGAGGCTCAAAAACCTCCTTTCAATAGGTTAGGAAGCTTTTTTTCAAAAACGCGCGGAACTCTTTTGAAAAGGCTCGGAAGGTCCCTTTCAAGAAGCTCGAAAGCCTTCATTCGAGTGGTTCAGAAGCCTCCTTCCAAAGGCCTGCTTTTAGGAGGCTCGTATTCGTTCCTTCATAAGGCTTGTAAGCGTCCATTCGAAATACTCCAATGCCTCCTTCTAAGTGGCTAAAAGCCGCCATTCAAGAGGCTCGGAAGGCTCAAAAGTGTTTATTCAAGATACTTCGAAGCCTCCTTTCAGAGGGCTCAAAAGCCGCCATGCAATAGGCTCGGAAAAATCTTTTCAAAAGGCTTCGAATTCTCCTTTTGAGAGCTCGAAAACCTCCTATGAAGATGCTCAAAGTTCTTTTTTAGGACGCTTGGATGCATATTTTCAAGAGACTCTCTGAAGCCTCCTTTCAAGTGTCTCGGAGGCTTCCATAAAATGGCTCAAGAGGCTCGGAAGACTAATTTCAAGACGCTCAGAAGTCTCCCTTGAAGGTGTTTAGAAGCCTTCTTTCTGTTGGAATATCAGGTAGTGTGCGACGCTTCGCTGTAGATCGAAGATGGATAAGAAGCGGGCGCCGGTTAGTTGTAGTTGCTCTTTGGTGTAGATTACGGAATATTGTTATGGATTATTGTATACCTATTGTTGAATAAAGAGAACTGCAGCTGCAGGCAGAATTATCAGTCAGTAGCCTGCCGTGGAGTGATAGGGAACTCTAGTATTTGTTTTGTTCTTCATGAGGAGGTTCCCTTCTCCGGTCAACAGGTTATGGGCCCAGGAACGATTCCCGTTCTCCATCTTAGTGAGATGTTATGGCCGTCGACGTTATCACAGTGGGATCATGGATCGGCCGCAAAAGTCGCGTGGCGAAGTGGGATCATGGATCAGCCATGTAAGTCTTGGGTATCGCCGGACGGAATTCATCAGGAGATTGGTCGGGCCACTTCTACAGGCGCATGTGCTGGAGAGGTTGTCGTACAAACATCTGAGTGGAAGCCATTTGTACGGGCAACGGAATTTTTCCGGCGAGGAGAAGCTCTGGACGGGAGGCTCGGTGTTAGGATGAGCCAGACAGTAGCGACGCGTGCACACTAAGGAGGAGATATCAGGTAGTGTGCGACGCTTCGCTGTAGATCGAAGATGGATAAGAAGCGGGCGCCGGTTAGTTGTAGTTGCTCTTTGGTGTATATTACGGAAGTTTGTTATGGATTACCTATGTTGAATAAAAAGAACTGCAGCTGCTAGCAGAATTATCAGTCAATAGCCTGCCGTGGAGTGAAAAGGAACTCTAGTATTTCTTATTCTTTGTGAGGGGGTTCCCTTCTCCGGTCAACACTTTCATGAGACTCGGAACCCTCTCTTCAAGGAGCTCGGAATTCTTTTTCTAGAGTTCAAGCCTTTTAAGCATTATTTTAAGCAGTACAGAGGCGTCCTTTCAAGATGCTCTGAAGCCTCCTTTTGAGTGGCTTGAAAACGGTCTTCCAGAGACTCGGAAGCATTGCTTTAAGAGGCTCGGAAGGTTCTCTCGGAAGAGGCGTGGAATCCTACTTTCAAGAGTCTCGGAAGCCTTCTTTCAATACGCTCGGAAGCCTTCAATACTAGACCAACATTTGAAAAGGGCGTAACCGCCAAAATATAGTCATAAAAGTTTTGTAGAAAGCTGGATGAATGAACTTAATTTGAATTGGGAAATTTAAAAGAAAATGAAATTTTTTCATATATCTCAAGAGCTACGATTATTTTCAGTTATAGCAAAAAAAACATAGGGGGTACCTCAATTAATGCAAAAGCTTGTAGGGGTACCTCTAAAGAAAAAGGTTGAGAACCGCTGTTATAACCTATTCAGCCAAACGACCATTTCAGCTAAACGACGTGTTAGGGAAGAGTATTTTTTCGACCAATTTACCAATTCGGCAGTATGTCGCTTTCTTCAAATTTCTTCAAACTTAGTTCTTCGGCCAAATGGCTTTCTCCCAATGACTTTCGGTCAAACGACCCTCCTCTTTTTTTAAATAACTTTCCATTGAATTTCCGCATAATTTCTCAAGGACAATACAAAAAATTTCCTTTTTTCGTTGAAATACCGAACGGTATCCCGTGATTTAAAATACACACGTGGAAGCTCTGAACAATTTTGGTTAAATTTTCATTAAATTCACCGTGGAAATTCCGAAGAATTTTTCATAGAAAATTTAAAAAGCACGTGCAAATTCCAATGAATTTCATATGAAAATTTCGAACATTTTCCGTTGAAATCCAGTTTTTTTGTTGAAGTCCACATTTTGAACAATTTCCATAACAATCTGAAGGATTTTGTTTGTAAAATTCGAAGAATACCGTTTTGGTCCAAATTCCGAACATGACTCATATTCCTAACAGTCGCTTTTAAATGGCCATTTTGGCGTTATTCATGTAATTTTTTCAATATGATCTTGAATTCATTTATAATTTTAATCCTCAGAACTAAAAATGTTTAATTTTGGGGTGCTAAAGCGCCAATGTTCGGAATATGAGTCATGTTCGGGATTTGAGTCAAAACAGTACTGAACAGAAACTTTCCGTAGATTTTCCGAACATTTTCGTGTAGAAACATAAAACAATTCTCCTTGAAAATTCCAAAGAATTATCAAAGCTTTAAAAACCTCAAAGTTGCCATTGAAAATTCGAAATTAATTTTCAAATGAATATTTTGGGAGAGCTCAAAGAATTTTTGGGAGAAGCTCATCAGATTTTTCGGACAAAATTCAAAATCTTCAAAAAATAAACTTAAAAAATCTCCCAGTCGATTCACACCGTTGACACCGCCTACACACTTAAAATAAATCGCCGAATTCGGTAAATTTTTACCGAAATCTTAACAGCAGAACTGTTCGGCAAATAATTTTACTGATTTTCGGTGATTTTGACAGTTGAACAATGGAAAAAATTACAAAAAATCTGTAAAATATTTACGGAACAGTTCTGCTGTTGAGATTTCGGTTAAATTTACCGAATACTGTGAACTGAGTTAAGTGTGCACACTGACAAAAATCCAATCATATCCATTATGTGTGATTTTTTCCTGGGTGGGGGGACAGTCAAAGCATTGTCCTACTCATGATTATGGTAAGAACATATGAAGTCATTGGTTGGTCATTGTGTGTTAGCAAAAGGTAAGTTTAAAGCTAAGCAGAATCTAAACAATAGCTATGGAGGTTTCTGAGATCCTAAAGCACTAGACTATTGATTATTCTTTACGACTTCAGACAATTTATAATCCCGAAAGCGCTCGAAGATGTCTTTTTAACTTTACTTCTCACATAATAAAGGCTTTCCAGAGGTAAAATAGAAGTTGATGAAATCTACAAATGTGAATAATTATTTTTTTTAGAAGTTATGATAAACGAAGCAGGATTATTAGAAGCCCACAGAAAAAAAAAAACGCTTGAGGCAAAACTCTAAAGATTTCTCGCTTAACTTTTCAAAAGGACCTAAGTAACATTTTTTTCATGAATTAATTTGAATAGCGCAATTACTAATATTGTTTCAATTAAAAAAATCTGCCCATAAATTGCCTTCCGATACTTTGTCTAACTCTCCTTAAAAGTCCTTGGGAGTCAGATGAAGGTTGATTGTTTGCTCAATGCTAATTGATGACTACTTCGAACTGCGCATAGACATTTGGGCACCAAAAAAATTACTAAATTTTTTACAAAACTTAGGCTTGATTACAAATCGCATCAGTTATTTGGCAACCCAATAACTGAGGTTATCCTACTAGAGTGGGGCGTCATGGTCATTTTTTCAAATCAATGGTTTTTCGAAGCCATTCTGGGTCCTGAACAACTGTGCAGAATTTGGGACCGATTGGTTGCTTCCTCGCTTTCCGCATCGCGTTTGAAGTTTGTATGGAAATTAGTATGGGAGAACGTATATTTTTGCATTTCTACTACTAGAGGTTTCAGTTCATCGTAAACCAAGTGGCACATTGCGTTAAAGTATAACCCAAAGGATGCCGAAAAACTTTGCTGAAGAAGGCACGTTGCTGGAACGTCCACGAAAAAAGTTATAACGCTTCGAAGATTAAGTGTTCAAACCATATGCAAAAAATCGTTTATTCTGCCAGCACTGCCGAACTACGTAGACCAATAATTTAACTGAGTGTTATTTCAAGATAATTGATGTTATAGGGCTTTAGAGCTAATGGGAGCTATCCGGAATCATTTCATAAAGGAAAAAATCCGATAAGAAGGAAGGTTTTGCCCTTCGATATCCATAGGTCGTCCGGTAGTGCTGGCAGAAACATTGATTCCTTGCATATGGTTTGAACAATCAATTTTCGAAACGTTATAACATTTTTTGTAGACTTTCCAGCTACGTACCTTCTTCGGCAAAGTCTTTCGGCATTTTCCAGACTATATGCTAATCTATTGAGTCACGTGATTGATGATAAATTGAAGCCGCTAATAGCAAAAATGTAAAAAAGTACGTTTTCCCATACTAATCTCCATGTAAATTTGAAACGCGACGCGGCATGCGAGGTCGCAACCATTCGAGCCCATATTTGGCACAGTGGATTGGGGTCCCAAAACGATTCAGAAAAACCTTGATCTCACTTGATCGGACGAAGTTTGAGTTTTTCCATACAACTACGACCCACTCTATTATCCTACTAAAATGTATATGTAAATAGATATGAATAAATGTGTTCCTTTAAGAACAAAATATCACATGTCAGTCGAAACGGCGTTTTGTTCAGTTTCTTAGAACCCCAATCATTTCGTTAATCATTACGGATAAAACTAATAAGTAAAGATCATACATACGAAAACGAAGCCTTCGATCTTAATCCGTATTTAGTGGAAGCAAAGTGTACAGCGTGCGTGACGAATTTTATAGCAGTTATGGATATCTAGTATTTCCAAATATATCTCAATCTTTTTCAGCAATCATAGAAATTTATTTGAAATTCACTGCAAAAATATCCATTTCTGACAGATATGTCTGAATCTTGTTATACATTTAAAAAAACGTTTTGAAATTTACTGCAAAAAAATCGTCACGCACCCTGTACATATTTGATTTGAACGAGCCCCATCAAATTGTATTCACGATGTCATACACACTAAGTTTTTTTTTCTTTTTCGAGCTCAGCAAAATTAAGCACCTCTGCAGCGCGGTATACGGTAGAAGCTCCGATAGTCCTGGGTGTTCCTGTAGTTGCGGTAGTATTGTTTTTACATAAACTACTTATTAAACGCAGCAACCCATGTAGTATCACTAAAATACCTTTTATGTTTCTTTGATTTGCACCAATATTTGCGGTAGTGTTTCTATAGTTGCGAGTCCCATATGAAAACAATGGGATTCGTAACTATAGGAATACGAATTAAAAAATACCGCATCTATTGAAACACTGCATCAATAATTGAAGGAATCATTTTAGTTAACAATGATGGATTCAGCTGCGATTGAATCACTCATCGTTTAAAATATATGTTGTGCCTCCAAATGAACACTTAAGGTGAGCCTAATGAATTACAGACTTGGAGTAAGGGTAGAAATTGTGGTTGAACTTCCTTAGTTTCTCCACTATTGGGTCTTACCCTAGCTCAGTAAATGTTAAAACTTAACTTCGGCAGAAAATTTCGTTTATAACTTTTTCTCCCCAAAATATTTACCGTATTTCAGCAACCGAAACGTCACTTTTACTGAGATGTCGGCAAAAATCATGTTTCCTGAAACTCGGCGGTGCCCACCTCGGGAAAATTAACAAAAAAATGCTGAGATTTCGCCGAAAAAATTAAGTTTGTAACTATATGAGAATATTTTACCTGACTTCCGGCAATTTATATTTTTCGAGTTCACAGAAAACGAACAATACTGAACTAAGCGCCATGTGAATTGAAACTACTGAAGGCCATAAACCATTATCATTTCGTTGTGATTGCACTTGCAAGCACTTTCCTTCTCAATGTACCATGACACCTTATCGAATGCAGCTCCCAAACAATGCCCACATGCAGTTCGAACAATTAAGGGCAATGTCAATCATACAGATTACAAACGGGGTCTGATAGCGGGTGCTATATTTCGCGAACGTATTTACACTGAGTGGAATTAGCCAGCCACTGACGATGAAGTCAGCGGAGAGGAAAATTCATCAGCACACCTCACCGAATAGCCCCGCGGCGAACATAAAGATGTTACACTTGGTTAACAGTAAATATGCAAATTGCGATTGAATCGCTGTAAACAGAAGCTCATAATCGATGAACAAAGTTTGCTTTCATTCGAAGCAGCAAAACATAACTAAAGGGCTAAAGCTTCGTTATACACACTTAATTAATCTAAACGGCTGATTATTGATACGACTACCGCTAACTCACTCGACTGACCATTTCTGGTTGCAAAGCCATAGCGGGCAATTAATCAGTCACAGTCGCAAATTGTTTTATTACGATGGAGACCAAGCGAACTGTGGAGTATTTAATGATTGTATCGATTGTCGCTGGATTGATTGATTCGATGTCTGATGCGATAAATGGTCAATATTTTCGGCGTACCGTACTGGCACACGCGTCCTCGCACCGACCGTGCCGTGGTAATATCGTGTGGCAATCAATTTCTGCGTAGATTAACCTCTGTTGTTGTGTTGATGGATTATACTTGTTGAAGCTGAATCAACACCGACAGGTGATTAATTTATTTGCGTTAATTCGATTTTCTGTTAGATTTTCGACTCGGCATGTTGAGATTATGAGAAAGCTCAAAGCTTCTGTCCATCGCTCCAGATGGCAAAAGCAGCGGTCGATCGAAGCCTCATGAATTTTTCGAGTGACAACGATTATTTGTACAACATTGACATTACCCTGAGTGAAATTTTTTGCTCTTGACTAAGGACGAGGCGCCTCAACAAGCCCAAATTCAATAGGATATTCTCTGCTGCAACGACTTCCTTCTTTATGGTTGGCATTGCATCCCCCATTAAGACATTTTTGCCTCGTAATTAAGTATTCATTTAACACTTCCACAGTTATTACTTATTAACTGCGGGATTCTACGCCAATTTATCATTTATGCATGCTTATATCCTGAGGCAAACTCGATGATACTTTTTGTGCCAATAGCATTCGAGGGCAGCATTTAAACCCAAAAATTTCCAAGACTGGTACCGGGAATCGAATTCAACCATTATCATGGTCTTGCTAACCACTACGGTAAGGAAGACAGCCTCCAACTTCGTCTTGAACGAAAAAAAGACGCTTCTCAAGCTGCTAAACGATATCTACCATTGCAACAGATTCCCAAAAAGCTAACTATGTGCTATCT
This sequence comes from Armigeres subalbatus, assembly GCF_024139115.2. NCBI lineage: Eukaryota > Metazoa > Arthropoda > Insecta > Diptera > Culicidae > Armigeres > Armigeres subalbatus. The sequence continues at coordinate 112,151,157 of NC_085139.1, read as the reverse complement.
TCGTTTAAATCCCGAAGCCTAACCTAACCTAATAAATCGGCGGCTTATCCCTGAACGAGAGTCGAGAATTCGACTCAACAACACATTCGCGCATGACATACACTTCATCTTCGGGTCTGTCGGAGGTGGCACCAGTTAGCAATACGGCATATTGGAAACCTTAAAATCTTGGGCGGCCCCCAACCGAACCCTCGTGCGAATTGCTCAATGATACTGCTAATTATTGTACCAAACATTATCGAAACTGCAGCAACATAAACAGCCAAGGGCGTAGCCAGGATTTCGAGCAGGGGTGCAACTTTTTAAGATCTTCTGAATCGTAGTTTTAGCAAAATCTACAAAAGTTTCGTATTGGAATTATTACATATTCTGAACTTCTATAAAATCTCTTGAATACCATTCATATTACCGGGATTCATTTTTTAGTTTGAACTTCTGTCTACTCTATGAGCTGTTTTGTATTGATTCTACGTTCCATTTCACGATGTTCCATTTTTCTTTTCTCCAACCAACGTGCTAAATGACATTTGAACACTTTTTGAACGATGTTCGAATTAAAAAGTGTTGAAATAAAAAGTGTTCAAATTAAAAACGGTAGAATTACCGGGGCTCCACGGTATTAGTGCTTGGACACAATTTAATCTAAGTCCGAAAAACTTTGAACCCAAAACCTCCACTAACCAACTGAGGACAGAAGATACTATCCGGCAATCCCATGGTCTATTGGGTAATCAAGGGTTTTCCGTAACCGTAACACAAAAAAACTCATAACCACTTCACGGACAGTCGTCTTGGATGATTCTGAACCGCACGGTACCTACACTCAGGAAAATCGACACATACTTTATGGCAACAATCCATGTATTTTGAAATATCTCGGGTACTTATTCAAAAGGACGTATGTGATTTTGTAAACAAAGATTCAAACGTCGATTTGTCCAATCTGATAGCACTCCCACGCAAACCATCACCACATACAGGAAGGGGAAGCCTTCAGCTACCTGTTAGTGGTGTCGGTTTGCGTGGAAGCGCCATCAGATTGGACAATAGAGGTAATAAACTATAGAGGACGATTGTCGCTGCGGTTCCCTTTGTTATCGTCCCCAAACATGTTGGGTACCTATCTGTCAAAACGTTCTGATTTTTCCTTCGTTGACATTTAGTGCCATATCCTTGCCAGCAAAAGATGTTTCGCCAGTGACGACAGCGACAATCTCCCTCTATAGTTTATTACCTCTATTGATTGGACAAATCGACGTTAGAATCTTTGTTTACAAAATCACATACGTCCTTTTGAATAAGTACCCGAGATATGCATATCATGCGTCGGCACATATGTACTTAATTGCATACAAATTCACGCATGGATACTATGACCCACATGGATAGTATGTGTGAACACTCATTGCAAAGAATGTGGGCGCATGGAATATATGTGTCGAAAATATTTCGCTACCCCCATTGCAAAAATCCAGGTGTGAACTCATGAATATAATGCGGAGTTTTTTGTGAGTGTAGGTCTTTTCTTCTTGGAATAATTGGTCGATCCTGGCTTAGACTTCTTGGCTGGACGAAAGAAAACATCCTTGGCGATTAAAACCAACGGCCAGCAAATTCGTCCGATAATGAACAACGAGATCCTTTGCGGTTTAGGAGAACCTGACGGCTTCACGGAACGAACCGAGTGCTGAACAGATAACTAGTTAAATAAAAGAGATCATAAGGGACAGATCTTTGATAATATTGCGTTTTGCTGCCCTTCTTGTAGAATAAACTGAACAATTCAATGTTCCATCTAGCTTCTGCTAGGAAAGAGTTTGAAGGGCGGAACTCACACAGTTTACTGCACTTAAAAGTCACGTGTTAAGCATAAGTCGGTCGTCTGATATTCAGACGTTTTGCATTTTATTTTCATTTGTTTTCGGTGGGGGTCAGACCAAGCGCTACCGTTCATACAGAAAATCAATCAACCATACAAAAAATGTTACGAGGGGCAGAGAGGGAGTCCAAAATTTGCGTTACGTAATTTGTGAACGGCCCCTAAGACAAGAATTAACAAATTGTAACCAGACAATTGCAACCTTATAAACCCTTAGTTTGATTTTGCCCGAGCTTTTGACACAACATGAAACCAGCTATGATTTTGCAACAACACTTTGTACAAGACCCACCAGAGAACTTATAGTTCTCCTGTAGCAATGTGATTTATTCACAAAAATGATCATATGGAGTAAATTGGACTGTAAAATTTGGTACTGATTTAACTTTTTTTTTTTTTTGTTGGGGCGTAGAACCACTGCGTCCATTGAGTTGAACTTTTGTTGTATACCCCTGATTACTATTAACTATTCGCATCTTCTGGGTTGATCACCATTTGTCAAGTAAACAACCTAAGACGCGTATTTTCCCAGTCCGGTATAATTGAGTTAATAAAACCCACTACCTTTCCAGGATTTGCAGTCCAAATATCTCCTGGTTGCATAAAGCCACTATTTAGAAATTTAGATCTACCCTTGTACAATGCATCACAACTGCAAAGCAGATGTTCCGAGGTTTCACGTTCCATGTTACAGAAACGACAGATATCATTCTGAATCTGGCAAATATTTTTCAAGTGATATCTGCTCGGGCAGTGTCCGGTTATTAGGCCAGTGAAGGTGCAAAGAGCTCTCTTGCTGAGCTCTCAGAGCTTTTCGGTTACTTTAACATTGGGAATTATAAATCTCTTTGATTGAGCACACTTTTCGGCAACCAACCAATTGGTCATCAACCTTTGTGCTTCCCAGGATTTTAATTCCATTTTTATGGTACAGTATGATATACCGCAGGAAGGTTCTGGGCCAATAAACTGTGTATTTGAACCTCGTTTCGCAAGCTCGTCTGCCTTTTCATTACCTCCAATGCCACAGTGCCCTGGAACCCAGTACAGATTTACGGAGTTCTCTTGGCACACCTTTCGCAATGAAAGAATGCAGTCCCAGACAAGTTTACAGACAAGACGTACATTTAAAGCTACTCAACGCTTTGAGTGCCGCTTGACTATCTGTGAAAATACAAATATTTGCATATCTATATTTCCTTTCCACACAGATATTAGCACATTTCATTATAGCAAAAATCTCCGCTTGGAACACCGTTGCATAGTTTCCCATTGCCACTGAGGTCGCTATCCCAGGGCCGAAGATTCCTGCACCCGTTTTTGTTCCTATTTTTGAGCCATCTGTGTAGAATTTTATGGAACCGTCTCGAACAGTGGGACCTCCGACATCCCAAACCATACGTGATGGTTCATATATGTTGTAAGGAATGTCATAGTTCTCCACAGGTTTCATCCAGTCTCCATTCATATTCATCACTGGCCCATATTGAAAATTTTGTGAAATACTCAAGTGGCCCACTAAATCGCCTGACTTGAATAACTTCAATTGTTTAAGTTTTTGCATATTCTTTTTCCGCTTCTAACTGCACGAATTCATACAATGGTAGCAGATTAAGAATTGCATCTAAAGATTTTGAAGGGTGCTGCGCATCGCTCCTGTTATAGCAATGGATACTAACCTTTGTAGTTTTGTCAGCTTCTTCTGTGCAGTAGCCTCTTTTGTTTTTGGCCACCAGACAAGAGCAGCATATGTCAGTTTTGGACGAATAATGGAAGTATAGATCCACTTTATCATTTTTGGTCTTAAGCCCCATTTTCTTCCAAATGTTTTAGAGCATATCCAGAAGGCACTAGTTGCCTTTCCGATTGCACACTCAATATGAGCATTCCAGTTCAGTTTAGAATCCAGAATGACTCCCAGGTATTTGACCTGTTCACTAAGCTGAATTTCTAGTCCTCCAAGCTTTAGAGCTTTTAGATCAAGTTTCCTTTTCCTAGTGAATGGTACAATTACAATTTTTGACGGATTAATGCTAAGGCCTTCCTGAATACACCACGATTGGGTAAAATTTAGAGCCCATTGCATTCTTTCAGAAATGATATTGTCGAATTTCCCCCTCACTATGATGACAATATCGTCAGCAAAGCCTACAACCTCGAAACCTTTTTCTTCTAAGCTTCCTAGAAGATCGTCTACAACTAAGGACCACATTAGTGGTGAGAGGACCCCTCCTTGACTGTAAGAGACGTAAGAGACGAACTTCCCAGCTCTGAAGAGATTTCTCTTTTTGCAAGCATGCTGTGAATCCATTTGATAATGTTCATGTCGAAGTTTCTTTTCTTCATGGCACGATCCATTGACGAATAAGAAGCGTTATCGAAAGCTCCTTCAATGTCCAAGAAAGAACAAAGTGCTATTTCTTTTAACATACTGACACCCATTTTTCGTCATTGCAAAAAATAGCGTGTGCAACTCGTTGCAAAACTCGTTTTTTTAGCATTCGTAGTATTTATTTATCCAAACTTATTTCTAAATATGATTCGATCGTAAAGTGCCCATGTTTAAAGGAGTTTATTTCAGTACCCTTTCAATCTTTCAATTTAGAGGGGGGGGGTGGTAATGAAAAAGTATTCGCCGATGACGATTTCCCCCCGATGCACAGTGGCGGAAAGCCGCGGACAAACCTCAAATTTGTTTTTGTGATTTTTGTGAAGCCCATTACCCGAGCAAAGTCGAATAGCTTATTGATAACAAATTTTGTTATCCGGTTATCTAATATTTCGATAACTAAACTTGTTATCGTTTTGGTTGAATTAACAGCCAACATAACAAAAATGATAACAGAATTTTGTTCCTAAAATAACTATATGAAAACTAATTAAGTTATCACTGAGACCAAGTTAATAACATATTCTGTTATTCATTCATTTATTTAGTTAACATCTAAACAGATAACACTGAATCAACAATTTGACGCCACAATGCACGGTTCGAGGCCGCATCTCTCCATCCTCGGATACGCCCCACGCTCGCCAAGTCGTTCTGCACCTGGTCTGCCCATCTCGCTCGCTGCGCTCCACGCCGTCTCGTACCTGCCGGATCGGAAGCGAACACCATCTTTGCAGGGTTGCTGTCCGGCATTCTTGCAACATGTCCTGCCCATCGTACCCTTCCGGCTTTAGCTACCTTCTGGGTACTGGGTTCGCCGTAGAGTTGGGCGAGCTCATGGTTCATTCTTCGCCGCCACACACCGTCTTCTTGCACACCGCCAAAGATGGTCCTAAGCACCCGTCTCTCGAATACTCCGAGTGCTTGCAAGTCCTCCTCGAGCATTGTCCATGTTTCATGTCCGTAGAGGACTACCGGTCTTATTAACGTCTTGTACATGACACATTTGGTGCGGTGACGAATCTTTTTCGACCGCAGTTTCTTCTGAAGCCCGTAGTAGGCCCGACTTCCACAGATTATGCGCCTTCGTATTTCACGACTTACGTTGTTGTCAGCCGTTAGCAAGGATCCGAGGTAGACGAATTCCTCGACCACCTCGAAGGTATCCCCGTCTATCGTAACACTGCTTCCCAGGCGGGCCCTGTCGCGCTCGGTTCCGCCCACAAGCATGTACATTGTCTTTGACGCATTCACCACCAGTCCAACTTTTGTTGCTTCACGTTTCTGGCGGGTGTACAGTTCTGCCACCTTTGCAAATGTTCGGCCGACAATGTCCATGTCATCCGCGAAGCAAATAAATTGACTGGATCTGTTGAAAATCGTACCCCGGCTGTTACACCCGGCTCTCTGCATGACACCTTCTAGCGCAATGTTGAACAACAGGCACGAAAGTCCATCACCTTGTCTTAGTCCCCGGCGCGATTCGAACGAACTGGAGTGTTCGCCCGAAATCTTCACACAGTTTTGCACACCATCCACCGTTGCTTTGATCAGTCTGGTAAGCTTCCCAGGGAAGCTGTTCTCGTCCATAATTTTCCATAGCTCTACGCGGTCTATACTGTTTTATGCCGCCTTGAAATCAACGAACAGATGGTGCGTTGGGACCTGGTATTCACGGCATTTTTGAAGGATTTGCCGTACAGTAAAGATCTGGTCCGTTGTCGAGCGGCCGTCAGCGAAGCCGGCTTGATAACTTCCCACGAACTCGTTCACTAATGGTGACAGACGACGGAAGATGATCTGGGATATCACTTTGTAGGCGGCATTAAGGATGGTGATCGCTCGAAAGTTCTCACACTCCAGTTTGTCGCCTTTCTTGTAGATGGGGCATATAACCCCTTCCTTCCACTCAACATATTCATATTCATATGTATAACATATTCTGTTATACATGTTATTTAACCAAATAACAAATTTAGTTATCAGTCAACACTGCTTTACCGACCAAAATAGTGAAATCTGCTTTACCGACTTCCCCATGCATTGAAAAAAATGCATTCTCACCGGGACTCGAACTCGAGTCGGGCGTGTGTAAGGCGTCGTTGCTAGGCACCCATCCACTTAAGCTTGCTTGAGAAGCATGAATGAAGAGTGCTACGCTTTCTACACTTTTGCATTTACAGAAAAGTGTTTATATTCAGATCGTGAAGCAAAGCTCATCGCATGTAAACAACAGTCAGCTTAACGAAGTGCATAGTAGTGAAGGTAAGACGTTTGGATTGTGTGATTGTTGTTAAAAGCAAACGATTAGGCCGGAAGACAAGGCAGCTTCTAGGCTGCGGCGGAAATCCGGAAGATACGTCGTTTACATCACCAGCGGTCACTGGAAGTTGTTGTTGGCATTAACGAATACATTGACTCCGCCAGTTCTGCACCTTGTGCTGTATTTTACCCTCAGGCTACAGGTTCGAACCAAATATTCGATAAGCTTCTGTGGAAGGAAAAAGATCATCTAACAGTTTTGCATTTGATAGATGACGTAAGTATGGAGCTATCTTTTCCCCCAGGGGAAGATGTTTAATGTGCGTTGTCAAATACTTACAGCTCCCCGGTAGCTTAAACATGAGCGGAAGCCAACAATGCAATGAACGAGTTATTCTACAAGGCAAAGATAATGCATCGAAAAAGAACGGAAGGGTGATAGGCTGTGCTTACGGATTACGACCTGATAAGAATAACCTGGAAATCTCCGATTAGCAAGCCCTCATCACTATTGCGAGAAGATAGAAAAATTCGAACGAGGGTCCGACGGTCGACCGTCGGAAAGCTGTTCCGCAAACGTCAAATCACTTGATGCACGGAAAATAATGTTGGTTGATTTTTTCGGTGTGAATGTTGATTATTGAAATCAAAGAAAATATATAATTTTAAACGAGTGTTACTTGCCGCTATATATTTTAAATAAGTTTTATGGTACTTTCAAGGCATTTCGGAACGTATTTATGCGTTTTTGAGACATTTTAAACTTCTCGAATATTCTTGATATCAAGGAATATCAACACTTTTCGCACAGTGCATGTCATTTGAAGTTTCCGACACTCAGTCTTCTTCTTCTTCTTTGCTCCGCAAAATTAGAAGTTTTCTCTGTTCTCGCAATATAAAGACACACGGTATAAAGGTACCTATTTGATTTTTCCTCCCGCCTACATCGAAAAACGGCCAGTGACGCAGTGAACGGTAGCAATTGCTTTGAGTAGTGCAAGAGACAGAAGTCCACCAAGACAAGCAACATCAGGATTACTTTAGTAGCCAGGACTTCTCAAGCTCGATACAGCACTTCCAACTGCCGAATTGATTGTTATTTGTATGTATTATCCAACACATTTTTTTTTAAATTTAGTTGTCGCATAGGAATTTTACGATTAATAGATAATTATTTCATTTTGCACTTACCAAAAAGTGTAACATGTAATGATGCTATTCGTCATAAAACTACCCAAGGCAGTGTCGCAAAAAGAATTAACTTTATTGCAAAATTGTACCGTAATTTAACTAGTTTAATTTTATGTCAGTTTTAGTTTCATAAGTAATGCCACTATGCTCAGATTACTAGCAGCCAGAATTGCATACAAAGTAGCCACCTTTGACAAAAAATAATATTTTAGAGTTTTTAGTGGAATGTCTCCACTTTTAAACAAGTTACTACTATTCCATTTTATTCCTCAATTCGATTGTTACTTTACAGATACTTATAAACTGGGGTCATTTATGCGGATAAATTTGATGGCTTTTCCTGTGTATATCAATTTCCACAACTGTTGGTTAGATAGCTAAATATAGAAAAGGATTGTCTTTCTTTTGTAATATCTTTATACTCCATTGCTTGCGATTAATCGCTACTAGTTTTGCTTAGTACGCATTATTTTGCAGATATATGACTTAAAAAATATTTCCTGAGCTACAATTTCGTGCAAATCTGGCAATACTTGCCGTTTCTCTAGCTCATAATGTGCATTAATGTATGAGATAATAAAAAAGTACAAATTTAATTACTGTAGGAGAAAAGTAGTCTTCTAGGCATTTATAATCTCAATGCTTATAACATATTGGATTATTGTCTGTTTATTTATTTATTTATTGACATAATAAGGACGGAGTGGCCTGTGCAGTGCATAGAAGTCTTCTCCATTCAACTCGGTCCATGGCTACACGTCGCCAACCACGGAATCTGCGAAGAGACCGCAACTCGACCTACACCTGATCGATCCACCTTGCTCCCTGTGCACCTCGCCTTCTTGTTCCTGTCGAATCATTGTCGAGAACCATTTTCACCGGATTACTGTCCGACAGTCTTCTGATTTGTCTGTATATCAATTTTCTTAAAGCGGCCCCATAGTTATTAACTAAAGGTTGCTTATTTTCAACACCAATGCTTGGAATGAGAGAAATAAGAAGGTTCATGATCCCAACAACCAGACAAAAAAATTACCCTTTTTTCTAATACAACCGATTCTGTTTTTACACGGATTTTTTTACGCGGCCCTGTAAAAAAATCCCATTCAAAAATTTTGCAAAGTTGCTCCATTTTGCATGATTTGTCGAGAAATCATAAAACTTTTTTTACACGGATTTTCAAATTTTGAACTGAAAGCTTTTTTTACACGGAACGCATCTCCCGTGTAAAAAAAAAAGAATCAGGTGTAATAGTTCGAAAACAAAGTACATTTGAAATAAAAAAAAAACAAATTTCAAAAATGCAGAATATAATCTTAATTTTAGAGAAAAAATAAAAAGGTTCCAATGAATTTATTAAATACACATTCATGCTTTTAAAATTGTTTTTTTTTTAAATAAAAATAATCATTATGCATTATTAAACAAATATTCCATAATTATATTAGATTAATAGAGCTTACTAATATTCAGTTGTTTGTAGAAAAAGTTAAATTTTGAACAAGACCGGGTACATCAACTAGATATTAGTATGTTTGCATTGATAATATATTTTGTTATTATTCAGTTATCAGTGAATCATATGCATGATAACTAAATATCAAAATGATAATAAAGATAACTTTGCGTGTTATCAGTTTGATATCAGTTTAGTTATCTGCCTTTGCTCGGGTAACCCATATATATTGAAAAAGCTAGTTATAAAATTTTTAGATTGTAGCTTGTAAATTAAATTTTTGGTATCTTGTTGAAGCTCATTCCGTAAAGTGTCTCCCGAACAAATATGTATGGGAAAATGAAATTTGGCTAAACTTTTTTGGGAAAGATTCAAAACCTCACCCAGTCATCCAACGTCTGTTTTCAACTGGATTCCACAGTTATACAGGCTTTTACTCCTGCGCAATTCAACGTCGCATATAGAAATCACTCGTCATGTTAACATTGCTTGCACTCGCGACTCAGCTGTACGGAAGCTGAGGTTGACTGACATCGAACACGGCATACACAAATAAGACTAGGTTCAGCAGGAATTCAGTTTGAATGTAAACATGTGACGTCACTAGTATCTTTGAACAAGCTGAACTGAGACGATGCTTTATGGTTCCAGTTTGAACACTAACATGTGGAGATAAAATGTGAGTCACTATTGAAGGGTCATTTTTCTTACGAGCCTACTTTGTTTCCTGTATACTTCCGATTGCTACTATGATATGTCATGATACTGAGAAGCAGAGATATGTTGAGGGCTGCGAAATGGTGAGTTGACATCTGGGAAGGAGCGACATACACAGCTCGGGTCCTCACAAGTTCCAATCTCACGCTTCCACGGGTCTTCCGATGACAATCGACCGCCAGCTAAGAGTTTTGTACTTAGCTGGTAATGCAGCCTGGGCACTGTTGTCCTTCTGACATCAGCTAAAGTGAGTGGGTGCGACCAAGGGGACCATCGTCCCTAACCCCCAATCCCAAGGCGTTAAGCAACCCGTGCCGAGGGGATGCATGGCCAGGGGGGTGAAATAATGAGCTAGGCCTTTAACGGAGCCTGTGGGGTACCTGGGCACCCTCCACAGTAATTGTCCCTTACCGCGTCATGCTGGGCTCTGGCCAAGTCAATCCTTCAATTAGTGGTAGTAGTGTAGGCGACAACCCCTTCGCAAGAGGTTGGTTGTTCAGGTCTCCGCCTAGGAGACTAGAGGCAATAGTCGGCAGCTCGGTGCGCAGCGCTAGCGTGGATTACTTAACCTTCTCCTCGGCTATGCCGGTAGAGGTTATCGACGGCCCATGGCTTGTGAAGGCGATGAACCGAAAACGCGATGGGCTTCCGGCCTTCGAGGTGGCGACGGAACAGCTGGACGCCATCATCGACTTTGCGTCATCGAAGCATAATATCAGTAAGGACCTCAAGAGGACCTGGTTGAAACTTCGAAAGTCGATGTTGGACGCTAAGCTGGAGAGGGCGGTCGGGAGAGCCAAGTGTAAACTCGTGAAATCCGTGGAGTCGATTTCTACCCAGACTGAGGCCCAAGGACTCGCGGACTCGGGCAAGGTCGAATCGACCGAGGGCGTGCCAGCGAAGACGGTGGTGCCAAAGTCTACCCAGACTGAGGCTCAAGTATTCGCGGGCACGTCGGGGGTGACTGCTCCAATGGAGCAGACACAAAAACGGGGGAGACAGTCTCCAGGGGATGAGCTCCCTGGGGGCCGCTCCAAAACGCGGAGGGTTACTACCCCGAACAAGGGTAGTGGGGCTGGGAAGCTGAACCCCGGCCAGGTACCTCCAAAACCGGGAGAGGAAGGACCTGGAAAGGTCCGTCCACCCAGGAAAGACGGTAATAAGGGGTTACGGCAGGATGAGGGCTCTCAGCCGCTCCAAACCAGGGAAATAGAGGGGGATAACGCCTCCTGGACCCTGGTCAAGAACAAGAAGAAACCGAAGACGTCAAGGGCCGAAAAGAAGGCCCAGGTGAATGAGGGTAGCAAGAAGTCTAGGGTAGGAGCCAATCGCTCCAGGGGCGATGCCCTAGTCATCAAAACAGAAGAGGCTAAGTACTCGGACGTCTTGAAGGCGATGGGGAGTGATGTCAAGCTCGGTGAACTCGGCGCCGACGTACGTCGAATAAGGCGTACTCGGATGGGCAAGATGATCCTCGAGCTGAAGCGGGGCGTCTCGCAAAAGGGCGCCGCTTACAAGAAGTTGGCGGAGGAAGTCCTAGGCGAGACGGTCAAGGTGAGGGCACTCACGACGGAGGTGAATCTAAGGGTTAAAGACCTGGACGAGATCACCGAAGTCGAAGAGCTCATCACGGCACTGCGTCGACAGTGTAAAGTCTCCCACCGCAGTCGTTCGGCTACGGAAAGGTCCGGCAGGGACGCAGGTAGCATTGGTTCGGCTATCTGCAGCGGACGCCTCCAAGGTAGTCAAGTTAGAGAGCGTCAAGGTGGGATGGTCGGTGTGCCCTGTGGGCATATACGAGCAACCCGAAGTTTGCTTCAAGTGCCTGGAATGGGGGCACAAGCAATGGGACTGCAAAGGCCCTGACAGAAGCAATCTCTGCCGACGCTGCGGACTGGAGGGACATAAGGCACAATGCTGCACGAACCCTCCCAATTGTTTGATTTGTTCCAGCAAAGCTGTGAACAGCAAGCACCCCATGGGGGGTTCGATGTGCCCGGCGTTTAAGCGTGCTGCAAAATTACAGTGCAGGTAACGCAGCTGGCTTGCTCGGCCTCGCCCGAGTGTTTGGTGTGCGCAGGTTTAGAGGAAACGGCGGAACACGTTATATTCATGTGCTCACGTTTTCGCGCAATGCGTGACCACATGCTTGCCACATGTGGTCTGGACACTACCCCTGACAACCTAGTTCGGAGGATGTGTAAAGATGAAGTTGGCTGGAACGCCGTTTTATCGGCTATCGCCCAAATCGTCTCGGAGCTACACAGAAGGTGGCGCGTGGACTCAAGGATGGCTAGTTCATGGTCCAAGGGATCGGAGTCGGCTTCATTGGTCATACCGGTGGTCATGCTCTGTGGTCGAACTCGATTCTTTTGTCGAACAAGTGGCCGCGCGAAGAACAACATGGTATCGTCGCTTTCGCGACGTCGGTCAACCGGGCGGGTTCCGAGCCCGAGGACGGAAAGCGATCCTCGTCAAGGCTGGGGCAGGCGTAGGCACCGCGTCGGCAAGTCCCTCTGTGTGCTGGCGAATAGGCCCTATCGCAGAAAGGTCAATTTGGGGTGCACGCGGCATCATCATTCTTGATACCAGTCGTGCAGAGGGAAGCAGGCGCGAAGTCGAACCTTCCCACCTTCCGAGGACATAGGGCGTGGTAAGGCCACCTGGAAAGCCGGCAACGCGCTGGCACGATACCATGGTGTTCTTCTAAAAAAGCGAGTTACGATGTTCGGTGCTGCAAGGACACGCAGCTAACCTCGAGGGTGCGTTGTGCACTGGCCCCCCTTTGAAGCATTACTTTCTGGTTGTACCGAAGGGACTATGGGCTTGGCGGCAATGGAAACCGTTCAGTGGGTCGGGGATGTAAGTATTACCGGTACGGTCGAATCCGACACTCCAGTACACTTCTGTGTGGTAGTTTGGCAACAACAATGCACGAGTGCTGGGTTAGTGTGAAAATTCATTCTCCCTTGTAAAAAAAGACTGCGTGGTTGGCGACGTGTAGCCATGGACCAAGCCGAAAGGAGAACACTTTTATATACCGCATAGGCCACTTTGGCCTTAGTCTGAATAAATAAAAAAATCCAATCAGGGTTTGCAGAAATCTGTTCTCAATAGATAACGAACAACGATAAAAGGGAGACAAAAACCTCTCCGAATGAACATGCCATGAAAACAAACCCAAGCAGCACAAGTCAGACAAAAATGGTTGCAGCAACTTGATTGTTACTGAACCCGGTAACATATGAGTCGCAGTAACCTATGTGGAATATGGGTACTGCTAGGGAAGTCTAAAGCACTTGTATATTGAACCGCTCATAACAAAAAAAAATCTATTCCTCCGCTTATTTTTAATCGCAACAAAAAATGAGCGCCAGATAGTCGCCTAAGAAAAACATAGGGACACGGCAGGTATTTTCGTCTGTTCGTCATAGTCTCGAAAACCAATAAAAGAGACGTATTTTTGTAAAACTCATACGTACCAAATCGTAAGCTCAGGAGAAACGTTCTGCTATAGTGTAATTCTAGCAAATGTACGTTGCTTTCGTTGATTTTAGCCCCTATGACGATGGACGGAAATACCTGCCGTGTCCCTACCTCCAGAAAAAAGCTACTTTGATATTTTTGTAAAATTCGTCCGCCACGTGGTGGATTGTGGCGATGAATGCTTTGATAGCACGTGCTATTTGCACTGCGGATACATTTTCCACTTCTTTGAGAGTCTTGGAAGATGATCACGAAAGTGGTCATTTTGTTGCAAGGCACAATACAAGTTGGAAAAAACAGGCAGTTCATTATCGTAACAGCTTCCGAAAAATGTCTCTCACGGTATTCTACCTATTGAGAGTGTATACATGACATGATAAATGAAAGTTTTTTTTCATTCTCCTTTGGATTCCGAACCTGCCTCCAATGCATTTTTGTTCATATAATCCATAATTTTGGTGATATGATCTGCTGGATGGCCTAGGACGTCCAACGAATATTTAAATAAATTCATTGAACATCACGGTAACTCTACGGCTACGTCTGAATAAAAATATTATTTCGAAACAGTACAACAGTTCGCTGTCAGTATACTGCCGCTAACCGCAAGTCGAGCACATCTGTATATGGAGGTCCATATACACGGACAGATAAATCAACCCAAACTTTGAGTTCAATATACGCACTATTGAGAATATCGCTGAAAAAATTTACCCAAATTTGGGTAGTTTTCCCTTTCTTTCCCATGATTGCTATCAAAACTAGAGCAAGATGCAAACACCTCACCGAGGTTGCTCAGCCCAATAACCCAAATTTGAGTAAATTCAATATTCTCTATTTTGGGTTGATCAAGGTCCGCTTTGGATAAATTAAACTCAGCTTTGGGTAAATTGTTTACATGGGATTAAAGGCAAACTACCTAGTGCCAGAAAAGTCATTTTACTCAAATTTGGGTTATTGGCCCAAACCACGGTTTTGAGTGCAAACAACCCACTTTTGGGTAGTTTTGGTTTTCAGTGTACAGATGTGCTCGACTTGCGGTTAGCGGCAGTATACCCGATATTTTCAATTTCCGATGATCGCCCATGGCTGATATTTTTCTCTGATAGGGGAGTTATTTTCAAGTAATTTAGCTTGAAGACAGTGCTCTTTTTATACATCATGAGATTTCATATATCAATTTTTCGTTTGGAGTCACATATGACCCCCCCTTGGGCCTGAAAAGGTGAAGACGTTCCTGGGTGGACGCATGTTGAAGCTATCAAATTAATTCACCTAGTAGACCTAGTGCCTTTTTAGCCGAAACATCAACCTTTTCGATTCGATACACTATTTTCTTCATAACTTTGAACGCAACAGCTGATCGTAAATTTAAAAGTGATCAACAGCTGCCGAATAGAACTTGTTGCGAGAAAATCGGTAAAACATTTTACATTACTATATGAAAAGTTGGCTAATGCTTTTCTTATATTTTGTGCACCGACACATACATTCATATACACTGACAGACAGATTGTGGAATGCCTCAGTTCGTCGAGCTGAATGGATTGGTATATAACGCTATGGGACTACGAGCCATCTATAAAAAAAAGTTTGTTTTCTGGAGTGAAAAGACAGCCTTTCGGGAGAACTTTGTTGCACGAGAAAGGCAAAAATAATAAAATAATATGATAGAATATTAAATAATAAAACACCAATCCTACAGCATTTCAAGGTTAATTATATATTCACGTTTGCCTGGTTGAAAACACTTCCAATGTGTACATATGTCCACAGTTATTTATTCACTAAAAAATACTAATGACGTAGATCTTACAAGAACTATAATGCGGAACATAAACAAATAACTGCCACCGACTTATTAGTTTTTGTGCAGTAATGTGCGTCACCCGTCTGCTTTCTACTTATTTTTATCTTTTCAGAACTCAGTTGAAGCTAAGTCTGCATTCTAATTTTGTGTTATGAAATCTATGACTCAGTATACTTGGACTCTATGATTTAATATCAGTCTGCTTATACGTGTTGTTTTTATCCACAAAAATTAAAATGATTTTTCAAATAAATCTGAATAGGTTTAAATTCAAATGAACCACTTTCTAGATTTGAGAAGAAGAAACGATGATAAACTTTGCAATTATACTTTTGAAAAAGCTTACCTTCATTGTGCTTAGTATCGATTTCTGCTCGTCAGAAAATGCACGCTTCTCGACGAAAGTTCTTTCACTTCCAAACCATCGGAGATTTTGAACCTAGTCTTCCAATCCACGTGACGACAACGACCTCAACCGGAAATTTTGTCAAAAACTTCTGCGAACCTTGCGTCCACTTTATTGACTCCACAAACCCGAAAACTCTCCCGGTTTCACGTTGAGCTATTCACTGTAAACAAATTATTCAACAATAGTCCTATTAAATATTTCAATCACATAATTTCTCCTTCCAAAACACAACCCAACGAACGTAAGCGGTGCGGCGATGATACTTCTTTCACGACTTTTTTCCTACACTTATTGTGGGCCCGCACCGGTTGCCTTTTTCTAATACATAATTCTCCAGTGAGCCGAGCGGCGTACAGTACATAAACGTCCACCTTTACGCCTCAACAATCCGCGATTGACTGATGGTTAATGACTTTCAACTTCTAGTAATATTTGTATTTTTTTGCACTCAGCTGACTCTGGCGGTCCTGGGGCTGGGCTCGGGAAGAAGGTACACCCGTCGAACCCTGAAAGCACTACTTGCATGTCAAAGTGAAGTGCATCAAGCTACCGAGCACGATAAGATAGATCAGCCAACCAATACGGACGACCTGGGATCGTGAAAACCCGAAGCACCCAGTACTCTGTACGTAAGCCTCTGGAACATCGCAAACGATTTTTCGATAATACCCCTATCAATCATATAGGAGTGCCGTCTATAACCGCAATCAAGTGGCAGCTGATACCCGTGTAATTCTTTGGTATCATCGCTTATATGGAGTGCTAAGAATGATAAGAACAACAACTAAGTGTTTGCGCCGAACCACAGACAGCAGCTTCTAGTGCGTATGTAATCTCGTAGCAACCACGCGGTCATATATCACAGACTAACGCTAGACATTATTTGTCCAATAAGTACACCGACATCGTCCACTTATCTTTGAGCTGCAGTGAACGACACCGGGTAAACAAAACCATCTGTGATCATGGATTAGTCCTTCCGCTGTTCACTATCACTCACTTTTTTCCAAAATTCATCGTTTCGCCTAATTCCACCTGGCCACATGAAAGTGCAAGCGATAACTGTTAGCCAGCAGGTCTGGATATGAGCTTAACGGACTTCACCCATGCTGTACGCGCTGCATTCGATGAAGTGAAACACCATTGTTGTTATTATTGTGGTGTGATATCCAACATAAACAGCACTCGAAGTAATTGTACATAAGTGGGACCAATCAAGTGCGAGTGTAGTAAACATGTAGTAGCCAGAACAAGCGATGCACGCACGGTGTTGATTGACTTAGCAGCTACGTATCAGAAAAATATGATACTTTGATGGATTACCGCTGATACAAAATGGACAACGAAACGGGCTGCCAACAAGTTGAGGCGCGAAGAGTCGGCAGAACATATCTTACGCACAACTATAGCTGGGTGGGCAATAAAATCAATTCAATAAACATTTCAAGTACTACTGATCAAGCTTTCTAGGCGGAAATGTATCGAAAACAGATCCACAATAAGAACTGAGAGCAAATTTGGACATTTAACCCCTCTTTAATTTCTCGAATCATCACGTTAAATTTTAACGTGATTTGATATTAATATGACCTTCTTGTTTCTTGTTTCTTGTTTCTTGTTTCTTGTTTCTTGTTTCTTGTTTCTTGTTTCTTGTTTCTTGTTTCTTGTTTCTTGTTTCTTGTTTCTTGTTTCTTGTTTCTTGTTTCTTGTTTCTTGTTTCCTGTTTCTTGTTTCCTGTTCCTTCTTTCTTTGATTTGGATTTGGATTGGATTTGGATTGGATTTGGATTGGGTTTGGATTGGATTTGGATTGGATTTGGATTGGATTTGGATTAGATTTGGATTGGATTTGGATTGGATTTGGATTTGGTTTGGATTGGATTTGGATTGGATTTGGATTGGATTTGGATTGGGTTTGGATTGGATTTGGATTGGTTGGATTGGTTTGGTTGGTTTGGATTGGTTTGGATTGGTTTGGTTGGTTGGATTGGTTTGGTTGGTTTGGTTGGTTTGGATTGGTTTGGTTGGTTTGGTTGGTTTGGGTTGGTTTGGTTGGTTTGGATTGGTTTGGTTTGGTTGGTTGGTTGGTTGGTTTGGTTGGTTTGGTTGGTTTGGTTGGTTTGGTTGGTTTGGTTTGGTTTGGATTGGTTTGGTTGGTTTGGATTGGTTTGGTTGGTTTGGTTGGTTTGGATTGGTTTGGTTGGTTTGGATTGGTTTGGATTGGTTTGGATTGGTTTGGATTGGTTTGGTTGGTTTGGATTGGTTTGGATTGGTTTGGTTGGTTTGGATTGGTTTGGTTGGTTTGGATTGGTTTGGTTGGTTGGTTTGGATTGGTTTGGATTGGTTTGGTTGGTTTGGATTGGTTTGGATTGGTTTGGATTGGTTTGGATTGGATTTGGATTGGTTTGGTTGGTTTGGATTGGTTGGATTGGTTTGGTTGGTTTGGATTGGTTGGATTGGTTTGGATTGGTTTGGTTGGTTTGGTTGGTTTGATTGGTTGGTTGGTTTGGTTGGATTTGGTTGGTTTGGATTGGTTTGGATTGGTTGGTTGGTTTGGTTGGTTTGGATTGGTTTGGTTGGTTTGGTTGGTTTGGATTGGTTTGGTTGGTTTGGATTGGTTTGGATTGGTTTGGATTGGTTTGGTTGGTTTGGATTGGTTTGGTTGGTTTGGATTGGTTTGGTTGGTTTGGTTGGTTTGGTTGGTTTGGTTGGTTTGGTTTGGTTGGTTTGGATTGGTTTGGTTGGTTTGGTTGGTTTGGGTTGGTTTGGGTTGGTTTGGATTGGTTTGGTTGGTTTGGATTGGTTTGGATTGGTTTGGTTGGTGGTTGGTTGGTTTGGATTGGTTGGGTTTGGTTTGGATTGGTTTGGTTGGTTTGGGATTGGTTTGGTTGGTTTGGATTGGTTTGGATTGGTTTGGATTGGTTTGGATTGGTTTGGTTGGTTTGGTTGGTTTGGATTGGTTTGGATTGGTTTGGATTGGTTTGGATTGGTTTGGATTGGTTTGGATTGGTTTGGATTGGATTTGGATTGGTTTGGATTGGTTGGATTGGTTTGGATTGGTTTGGATTGGATTTGGATTGGTTTGGTTGGTTTGGATTGGTTGGTTGGTTTGGATTGGTTTGGTTGGTTTGGATTGGTTTGGTTGGTTTGGTTGGTTTGGTTGGTTTGGATTGGTTTGGTTGGTTGGTTGGTTTGGATTGGTTTGGATTGGTTTGGATTGGTTTGGTTTGGTTTGGTTGGTTTGGATTGGTTTTGGATTGGTTTGGATTGGTTTGGTTGGTTTGGGTTGGTTTGGTTGGTTTGGATTGGTTTGGTTGGTTTGGTTGGTTTGGATTGGTTTGGATTGGTTTGGATTGGTTTGGATTGGTTTGGTTGGTTTGGATTGGTTTGGATTGGTTTGGTTGGTTTGGATTGGTTTGGTTGGTTTGGATTGGTTTGGATTGGTTTGGATTGGTTTGGATTGGTTTGGATTGGTTTGGATTGGTTTGGTTGGTTTGGATTGGTTTGGTTTGGTTTGGATTGGTTTGGATTGGTTTGGATTGGATTTGGATTGGTTTGGTTGGTTTGGATTGGGTTTGGTTGGTTTGGATTGGTTTGGATTGGTTTGGTTGGTTTGGATTGGTTTGGATTTGGTTTGGTTGGTTTGGTTGGTTGGATTGGTTTGGTTGGTTTGGATTGGTTTGGTTGGTTTGGTTGGTTTGGATTGGTTTGGTTGGTTTGGATTGGATTTGGTTTGGTTTGGATTGGTTTGGATTGGTTTGGATTGGTTTGGATTGGTTGGATTGGTTTGGATTGGTTTGGTTGGTTGGTTGGTTTGGTTGGTTTGGATTGGTTGGATTGGTTTGGATTGGTTTGGATTGGTTTGGTTGGTTTGGATTGGTTTGGATTGGTTTGGATTGGTTTGGTTGGTTTGGATTGGTTTGGATTGGTTTGGATTGGTTTGGATTGGTTTGGATTGGTTTGGATTGGTTTGGATTGGATTTGGATTGGTTTGGGATTGGTTTGGATTGGTTTGGATTGGTTTGGATTGGTTTGGTTGGTTTGGATTGGTTTGGATTGGTTTGGATTGGTTTGGATTGGTTTGGATTGGTTTGGTTGGTTTGGATTGGTTTGGATTGGTTTGGTTGGTTTGGATTGGTTTGGATTGGTTTGGATTGGTTTGGTTGGTTTGGATTGGTTTGGTTGGTTTGGTTGGTTTGGTTGGTTGGTTGGTTGGTTTGGTTGGTTTGGTTGGTTTGGATTGGTTTGGTTGGTTTGGTTGGTTTGGATTGGTTTGGGTTGGTTTGGTTGGTTTGGATTGGTTTGGTTGGTTTGGATTGGTTTGGTTGGTTTGGATTGGTTTGGATTGGTTTGGATTGGTTTGGATTGGTTTGGTTGGTTTGGATTGGTTTGGTTGGTTTGGTTGGTTTGGATTGGTTTGGATTGGTTTGGATTGGTTTGGATTGGTTTGGTTGGTTTGGTTGGTTTGGATTGGTTGGATTGGTTTGGATTGGTTTGGATTGGTTTGGATTGGTTTGGATTGGTTTGGATTGGTTTGGTTGGTTTGGTTGGTTTGGATTGGTTTGGATATGGTTTGGATTGGTTGGATTGGTTTGGATTGGTTTGGTTGGTTTGGATTGGTTTGGATTGGATTTGGGATTGGTTTGGATTGGTTGGATTGGTTTGGATTGGTTTGGTTGGTTTGGATTGGTTTGGATTGGTTTGGATTGGTTTGGTTGGTTTGGATTGGTTTGGATTGGTTTGGTTGGTTTGGATTGGTTTGGATTGGTTTGGATTGGTTTGGTTGGTTTGGATTGGTTTGGTTGGTTTGGTTGGTTTGGATTGGTTTGGTTGGTTGGTTGGTTTGGATTGGTTTGGATTGGTTTGGATTGGTTTGGTTGGTTGGATTGGTTTGGATTGGTTTGGATTGGTTTGGTTGGTTTGGATTGGTTTGGATTGGTTTGGTTGGTTTGGTTGGTTTGGATTGTGGTTTGGTTGGTTTGGATTGGTTTGGATTGGTTTGGATTGGTTTGGTTGGTTTGGATTGGTTTGGATTGGTTTGGATTGGTTTGGATTGGTTTGGATGGTTGGATTGGTTTGGTTGGTTTGGATTGGTTTGGATTGGTTTGGTTGGTTTGGTTGGTTTGGTTGGTTTGGTTGGATTTGGATTGGTTTGGTTGGTTTGGTTGGTTTGGGTTGGTTTGGTTTGGTTGGTTTGGATTGGTTTGGGTTGGTTTGGTTGGTTTGGATTGGTTTGGTTGGTTTGGTTGGTTTGGGTTGGTTTGGTTGGTTTGGATTGGTTTGGATTGGTTTGGTTGGTTTGGATTGGTTTGGTTGGTTTGGATTGGTTTGGATTGGTTTGGATTGGTTTGGTTGGTTTGGTTGGTTTGGATTGGTTTGGTTGGTTTGGTTTGGTTTGGTTTGGATTGGTTTGGTTGGTTTGGTTGGTTTGGTTGGTTGGTTGGATTGGTTTGGATTGGTTTGGATTGGTTTGGTTGGTTTGGATTGGTTTGGATTGGTTTGGTTGGTTTGGTTGGTTTGGTTGGTTGGATTGGTTTGGATTGGTTTGGATTGGTTGGATTGGTTTGGATTGGTTTGGATTGGATTTGGTTGGTTTGGTTGGTTTGGTTGGTTTGGATTGGTTTGGTTGGTTGTTGGTTGGTTTGGATTGGTTTGGATTGGTTTGGTTGGATTTGGATTGGTTTGGATTGGTTTGGTTGGTTTGGATTGGTTGGTTGGTTTGGTTGGTTTGGATTGGTTTGGTTTGGATTTGGTTGGTTTGGGTTGGTTTGGTTGGTTTGGTTGGTTTGGATTGGTTTGGATTGGTTTGGTTGGTTTGGATTGGTTTGGTTGGTTTGGTTGGTTTGGTTGGTTTGGTTTGGTTTGGTTGGTTTGGTTGGTTTGGTTGGTTTGGTTGGTTTGGTTGGTTTGGTTGGTTTGGATTGGTTTGGTTGGTTTGGTTGGTTTGGTTGGTTTGGATTGGTTTGGATTGGTTTGGTTGGTTTGGTTGGTTTGGATTGGTTTGGTTGGTTTGGTTGGTTTGGTTGGTTTGGATTGGTTTGGATTGGTTTGGATTGGTTTGGATTGGTTTGGTTGGTTTGGTTGGTTTGGGATTTGGTTTGGATTGGTTTGGATTGGATTTGGATTGGATTTGGATTGGTTTGGTTGGTTTGGTTGGTTTGGATTGGTTTGGTTGGTTGGATTGGTTTGGATTGGTTTGGATTGGTTTGGTTGGTTTGGATTGGTTTGGTTGGTTTGGATTGGTTTGGTTGGTTTGGTTGGTTTGGATTGGTTTGGTTGGTTTGGTTGGTTGGATTGGTTTGGATTGGTTTGGATTGGTTTGGTTGGTTTGGTTGGTTTGGTTGGTTTGGTTGGTTTGGATTGGTTTGGGTTGGTTTGGTTGGTTTGGTTGGTTTGGTTGGTTTGGATTGGTTTGGATTGGTTTGGATTGGTTTGGTTGGTTTGGATTGGTTTGGATTGGTTGGATTGGTTTGGTTGGTTTGGATTGGTTGGTTGGTTTGGTTGGTTTGGTTGGTTTGGGATTGGTTTGGATTGGTTTGGATTGGTTTGGTTGGTTTGGATTGGTTTGGATTGGTTTGGATTGGTTTGGATTGGTTTGGATTGGTTGGATTGGTTTGGATTGGTTTGGTTGGTTTGGTTGGATGTGGATTGGATGTGGATTGGTTTGGTTGGTTTGGATTGGTTTGGATTGGTTTGGATTGGTTTGGATTGGTTTGGTTGGATTTGGTTGGTTTGGATTGGTTTGGATTGGTTTGGATTGGTTTGGATTGGTTTGGTTGGTTTGGATTGGATTTGGGATTGGTTTGGATTGGTTGATTGGATTTTGGATTGGTTTGGATTGGTTTGGATTGGTTTGGATTGGTTTGGTTGGTTTGGTTGGTTTGGATTGGTTTGGATTGGTTTGGATTGGTTTGGATTGGTTTGGATTGGTTTGGATTGGTTTGGATTGGTTTGGTTGGATTTGGATTGGTTTGGATTGGTTTGGATTGGTTTGGATTGGTTTGGATTGGTTTGGGATTGGTTTGGATTGGTTTGGTTGGTTTGGATTGGTTTGGATTGGTTTGGTTGGTTTGGATTGGTTTGGATTGGTTTGGTTGGTTTGGATTGGTTTGGTTGGTTTGGTTGGTTTGGATTGGTTTGGTTGGTTTGGTTGGTTTGGTTGGTTTGGTTGGTTGGGTTGGTTGGATTGGATGTGGATTGGTTTGGATTGGTTGGTTTGGTTTGGATTGGTTTGGATTGGTTGGATTGGTTTGGATTGGTTTGGATTGGTTTGGTTGGTTGGATTGGTTTGGTTGGTTTGGTTGGTTTGGTTGGTTTGGTTTGGTTGGTTTGGATTGGTTTGGTTGGTTTGGATTGGTTTGGTTGGATTTGGATTGGTTTGGTTGGTTTGGTTGGTTTGGATTGGTTTGGATTGGTTTGGATTGGTTTGGTTGGTTTGGATTGGTTTGGATTGGTTTGGTTGGTTTGGATTGGTTTGGTTGGTTTGGATTGGTTTGGATTGGTTTGGTTGGTTTGGATTGGTTTGGATTGGTTTGGATTGGTTTGGATTGGTTTGGATTGGTTTGGTTGGATTGGTTTGGTTGGTTGGATTGGTTTGGATTGGTTTGGATTGGTTTGGTTGGATTGGTTTGGTTGGTTTGGATTGGTTTGGTTGGTTTGGATTGGTTTGGATTGGTTTGGTTGGTTTGGATTGGTTTGGATTGGTTTGGTTGGTTTGGATTGGTTTGGATTGGTTTGGTTGGTTTGGTTGGTTTGGTTGGTTTGGATTGGTTTGGTTGGTTTGGATTGGTTTGGTTGGTTTGGATTGGTTTGGTTGGTTTGGATTGGTTTGGATTGGTTTGGATTGGTTTGGATTGGTTTGGTTGGTTTGGATTGGTTTGGTTGGTTTGGTTTGGTTTGGTTGGATTTGGTTTGGTTTGGTTGGTTTGGTTGGTTTGGATTGGTTTGGTTGGTTTGGATTGGTTTGGATTGGTTGGATTGGTTTGGTTGGTTTGGATTGGTTTGGTTGGTTTGGTTGGTTTGGATTGGTTTGGTTGGTTTGGATTGGATTTGGATTGGTTTGGTTGGTTTGGTTGGTTTGGATTGGTTTGGATTGGTTTGGATTGGTTTGGTTGGTTTGGATTGGTTTGGTTGGTTTGGATTGGTTTGGATTGGTTTGGTTGGTTGGTTGGTTTGGTTTGGTTGGTTTGGTTGGTTTGGTTGGTTTGGGTTGGTTGGTTGGTTTGGATTGGTTTGGATTGGTTTGGATTGGTTTGGATTGGTTTGGTTGGTTTGGTTGGTTTGGATTGGTTTGGATTGGTTTGGATTGGTTTGGTTGGTTTGGTTGGTTTGGTTGGTTTGGATTGGTTTGGATTGGTTTGGATTGGTTTGGATTGGTTTGGTTGGTTTGGATTGGTTTGGTTGGTTTGGGTTGGTTTGGATTGGTTTGGTTGGTTTGGTTGGTTTGGATTGGTTTGGATTGGTTTGGATTGGTTTGGATTGGTTTGGATTGGTTTGGATTGGTTTGGTTGGTTTGGTTGGTTTGGTTGGTTTGGATTGGTTTGGATTGGTTTGGGTTGGTTTGGATTGGTTTGGATTGGTTTGGATTGGTTTGGTTGGTTTGGTTGGTTTGGATTGGTTTGGATTGGTTTGGATTGGTTTGGATTGGTTTGGATTGGTTTGGATTGGTTTGGTTGGTTTGGTTGGTTGGATTGGTTTGGATTGGTTTGGTTGGTTTGGATTGGTTTGGTTGGTTGGATTGGTTGGATTGGTTTGGTTGGTTGGTTTGGATTGGTTTGGATTGGTTTGGATTGGTTTGGATTGGTTTGGTTGGTTTGGTTGGTTGGATTGGTTTGGATTGGTTGGATTGGTTTGGTTGGTTTGGATTGGTTTGGATTGGTTGGATTGGTTTGGTTGGTTTGGATTGGATTTGGATTGGATTTGGATTGGATTTGGATTGGATTTGGATTGGATTTGGATTGGATTTGGATTGGATTTGGATTGGATTTGGATTGGATTTGGATTGGATTTGGATTGGATTTGGATTGAACAAGGATTTGGAAGAACAATCGCAATTGCACAGGGACCCAATGCATGGAAACATGGGATTTGCTCGTCAACCTCAATGTTCACACACAGTCCAAGAGCTCTAGTATTTTGGATGGTCGATAACGGCGCTGGCCACGTGCTCACGGTCATTGGGGATCGGAAGGAATTGATGATGCAGTCACTCGCCCTCTGCAAGCCAAGAAAATCTCTGCATTCGCCACGAGTTCCTACGGAATTTTATTGGAATCTGGGGTTAGGTTTTATGGTAGAGGTTCGTCTTGGTTAACGGGTTGCCAATGTGATAGCAATGAAAGGGTGGTGTATATTCTAATTGGATGCCAAAACGAGCTTCCTATGCAAGAAGATTTTTTGCGTTTTTTAGTGTGAGAAGAAGGGGAATGTGGAGTTTGAGTAAAATGCCTTCAGCGTGTGTTTATAAATTTACACATCAGCCTGTCAATCGGCGAGCCATGACTCTGCCTCTTCTGGGCAGACCTCCGCACACGCATCCACGGAAAGTCGCTGAAAAAACTTCGTTCCAGCCATTTAGGGACACACAGTCACCAGTTCTTGCACATTGAAGATAATGTTAGTCTCAAACTTCATCTCCTTTGTAATTACAGCTGACCTGACAATAACGAAGTAGGTAGCAACCGTAACCAGTCAATCATACTCATGTCCATGCTCCTATAATAGTCAAATACTTATCTTTTTTTTTTTTAATGTGATTTCTCAGAGATCAAAACGCAAATAACAAAAGTTAGTGTAAAAGTCATGTTTATTTAATATCGACTACGATAATAAAAATACATACATTAACATCCTTAGCATATTCTAGAAGGAGGTTCGTTTTCAATATATAATACCACAATATTAACGACTAATAACTTTGATCGTAAAATCGTTCGTCATCGTTCATCACAGCTTACAATGTTCCACGTGCAGCACTGGAAGATCCTTCATAATTTCGATCGTCTCGTGTATGACTTCACCCTCTGCTGGGTGCGCGAAAGCCGGGTTGGCGAGACCGGCCAACCCGGGCAGAGAAGACTTTCTAACGGAACCCAGTCTTCCTCTCAGGACCGGTGATTCCAACTCTGGCACCCGGGTACTCGGGGCCGATGGTGCCGCTCCAACCACAGTTCCGTTCATAATGCTATCGCCACTGCTGGCAACAATTTCCAGTCCATCCGGTGACAGTTGTTTGTACTTATCTTGAAGGCGTGTCTCTTCAGCCAATTCTATTGCCTCTCGACGATGCACGCGATACATCCAGCTGAAATGGAATTGCAAAAAAAATCTAAATAATCTTTCTGTGACAAAAAAAACACCTGCTTTATTGCCCTGATGAACAAAAATTTAAAATTTCAAGAACATTAATTTGCTACGCTACCACAGATAAACTCACAGGAAGATAATGACAGCCGGTGATGTCAGTGCACCACCCAGCAGGAAGAACGCACCCGGCAGCACATCTATCGTCGCTGCGTACACGGTGGTATACATCGGGGCGTACACCAATGGCATCAGTGCTTCTGCTACACCGAACAACGAATTCACCTTACCGAGCTCGTTACTCGCCACCAGTTTGGTGGCGATCGAACGCATCGATATGAAAGACGTTCCGTTGAGCATCTCCACGATAGGGCCTGCAAGAACATACATTGAGAAATCGAATGAATAAATATTATGAAGTTTTGTATTTTCAATACGGACTACACATTAGGAATTTTGTTCCTTCGTTAATTACTGATAATTTCCATTTCTGCAAAACACAATAAACATGAACATTATTCTATAAACAATTATAATACAGAACTGTATAACTTTATGAATACCTTGCAAAAATTGTTAAAAATTTCGGAAGAGCTCAGAGCTCAATCGGAAGCAATGCAAATTGCTGATGTAGGTACATGGTGAGAGCAAAATAAATGTAATATAAAGAAATTATATTTTTTTCACTGAAAATGTAGGAATGTTTCAAAATTTTCATAACTAAATCAAAATTAGCAATAAATAATTGGAAATATTTAATATCGTTAACAAATATGAATTCTGAATATATTATGCACAAATAATGTTTTCAAACATAATAATTTATGTCCATTCCGGATGGCCAATACCTGAAAAATAGGCAGTAAACTTAATAGAATCTATTTCTTCTGATATTTCCAAAGAAATAATACAAAACAATTTCAGTCAATATTGTATTTCCTAACAGTTTATATGGTTGTTGTGATGAGCCTTACCTAGATAAAGCTGCCACGTGGTCGCAGCAAATGCATAAACAAAGCTGGAAAGGATCTTCGACATACAAGACATCACCCCGATGAGGGCATCGTCGATGTTCAGCAGATGCGAAAACACACCCACCGAGAAGATGGTTCCGATCAATCCGGTCAGCATTCCGTAGCTCGAGAAGAAACTGAACTCCACCTCGCTCCAGTTGAATTTGTACCGCGTAAACAGATAAATGACCGACATTTCTCCTGTCAAGATAAAAAAGCCAAAAACAAAGACAATTAAGCGTCAACTCGGAGCATCGCAACGTGCGCTTCATCTGCCTAGATTGCAGCTAATAACTCGGTAACCATATGTGAGCTGATAAATTCCGGTGGCCTTCGCAAGCGCTCGTGTCTAGTTTAAGCACCGGTCTTAATTGAAACTCACCGTGTAGCGGCCCGATGACGACCATCACCACAATCATCAGCATTATCACCCGGAGACGGCGTTGGCGTTCGCCCTTCTTGAATGCCACCCGGAAGGTTTCCATCACGTGTTCCTTGTCGAAGAAATCGAGCAGCATGTTCTTCTCCTTGGCCTTGAGGCGGTCCTTTTCGCTGACGATGTCCACCTCCGGCAGGAAGAACACCCCGTAGAAGAACGCAATCAGATATAGGGTTGCCGAAATGGAGAAGATTCCATAGAAGCCAATTAGTCTATGGAGCAGATTATATAGGAAGAAAACAGCGTTTTATTAAAAAAAAACCAAGTCAATTAAAAAGTAGAAAAATAGAAATTTAATCATTTTATTTTAGTGGAATGTCTTCACTTGTCGTACATAGAACAAGTTGGTATTATCCATTATTATCCATCTATTTGTACAGATAGGTTTTTGACCTTAACAGTAGGCACTGAAAATGATCTTGAAGTTGAGGTCGAAATACGTATCTGTGGATGATACTGACTGGTCTTGGGTCACTTGTCATAAATGTCAAAATTAACGGGAATACCCCATTGTGCATAAGAACGTTAGAAATAATGAACGTTGCTCATAAAATGGGATTAAAAACGGCCAATGACATTGAGCTTGCTGACATTTAATCATCTTTCTCTTTCAAATGCATAGGATTTGGATAGGATTTGTTTTCAAGCATTAGGATACGTTTAGTGGCTGGCTATCTCGGAATACTTATCTGCAACTTGCCTTTTTTTCTGAAATTTTCAGAATTTTCCAAGAAAGATGCTTCCCAATTTCCTCAATATTTCTACGAGAAATCTGATAAGCAACAGACAAAATTGCTGAATTTCCAAGGGCAGTTGTATAAAGCCATCGTTGAGGTTGAATGATTTGCAACAACCACCCCGACCACCACTACCATTGAGATGGATTTCCGCTGAGACTGCTACCAGCGTTCAGTGGCGAAAATCTTTTTTTAATCACGTTTATTTAATAGGTGCCTAGTACCACTTTTATTATCCGATTTTGCGTAATGGTGACCTCCAAAATCTTATCAGTAAGGTAATGCGCTTTCTTGCGTGTCTTCACAAAAGTTGTGGCAAAAGTTGTGGCAAAAGTTCTCCTTGTCTATGACGCCAAGCTCGTAATTTCATTATTTTTGGAGATTCATTACTTTTTATGCTAACAAGTTTTAAACATGTTCATTATATAAGCATACGGCTTAAAGACATTTCGTCGAATGACGTTTAGTCGAATGACATTTGGACGAAAGGACATTTGGTCGAGGGGACATTTGGTCGAATGAACATTTAGTTGAATGGCCATTTAGTCGAATGGACATTTAGTCGCAAGGACATTTAGTCGAAAACTTCGGTGTTGAACTTAGGCTAGAGTAAAAAAACGCGATAATAAAGTGAGTATACATAATAACATTAATAGTTTGCAGCAATGATGTTATCGATCAATTAGTGATCTGCGTTTGATCATTTAGTGGTTTGTCAATGGCTCATTCCAGAGGCTGAATTTTAAAGTGTTTTGTATGGCGGACTTCTGGTGCGAGGGCTTTCCTACAACTCTGTCTGACAGATCGATGATCAAATTTCACTATTGAAAGAGTTAAGACGCTTGTTGCAGTAACTCATTTTAAATGACTACACAATTTCAATCACTTAGTATGAGTTACTGCTACTAGGGTCATAGCTCTGATATTAGTGAAATTCAGACAACGAACTGCTAGGCACAATTGTGGAGGGGCCTTTGCACTAGAGGTCCGCAATGCATCACATTTTGAAGTTTAGCCTCTGGAATGAGTTATTGATAAGATACTGAATGAATGAAAAATGTAGATTGCTGAATGATCGATAACATCCTTGGTTTGCAGCCATCAAATAATTGCAGCGCGTGTCTCAATCGTCGGGAAAATAATAAAATATATATTTGGTACTCGGTGGCTCATGCGCATGTATTGTCCTTTGCTCCGGTCGAGACAAGTGCGATCTTCAATAGTTTGCAGCAGCTATCGGGCAACTAAGTACAAAGTGCTGCGCGTCCGTTCGGTCGTCCAAAACGCGATAACTTTTTTGTCGTGGCGAGACAGCGAATTAGTGTTATTTACCATCTCATAGATCGTATCACTTACCGAAGTTAATCCTGATAAATTATCCTTTGCAACTAAAGCGATATCCTATCCCAAGACAATCGCGGAGATGCAGAGGTATACTCGGTCTCTTGTAGCAACGAGAGTCGGACTAATAATCCTTCCCTTCCTATATGACCGTAAGGACGTCGCCGGCGCCGTTATTGACTTTAGATATTTGAGCTCCGTGTACATTGAGAATGGGTAGTTAGCCCCAGTAAAAGAACACCGTAATAAAGAGAAAAAAGTTGAGAGGGCATGTAGATCAGAAGTGGGTAATTCAGTAAAATAAAATATCATATGGCTGGTTGTCAAAATTTTCCGCATCACTTCCAAAAATGTTTTTTTTTCGTTTTGAAAGGAAATGTGGTTGGTCTGTTCCCGGGTTCCCTTCCTTGACAAAGGTTTTCCGGAGAATTTATGCTACAAGTTTTGCAAAGTTAGGAACGAAAGAGATAGAGAGAGCGAGAGAGAGAGAGAGAGAGAGAGAGAGAGAGAGGGGGGGGGGGGGGTTTAGTTTGTAGTGTACATAGGTAGATAGTTAATCAAATTTGTCAAACAAACAATGCCTTGTTCAGGCCGAAATGTAGGACTTCTACCAAAGAACGAACGAAAACCTGTTTAAAAAAAAAGTATTAGAAATTTTGAAGATGAAGGGCGTACGGTCTATAACATTAATGTAGTTAATGTATTACCACAAAAAAAAAAAAAAAAAAATTAAATACGTAAATCACATAATAAAGGTACTATTAAATAAATGCACTAAAAACCCGATTTAACCCACTACTGTGCAGCGCTCGCTCTGCGCGAAATCTTGAGCGAACTAAGGATTAGATCAAAACCCACAAGTTGCTTGGAATGGAATTTGTCTAAACACCCACAGCTACCGCTCGTCACCCCGAGAAATCTTTCGGAAGCTCATCCAGGAAATCTTCACAAAACGTTACGCTCAGGCCTCCAGAAATTATTACAGAAATAAACCCCTGAAATTTCTCCAGGTATTTCCCCCAAAATTTCTCCAAAAACTCGCTCGGAAAATTGTTCAGTATTCGTTCCTTCAGGGTTTCCCCTGGAAATGCATTTGGTTATTCTATTCTCGCGGTTTTCAGCATAACATTCTGTATTTAATTCTACAAGAACTGAATGAGTATCATGGTTCTTGATCAAAAATTGTGCCGTCCAACTGCAAATCACTGTTTTTCGATGTTTCTGTATACATTTTTGCATATAAACTTCCAACGAGTACAGCACCGCCCAAACATTGATCGATTTGGCTGAAATTTTGTCCAGAGCATCAGGGCATCAAATAAAACCGAATAAAAGAACGGCCCATCAGATAAATAAAATTATTGTTCTATTCCATTCCAAACAGACAGATTACATGCAGCTTGTTGAAACATTATAAGTGAAATTCCATTTCAAAGAGATGAATGGAAGCCGAGTAGCCTGTCGGGAATACATGTCGGTTTCTTATGGGTCATGGAATATTTGGCTACTGCAAACTATTAAGATCGCGCTTGTTTCAACTTCAGCATAATCAACGTCCATAGCCCACACTCCGGAAGCACTGATGATGATACCCCAGTAACATTTTGGTTTTATAATGGTTTTAAGGCACTCTTGTAGAGTAAATAATGGTCTTCAAGAGCGTTATAAAACTAAAAATGTTACTTGGGTAAGGACGCATTCTACTCGCAGCTGGAACGTGAGTACGACAGCTGCCCAAGCCACGACGTCAAAATCATCATAGGAGATTTGAACGCTCAGGTTGGTCGAGAGGAGGAGATTAGATCGACTATTGGGAAGTTCAGCGCTCACCGGCTGACGAACGAAAACGGCATACGACTAATTGATTTCGCCGCCTCCAATAATATTGTCACTCGCAACACCTACTTCCAACACAGCCTCCCGTATCGGTACACCTGGAGATCACCACTGCAGACAGACTCACAAACCGACCACGTTCTGACTGATGGACGGCACTTCTCCGACATTATCGACGTCAGGACATATCGTGGCGCTAACATCGACTCTGACCACTATCTAGTGATGGTGAAGCTGCGCCCAAAACTATCCGTCATCAACAATGTTCGGTACCCTCGACCGCCGCGGTACGACCTAGAGCGACTGAAGCAACCTGATCTCGAGGCAGTATTGCCGGACGAGAGTAAGCTCGATGGGGCCCCTCTTGAGGACTGCTGGAATACAGTCAAAGCAGCCATTAACGACGCAGCGGAGAACAACGTCGGGTATATGGGACGAAGTCGACGGAACGATTGGTTCGACGGAGAGTGCAGACAGATTCTGGAGGAGAAGGACGCAGCGTCGCGCTGCAGCAAGGCACCCGGCAGAACGTGGAACGTTATAGACGGAAGCGGAGACAGCAGACCCGCCTTTTTCAGGAGAAGAAACGCCGCCTGGAAGAAGCGGAGTGCGAGGAGATGGAACAGCTGTGCCGTTCACGCAAGTTCTACCAGAAGCTCAACGCATCCTGCAAAGGCTTCGTGCCGCGAGCCGGAATGTGCGGGGATAAGGATGGGACGACGTGTGGTGATCGAAAGGTGGAAGCAGCACGAGGTACATTTGAATCGCTGAGAGTACATGCAGTGAAAGTCAAGGCAGCGGAGGAGTTGATCACGACAGTTCAGCGGACGATGGAAGCCAACCAGCCCCCACCCGGAGGGAAGTTAAGGATGCCATCCAACAGCTAAAGACCAATAAAGCAGCTGATAAGGATGGTATCGGAGCTGTGCTCGTCAAGATGGGCCAGGAAAAGCTTACCACTTGCCTGCACAAACAGATAGTCAGAATCTGGAAAACTGAAGAGCTACCGACAAGCTGGAGTGTGAGAACTTTCGAGCAATCACCATCCTACAAAGTGATATCCCAGATCATCTTCCGTCGTCTGTCACCATTAGTGAATGAGTTCGTGGGAAGTTATCAGACCGGCTTCGTTGACGGCCGCTCGACAACGGACCAGATCTTTACTGTACGGCAAATCCTTCAAAAATGCCGAGAATACCAGGTCCCAACGCACCATCTGTTCGTTGATTTCAAGGCGGCATACGACAGTATAGACCGCGTAGAGCTATGGAAAATTATGAACGAGAACAGCTTCCCTGGGAAGCTTACCAGACTGATCAAAGCAACGGTGGATGGTGTGCAAAACTGTGTAAAGATTTCGGGCGAACACTCCAGTTCATTTGAATCGCGCCGGGGACTAAGACAAGGTGATGGACTTTCGTGCCTGTTGTTCAACATTGTCAATTTATTTGTTTCGCGGATGATATTAACATTGTCGGCCGAACATTTGCAAAGGTAGCAGAACTGTACACCCGCCTGAAACGTGAAGCAACAAAAGTTGGACTGGTGGTGAATGCCTCAAAGACAAAGTACATGCTGGTGGGTGGAACAGAGCGCGACAGGGCCCGCCTGGGAAGCAGTGTTACGATAGACGGGGATACCTTCGAGGTGGTCGAGGAATTCGTCTACCTCGGATCCTTGCTAACGGCTGATAACAATGTCAGTCGTGACATCCGAAGACGCATCATCTGTGGAAGTCGGGCCTACTACGGGCTCCAGAAGAAACTGCGGTCAAAAAAGATTCGCCACCGCACCAAATGTGTCATTACAAGACGCTTATAAGACCGGTTGTCCTCTACGGACATGAAACATGGACAATGCCCGAGGAGGACTTGCAAGCACTCGGAGTATTCGAGAGACGGGTGCTTAGGACCATCTTTGGAGGTGTGCAAGAAGACGGTGTGTGGTGGCGAAGAATGAAGCATGAGCTCGCCCAGCTCTACGGCGAACCCAGTATCCAGAAGGTAGCTAAAGCCGGACGGGTACGATGGGCAGGGCATGTTGCAAGAATGCCGGACAGCAGCCCTGCAAAGATGGTGTTCGCTTCCGATCCGGCAGGTACGAGATGACGTGGAGCGCAGCGAGCGCGATGGGCAGACCAGGTGCAAAACGACTTGGCGAGCGAGTGTTATCTGTTTATATGTGGACTAAATAAATGAAATGAATGAATGTTCGATGTTCTAAGTTTTCCAATTTGTTCTTAAGTTCAGACCTATTGATCTACCATGTCAACCGGGTTCAACACAAAGCCAATAGCAACTCATAAAGGCCCTTGGAGGCCATGTGCATGATACGATCCAGATATGTCCATGGTTCTGAAGGAGAAGAAGATGAAGAAGGTGTTCATACATTCCGCAGCAGCATAGGGCAGTCCAATTTGGTTGCTGCAACTCAAATGTAACTGAATTCAGTTGTATATAGATAAGAGAAACCTTCATACAACATGTGTGCTGCTCGGGTCCCTTAGAGCCCATGCGCATGATTTACGAATTCTTCTTCTTCCTCTTCTTATTGGCAATCCACACTGGGACAGAGCCGCCTCGCAGCTTAGTATTCGTTAAGCACTTCCACAGTTATTAACTGCGAGGTTTCTAAGCCAAGTTACCATTTCTGCATTCGTATATCATGAGGCTAACACGATGATACTTTTATGCCCAGGGAAGTCGAGACAGTCCAATCCTAAAATTGCCTAGACAAGCACAGGTAATCGAACCCAGAAACCCTCAGCATGGTCTTGCTTTGTAGCCGCGCGTTTTACCGCACGGCTAAGATTTTTTGGAGAACAGTTTTTGGAGAACTTAGAACATCCGTTTCGGACATAAATAGATAGTAAATCATGGCCTCTAAGGGCCTATATGGGTTGTTATTGACTTGATGTCGAGCCCAGTAATTTTGGTAAACCAATTCGTCTGAATTCCAGAATGATTTGGAGAACTTAGAACATCCGATTTGAACATATCTAGATCGTAAATTGGATATATCTGTGCAGTGTAATTTGACTGTAGGCAAGCGGGAGCCACGTGCACTTCCAACGCCTTATGCCATATGATAGTTCACTGCATGTGGCTATCGACTCATTGCCCGATTGCTTTGATTGCTAATAATGTGACTGTCAGGTATGGTTCGCATTGAGCCTACTTCGATGGTTTCAAAGTAATTTAGTATTTACTTTGTATAGTAAATGGCAAGTGCTATTTCGCTGCCACACATTTCCCCTCTTCTCCGGATTTTTTTGGAAAAAAAAGTTTAGTTTTACAATACTCCACTATGCCCATAAGAACCAAAGTATTAGCCCGTTAATTATATTTAACATTACCATACATTACATACTCGTTGAAATCAGCTAGTCAAATTATTACCCTAATGACCAAACAAAGGAATCAAAATCAAATGTTTTGGGATGACGTTTTTGCTAGATTTTTACAAAGATTGTATTTCAATTACATATCAGTAAGTTGCTGAATCTAAATGTCTGGGATTTCCAAATATGCTGTTGACAATGACGTAGCTTTTCTTGCTTCTCCATTCTTCACTGGCCCTATTTATTTGAACTTTCATAAATACTGTTATCTTCCTGAAATTTGCATAAGGTACATTAAGCCTTAGAGCAAACTATTGTATATGCAGAATGATTTTTTTTTTTTCAAACGCTTAGTGACACCACATGTCATCTTGTATTGTAAATATTGCAAATATTGTAAATAACTACTGTTTTTCAAGGGCCTCCTGGGTCATTAATGTTAGAATACAACTGACTGTGTCTTACTACACTAAACGTAATTACAATCGACTCTCTATATCTCGATGTTCTGTATCTCGATATCTCTCCCTATCTCAATGGTTTCCTCGGTCCGTTCAATCTGGGGGCAGCAGGGACTTTGTCCAAGGGCTTGACGAGCCCTCCCCATGGCCACTGCGAGTTAGACCGGGACCATCGTCCCTAACCCCTAATCCCAAGGCGTCAAGCGACCCGTGCCGAGGGGATGCATGGCCAGGGGGGTGAAATAATAAGCTAGGCCTTTAACGGAGCCTGTGGGGTACCTGGGCAATCCGTTCAATCTACATACATTTGGGAATTCTACATCTCGATAAACTCCCTATCTCTATATTTTGTTCTGGATTCACTCTCCTTATGTCGATATGTTCAAAATGTTTCAGGCTACTAGACAATCTTTGGACAATAACAAACATATCAACAACAAGAAATGACATTTATTGTGTTGTCGTTTTTTCATAGCAAAGGGCTTTTTTGGATCTAGTACCCATTTCAGTTTTCCTTCGATTCCTCGATCTCTCTCTATCTCGATGGTCCCTTCAATATCGAGATGTGTAGAGGCGATTGTATATGCTTATTCCTAAATTGCACTCAGCACTTAATGCGGACACTCATACAAAAATTTTCAACACTAACTCGAAACAAGCACTTTATGCGAGCACCTCTCGCGCTCTTTACGAAGATTAGCAACACTAAGTCGCACTGAGCACTTTATGCGAGCACCACTCGCGCTCATTCAAAAATCAAAACAACTCGTACTGAGCACTTTATGCGAGCACCACTCGCGCTCATTCAAAAATCAAAACAACTCGTACTGAACACTTCTAAGCATGGCTAGTTTTAATTTATGTATTAAATATGTTAATAACTCGACGCAACATAATACTGCTATCAAAATTGATACCATTATCAGGAGAAGCTTCATTCGTTAGCCGCCCTACAAGTGCGCTTAACTTTTTTTCAACTTTTCAAAGATGAATCTGGACTTGCAACAAAATGCTTTAGTCGAAAAGTTTTATTTGTCTATTTCTTTGCTTGAAATTATTACAAAATAAGGGTTAAATCTGAGGAGAATCTCCAAACACTGGACAAATATAAAACCTATAACATTTTTTTTTTAATACAAAATTCGTAGTTTTCTATGCTTGCGGCTCTCGATGCTCTTGGGCATCGCGATGCCCATCCGAAATAGGATTCTTAAGCCTATAAACGTGATTGAGATTGCAAAAGTTTTCCGCACGCCAATGAAAAAGTTCAACTGAAAAGAAACTTAAACATTTCACCTTTTCATCGAGCGACCGTTTAACCGGCTATTAAATTAAGTAAGGATTTCGCGTTAACGGGTCCAGTTTTTTGTTAATTCAACTAATAATTTATTTTCTCAAATGTACTCACCAAATATCCACATTCATCTATTTTTTTTTTGTTACCTTTTTTCACAGCTTTTTTTTTTATCACAACACTTAGAGAAACCACTTAATTTATTCATATTTAGGTGCTCCTGCTTGCTTCATTCAACAGTATTTTTAATATGCTAAAAATCTGGCAGGATCGCCAAATGTGCAGTGTAATCTGACTGTAGGCAAGCGGGAGCCACGTGCACTTCCAACACCTTATGCCATTTGATGGTTCACTGCATGTGGCTATCGACACATTGCCCGATTGCTTTGATTGCTAATAATGTGACTGTCAGGTATGGTTCGCATTGAGCCTACTTCGATGGTTTCAAAGTAATTTAGTATTTGTTTTGTATAGTAAATGGCAAGTGCTATTTCGCTGCCACACAATATCCAAAATGTAAATTATGCACATGGTCTCAAAGAGTCTCTAGGGACATCATGGAATGCTACTGGCTTTAAACCGAGCCCAGTTGACTTAAATGATCTATTGGTTTAAACTCTTAAACTTAAATGATTTGGAAAATTTTTAACATTCAATTTGGACATAACAAAATCCCAAGTCATGCGTATGGCTTGTATGGGCATATATGGACACCATGGGTTCCTATTTGTTTTGTATCAAGCCCAGTTGATATGGTAGATCAGTTGGTCTGAACTCCAGAATGATTTGGAGAACTTGTAAATATCAGTCATGTGTATGACCTCCAAGGCACTGTACGAACACAATGGGTTGTTATTGACCTGTTGCTTTGGTAGACCAATTTGTCTGAACTCCAGAATGATTTAGCTAACTTAGAACACCCGGTTTGGACATATCTAGACCGTGAATCATGCACATGGCCGCTAAGAGCATGTATGAACCCCATAGGCTACTTTTGGCTTTGTATTGAGCCCAGTTGTCTTGGTAGACCTTTGAGTGTTCTTGAATTATTTTATATTATTTTGGTTTTTAATATTTGTTTTGGAATACAATTTCAAGACTCACTGCAAAAAAAATTGACTTTTACTGGTAATGTAATCAATAAAACTAATGTAAATGCAGCTCATGTAATCGTTTTCTCAATGTAATTATGCGTTGTAAATCATGCACATAAACAGAGCATGAATTAAACCGTATAAATACATCACCTAACCAATATAACTACACTCTGTTGAAAACAATACTTTATTCACCCTGAAAATTCATTTATAAACCATTAAGTTTACATGATATTATGTGAACAGAAACAAAAGATGGCCACGCTTGCGACGATCTCGGTAGAATGTAAACAAAACAAACAATTCCATCAAGGCAGCTGCAAATGCAGCGGGAAACCTTCGTTTTCGACCACCATCATACTAAAGTGAAGATTTTCCATTACGACTACAAAGCAACATCCATGATGCGTCATTTCATCGGTGTATTTCATCAAGCGTGCACTCAAATCTGTGGAAAAAACTTCAAATTCTTGCACTTTATCCAGTCAGATATTTCTCCTTGACGAAACGCATGCGCTTACTCAGAGCATGTAAATTTACATTACCTAGCCAGAACTACCTAGCCGATCACGACGGGTTCGATACTGTATGTTTGAATCACCATAACTCAGAACCTGTTACTTTTTGGGCAACGTTAGTTTCATGAAGTGAAGACGGTAGAGTGGTATCAGAACGGGATATCCAAGACTTTTTTATGTACAGGTTATCCGACTTCGTCAGTAGATGGGAATAACCAGCGCGGGGGGGAAACATACATTTTCAGTGCAAAACGTAAACAAACGAGCATAAATTCCATACACAAATCCAAGATGGCTGAGTTGGGGATATTGACAAGTCGGATAACCTGTACATAAAAAAATCTTGGGACTATCACTCTGCGGACCTGAGTTCGATTCTCATGTTAACCGTTTTTTATTTATATAGCATAAAATAGAACATGTAAATTTAAAACAACACATAAATTTGAGATGTTAAGTGATGTAAAAATAAAATGAAATGTAAATTTCTATCCGTTATCATGCTCCAATTATGTGCATGATATTCGATGTAAATGTACATGATTCGTTCGAACAGTGATAACTTATAAAACCGTGAACTAATTTATAAAACCTAGATTGCTTTAGGAATTTGAGTGTGTCTGGAACACTGCAGCATTTTTTTCATTTTGATTTTCTAAATGTAAGCTTCTTTATGACATAACCTTTTTTATACGCATTACCAGAATTTTGTACATCTTCAACTTTTTTTTAAAAATGGTTGACTTTTGAAACCTAAGATTTTCTTGCATGAACATTGATTTCTTGTGAAATTTGCAGATTTATATACTGAGCTGTAGTGACCGGTCCTAGTCACTGGTCAACAACATAAATCTCTGGTAAAAATCAGACGAAAGGTGCACTTTTTTCCACCGAAAACCATTTACGTAATTGCTTTTTCAGACAGAGAACTCCCGTGAGAATATCTTCAGTGATTTAAGAAACTCTTTTCAAAATTTAGACTGGAGATTGTTTTTTTTATTAATTCGTACTAATTTCCATCACAATTTTCCACAGATTCAACGAGAGATTCTTCTTAATGTTTACGAGAATTGTTTGAAAATCCCTCGGAATTCCAACACTTCATCAGGATTGTATGAAGTAATTTCAAAGTTATTACAGAAAATTTCGTTACTGGATTTTTCCTGAATATCCACAAGAAGTTCTTTCGAAGATTCTTCTTAGATTTTTTTCTTTAATCGTTGAAATTTTACGAAATTCATGAAATGCTATCAGACCGCATAGTTTAGAATATATTAATGTGATTTTTTTGAATAATCAACATAAAAATCATCAACATAAAAACTCTTACACATCCTGTACAAATAACAATTAATTCCTATCACATTTGAATTTCGGGCAGTAACCCGAGCCCTCAATCAGTTTTCCTCTTCACTTCAGCAAGCAATCAATTCCGTGCTACTTTTGTCGAATATATCACACTCATTTCCAGAAACCTATGGCACGCGTCCCAAACTTGTCGACTGCCGGAAATAATAACAATCCGAAATTGCGTATCAAGCCGCACCGGCATGAACGAGACGAGCATATAAATTAGCTTCACGCAAAGTAATATACGCGAGGGAAGTATTACTCACTTGAGCAGAACTCCACTGAAAGCCATCCCAATGGGAACACCCAACGAGAAGCACAGGTTGACGATACCGATGCGCAGGGTCCGCTCCTCGGTGCTGGTCACGTCCGCAATGTAGCTGAAGACGCCCATAAACATCGTGAACCAACCGCCGGTCAGCGCCGGGAACAGAGCTTCCGTAACGGCGGCCACCTCCATTGGGAGCCACTCGAAGTAGGTGCACAGGATGAGACCAACGGCCGTCATAAATTCACCAACGATCGGTATCAGAATGCAGGGCTTCCGGCGGCCATGGCGATCACTCCACGCACCCCAGAACAGAATCAACATGCAGGGTAACGAGCTCTGTAGGACGGTTTTCCAGCCGGCCATTCGGGCCACCATCTGTTGCACCACCGCTTCCTCCCTGTATGTGGGTAACGATTAATAGAATCAAGATAATGATGCGCTTGTTAGTGTTCGGCGTAATTCTATGCGTACTTACGTAGTGAAATTGGCAGTCTCTCGCCTGGTTAGCGCATCGCATACCACATCCCCGTAGTTTAGATTCACTCGGCAAGCTTTCTCCAGATTGAGATTCTGCGTGGCCAGTCCGGCCAACACGCTGGGCATGATGTAGCATGCCACTATCGGCTCCACAGTGATGTTGTTCTTAAAGTATCTTAATTTATCCATAATTGTACTTTTCTTCTTTGGTTTCGTTTGCGACTCCTTCACAAGCTTTTGTTCCAATTTATCCAGCTGCTGTTGCTGCTGCAGCTGCTTACCCTTTGCTATATCATCACTCATTTTACAGCCTCTCGTGGGAACCGCACGTGCAATTAAAATCACCTTTCCACGATCATACGTATTGGGGGGAGCTTGTTCTAATGGTATACCTATATGATAATTCGACTGAAAAGTAAAACGATTTGTGTTAATCGTGTTTTGTTACGAAGTGAAAACTAGTGGAGAAAATTGCGAGTAATGGCAAAAAACGAGTTGCATCGGCCGGGAATCGAACCCGGGCCGCCCGCGTGGCAGGCGAGCATTCTACCACTGAACCACCGATGCTTGTGTCCGGTTATGATATGCGCTAATTTATAAATTATGTTTGATCGATGATTTTATGTATCATGCTGATTGATAAGCGCTAGTGATTAGCGCCTTCATACGACATCAACTTAGCGCATGATCTGTAAACGACTCGCTATATGTGCCTAATAAGATTGTCGATACAACTGAGAAAAAAAGAGTTTTACCTCATGGGATGGCACCGCAGCGTTGTAGCACCAAATGGTTGTAAATAGAAGGCACGCTATTTCGAAAAACCGGTACCGCATGCATAGATCAGATGAGGTCGATACATAAAATGCTAAATCACGATGATGATGATGGTTATAACGGCGATGAAGATGATACTTTGGAATCTGTTACTGTGCCGATAGAGTCTGAGCAGGTGCATCGAAAACAGACCCCCAGTTGGCGGAAAGATTCTGAACAGGTGTCCACCAATCCGCGACAAAGTAATTAACACATTTTCTCATTTAAACAAAGGTTGTATATAATCATTTTAATTTCACCCGGCATGAATGCTATTTTGGTTGATGACAATTGGTAGATAATGACTGAACATCGGCGAGACTACATCACCAACACCATATCAGAATCACAGCATGGTTTAAGGAGAACGCAACAAATCCAAAAAAAAGGTCACTCTTATTTTACGTTTTTGTTGGCACCAATCTCCATACATCGAAGAGCATCATAACTGACCACCACAATAAATCTACGCAAGCTGCAAAGCAATAAAGATAAAAAGTGGTTTTTACCTAATAGAAATTTATTTTTCGAACCTATTTAGTGGTATTTCTTCACACCTCATAACACGTATTAGCATTTAATTCCAGCGCTTTGTAACTTCACAAATAGGTAAGTATCTGACCTCAAAAATGAACTTGGCTACCGAGTGAGATTTTGAAGATAGAAAACGATTAAGGGATTTTGTTGGAATTTCTGAAGCAACTATCCCTTGATTCTAGAGGAACTGGAGATTTCTTTTTTAACTGGAAACGATTGGGGAGATTTGACCCCTTTTCTAATATCCGATGCATCACAGCCAAAAATGAATAAACTTACGCGGTTACGCGGGACAGACTCGCTAAGAAATATATAATTCAACTTTACTGATGTGTGACTGTCTGTAAATTGTTGTTATTATTGATACATAATCGACTTATGGAGTTCTGTCAAAAATCGAATTTAAAAATATTCGGGGGGAACTGCTCCCTCCTCAAGAACTTGCTTTGGTAAAAATAGAAAGGTACTATCTGATTTTTTGAACATTTATCCTCCAAAATACGCAGATTTTTCGTTTTGCTGTGCGTATTCATGAACGATTTTTGATATGAAATTCGACCGCGCATGCAAGCTTAGAATTTGGGGAGACTTGATCCCCTTTCTATGATATCTACTTAATAAATCGTAGAGCATCATAACTGACCACATCATCGTCAATCTTAATAACCGTAGAGCATCATAACTAACCACCACAATATTTATAGGCATACTGCAAAGCAGTAAAGATAAAAGTGGGTTTTACCTGATAGGAATTTATCTTTAGAACCTATTTAGTGGTATTTCTTCACACCTCATAATACGCATTAGCTTTGTACGTGAGTATCTGGCCTCAAAAATGAACTTGGCTATCGGGTGGGATTTTGAAGATGATCATTAATAAAAAACGATTAAAGTTTTTTTGGAATTTCTGAAGAAACTATCCCTTGATTCTAATGGAACTGGAGGATTCTTTTCAAACTTCTATAAAAACAAAAAATGGAAACGATAGGGGAGTAGACCTGTGCGCCGCCGCGCCACGCCGCCGCCGCCGATACTTATTGTCGTACGCCGACGCCGGTCAAGGTGTCGGCGGCGCGCCATACGCCGGTTGGCTCGACGCCGCCGTATTTCGTATTTCACGCCGATGATTGCCCAACACAAAAATCACAGTATGCAGATCGTTTGCATCTGCCGAACCAAGGCAACCTATCAGGCATTAATTAAATAGCTGTTATACCTTTAGCAGACTTGTTTGCTTCTATCTCTGTCACTTACACCCGCATTGGCGTGTTAAATGTTAGATCACCCAAGATCTTATTGGCTGGTAACTTGGCTTCTGAAGCTGGAGCACGATGGGGCACGTGACCCACCAAATTGAACATTTCCTTCATTCTCCTTGAACTTAAATAGCCAGAACTGTTCTATAAATAACGGTTTCGATTTAATTTGATAAACAATTTCCAAAGAAATTTCTTGGGTTTCCTGAAATTATTTCCGAAGGAAGTCCTGGAGGAAGTTCTGAAGGAATACCTGAAGAAAATTCTTAGAGTCTTGAGGAATTTCGGAAGTTATCTCCGTCTGGAAGATTTCCTGAAGGAATCCCTGGACAAAATTCCGAAGGAATTTTTGGAGGAATGTCCAAAGAAATTCTTTAAGAGATTTAAGCATGTCGGTTATTCCTTTAGAAGTTCCTTTGAAAATTGCTCACTATCAGAATTATTTGTAGGAGAGATTTTTAAGAATCTTCAGAAAAATTTGTTTCATTTGTGGAGGTTTTTTGAAGGAATTCCCGATCGAATTCCTGACGGAATTTTTGAAGGTATACTAGAATGAGTTTCTTGATGACTTACCGAATAAATTTCCTGAAGAATTATCTAATGTATTTACGAAAAAAAATATGTATAAATTTTTGAAGGAGCTCCTGCAGTAAGTTCCCAATGAATTCTTGAGAATATTCGGATATCCGCAATCTCAGGCGTGGTAGCGGGTCACTTTTTAGTGACTAGGTCACTTTTTTGGGCAAGTCACTAAAAAGTCTCTTTTTTTCGAGCTCAAATCACTAAAGTCACTATTTTCAACTATTTTGAAACTTTTGGTTAATTTTAATTTTGGCCAATTCCTAGAGTTCATGGCGGAAATTGAATGACGGATCGGAAAAAAATGACCGCTAAGTGCCTTTTTGTCCGAAATTTGCTCTTAACTTCTTCGTGACTTAATATTCGCTTTGAAACTTGGCCAACCGTTTAACTTGGTGTTCTTATGGGATTTTCGATAATAATTTATTGAAAGGGTTTCATGTCATAGTTTATAAACTATAAGTGATGCAAACAGAATGCCCACAGGGATTTGTTGATTTTATAAGTTTTTTCAAAAACTATTAATTTTCAGTTCATATCAATTGAACTGTTTACGTTTAGATTAATATTTTCAATTTTAGATATACTTTCCAGTGTTTCGAGGAAACTGAAAGTGAGCAAGAGTTGGTCGAAAGGTCATTAATGCATTCCTTAAGCAAACATGCATGCTTCCCATTTTTTGCAACAAATAAATATATCAATTTTGTAACATAATATGAATCGAAATATTGAAATCTGCATCTGTGTTATTGATTACGTATCAATACTTGTGAATTTTTAAAAATATATTCAGATGATATACATCTGAAACTGAAAATGCATAAATTTTGGATACTCAAATATAAAAAATCGTGAATGTTTAAAAATTTTGATGACACACACCGTATGATATTCCGAACAAACTTCTTGTTCAGACATGTCATCAACAAAAAATAGATTTTGAAATGATTATTTGATCTCTGGCAAGAATCTGTGCTGTAACTAATTCTAA
Source organism: Armigeres subalbatus (assembly GCF_024139115.2). Lineage (NCBI taxonomy): Eukaryota > Metazoa > Arthropoda > Insecta > Diptera > Culicidae > Armigeres > Armigeres subalbatus. The sequence continues at coordinate 112,106,904 of NC_085139.1, read as the reverse complement.
AATAACATAATTTCGACGCAAATATTACAGTTTTATGAGACGGGGAGAAGATTGTTGTTTTTTTTGTTAAATAAATTATAATTTCGATTGCCGTACAAAGCTTTTAGAATGTATAAACAAGTTTTGTTCTTGCTTGTTTTTTTCCTTTTTTTTTTTTTCTTAAAACTTATGCTTGATAAGATTTTTAAACATTCTCATTTTTTCATTGAGTTTGATTCATTGAATTTGCTTGAAGTAATGAAGCTTACGAGTTTCCTTAATATTTTTGAAATCATAAGAGGGCAAACCCTTAATTGAGTGACAAAATCTTAGTTTTGAGAAAAATGACTGGTAAGTTTTTCAATATTTTTTCATACAAGTCGTATGAAGATTTTAAAAATATCATATATACCGGGAAATTTTATTTTTTTACAAATACCCTACTAAGTATATCAATATATTGACGCAAAGTTCTAAAACCTAAGCATTTTTTGCTATAGTCAACTCAAAGTTGACCAAAATGTCACTTACACCCTTTTGCTTCTCCCACTCAATTGTTTACCCAGTAAACTAGCATGTTTCGTACAATGGAGTCGTTTTTTACGCTGGTGATTGGTATTTCCCGTAAACTTTGTAAACTTATGTGGAATTTAACCCGCGTAAAAACTAGTCTGGCAACGCTTGTAGGAAACTTTCCTCGGTCACTTTCTTATTATGCTTACTAGTAAGTTGTCCATTTATGTTCGTAAAATTCATGATATCATATTGTAGATTTACTGCTCCTCGACTTCATCCCATAGCTCCTATGTTTATTCCAAGAAAAACAAAGCAATAAAAATGAATTCAATTTGTTGCTTATTCTTGGAATTATACAGTGAGCATACATGTTTGTGAAAAGTTACAATGAAGATTGTGCTGTATTTGTTTGTTTCGCGATGAGATGAATATATGTTTAGTGAAATGGAAAACGGAACAGTTCCCTTTATGAATATACATTAAAGTGGGATGCATTTTTACAAGTTTTATAAAGAAAGTTAGTTTTTAAAATTCTATATAACGTTGCTATATTTTCCATAACAACAGAGATTCCGACCACAGACTTATAAACGTGATGAGTCGAAATAATTCTATGTCTGAAAAATAATTAAATGAGTACCATTGCCACATAAAAGTCAATTTTTTGTCACTTCAACTGAAAGTGACTATTTGGTCATTCTTTCTGGAACTGAAAGTCACTATTTGGTCTCTTTTTTCGTCAGCATTGGTCACTAAAGTCACTATTTTGAACGACATTGGTCGCTACCAGCCCTGCAATCTCGATATTTTGGGAGTTTTTCTTGGCATGTAATTTTGATTCTAGAGTCAAAACTGAATTTGTTTTACTACTGTCCGGGTTTTTGAAGAAATTCCAGGAGAAACATAGGAATTTCTATGTAAATTTCAATAGCTGTTTGGAAAATCCATTCAAAATTCCTTCGAAAATTACTTTCAGAATTCCTTCGAATACTCCTTCAGATACTCATTTTAAAATTCTGTTCGAAAATCCTTTCAGGTTCTTTTTCGGTTATTCCTTCAACAATTGAGTCGGAAATTTCTTCAGGAATTTCTCCGAAAATCTCTTTAGAAAAGCCACCAAGAATTAATTTGGACATTTATCCAGGGATTCCTTCAGAAATCCCTCCGGAAGGGGATTTGAAATATTTTTAGAAATTCTTTTGGAACTTCCTCCAAGAAGTCTTTAGGAAATTACTTCAGTAAACCATACATAATAGTTCCGGAAAGAATTCGAACTTGGAGAAATTTCTAAAGGTATTTGAGAGTCAAACTTAAACTTCATTTTCAAATAAAAAAAACACTTAAAAACGTTTTAAAAAAAATGAAGGAATTTACAAAAAAAAATCCGAAGATTTCGCAATAGAAATTCTGAAGAGATTCCCGAAATAATTCTTAAAGTAATTTAAAACGAAATTTTCGAAGGTCTACAGGAATTTCTGGAATAGTTTGCTAAAGGAATATCCGAAGGGATTCCTATAAGAAATTTGAAAAGAAGTCCTGAAGAAATTTTTCAAATAAATTCCAGAGGGAAATTTCGAAAGTATAACAAAAATATCGTCCTTAGGTTTCCGAAGAAATGTTTTGAGGAATTATTGGAAGATTTTCTATTAGAAATTTCTGAAGGATTCCTCCCAGATGGATTTTTGAATGCATTCCTAAAACAGTGTCCTTAGGTATTCTCATAGAACTTCTTGAAGGATTCTCCATGGGTATCTAAAACTTAAAGGAATTTCAAAGGAATCCCTAAAAATAGTTTCGAATGAATTACTGAAGAAATTCCCAAAAGACTCCGTAGAAGAATTTCCGAAGAAATCCCTCAAGTAGAAGGAAATCTCTGATGGAACTTTTGAAGAAATTTCGTAAAGAATTTCCGAAGAAATACCCTAATAAATTTTCAAGTGAATTCTTGGTGGAAATTCTGAAGAAATTCATTAGGGAAATTTTAAATTAATTCTTAGAATTCCTTTCTCGAATTTTCTGAGGAATATCTTGAGGAATTTCCACACGAATTTCTGGATTCATATCCGAAGTACTTTCCAATGAACTTATGTGCTGTGATGCCGAAATGTCCTAGTGGAGGATGTAATGTAAACTTTTACTGTGGAGATACAAGCAATAGCTATTAGAATGTTCCCCCGTCAGTCTGACTGAGGCTAGCAATTGTACAAAAAACCCTAAAATTCATGAAAAGCATGAGATGCCTTGCTGCGTGATTTTTTTTCTAGGCTCAAAATTCTTCACGCCGATTCACGCCGCCGCCGTTCACAAATACTTCGGCGCACAGGTCTATAGGGGAGACTGGAAAACTAGACTTTTCTAATATCCAATGCACCATGGCCAAAAATGGTTAAACTTATGCGATTTTCGAAGAAAAATATATAATTCCACTTTACTGATGTGTGACAGTCTGTGAATTGTTGTTGTTATTGTTACAGAACTTTTTTTGGAGTGCTGTCAAAAATCGAATTAAAAAATATTCGGGGGAATTGATCCCTCTCCAAGAGCTTGCTTTGATAAAAGTAGAAAGGTGCTATCTGATTTTTTGAATATTTTACCTCCAAAATACGCAGATTTTTCGACTTTCATGAACGATTTTTGATATTTAATTCGACCGCGCAAGCAAGCTTAGGATTTGGGGATGCTTGATCCCATTTTTATGACATATACCCAATAAATATTTTTTCGAGTCAACCCTTTATCAAATCTACTCAAGAGCAGCCGCCTGAGAAAAAAATTATATTTTTTAAATTTTCTAGCCTATTTTTATATGGGTGTCAAATGAGGGATCAAGTGTCCCCATATTGACGCAATAATTTGAATTCCGAATATTTCTAAAACTGTGATTGAATGTTGATATTTTGACCAATATAGAGCATATTTATGGCTTTGTGCCGTGAAAAAAATTGCATTTGGTCATAGTTAGGAAAAGTTCTTCAAATTTTGCGTTGCCGCTAAAAAAAAATCTTTAGGAGGGCAAAACAAACAAATCGTCCAGCAGAATCCATACGGTTATCAATCCACAATATAACTCGCTACATAATGATCATTTGTCTCAAGGATCTATACTAAAAATACTAAATATTCTATCGGTAAAATAGGGGGCATCAAGTCCTACGTATTTTCAAGAATTTAATTAATCAATGAGCTTTCAAATAAATTCCTTTAGACACTTGATACTTTAGACTTTAGAGAGGCATTCAATGCAGTTACAGCAACATAACGTCTTCAAAAAATGAATGCTTTAAGACAAAAATCAATGCTTTAGGACAAAAATGCATAATGGTGGATGTTTTATTGAACTTTAAAAAAAGGATTAAAACTTCTTCGATTTTCAATCTTAACACAGTTATGGAGTACAATTTTCCATTATGAACTTTTTATTAGGAAACAAAATGTAGTAGCCAAATCGTCTATAAGTTGCTGTTCATATTTTTACATTTTTTCCGTGTTGTCCATGCGTAAAAGTAGATCACCTAAGGACAATCTTCACGGAATTTAAATTAAAAAGTACTCGCGTTTGCATGCTGCCTCGCATTAAACCTGAAATAATAAAAATGACAGTTGTGCGTTGCTTCCGTAGTGAGCGATGTGCCCTTAAAAACGCGAGTCCTTATTAATTTGGATTCCGTAATGATTGTCCTTAAATAACAGAGACCCTTGTGCACCTTTACCAGTGACGAACCTTTGTCGTATCGTATCTAGAAACTTTGGTACTGAAGTGTTACATGTACATAGCGAACTTGTTTCACGGTTCAGCACGAGCGCAGCACTACAGAGTCTCAAATGTTGTCTCGCTTATGCTATGATTTACAAGCGAGGATTTTTCAACAACGTTTTAGGGGACAATTTAAGGTTTCAAACGATTGCAATAATAAAACAGATTTATTGACTCTACACCCCAACCGGAACTGGCGGACAACCCCCGACGCTCAGTCGCTATTCCTGTCGAAAGATCCTTCCCAACACTGAGGAGTCATAGCACTCTCTCCCACCTCTTGCCTCATCGCAACCATTGCCAGCTGCGGTGAAGAACCTGTCTCTGCTGCAGCTCTGAGAGGGGAGTTCTTTCACCCGAGCAGCACAAGTCAGAAAAATGTGGTTGCAGCAACTTAATTGTGACTAGGGTAAATGATGTATTTTGGACATCTGAATATATTTTGGACTTTTGGCTATATTTTGCGTGCTTTCGACATAGCTTCCTTTTGGTAAATAGGAATAATGTGTCGCTTTAACCTCTTTCATAATCACATTTCTGACCATATTTTCGAATTAAATTAGAAAAAATATAGCCAAAAGTCCAAAATATATTCAGGTGTCCAAAATACCAAAAATCTGGTCACATATGAGTTGCAGTAAGTTGCATGTGAGACATGTGTTGCTAGGGCACTCACCCGAAAACTGTAAAAATCCGACATCATTTTTTTCATGTTGCCTTCCACATCTCCTACAATTGTGGGTTCTAGTCGATGCTCCACCTCCTCCGACCACCAACCTTGCCTCCGTGAATCGAAATTCCGTCTCCGGCCTAACACCACTCTGACCCTCCAGTGGAACATAAATGGTTTTCATTCTGACTGCAGCGATTTGGAACTGCTGGTGAATGAAACAAATCCCTTTGTCATCGCGCTGCAAGAAATCCACCGAACCACACCAGCTGCTATGGATCAAACCCTTGGAGTTGGCGCTAATGTCTATCAGTCAGTCGTTGTCGGAGTACTAGATTTTCTGTAATTGCAGTGAGACTGCAGTGCGCGACCCTTTTCTGTCACCCTGGTCCAGGCATTGAAAAAAATCAGATCATGAGTAAAAATCGACTAAATTCATGCCAACTTGATGCTCTACTGCGGCCTAATCGATGATGCTTTCTAGATCGTTGAAATTTGGTGTTCGTTGATTTAAAGTTTAAAGATCTTCATCACTCACCAATGCACAATGGGAAAAAAAATGTCCATAACGCGAATAAATTCAATATTTCGGTTCGGAGTGGGCGGATTGCGCTGAAATTTTGACACAAGTCGTAGAACTTTCTGGGGAATAATGCAAAGGTGGTTAAGTTCACTACACGAAGCTGCAAGACCTCGTTTTACCCTAATGCCCCTTATTTGTTATGCTTTCCGGAAGACCTTGGCCTTTTGGGTAATAGTTAGAAAATAATAGAATGTGGGGTAAAATGAGCAATATGTTAGCTTCTTTAGTCGTGCTGTGGGCAAAAATAACTCCACTCGATTGCCTGGGAAATTCTAGATCAGACTAGTGATATGTGGTTATTAGTAGGCAATTTTAGGATTATGAGAAGTAAATCACCAAGATCTCAACTCCCAACATCGTGCAGTTGAGTTGAATTTGAGGTCAAATGTGTTATGTTTTGTAGATTATTTGTAACTCCGAACTTTATGAATTACATAACAAATAAGGTGCATTGGGGTAAAACGAGGTCTTGCAGCTTCGTGCAGTGAACTTAACCACCTTCGCACGATTCCCCAGAAAGTTCTAAGGTTTGTGTCAAAATGTCAGCGCAATCCGCCGACAACGAACCGAGATATTGAATTTATTCGCGTTTTCCCATTGTGCAATGGGAGACCTCTGGTAACATCATTTGGTAACCTAACAATGAGTGTTGTTACGACTCGCTGTTATAAAAATCTTTTCATACATTAGGAAAATTTAGTCCGCTATGAGAATAGAGTTCTGATACACTGCATGGGAGGCTTTCATACTTTCTCTCCTCCATCCCAGCAACTTGAAAGCAGAGTGAATGAAGCAGAACACCTGATGTGTTGTGATGTTTTAGTTTTATTCTAGTAGAGCATGCGTAACGCAAATGCTCAAGTCGTAGCTTCCATGGATACCATACCAAGTTTGGCATGGTGAAATCTGATGTTGCTCATTATTTACGCAGCAACGATCGCTCATAATCGTTGTTTGGTATCCATCTGAGCAAGGATGTTCACTCACTGGTGTAGGATGCTATGATTGAATTAGATCAATGCTCGTCCGCGTCACTCACGCTTTCAATACCTGCCCTGGTTTTCCATCTACCTCTCGAACTGAATGCTGCCGAACATGCAGAATAAACTTGGGATGATTTTTATGGAATTACAAAACCAGCAATTATTCGAGGCGATATCAACGATCCCCATCCGGCTTGAAGTAGCTTAAAGAACAACTTAAGAGGAAGCACGATCTTCATCGCGGTAACGCAGACCAGTCCCACAATACTGCACGTTGGCTCTTCCATTTTCCTTCGAGGATAGATAACCGCATAACTCGGTCGTTCAATTCACTGACGCTATTCTTTCGGGTAGCAAATACCTGCACCCCAAACACCAGCACAACCCAAGGGCCTCATACGCCTGTCACTGGCGAACAAAGCTCGTGTAATCTGCATCGAAGCTTAGAACCGGTGTTAGGGCGCAATCGTTAATGTGAACATTTTTATATTCGGTTAGTTACTGCAAATAAATTCTTTTTCGAGTCCCTATAATCAAGCAGGTATCTCAAGCATACCACATCGTTATATTGCTGCATGATTGAGTGTTTAATTTTGATAAAATATCGAAAACAAAAATGTGCATAAAAATTGCCTCGCCATAACAAAAAGGTGGTAGAGAATTAACACTGTTGTTTACATTTAAGAACCAAATCCAGATGTCGCACATGTTGGGGTAGGGATTCAGTGCTCCACTTTCTCCCCCTGGCACAACCCCAGGACGGAATGCCATCCATTGGTGGAGTGACGCCACAAAATGCGTGGTTAAAAAACGGCGTAAAGCACGTCAAGCCTTGACAAGGGCTAAGAAGCGGCTAAGATATCCAACAGCATCATGTTAAAACTCTAGAGATTTTTTGTGAAAATGCCAACGATTTCCTTAAAAATTCCATTTTTCCAAAATTTTACGTTGAAATTTAGAAAAGTGCTCCGTTAAAACTAAGACGTACGTCCAGTGAAAATTACGAAGAATTCCTGTTGAAACCCAAAATTTGAAACCGTTGAAATTTGAAATTTAAATGGAGAAAACCCGTTTTACAGAAAGCCAACGGCCGAAAACCAACAAACCAGCCCATCTTGCCTGAAGCTTTTTGGCTGAAAATGTCGCTATCGTGTAGTTTACTGATTATGGATCAACTGTACGTTTTAATTATATTTATTGAACGGCTACTCTTACAATTATTACAACGAGAAAGTCGATTCAAGTACGAGACACTGAAGACGACCACACAGTTGTGGTCGAAATACGTATCTGCAAAGATATCGAAAATAATTGGTGGAATTAAATGGAGAGTACTTAATTCGTCTTAGACGGTTGTATTACAACGAGTTTTTTATTTACCCGACGTTTCGACACGGGGATTGTGTCTTTTTCAAGGGGAAAATATTTTTGTTGTTTGTCGTCGTCTGTTTAGTCTAACTTGCACCGTCTGTTTGTCTAAATTGTCCGTACACGACTTCGGAAGCACTGTTATCAATTTTCGTTTTTTTTAATGAAATTTGATAACAGTGCTTCCGAAGTCATGTACGGAAAATTAGACAACAGACGGCTTTTAAATGGCTATTTTGGCGTTATTTATGTAATTTTCTCCATAGAAGCTTGAATTATTTTGCAATCTTGATCCTCAGTATGGATTCACCCTAATAACTGCTGTTGGATCTGTTGGATTAAAACCTTCCTGTGAATAGCATTATGCATTAGAGTTCAGTAATGTTTAAGTTGTAAATAATGCTTACGTGTAGTATTTCTGATCCTTCAGATCCTGCTTTCTCGCCTATCTCCGTTTAATTTGCCTTAAATGGGAGCAACACTAATTAGTTGCTAGTAACTGCGCCTTCTAGAATACAATTATCTAAGTCTCACCCCAGAGTTTTATACAATTTGACCCCAAGGTCAACCTAAGAGCACGTGAAATGTTATTTTGATTGTAACGCTCATTGGATAATCATATTGTACATATTGCATACGAATTCAATCAGCTACGTGAACCAAATTACGAGATATGTAGATATTACGGATATAATGCTTAAATAATAGTTTGAGCATTCAATAAATAAATTAGAAAGCTAAATGTTTATCTACACCCTGTTTTCAATTGATAGGCGCTGTATCGAACCATAGTTAACCGAGAACTTAGTGTACTTATGGTTGTACACATTGTATGTGATGTGCAGTGACACGCCGACCGATGGGTCGTTACAACCTGAATACCGAGCAGGAACACGATCAAACAAGCACCAATTAATAGCCCGAAATGGAAATTGGCAAAATGAACAATCGACCGAAAGTTTTTGTTGGAAAAGTCGTTTGTCTGAATAAGTCTTTTGGTCAAATGTTTGTTCGACAGAAAATAAAAACATTTTCAGGCCACATGGCTCTTTCACCAAAAGACCATTCCAATCAAACGGGATTTTCGGCCAAATGATCTATTCGATCAAACGACATTTTCGGCTCAACGACTTCTAGGGGTGAATAAGGCCATCTAGAAGGATTGTTTAGCTGCGGGTTTCTTAGTCCTATTTTCAATTTGGTACAAATGTATGTAAAGTTGCAGTTTAAAATCATAGAGTTACTGTTCCTGGACCTCATCTCATAGCTCCGACATTCATCCGACATGAAAAACGAAGGAATGAAAAGGAATTTGAAAAGAGGCGACGAAATCGGTTGTATCTCTTTGTTTCGACATGAGATGAATATATGGAAAATGGAATAGTTCTCATATTGGAAACTTTGATATTTTACGTATATTTGCTTAGAATTTGGTTTTAAGTTGCGAGGATTTGGCGCGCAATGGGTTTCATGTCGCGCGCAAATGGCGCGGATTTGATTTTAGTCGGCGCGGATTTGACGCGGAAAATATTTCATTTATGTTTTGTCAATTCGATTGTCACGTTTTACTCATACGCTCCACGAGAATGCTTATGATTAAGTTCAAGTTGTCACTAATTACCAAAAAATATTATTCTTCATAATTTGTCTGGAATGATCATTATTTTAAATTAAAACAGCTACCTTGAATATTATTTGAATGAGAATCAGGAACGATCTCGCGATGGGAAAATTCCTATTCAAAATACAGCTCAGTTGAGGAAGCTAGTTGCCTAACTTGAATGATATAGAAGTAATTGACAAAGAAGCCTCTAATTTGTTACCGGCAAAAATTTTGCAAAGGCACCATTGCTTTCAATTCTCATCCGTTTGTTATGTTAGATTTCTGTGACGCATATTGAAGATTCATGGCCTTCATTTTTTTTATTTCGCATGTCAGCCGTTCGAATAGATCACTTGGTGGAACTGCACTATTGCCAGGTTAACTGCAAGATTCACGTTTTTTATGAGATCCACATGATTCGCAAATTCGTTTGTGATGGTGGTCCGCTGTACACGCGATTCGCGATTATTGAGCGTAACCAACGGAACCTGATACCCACCACCTCTTGGTTTCGCCAAAACAAGTTTTATCTCAGACCAGCTGTAGAAAGCGGTCATCTCCGCATGTGTTCGAGGCAATCATATGTTTGTTTCTATTCTACTTGGTTACCTTCGTATTCGTGCATGCAGTCCTAGCCGCTTTCGATTTCAATGAAATATTGACGACAACATTTCGATTTACACATTTCTGCCTTTCTGGTACACTCACCAAAAATGGTTACAGCGGCTTGAGTGTGACTGAATCTAGTCACAATGAGTTGCAGTAATCCACATGGAATCCATGGAATATGTGACTCATCGTTTTGTTTATATAAGACTGAGAAAGCCATTTTTTCCCAAAACTATTCTTCCAGTCGGAATACTTTTGTAATAAGTTACATAAAATGTGTCAAATTATTGTGCGTACAACGTATGCGAATACAATTAATCATACAAAATATATAATATTCTACCAGAGCTCATGCATCCTAGATTTATCCGATGCCTAAATTTGCCCTTTTGTTTGTCAGTACTCGAAATCTAGGAACTATTTTCAAATAAGCATGATTGATTTCGACTTCGATTTTTGGAACGGCCGTTGTGCTGATTATCATTAAAACTAATGTAACTAAAACCTGAGGCATAAAGTATATTATGCATAAAATGACCCAAAGAATAGCCCACGACATAAAGAAGGCAGAATTATGCCTAACGTCCATTGTGCCTAACGTACTTTACGCCTATCGTCCGTTATGCCTAATGTCCATTATGCCTAACGTCCTTATGTCTAACGTACTAATGCCTAACGTCGCGGACCCCGCTGCAGCTGTGCCGTTCTCGCTGGCATCTATGTACGAACGAATGCAGTTGTATGTCACAATCGGCGGGAATCAGTGTCGATCGAAAACATCGTGGAATTCTGACGCTTTCTATTTGAGGCAACACTTTTAGCCACCAGACCCACTTCTCGTACAAGACATCACCGATTTCTTCGTCCCATTGGATTCCAGTTGGCTACACTTCTTGAAGAAGGATCTTCAGTTATATTAGGGAAAAAAATCGCCAGAATGGTCCTGGCGTTTCTAAGGTCCAATATTCATCCCATAAAAAACAAAGCAATGAAAACAAATTTGATTTTGAAAACAATTTGAGACATTGTTGATCATCTTCTATCACAAGGATCTGATGGTACATTTCCAGTATGTGACCAGTTATGCCAATTCTCTAACATGGAACTTAAGCAGAATTGCAAAAATGAACACAACTGGTCGGGACCGAAGTATCCATCCAATGGCCCCAAGTTTACCTACATATCCTATTGCCAAGTACTTGGACATCTTTGCTGCATTTCTGACTTCTGAGTCTCTTAGCATTCTTCTTTCGAGGGATTCCAGGATTATGAAGGATGTTTTGTCGTCATTGGACAACGGACCTTTGTCAGGTTTTGTGATGCCAAGACTGTCAATTGAGAAGTATTTCTTTACCACTTAATGTATGTCTTCGTCGCATTGTAGACTGCACTGACAAACGTGATAGGTGTAGAGGACGAAATTCAAAGCTTTGCTGCCTCCGAATCAACCGAAGATCGTCCACCGCAGTCTAGTGTTGTCAGCTATGGCTTCATTTAGACATCCTTTCTTATTTCTCTACACCAAGCCGATTGGAGTGTGCTTCGGGCCGATGATGATTCACGGGCGAAAGTTTGAGTAGGAGTCGATTGGCAGATCCCCACAATGCGGATACTTTTGAATTATCTCCTCCATGTTGAGTGTTTGAAATGGAAGCTTTAGGTCTTTTATCGTTCTAACCCCATTCAGCTGGTAGTATTTTTCCTCAAATTTCGAAATCTGGAAACTGAAATATTATAAAACTAGCTGTATGTACCCGGCCTTGCTCGGAATTGCCAGTTTGATTAGCAGTTTTCACAATCGGAAAATGAATAAACCAATTGGTCAACAGGATAATTGTGTTTTCTTATTAACTTCAAGTATTAACTTCATCATTTGATTAAAAGAAGGCAGATTTCATTTGAAAACATAGACTGATTTTGAAAAAGGGATCAAACCCAAAATCGTCTTATTCCGGGTAAACGTATATTTCTAAAGAAGGAAAAACATACACCGATGTCTTATTCCGGGCAAACGTCTATTTTTGAAGAAGGGATCACATTCACCATCCAGAAGGAAACACATGAATCATTGCTTTTCACCGGGCAAACCATGATTTCGATTTCGACAATATACCACTCCCCCATACCCTCCCCTCCTAAACTCACTATCGTTGTCTCCTTAATATGAAGAACGTGTATTATAAATTCAGCTGGAATCGGCTAAGGGGAGATCAGAAGTTACACTGAGGTGATTGAGAGCTGAACAATGCCAGTCCCCCCACAACCTTCCCGTTTTCTAAATATCATTTTTCCAATGGGTACAGAAGTTACACTTAGTTGATCGATAAGTTAACAATACTCCTCCCCACACCCCCTCCCTCTTTTCCAAAGAGCATTCCTACCACAACTATCGTCATCTCCTTAAGAAAAAGAATGTGTATTCCAAAATTGGTTGAATCTGGCCAATTGGTTCAGAAGTTATGCTGGAATACACACAAACATACAAACATTGAGTTATATATATTATATAGATTTCTATGGCCCTTCTACCTTTTCAATAAACATCTTTCAAAAATAGAGAATATGTGTACCAAATCTGGTTGGAATTGGTCCTGGGAGTTGGGAGTTACACTGAATTGCTCGTTTTTAAAAGACAACCCCTTCCCCCTTACCCTTCCTCTTTTCCCAATTACTATTCCACCCCCTTTGTTATCTTCTCCTTAGGATAGAGAATTTGTGTACTAAATTTAATTGAAATCGGTACAGGCGTTCAGAAGGTACACTTAATTTCTCGTTTTCTGAGCAATACCTCTCCCTCCAGACCCCTCCCCCTTTCCCAAATTACCCTCCTATATGATCCGCTCCTCATAGTGAATATGTGTACAAAATTTGGTTAATATCCGTCCTGGGGGTTGGGAGTTACACTGAATTGCTCGTTTTCCAAAGACAACCCCTCCTCCTGTACCCTCCCTTTTTTCCAATGACCATCCCACCCCCTTTGTTATCTTTGCCTTAGGATAGAGAATGTGTGTACCAAATTTGGTTCAAATCGGTCCAGGGGTTCATAATTTACTTACGTTTTCTGAACAATACCCCTCCCTCCAGATCCCTCCCCCTTTCCCAAATCACCCTCCCATATGATCGTTTCCTCATAGTGCATATGTGTACGAAATTTGGTTGAAATCGGTCCTGGGAGTTGAAAGTTACACTGAATTGTTCGTTTTCTAAACAAAACCCATCCCACCCCTCCCTCTTTTCCAAATGACCATCCCACTCCTTTGATAACTTCTTCTGAGGATAGAGAATGTGTGTACCAAATTTGGTTGAAATCGGCCAAGTGGTTCAGAAGTAGTTGGCGAACATACATACATAGATTGGTTTTTATATGTATAGAATAGAAGAAGAGATAGAAGATAGATAGAAAGATAGAAGAAAGAAGAAGAGGATAGTTGAGATAACGATTCCAGGTACGCAAAATAAGGGGTTGATGTACGTAATGTGATAGGGGAACGGTTCGGTACTTCATCCCATAGCTCCTATTTCCATCCCATCAAAAACAAAGCAATGAAAAATAATTTGGTTTGTTTCTTATTTTTGTGATTTTTTTCAGCAGTAAGCACGCGTGTTAGCAAAAAGAAGCGACGAGATTGGTGCTGTATTTCTTTGTTTTGCGATGAGATGAATATATGTTCAGTGAGATGGAAAATGGAACAGTTCCCCTATATAATTATATTTTTACTAGCTGACGAACTGGCGAACTCTGTGTTGCCAAAAATTAATCAATTTTCTGATACACACATTTTTTTGCGTATATAACTTATGTAGAAAACAAATGGTTCCTCAGAATGATTTTTCATTTTTTGACTGTTTTATCATCATATTTTTCCTATTAATTCCTTTGTCGAATGGTAATGCTAACTTTGTGTTATATATATAATTGATCAAGATTTAAAATTTCTATACAAAATGTACAAAAAACCATTCGAAGAGATTGAGTTTTATTTTCATTTTTTTCAAGTTTCGTCGTGAATAGCAGAAGAAAAAGAAAATAATTTATCAAATATTTGGCTGTCTTTTCTTTACGCGGTAGTACAAATGCCAACTTTGTTTATATAGATAACCAAATTTTAAAATTCCATGCAAATTGTACGGCAAATGCTGGGTAAAGCGTACGATTGGTACTTCGAGTACCAGAAGGAATAAAATAGACCCCATCTTGCGGTCCTTAGCCTGTCACCCAGCAACTCCTATCCCTACCTCCCCGTGGGGCTGGCAGGGATACAAGCAACCTTGGGGAAGATCGGGTAACCAACCCCGGTGGGAACTATGGTCGTATACTGACAGGGAAGGGGGGGGGGGTGGGTTTGCTGCTCTCCGGAGGTGCAAATCTTATTGAGCGTCTGTTCTCCATGTCAGGATCGGCTCACAACAACATCTGTTCTCTGGGGCGGCTGATCATCGTCCGAGTGCCAGCGAGGGACTCTAAGTGAAACTGTGCACCATATGGTCCATCGGGAATAAGGAGAAATGGTCCTCCGGAAATTTAGCGGGTTTGGTGTCAGGCCCTGCAAGCCAGCCATTAAAAAAACATAAGCAACGAACAATTAACAAGAGAGTACGGACCGGAACCATCGGCGAAGACCACTGCAACGAAAAGGGACTAGCGATTGGAAACTCGGTTCGTGGAACTACAAATCTCTCAACTTCATCGGGAGCACATGCATACTCGCCGATGTACTCAAGGACCGTGGATTCGGCATCGTAGCGCTGCAGGAGGTTTGTTGGAAGGGATCAATGGTGCGAACGTTTAGAAGTAATCATACCATCTACCAGAGCTGCGGCAACACACACGAGCTGGGAACAGCTTTCATAGTGATGGGCGATATGCAAAGGCGCGTGATCGGGTGGTGGCCGATCAATGAAAGAATGTGCAGGTTGAGGATCAAAGGCCGGTTCTTCAACTTCAGCATAACCAACGTCCATAGCACACACTCCGGAAGCACTGGTGATGATAAGGACGCATTCTACGCGCAACTGGAACGTGAATACGACAGCTGCCCAAGCCACGACGTCAAGAGGAGGCCAAGAGGAGGAGTTTAGACCGACTATTGGAAAGTTCAGCGCTCACCGACTGACGAACGAACGAAAACGGCCAACGACTAATTGATTTCGCCGCCTCCAAGTATATGGTCATACGCAGCACCTACTTCCAATACAGCCTCCCGTATCGGTACACCTGGAGATCACCACTGCAGACAGAATCACAAATCTACCACGTTCTGATTGATGGACGGCACTTCTCCGACATTATCGACGTCAGGATATATCGTGGCGCTAACATCGACTCTGACCACTATCTGGTGATGGTTAAACTGCGCCCAAAACTATCCGTCATCAACAATGTTCGGTACCGACGGCCGCCGCGGTACGACCTAGAGCGACTGAAGCAACCTGATGTCGCCACTGCATACGCGCAGCATCTCGAGGCAGCGTTGCCGGAAGAGGGTGAGCTCGATGCACACTGGTTCAGAAGCCCCCAAAACGTGCGATTTTTAGTTTTGGACCTGAAAACTACATTTTAGAGTCATGATGTCTTCTGAAGAGTTGAAGGATATTTCTTGGGCTTTCTTTTGATAAGAAAATATCAATGATCTATCCACCTTGAAGGGCGGTATGAAATAAAAAAATTACGCAGATGTACAAAAGCAGTGGTTGTCTTCTGCAATGTTATAAAGAATGTAAATTGGAACATCTTTTCTGAAGACACAATATTGGACAAACGGTTTTGCAACGAATTAGAGCACGTTTTGTATGAATGACCTCAAAAAATCATATTTTGAGCATAACTTTTTTGAAAATGATTTTGGCACAATGGTTTATTCTAGAAAGTTGGGCTCAAAATATGATTTTTGGAGGTCATTCATACAAAACGTGCCTTAATTCGTTACAAAACCGTTTGTTCAATATTGTGTCTTTAGAAAAGATGTTCCAATTCACATTCTTTATAGAGGACAACCTTTGCTTTTGTACATCTGCGTTTTCATACCGCCCTTCAAGGTGGATAGATCATTGATATTTCTTTCTCAAGAAATATCCTTCAACTCTTTTGAAGACGTCATGACTCTAAAATGTAGTTTTCAGGTCGAAAACTAAAAAAACGCACGTTTCGGGGTCTTCTGAACCAGTGTGCGATGGGGCCCCTCTTGAAGACTGCTGGAATACAGTCAAAGCAGCCATTAACGACGTAGTGGAGAACAACGTCGGGTATATGCGAAGAAGTCGACGGAACGATTGGTTCGACGAAGAGTGCAGACAGATTCTGGAGGAGAAGGACGCAGCGCGGGCGGTCGCACTGCAGCAAGGTACACGGCAGAACGTGGAACGTTATAGACGGAAGCGGAGACTGCAGACCCGCCTTTTTCAGAAGAAGAAACGCCGCCTGGAAGAAGCGGAGTGCGAGGAGATGGAATAGCAGTGCCGTTCTCAAGAAACACGCAAGTTCTATATCAGAAGCTCAATGAATCCCACAAAGGCTTCGTGCCGCGAGCCGAAATGTGCAGGGATAAGGATGGGAGCATCTTGACGGACGAACGTGTGGTGATCGAAAGGTGGAAGCAGCACTACGAACATTTGAATGGCGCTGAAGGTATAGGCAGTGAAAGTCAAGGCAGCGGAGGAGATGACTACGTCAGTTCAGGGGACGATGGAAGCCAACCAGACTCCACCTTGAGGGAAGTTAAGGATGCCATCCAACAGCTAAAGACCAATAAAGCAGCTGATAAGGATGGTATCCGAGCTAAGCTCATCAAGATGGACCCGGAAAAGCTAGCCACTTGCCTGCACAAATTGATAGTCAGAATCTGGGAAACTGTAGCTGTTCATACCGGAGGATTGGGGGAAGGGTTATATGCCCCATCTACAAGAAAGGCGACAAGCGACGAGCGATCACCATCCTTAATGCCGCATACAAAGTGATATCCCAGATCATCTTCTGTCGTCTGTCACCATTAGTGAATGAGTTCGTGGGAAGTTATCAAGCCGGCTTCGTTGACGGCCGCTCGACAACGGACCAGATGTTTACTGTACGGCAAATCCTTCAAAAATGCCGTGAATACCAGGTCCCAACGTACCATCGGTTCGTTGATTTCAATGCGGCATACGACAGTATAGACCGCGTAGAGATATGGAAAATTATGGACGAGAACAGCTTCCCTGGGAAGCTTACCAGACTAATCAAAGCAACGATGGATGGTGTGCAAAACTGTGTGAAGATTTCGACACTCCAGTTCGTTCGAATCGCGCCGGGGACTAAGACAAGGTGATGGACTTTCGTGCCTGTTGTTCAACATTGCGCTAGAAGGTGTCATGTGGAGAGCCGGGTGTAACAGCCGGGGTACGATTTTCAACAGATCCAGTCAATTTATTTGTTTCGCGGATGATATATACATTGTCGGCCGAACATTTGCAAAGGTGGCAGAACTGTACACCCGCCTGAAACGTGAAACAACAAAAGTTGGACTGGTGGTGAATGCGTCAAAGACAAAGTATATGCTTGTGGGTGGAACCGAGCGCGACAGGGTCCGCCTGGGAAGCAGTGTCACAATAGACGGGGATACCTTCGAGGTGGTCGAGGAATTCGTCTACTTCGGATCCTTGCTAACGGCTGATAACAATGTTAGTCGTGAAATACGAAGGCGCATCATCTGTGGAAATCGGGCCTACTACGGGCTCAAGAAGAAACTGCGGTCAAAAAAGATTCGCCACCGCACCAAATGTGTCATGTACAAGACGCTAATAAGACCGGTTGTCCTGTACGGACATGAAACATGGACAATGCTCGAGGAGGACTTGCAAGCACTCGGAGTATTCAAGAGACGGGTGCTCAGGACCATCTTTAGCGGTGTGCAAGAAGTGTGTGGCGGCGTGTGGCGGCGAAGAATGAACCACGAGCTCGCCCAGCTCTACGGCGAACCCAGTATCCAGAAGGTAGCTAAAGCCGGAAGGGTACGATGGGCAGGACATGTTGCAAGAATGCCGGACAACAACTCTGTAAAGATGGTGTTCGCTTCCGATCCGGCGGCAGGTACGAGACGGCGTGGAGCGCAGCGAGCGAGATGGGCAGACCACGAGCAAAACGACTTGGCGAGCGTGAGGCGTATTCGAGGATGGAGAGATGCGGCCTCGAACCGTGTATTGTAGCGTCAAATTGTTGATTCAGTGTCATCTGTTTAGATGTAGACTAAATAAATGAAATGAATGCACATTGTACGAAAAACCATTTCATTGAATAGATTCAGTTTTGATTTTTAAAATATTCCAGTTTCATCATAACATTTTTTCTCATAAATAGGAGAAGAAAACGAATATAAATTAGCAAATATTGGGCTGTCTATTCTTGAGTGATGCGCGGTCGTACAAATGCCAACTTTGTTGTATATATATATATATATATATATATATATATATATATATATATATATATATATATATATATATATATATATATATAATAAAAAAATAAGATAATCAGATGAGCTTTCGCTTGCTTTTCATCGCTTTTGTATCTCTTCTTTTTTCTCTTTTAGTGTGAGTGTTAAGTTTGAAGTGAGTGAAGTGAGTGTTAAGAAGGGGCCCTCCTTAGCCGTGCGGTAAGACGCGCGGCTACAAAGCAAGACCATGCTGAGGGTGGCTGGGTTCGATTTCCGGTGCCGGTCTAGGCAGTTTTCGGATTGGAAATTGTCTCGACTTCCCTGGGCATAAAAGTATCATCGTGTTAGCCTCAAGATATACGAATGCGAAAATGGTAACTTGGCTTAGAAACCTCGCAGTTAGTAACTGTGGAAGTGCTTAATGAACACTAAGCTGCGAGGCGGCTCTGTCCCAGTGTGGGATGTAATGCCAATAAGAAGAAGAAGAAGTTAAGTTTGGTGTGTTTCAACTAACGGTTAATTTGAATCGTTCATGAGTTTTGAGATTTTGGGTTTTTACTAACACTGGTTGTAAGAGGCTTTGAAGTCTCCTTCTAAGCAGCTCGTAAGCTTCCTTTCGGATCGGATACCTCCTGTCAAGTGGCTCAGAAGCCTCCCTTCGAGAGACTCATAAGCCTCTTTTCAAGAAACGCAGAAGGTTTCTTTCAAGAGGGTCGGAAGCCTCTTTCAAGGGGCTTGGGAGTCTCTTTTCGAGAGGCTCGGAAGCCTCTTTCAAGCGGCTTTGAAGCCTCCTTTAAATAGACTTGGAAACCTCCTTTCAAGAGGCTTGGAAGCTTTTTATCAAGAGGCTCCAAAACCCCATTTCAAGATACTCGAAAACCTTCTTCAATATACTCGAAAGCCTCTTTTCAAGAAGCTCGGAAACCTCCTTTCAAGAGGCTCGGAAGCCTCCTTTCATGAAGTTCGAAAGTTTCCTTTCAAGAGACTCGGAAGCTTCCTTTAAAGAGACTTGGAAGTCTGCTTTCAAGAGATACGGAAGCCTCCTTTCAAGTGACCCGGAAACCTCCTTTCCAGAGGTTCAGAAGTCTCCTTTCAAGAGACTCGAAGGTTTCCATTCAAGTGGCTCCGAACCTTTATTTGAAATGCTCGCAAGCCTTCTTTCAAAAGGCTTGGAAGCCTACTTTTAAGAGCAGAGATGCATTCTGACCACGAGAACGCATGTTTGTGTTCATAACGTTCTGAACACAGCAGAATACACAAGAGCATTGACCCTACAGAGCAACTTGGATCCTAGGAAAATAAATTCAAGCGGCGGCATGGTAAGCATTTTTCGTCTAGTAATGGAACACGTAGGCCTCTAACGAATAGAAATCAAGCATGCTCGTATGTTTTTACATAGTTCCAAATCTAGGGAACCTTTGTTACTATGATCATTTTGCTTGCGTACCAACCCACTATGGGGAAAAGGGTGGCCATTAATCAAAAAATTTACTACGTCCAATTTGTCCAATTTATATATCATATGGAAGTATATACCCTAGATAAGAGAATCGGAAAATATTGAAGCGCTGTGTTTATTCAGTCAAAAAATACGGGCTGGCAAAGTAAAAAAAGCTGATGAAACTAAAAAATCATTCCTTACTTTGATTTGTATGTTATGAAGTCAATTTTTCTCCAAATATAAAGTTTTATATACCATTTCAAAGCTCAAAATCTCAGCTTTTTGATAGTTTGCTTTGATTTACACTCAAGGATTAGCATAAAGAGATTGTAGAAGAAAACATTTATTATCATAATTCTTCGCTATAAAATGGTCCCGCAAACCTAATATCCCCAAATGTCCCCTCATCTGTAAATGGGTGATTGAAACATAACCCTAGTACCATCTTTTAGTGAGTGATTTGCATGCGCATATTTGCGCTTTTACGAGAACGTTGCAATCAAAGTTTTCTTGAAAATTGTGGTTTTTATTCTCTATACCTCGTAATGATTAAAAAATGAACAACATTATCACTAGAAATATGATTGTTTGCTATTTTATGCACGCTGTATTGAAAACAAACAAAAAAAATGCCCCAAAAAAATTGAAAAAAAAAATTCATGTGTGTCATTTTTTGCAGGGTTAACGATGGCCCTTAAAGGGTTGAAAAAGGTTCTTAAATATTCCTTCACATAATATATGTTGCATAGAAACTGTTTTCATTGAAAAAATATTTCGGGCCGCCCATATGTATGAGAATTCCCCATAGTGCAACCCAGTGCACACTGAACTGTGTTCAGAGATCAAAACTTAGAACATCAAGGCACGCTATTGGCTCATGTTCTGTTCAGAATGCATCTCTGCTTGAGAGGCTCATCTTCTTCTTCTTATTGGCATTACATCCCCACACTAGGACAGAGCCGCCTCACAGCTTAGTGTTCATTAAGCACTTCAACATTTATTAACTGCGAGGTTTCTAAGCCAGGTTACCATTTTTGCATTCGTATATCATGAGGCTAGCACGATGATACTTTTATGCCCAGGAAAATCGAGACAATTTCCAATCCGAAAATTGCCTGGACCGGCACCGGGAATCGAACCCAGCCACCCTCAGCATGGTCTTGCATTGTAGCCATGCGTCTTACCGCATCGCTAAGGAGGCTCAGAGGGCCTAAGGAGAGAGGCTCAGAATCATCCTTTTAAGAGGATCAAAAGCGTCCTTGCAAAATGCTTAGAAGCCTCCTTCTAAAATCCTCGGAAACCTCTATTCAACAGACTCGGAAGCCTTCCTTCAAGAGACTCGGAAGCATCCTTTCTAGAGCCTCCGAAGCCTACTTTCAAGAGGCTCGGACTGCCGTAATCTGAAAAAGTGACGTTTACGCCATTTTCCAAAAATGGTGTTAACGGGTACGAGCTCTTTAACAGAAAAATGGAAAACATGTATGTTGTAAATTGGCGCTTACGTCACTTTTCCAGATTGCGGCAGCGGAGGCCTCCTTTTAAGAGCCTCGGTAGCTTCCAAAAGTCCTGGAAGTATGTAGGGGAAATGTTCCGATCTCCATCTCACTGTACATATATCCATCTCATCGCTAAACAAAGAACTACGGCACCAAATTCGTCGCTTCTTTTGGTCAACATGCGTGCTCATAGCTGAAAAAAATCACAAAAATAATAAACAAACCGAATTCCTTTCTATTGCTTTGTTTTTGATGGGATTGAAATAGGATCTATGAGATGAAGTGGCGAACGTTCCCCTATAACCTTAATTTGAATTGGGAAGCTTCAATGAATGTAAAAGCACGAAGGGATACCACTCCAGAAAAAGGTTGAGAACCGCTGGTCTAGAGGGTTGTATCACTTGTGTCTTGAATAATGCTCTTTTTACCGAAGTTTGATATATGTAGAAACATACCGAGACTAGCCAAAAGTTTCTTTAATAAAGACAAAGAAAAAAAAAGTTTGATATGTTGGACTTTGAAATATGTACATCTAAAAGTTACTACTTCACTGGAAGAACCAGGCTCCTAGAATACCGCGCATTTTTTTTAATGAATAATGAAGTTTGATACTTCGCAAGATGGGCTTTACATCACATAAAAAAGACCACATGGTCACGGAACCATTTTCCCGGAATTCCACGGAACCTGACCAACACTACTTAGATACCATGGAATTAGCCCTATCGAACATGTCTCGCATAACTATGAAGTCTGGAAGGTCGCAAAATGTGTTTCAGATCGCATCAAAACGAGGCCACTTCCCCGGGGGAACCAGGTTCCCGGACTGCCACGGAACATGCTCAAAACAATCTAGGAACCATAGCATAGGCTCTATTGAACATGACTAGTGATATCATGAAGTATATTCGGAATGGAAAAAAAACCTACCTCACTCGACCCCGGGATTATTCCAGAACTATGTGGCTAATTCCAGTTCTTTTCCCATTTTTGACATCTAACCGGACCGTTTGGTTGGTGGATCGTCAAAGTCGGTTGAAAATGGTGCTGGGATTTTTTAAAATATTTTTTTAATATCTAAACAGTATCAAGGGAGGTTGAGTGTTAATTGAAAAGAATAAAAAGGCGCATCGCTGTTAAGTAATTTATCAAATGGAGCGCACGTTGGAATTCCCTCGTTTGGTGGTTTTCAACAATCGCTCATTATGAGCTAGCAATTCGCCATCTAAAAAGCTTGACCTAACGTCCAACAGAATGACAAAAAAATCCTACTCTATTCGGATTATCAGTACATACAAAAACCATGCCCAAAAGTGATTCCCCGGCACTGTAAACTTTCTAGAGTCATTTATCGTTCACGTTAGGATAAACCGCACTGATCTATGGTATGAGCGTTTTTTCCATGTTGGGTACATTCATTTCGGAGACCAGTTTTTTGATCTAATTGATAATTAAGAAATAAGAAAACGCATCGTTGGTCGTTGATTTTGGACATACATTTATTTATTTATTTATGCTGCTGTTCTCCCCTCATGTATCTATGGATAACCGTACGGGTACTAGAGGTGAGCCAGCCCAGGGCTGCAAACCAAACCTGTCTCCATTCCACTCTGGGCTCATAGCTGCATGTCACAACCAACGAAGGGGACGCAAATCATCTTTCACCCAATCGATCATCCTTTCTCGCTGTTCACCTTTCCAAACCCCACCACATCCTACGTAGGCGCCACACGGGCATTGGCGTAAATAAGGGGGGGCCAGGGGGGGCCTGGCTCTCCCCAGACCGACTTGTGGCCCCCCCAGAAAATTTTAAAATCGGATTCCAAAATACTAAATTTTTATGTACCACATGTTCCTTATTCCGCCTTGCATCATATGTCTTCTTTGATAAATTTTTCGGCAAAGTATCAAACTTGGCGTTGCAAAATGCCATGTCCAAATAATATGGCAATTATATTAATAACTAGCAGACCCGACGAACTTCGTATCGCCTAAAATTGATTTATTCTCTGATTAGATCTCGAGCTATGCAGAAATTTCGGTTTCATTTGTTTGGAAGCCCCCCTTTCCAAAGGAGGGAAGGGTCTCGAACCGTCTTAAGAACCTTCCCCAGCCCCAAAAACCTCTGCATACAAATTTTCACGCCGATCGGCCCAGTAGTTTCGGAGTCTATAAGGTACAGACAGACAGAAATTCATTTTTATGTATATAAAAAAAGAAAAAAGATATGGTTGCACGAATATGTTACCCATAATGCCACTGCCAGATAGCGGAAGTTAGATTGTAATAAAATAGCACAAACACCCTATTCCCGTTCCAAATTGTTGATTCAGTGTTATCTGTTTAGATGTAGAGTAAATAAATGAAATGAATGACTCTATTCCCGTCCGCAGCGTTTACTACTCTGGCGCATCTCAACCGAGTGGCTTGGTTTTTGGTACCGTTCTGACTCAAATCCCGAGCATGACTCATATTCCGAACACTGGCGTTTTAGCGCCCTAAAACTAAAACTGTCATTGGTTTTCCGCACTGAGGATCAAGATAACAAACGAATTCAAACTCCTGTGGAGAAAATTACACGAATAAAGTTAAAATGGGCATTTAAAAGCTAAAGTTCGGAATATGAGTCATGTTCGGAATTTGAGTCAAAACGGTACATGGCTAGTATTTGTTGATTTCTAGTTGGCGCAACCGGGTTTTATCGACTCGCGCTTCTTTGTCGGACTCAACAATACGACTATCCCTTCTCTGCCAACTATTCCTCGTCACTCCAAATAACAGAAGGCGGAAATTCTGCCAAAGGTCCAAGGCTCGTATTCTTATTGGAATTGTGAAAAGCATTATTACCACTTGGGGTTTTAAAGTTAAAATTTTAAGTTATCGGACCGTCGTCGGGGAGACAACGGGTCAAATGGGGGTAAGAATGGGTCATAGAATGCTTGTAGAATAGATTTAATGTATCTGAGAACAATAAAACTGAATTATAAGTGACCTTTTTGAACGATTTTGTTATCCGACCTCCAGACTGTCGGTGAGGGCTCGGACGTCACCCCTGACTACGGTATCCAACAATTTTTTTATATTTTAAGTTATGGTAATTTTGTTCTAAACCAGTGACATAAGTAATCGAAAGAATTATTTTAAAATATGACAACATCCCTCAATGCACCAAACTGTTCTACGTAGTTTACGTTGGGCGGTCGTGTCTTGTACACAACCCTTCAGATTTTTCAATGTCGGCGATGATTGCAAACTGCGGCAAATCATCTTGGATGACAGGACCAACCAGAAGCGCGTCGTTGAGTGAGACACCGCTGTCGCTTGAGCATGACGCATCGAAAACCACACGTAATTTCGTGGTGATACTGTCAGGTCTGACGATGCAGTGGTGAGGCAGATAGTACGATGGAAGTGTATGGGTTTCCGCATCCGATATAGGCTGCATATGTCCGAGCTGCACGTACTCGTGTATGAAAGCAGTGTATGCTTCCTTTACCGCAGGAGTAGCGTTCAACCGACGCTCAAGCGAGTAGAAACGACGATCTGCAATATCTTTAGAACTCCCAAGCATGGAAATCACTGAAGACTTCGTCGGTAGAGCGACGATGAAACGACCAGACGGATCCCTTTCGACTGTTTTTTCAAAAAACTTTTCACATTCAGCCTCTTCTACGGAGTGAGTGCTAAACGTGCGACACGATTCAATTTCCCAGAACCGTGGTCCGTGATAGTTGATCTTCAATCGTTGGGCTAGGTGCAACGTGTGCAAAATTCGATACCGAGGCAGAAGGTATCTTTGCTTGAACCTTCCCGGATACTACCCATCCTAAGGCAGTATTCTGCAACACAGGATCTCCGCTTCCATGCTTAATTTGACCATCTCGTAGAAGGTCGTAGAAAATGTCAACGCCGAGAATCAGATCGATTGTGCCAGGTTGATCGAATGTGGGATCTGCTAATACGACGTCTGACGGCCATCTCGATCGGCAAATATCAACAGCTTGATTTGGCAGTTCTAATGTCAACTTTGGAAGTACATGGAACTTCCAATTATCCTCGAAATCAGCACAGTGAGACTGAATGCGAATGATGGTTGTGTGTTTGGAAGAAGTAGACGAAAGGCCTACACCGCTGATTGGGACGAACTCCTTTGTGCGACGAAGCTTCAGTTTTTGTACAATATTCTCCGAAACGAAATTGAGCTGCGATCCGGAATCCAACAATGCGCGGGCCCACAATGAAAAGCCAGATGAAGAGAATACTTTCACCAGAGCCGTCGACAAAAGAACGGTTGCAGGAACGATATGCTCGGCTTTGGTGAAGGGTATCGAAAAGTGGCTGGTTTGTGGGGCAGGGACCGCGGAGGCTGGGGGTTGGCTTTCCGGTTGCAGAGCCTGTTTGCTCGATGAAGCAGACTGCTGACGATTGGTCTGAGTGTACGAGAACGAAGTCTGTGGATCTGTTGGTTTGGTAGGTGGAATCGATTGGCTATTTGGAACGATGGGTCTTTGATGCAGCATTGTGTGGTGTCTTTGCTGACAAACACGACAAGTTCCACTCATACAGGCTTTGACGAGATGCGAAGGTGACAAACAGTTAATGCACAGAGCGTTTTTCTTAGTGGCTTCAAACCGTTGAACAGGAGTCATTTTTCGAAACACTTCGCATTGGGGGAGCGGTGTGTGGATGAGCGAGAAGAATCGGTCGGTCGACCTTTAGACGCGTCAAGGGATTGCAGTACCAGACTATGATTGCGCAGGAAATTCACGGTGAGATCGGTGTAGCTAGGAACCAGCGTTGATTTCCGGTGGGTTTCCCAATGGCGGAGAGTTGCAGGATCCAAACGAGAACTCAGCATAAACACCAACAATGTACTCCAGTTGGCTGTTCGTTCTCCCGTCTTCTCCAGCATTTTCAAATTGCGCTCGAACGTATCGATCAAGCGATTCACAGACTCGTGACACTCTTTTTTGACAGGATCGGCCGTGAAAAGCGCTTCAACGTATGACTTTACGATCAGGTATTTATTCTCAAAGCGCTTCTCAAGAAGTTCCCACGCCACAGCATAATTATCGGAGGTCACTTCTATCACCTCAACTACGCGCTTCGCCTCCTTCGAGAGGGACGAAAGAAGGTAAGAAAATTTGTCCACGTCGCTAAGATGGGTATTTGACGCAATCAGCGACTGGAACGAGTCTCGAAAAGAAGGCCACTCCCTAATAGTTCCATCAAAAATTGGCAATTTGATCTCCGGCAGCTTAACCCGAACTTGCTGCGCCGGAATAGGTACGACTCCTCTGGATGCGTTACCCTTAAGTTGAATTTTGGACAGAATGAATCCCTTAAGTCTCAAATAAGAGGACTCGAATGAGGCTCTTGCCTCTCTATTCGCTTGTTCAATTGATTGAGGTTCAACTGAAGCCCCTTTTTGCGATTGCTGTAGTGCGTCTGCCTCCAGCCTTTGCTTAAGATCATTTTGGAATTCATCTGAAACCTCTAGTTGCAACCTAGTATCTTTATAATCATCAAAAATCTCCTCGAGACGCTCTTTCCACCCCTCGAGCATGACACCACAGACAAACAGACGTAACAGCTAGAACAATTTGTTTCAAAATCCATAGCCCAGTTATTTTACCACCACCTAACGTGCATGTTGTACAAAACAAAGCTTAGTACAATAATGTCAACAGAAGGCGCTAGTGTGAGATGTCAAATATAAAGGAATACGATGCGCGCGCTCCTGGATGTGAAACTCGCAAGCAGTTGAATATGAAACGACCGTTGAGCTCATGGTCGATGGGAATTTCCTCAGTGTTACGTCTGTTTGTCTGTGATGACACTGTCCCTTTATCTTGGTACTCGTCAACCAGATGAGCCAGATTCCGCAAAGAATCCCGACAGAAACGTTCTCCCTTTGCCAACCTTCTTAAATTCGGGGCCATAGCGCGCACTAAAACAATCGCAGATGATGTGTGTATGCAGGTTTTTGCCAAGTTCCACCCCAAATGCCAAAATTCCGTGATTTGTATCCAATCAGATCATGCAAAATTCTCGAAAACTTCAGCGATACGGGAAATCTTTCAAAGGTGATTATTTCAAGACAAAATTTTCAAAACGACTTATCTGCTTTTGTAAACAAAGATTCAAACGACGATTTGAAGAATCTGATAGCTCTCCCACGCAAATCAACACCACCAATAGGTAGTTGAAGGTTTCCGCTGCATGTTGATGGTATTGGTTTGCGTGGGAGAGCTATCAGATTCGTCAAATCGTCGTTTGAATCTTTGTTTACAAAAGCAGATAAGTCGTTTTGAAAATTTTGTCTTGATTTCCTCGCGATCGGATATACAGCATGCAGTACCAGTGTTGGGAAATGTACATTAAAACACTTTGATTATGCGAATGTTTATCTTTTTTTCAGTCAAATTTCTTGCGCCAAACAAGCCGAAACAGTTTGCCAAAAAAAATGTACGCGACATCGTGACATTTATTTTTCCGATGAAGCAAACTGTTTGCTTGCTGCTACGTTAGAGTCGTGCCGGCGCGCGGTCAACATTTGCGTGAGATTTTTTGTTTCGGCTCGTGCGCAGCACAAACAGCACAGAATCGAGTTTAATTACCTGTGGCGCAAAGCCTAGAAGGAGTGCTATCCGTAGGTACTGATTTATTCGTTCTTGTCTCTAAATCAAGCAAGTAGTAATGAAATGAATATTTCCCACCAAAAACGGTTATACGTTATGAAATTATTGTACGAAAACATTAATTGTGGGGAGAGAAAATGGTAAAAGCATGTGCTGACTGTCGTCTGCTTGGCGTGGCTGCTGCTGTGGCTGCCGTGGTTTTGTTTATATTTTTTTGCATAGAAGAAGGAATGGTAAAAAGAAATGTCAACCATTCCCGTCCCTAGCAGTACTTACAATCGTCGATGATGTACCCAAGCCAACCAACCCCGCGAAACAAGCACTAGTTCTTGAAGCCACCGTTTGTTGGTGTGGCGCTAGTGCTGTTCTTGAAGTTTAAAGCTCCGTTCATATTGCACCGATTACATTTCGCGCGGGTATTTAATGATCGCAAAATGAAATCGTGAAAATTTAAATTTCAATATCTTAAATAATATTGTTCTGTTTTCGTCATTTACCCAGCATTTTACGTGCGGTAATAGCCGCCACAATATAATTATCATCGAAATAAGCCGAAATTTATAAAAGACAATGAAATAATTTCGATAGCCGCCACAATTAAACATGTTCTGGTAAGGTGCAATGTATCTGACGATTGTCTTGTGTCGTTTGACATCGCAGCGATCATCATAATCCTCACGAATTTAAGGTTGGTTTAAGGTTGCATGAAAAAAAAGACCCCATAAAAAATCTTCCCGGCTTTCCCCCAGACTAAATCGGTTCTCGTCGGTAGCATCGACCGGTCTTGGATCCGACGTATTTAGAAATTGTTTCACCATTGTTTTATGGGATTTTTACAGGAGTGCTAGCCGACGCTAGTGAGATTGAGCTTTTATGTCGGGCAGCCTGCGTTTGCGGCGCTGAGGTGCGATTTGAATCTTTACACACGATTTCAACGAAATTTTGTTCGAGCATCCACGTCTGTTCTCTGTGAAATAAGCTTATCAGAATCCGAATGGAAACACACATTAAGGTCCGTCTCATTCACCGAATTGAACTTGAAAGTGCCAGTTCGAAGATAGATTTAATCATTAAAACATAAACCATTAACCATTAAAACATAAATCTATCAAAAGTAATCTTGCTCTGCAAGCAGAGTTATTCGATAATTATTGAACTACCACTATGAGATATGAGACAGCACACCTACTTTTCAGTTGACGAAATAAATTTATCTATTTGATCTTGGCGCATAAACTCTTTGGTTACAAACTTGAGCTCACTATAATGAGGGCGTCGAAACTAAGATAAATTAATCTACTTATCCATTGTACGTGTCATCGACAGGTGTTTTATGGAACACTATTGGAACCTTTTACTTTTACATTTGATCTGATTCAACTGGAAGTGGATATCACATTCTGGATACAATTTTGCTTTACTCTGGACCATTTGTGTGTTGACAGAATAATAGTTTTTGGAAGCATAATGGACTTAGCGTAAAAGTCAGGAGATTAAAAATAATAACTATCGAGCTGCCAATGTTCATGTTCATGCACCGGAAAAGGTTTTTTTGGCTGACCAGAAACCTAACTACAGTGCCCATGTCGCAAATGTGTAACATTTGAATTTTTGCTGATTATGAGTTAATCTTAAGAATCCTAGGTAACCAAAAAATTAAATCAGTTTGGTAGTGATTCAAATTGGTGCATTTAATCTTAATATGAATCTAAGACATGCATCTTCCAGCAGCTGCCCTAGATAAGTTTAGGTTCAGATTCAAAAGCTCAAAACTGTTGCACAGCTTTGTTCTATTTTCACGAGATTCAAATATTTCTTTTATGTTTCGGCGATTGAAAACGTTATTTTTACTACGGAATTCGGATCAATGCACTTTTTCAATAACGCGGCATTTCTGAACAGCATGATAATTATTTTATTTATTTAAACAAAATTCAAACATTATTTTGCTTCAGATTTTAACGAGAATAATGTTCTAAAATTTGAAGGAAAAATGAATCACTGCTGATCAATCAGTTAATTGGTTTGCAGTTTTATGTTTCTACTTGCAAAAAAAAGGTTTTCAAACAGAAATATGCATTAGGAATTAAAGGTCCACTATTTATCACAATGCCAAATATTTGTCAAATTATTTCAGACATCTATCAAACTGTTTAGATATCGACATGGGTATCAGGCTGACTTGACAAATTTGTTTTTATTATTAACTAGTCGCCCCGGCAGACGTTGTCCTGCATAGTAGGCGAAAATGCGCGTTGTGAACTGCCATTGCCAGATTTCCATACGAATCCTAATTTTAGTTTTTCACGATTTGCTTAACCCTACGCATGATTATCGCATGAGAAAATATCATATAAACCCGTCGGAAACGATACCAAACATATCTGCTGAAGGAGTGAAATAAATCCATCCAGCCGTTTTCGAGATATGCGGATACGAACACAGACCATTTCATTTTTATTATATAGAGAAGAAGATTTGGTATTTATTTGCTATTGTGAAAAAGACAGTGCTGATAACTTTTGCGTTATATCGAAACATGTGTATCTGAAACGAACGAATCAGCTATAGAGATAATCGCAATAAAGTTTTGAAACATATTTTAGATGGTGCTCTTTTTCTTTTAACGACAGCTTAAAATCGAGCCTAAAATAAAAATACTGTTTATTTATTTTTTATTAGAATTAAATCTGCGCTCAAGCGATATTGTCGCATGCGTCACTGTGTTCCGTGCTTAAAGCCACCGCTTGACAGCTAGCACCAAGTTTAGCACCAAGTTTTCGGCTTCAATCACATTGTATGCAGATGACAGCCGTTTCAGGGGGCTGAAGCCAACCCACGCGGTAATGCCCAAGCCACGTCTGCTCACTGTTGCTATAGAACGCCACCGACAAAGGTGATCGGAAACAATGCAGCAATAGACCAGCTTCACAATTGAGAGATGGCTTCGATGATTGCACACTATCAGCGACCGTTAGCACCAACAACTATGGTTTCGCAATAACTACACTGTACGCGGAGGTAATTGTTCGAGATACGTTCATTTATTCACAGTTCGCATATGCTTGATATTTAGTTCTTATCACTTAATTCCACTTTGCCAATCCGAGCCGACGTAGACAAAATCGCGAACACAATATCCAACAGCAAACAATCTGGTTCGAAGGACCATATTTATGTAGCAATTTCGAATTTGGATTGATTGTGCTGCGATTTTGTTGGAAACGATAGACGGCGAGATTTATTGCTCTACTGAATATACGCGACGATATTACAGTACGATGCGTTCGAATTTTTATTTGCGACTGACTCTCTAATTCTACAGCAGGTAATTTACATAATCAAATGGAATGATAGGAACGAAGATTGATATCGATCGGCTTTCCGATCGAATGCTGCTAATGCTAAGAGCTGATAAGTAAGAAGAGTTGAGATTGAGAGAATCAACACACTATCGTTTTCTAGCAGTTTGTGCTTCCACGGACTACGATACTACTTTTAGATTTTGGATTCAACAAAGTGTTTTTCATCCAATTCTTAAATAACATTTTTTCAAAAATCCCAAAAATGTGGAATTTTCCTATAGGTCTATAGGCGTTCAATCTCTCCGTCTCACAGTTTTTTTATATGGAGTGTGAGAAAATAACCGACTTCCTCCTTTCCCTTGCCTTCAAAGCCCTCACCTTCAAAGTACTTTTAAAAATCGGAATATCATACAATTATCATTAAGTTGGGATGAAAGTACGACCCTTTTATTTAAACGTTTTCGAAGCATTCCGCATATCATACAAACGTAAATAAAGAGATCCAAAACTGCAAAGCTTATTAAGAAAACCTTGTGCATAATTTATTAATGAAAATGCGATTAACATAGTTATACAAAGAAGCCACATATCGTCCATTTTGGAAGCCACGTGCTGTTTACGATAATTTTTCAAGAGCAAGAGCTGAGAGAGCCATGAAGCGCATAAGGGCGAAACACTGGTAGATCATTTGCTTACTTATGCTGAACAATACACTTTAATGTTAACACTGTACACACATTGTAACGTCAGATTTGGGTTTTTGGAAATGGGAATATAGGAAAGCATGTGGTGAATTAAAGGACATCGCGATTCAGAATCCCCACCACACATTTATCTATAATTAGTACAATGAATATGAAAAATAGTGAATGTTAACAACAAGAAAAATTAGCGGCAAAGGCATAAAAAACTCTTGGCAACCCGTGCAAGCAGTGCTCTCTATCGCCTAAGAATATTATCTCTCATCAGCTGGGGCCATGGCCCCCCCTAGACCGGGACTCTAGTTACGCCTATGCACACGGGTCTAATCCGCTTGCTCTAGCTAATGCTAGAAGACCTATGTCCGTTTACCTATCACATCCAATTCTCATCTTTTATGCATGAAACGTTAGAGAGACTTCAGCGGCTTAAAATAAAGCGATGAACTCTGGGGTTCAGAAACTTAGAATTCAAGCCCCAGAATTTCTCGCCGATATTGGATGAAACTATCACCTACTAATTACTATTCACCGAACAGCGCAGATTCCATTCATAAACAGAATTGTTTTGTACTAATTATCGTCCAGTACATATTTATTCTCTGCCACACTGTATGCACTATGTTATCTGTTTGTGACAATAAATACCAGACGGAACCCATTGTCAATCTCTCAGTTCTAGGCCAAACCCTGACCGTTACGGTGTTTGATCTCGTGGCTGCCTGGCTGGTTGAATGCAATTGAGGCGCTTGAAATCAACCGTGCATTATTGCCATGCTCGGCAAAAATTAGGCTGGACGCACATTAGCGGAGTGAACAATCGAGACCTACCGACCGACCCGGCAACCATTTAAATCTGTCGCCAGGCCAACAGTCGACCAATTTCATTGTAGAACTGTGCATTCAACTATAGAGACTTGACGATTGCATAATTTTCCACGCTGCTACCATTATTGCTGAATAGGGGATGAAGGTCCGATAGCATAGACCTGTTGTGATCGCCTTCAAACTTAAATCGATAAGTGCGAATCATTTCAAACCGATCTCCCTTACAGACGGTATGTACAGTTGCCATTAGCATATAATTTAGAATCTATGCAGTGACGCGATGAAAATTGTGTCCACGGCAATAAGGTACGCTTGCGAAGTGGACACAATGCATATTTCTTTTTTTGGGCACGATTTTTTTTTTTTCAATGGATGAAACCCATATTGTGGTTTAAGATTAATTGAACGAAATTGTTCCACATTACGAGAACGATGGATACTAATTGGATAATGGATAATTCTTGAAAATAGACGCAATAAAACGCGCTACGGCTGAAACTGCCTAATAGCAACGAGAAAAGAAGTTTATGTATGGCTGATCGACCTTGAAACGAATGTGGAGTGTTTACAAGATTTATCCTACTGCAAAGGGTTTACCCGATTATTGCTTTTATGACTCCTGTTATCCAGATTTATTTTGGTGTTGTTTACGGAAGTTCTTCCGAGAAACCTTACATGGCGGAGACAAACGTGATGTGAATGTATAGTTAATGAGAAGGTACTCTATCATTAGCTTGGGATACGAATAATGCTGTAAACTACCGGTATCATATGTATGAACAACAATTGTGACATAAATACGATATTGACAAAGTGGCGCACGTCGGACGAATTGAAATAATGATAAGGGATCATTATCATTCATCTTTCCCAACTGTTGACTTCAAATGAAGTAGAAAGGCACATCTCATTGTGCACGGCTCACAAACTGTTTCTTCCGAATTGAATATAATTTGAGCAAATTGGATTACCAGCAGTGGGTTGTTGATAGAAGTTGTTTATTTATATTCTAGAACACCGGTCACATGTAAAGCTAGGTATAATCGAATGATTTTTTTGTTTTCTAAATCTGATTATTTCAATTACTATGAAGCGATTCCAACAGAAAAGAATATCTCAGAAATAAAACTGAGTAGTCTTTCGCGAGTTTCGAAAGATATAGTGTCTTCACCATGCCAAGTTTATGTTTGGATGTTCTTCTCGAATCAACTTTGCCCCGCAAACTGTCGTATTTGCGCTCCAATCTTTCTCAGAGATGCGTTGAAGTATAAAACATTATTTCCAATTCAGCAATCGCGCGAATGAACATATGTATCTCACTTCGCTGACCAGTCGGTTTGCTTTTATGACGGTATCCACGTCAGGCCGTTTTATAGATGGATTGGATACCAACAATGTTAATCGGGCTGCTAAATAGCAAGATGACAAAAGAGCATTCAACATAGATATGTCTTCAAAAAATCCCGCCTAGGATGAGATGATGAGAATGATCCTATAAGAGATCTCAGAACTGAGTAAATTCTGGTGATCAAACATTGCAAAACACAGATTAGCATCGATATAAAATCTGCTATACCCTGGCCTACGAGGGAAACAAGCTTTCCGGTAGCGCATATTTGGTTTTCTACTGAAGGTAGCCTCAAACCGCGTGTTTTGGTTCCATGAAATTCAGAAGAACTTCCCAGAGAAATTTAAAAGAATTTCTTGTGGAAATTCGGAACATCTTCATTACAAATTCGAAACTTTTCGCCGTGGAAATTCGGTAGAACTTCCCGTAGAAACTTGAAAGCATTTCTTGTGAAAACGTGTTGTAATTGTAAGTCATGGCTCACTGATGCTCAATTCAAAGAGAGAGCAAGTCAAGTGAGACGTGAGATCGATTAGATATATATCAGCAATGGATATTATGGGCGTAGCCAGGATTTCGAGAAGGGGGGGGCAACTTTTTTGGTCTTCTAAATCGTAGTTTTATAGTAGTTTTATAAAAACACATGAAACCAAATCCAAACCAAATCGAAGCAATAATGATTAAAACAATAATGGATTAAAAAATGCGTGATTTATTGCTCATCAGATATTTTTAAATAAAGTGAGAAAAATATTAACGAACTTAGTATTCAGAAAGAATAAAAAATCGGCTATAACAATTATTATAAAAATCCTGCATTCTTCCATAAGTTTAAGAAAACTAGAACCATACATCTGAATTTCTAAACAAATCCTCTCTGAAATAATATTTATTATAAAATAGGCTGAAAAATCAATATGCAAGCTTTCTCCAGGAATTCCTTCGACAATTGCTCCTGGCATTCTATCCGAAATTCTATCAGGGATTCTTTAGGAATGCCTCCAGCAACTTCTTCGGCAGTGTCTTCAGGAATTCCACCATAAATTTTGCTGGGAATGGATCCGAAAATTCCACCATTATTTACTCCAAGAAAATCTTCACGAACTTCTTTATAAGTTCTGCAGAATTCCCTGCAATCATTCAAATAATTTCGTGCTGTTTCTCATAATTTTTAAGAATTAGAATATTTCGTGGAAATTCCGCAGAATGCCAGTAAACATCACGAAAATCTTCAAATTTCTTGTGTAAATTCCATAAAATTTTCCGTGAATTGTTTCGAATAATTTCTTGTGAAAATTTCAAAGAATTTCTCCAGGAATTCCACCGGAAATTTATACAGAAATTATACCGAAAATGAAATCAACAATGGAATTTTCGGAGGAGTTCCTAGATTAATTCCCAATGAAATCCTGAAAGAATTCCGGTGGAAACTTCAAGATTTCCACTGGGAGATCCTCCAGGAGTTTCTCCGAAAATTCCTCCTGGAATTCTTCCAGGAGTTTTACCGGAATTTCCACCAAGAATTTCTCTCGGCAGTTCCTTTGAAAATTCTTCCGGGAATTTCGGCAGAATTGAAATTTATTTAGGCTTCTTCAGGAAGTTATATAGATTTTTCACCAGAAGCTCCTCCGAGAATTTCTCTGCGAGCTCCTCAGGGAATTCTCCGGGAGGTCCTCTGATGATGATGATCGTCCAGCTACAAACCCCAACAAAGGTTTCAGCTAGACGAGATTTGTCTATAAGATGAATTCTCTTGTTTCCGAGAATGCTTCTGGTAGTTTCCTCGGGGTTCCTTTGAAAATTCTCCCGGGAGTTTCTTCAGAAATTCTTCCAGAAAATTCCTTCGAGAGTTCCTCCGGGAATTCCACCAGCAATTTATCAGGGAGTTTCTCAGGAAATTCCTCAGGGAGTTCAACCAGAAGCTATTCCAGGAAATTATTCAGGCTTTTTTCAGGAAATCATTTAGGCTTTCTTCAGAAATTAATCTTCAGAAATTCCTCCCGAAGTTCTTCCGATAGTTTCTCTGGGAGCTCATCCGGGAGGTCCTCTAGGAATTCTTCTAGGAGTTCCTCCTGAAATTACTCCGGGAGTTCTTACGGGAGATCTTACGGGAGCTCCTCCGGCAGCTCGGGAATTCCTCCGGGAGATCCACCAGCAGTTTCTACGAGAATCCCTCCGGGAGTATCACCGGCAGTTTCTCCGGGTGTTTCTCTGAAAAGGAACTCCCGGAGGAACTCCCAGAGTAATTTCCGGAGGAACTGCCGGTGGAACTTTTGGAGGAATTTATTGAAGAACTACAGGAAGAATTTTCAGAGGAAATCCTGGAGGAACTCTCGTAAGCATTCTAGGATGAACTCCCAAAGGAACTTCCGTAAGAATTCCAGGAGGAACTCCTGGAAGAATTCTTAAAAGAACCTTCCGGAGGAATTCCCGTAAGAACTCCCAGAGAAATTCTCCGAGGAACTTCTGGAGGAATTTGTAGATAAATGCCTAAAAAAATGCTAAATGAATTCCTGGAAGAAAGCTTGATTGAATTCCCGAAGGAACTACTGGTGGAACTTCAGAGGAACATCCGGTGGAATACCCTAGAGGAAGAGAAAAAAATATTTCTGAAGGAACTTCCGAAATCCCATTTCCCTTGAAATTCCTGCCAAATATCGTCCAGGAATTCCCTGTGAAGTTCCTGGAGGTATTACCCGAGAATTTCTTGGAAAAACTGCTGGAAGAACTCCCGGAGGAACTCCAACAAGCACTTCCGGAGGAATTCCCACATGGAAGTCCTGAAATAATTTTTAGAGAAGTTCCTAAAGGAATTTCCGAAAAAATATCTGAAGGAATTCCCAGAAAAATACCTGGAGGAATTAATGCAGAAATTCCCAGATGAAATCCTGAAAGTATTCCCAGATGAATTGCTAAAGAAAATCCCTGCGGATTGTTCCGAAGAAATTTCTGGAAGAACTCTTGGCAGATATCCGAGTAAATTCCGAGTGAAGTCCGGAAGGAATTCTAGTACACTTCCGCGGAAAATCTCCCGGAGAAATTCCTGAAGGAATTCCTGGAGAAGTACCTGAAGAAACTTCCGAAAAAATACCTGCAAGAATTTCTGGGGAAATACTTGGACGAATTCCAGGAGAAATTCATGAAGATATTTCTAGAGGATTTCTTGAAGGATATTCTGAAGTAATTGCGAAAAGAATTCCAGATTGGAATGCTAGATGATTTCGCTATTGAATGTTTGGAGGTATTCCCGGAAAATTTCCTGGAAGTAATCCCGGAGGAATTAAAGGAAGAGTTCCGAGAGGAATGCCCGGAGCAGTTCCTAGAAGAATTTCCGAAGAAAATATAGATTTATAAGAAATATAGATTTACAAGTGAAATTATGGAGCTAAATCGGAGGATTTCCGTCATAAATTTTTGAAGAAACTTCTGGTAGAATTTTGGGAAGAAATTCCGTATGTATTCTTGACGGAATTCTCGAATGCATGCCTGAAGGAAATGCCGGATTCTTCCTGAAGAGAGAATAGCCGAAGAAATATCTAGAAGTAAATCTTGGAGAGAAGAAACGAAATCTTCAAGCAATTTCCTCGTGAATTTCCTAAAAAAAAATTTAGGGTGGGTTTCTAGATAAGGAGGAATAACAATTACATGAGAAGGAATTTCGAACGATTTTCAGAGGATGTTAGCCACGAACATAGTAGTCAATGATTACCACCAGTCGCGACCCTAGCGACTAGTTCAGCCATAGCAAGTTGATAATCAGCAAATGTGAAAATTTATTTCTAGAATAAAGTCGTATTTAAAGTACAACATTCTGGCGACGAGGAATTTTTCTTCAAGAATTCAACGCTTTAGAGGAAGAGCTGCAGTTCTCAAGATGCCTGGATCCGGCGACTTTCAAGTAATCTACCAGCAAATCCTGCGGCAGAATCAAGCTATGGCGGAGCAAAACACCCGGCTGATGGAACGTTTCGGCAACCAAGAAAACGTTTCCAATCGGTCGGCGGGCAGCCCGGAGTTCATCATCGAATCTCTGGCCTCCAACATCCGGGAGTTCGTCTACGATCCAGACAACGGGCTCGTTTTCGACCGGTGGTACCGGAAGTACGAAGACCTTTTCCTCAAGGACGGAGCGAAGTTGGACGATGCGGCGAAAGTGCGGTTGCTGTTGAGAAGCCTCAGCGTGACGGTGCACGACAAGTACGTCAACTTCATGCTCCCAAAGCACCCCCGTGAGTACTCGTTCGATGAGACGGTGGAGAAGTTGACAGAGCTGTTCAGCGTCTGAATCTCCCTGTTCAGCAAGCGGTACCAGTGCTTCCAGCTAACGAAGCACGACGCGGACGACTTTCTAACGTACGCTGCCCAGACAACCACAAATCGCATAAGAATGCCTGAATAACATCGTTTACCGCTCCAAATTTAATCAAAATCGCATTGTGCTGCGAAGCTCATCAGTTTATTTATGATTTTTCCCGCACAGTAGGCTATTTTACGAGTTAATTCCAGCTTCATTTGTTGTCTTCGCATATTCCTGCAAACAAACTCAAATGAAATCGGACTATCTGTCAAACAGAGTTTGTTATCACAAACTACATCGCAATATATAACAAACGAACTCACATAACAATCGTGCACATCGCATACACTTCCGTGCAACGTCGGATAAGAACTACACATATATCGCCTCCACTTTTGTACGTAAAAAGCGTTTTCGCGACTGGTATGCGATGAAAATTGTGTGCATAGGCATCGCAATATTGAAAAACAATTCTAATATGCATGCATTCTGGTTGTGTGGGTGGGACGGTCAACCGATGCTGTGAAGACTTCGAGCTCAGCAAGATCACGGCGGACCAATTCAAGAGCCTGATTTTCACCTGTGGGCTACGATCGTCGAAGGACGCAGACATCCGAACAAGACTCCTATCCAAGCTTGAGGCTAACGCGGCGGATGAATGCACTCTGGAATCACTCATCACTGAGTGCCAACGTCTGCAAAACCTCAAGCACGACACGGCCATGGTGGAACACAAGAAATCGGTGAGTACAATCTGCGCAGTCAAGCAGAACAAGCCTCCACCGATGACACCGAATTCCAAAGAGAAGAAGAAGACGAAGTCCGAAGGTCCAAAAACACCCTGCTGGCAGTGTGGCGGAATGCACTACGTCTGGAACTGCACCTACACGAAGCACGTTTGTCAGGACTGCAAGCAAACCGGCCACAAAGAAGGATATTGTGGCAGCCACACATCGAAGGCGGCACTCAAGAAGAAGAAGCACGTGAACGGAATTTTCTCCATCAACCAGGTCAGCTGCACTTCTAGACGGAAGTTCCTAACGGTGGATATCGACGGGTCTCGAGTCACTCTGCAGTTGGACACCGCGTCCGACATCACCATCGTTTCGGAGAAGCAGTGGAAGAAGAACCTGACGCTTTTCATCTACTTGGTGAACTCCGATATCCAATCAAACTCGGAGGTGTCACCAAAACCGCAACTTTCTACGTGACCAACAACAGCATCAACCTGATCGGTCTGGACTGGATCGAGCTGTTCAAGCTGTGGGACACCCCGCAACCAGGTCCACGTTGCCGATGGTCAAGTCAACGCACTGTTTCAACGCCTTCAAGCCTACGGTTTCGTTCTGAGGGAAGAAAAGTGCAACATTCTGCAGCTGGAGGTAAAGTATTTGGCGCACATCGTTGACGAGAACGGTCTCCGTCCAGACCCATCCAAGGTGGAAGCCATTGTCAAGATGCCACCGCCCAAAGATGTCACAACTCTACGCTCGTTCCTTGGTGCGGTGAATTTCTACGCGAAGTTTGTCCCGGAGATGCACCAACTGTGGCGGCCACTCGACGCGCTGCTGAAGAAGGATGCCAAATTCGTTTGGAACAGCGAGTGCCAGAAATCGTTCAGGCGCTTCAAGGAAGTACTCCAGTCGGATTTGCTTCTGACACACTACGATCCATCACCAGACATCCATAGTTGCTGCCGACGCCTCGCAGTCCGGAATCGGTGCCTGCCTTCTACACAGGTTCTCCGATGGCTCACTCAAAGCTGTTGCACACGCTTCCCGCTCACTCACCCCCGCGGAGGCAAATTACGGACAGATCGAGAAGCAAGGTCTTGCACTAGTGTTTGCCGTAACGAAATTCCATCGGATGCTGCTCGGGCGCAAGTTCACCCTCCAGACGGATCATCAGCCACTCCTGCGGATATTCGGACAAAAGAAGGGTAAACCGGTTCACACGGCCAACCGCCTTCAACGTTGGGCCCTGACGCTTCTGTGCTACAACTTCGACATCGAGTACGTGTCCACCACGCAGTTTGGATATGCCGACGTACTGTCCCGCCTCATCAACGGTTACGTCAAACCAGAGGAGGACTTCATCATCGCATCGATTCAACTGGAAGACGACATCGAGATTCCACTCCAGGAAGCCATCAGTTCGCTGCCAGTTACGTTCAAATCGGTGCGCGGCGCTACTCTCCAGTGCCCGGTTTTCCAACAAGTGATCCAGTACAACCAGCGTGGATGGCCCTCCAAAATCGATGACATCGCTAGCCCTGAAGTTCGCCCTTTCTTCGCTCATCGAGACGCTCTATCGGTAGTGAAGGTGCGCGTCATGATGTCCAACCGTTTGGTAATTCCGGACAGTTTTCGGCAGCGGATTATCAAGCAACTCCACCGAGGACATCCGGGAATGGAGCGGATGAAAGCTATCGCACGTAGTCACGTGTACTGGCCGAGGATCGATGACCACATTGCTGATTTTGTGAAGAGATGTGAAAGCTGTGTCACACATTCGAAGACACCGTCTAAGGTTCCGCTACAGTCGTGGCCACTCGCTCAATCTCCCTGGGAGCGTATCCACATCGACTTCGCCGGCCCAATCAACGGTCTGTACTTCCTCATAGTGGTGGACGCCTTCACCAAGTGGCCGGAAATTCGCATCGTTCGATCCCCGACAACATCAGCAGTGACCGAGTTCCTCGACGAGCTGTTTGCCCGTTTTGGCGTTCCCAACGTCATAGTCACCGACAATGGAACGCAGTTCTCGTCGGAACAGTTCGCGGTTTTGTGCAGGAAGAACGGCATTCAACATTTCCGGACATCGCCGTATCACCCACAGTCCAATGGCCAGTCGGAGAGATTTGTGGACACCCTCAAGAGGTCGTTGCGCAAAATCAACGAGGGGGAAAGTGTCTCGGAATCGCTCCAGACGTTCCTCCAGTTCTACCGAACCACTACCAGTCGTGTTCTGAATGGCAGAACTCCTTCGCAGCTGATGCTTGGTCGAATCAAGACGGTTCTCGATCTCCTGCATCACCAACAACCGAAGCCAGTGGTTCTCAATCAACGTCAAGACAAACAGTTCAACCGCAAGCATGGCGCAACTCCTCGTGGATTCCGAAAAGGCGACATGGTCTACGCCAAGGTCTACCGCAGCAACACCAAGTGGCAGTGGGCATCCGGCGTAATCATCGAGGTCATCGGACGGGTCAACCACAACGTGCTACTGGACGATTGGCATGGACGGAAGAAGCTCATCAGATCGCACTCCAACCAGCTCAAGCATCATTCCAGTGAAGCAACAACCGGCGCAGCAGATTCCACACCACTGGGTATCCTGGTGGTTTGGAATTCAATCTCCTGGACCAGCAGTACAGTGTAAATTCATGGCACACAATTTACCTTGGAAATTTGTAAGATTTTTTTCTTGAAAAATCGTAAGAATTTCCCTTGAAAATTAAGAAAAAAAATCCTTGAAAATTTAGGAAAATTTTCCGAATTCCCGTATACAATTCTTCCAAATTCCCGCTGGAATTTTCCCGACTTTCCACGGAAAGTTCTTGAGGTCATCCTCCGGAATTTCTATTGAATTTTTTTTGGGAAGTTCTTTCGAATATCCACGGAAGTGCTATCGGGACATTCTGAGAGAGTTCGACGACAAGTTCAACACATGCCGCCTGGAAAATGCCACTGTGTAAAATTCTTTTGTTTTTGAGCCGCCATCAAGAATTATTGATAAAATAGTGATAGAATACAGAAAAAAGAAAGGTTAGCGTGAATGTGTGTAAAATCTGATTCTTAGTGGCTCAAGACGTTTCAGAAATCAAGTAGAGAAAAATATAAATTCTTATATATTCCTGCTCGATCGCTCCACCCGTCAAAAACAAACTTTTTTAGTACATTCAAGGTGATTGCCTATGTTCCGGGTATTAAGCCAGAGTGGAAATCAATACCGGAGTGGAAATTAATTACTATGTCTGATGCATGCATTATTGCATATGCACAACATGTGATAGATTTAGTTCGGAAAAGGTATTGGAGGATAACCACTCCCTTCGGTGGGGTTTGATACCACGAAACCAGTACGCTAGGCTGATGCTTTTCCAGCTAAGCTACGAAAGACCTCTGAACACTGACATGTTGTAGTTGTAGCGCAGCTTATTCCAATGACTTTTGCTAAAAAAAACTTTTTCTGTAGCTAATTGTTGCCTAATTTAGAACAATTTTACAAACTTGGATAAGGGTTTCCCTAAAAATAACAATAATTTTAAACTAAATTTTTTGTTTTCGATTCTTTGGAATAGTCGTCTTTGGGGGAGCTTAAAAAATGCAACTTTTTGATGCATAAATATGCTCAATATCTTTTGCCGATCAAAAGTTATAATCGTTATTCTGTCAAATTTACGCTTTTTTTAAGTTTATATCTCCAATTGGGGCAAACCAGAAAAAAAAAGTTTACACGGAATTTGAAAGAGCAACTCATATTCTTTATTATGTCAAAACATTGGAGATATGTTATTTTTTATCTTTTTACCAATTTTACAAATGTAATATTTTTCAAATAAATTGTTATAACTCGACAAGGGAAAAATATATAGATGATGTTTCTATAACATGGACGAGCTCGGTGGTCTAGTGGCTACCGCTTCTGCCTTATAAGCAGGAGGTCGTGGGTTCAATTCCAGGCTCCCTTTCCTACTTTGTATTTCTATCTTAGTTATTTCTGTGTTTCACGTTCTACCAAAACGATTCATACTGTTATAACCTTCCACACAATCCCAAAACCTCCCGTGGCACCTATGAGAGGTCGTAGAATTCTCTGCATTTTTCTTAAGTAGGTTTCTTAAGTTCCCCAGCATTCGCAAGGACGTGGCCAGGACAGATCTCGACTATTGGAGAGTGGAATACTTCCATCTAAGAGATAGTGATTTGTCCCAAATCAATATCTGAGGTAACGGATGAAAGTAATGCTACTCTCATACAATAATCTTGGCTTGTACCACCTACGAATTTGTGCGAATTGCTCATAGCATGTTTGACCACCCACGGTTGCTACTTCGATATTGTCAGGTCAGCTGTAATTACACAGAAAACCACTAGATGGTGTTTGGGACTAACATCATCCTCAATGTGTAAGAACTGGTGACCCAAAATTAAGCAATACCAGCGCCGGCCGTGACCGAATGTAAGTTAATTAGGGATTAGGAAGGAAAATGTTGACGTGATACTCACTTTGATGGAAGCCGATGAGTCATCTGCATTTCCACGAGAAATCACTGGGATTTTGGATATATGGGGATACACAGGGTTCGTTTGGTAAATGATATGCCGAGTGTAGCGTGTAATTTGATCGAGGTTAAACAAAAACGCAATCGAGCGAACGCGCGCTAACTGATTGATTTACCAACCGCACTAAGCAGAACAAAATTTTCCAATGATCGCGCGATCGTTCTGCGTGATAAAGGAAATACGATCGGACATGCACACGCCAACTAATTCGGTCAACATTTCGATGATCGCGCGATCGTTCTGCGACTAGAGAAAACACGATCAGCCAGATGTTCTTATAGCAAAACACGCATCATGAAAAACCCCAAAAGTCTTCAGAAGGGCTGCGAAATGGTGAGTTGACATCCGGGAAGGAGCGCCTAACATAGCTCTGGTCCTCACAAGTTCCAATACTCACGCTTCCACGGGTCTTCCGATGACAATTGACCACCTGCTAAGGGTTGCATACTTAGCTGGTAGTGTAGCCTGGGCACTGTTGTCTATCTGACATCAGCTAGAGTGAGAGGGTGCGTCCTGTGGGATCTGCCTAGGATGTTCAGGGGTGATGTGGGGTTCGACAGTGGGCTCTGTTGAACTTCTATAAAAAGCTTCAGGTGTCCCCAGGCAGGCCCTATCAAAGTGATCGTGTGCCACTCGAAGCGCACTAGCTTAGTCCTGGTGTTAGGTGAGACTTTAAAAAAATTGACCCGACTGATCGAGCGTCTGTTCACCAAGGAGGTGAGGCTCCAACAGCGTATGTTCTGGCATCCAGCGACTGAGTATGAAATTCTATTCCCCGGAAGCTACCCAAGATGGCAGGCCCATCCCGGTGGAAAATCAATTGGTTCGAGAATCCGATAAGGAAATAATACGGACTGATTTTAAAGCGACGATTCTTAGCGCGAAAAAACGGACACGAATAGGAACATGGAATGTTTTAACCCTAGCCCAGCAGGGTAAATTGACACACCTTGCCAATGAGGCACGCCGCATAAAGCTTGAAATCCTGGGACTGAGTGAAGTCCGTTAGCCAAACTTTGGAGAACACAGAATGCCGTCGGCCAGTCGTCATACCAGTCGTTTCCCTGATCCGGGGGCAACGTGCCAAGTGCAGCGGTTGCGGTGCTACCAATGGCGGTTCGAATATCTCTCCAGCCATCTTCAGAAGACGCTGCGTCTAGCTGC
Organism: Armigeres subalbatus; assembly: GCF_024139115.2. Classification (NCBI taxonomy): domain Eukaryota; kingdom Metazoa; phylum Arthropoda; class Insecta; order Diptera; family Culicidae; genus Armigeres; species Armigeres subalbatus. Next base: position 112,061,925 of record NC_085139.1, on the reverse strand, counting down.
TCTTCCGTTGTAGCCGCCCAATGTTAAGCCGCAGCGTCCGACTTCGACGCGTGTTGTACACCGTCGAGAGTTTTGAGCGCAGGCATACTGCAACGAGGTAGTGGTCGGATTCAATATTCGCACTGCGGTAAGTGCGGACGTTCGTGATGTCGGAGAATAATTTACCGTCGATTAGAACGTGGTCGATTTGGTTTTCGACCACATCTGCATCAGCCGAAAATGGAAACAGAGCCTTCTTGATGTTTGTCGGCAGGAGGAGAGTGATGGACGACGGATCAACAAACGCCGACTGGAAGGTGTGTAATTATACTTATGGCTAGCTCGTGGCGAATCTAACCTCAGGGTCGGCTGGCTCACTTGCTTCGAGAGGACACACGGAAAACCAAACAACCTGTAACTATCGGTAGCGGACCACACCAGGACATTCAGGACCCTCTTCCAAACAAAATAATGGCACGGACACAACAGAATAAGCTTACATATCTATTTATTCAAATATTTACATGTTTTGATTTGTTGAGCTTCGTTGCGGCCGAGCAGGATCTGGTGAGGCCCATCGATGGATTCGCATGCAGAGAGAAGGGAGGTGGAGGCGGCGACTGGCAGGGAGCTGGCAGCATACGTTGATTTAGGTTGGACCTTTTCGGATTTTGGGGCGTCTCGACGTTCCGCGCGCTCGCTAACGGGACGGTGGCACATCGGATTTTGGTCGCTAACAAGCGGGGCAAGCCCTCGGACCTTGCTAGACCCTCACCTCCATAGCGTTGGCCACCGCTATCCGTTGCGTGAACACCAGCGCCTCCTAAAGGCCGTCATATTAACAGTATATCATATAAACACTTAAATAACAATGTAAACATAAAAATTTAAAATTGAAGTTGGAGGGCCAAGCCGGCCGAACACTGTATATGTAGAAAAATAATAATTGTAGAACAGAAAATTATTAAATAAAGAAGAATTTTACTACTACTATCCGTTGCGTGTGGTGTGGCAATTGCGTCAGGCTCACGAACCACCAGCACGGAACTCGCCGAAACTTTCCGATAGTGATTTGGTTCCTCGTTCGAAGTAGATTCTTACAATTTCCACAATGGCCACCAACCACGTGGGAGACACTTGGAAAACGATCCGGACGTAGCTTTTTTTAGGGTTCGTAAGCCGCTCTCCGGTACATCCACCAGAATCACCTTGTTGGACTCGTCCCTCGCCGTGGGTGATCGTTCCTCGGTGATTGGTTTTGCTCCTTCTGGACACGAGGAGCCCTTGCCGGGCGTCGTCTGCCTAGCCCGATTTCGGGTCTGCTCGAGTTCTTCCTTCTCAAAACTCCCCTCCGGGGATTCTTACGCGGCACTCCACTGTCGGCACCGGATCATGAATAATAGGAATAATTTTCCACTTTTCTTTTGACACAGAGCGGTTCCGAAAAATTAAACATCCGTCTCGGATGGAGGTTCTCGACTTTCCCCCTGTTTTTTTCTCCTTCCTCCCTATCCTCCCCTCTCGTCCTCCCGTTTTTTTCTCCCTTTCTCTCTCCCTTATCGTCGTTTCTTCCGGCCGTGCTCACTGCCAACCTTTTAGATGTGGTGAACGGGTTCAACGGTGAAGGGTAAATTGCTCTTATTGTATAATTTTAAATAAACAGTTTTTTTTATAGCAACCTAATTCCAAATGAGTTATATAATTCAAATGTTTTTTTTTTTTTTCATTTTTATATTTATTATGTGCCAACGAATTCTATAAAATCTAAGCCATCATTACACTTTTAGTTAATAACATTTTTTCCAAAAAAGATAGTTTTTTTTATACATTACATGTTTTTCTTCTAGCCTGACTGACTACCCCGAACTCCCAGTGCTGGACCTCCCTCTTGCTACTAATTATTGGTAACAGGTGGCAGCGTGGAAGATCAATGGACTGCCATCAAGAATGCCTTCATCGCTACCAGCGAGATCAATTTGGGCGAACTGCGCACCCAGAGAAAACAATGGATCGCCGATGAGACCTGGAGGAAGATAGAGAAGCGAAGAGAAGCCGAAGCCGGGATAAAACCAGAGGACTCAAAGTCTTAGCCCGTCAACGATACTTGGCTCTTGAGAAAGAAGTGAAACGCTCATGTCGACGAGACAAGGACCAGACGACGAAGGAGAGAGAGCCGCAGCAACCGGGGACATTCGCCTCCTCTATGATATCTCTATGATATCTCTATCAAATGATCGGTTATTGACCGTCCCACCTGACCAGCCGAAGCGCTGGTTCGAGCACTTCGAACAACTTTTTTAAGTGCCAGTCAGGCTAGTACCATGTTCTGCCTAGGATCCGACGTATAACACGCCTCAACCGAAGATCCATCACTGCTAGAGATTCAAACAGCCATCCAAAGCACGAAATCGAATAAAGCCCCAGGGCCCTGCAGGGGTCGATCGCATATCAGCCGAGATCCTCAACGCTGACCCTGATCTGCTGATCTGCTACTTTGTTATCACTATCCGCACAAACCAGGTCTAGAGAAGTTGAACTGTTGAATCAAGCGTTCACCCATTCTGATTTTTTTTATGTTCTCATGGAAAATGGCGAAGAAAACATATTTGACTCGATAAGTATTGGGTCTTTTAGTATCATTTTGTCTGTGTTATCATCTACTATTTTTTGTATAAGCAATGTAAGACAACCGATAGCTGAATGCGTGTTTTGCTTGAATCATAGAAACAATCTTAAATAAACATACCAATGAAGATTGAACTCGCCGTCAGCTTGCGAAACAAGCTAGAATTTTTATTAGAATGTTTTTTCATCCAAATCCTCGAAGTGATCCTTGACCTCGACAAGTTTATATTATTACTTAGTGAAAGGACAACGTACGACGATACGTCGTAACTCAATACGACCACGTTCGCTAGAACCGGCTCAAATGGGAACAAATTTGAATCATCTTCCCATAGAGTCGTGCGCCATTCTTTCGATTGGACATTACTTAGAAACGGTTGACAGCTTGTGCGGTTTTCACGATTGACACAGGTGTTGGTCACCTGTGATCACGTTTTGCTACTTGAATTCCACCTGCCGCCGCCGTCAGTTGGATAACACACCAGATAGCAATAGGTATGGAAACCCAGCGATGACATCCAGACCGATTGACAATGACGAAAAACATTCTTTTTTTCACAGCCTGAAAAAGCACCTAATAGAGATGCAATATTTCATTTGCTTCGTGGGAACGATGCGATATAAGGAAGGGGACATTCCAATGGAAAGAAAAAAAAATCTCGGCATCAACAACACAATTTACATCGAGATTTCGGTGTGAACTGAACGATAATTTCTGCTCAAATGGACGCATTTAGACAAACCGATAGAAGGGCGGGATCGGACGTGTGCAAATGCAAGCATGTAATAGCGCATGTGTTCGTCTTATGTCGTGAAGATATGATCAGACGGCAGACACGTTTCCACAATATTGTCATTTGAATCTATTCACCGTCTGTTTCCAGCTTGTAGCTTCTATCAACATAAAGGTGATATGGAATATATATGTCGTTCCGAATCAGCACAGAGTTCAGTTGTTCCCGCTTTCAAAGATGATGTCTCGGGTACTCATTCAAAAGGACGTATGTGATTTTGTAAACAAAGATTCAAACGTCGATTTGTCCAATCTGATATCACTCCCACGCAAACCATCACCACAGAGAGATAGGGGAAGCCTTCGGCTACCTGTTGGTGGTGTTGGTTTGCGTGGGAGTGCCATCAGATTGAACACATCGACGTTTGAATCTTTGTTTACAAATTCACATACGTCCTTTTGAATAAGTACCCGAGATGTGAAGATGGTTGACAACATGTTTAATATCTGTGAATCATAGTAAAGTAGTTCACTATTTATTATCATGTTGCGCTGCCCACAGAGGTTCTGCAAATCGTCTATACCCTTCTGATCATTATCGAGAACCATTCTCACCAAGGTATTGTCCAGCATTCTGGCTATCTACTTGGCCCTCCACAGTCGTTTCATTTTTGCCACATAAAGGATGAATGATTCCCCAACAGCTTCTGCAATGCATGGTTTATGTTCTCCTCATCAAAACACTTCTTGATCTCTTTTTGCGTCTGGTATCTGGCGTACGACGAACAAGTAGTCGGTCGTAGAACTTTTGGCCAACGTATCCGTGCTCTTGCTACCGATATTTCACCGTATACCGTGAGGCATCAAAATCCGTACACTTAGCCACTTCAGTATATGTTAAAGACTCTAGAAATTGCGAATCAAAAAAAAAAAAACTTTCGTTCAGAAAAATATATATATAGCTCTTTTAGTGGAATGTATACAACCGTCTAAGACGAATTAAGTACTGTCCATTTAATTCCACCAGTTAATTTTCGTTAGCTTTCGTTGTTATACAAGTGCAAGAGGGCCTCTATATTTGTTCCACTCTTACGCACTATACACTATGCAGAACACGATAAAACATTGAATAAAGTTAACATCTCCTGAATCGAAATCCGTTCCCCGTTGGCGGATCTCGAATCGAAGGATCAAAATCCGTACAGCTAGTATCTGACTAAATATTTATATTAAAGCAGACCGATTTACTACACTACCACTTCAATACGCACCTTGAGAAGCGATACCTTCAATTTATATTTCACTGAACGAACTGTATTTATACAAATTTGCAATTTTACCACAGTCAATTTTAGTATGTGTTTACCCTAATACGCAAAAAATGGCACCTGAAAATCGACCTCTGCTGAAATTTATCACGTGCTATTTATGTGTTATCAAAGTATTCCCCGCCAGAATCTACCACGTAGAGGCGAAATTTACAAAAATATCAAAGTAGATTTGTTTCTGAAGGTATATTTTTCTTAGGCGAGTATCTGGTACTTATTATTCGTTGCGACTAAAGATAAGCGAAGGAGTAGATTCTTTATGAGTGGTACAATATGAACAGGATGAGATAAAATATTTACAAATTAATTACCTTTGAAATGCTTTAATTTATTGATATCTCATGTGGTGGACGGATTTCGGTGCTGTACGGATTTCGGTACCTCGTTGTATTTAGGATTACTGCTTCTGTATTGGGGTATACTCTGCGATTGCGAAAACCGTAGACCGTCACGAAAATATGATAGACTTTGAATGTTAATAGCTCAGCCGTATCACGCTGGATTTTCAATATTTTTGAACCATTCGATCAAGGAAGATTCAACGCTTTTTTGTATTGTTCTAAAACATATATTTCCAACTATTTTTTTTATCAAAAATTGGCAAACAGTTTAGAAATAGTAATACAACCAATCCCGTACATGCATCGCAAATACAAACATCAAATCTAATCCTCAATTCGTATGAGATTTCATGCAGAGTGGACGCAGCGGAGCGAGAAGGCAGCAGCACAACGGCACTGATAACAGTCTCAACGAGAAACTATTGCATCGATGTTGTCGAGATGCTGCAGATCATCCAACCTCGACGATGGCAGCTATAGCTCTTTTTTCAGTAGCGTCAGCAGTGGCGAGTAGGAGGTTCCTGCAGAAAGTAAATCATTGAGCGGCCGTCGCCGACGTCGGTTCTCCTGAGGACCAGCATTTAATGTAAAGAAAGGGTTGATTACAAAAATAGCGTCTGTTGCGGTCCCGGTTGCGGAGATGCTGAAAGTTCATTCTAAATGGTGGCGTCTTAGCGAAAACTTCCGGAGGAATTCCTGGTGGTCGTCGAACAGTTGAAGCACAAAGTGAAATTCGACAAGCGTTTATTTGCTGTTAGTTATTTGAAAGCCGCATTGAGAAAACAAAATTGCACATTGGAGAAAATTCAACATAAATAAACTTATCAATGCGAACCTTTGTAGGAAATTTCACGTGACGACAACGGTCTACCGACGCTATAAAATTGTCTGTTTCTCTCAGAACTAGCTTTTTATGGCGAGAAAAAGTGAGATACAAAAATGGCATCGGTTGCGGTCCCACGAAATCACAGACAGTGCTAAAAATCCTTTCTAATGGTGGTGTCTTAGCGCAAAATCATCGAGTGGCCATTGGACGGTAGTAGCACAAAGTAAAATTTCTACGCAAGGTTTGGAACATGCATTTGGTTCATATTAGCTATTAGTAAGGCGCATTGGAGGATCAAAATTACAGACTGGACAAAATTCCTCTCAAATTAACAGACACTTATCAGTCAGTCCACACCTTGGGAGTGGGGGCAGCAGGGACTTTGTCCAAGGGCTTGACGACCCCTCCCCATGGCCACTGCGAGTCAGACCGGGACCATTATCCCTAACCCCTAATCCCAAGGCGTCAAGCGACCCGTGCCGAGGGGATGCATGGCCAGGGGGGTGAAATAATAAGCTAGGCCTTTAACGGAGCCTGTGGGGTACCTGGACACCCTCCACAGTAATTGTCCCTTACCGCGTCATGCTGGGCTCTGGCGTGGTGGACCTCTTTACCCGAGCAACTCGTGGGACCAAAATGGAAAACCAAGGCAATTCTTCAACTAGTGGTAGTAGTGTAGGCGACAACCCCTTCGCAAGAGGTGGGTTGTTCAGGTCTCCGCCTAGGAGGCCAGAGGCAATAGTCGGCAGCTCAGTGCGCAGCGCCAGCGTGGGTCACTTAACCTTCCTCTCGGCTAAAAAACGCCGGTAGAGGTTATTGACGGCCCATGGCTTGTGGAGGCGATGAACCGCAAACGCGATGGGCTTTCGGCCTTCGAGGTGGCGACGGAACAGCTGGACGCCATCATCGACTTTGCGTCATCGAAGCATAATATCAGTAAGGACCTCAAGAGGAGCTTGCAGAAACTTCGAAGTCGATGTTGGACGCCAAGCTGGAAACGGCGGTCGGGACGGCCAAGTGCGAACCCGTGAAATCCATGGAGTCAAGGTCTACCCAGACTGAGGCCCAAGAACTCGCGGATTTGGGCAAGGTCGAATCGACCGAGGACGTGCCAGCGAAGACGGTGGTGCCAAAGTCTACCCAGACCGAGGCTCAAGTATTCGCGGGCACGTCGGGGGTGGCTGCTCCAACGGAGCAGACACAAAAACGGGGGAGACAGTCTCCAGGGGATGAGCTCCCTGGGGGCCGCCCCAAAACGCGGAGGGTTACGTACCCGGACGGGCGAGATGATCCTCGAGCTAAAGCGGGGCGTCTCGCAAAAGGCGCCGCCTACAAGAAGTTGGCGGAGGAAGTCCTAGGCGAGACGGTCAAGGTGAGGGCACTCACGACGGAGGTGAATCTAAGGGTTAAAGACCTGGACGAGATCACCGAAGTCGAAGAGCTCGTCACGGCACTGCGGCGACAGTGTGAAGTGGAGGCGTCCACCGCAGCCGTTCGGCTACGGAAAGGTCCAGCAGGGACACAGGTAGCATTGGTTCGGCTACCTGCAGCTGACGCCTCCAAGGTAGTCAAGTTAGGGAGCGTCAAGGTGGGGTGGTCGGTATGCCCTGTGGGCATATACGAGCAACCCGAAGTTTGCTTCAAGTGCCTGGAACCGGGGCACAAGCAATGGGACTGCAAAGGCCCTGACAGAAGCAAGCTCTGTCGACGCTGCGGATTGGAGAAACATAAGGCACAATGCTGCACGAACCCTCCCAACTGTTTGATCTGTTCCAGCAAAGCTGCAAACAGCAAGCACCCCATGGGGGGTTCGAAGTGCCCGGCGTTTAAGCGTGTTGCAAAATCACAGTGCAGGTAACGCAGCTAAACCTGAACCACTGTGATGCAGCCCAGGAACTGCTGTGTCAGACAGTTGCTGAATGGGGGACGGATATCGCCATCATAGCAGATCCTTACCGGGTACCCGCCAGGAACGGTAATTGGGTCACCGATGGGTCTCACATGGCGGCGATATGGACAACGGGGAAATACCCAGTTCAAGAGTTGGTGTCTTCGACACACGAGGGCTTCGTCATAGCCAAAATCAACGGGTCTTCTTCTGCAGCTGCTATGCGCCTCCTCGATGGTCGATCGAGCAGTTCGGTCGAATGCTAGATTGTTTGACGGCTAACTTGATGGGGCGTAGGCCGGTGGTGATAGCGGGGACTTCAACGCTTGGGCCGTGGAATGGGAAGCCGATCCACGAATCAACGGGGCAGATCCTGCTGGAATCACTGGCCATGTTGGATGTGGACTTGGCTAATGTCGGTACCAAAAATACCTACAGCTGGAACGGTGCCGAGTCGATTATCGACGTTACGTTCTGGAGCCCTGGCCAAACGAGTAGTTCGAACTGGAGGGTAGATTATGGCTACACTCACAGCGACCAGCTGGCGGTTCGCTACAGTATCGACTATACGACCAGCATTCAGCGGACGGAAGAGGGGCGAGGCCTAGTCCTCGTATGTGGAAGACATCATACTTCGACGACGAGGTGTTTAAGGAAGCGGTCCGCCGCGAGCACAATACTCTCGGTCTGAGCGGCGAGCAGCTGGTAACAGTACTCTCGCGTGCATGCGATGCCACCATGCCTAGGAAAGTCCACCCTAGGAATGGGAGACCACCGGCTTACTGGTGGACTCAAGCAATTGCGAACCTGCGCCGCGCCTGCCTACGGGCAAGGAGGCGGATGCAGCGAGCACGCACAGAAGAGGAGCGTGTTGAACGACGGGTGGCGTTCGTGGCTGCTAGAGCCGCTCTGAAGACTGAGATTAGATCAAGCAAAAAGCCTGCTTCGAGGGCCTGTGTCAAAGTGCCAACGCGAATCCATGGGGTGACGCCTATAGTGTCGTAGTGGCCAAGACACGTGGGGCGATGGCCCCTACAGAGCGGTCTCCAGAGATGCTGGAGAGGATCATCGCAGGGCTCTTCCACGTCACCACCCAAGCCCCTGGCCTCCCTTCGTGGAGCTGCCAGGAGCCAGGGTGGCCGACGAGGGAAGAGTAACTGTGGCGGAACTTGCGGGATTGCACAGTCCCTTAGTGTGGTAAGGCGCCAGGACCGGATGGTATTCCGAACCTGGCCATTAAAGCGGCCATTGTCGAGGCTCCTGAGATGTTCAGATCTGTCATGCAGAGATGCCTGACGACGAAAGTCTTCCTGAAGCATGGAAAAGGCAGAGCTTGGTCCTATTGCCAAAGGCGGGAAAACCACCAGGGGATCCGTCGGCATATAGACCAATATGCCTGCTTGATACGGCGGGGAAGGTGCTCGAGAAGATCATCCTCAACAGGTTGTTGATACGCACGGAGGGTGCGGATGGTCTATCGAGTAACCAGTTTCGCTTCCGAAAGGGTAAGTCGACCGTAGACGCTATCTTGTCGGTTACCAAATCCGCGGAGATAGCTATCCAGCGTAAGAGGAGGGGAGTTCGCTATTGTGCAGTAGTGACTCTCGACGTGAGGAATGCTTTCAATAGTGCCAGTTGGGCAGCTATTGCAGATGCGCTCCTGCGTCTCGGAATTCCCGAGTACCTGTACAAGATTCTCGGAAGCTACTTCCAGAATCGAGTACTCGGTCGGAAGTGCGTTGACATAACCTCAGGGGTTCCGCAAGGTTCCATACTGGGTCCGGTGTTATGGAACGTCATGTACGACGGTGTCTTGAGGTTGAAGTTCCTGGTGGGCGTGGTAATCGACGGCTTCGCTGACGATATTACGCTGGAGGTCTACGGCGAATCGATCGAAGAGGTGGAGTTGACTGCAGCCCACTCGATCGCAATTGTGGAGGAGTGGATGAGTTCCAGGAAGTTAGAACTACAAGACTGAGGTGGTTGTTGTTAACAACCGAAAGTCGGAGCAGCAAGCGGTGATAAGGGCAGGCAACTGCACGATCACCTCTGAACGCTCAATCAAACTCTTGGGTGTAATAATCGACGATAAGCTCACCTTTGGTAGCCACGTCAATTACGCCTGCAAGCGTGCCTCCGCAGCTATAGTGGCATTGTCCCGGATGATGTCCAATAGCTCTGCGGTTTATGCCAGCAAGCGCAAGCTTCTGGCTAGCGTTGCTCTGTCCATACTGAGGTATGGGGGGCCAGCTTAGGGCACGGCCCTGCGTATTAACTGCTACAGAACGAAGTTAGAAAGTACGTATAGGCTCATGTGCCTAAGAGTTGCGAGCGCGTACCGTACCGTGTCGCACGATGCACTCTGCGTCATCACCGGTATGATGCCTATTGACATCGTTATCGGTGAAGACACAGAGTGCTTTGAAATGCGCGGCACGAGAGGCATCCGCAGGACTGTCAGGTTGGCCTCAATGGTCAAATGGCAGCGTGCGTGGGACAGTTCCACTAAGGGTAGATAGACACATAGGTTGATACCGGAGATAGGTACGTGGGTCAAGAGGCGCCATGGGGAAATCACTTTCCACCTGACCCAGGTCCTTACAGGCCATGGTTGCTTCAGACAGTACCTACACCGGTTCGGACACTCGGCCTCGCCCGGCTGGAACGCCGTTTTATCGGCTATCGTCCAAATCGTCTCGGAGCTACACAGAAGGTGGCGCGTGGACTCGAGGGATGGCTAGTCCAGGCGCAAATAAGAGGTGGTCCAAGGGTTCAGAGTCGGCTTCATGGGTCATACCGGTGCCCTGTGGTCGAACTCGATCCTTTTATCGAACAAGTGGCCGCGTGAAAAACAACATGGTATCGTCGCTTTCGCGGCGTCGGTTAACCGGGCGGGTTCCGAGTCCGAGGACGGAAAGGGGTCCTCGTCAAGGCTGGGGCAGGCGTAGGCACCGTGTCGGCAAGTCCCTCTGTGTGCTGGCGAATAGGCCCTTTCGCAGAAAGGTCAATTTGGGGTGCACGCGGCATCATCATTCTTGATACCAGTCGTGCAGAGGGAAGCAGGCGCGAAGTCGACCCTGCCCACCTTCCGAGGACATAGGGCGTGGTAAGGCCACCTGGAAAGCCGGCAATGCGCTGGCACGATACCATGGTGTTCTTCTAAAAAAGCGAGTCACGATGTTCGATGCTGCAAGGACACGCAGCTAACCTCGAGGGTGCGTTATGCACTGGCCCCCCTTTGAAGCATTACTTTCTTTTTTTTTTTTTTTTTTTTTACAAGGGAGAATGCATTTACACACTAACCCAGTACACGTGCATTGTAGTTGCCAAACTACCACACGGAAGTGTACTGGAGTGTCGGACTCGACCATACCGGTAATACCGACTAAACTCCCTTGGGCTCCACCATCGTTTCCCCCAGGAACTACCTCGCAGTACTACTTCTGGGGGGACGGCAGTACTAAGCGTACTCGCTCATTATCGCTCACACAGGCACTCGTCCCACGCGAGACTGACTTGGGTGCTCGCACACCATTCACTCCATTTGAGTCTTACTTGGATGCTCTCCCGGACGCTCCGCTGCCGTGCCTCGAGGTGTCAATAGCGGTAACTGCCTGGGCCTACAGATATTGCGCTACGACACTCCTGCCTCAGCACGAGCAGATCAATCACACCACTGCCGAAGCAGACCACACGCTACCCTGCCGAAGCAGGGACACTCCCCATGCACCACATGTGCACAACTGTAGGTGTGTGGGTACAACCCACTGCTACCCTGCCGCCGAAGCAGCTTCTCCAAAGACCATTCGCTCCATGTGACCCTTTTTCGGGTACTCACTCTAACACTCCACTGCCATGCCTCGAGGTGTCGATAGGTCCCTCGACTCCTACCTCAGCATGTGCAGTCCATACTCAGACTTCTGCTGCGCTTCGAGGTGACAATAGCGGTGACGCGCTATGACACTCCTGCCTCAGCACAACCAGATCACTCACTCCCTGCCGAAGCAGCTCACGCGCTACCCTACCGAAGTAGGTACACTCCACAACTTATTCTAACACTCCACTGCCATGCCTCGAGGTGTCGATAGCGGTAGCAACGCTACGACACTCTTACCTTAGCATGTGCAGTCCATACTCAGTCAGACTTCTGCTGCGCTTCGAGGCTGCCATAGCGGCGGCGACTCGCTATGACACTCCTGCCTCAGCACAAACAGATCACTCACTCCCTGCCGAAGCAACTCACGCACTACCCTACCGAAGTAGGGACACTCCACATGCCAGATGGCACTCCCTCCCTGGGCTTGTGCTTTTGAAGCGGCACACAGTCGCTTTGATAGAGTCCGCTTACGGGCACTTGTGGTTTTTTGGGAGGGATTTTAGCAGAGCCCACTGCTAAATCCCACCACGCCCTAGGCAGTTCTCCCTGACTCGCAGACAGCTGGGGAGGGGTCGTCAAGCCCTTGGACATCATGCTGTCCCTGCTGTCCCTGCTGCCCCAAAGCATTACTTTCTGGTTGTACCGAAGGGACGATGGGCTTGGCGGCAATGGAAACGGTTTAGCTGGTCGGGGATGCAGTCCTGCCTCCCTCATTGGAGGTGGCCCCTAACCCAGCACTTCCTGGTCAACCCAGGATGTCTGTTGAGCAGATTCCCCCTCCATTGTTTAGGAAGAAAAAAAAAAGAAAAAAAAACACCTTGGGAGTCGATGAGGTCTACCTACGCTATCAAATTTTGTATACTCCATGCGATTGCACATTTTGAAAATTACTATAGCTCTCAAATCATCTCCTTCACAAAATAAATAAAGCAGCATTGACTCCAGTGGCTCAGCTTTGTGACGTGACATGTCCTTCCGATGGTGTCAATGTGACGGCGACAGCAACAGCGAAGGAGAGCGTCTGTACTACGTAAAATATTAAGTTAAATGAAGCATACGCGCGACAGTGCAACTTGTTAATATCCAGTAACATATTACCATCAGCCCCGCCCTATCAGTGTGTATTGGGTTTACCAAAGGGAAGGGCTTCGGTTCGTGTTACTTGGCAAAGAAATGGCAAAGTCGTGCCTCGCGCGAGCGCTTAGTTTCAATAATCCAGATAACGAAACACTACCGCGTGATGACAAATAAAAATTAGAATGGAATCATTGGTCTTTGCCGCCCATTAGACACAGTTACTTAGTCCTACGTCACATTTATCTACAACCGGTACAACCCGATTAGGCAGCACCTGACGTCTTTTTAAAAATCTGATGACAGTAATACTTAGTTCGAATTAATGGAATATGTATTATTCTACCTAAATGTACGACTTCTGACGTAGGATTACGTCCTTCAGGAAGATAGGAGGGTCATTCTGCAGATTCAAATTTGAGATCGCCACAAAAAGTGATCAGGAAGTATGGGCTAATAATGCAGCCATCTTCCAACCGATTTTGGATAATTTAGTATTAATCAATCGAATTCTTTAAGATTTTGCCCAATAATTAAAAACCATGAATTAAAGATGCTAAAATAAAGAATTAAATTCACCAGGCACTGTTAAAATTTGAAAAACTAACCAATCCCGTATGGGCATCTCAAGCGCAGACCTCAAAATCGTGCAACTTACGGGCTGGGCTCTAATCTTCAGTTCAATCAAGATTTCACGGAGTACGGAGACGATTGTCCCAAATAATCCTGCTTTTAAATCAGGCTGAATTAGTCCAAATGCATGCAATGTTTACTATAACCGGATGTTAACAAAAAAATTAATCAATTGCGTATGCTTACTGAATTTGTATTGGAAGTTTTTACCATTACTAATCCAGGGTTGATGATTTTTATGACATAACTACATAGAAATTAGAGTGTCACAGTGCTTCACCTTAAATCGTCTAGCTCAAACCTTTGTAGAGATATATGGCGAGTCAGCATCATCATTGTCATCAAATAAAATATTCTCTCAAGATTCTGAGTTTGGTTTTGTTCCCATTAATGATTGGAAAGTCGCATTATTGAAAATAAATCGGTGCTTTTTTAGTACCACCCTTTTATACAAGAGAGGCTTGAGCAGAGATGATTTTAGTGCAAAACATAATCGCTTGGTGACTGCACAAAATTTGATGGTGTCAATATCAGTGTTGGTAAAAACATTCATAAAACTCAATCATTGAGCGCTCCCGCGCGAACTAACTCGTTTGCGATTTTAAAATAATGCATCACGTCTGAGTTTTTCATGCTAAAACGGATCATTTCACTCATTTCATAAAAAATCATTTCGCTCTAATCAATTTGGGGGCTATTTATTGTTTACACACGCAAAAGTATCAATTGTTCTATGTGTTGAATGTTATTTCACTGTTATTTTACGAAGGAGAACAAAAGGTTTTTTAGGTGTGCTGAGTTGGGTGCGTTTCAACTCACAAGTGATTTGAATCGGTTATGAGTTTTGATATTTTGAGTTTTTCCCAAAACTGGTCAATATCACCCCCAGTGCCGGCCGTCGGTGATTGCTTGCTAGATATTTATTCAATAATGTGAGTTACTTCAGTAATTTGACGATAAATCATCGATTGGCTGTCGACGGCGAAAAGAAAAATTTTCTCGAAAGGTTCTGATTTCGGTTTTGTTGCTGTTAGGGATTGAAAATGCACATTATTGAAAATAAATCGGTTCTTTTCAGGACCATTATTTTTATACAAAATATAGTTGATTCGAGAAGAATTTTCTTTAAAGTACAAAGCTCCACTGAATGGGACTGTAGAAACTTCAACTTCATCAGTAGCGGTTTTGGTGACGACCTTCGGAGTTGATTGCTGCAGAATATTTAATCGCATAGATGGCGTCTATAGTGGTAAATCGTCGAGTTGCAACAACTTCCAAATAAATTTTCGCTCAAGATGCAGACTATCGTTCGGTTGCTGTTAGTAGTAGGAAAGGCGCATTATTAAAAGTTGTCAGTAATTTTCTTAAAAATGCAAACGCCCGCAACTACCTAATGACTGCAGTTCAATCGCAACCATAGCATCGGTAGCGGTCCAAGCCATCAGCATCAATAAACATATTCAATATCTCGAAATAAATTATTTTACACTTTACGCATTGGCGTAAATAAGGGGGGGCTTAGCCCTCCCTAGAAAAAAAATTAGCTCCCCCCTAGGATTTGAAAAGTTAGTAAGCAGTGATATCATTTTTGAACATATAGCACAATGAATCACTGAAAAAGGTTGAACAAAAGAGTTATCTCCCATATTCATGATCCTATCATACTAAAATGAGTGAAAGAGAATTAAGCTTGTTTCTCATTTCTGAGAAAGATTCCTGTGTGGAAGTGAAATTGCACTTGGTGTTAAGGTGAATCGCGTTGGAGCCCAATTTCAAATCTACATAGCACTTTTGAGGGCACATAACTTGAAAAGTAAACGACAGACAAAAGCAAAAAGTAGTTTTTCACTTTTGCTCACTTGCAGCATACATGAAAAAATGGTTTCCAGATGTGCTAACCGCCTAAATATTCACATTTGTGCGAGCAAAAACGCGAGGTGAGAGATAGCACGGCCATTGTGGCTGCCATTTTTGGACGCCGCCGTAACTCACCTTAATTATGAAAAGGCAATATCTAATTGATTTGAAAGTATCAGCGTTAGTTTGATATGAACAACAACGGAGAGCCACCAAAATATTATTCAAAGCAATCATGGTACTTTGCCAGCAGTCAAAGACATGCGGTAAACCATCACGGACTAGAGGGACAGTTTTCCAGCAGTCTTCCGCTTGCCTAGGAGCATGATATTCTCTATAATTCCCATCAGCATCCGAGAAGGATTTCATCAGAATCTGAGAGGAATTCCCATCGGAATCCGAGAAGAATGCACATTGGAATCTCTGAAGAATTTCTTTCTAAATCATCGAAGTATTCCAACCGGAATCCAGAAGAATTCACACTGAATCCACTTGGGAATCTTTGGGAGATACGCTTCGTAATCCATGGAGAATTTGCTTCGGAATTCCTCCGGAGTCATCCGAAGATTTTTTTTCGAAATCCTTCGGAGATTCGCTACGGAATTCCTTGACGGTTGGTTTCAGAATACTTCGACGATTTGCTTCAAAATTCCTTGAATATTTAATTCGAAGTCTCTCGACGTTTTGCCTCGGACTCCCTCAATAATTTGCTTCGATATCCCTCGACGAATAGCAGAATTATTCGAAGATTCGCTTCGGAATCGAAATTATTCGACGGTTTGCTTCAGAATTCCTCGAAAATTTATTTCGGGCTCCCTCGATGATTTACTTCAGAATTATTCGATGAATTTCTTCGGAATCATTCGATGATTTGCTTCGGAATCCCTCAAAAAGTAGCTTCAACATCCATGAAGGATTTCCTCCCGAATCACTTGAGGATTAATTCGGAGTCCTTCGACGATGTGCTTAGGGATCCCTTGACAGTTTGTTTCGGAATCCTTCTACGATTTGCTTCTACATCCCTGGAATATTGCCTACGAAATTCCTGAACATTCATATTGGAATTCCTGGAGGATTTCCGACGGAATCTCTGGAACATTCCCGTTGGAACTCCTGGAACATTCCCGTTGGAATTCCTGGATTATTTCATTCGGAATATCTAGAAGATTCTCACTGGAATCCCTGGGACATTTCCGTCGGAATTCTTGAAACATTTCCGTCAAAATCACTGAAGAATTCGAATCGAAATCCTTGGAGAATTCTCATCGGAATCCCTGGAGGAATGTGGCATCATTTTTTTTTTTCATTTTAGATAGGGGAAATGACGGCTTTGGCAGGTTTTGTTCTTTTATTGTCAAGGGGTTTTTTTATGACTGATTATGCTCAAATTTGGCTCAAACATTCTTTGCATATCAAAGAATATTGTGGCCAAATTTCACGAAATTCGGTCGACAAAAACCCCCCTGACAATAATAGAACAAAACCTGCCAAAGCCGTCTGTTCCCCTAGATAGAATATTTATGAAATATGCAAAAATTTCCACTGCGTACCGGTGGGAACCTGACGGCGATCCGTCACGTATTGTCCTTTCAGTGTGCGTCGAGCGCCACTACACTTAGACGCAATAGCCATACGCTATCAATTTGAGTCGTTGTAGCAATCATCGGCTGTTAAACAAACACACTTCGATACTGTGGGCTACAACAGAAAGCACGTGCTTGAGAAAAGAGAATATGGATGGGTGTAATTGATCCGCAATTGCCTTAGGTGGTTGGACCGTATTTATAACATTACCACACCCAACCGGCGGTTGTTAGATTTTCTAACAATTCTGTATAAGAATCTACCAAAACTTGTATAAGAACTGGGCATATGCCAAATTGTTAGATTCTTGTACAAAAAATGTTTGTATAAGAATCTAGCAATATCGCATATGCCCAGTTCTTATACAGGTGTTGGTAGATTCTTATACAGAATTGTTGGAAAATCTAACAACCGCCGGTTGGGTGCACTAAGATAGATTAATGAGGTGGTAAAATGTTCGAGATTTTTAAAAAAAAAGCACAAAATAGAGAAAATAAATGGAGGGGTTATCGTCATGCTCTGCATTGTAGACACAAACTAGGAATATAGGGCCATCGATTTAACTCACAACTTTCTACGTTTGAAGCAGAAACGAAAGTCATTAGACCTGTTGCATCTGACAAAAATTAAAACAAATACGGGATAGTTATGCACAAAGAGTATCTAATGAATAATCTTCCAAGGCTTTCTTCAATCATCAAAATATCATATCATGGTTATCTTAAAAGCTCTATATGGGAGCATCCACAAATTACGTAACGCTTAGAGGGGGGAGGGGGGTTGCCTGAAGTGTGACAATCCATACAAATTTTTTGGATGCTTCATACAAAAAGTGTGACAAAGGGGGGAGGGGGGGTTGAAAATGGTCAATTTTTGCGTTACGTAATTAATGGATCTTCCCTATGTGTCTTATATAGCTTTAAACTAATTTAAACGACAATTCTAAGTCGCTCCTAAAATGTTTCAAATTTTTAAGCAAAACACAATTGCACAATGCATTCTAGGGCAAGCTGCTTGGTGAAACGTACATACCTACACCTCTATGTACAAGGCAATGGCACACATGGTTTGACGATGCAACGTTCGAACGCTTCCAACGTGATACTTATCTAAATATTTAGGTACCTACCTATTAAGCAACATTACTGATGCTGGTGACAATGCACGCCTATCGGACATTACATTACTTATCCGCCGCCACTTACTTGTCGGTACCCCGAGGCGGTTTGCCCTGTACTGTGATGATTAGGTTCGAGAGTGACATGCTGGTTTGGTATATCATGTACCTATTCGATAATTTGAGAATACGTACTTTGATTGCATGCAAATTTGCGTGTGGCGGTTAAAACTATCGTGGCAGTTCGCAGCGAGCCGGATGGGCACCGTTACGTTTCGTTGAGTTCATCTCGCAGATGGGGTATTTGAAGCTATCTAAACAGGTTTGATATCCGTGTCATTTATGCATTTTCCTCTGTCGTCCTTGTGAAACAGTTTTATGAATTGCCAGATTTTCATTGATTGCTAATTTATTTGGTAATAAATGGACAATTTTATTATTAAACGTCATTTACTATGTTATTTCCTTTCGTTCTTGTCCGATTCCCCTTTTCTCTACTAATGATTCTCCGGTACTGCCGTAAGTTTTGCAATGTTGTAACTTGATACATATGTAATATGTGGTGACCAAAGATTGGGAAAGTGATCGTATCTGCGTACTGAGGGCATATTTTGCCTTTCAACTTTATTGTACGAAGCCTTTCAATTTATTCCGAAAACTAACTTTTTTTTAAAAGACTCGGCGACCCATAGTGTTATATACCAATTGACCCAGTTCAATGAATTGAGGTGATGTCCGTGTCTGTGTGTATGTATGTGTGTGTACACATAATTGTCTCTCATTTTGGGCCATATTCTTTGTGGCGGCGAAATCAATTAGTCATAGGCCGTTTTCGTTCGTCAGCCGGTGGGCGCTAAACCTTCCAATAGTCGGTCTAAGCTCCTCCTTTTGGCCAACCTGAGCGTTCAAATCTCCTATGATGATTTTGACGTCGTGGCTTGGGCAGCTGTCGTACTCACGTTCCAGCTGCGCGTAGAATGCGTCCTTATATCATCAGTGCTTCCGAAGTGTGGGCTATGGATGTTGATTAGGGGTCATGCACAAATTATGTCACGCTTTAAGGGGGACTAAATGTGACATAGGATAGAGGAGGAGTAGATGACATCATTCACATTCACTTTATGTCCAAAACAAAAAAAAACTACTTTTATCCGTGTATGTAGGCTGCGAAACTTTAGCTGGCTACGCAAACCTTAGAAAGTCTTACTTGCATCCGCAACACGTCTTTTCACCTCGCGGCTAACGTCATTATCACATATAACGAGTGTTACGCTCGATAATTTGAATCAAAATACCGTAACCTCTCTATTTTTAAGTCGATACTGGCAATGGAAAACTAACATTGGAGTAGCAGTTAAATGATAATTTGCTCAACTGAACTAGGTGAGTGTTGAAATAATGTATTCTTTACTATAGACACTATAGATTCCATAGACGAGCTGAGGCGAAGGCGAGTGTAGCCAAACGAACTGTCAGTTAGTGTATCCAAACGAGCATGACGTCACAAATGCAATCCAAGCAATGGAGCGTGTGACGTCATATTCGCGTGGTATACTGTGGAACAACGGAAAAACACACTAAATCGAAATGACTCAACCGTGCCTCCGCTCTTCTATGGAACCTATAGTGTCTATATTCTTTACGTCTTATAATTAGAGGGGTGCGCCACCGCGCCACGCCACCGCCGCCGACAGTTTTAGGCACGCCGCCGCTGCCGACATTTTCGCATCGGCGTGCCGCCGTTTTAAAATTGTCACGCCGCTAATCAATAATTTTCTACGCCGATTAAAATTTGCAGAAGTACGCAGATTTTTTTTGTGGAAATTCCGCGTACGAATAATTGCAAAAAAAAATTCCGTAACATTTCCCGCTGGAATGCATAGAATTTCTCATTGAAATAAAGTTTTTGAACGGATATACATTGTTCAGCAGAGAGTCATTTGTTGTTTTGCTCAATATGTTATTTGACCAAACAAACTGCTTGGCACAACATTTTTTGTCCAAAGAAGTCATTTGGTCGAAAGGGACAGACAGCCGAAAATGACGTTCGGTCAAACAGTTCCTTCGGTTGGCTAAAAGCACGTTTCGCCGAAAAGGCCATTTGATCAAAATGGTCGTTTGGCCATTTGGCCAAAATGGTCGTTTGGCCATTTGGCCAAAATGGACACTCAACAGAAAGTATCATTTGGCTGAACTGGTTGTTTTTACGGAACAAATGTTTAGCCCAGCGGGTCTAATTTTTTTCTTGAGAGGTATTCTTTCGAACTTTTACGTTCATTGAGGTACACCCTTTTTTTCGCTTTTACGTTCATTGAGGCACACCCTTTTTTTCGCTGGTCATGAAAATAAGAATAACTCATTAGATATATGGAAATGGACCTAAAGACTAACGCAATATATGGCTCTCCAAAATGTTGTCTGAAATCTTCGTTGTGCTATGGAATTTTGCAACTCAAATTAAGTCTATACATCAAGCTTCCTATAAGACTTTGATGACTTCTTAAGGCTCCCAAGCTTCTTAAAAATGGAATTCCGCACCTCGTGGAAGGAGGCTTCCCAGCCTCTTAAAAGGTGGCTTCCCAGCCTCTTGAAAGGAGGCATTCCAGCCTCTTGAAAGCAGTCTTCCGAGCCTCTTGAACGGGGGCTTTCCAGCCGCTTGAAAGGAGGCTTCCGTGTCTTTTGATTGGAGGTTTCTCAGCCTCTTGAAAGGATGCTTCCCAGCCTCTTGAAAAGAAGCTTATCAGTCTTTTGAGAGGAGGCTTCCCAGCCTCTTGAACGGAGGCTTCCGAGCGTCTTGGAAGGAGGCTTCCAAGCGTCTTAAAATGAGGCTTTCGAGCCTCTTGGAAGAAGGTTTCCGAGGCTCTTGGAAGGAGGCTTCCGAGCAGTTTGAAAGAAGCTTCCGAGACTCTTGAACAAAACTTTCCCAGCCTTTTGAACGGAGGCTTTCCAGCCTCTTGAAAAGAAGCTGCCGAGCTTCTTGAATGGAGGCTTCCTGGCCTTTGAAATGACGTTTTTCAGTCTCTTGAAAGGAGGCCAGCCTGTTAAAAGATGGCTTCCGAACATCTTGAAAAAAGGCTGCTGAGCCTTCCAAACCTCTAAATTCATGATTTTAGTCATTCTACTTTTTATCCTTTTGATATTTTGTTCCGCAGCCCTTCATACACTATATGCTGGTTGTAATGGGCCGGATTCAGTATAGGTTTTGATTTACTGATCCATGCATATTATGTACAATATAATGTTTTGGAATTTAAAATTACACGTTTATTACTGTTTTAATAAGTTTTTATTGGAATTTTAATACAACCGCCATTACGCATTTTAAGTCGAGGTACCCTCTAAGGCCGGTAAAGTTACCCCCTAAAGCCGGTAAAGTTACCCCCTAGGGCCGGTAAAGTTACCCCAGGGGTACATGTACCCCATGTTGATAGCCGCTGGTTTAGCCGAATAGGTTATTTGGACGAAAATGCCGTTTGACCTAAAGATTGTTTAGCAAAAAAAGCAGGCATTGCAATTTATCCCATCATTCGATCTTCTGAGCAAAGATACTGATATGCTGGGATATCGATCTTTGTTATCTATCTGCTCAGTAAACAAAGTGCAATGTTCGCCATGGAGAAAAGTTTTTTCACTGCTTTTGTTGTAGCAACGCCCTCGCAACGTGAACAAACCCCGAACCGCGCTGGCTATACTCCATTGCACAGTGACGTCATGCACGACTTTTGACAGGTACTGGTCCTGTTGTTTACAGACGACTTTATTTTGAGATACTTCTATCATTCTTTGGATTTTCTGATCGATAATTACCTAAACTTATCGATAATTAGCAATATTTGAATGCGGAATGTACAGAATGTCTTCAACATCGTGCAATATGCAGATTTAATTTGGATAAAAAAAATTCTCAGTCCGAAACGTAAACAACAGGACCAGTACCTGTCAAAATAGTGAGGTTAGGTTTGCCGCGCGCAATGACCTATCAGGATCATCATCAAATGCTCAAATGATAATATCTTTCCAGAGTGCTCTTTGATTAGGGATGATATCTTTGCACAAGCAAAGATGATATCATGTGCTCAGATGATATTGCAATGCCTGAAAAAAGGCATTATCGGGCCAATTCACTCTTCCCGCCAAAAGATCCTTTCTACCAAACGACATTTTCGGCCAAACGACCATTTAAAGCAAACGGCATTTTCAGCTAAATGACCTGTAAAAGCAAATAACTTTTTCGACCAAGCTTAAAGAGGGAAATAAAATTTTATTAACAAATGGCGAAAAGGCTCAAAAACTTGCTCAGCAGTTCGAGAGTTCCCATAATTTTAGTCTAGGTCTCACTAGTCCATTTGAGGATCAGGTTACCCGAAGCTTCGAAGACATTCTCAACCAAGATAATGTTTTTGACCCTTCGTTGGGAACTAATTTGGATGAAGTGAGATCTATTACTAGAAAATTTAAAAATATGAAAGCCCCGGGTGATGATGGTATTTTCTACATACTTATTAAAAAACTTCCTGAGAGCTCTTTGTCCTTTTTGGTTAATTTATTTAACAAATGTTTTCAATTGGCATACTTCCCCGATAAATGGAAAAACGCCAAAGTTGTTCCAATTTTGAAGCCGGACAAAAATCCAGCTGAGGCTTCTAGTTATCGCCCTATCAGTTTGCTTTCTTCAATAAGCAAACTGTTTGAAAAGATTATTTTAAGTAGAATGATGGTTCATATTCAGGTATCAGGTATCAGAACGTCGGCTCAGGAGGCACGTTCCCCTCAATTTGGGAGATTTGTGCCATCGCCTTCACTGGCCTTTCTCATCATTCACCTGACGGAAAAGGAAGGGAAAAGGGGAAAGGAAGAGGAAGTGAAGTTGGAAAGGAGAATGGAACCATTTATAGGAAAGCCAATTATGTAGACTCACACGCATTCAGCTAGGGACTAAAGAGAGGTGTCACAAAAACACAGAGGACGTAACAATGGACGAACGTCAAAGACGAAACACAGAGTGCACTGTGAAAAACGCATAATGCGAATCCATATAGGTGACAATCACAAAGTACATTGTAAAAAAAAACGCATAATGCGAATCCATATAGGTGACAATTTGTTGAAAACTAAGTAAAACACATATTCATAACCCCACTCTTATTTAACCTCACGTTGAGATTGAACAAGAGTAACCGAAGCCGAACGTCAAGGACGAGACACAGAGTACACTGTGAAAAACGCATAATGCGAATCCATAAAGGTAACATACACAAAGTACATTGTAAAAAAACGCATAATGCGAATCCATATAGGTGACAATTTGTTGAAAAAAAACTAAGTAAAAAAACATTTTCATAACCCCACCCTCATTCAACCTCAAGTTGAGATTAAATAAGAGTAGCTGAAGCCAAACATCAAAGATGAAACACAGATTACACTTTGAAAAACGCATAATACGAATCCATATAGGTGGCAATATGTTGAAAACTAAGTAAAACACATATTCATAACCCCATTCTTATTGAACCTCACGTTGAGATTGAACAAGAGTAACTAAACCCGAACGTCAAGAACGAAACACAGAGTACACTGTGAAAAACGCATAATGCGAATCCATATAGGTAACATACACAAAGTACATTGTAAAAAAAAAACGCATAATGCGAATCCACATAGGTGACAATTTGTTGAAAACTAAGTAAAACACATATTCATAACCCCATTCTTATTTAACCTCACGTTGAGATTGAACAAGAGTAACCGAAGCCGAACGTCAAGGACGAGACACAGATTACACTTTGAAAAACGCATAATACGAATCCATATTGGTAACAAACACAAAGTACATTTAAAAAAAACGCGTCATGCGAATCCATATAGGTGGCAATTTGTTGAAAAACTATGTAAAAAACATATTCATAATCCCACCCTTATTCAACCTCAAGTTGAGATTAAACAAGAGTAGCTGAAGCCGAACGTCAAAGACGAAACACAGAGTACACTGTGAAAAGCGCATAATGCGAATCCATATAGGTGACAAACACAAAGTACATTGTAAAAAAATGCATAATGCGAATCCATATAGGTGGAAGTTTGTTGAAAAACTAAGTAAAACACATATTCATAACCTCACACTCACGTTAAGATTGAACAAGAGTAGCCAAAGCCGAACGTCAAAGACGAGACACAGAGTACACTGTGAAAAACGCCTAATGCGAATCCATATAGGTGACAATTTGTTGAAAACTAAGTAAAACACATATTCATAACCCCACTCTTATTTAACCTCGCGTTGAGATTGAACAATAGTAGCCGAAGCCAAACGTCAAGGACGAGACACAGAGTACACTGTGAAAAAACGCATAATGTGAATCCATATAGGTAACATACACAAAGCACATTGTAAAAAACGCATAATGTGAATCCATATAGGTGACAATTTGTTGAAAACTAATTAAAACACATATTTATAACCCTACTCTTATTCAACCTCACGATGAGGTTGAATAAGAGTAGCCGATTATCTCGGAGAAGTAAAAAGTCAACTACGCCATAGCTCCGGTTAGCGCAGCGAGGGCTAAAATACTGTGAAGGGGGCCCTGGTGCTTCACAGGCTCCGTTTGCGGTTAGGTTCTTATTAGACCCCCCTAACCATTCATTCGTAGGCACGGTAAGCATAAAGCCGCATCACACCGAAAATTGGGGGTCACCTGTATGGTGGACTTTTACCACTGGAACAGGCAATCTGTAATGTTATTCTTAGCCAGATAACCAGCTGCCGACACCACACGGCTATCTAGGCTGTTCGTGGAGAGAAGTTGACATTGACTTTACGTCAACTCTCAATGTGGCAGAACAGCCAGTTGTTCCAATTTTGAAGCCGGACAAA
This sequence comes from Armigeres subalbatus, assembly GCF_024139115.2. Lineage (NCBI taxonomy): Eukaryota > Metazoa > Arthropoda > Insecta > Diptera > Culicidae > Armigeres > Armigeres subalbatus. The sequence goes on along the minus strand of NC_085139.1, from coordinate 112,037,189 downwards.
AATCCAGCTGAGGCTTCTAGTTATCGCCCTATCAGTTTGCTTTCTTCAATAAGCAAACTGTTTGAAAAGATTATTTTAAATAGAATGATGGTTCATATTAATGACGATTCTATTTTTGCTGATGAGCAATTTGGTTTTCGCCATGGGCATTCAACCACTCATCAGTTATTAAGAGTTACGAACTTAATTCGGCTCAACAAATCTGAAGGATATTCGACTGGAGTTGCTCTTCTTGATATAGAGAAAGCATTTGACAGTGTTTGGCATGAAGGTTTGATTGTAAAATTGATGAATTTTAATTTTCCTCTGTACATTATTAAACTGATCCAAAATTATTTATCAGATCGCTCACTGCAGGTAAACTATCAGAATTCTAAATCTGATAGATTACCTGTAAGAGCTGGTGTTCCCCAAGGCAGCATACTGGGGCCCATTTTGTATAACATTTTTACTTCTGACTTACCTGATTTACCACCAGGGTGTCAAAAATCTTTGTTTGCGGATGACACGGGTCTCTCAGCCAAAAGGCGTAGCCTTCGTGTCATTTGTAGTAGATTGCAAAAAAGTTTGGATATTTTCTCCACTTACTTGCAAAAATGGAAAATTTCCCCGAATGCTTCCAAAACTCAGCTTATAATTTTCCCACATAAGCCGAGAGCTTCTTATTTGAAACCTTCTAGCAGACATATTGTCACTATGAATGGGGTTCCAATTAATTGGTCTAGCGAAGCTAAATATTTAGGACTTCTGCTAGATCAAAAATTAACTTTTAAAAATCACATTGAAGGCCTTCAAGCCAAATGTAACAAATATATTAAGTGTCTATATCCACTTATAAACAGAAAATCAAAACTTTGACTTAAGAACAAACTTATGATTTACAAACAAATTTTTAGACCTGCCATGTTGTATGCTGTGCCAATATGGACTAGTTGCTGCAATACCAGAAAGAAGGCACTTCAGAGGATTCAAAATAAAATTTTGAAAATGATTCTGAAGTTGCCTCCGTGGTATAGTACCAATGAACTTCATAGAATTTCTAATATTGAAACATTGCAACAAATGTCCAACAAAATAATTTCCAATTTTAGACAAAAATCGTTGCAATCTTCTATTGCAACGATTAACTCCTTGTACCCTTAGTATAAAATAGGTTAAGATTAGTTTAATTTAAAAACATTGCAATTCCTACATGGTTCAATTCAACCAGAGGAAAAATTCTAACTGCCAGAGGCAATTGAAATGTATTAATGATAACTAAAAAAATAACATAACAAATAAGGATGATAGTGTTAAGAAAACACGGAACACCTAGTCTAAGAGATGAATGCATGTATTAGATAATTAGCAAATAAAATTAGTTAAAAAAAAAGAAAAAACTTTTTCGACCAAGGTACCACTTCGGACAAATGTTTCTTTCGGCTGTGTGTCGCTTTCGGTCAAATGATATTTTAGGCCAAATTATTTTCGACATAATAACCGTTCGACCGGAAGAAAGCATCCGAATAACTTTCGGCCAAACGAGGGAAATGGACGAATGGGAGGAGGCCACAGGGCCGAAAATGTCGTTTAGCCGAATGGACATACAACCTACATACTGGTTATTTGATCGAAAAATTCGTTTGGCCAAAAATGTTATTTGACCGAAAATACCGTTTGGCAAAATGGTCCTTTGGCCGAAATGGTCGTTCGGTAGAAAAGCCTCAATTGGTCATTTCTGTCAAACGACCATTTCAGCCGAACTGAATTTTTGGCTAGATAACTTCTCCTGTCAAACTACCATTTCGGCCAAATGACTCGTTAACAGGGTCAAGGGCAAACGCCTTGGTGTTGAAATTTTCAGCCAAACCGTTTTTGATTTAATAACCGTTTCGCTCGAAAATTCATTTTGACCAAATTAATTTCGGCCAGATGGCTTTCCAACGGAAGATTTTCAGTCAATCGACCCTTCCTCCTATTTGATATTTTTTGGTGGAATTGCCAAAAAGATTCTTATGGACAATATGAATAATCTCCAGTAGAAACAAAAAATAAATTCCGTCAAAAATACATTGAAATTTTACCGAAGTTTTCGTAAAAAATTCAAATTATGCGCCGAAATTCTATAGAGTTTCAGTGCGATTCCCGGGGAAAATCTGAAGAATGTTTCATAGAAATATAAAAAAAAATCGTGCAAATTTTCTAAGAATTTTTCTATGAAAATTTCAAACTATTTTCGTTTACCATCATTTCTCGGTGATATCCACAGTTTTGAACTCTGAAGAGTTTTCCGTTGAAACTTCGGAGAATTTCTCGTGTAAACTACAGGGAGTTTCCTGCGAAAACTCGTTAAAGTTCCTCGTGGGTATTTTAAAGAATTTTCTGTGTGAATTTTGAAGAATACTTAACAGAATTTACAAAGAACTTTTCGTGCATATTAGAATTTTTTTTTGTATTTTACGAAGAATATTCCACGAAAATTCTGAACAATTTCCCATGGAAATTTCGAAAAGCTATCCAAGGAATTTCCAAAGAATTTCTCGTGACAATTTTAAAGTAGTTCAAGTACCAAATCTAAAAATAATTTCCAAATTAATTAATTGGAAAAACTAAGAGCTATTTTTTTGGGGAAGTTCATCAGATTTTTTCGACAAAATTTAAAAGATTCTCCCGGTAATGCTATATAATGTCTTGAAAATGGTCCGAAGAAATCAAGAACAAAATATATATAAAAAAAAGAACGCAATAAAAAAGCCCGAAATGGCTATCGGCGTGACGCCGAAAACGCCGCCGCCGCCGATGATTTTTGGAACAGCGCACACCTCTACTTAAAATAAGTGAAATAGTTTAACTTAAAAATTCTCCATAGCCAGATTCAACTTCCGCTTCATGGCTTGTCAGCTCGATACATTTTTAGCACTAACTATGCTGCTTTCTGCTGCTTTCAATTAATAATTGAGGAAATGATAATAGAACACTAAGTTGAAAAGCAGGCCAAGTTCCAAATGGAATGTAGAGCCATTGAAGAAGAAGAAGAAGAATAGATAACACTATTCGATCACTCAACATGCTAATGCAAAATGTGATCGAGCGGCATTGATCTTGTTGATCTTTCATTATAACACTCTTCTCTTGTAGAAAAATTGGACGTTTTATCACTTAATCGCGAACTGTAAATGCAGGTATCATGACTAGAAATAGCAAAAAAAATAAAGTCTACGATCACCTCGAGAACTGTGAAAAAGTTATTAACTTTTATTGATATTATTATTCGCGTAAATCTGGTTATTGAGGTAGTCTCACTTCTTCTTCTTCTTATTGGCATTACATCCCCATACTGGGACAAAGTCGCCTCGCAGCTTAGTGTTCATTAAGCTCTTCCACAGTTATTAACTGCGAGGTTTTTAAGCCAGGTTACCATTTTTGCATTCGTATATCATGAGGCTAACACGATGATACTTTTATGCCCAATCCGAAAATTGCCTAGACCGGCACTGGGAATCGAACCCAGCCACCCTCAGCATGGTCTTGCTTTGTAGCTGCGCGTCTTACCGGGGCAAAACGACCTTTTGGCTTTTTTGGCGGTGTTCCAGGAATATTTTCAAGAATGTTTACTACTGAGTTGGAAGTTTGAGATCCAAAATACATGCTCTGTAGTAAATACTATCGAAAAACTGCCGAAAATGTCCTCAAAAATGCTAAAGGGTCGTTTTGCCCCGTGGGTGCATATTACCTCAGTTTCCCCTATTTTCAACTTTAATTTTGGATAAATTTATTTGACCGTGCACTTAAAAGTTGCAAAGCTGTCAAAAACAAAAATACCGCGCAAGGTATTTAGTATTGGGTATTTAGCTGATTTTAACAATTCGTGAAGAGAAATTTTGCAGTGAAAGTTTTTATTTAATTTAAAAAAGGTTGGTCTACGATGAATCAAAACGAACTGTTCCAAGCACTTTACAATGGATTTGCAAAGGCATTTCCGGAGAAAACAGAGCAACAATGCCAATCCGAAGCTGTTGTCTTTTGCAATACGGTGAAGGAGAAGGATAAAAGTGTATTTAAAGCAGGGGTCTGCGAAGCGGCCATGTTTCTGATTCCAGCATCAAAATCATCGATTAATTTAATACAAAGATGTAATCATAGTCGTTGAAACCTGCTAATGAAAATATGTTTTAAATATTATGATATTTTGGCGAAGTAGAGCGCTTGGTGCCGATTGAAATATGAGAATTTATTAAGGTGAAGGTGGGTTGAGTACCAAAACAAAGCTTTGAAAGTGTTGGTACAATAAAAACTGTCATATACTGTAGTAGTATTGGTATCGTATTTATAAAAAAACATAAAATATAAGTAGGGTGGTTCAAAAACGACCCAGCTCCAACACGCTCACTCGATTCCGTCCCATGCTCCGAGTGTCCTCCAAAAATCGAATTGAACAAAAACTGGTTGAGCACAAGCCGGTTCAAGTTTGTATGAAAACTAGTATGGGAAACAAAACCTTTCATTACACTGGCTACAGCGCCTCCTCGAACGCTGGCGAAAAGAGAACCCACATAGCTGAAAGCAACATTCTAAAGACTTCACTGAACGAAAATCGCACCGCAGGAAAGATCCATTGATTACGTAACGCAAAAAAAATATCATTTTATACCCCGCTCACCCCCATGTCACACTTTTTGTATGAAGTATCTGCTCCTGGTGCAATAGATATCACAGACAAATTTTGGCTATTTTGCTGAAGCACACATTTCTGTTGCCAAACTGATGCCTTCTGAGAAGCCTAATTATCAGGCTAAAGACACGCAACCTCGATTGAAATCGACTTCTAACTATTGGAACGACCATTCAATATGCATTGTCTACAGAGTTAAAGCTCTTGAATATTTTATCCATTCATATGGTCTCCCCCCTCGCCAGCGCCCAATGACGGAGCGCCACAATCAGAATAATGTAAAATTCAACCTCGCCATATCAACTGTCATACAAACCTGTAACGACCTGTGCACGGTAAGCCTCTGTTCAAACCAGCCCAAACCATCGGATGACACCCAAATTATAAATCATAATCGACTGAGCGTGGCGGAGCAAAATTATTTTTTGAACCACCCTAGTTATTAGTTTGCTGCTGCCGGTGCCGTTGTTTACATTCGCTCCGCGATCAGTTTTTAATGGTTTTTTTCGGGCAAAAATAGCAGTTTATATTAAGTTTTCGGTTCAAACAAGTGACTGATTTCGAAAAGTGATGTTTAATTTGCATTCCATCAACATTTCGGGCTGCTCATGTGTGGAGAGGTGAGTTAAAACTTGATTTTTTCAGTGCCCTTTGAGAAGATATGAAGTGCAGTGATGAACCCACCAAATCGCGAACGGCTAATAAATCGGCACGAAATTGCTGATTTATGATATTATTCGAGCTGAAATACATAAAACTCTTTGGATAAACATGTTCATTATCACGGGAAATGAATAAATATGCTGTGAACAGGTTAGTAATTTGAATATTTAACTTTTGTTCGATGCTGTTCGATGCATTCGAATGTTGGTGGGAGAGGAGTGCGGGAGGTGTGGGGTTGACCCGTGGGAGGTTCGGTGCCATATTGACTGCCATCGTGGTACTCCTCCATCTATGTCCTTAAAGGCGTCAATATTCTTGTTGAAGTGTACACCTCGCATTCATACTTTCGCACAAGTTCTTGAAAAATTATGTAAAATAATTATGTATATTTGGAAAAAAAAAAATCTTCTTCTTCTTCTTCTTCTTCTTCTTCTTCATTCTGGGAGGCAAGTTTTACTTGCCAGGAATAAGGGCCAGTTGCCAAGACTATATGCCCTGTTGCTTGTCTTCGGTCGCCTGACCACAGCTGAGGGTTCTTATAAATCCAAAGCTGCATCCTTTACAAAATCCAAGATTTTCTGATATTCGTTTACACTGTTCGTTTTAAATATTTCTATCAGGTTGTTGTATTGTTGTAATGAGTATCTTACGCGTACGTTCCGGTATTTTTCACAGTGCAGAATTAAGTGTTCTGCTGTTTCAATCTGATTGCATGTTTCGCAGGTTGGGTTGTCTATTAATTTCATTTTGTGTCTCCAGACTTTTGACCAGTCATGACCGGCCATCAGTCGATTTAGTAATCGAACTTGTTTCCCGTCTAGCTTTAGACCAACAAACCATGGTTTAGATCTGAAATCTGGTTGAATTTGGAAGAATTTTTGTCCCTTTTCAATAGCATAGTCCTTGTACCATTCGTCGATTTTCAGTGACTTTCGGCGTTTCAGTATACAGTATACATCCTTGTATGATATTATATTATCTAGTATTGGCTGATCGTTCGTAATACCTTCCTTTGCCAGTTGATCTGCGATATCGTTACCATTCACTCCTATGTGGCTCGGTATCCACTGCATCGAAACTCCCCACTCTGCTGCCATTGTTAACACTTCATCTAATAATTCTTCTCGTTCCTGTTGGTCTCTCGCTGCTTCCAGAAGTTCGCAAGCCGATCGCGAGTCCGTGTATATTACAGCACCCGTCAATTGTTCTTTAGAAATAATTTCCATAGCTATTTTAATTGCTGCAAGCTCTGCTCCTGTGATGCTAATTTCATTAGCAAGTCGAACGGAGACTCTTTTATTTGATCCTTCAATAAAAACTCCAACTCCACATAAATGCCCTGTCTTCGAGGCGTCCGTGAAGACTCTTCTGCGTCCTTTGTAGGTGCCGTTAAATGCAAACAGAACTAGTTGTTTTAGGTGTTTTGGGTTCGTGTTTCCTTTGGATTTGACCAGTCCATCCAATGTCGGTCGGATTATTATATCCGGGTACTTCACGCAGTTCTTCCTGATTGTCATTATAGCATCGAATACTTCAAAGTGGTTAAGAAAAACTGTTTCCATGTAACTTATCTTTTTCGTGTCCGATCTGTTATCTATGGTTGTTCCGATTAGCTGTTCTCCGACCGCCGTTCTTTGTGCGATGTTACGTGCGATCTCTTTTCCTGTTATATATTCCTGTCTTATTGGCATGGATTCTAAGCCAGATATTGCTAACAGAGTATTTAAGGGAGTACTTTTGGTACATCCTGTGGCTTTTCGTAGACTCTGATTGTTGATAACAGCTAGCTTATTTAGGTTTGGTTTTGCAGCATTGCTGTACACCGTAGAGCCGTATTCCAGCGTTCCTCGAACAAGCGCTTTGTGTACGTTCAGCATTGTCTCCGGGTGCCCTCCAGTCTTTACTCCGCTGATGACCTTGATCATGTTGAGCCTCTCATTGACCTTTCCTTTTAATTCCTTAGTGTGTCTCCCAAAGTTTAAAGATCTATCTAGTGCCATGCCCAGATAGTCATGTGACCTAACAGTTTCTATGTTTGTTCCATCTATCTTATAGTCCAGTGTTTTATTACTGGCTTGAAATAGTATGGATTTAGTTTTTGCTGGGTTTATTGACAAGTTGAGCTTCGCTGCTGATTCTACGAAATGGTCCAGATAGTCTTGTCCGATTATTCGCAGCCTTTCTACTGTTTTCGCTGTGACTATGATGCCGAAGTCGTCGGCATATTGCACCAGCTCTACGTCATCGATCTGGATTTCATGCAAAGGAGCAGTATATACGTTGAAGAGAGTGGGGGATAGAACATCCCCTTGTGGAAGACCTTCACTGACGACTCTTACAAGTTTTTCCTTATTTGTATGAAAAATTATTTTTCTATTAGTTAGAAAATTTGTGATCCAGCAAATCAACTCTAGCGGTATTCTTTTTCTGACAATATTTGTTTCAAAGTATCTACTTTTACGTTGCAAAAGCGTTACTTAGATCCACAAAGATTATGCTCGTTAAGTTTCCTTCCTTTTATTAGCCATTATTTTGTTGACCACATACGTCACACAAGTATTCGTGGATAGTCCTTTTCTAAAACCGAACGATCTTGTGGGGAGAACATTGCCTGCTTCCAAGGCTTCTTTTAACTTTTCCAATACGGCTGTATTCACAACTTTGGTACAAGTTGGAACCAGTGAAATCGGACGTTTACCTTCCAGTTTACTTTGATCCTTCTCGGCTTTAGGTATTGCGACCACCTTTATCGTTTTCAGCGAATCTCCAGGGAAACTCCTACGCCATTGTCCGTTAAAATCCTTCAATAGTTGCTGCACAACACCGGGTTGCAACTGCTTCAGCATTCCGTAGGTAATTCTATCCACGCCAGGTGCCGAGTTCGGTTTTTTATCCCCTACTATCCTATTCCATTTTTCTTGATCAAGAATATCGTAACTTGCAAATGATCCACCGAAGTCAATCATGTCCACAGGGCTGTTCCTTCCAAAATGTAGATCCAAGAATTTTTCTGCTATCTTCTTATCGTCCAAAAGGGGATTATTTTCTTTTCTCCTAAAAGTTTTACCTGTTAGTCTGCCGATACTTTGCCAAAGCTGTTTGGAGCTATTCATTGGGTTTATTTCATCGATGAATTCCTTCCACTTGGTTTCTTTTTCAATCTTTTTCCGCCTTTGGAACTTTGCTGCTGCTTTTTTAAATTCGATTAAGTTTCTTACACTACCTATTTTGTTGAACTCCCTCCTTGCTTCTGTTTTTCGTTTCCAGGCATCTTCCACTTCTGTGGACCACCAGTACTTAGGCGTTTTAGTGTCCCGTTGTTTGCTGTTTTATAGATCTTCTTCATTTCTTCGGTTAATTCCTCCCATGAGTGTATTTTGTCATTTCCTAGCATTGCGAGTTTTGAGTTTATTTTTTCCTGTTATAAATCCATTTTCTTCCTTTGACTGCTTTTCTTTATCAGTGATTTGTATTGCCATATGATGACTGCCAATTCCGAAATCCAGCACTTTCCAATCGAACTCTCCATACAAATTACTGGTGCACAACGATACATCTATTGCTGTACTCCTTTTGTTTAGTTGTATTGGCACAAATGTTTTTTGTCCGTCGTTAAGAATTAGCAGGTCATATTGGTTGACCAGCTCTACGAAAATGTGCCCCTTTCTATCGCTGCAATCGTTCCCCCACGTCACGTGGTGCGCGTTCCAATCTCCGCCGATGATTACGTTTTTGAAATCCTTGAGAGCCTCGAACACTTTGATTACGTCTTCTTCAAAATTCTGACTCGTTGCTGCTGGTGTGATGTAAACCGCTGCCACTACGAGATCCTTACTCGGGATGGCAACTGCTACCGCTTGGGTGCATTCCGTCAGGTTCTCAATTGGAACTCTACTGTAGTTGAAATTGTTTTTCAGATAAACAGCTGTTCCTCCATAGTTGTCTTCTCTTGATTGTAAAACGTTATGGTATCCGGAAATCCTGTATCGAGCCGTCTCCTCGTACAATTCCTGAGACCACGTTTCTGTTAATATTGCTACTGAATATTTTTCTCCGACCAACACTCTTTGTAATTCTTCTTTATGTTTACTTAAACTTTGGATATTACACTGTATTATTTTTATATTTCCTTCCACTGTTGCTTTTTGTTTGTTTTCGTTTTCACTGGTTGATCTCATTTTCACTTTTTACTTCTTTTTGTCACTTTATATAATCGTTTGATTCAGTTTAAAATGTTTTTGCACTGCTTGTTTCACTTTTTCTTTTATTTCACTGCTTAAGTTTCCATCACTGACCAGCTCCGAATAGAAGCTCATTGCTTTGTGTTGGTATTTGTTTGTTACACTTGATTCAATCATCTTGTTGGCTTCCTGTTGCATTTTGTTCTTCCATCTCTCCATCTCGTGTACTTTGTATGGATTTTGTAATGCTACTCCATCCATCTGTGTCCCACTCGACGATTCTGGTTGTGCTTCATTTTCTGGTAACACCGCGTTAGTTTTATGGTTTTTCCTTTTTTCAGCGTACAGCTTTACCGCCGGAGTTATGGGTACTCTTGGTTTGTTTGTTTGCTGCCATTCCGACTGCAGGTTGCTGCCTTCTGCTAGTGTTTCCGCGAGTGTAGGCATATCTTGAAGTGAGTTCAGAGGTTCAAAGATGTTATTCGAGGTGAAGGACACCATCTCTCTTGCTTCGACGTACGTGTAGTTTTTCTTCGCCATTATCGATTTTATTTGTTCCTGTCGCATTCGCTCTGGGCAGTCCAAGCTGCCGGTGGGGTGTGTTTTTTTGCAGTGTAGACACTTGTTGCGTTCTTGACAATTGTCATAGTTCTCGTCATCGTGACGATCACCACACGTCTGACATCTCCTGAAACTCTTACAATTTTCCGCTTTGTGGTTGTATCTTAAACACTTGCCACAGAAAACCACCTTCTGCACGAACGGTAGTACTTTGGTCTGACAACAGAATAGTCGTACCCTATCCGGCAGTCTTTTGACCGAAATGTAACGGATACTCTGTTCGACGGTATTTTCTCCCCATTAACATAACGGTTCAGCCTGTAAACCTCCAGAACGGGTGTCTCACTTTCCAGGTCCATGAATATTTCTTCCGTGGAGATATCTGTCGGGATTCCTGTGATGACTCCTGATATGCTAACAACGTGTTTTGGAATGTACGCTGTGTACATGCCGTTCTCGTTGTTAATATCTTCGACGATAGAATTTGCTCTGATGTAACTATTGAAGATTACCATGATTTTGTTACGTCCAATCTGCTTCATGTCGATTATGTGGTTCTTGTACCTTTGCGCCGCCCGTAGCTTCGATCCTAGTGAAAACTTGTTTATTCTTCCTGCTTGCGCTCCTCCTCGCATTTCGAAGTACACCCGATATGGCGCTTCATCACTAATTGCGTATTCGAACTTCATTCGTTGTTTGACTCCATTTTTTATTCTTGCAGCGTCACCTCCGGGATCCGGAGGATCTTCTTTCCCCTCCATAACCTCACTTCACTTTTTTCACCAATATGGCATCCGGTTTTAACTGCACGCGGGTTAAACCTTTCACTAAATTATTACACCGCACTGCTTTTTCTTTTGCTCTACTATTTTATTCTTCTCACTATCCGATTTAATACGAAAAATTTGATTTTGATTTATCGAACCGCAATTTTTTCAACCAACAATAACGGTAACTACCGCTGCGCTTGAAAGTCACTTTCCGAATGGAAAAAAAAAATCACTTCGGAATAGTGGTTTGTTTACAAAATAGAATTGTCAATGGGAAACTCAATTTCAACCGAACAATGGGAAACTCAAAGATGTTGGCTATTGTCAAAGGATTGGGGGTGCCAGATACCTGATTTAAAGAGAATGTGTCGAAAAAAAAATCAGGGAACTAGAAGGTTGTGCACTGAGGAAAAAAAGTTCTGGGGACAATCATTGAAAGCTGCAGAGGATGGTCACAAACGTTTGCCGACTCAACAACCGGCAGCGTCAACCTCGACTTTGAACATTCCTACACAAAAAGTAAATCGTATGGTCAACAAAGTGTTGAGGAACAAACAGCATCCACATCCGGTACATCGAAGCGTCCTGCACATGTTCAAGATCGAATTAACAAGCAAAAAAGTGAACTGAACTAAGAAACTACAACTTGAAAAGACTTTCAAAACAAAGATAAACGAGCAAGATCGGCAGCAAAAATATAGTGTCAATGCAAAACTGCTTCTTCTTGAAACGGTTCCTGAGGCGGGTAAGATAAAAATGCTGTTATAACTTCAATTCCCTATTATATTTACTATTTCATGCGACGAAGATTTCTAGGTGAATATCTGAAGATTCGAGCTACCCCGGGCCGTCCTCGCATTGAAGAAACTCAAAGCGATTTGTTGAAAACGATCTGCGATATCGCGCTTCATGCATCAGCAGCACAAGAAAAGCGACACGACGAAAGTATTCGGAGCATTGAGACGCTGGACGATCTAACTGCGGGATTGAATAGCAAAGGATTCACCATCAGTCGAACGGCCACTAACCATCATGACCACCAGGACGGAAAATTTTGCACTGCGACGAAAAGGGCACTTTAGGAAATCGCATCTTTACTGGGACCTGATGCGGTCGCGTTTATAAGTCAGGACGACAAGGCCCTTGTGGTAATTGGTCTGGCTGCTGCTACTAAGCAATCACCAATACTCATGCACGTGGAATATAAAGTTGCCATACCAGATCACAACTGCCCCAAGTAACCAAAAGTTCCTCTAAGAGTACGTATCTCGCTTAATCAGCTTCATTGAGCTGCTTAAGCGAAAAACGTACTCTTAAAGGAACTTTTGGTTACTTCGGTGGTTGTTGGCCAATAAACATAAATTGATTCCATCCATGTACGCCGGAATTGATATCAAAAGGAACGGTCTTGGAAGCGGTTGGATACTCCGGCCCAACGAATTTGGCTATCAGATCCGGTTATCATGCTTCCTCTACTGCCTTTTCTCACGCTGTCGATATGAATCGCCTGATGGAAATCGAGGGATTTGACTCAGTTTTAAAATACGATGGTTTTGTTAAACCCGTGATGATAATTGTTGTAGATGGAGGCCCAGATGAGAAACCGCGATACAGAAAGGTTATTCAAACGGCAATTCACCATTTTAAGGAGTACAATTTGGACGCACTGTTCATTGCAACCAACGCACCTGGTCGTAGTGCCTTTAACAGGGTTGGAAGGTGAATGGCTCCACTCAGCCGGGACTTGGCTGGACTTATCATTCCACACGACCACTTCAGATCCCACCTTGATTCGCAACTCAAAACTACAGATACAGAACTTGAAAAGATGAACTTCAAATATGCTGGTGTTACACTGGCCGTAACGTATGGAATCAACTGGTTATCGATGACTACCCAACAATTGCTGAATATATTGATCCTGGGTAATGTTTTGAGAATAAATTTTTGTTAAGGAAATTATTTTGAGCTTTTTAGTGGAATGTCTTCACTTGTCATAAGACGAGTTTGTACAATCCCATTAAATTCCACCACCATTCCACCACTAAGTCGAGTCAAGTACAAGAAACTGAAGACGGCCTTACTGTTGAGGTCGAAATACGTATCTGTCAAAATACAAATAAGTGGTGGAATTAAATGGGATTATACAAACTCGTCTTATGACAAGTGAACAAATTTTTACCACCTCCCATTTCCATCACGCAGACTCCAGAAGACCTGAAAGGATCAGCTCGTGATGATCGACAGTATTTTCCTTCGGTATTTTTTTTTAATTCCGTAGATACGTCAAAGATACTGCCAAAATCGTTTTCTGGCTTCAAGATTATTCCTTATGATTTGTATTGCCCTTCGCTCAAGGATTGTTTGAAAGAGCGTGTCTGTACAAATTGTGGATTGTATTTCGCAACGCAGATTATGCTACGTGAGCATAAGAGACTACACAAATCCAAAGATGTCGCTATTCACAAGATTAGCAGGCCAAACGCCAAATGGAATGGATGGCGGTTTTTGTTCGCAATGAATCTACCGACTGTGAATGGCTTGACGAAAACGAATTTGATCTTACTGGCGTTCAGACCGTTCATCTCAATTCAACAAATGACACGCAGTTTCCAGTCATCACAACTGAATCGCATCTTTTGAATCCATGGGAAGATGAATGAAACGGGGAATGTTTTAATTCTTATGTACCAAAACCAACCTTTTTTGTACATTTTGGGGTCCCCACAAGCTGTCGGCCCCGGTGCCCCCTTCCGGTGTACTCCAGATGAAGTTGAGAGATTTTCAGTTCCATGAACCGAGTTTCCAATCGCTAGACCCTTTTAGTCGCTGTGGTTTTCGCCGATTGTTCCGGGCCGTATTCTCTCGCTGATAATTCGATGCAGGTTTTTTTTTTTAACTGGCTTGCAGTACCTGACACCAACCCCCTAAATTTCCGGAGGACCATCGTGCACAATTATGCTTAATGTCCCTCCTGGCACTGGGACGATGATCAGCCGCCCTGACATAAGGAACATACGCTCGATCGGATGTGCACTCCCGGAGAGGAGGTCATAGTTTCCACCGGGGTTTTTTACTCGATCTTCCCTAAGGTTCCTCGTTTCCCGGCCAACACCGGGGGTTAAGGACCGCGACATGGGGTCTATTTTATTCCTTCAGTTACGCGAAGTACTAATAGTACGCTTTATCAAGCACTTTCTGAAAAATCCATCGTTCAACTCCTCTACCATCATCTTGCGAGCATGTTACACGAAACAATGTTTCGTATGACATTGTCACCAGAAGGCGCTGGAGTGAAATGTCAAACTCGAAGGATTACGACGGTAGCGCCTCTAGTTGTGAATCAAGCAGGCAATCAAATTCAAGTTGATCGCTGAAGTCATGGTCGATGTTAATTTCTCTGTTTGTCTGTGGTGTATCCATTGTACCTGCCACACAACAAACATACTCAGGCAATGCAATAGCGGGCATAGAAGAGCTTTCAATTAATAATTGAGGAAATGATAATAGAACACTAAGTTGAAAAGCAGGCCAAGTTCCAAATGGAATGTAGAGCCATTGAAGAAGAAGAAGAATAGATAACACTATTCGATCACTCAACATGCTAATGCAAAATGTGATCGAGCGGCATTGATCTTGTTGATCTTTCATTATAACACTCTTCTCTTGTGGAAAAATTGGACGTTTTATCACTTAATCGCGAACTGTAAATGCAGGTATCATGACTAGAAATAGCAAAAAAAAAGTCCACGATCACCTCGAGAACTGTGAAAAAGTTAACTTTTATTGATATTATTACTCGCGTAAGTCTGGTTATTGAGGTAGTCTCACTTCTTCTTCTTCTTATTGGCATTACATCCCCACACTGGGACAGAGCCGCCTCGCAGCTTAGTGTTCATTAAGCACTTCCACAGTTATTAACTGCGAGGTTTCTAAGCCAGGTTACCATTTTTGCATTCGTATATCATGAGGCTAACACGATGATACTTTTATTCCCAGGAATTCGAGACAATTTCCAATCCGAAAATTGCCTTCACCGGCAGTGGGAATCGAGCCCAGTCACCCTCAGCATGGTCTTGCTTTGTAGCTGCGCCGGGGTAGTCTCACACGTCGGGAAAATTTCCACTGGATTTTAGTCCCCATGTCCCCAAAATCGGTCACGATTTTTATTTTTCCGTGCCAAAATTCCGTTAACCCGAAAAAGCTTTGAACACATGAGATCAAAATTCGTAGACAAGATTCCCATCAAGGTGCGAGGATAGCTTTAGAAATTGCGTTGATTCCAAAAATAGATTGCGATAGTTCGGCTGAGCTGCGGAGGACGACGGAAGTCCTTCGTAGCTTAGTAGGGAAAGCACCTGTCCAGCGGACTGGGGTCGTGTGACAGAAGGAAATGAATTACCTCCAACACATTTCAGCCATTGTAATTGTTTCAGCCATTTTAATTAAAGACCATGTCAGGTGGCTTATATCCGTAATATAAGCAATTAACTTTGATCGAACAGAAATCGCGTGATTTCTACCAAAAAATGACCAAAAAATCTGAAATTTAAAAATCGAAATATTTGACATTTAGGGTAACGGTACCAATAGTGGAGGTATTAGTAGATCCCCAAAAGAAAATATTTTTTTTTAAATTGATAACTAAGTATGGGAAATTTACAGCTTTAATATCTTAGCTAATAGATAAACTAATAAATTTGCTAACAAAAATGAGATAGATGTCATTCGAAAATGTCAAAAACCTTAAGATAAGTTGCATTTAACAGGATATTTAAAGCATGACGCATCAACTGAAACCATCGTAAAGTGTATAAATATGAAAAATTTCATTTAAACCCAACTAAATCAACTATATTGGTGCTACCTCCACTACGGTTACCCTATTTATTGAAGCTTATGCATTTTCATGAATTATGAACAATTGTATTTTGGAAACCTTTGTTTCTACAGCATATTTGTCTAAGAATCAGTTGTAAATCAGTTGTTGTGTGTGAATGTTATACAAAATATAAAAATAATTCTAAAAGTATGTAAAATTCTTTTTTAGAATTTAAACGCAAGCGAATGCATATTTGAAGATATGTTCATTAAATGCTATTTGAGCTAGAAAGGGGCTGGTTTCATTTGCAAATATAAAATGTCGGGCATGTTTACAAATATGTACAGCAACAAAAACCTAATATAGCACAATAATTTCTGTAACTCAAATTGTCATTACTCGCAATAAACTCATATGTAAATCGCATACAATACAAATTGCCATTACCAATGATTCACTTTATCATTCACTTCCTCAGATGTATTCATGAATGTATCTTCACAGTGTATTCATCCTGACCTTCAGCTTGTATCCAAGATGCTCCAATTGTGAAACCCTTTCCCTCAATTTCAACACCATTCAACTATCATTTCTCCGTTCAGGAATCTCACTACAAATAGAACCGGTACACTTAGCACACTTTATCAACCGCCAACGACCGCAGCGCAATTTGATGGATGCGCTGATGTTCCTTGAGCCTACCGAGAACGGTAATCCCACGTAAATTCAATTTAAACTCGTAAATTCAAATTTGTCAACAAGCGGTCTGTCACCATCTATCTATATTGCTAGGGCACTAATGACCCGACTGGTTCCGATCACCACATTATTCCAAACGCGAGAAGTTGTGCTTCTTCTTATCACAGAAAAGTGCTCATATCTTTCGATCCCCCAATCTTGTTCACAAGTGACGATAAATCACTGGTCCAAAACGATGCACAATATCAAAGGACTTCTTCGCACGTCGCCAATGTCCTGATGGAAGACTATTCCGGAAACTCGACTGCTCACCGTTGAGGTTGTCGCGAAACTAAACGTCCGACCGACTGAAGTTCTAAGTTTACAGTCACCGTTCGAAAGCGCCCTCCGATTTGTGCCTCGCCATAGCATAATGCGAGCGCGCGCGCCAGTGGATGAGCGCCTCCAAATAAAGCTGCCGGCTAAGCTGGTTGTGTGTCTTCTTTGATGCCACAAGGAGAACTGGGGGCACGCTCGCAGCTTGTTAAATATTTTTTAAAGTTCTTCAAAAACTGAAAGTTACATACCAAATCAATTCAATCTGTCGTATTCGTATATTTATATGAAAAAAAAATACGTTAAATAAATTCTGTACATTCAAAGTTAATTGCCTATGTTCCGGGTATTAAGTCACCCGGAGTGGAAATTAATTACTATGTCTTAAACTCGATTATGCAAATGCACAACATGTGATAGATTTAGTTCGGAAAAGGTATTGGAGGGTAAGCGTTCCCTTCCGTGGGGTTTGATCCCACGAAACCAGAACGCAAGACACGTGCTTTCCCTACTAAGCTACGAAGGACCTCCGTCGTGCTCCGCAGCTTAGCGGAAACCAAATTCCCAGCATCGGGCACGTAGCCGAACTCTCACAATATTGCCTGATTTTCTCAAAATTGCACGCGGCGAACCCTTCATGAAAGGTACCGCCGCGCTTTCTGCAGCCCGTTTACTTGATTCTTATGGGTGAATAGCATTGCGGTGTATCGTTTGCCGCGGCCGTACCTTTCGACAGTCATTCGCCGCGTGAAGTTTTGTGCAAGTACCCATTTGGGAACATTACAAACGCCGCGCAGTGTATCATATCCAGAAAATCTGACAATATATTTTCAGAACTAACTCTCTCATATGTATTTTTAAATAAATACAAATAAATTCTGTGTCGAAGGTCCGCATTTCCGATTTATAATAAACCAAATTCGCATACACATAGATCAGGTATCCATAGTCCATAAATCCACGTCGTAGTCAAATCTTTACTTAATCCAACAGTCTACCTTCATAGAAAATCAACATTCCAAGAATTATGAAAGTCCAGAGTCTGATTTTGAAGGTAATGTCTGCAGAAAAAGTGATCCCGAACTCATAACCAAGCAACAATCCAACGTGATTTTAAACCGATTCAATACGGATGGGTCATACACATTGGCTGACATAATAAAGTTCTCACCAGCTGTTTTTTACAACTTTGCAGCTTTAGATCTCGGTTTCCCGTGAACCGATTTTGCTACAAATTTTACCAGAGCTCAAATATAACTTCAGTTTATTGATTCACAAGGTAGAAAAATATTGCGGTAAAACCAAAATGAAATTTTTGTCAGAAAAAAAATTAAATATCCTAAAAACTACAAGTGCAAAAACTTAGTTCAACATATTTTTTTTATATTTGGGTATTTTGTTGAACATGTCATAAGTCTACAACCCACAGAATTCAAAGTATCAAAAAATATTTGTTTGAAGAATCGTTTTGGTTACAATACAACATTTTTTTTAAATAATGAAACTTAGATATGGTAAAATTTATGTTATATCTGAGATGTTGTAAGATCTCCAAATTGTCCTGGAATTTGAATCGAATTTTCTACCAAATCAACCACGACTTCTACGTTCAATAAGTTCGAATACACTTTCAAAAAATGTTTAAAAATTTAGATTAAATTATTTCGTTTCCCGGTTGCATTTCATTGGAAGTATTGTTTATAAGGAACGTTTGTAACATTTCCAAGTTACTGATCTTGTATTCGTACAGCTTTAACATAATAAAGGATCAAACAAAAAAGTTAAGAGGGTTCAAATCCTGGAAGCTGTGAGGTCCCAATGTTTTGTCCAAAAAGTCGATGAAATTGTCCCCATATTAGGCTAAAATCGAAATTTCCGTGTATAAAAGGTTATCGTCCTATTGGAACACGTAGGGCTCATCTCCGTCTTAGCACCGGGCCACTGGGGGCATCAATCGTCCCCAAAACCTTAGTTTTGTAGTACGCCGCAATGATTTTGACCTTCAAAAACGGCTATTTATGATGCATCAATCCATTTTCAACGCGCGTAATAAACAAACAACAAGTGACAGAATGTCAACACACACACATCCGATAGCGTATATATATCGCTAACGCTGACACCAATACTAATACAGAATATCATTGGCGTAACTAGCCCCGATGCCCAGAGGGGGCTATAGCCCCTTCATCTATTTTCTCTATTTTGAGCTTCTTTTCAAAAATTCTCAAACAATTTGAAACCTCCTTCTATCTTAGTGGTAATGTGATGATTATGGTCCAACCACCTAAGGCAATTACGGATCAATCACACTCATCCAAGTACGTGCTTTTCTCAAGCATGTTTTTTTCTGTTGTAGCCCACGGTGTCGAAGAGCATTTGTTTACCAGCCGATGATTACTACAACGACTCAAATTGATAGCTATTGCTATTGCGACCAAGTGTTGTAGCGGCTTGGTCCCGCACACTGCGACGGATCATATTCAAACGTTTCAGGGATCCCAATGAGATTCTGATTGGAATTCTCCAAGAATTCCGACGCGAATATTCCAGGAATTCCGATGGAAATGTTCCAGGAGCTCCAACGGAAATGTTCCAGAGATTCCGACTGAAATCCTCCAGGAATTTCAACGTGAATGTTCAGGGTTTTCGTAGCAAATGTTCCAGGGATGTAGAAGAACATCGTCGTAGGATTTCTAAGCAATCTATCGACTGATCCAGAAGCAAATCGTCGAGGGACAGTAAATTCGAATGATTCCGAAGCAATTCATCGAGGGATTCCGAAGTAAATCCTCGAGGGAGCCCAAACTAAATCTTCGAAGAATTCCGAAGCAAACCGTCGATGTATTCTGAAACGAATCGTCGAATGATTGCGAAACTATTCCTCGAGGGATTTCAAAGCAAATCGTCAGAGGGATTCCGATCGGCGAGGGTTTCCGAAGCAAGTCATTAAGGGATTCCGAGGCAAAATGTCGAGAGACTTCGGACTAAATATTCTAGGGATTCTGTAGAAAATCGTCGACGTATTCTGAAACAAATCGAAGCAAATCTCCAAACGATTCCGAAACAAATGTTCGAACGACTCTGGAGGAATACCGAGGCAATTAACTAGAGATTCTGAAGAGAATCCTTTAGGCATTTTGAAGGGTATCCCCCACAGATTCCTAAGGGTATCCCTCAACGATACCGAAAGGAATCCAGTGTGAGTTCTTCTGTATTCCGGATGGAATAATTCGATGATTCTGAAAGGAATTCTTCAGAGACTCCAATGAGAATTCTTCTCGGATTCTGATGAGAATACTTCTCTGATGCATATGGGAATTGTGGAGATTATCATGCTGCTTGGCAAGCGGAGGTCTGCTGAAAATCTTTTACTCTAGTCCGTGATGGTTGACCACATATCTTTGACTGCTAACACGATTGCTTTGATTGATATTTTGGTAACTCTACGTTGTTGTTCATATCAAGCTTGCTTTGATGCTTTCAAATCAATTAGATATTGGCGAAAAAAGGTTGCATGAAGAAGAAAAAGTCGAAGGAATATATTTTTAAAAAAATGCGCGGGAGAGCATACGGAAATTATTTTAAAACTCTCAAAAATTCTAGGAGCAATTTAATTAAAAACGATTAGCGGTACGGGGTTGGACTCTTCTTATACTATGTATAAAGTGCAATATTACAAAATAAAATTCAAAATCGAAATGATGTGTTTTTATACAATACTAGCAGACCCGACAAACTTCGTTTCGCCTAAAATTTATTTTCTGATTAGTTCTCGAGTTATACAGAAATGTATGTTTCATTTGTATGGGAGCCCCCTTTTCCAAATAGGGGAGGCGTCTCGAATCATCTCAAGAACCTTCCCTGGCCCCAAAAACCTCTGCATACAAATTTTTACGCCGATCGGTTCAGTAGTTTCCGAGTCTATAAGGTTCAGACAGACAGAAATTCATTTTTATGTATATAGATAGAAGATAGATAAGAAAAGTTCAACCCCGTTCTGCAACCGTTTTTAAATATAATGCTCCTAGATTTTCAGGATTTTTAAAAAATATCCGTCTGCTTCCGGTGCATTTTTTTTCTCAAATATCATCTTTCGACTTCTTCTCCTTCATGTAACCTTTATTCGCCAATTGCCTTTACATAATTAACACCAAGTGCAATTTTAGTGCCACACAGGAATCTTTCTCAGAAATGAGAATAAAACTCATTTGTCTGCCACTCATTTCATTATGACAGGGCGAATATGCGAGATAACTCATTTGTCTTCAAACTTTTTAGACCTTTCCCGTGAAAAAATATTTTTCGCTCAAATGATTCCTTTCGTTTTTATGAGACACTTTTCTCAATAAACCTGTATTTTATTTCGCCTGGAACTATTGAAAAACAATCAAACTCTTTTTTGGGAATTTTTCACCCCTGTTTCCTTAATAGTTTTTCCCCCCACAAAACCCGTGAAACCCAAGTCTCTCCTATCGTGCGAGGTGAATTCAAAGTTATTTATTTATATTTTTGTTTGTTTTGACAACTGTTTTTTGTTTGCCGAAGTTTTGCATGGTTTATTTTGTGCTTATAGGCAGCGGTGACACCAATTGACTAATCCAATAAGCTAATCCGAAACTAATGTAAGCCTCAACTATTTATTTTTTATGTTTTAATAAATTGTTGTTTTCTATAAACAGCGTAGGAAGACAGCCCCCGGCAACAAAGAAATTTATTACCGTTGCAAATCCATCGAAACCGCCCTGGACTTTTTCGAAGCAGCGCCTTGGGAACGACAACGATGCAGTGTTCACATTTTCAACAGCAAGGCTTGTTTGTGAAGCTATCCCGAATTCTCGGTCGGTTTTCCGGTCGGTCAGCCAGAATCCAGCGAAAGGAAAGCGGAAACCGCAAGGAATACGACAGCAATACGACCGAAGATAGCCGATATCCTCAGTTGGTGCGAGGATGGGAGTAGTTCAGAGCTGTTCAGAGGATTGTCCACAGCCCACAAATCTTTGTCGTTTTACCATAGCCACTGCTCTCTGGAAATATGCGCTTGCATCCGGAAGATGATTATTTGGTTTTTGTGATTAGTACAATGTCCGAGGTATCAGTCGGAAAAGTTTTCTGAAACTAATTAACATCATTTTTTGTTCCAAACGGTGACATTCGACAAATCAAAATCAATCCACGGATTTCTGGCTGCAAGTACTTATTACGTTGTGGAGTTCTGGGACAATGTCCTTCAAGGCTCTTAGGGATATGTTTACCAATTACGTAACAGTATAGGGGGAGTAGTGAGTGGGTTTGTTAAAAAGGTACGGATCGTACAATTATTACCCGCGTGTGTGCTACGCCAGAGCTGTATCTGGAGTATTCGGAGGCAAGAATGGATCCAGGATAAACCGCTTCATTCGGTGGCACTGCACATTCCATCACGATCTAGAGCTGTCGTTAATGTCCAAATTATACAGCTGACCCTCCGGATCAGCTTGGACCTTGATAAGTGCTGTAAAATCTAACATAAATTGTACATACAAAAATTAGTAAGGGAAAAATAAATGTTTCATCGTACTGATCAAGCGCTGGCGAAAAGAGAACTTACATAACTAAAATCAATATTTAAGAGCTTTCACTAAATGAAAACTGCGTCGTAATTACTTGTACCTATAATTAGTACCTAATCGATTTTAATCCATGTCATTGTTTACCCTAGAAACTACTCAACCGGCAACTTTGTTGCTCCCGGCGTGAGAGATAGCACAGACAATGTTGCACCACACGTTTGAGTGATTCCCTCTGAAAAATTTAATTATCATGACCAAAAAGATCATGACCAAAGATTCTAAACCTATGGATTTAAATGAATTACTTATTATCGGAACGATTAAAATACGAAGAATTTGCAAACAGTATCATAATTTTGCCATTCATCTTTTGGGTTCTCCTTTCGCTTAATAGGGAAGCGATAGATGCAGTGATAAATTAATTTTCCTTTAAAAATAAATTATCTAAATCAGCTGCCGTTGGACTTTCCCCACACTGAAATCAATCTTACAATCAATTTAATTTTAGTTAAAAAAAACCGATCGCAGTGGTGTTTCGTCGCTAATAAATCAGATATAAGAGCTTATTACAATTAAAAACGAACTTGAAGAATGCTGAATTGTCTGAAATTGAGCAACTTATACCATGGAGCCACATCCGTGGGTATTTATCCCTGATATGAAGATTATTTTTAGAAAAGACAGGAATTATACTAATAACACGCTGGTGGTACAAGTACCATGGTACAAGAATCTTGAAATGAGTACCATACCGATTATTGTTTTAATTAAAGCTAGTCTTGGAATAATTTTCTTGTTCTCTTGTACCATGGTACAAGTACCACAGGTGTGTCCTTAGTATTAGTGGGCATGGAAGCAGTGAGAAACTGTGCATATGTTTACTTAGTCTCTATTATATAAAAAAATAGTTCTTAGAATAAAATAAATAAATATAAACGAGTAAATATAAAATCAGTCTTGTTTTATTTACTACTGTCTAGAATTTATAAAATGAGAATTATAAATACGCGGGGTGCCAACGATAGCTAACTAAATTTCCATATAATTTGTTATATTAATACGAATAGCTATATTATAGTTCTCTTTATAAAAAAAATTACATGCATACATGTCTTAAATATATATTGTAGATCCAGTTGAAAACCGAACTGAGCTCTCGCGACAATCGCATTTTCTCCCATTTCCGAATGTCGCAACTACATCGCGAGTAGTGCGCATCTATGCCATAGCCGTGCGCCATCATGCGCACCACTCGCGATGCAGTTGCGACATTCGGAAATGGGAGAAAATGCGATTGTCGCGAGAGCTCAGTTCGGTTTTCAACTGGATCTACAATAAATGCATATCATGCTACTCATTCCTCACGAGGTTACATGGTTACTTGGAAAATTATACATACATGCTATAACCGGACCGAGAATCGAATTCGCCATCTCCGGATTGGCAATCCTACGCATTTACACACACACACACATACACACACACACACACACACACACACACACACACACGTATAACATCAAAATACTTTTTACACAGACAAACAGACATAACACTCGTCAAATTTCCATCGTTCCCTGATTTACTGGTCAATTCAAATAATCATTAGTTGGCCAATCGATCACTTGTGGCGCGCGCATCGTTTTTGCTCGAGTTTGACGTTTGCTCACTACCGCCACCTGGTTCGTGATTTGCCCAACTAACTGAAATCAACAGATGTCGTTAGTGTTTGAACGACGATGAATTTGATGGGTAAATGTTCAATGTGTTATGTCTGTTTGTCTGTGCTTTTTAGGTATCTATACTCATCTCATTTTCACGCAACAATGCGTTCGACGAGCATCTTAAATGATACCTGGCCTATCCACACAGTGCTACACACAGGCTTGATTTGTTCATGGATAACAGGATTTACTCTCACTGCCAAATATTTAATCACAGACAAACAGACGTAACAGCTAGAACAATTTGCTTCAAAATGTATCGCACAGATACTTTACCACCACCTCATGTGCATGTGGCAATAAAGTTTAGTATGGCAAAGTCAACAACGTGCGCGCCTCTTTATGTGAAATTCATAAACAGTTGAATTTAAAATGACCGTTGAGCTGAGTGTTGATGGAAATTTCATTAGAGTTACGTCTGTTTGTCTGTGATTTTATTCCAAGCAAAGTTGTTGGCAATGCTAACACCCGACATCGAGAACCCTGCAACCCATGCGACAACGAGGTTGCTTCTGTTTCGCGATAAATGAGGTTGTCAAGACGAACGTTACGTTAGCAGCGTTAACAGCCAGAATGTGAACAAATAAAAACAAAATTAACAAAAACAAAAAGTTTGTTAGGAAATTGTGAGATTTATTGATTTGGGGTAAATTAACTAAAGTTCACCATTCGCTAAAAAGTTTTGAGGGGGAGTATTGTTCACAGCCAATATTCGGATCTATAACAGAGGTGAAAAGACATTGATTAGTAAGTTATTTATTGCTAAAATGTATATTGTTATAGATTGCGGAGCAAAACAGGTTAACTCAGTATTAAGATTATAGAAAGGAAATTTTGAAAAAAAAACTATAAATGTATACATTACTTAGTAAATATTGATAGAAATTGATAGAGAAAAAAAACTAATGATTTGAAATATTAAATTACTGTCTACTTTCAAAATTTAATGAAACAGATTGGAAATTGTTAATTAGGGTGATCCAAAAAACAACAGGGCCAGGAAAACCAATCGAAAATGGAGCCAACGAAACGGCAATTTATAAAAAAAACTGTGCTGTGCGAGACTGCGGAAAGTTTGCATATTCATAATGACAGGCTTCGACTTCTTAAACATTATGAATTGAGTATCTATTTGAATAGTTTTTGCATCATCATATGGCATTAAATATTTTAGTATACCAAAGGGATTCTTACAATCCTTGAAATTAGAATGAAGTGCATATTTCACGGTAATATCATAGATAACAGATATTGAGGCTGGCATCCGAAACGTGTGTAAACATCGGCAACCGTTAATTCAAATGTATTTTAAATTGGAACCGCGTTTAGCAATCGATTGGAGATGGCGCAAGGATCATTGTTATTGAAAACGCAGCCCGAATGCGGTTGTCAAATCCATTGGCTGCGTTCGACGGTTGTTAATCAGCTGCGTCAGTATGTACTGCCGCAATCAGTTGAGTAGATGGCACTAGTGGGCCAACGTATATCAATTCAAAAGTTTACACAGGATTTTCAATAAAATTTGTTCTAGCTTAAATATCTGTTATCTGTGGTAATATCTAGATTTTTTAAAGGATCAATTTGTTTCTTTAAAACTCGATCTGTACCATCCTCGTTTTCTTGGTCATTATCAAGGGTACTTGGAGTATTCTTTGAAAATACTATTTCATTTGCCCATAGTACACCTTTTTTCCGAGCTGCTGCTGTCATTGGGGCTGCATTCCAGTAACATTCTACCTCTGTGGAAGCTGGTGTTTCATTTCTCCGAAAAATCCAAAATATGAAAACCGAAACATGCTTGCAGCCACCTGTAAAAAAAATTGTAATAATTAGTGTTGATACGCAACTTTAAAACCAGTTACCGGCGAAATGAAAAACTGTTTAAATTGATTCTAGTTTTGATTAGGAGGTATACTTCCGATAACCGCAAGTCAAGCACATATGTATATGGATGCCATATACAGATGTGCTCGGCATGCGGTTAGCGGCAGTATATAGAAGGTATAGCTTGATTGAAATAAAGCGTTAAATAAATGAAAAATGTTAGATGATGAATAATAGGGTGGTTCAAAAATTCTATTTTGCTCCACAGCGCTCATCTGATTCTTTATCATGTTCTGAGTGTCCTCTGAAAATTTGAGCTCTTTTGGATTAAAATTGATTTGGCACAAGCCGTTTCAAGTTAGCATGCAAATTAGTATGGGGAAATTTATTCTTTCATTATACTGATAATAACGAGGATAATAACGCATCCTTTAAGCGCAGGTTAAAAGAAAACCTGCATAGCTAAAAGGAATACTCAAGAGCTTTCACCCAACGAAAACCACATGTTGAATAATCGCCCCAGTAATTAGTAATCGATTTTAATACAGGTTGCGAATCTTTAGTCATTATCGTTAAACTTCTTTTAGAGTATATCCTAGTGTTATCAACTGAAATATGTCAAATATTGTCAAAGCCAAGCTACATTGTTCGCATTAACATATCATGGGTCCAACGCAATGGCATTTTATGCCCAGGGGAAACAAGAACATTTTAATCCCGAAAATTTTCTAAACTGAACCTGAACTAAGGCTAAGGAAGGTTCGGTGTTCAAGTATAATTATATCCTATTTCTAAGAAAAAACAAAAATAAATAAATCGCAGTTTTTTGTAAAATTTCTTCAAAATTCACCGAAATCCGTGAAATGAGTGCGATAGTATTTTTTTATTTAACTTACCCATGTTGGCCTCACATTCACAGGAGAAATCTTCTATCAATTCATTTGCTTCATTAATGACTAGTGATACTTCATACGAGCGTTGATTTACTCTATGCTCTGGAACCACACTCGCTATAATTCTGCATTTTTCTCCAAACCGCTGAAGTTTTACAAACCCAACTGCCATATCGCCGTAATTCTTTCTACCAGATCTGAAAAATATGTATGTTTATATATATATATATCTGTGTTCAGAATAATAGCAGCGGAAGCCGTTTTTCATACAAAATGGTCAACTTTGTCAAGCTGTAACTTTGTACCCCGATGACCGATTGAGCTGAAATTTTGACAGTGAACTACAAATATGTTGAAATTTACACATACTATGTATCAATTGTATCCAGTGGCGCGTTCAAAAATTACGCACTAGGTCAAATTGTTCAAAATAATAACAGTTTTTGTTTTGGGAATATCAGGAAAACTATTGATTGGAATGTTTTAAATTTGAACTCAGGTGCTATGAGACACAAAGTTTATAATTTAAAAAATACAAATATTTCATGGAACAATTTGACCTCGTGCGTAATTTATGAACGCGCCATTCGAAAAAATTGCTACTTGGTATGTGTAAATTTCGCTCAATCGGTCATCGGGGTATAAAGATACAGCTTTTCAAAGTTGACCAGTTTGTATGAAAAACGGCTTCCGCTTCTATTATTCTAAACACAGGTGTATATATAGTGTAGCCGTTTGATAACTGCAAAACTGTTGGAACTATCGAATTGTAGTTAAAAAGTATTGCAGTTAAACGACTTGCAGTTATCGAACGTCTACTGTATATATTTATTTAAACTTCTCACCTTTGCATCTTCACTTGTCTAGATTCTGAAGTCACGAAATTTGGATTTGATGTGAAAAAATTAATCACAGTATCTTCCATTATTGACGGCAGGTTTCTAGAGTCCGCCTTCTCGTAGCCTGTCCCAATTGACATATTCGAAGAGTTCTCTTATCACCTATAATATGAAATGAAATTGATATGGTATATTAAGAATACGGGTGTTAGAAAATTGAATCATTATTTATAACTATAATTGTTGCAAAGTATGAAAAGTTGCCCGTAATCCGTATTTAAAAAAGGCTGATCCCATAGTTACCAGCCCGTTCGCAATAGGAAACATTGAGATGAATGCAACTTATTCCGAGTAAATCGATTATGATGCGAGTTTTGCTATTATTAATAGTATTATGTATGACCACAACTTCATAGCTCATAGCTCAAAGGAAACAAGGAGACACAATTCCTCGAAAATTAAAAAGTTGCGAATAAATCGATTAAGAAACAAATTTTATATTAAAGAAAATATTTTAACCATAGCTTCTGAGCATTGTTCTGAGCCCATCGAAAGAAACGATGATACAGGATTTCCTATCAAAAGCAACTTGTCGCATGCAAATTTGTTGAAAATAAGTACTTACATAGCATAGACTATAGATTCCATAGACGAGCTGAGGCGAAAGCGAGTGTAACCAAACGAACTGTCAGTTAGTGTAGCCAAACGAGCATGCCGTCACGATTGCAATTCAAGCAACGAAGCGTGTGACGTCAAATTCCCGTGGTATACTGTAAAAAAGTGGAAAACACAGTTCATCGAAATGACTCAACCGTGCCTGCGCTCGTCTATGGAATCTATAGTGTCTGTAGTACCTAGGTGCCAAGAAAATTAGTGAGATTTTTGTTTGCGTACGCACACACACAGGAATTCTAATTCGATGAGCTGAGTTGATCGGTATATGTACAACACTATGGGTTTCCGAACCTCCTATAAAAAGTTTGTTTTTGGAGCGCGGCTATACTGCCGTGTCAAACATAGTTATCCCATGTCGTTTTTTTTTGCTATGCCATTCCCACTGTGCTGGCGGTGTCACATTTGCTCAGATACGTTAGTTCTCTATCAGACGTGATGGCTAGGCTTGCCAGCCATCCTTTCTAGTTCTTAAATCCACTGATGAATTCTTTTGTTGGCCGCTAGGGCAGCAAGAAGCCCAACATGGAACTACTATGCTTGGGACGGCAGTATAAAGTATACGTAAAGTACGGGAAAGGCAAAATCCATCATTATTGTATTTATTTTCAACCTAAGATCTTCAATAGATTCGATTTATTTAATATATGTAAAATCTTTGTTTTAAAGGAATCAAACTAATAGACAAACAAGGAAATTAATTATCTCAATTCGATTTCATCAGAAGTAGGTACGTTATTCCTTTTGCAAATTGAGACTGCCGGAAAAGTAAGGTATGTATATAGAATCGATGTGACGATAAAATGGGTGGTTTCCTTTCTCGTATACTAAACGTACGTGAATATTTTAAATACAAATACAAATATATGAAATAATTTAAAAATCTATTATCACGGTCCTAATTTTTTGGTGTACTTACACAGCGTTATGTTGCAGATGCTTTTATTTTATCTACGTCTGTGGCTAAGCGACGCTCGATTCTTCAAAGAACAATGCAAGTTTTTTTTCCTGGTTCTGAAACGTGTCTTCTGGTTTCTGGAATAAAATAAAAACGGTTAGGTTGTTTCCGATCGGGGGATATTTCACGAAAGGCAGAAGCGAGACAGTATATATTAATTGTTAATAGAACAGCTTTGCGAGATAGTATATACTAATTGTTAATATGTAACTGTTTTGCTATGGATCAGAATTGCACGACTCTAGGGCCCGATGTCCACGAAGTCGAACGGCGTGGCGATGCTGCGTAGTACTAAGGACACTCCTGTAGTATTTGTACGATGGTGCAAGGCGACAAGAAAATAATTCCAAGGCTATCTTTAATGAAGACAATAATATGTATGGCACACATTTCAAGATTCTTGTACCATGGTATGAATACCATCAGTGTGTCATTAGTATAATCGTTTTTTTTTCTACGTGGGCATTGAAACTGAACATTCAGATAAATAGTGTATAAGTTTTTTTGTATACTCACAATACTTCTATGTTCCTTTTCTTCCGGATTGGCGACGCTTTATCTTTTAAGGAACAACAAAAAAGCTTCCTTTGCGGTGATTCAGGAAGATTCACTTATATGTGGTGGTTGACCTTATTGTGTCTGCTGCTGTTGTTGTGGTTAGTTTTTGTTGTGCCGTCCGACGTCGATGCAGCTACTCTTTCAACTGTTCGATTAGAGAAATTCTTTCCGCTGACAACACGATAGCTACTGCTACTGTTAGTGCTTCTGCTCTGAACCCAACAACTCAACTATTGCACGCTGTTCCCGTACTCGGTATACCTGCTTCCAAACTTGTGTTCACGATTTAGAACGATCCATGGCACGCTGGACGGACACAAGGTGGGCATCATGGTCCTGATTGTTGTCGATGGTTCTGCAGGCCACTTTCTCACACACTGCCTTTTCTGTGAAGTTACTTAGGTAGGTACTTATGGGTGTGTTTTTCTACGATGGTACACTCTTCTCTGCCGTAACC
Organism: Armigeres subalbatus; assembly: GCF_024139115.2. Lineage (NCBI taxonomy): Eukaryota > Metazoa > Arthropoda > Insecta > Diptera > Culicidae > Armigeres > Armigeres subalbatus. The sequence continues at coordinate 112,007,050 of NC_085139.1, read as the reverse complement.
GGAACGAAAACAAATTGAAAAAATACTCTTCAACAGTCCGCCTGCACTAGAAGAACCGACTGTCACTTTTGTTTACACTGGAAGCTGGATTCGGAACTGTCACCATTGAGCAAGGTTACATCCTTTTCTCGCCAAATGAATAAACTTTCTTTTTTTTTGTTTTTCACTGACACGGCCTGGCGGGAGGCAAAAATGCAAAGACGAAGTATAAGCAGGAAAGAGGCTCTTGATACCAGGGATGCCAGACATACAGACATGTCTGTATTTATACAGACATTTGGTCTTGCATACAGACATCATACAGATTACAGACATTATACAGACTTTTACAGACATTCAGTTTTCGAAAAATTTGGGCGGCCAAACAGAATCCTGTTGGGCTATCCAATTAAACCATTTTGGGTTTCCAAACAAAATTGTTATGGGATTTCGTAAGGATTTTTATAAAGTTTCCAAACGGTAACATTTTGTAGTTCCGAGCGGAGCTTTTCAGTCTTCTAAACGGGATTCCTTTTGGGTGTCAAAAAGAATCCTTTTAGAATTTCAAACGGATAGATTCCTTAATTCCATTGTGAAACCTAAAAAGATTCCATTCAGAAGTCCAAAATTCATCCATTCTGAAACACAAAATGATCCCTTTCGGAAGCCCAAAAAGAATTCCATTACGGTGCCCAAAAGACATCCATTCGTACGGATTTCTGTACAGAACTATGTGAACTTCCGAACGTAATCCTCCTGGGTTTACTAACGGAATCTCTTCAAATTTTCGAACGAAATTCTTTTGGGTTTACGAAAGGAATCTTCCAACGGAATTCTGATGGGATTCTGAACATAATCTTTCTTGAATCACGAATGAAATACTTTTGGTCTTCCGAACGGAATCCTTCTGGACTTTCCAAAGAAATACTTCTAGACTTTCGATTGGAGCGTTCTGGGCTTCTGAACGGAATCTTTTTCTGCTTTTGAACAAGGGATTCCCATTAGAATACTTGAGCGATTTCCTATCCAAGCCTTGAAAGGATTTAGCTCGGAACTGCAAAAGGAATCGCTTAAAAAAAACCCAGAAGAGTTCTTTCCGAAAGCCAAGACGAGCTCCGTTAAGTTCTTCTTTAAGTGATGAACTTTGTACTGAACTTAAAAATCATTTTAATAAAGCTACGAAAAAAAGCTCTGTTCAGAAAACCAAAAAAAAATCTCGGTTGGTTAATCCAAATGAGTCCTTTCTCTGGGTTTCCGAACGAAATGATTTGGGATTCTGGAAGGAATTCTTCTATATTTCTGAACGAAATTCTTATAAGCTTCCAAAATAGAGTTCTTTTGGGTTTCCTACCGGAACCTTATTGGGCTGCTGAACGAAATTATTTTGGACTTTACTTTCGAACGGATTGCTTCTAGACTTTCAAGAGGCCGATCGACCACCTACAAAAAATTGAATCCACCGTTAAAAAGCTGAACGATGGAACATGTGTTGAGTGAGACGTCTGTTTCTCTGTGGTATTTTGTTCGAAAGCGCACTTAACTCGACTAAGTATTACAATGACTTTTTGATTATTGTAACTTCGATATTCTACGTTTTCAAAAGTGCACTGTTTTTCAATAATTGTCTCTATACAGACAAATACAGACATTTTGCTGAGATTGATACAGACTTATTAAAAATGTATCTGGCATCCCTGCTTGATACTGGAAACGATCGCCGGCGGAACAACTTTGCTGCGATAAAAATGCACACACGCACAAACTTGTAGCCCTCTCTCTGCCACTTTACAGTAAATTCACTAAAGAAACAAAACTTTTTGCAAAGGTATTTATAATCTTCCCGAGGGCTTCGTCCTATATGCTTTTGATCACTTTTTTCAACGAATGCGAGATGTATTACATCCGGGCTTTGCCCGGATATGACCGTCGACGAATGCTGCGATATTCTCCAACAGAACAAAACACCATACAACCGGCGACGATTCTTGATTCCCGTTCTTTGCGTCGAGTTTACGATATCATTTCTCACTCTGCTCGTTTTGACATTTCAATTGTAAATAATAGAAATACTAGAATAAGAGATAGGCGAAGACGCCATCTTGTTTCCAATCCAACCGTCAAAAGCGGTTCCAATTCGACTTGTTTACTTTTTGCTTCCATAAGAAGCAAGCAAAAAGTTCAAGTGCTGCCAGTGTTAGGGTAAAGTGCCCAATAGTGGACCCCCAACCAATAGTGGACCCTCCAGCTATTTTTGCATTATTGCAGCACAATGTAAATATTTTGCTATGAAATTCCATCGGGAGAACCTACTTTACAGTCCTATGATTTGATTACATGCATTGGAAATGCTATAGAAAGCAAAATTGGATGAATTTTTACAATTTTTTTGAAAATAAACACTAAAGTGTCCATTATAGGAATATTTTGGGGGGTCCATAATAGGGAAGAAGAACGTCCCGAAACGAAACATGAAAATCAAATGAAGTGTCGACTACAGGGAAGCAATTTCCTATTATGGACCCCCAGGGGGTCTACTATAGGGCGAATTCAGTCAGACTTTAAAATGTTAATTTCAACGAATAACGTCGTGTATTTGAGTGTTTTATGTACGTATCGTGAAGAGGAGATGCAGAACTTGGTATTTGATATCAAGCAGAATTGATATGTTGAAATTTTCTACTCCGTATGACAGGAAGAGCTAAATTCCGCTACTAGGGGGTCCACTATTGGGCATTTTACCCTATTTTCACGATTTCATGCATTTTCATACGTTGCCATTTCTACAGTTTTTCACTCCGCCGGTCTCTAGTTATAGGGTTGCTAGTAAATAATCAAAATACGGAGTTGCCAGAAAGAAAATAATTTCACGATGCTCTCACCACTGTATAGTGTTGCCAAATCATTCTAAAATCCAAGGATCACCATCGTATGGCAGTAATATTCACCTAATAAAACAGACGATGTTGATGTTTTGAAAAAATTGTAAGAAAATAACCGTTTCATATAAACAGCTTATTTTATGCGCAATGTTAACTAAACCCAAGGACGTTTCAGAGAAAAATACAAAACATAGGTGTTAGGTCGGACGGGAAAGGTTATGCTACATGTTGAAAAGTGATATCACTGCTAACTACTTTGTCAAATCCTAGGGGGGCTATTTTTTTTCTAGGGTGGGCTAAGCCCCTAGCCCCCCCCCTATTTACGCCAATGCAGAATATGTACATTAGGCTTACAAACACAATGATCAAACATTTGTATTCGAACTTATTGAACGCCCTGTATGATGTCCTCAGTCGCGGTATTCACACAATCATGTCTTCCGAGTATTTGTCTTTCATTTGCAAGTAAATTTCTCGCATATGAGATGTTTCATGATCTCCAAATTGTGCTTTAGTTTGAATAAAATAGTCTACCGAAAAAAGCACGGCTACCATTATGTCCTTAGCATCGACATCAAACCATTTGTGTCCTCAAAATATGTGTCTTTCAACTAGAGATGGGCGCTCAGATCCGGAACCGGTCAAATGATCCGGATCTCTAAAGTGAGTGAATGATTCGTGGATCATTTTTTAAAAGATCCGGTTCACCAGATCAGCAAGTTATTTGACCATTTGTTAGGGAATAATAAAATAAAAAGTTCATTCTTTGTAATCCTTTGTAAATACGCTTGTAAACAAGAAAGAGTAAAGTTATTTTCAGTACGATTCAAAAGTGTAAGCCAGAATGACGAAGGTTTCACTTTTTTGCATTCTCCTTCCTTTTTGTTCTAAGGATCTGATCCGGTTGAAAGATCCGGATCATTGGAATGAATGACCCAGATCTGAGCCGTTCATCAAAGTGATCCGTTTTGCCCATCTCTACTTTCAACTGCTTTTCAAACCCAGGCATATGAGATGAATTTGTTCTGGAGTTTTAATCAAATGTTCTACCAAATCAATCACTGCTTCCAATATATCCTCAGCCTCATCTTGAAGCTAATTATGTCCTCCAAGTATATATTGTCAGTCGTACATCGGATCATTTGAGATCTCCGAATTGCCCTGAAGCTTGTTATTAATGCGCATCAATAAAGTATCGCCTGGGGCCCTCCTTAGCCGTGCGGTAAGACGCGCGGCTACAAAGCAAGACCATGCTGAGGGTGGCTGGGTTCGATTCCCGATGCCGGTCTAGGCAATTTTCGGATTGGAAATTGTATCGACTTCCGTGGGCATAAAAGTATCATCGTGTTAGCCTCATGATATACGAATGCAAAAATGGTAACCTATGGCTTAGAAACCTCGCAGTTAATAACTGTGGAAGTGCTTAATGAACACTAAGCTGCGAGGTGGCTCTGTCCCAGTGTGAGGATGTAATGCCAATAAGAAGAAGAACCTATCGCCTTAGACGGAGATACCTTCGAGGTGGTCGAGGAATTCGTCTACCTTGGATCCTTGCTAACGGCTGATAACAATATTAATCGTGAAATACGAAAGCGTATCATCTGTGGAAGTCGGGCCTACTACGGGCTCCAGAAGGTACTGCGGTCAAAAAAGATTCGCCACCGCACCAAATGTGTCACGTACAAGACGCTGATAAGACCGGTAGTTCTCTACGGACAAGAAACATGGACAATGCTCGAGGAGGACTTGCAAGCACTCGGAGTATTCGAGAGACGGGTGCTTAGGACCATCTTTGGCGGTGTGTGGTGGCGAAGAATGAACCACGAGCTTGCCCAGCTCTACGGCGAACCCAGTATCCAGAAGGTAGCAAAAGCCAGAAGGGTACCATGGGCAGGGCATGTTGCAAGAATGCAACCCTCCAAATATGGTGTTCGCTTCCAATCCGGATCGCTGCGAGCGAGGTGGGCAGACCAGGTGCAAAACGACTTGGTGAGTGTGGGGCGCATTCGAGGATGAAGAGATGCGGCCTATAACCGTGTATTGTGGCGTCAAATTGTTGATTAAGTGTTATCTGTTTAGATGTAAACTAAATAAATGAAAATGAACGGTTCACGGCAACCGTAGCACTTTTATCATGCCGGCCAGTGTATGGCCCAAGAATAAAATCTGCTGTCAAAATTCAAAGTGGAGCTTTCTTCAGCAACGTCGTTCCAAATTTACTCTTTTATCCTGAAAAATTATTGAATAGGTATGTATGATTATTTTACACATTTATTTTATGATCTAGAGCATCCAAACTATACTTGAGTTGTGATATCAATGTTCTGAAGAACAAACATGAAGAAATGCGATGTTCTCACCATTGTTATGAGTTGGAGCAACAGCTCCTTGGGACATCATAATACCATTATTGACATTTTACAATATTAACAGAATATCTACGGCAATCCAAGCTGTCCTTAAGTTCAGATCTTTATACTCTACATAGTCAAAATGAAGATTTGACATTTATTATGAGTTATATCAGCTTCTAGTGACACCATTGTACCATTATGAACACTTTTCAGTATTATCAGAATATCTGCTTAATTCAAACTATCCGCAAGTCCAGATATTGATTATCTAAATAATCAACAAGAAGATACGCAATGTCCTAACCATTCTTATGAGTTGGATCAGCTCCCGGAGACATCATTACACCATTATATTATAAGAATATCTACGACACTCCAAACTGTCCACGTTCAGTCCACGTTCAGTCTTGATGATCACCAAGAAAATAAGCGATATCCCTATCATTCTTAAAAGTTGTATCAGCTTCCTGGGAGATCACTACATCATTATTATAGACGCATCATACTATTCTCAAAACATCTATGATTTGGAAATTAAGAGAAGTATGATTCTAGGAAAATTATGATCTGTTTATGATAGATATAAATGACGCCAAAAGAATTTCTTCTAGTCTTGTCTGGTCTACACATATTAAATTACGTCCAATGAATTTCTACAAGTCAAAATTAGGGTCCTGGTGGAACGTTCGAATAGTTTGAAAAATAGTTTGGAGTACCGCTGGTATTCTGACTAGACTGTGATATGTTTTGAAACTTGCTAGCTCACGGGAGGGTATTCTACCTGGTCGTTACGCTACTTCTCCAATCACCCCTCTACTCAAGGTGAGGATGATTCGGTTCTTCGCAGGAGGGAACTATAAACAGAGCCGTTATAAAGAGGTGTCTAATGCGTTAGGATGGGCAAAGCTATTTGATGTAGAAAGGGGGGGGGGGGGTATCTATACACACAGTGATCCAAGAAGGACGAGGCTTGGTGGTCCCTTTGTGGACCCGGGAGGACGACGCAACGAAAATGGTGAAAGACCTTTATAATTCAGGGTTGCTCTTTCTCTTCAATGGCTACACCTGAGGCTAATAAAATTAACAATTTATTTGTGACGTCACATTTGGGGGTACTTGCGCTTTGGTGTTGGATTCGGTGTGGAGGTGGCCGATCAGGCTCGATCTGGCCGGCTTGGCGTTGGTCGCAGGGTCTTTACAGTCCGGACGTCAATCCACGGTCGGGACGAGTGCGGCACAGGAATGTGGCTGGAAGATGGCGGCCTACGTTCAACAAACGGCAATCCTGCGTGCTCAAAAGCAATGGCGGCACGGATTTGGACCGAAAGTCTCCGGCATCCAAATCGTCAGGATCTATACGGCCGAAGGAACCGGAACTAGCTCTTCGCCCACGGAAGTTTCCACCGATGCACTGCACTGTCGAGAACTTGGAAAAAGCACAAAAGAAAAAGGTCCCTTTGGCATGGACCTAGACACAACGGATTAGCACCCTGCGACGTCACTTCCTAACCTCTAAACATTCTGATCTGTTCACAGCACATGATATTTACCTTTTTCTCGGTGACTTTTAATTTGTTTGTTACTGTCGTTTTTCTGTTCTTGTGTTGTTTTACAGGATTTAAACTATAATTTAAGTAGTACATTAATTTAGGCTAAGTTTTACATGTTGACACTACTAACCGTACTAATAGCTTTTAATTTACACAAAACCGTACTACTTTACCATTACAACAACTGTTTTTAACGACTAACAGATCCTATTATAAGAAAAGAAACAACACAAAATTAAAAGAAACTTCACCAACAATTATTTATACAATTAACCTTCTATTATTTACACACGCGCGCACTACTACTTCTTTCAAGGATCACTGATTTTACAAAAGAGAAAGATTCTACGCCTTCCGCCTCTTTTATAGTCTCTTTTTACATAAATTATGTTCTATGCTTTTAAGTTTGCCCATCCTGTTGCATTGAGCACCCTCTATAGGCAAGCTCAAATGGAACAGGGCTGTGCGTATTTTGCCCGAACTCAAACTGCTCGAACGTCTACACGCTCGTCTGGCTGAACTCAAATTTGGGTCGATTTAACTCAAATTCATAACTTCTTCTGAGACGTCAAACGCTGAGTAAACGAGATTTATGAATTTGAGTAACTGTCACTCAAAATAATATAAAACGGCTAAATTGCAAAACTGAGTTCACTGAGAAAAAATGGCTAAGTCCAATCCGCATTCCAAACGCTTTATATGGGTGACAATCTTTAGTGGAAAAATATAGTAATAAAAAGTACGTAAGTTTAGCCAACATTTGTCAGTATCTTTTATGTTTTCTTTTCTTCATTATTTTCTGCAGGTTCACCTTCAGTTCAATTAATTATATATGCTTCTTCTTCAATGGCTCTACATTCCAACTGGAAGTTGGCCTGCATTTCAACTGGAAGTTGGCCTGCATTTCAACTTTGTGTTCTATTAGCATGTCCAGTTATTAATTTGCAAATATGGCTAGAAGCAGTCATCTCTGCTTATGCGGTAAGTTACTGACATGTTTCATATTCATTAAATAAATTAAAATAATTATTTCTTTTGATTTTGATCTGCAGAGTTATTTTTGGAACTTTCCGTTTGGCGACTTAGAGAAATTTAAAGGAAATTTCTAGACTGAACGACTTAATCGGGAAAACCCAGTGTTACTGGAGGACGTGACGAAGACTGGTGCAGGCTTGCAAGATGTTCGGCGTGAATCCGTGACAATGTAGGACTGGAGCCTGAGATATCATCCTCAAAATTCTGATAAATCGTTGCCGAGTTTCACTCGAAATCATTATAATATTCAATTTATGTATATGCATTAATTGTTAAACATGTATAAATAAAACGTTTTTCATTTTTATTTTGTTTTATTCTGTTGTTTAATAAAAATTCAATAATGAAAATATTTTTTTTTGGTTTGACAAACTCAATTTCATAAATATTCGATTTTATGAAATTGAGTAGATATAACTCAAAATAAAATATCTGACACCATGACTCAAAATTGAGTTCAAGGCCATGAACTCAATTTTGTCTTGAGCCAGTTTTTCCGATTTTGAGTTAAACTAACCCAAATTTGAGTTCAGCTGCGCGAGCGTGTATAGCATCTGGTCACACTTGGTATGACGTGAAAGTGGAACACGCACTCACTCGTGAGATAAATCTTCGACCAGTGAGTGTGACAGTTCCGAGGTGTAATCTTTGGAAAGGTCGTAATGGGAGGGATTGGTGACGGAAATTAACTTGTGGTGGAGCCAACAAGTCCATATTGGAACCGAACGGTTACATTACCCCATCGTCCCTCCTTCAAAATTAATGAATTTCGTTTTGAAGTAATTTAATTATTTACGGCATTCATCAATTTCAACCAACATCAATCATTGATTTGGTGAATCGAATATAAAATATGCCCATTTGAAAGAATACGCTATAAACCTTCTCACTCGCGTGAGAAGAAAGGTACTCATTATGAGTGGAAACTCAACCAACACTATTTGCTGTGTTGAAAAATGTCATCACCAACACACATGTGGTGCAATGTTTATGTTTACCTTTTGATTCGAGATTTGTTAGTTCGCGATTCTAACTTTCTCGTAATTGTATCGACGATTTAACGCGCGTTTCGGGTTGGTGAACTAAAATATTGTGTCCGCGAATTGGAAGCTCTCGAAAAGGTACGTACGCATTATTTCCCGTGATTCGTTCATCATTTACCGGTCGACGTTTACCCTTGTCTTTTTCAGAATCGAACGGAAGGAGAGATTCTTCTTCTGGAGGCAACTATTTTAATCTTCCCTGGTGAGTAATGATTTTGTAAACATTGGTTATTTTTCTAAGTGTCGATGCATTTTTAGGTACGCAATGTACTCAAGTGCATCTCAAAGTGCATTCATTGAGCGGTCCGGACCTATGAATGTATATGAATGGTAAGTAGCGAATCAATCTACTGCGACTGAATTGAAGAAATTTATTTACATCAATGATTTTGATTTTAGGGACTGGGCCCTCTGGACTGGACTTTCATCGTCCATCTATCCGTTCTGTGTGGGATAAAGTGTATCGCCAGTTCGTCAGCATGAACTGGTCCCACGGACGGAATTATTTAATGTGCTCGCACCGGACTTCTTCGCCGGGATTCGTCGAGCATCTTCGACGGGTTTATGGTCTCCGCGGACCGTTACCTCGGGTGCTGTGGAAGACCCGAGCAAAAACAATATTTTAATCCGTACTTTAATGGTAGTACTTCGAATTACCAGAATAAATGACATTTTGGGGGGTTTGGGAATGATTTTAACGGAGAGAAGAATTCCGGCATACTACCGTAGTTCGGACTAGGTAGATTTAATCGACAATTTCGATGTTTGTCTTCCGCGATTTCATTCCGACGTTTTCAATTCTCTTTGGCGCGCGTTTATTCTCCGGCTTTGATCGGATTCGCGATTGTGATTTTCAGGAAGTGAACGATTTTTGATTGATGATCGGATCATGGGTAAGTTTTTCGGTAAGTATTTGGAATACTTCCGTGATTGATTAGTCATCCGAGGATTTCTAATCATTGTAGTGATTTCGCGACGTGTGTTGATCGGTACGAAATAAAAATTATTGCGATTCGTCGTTGTAGTCCCGTGGGGTTCGGAGACGAAAGAACGCGGATTGTTCTTCATGTTTTTCGCGATCTTTTAAGAATTATTTTCGACTTGAATCGGCTATGGAAAACCGGACAGTTCTGAATTTCCGACGGCTTGCACGTCGATCGTGTGCAGATCTAAACGGAATTCGCGACATTTCGGCTTTTTGCGTCAAAACTGAATCTTTCGTGTGATAAATTTGTTATACTAGGTTTGGATATTCTCGATGAGATTTTCCGATGATCTCGTCGACATGTTTCTGATGCAAATTTATTATTCTAGGTTTAAGGATCGCGACGAAATTTTTATTGTGATCGCGTCGACTTTCATAGTGCAAATTTTTTTATTCTAGTTTTCGGGAGTCTCGAGATTCTGCGGTGATCGCGTCGAGTTTTGGGGATTTTAAATTAGTTATTCTAGATTTTTCCGCGCGCATTTGAATAATTCCTAGTATTGATGAGCGATTCCGGATCACTCTTGTGTCCGAATCGACAGTTTTTTTTTTGCTATGCTTCGTTTGGAGGACGAAAACATTTGCAAAACAGGGCACTGTTTTTTACCTCCCCCTCCGGGAAGAATAGAACCGTATGGGGTTGGGAATGTAATTTTTGCTGGGCGCCAATTGAAACTTGCTAGCTCACGGGAGGGTATTCTACCTGGTCGTTACGCTACTTCTCCAATCACCCCTCTACTCAAGGTGAGGATGATTCGGTTCTTCGCAGGAGGGAACTATAAACAGAGCCGTTATAAAGAGGTGTCTAATGCGTTAGGATGGGCAAAGCTATTTGATGAAGAAAGGGGGGGGGGGTATCTATACACACAGTGATCCAAGAAGGACGAGGCTTGGTGGTCCCTTTGTGGACCCGGGAGGACGACGCAACGAAAATGGTGAAAGACCTTTGTTGTATCCTACAAGACGAACTTAGGAATCGAATTTAATCAAAGAAATACACGCGTCCTTGTTGTTTGATCCACATTTATTAACTGCCCGTTCCTTTACCTTTTCATCAGTGTGCCCAGTTTTTATATGACTTTAAACAATCTAACAATCTCTCTTTTCTGCGGATTAGTCGCTTAGCAACTATATATTTGAGTTATTATATTTAGGCATCCATATTATAATCTTCAAAACGCAGAGGGCGTTTCGTTTCCCTTTTTGGTCTTCCCAACGATTCATTTTGCGAATTCCGGACCACTGGAACAGGTGTACTAGTGATTGTTGCTTGCGGCGTTTCCCAACTTGAGCTTTGCGATTCTTCTTGACTTTCCTGTGTTGCATGGTGTTGCTCTTCAACATCTGGAAGCCGCTTCAGGTGTGATGAATTTCTCCGGTATCGCCTCCCATCAGATGTCTCAACCAATACGCTGTTTCCGTTTTTCTCCAGAACAGTAGCTGGTTCTGCGAGATATGGTGTAGATAGCTTGTTTTGCGGTACCAGATTTCGCATAAGAACTCTATCAAGTGGACACAAGCTAGACTCGGTTGATTTATGTACATTGTCGTAACGAAGTTTCGCTTTTTGTCGGTAGCTCCAGTCGTGGTCTCTCACTTCTTCATCGTATCTGCTGACTGAATTATTCATTTCAGGGACCCAGTCACGGAAATTTCGTCCGAAAAGTATTTCGGAAGGCGAACGTCCTGTAGCAGGATGTTGAATCAACGAATAGACATAATTCGCTTCTTCCAAATCAGCCTTCCAGTCACTGCCATTTGCTTGCGAAATTCTCAAAATTTTCAGGATGGAGCGATTCTGACGCTCCGCATCCCTATTTGCCAGTGGCCAGTATGGGGTAGTGTGCTGAAGCTTGATGCCCAAATCTCTGCAAAATTCTTCCATCTGACTACTCGAAAAGTTTTTAGCATTATCCGAAACCAGTACTGCTGGTATTCCCATTCTGAAGAACGTACGTCTCAACCGCTTGATTATGTCTCCGGATGTCGTGGTTTGCATTACTTCCGTTAGCCGAAACCGACTATACAGGTCAATTATAACCAGGATCGATTCGCTAGAAGGCAGGGGACCTAACATATCCATTGATAGTGTGTGCCATGGTTGTGTTGGCAAATTTCTAACGGACATCGGCTCCGGTGGATTAATAGAACTCACAAGCTGACAGTCCAGACATGATTTCACTGTTTGTTCTGCATCGACATCAATCTTCGGCCACCAGACCTTACTTCTAAGACGTTGTTTGGTTTTCTGGATTCCCGGATGACCGATGTGCGCCAACCTTAACACCTTACTTCTCAAGCTCACGGGTATAACGATACGATTACTCCTCAAGATGACGTCATTCACAATTATAATTTCCTCTCTAAACGGATAATAAAGTTTCGTCTTCTCCTCCCAACGGCCGGTGTTGATAGCTTCCTTTAGTTTGACCATTTCGGAATCATTCAGGGTTTTCTATGATCTCCTCCAGAGTAATTTCACTGCACTGGGTTTGACATACTCAACGATACTCAGCAGTATCACCTCACCATCCTGATCGTACGTAGAGCATTCTTGATATCGAGGTAGCCTTGACAACGGATCGGCTATGTTAGCTTTGCCAGATACATGGACAATCTTAAAACGAAAAGACTGCAACCTTAATGCCCATCTTTCAATCCTGTGACATTGTTTGCGTTTTGTCCCAAACATAACTTTCAATGGTTCATGATCAGTGATTAGCTTGAACTCCAACCCCTTAGATACGTTTCAAGCCGTTCTGTCGCCCATACTAGTGCCAATGCTTCTCGCTCGTTCTGCGCATAAGCCTGTTCTGCTGTAGACAACCCTTTGCTAATGTAACATATTGCTCTTTTTTGTCCATGCTTTTCTTGGAGTAGCACGGCCCCTAGTCCGACAGGGCTAGCATCGGCTATCAATATGGTTTCATCCAATGGCGAATAATATCCAAGATTTCTCGGATTAGCAACTTCATCTTTGATTCGCTCAAAGGCCAACGAATGTTTTTCTTCCCACTTGAACCGTTTCTCTTTGCACAGCAATTCTCGCAATGGAGCAGTTAGAGTTGATAAATTAGGGATGAATTTTCCCAGATAATTGATCAGCCCTAGGAAGCTACGAAGCTCCTCTACTGACTCTGGATTGCGAAACTGTCGAATTGCGTCCACTTTCTCCTCCGCCGGACTAACGCCTTCATCACTAAGTTGATGTCCCATAAATTTTACTTGACGTTTAGCAAATTCACATTTTTGCTGATTTATAGTCATCCCGCTTTCTTCTATTCTTCGCAACACTAACTGCAACGATCTGTCATGACTTTCCCCGTCCGGTCCGAATACGAGTATATCGTCGATGAATGATTTCACGCCTGGAATCCCTGCCAACACACGTTCCATTACGCTCTGGAACACTTCTGAAGCACAATTCATTCCAAAGGTCAGACGCTTGTATCGATACAAATTGTTATGCGTAGCGAATGTAGTAATTGATCGTGAATCTTCCGCCAGTTCAAGTTGATGGAAAGCCTTATTCAAATCGATCTTGGAAAACACCTTACAGTTGTGTAGATGAGGAATGATGTCATCAAATGTCGGGAGTGGATGATGCTGTGGTACGATAGCTTGGTTAGCGTCACGCATGTCGACGCATAGGCGTACCTCATCGTTGTTTCCTTGCTTCGGCCTGACAACTACACGTGAGATCCACGGCGAATCCCTTGGAGCTACTTCGATGACATCTTATTGTAACAGCCTAGCTATTTCCTGCTCAACTTTCGGTTGCAGTGGAATTGGAATTCGATTCTGCGACTGCTGGACCGGTTTCACAGTTGGATTGATCTGAACCGATACCACGACTCCTTTCAGCTTCCCAATCTTCTCATCTCCTGGTTGTACAGCACAGAGTGTCGTATCGATTTTGAGTATTCCCAAATCGGTTGCTGTTTTACGTCCCAACAAGTTGGATCCAGTTTCCTTGACCACGAAGACTTTATCGCTAGTAGAAGATTTCTTCGTCGCTATATCAGCCACGAACATTCCTAGAACACTGAGCTGATTGTTTCCATATGCCAAAAGCTTCTTCTTCACTTTGTCCGTTTGATATTGAACTGTCACTTTTTGCTTTTTCAAATACTTCCAGGCAGCCTCGCTTATTACATTAACACCAGCTCCGGAGTCCACCATCCATTTCAGCTTTACTCCACCCACCTTGCAAGAGACCTTATCTTCGCCATCCGGAGTTACAGAGAAGACATAGTTGACACTTTGTTCCTCATCATCACATGACTCATCTTCATCATAAGAATCTTCCTCCGCTTCTGAATTATGCTTTCCAATCTGCCTTACTGTATTTTTTCGCCGTAACTGTGAATCCTTCCTGTTGTGTGTAGCACTCCGAGCTCCTTTCGTTTTACAGCATTTCTTGAAATGACCGAGTAAGTGGCATTTCTCGCACTTCTTATCGCGAGCCGGGCACTCGTTATCGTTGGCATAATGCCCCGAATAGCCACAACGAAAACACTCTCCTTTTGATCCAGAAACTTGATTGATACGTTCACCTTTATTCAGATTCTTACGATGCTTTTCGATGGTTTCCAACGAACGTGCCATTTCAACCGTCTGACCCAGTGTCATGTTCGGTTTCGTGAGAATTTTAGCTCTCAATTCGTCCGAATATCCTTTCTCAAATATCTGCTCTTTTATATTTTCCTCCAACCAGTTTCCGTATTCGCACAGACTTCCCTGCTCCCTAAGTCGCAGCACGAACTTTTCGATGGACTCATCAGGGTTTTGCTCGAGATTCCTGAAAATATGCCTTTCCCTTGGCAGGCACTTCAGTGGCAGAAAGTAATCATCGAGCAATTTCATCGCCTCCTTATATACATCCGATCCATCCGGTACAGGTATCTCATTTTCGCCACGCAGATTAAAAAATATATCCTGTACATCACTACCCGCATAGTGAAGCATATACGAACGCTTTCGTGTGGGTATCGTCACATTATTTACTTCTAGGAAAATCTCGAAGCAGCGCTTCCATTTCTTCCAGCGGTTGGATACCGTGGACGTGTCACTAGGATCGAACCTTGGGAGTGTGGACGTAGTAGAATTTTCCATTTTCCTCCCGGCGGACTGAACTTGCAAACCGTTTCGCGCACTAATAACTTCTCTTCTTTTTGTTTACAATTCGCTACTATAAAACGGACGACTCACATCTCTTGACACCTTTTTTTCCCGTAGCTTCTTTCGAGGTTACTTCACTTCTTCTTCAGTAATTCTTTTTACAATGGCACCAGAATTCTTCAAAGTTACTTTTATATTCGAATTTAATCATAAGTTTTTGGGTTCACCATCGGTTCCACCGCGCGATGTCTTTTATGTTCTCCTTCGTCGCCAAATGTTGTATCCTACAAGACGAACTTAGGAATCGAATTTAATCAAAGAAATACACGCGTCCTTGTTGTTTGATCCACATTTATTAACTGCCCGTTCCTTTACCTTTTCATCAGTGTGCCCAGTTTTTATATGACTTTAAACAATCTAACAACCTTTATAATTCAGGGTTGCTCTTTCTCTTCAATGGCTACACCTGAGGCTAATAAAATTAACAATTTATTTGTGACGTCACATTTGGGGGTACTTGCGCTTTGGTGTTGGATTCGGTGTGGAGGTGGCCGATCAGGCTCGATCTGGCCGGCTTGGCGTTGGTCGCAGGGTCTTTACAGTCCGGACGTCAATCCACG
Organism: Armigeres subalbatus; assembly: GCF_024139115.2. Taxonomy (NCBI): domain Eukaryota; kingdom Metazoa; phylum Arthropoda; class Insecta; order Diptera; family Culicidae; genus Armigeres; species Armigeres subalbatus. The sequence continues at coordinate 111,991,484 of NC_085139.1, read as the reverse complement.
GTCGGGACGAGTGCGGCACAGGAATGTGGCTGGAAGATGGCGGCCTACGTTCAACAAACGGCAATCCTGCGTGCTCAAAAGCAATGGCGGCACGGATTTGGACCGAAAGTCTCCGGCATCCAAATCGTCAGGATCTATACGGCCGAAGGAACCGGAACTAGCTCTTCGCCCACGGAAGTTTCCACCGATGCACTGCACTGTCGAGAACTTGGAAAAAGCACAAAAGAAAAAGGTCCCTTTGGCATGGACCTGGACACAACGGATTAGCACCCTGCGACGTCACTTCCTAACCTCTAAACTTTCTGATCTGTTCACAGCACATGATATTTACCTTTTTCTTGGTGACTTTTAATTTGTTTGTTACTGTCGTTTTTCTGTTCTTGTGTTGTTTTACAGGATTTAAACTATAATTTAAGTAGTACATTAATTTAGGCTAAGTTTTACATGTTGACACTACTAACCGTACTAATAGCTTTTAATTTACACAAAACCGTACTACTTTACCATTACAACAACTATTTTTAACGACTAACAGATCCTATTATAAGAAAAGAAACAACACAAAATTAAAAGAAACTTCACCAACAATTATTTATACAATTAACCTTCTATTATTTACACACGCGCGCACTACTACTTCTTTCAAGGATCACTGATTTTACAAAAGAGAAAGATTCTACGCCTTCCGCCTCTTTTATAGTCTCTTTTTACATAAATTATGTTCTATGCTTTTAAGTTTGCCCATCCTGTTGCATTGAGCACCCTCTATAGGCAAGCTCAAATGGAACAGGGCTGTGCGTATTTTGCCCGAACTCAAACTGCTCGAACGTCTATAGCATCTGGTCACACTTGGTATGACGTGAAAGTGGAACACGCACTCACTCGTGAGATAAATCTTCGACCAGTGAGTGTGACAGTTCCGAGGTGTAATCTTTGGAAAGGTCGTAATGGGAGGGATTGGTGACGGAAATTAACTTGTGGTGGAGCCAACAAGTCCATATTGGAACCGAACGGTTACAGTTTATAATAGCGAAATGATACCGCATTCAACTATTCCAATCCAATAGTATGGTCAAGATCACGTAGAACGATTTGCTAACCATGCAGAACTTCAAGTTCTGCACTTAAGAATGATTTTGAGTACAGTAATTACAATACTAGGAATACTGCGACATGCTATTAATATTGATGTGATGTTCTATGAAGCTATTTCAATTCAAAAGTGTGATCAAGACAACGAAAAACGCTTTGTTGACCACACCTACCTTAAATATCTGCACTCAAGAATTGTTTGCAATATGATAGATATCATGGTATTTTTTGTCTTGATTAGCATGGTAAAATTGTGACATCTATCTACACTCACAAAAAACTCCGCATTATATTCATGAGTTCACACATGGATTTTTGCAATGGGGGTAACGAAATGGATTCCATATTTTCTACACATATATTCCATGCGCCCACATGCATTTCATGAGTGTTCACACATACCATCCATGTGGTTCATAGTATTCATGTGTGAATTTGTATGTAATTAGGTATGTGCCGACGCATGATATGTATATTTCAAAATACATGGATTTTTGCCATAAAGTATGTGTCGATTTTCCTGAGTGTATATATATATAAAAATGAAATGATATTATACTATTTCCTACAGCCATGTGGTGAATTTCAAATTCACCACACGGTTTTCTCCTCCTATTATCAAAAGTTCAAATCTAGCGTAATAATTTTTGTACAATGCTGAAATTAAAGTCGATTGTTAAGCGTAAGTAAGCAAACAATCTACGGATGTTTCATCCCCATGGGCGTTGTGGTTCTCTCAATTCGTGCTCTTGAAAAATCACTAGAAAAAGCACGTGGTTTCCAAGATGGCCGATTTGTGGCTTTGTTGTATAACCACCTTAACGCTTGTGCCACTTGGTTTACGATGAACTGAAACCTCTAGTAGTAGAAATGCAAAAATATACGTTCTCCCATAATTTCCATACAAACTTCAAACGCGATGCGGAAAACGAGGAAGCAACCAATCGGTCCCAAATTCTGCACAGTTGTTCAGGACCCAGAATGGCTTCGAAAAACCATTGATTTGAAAAAATTACCATGACGCCCCACTCTAGTATACATACACCTTACTCTTGAGTTGGTATATGTAGCTCGATGCAGGGTTGGGAAAAATCAAATTTTCAAAAAATCGAGGATGATCAAACTCACCCGCGATCTTACTTTTAAATTATCACGTGATAAAAACTCGCCAGCGATTAAGAATCGTTTGAAAATAGTATCTTGATTTGAAGCACTTACCGTTACATTTTGAACACTTTTTCCTTACTACCATGAAACCATAACGCCAAATAGAAGATATAACTGGACTGTTGACAATTAGCTGATCATAGTAAAGATTAATGTTTGAATGAAAATTCTGAGTTTATTATCGTTTGAGTACATAATTTGAGAAGTTGTCGCCGGCGACAACTCGCCTACTGTTTTCACGTGAAAAGTTTTCACATGAAAATTGTAATCATTATCGTCTGATAATGATTCAGCACAACACTGGCTCGATGAGACATCTTTTGTTTATATAAGCACTAGTCGACCCGGCAGACGTTGTTCTGCATAGTAGGCGAAAAAGCCCATGTCAAATTTTCATACGAATCTTAATTTCAGTATATCACGATTTGCACAACCTTACACGCAGCGAAATTTTGTACTATTAAACTAATTGAAATTATTGTTAAATTAATAATCGATCTATTTTTGAATTTGAAAAATTATATTATTAAATCTACAATATTTTCTGTTTGAAACAACAAAATAATTGTCATTTCAACAATATTTATTGTTGATCTTATATTGCGCGAGTTCCAACCAGCGTGTAGTTTTTGAAGTGTACTTCCATTCAGGTGAGATAAAACAAAATATAATAAGATACTACCAAAACAGTAAAATTTTCATTTCTTAGCATAAACTTCGCCATATCACGACAGATTTCTTTTCTAATGGAATACAGGTAAGACATCAAATTCATTTTGTAAATGTTTCTTAATATTACTTTTTTCATTTGCTTATGTAGGATTTACGGAAATATGCCAGGCACAAAAGATTAAGACCGCCTCGAAAATAATCATGGAAGGCGTGTGCTCCGGAAAAATCATTTAAGCCCCAAACGCAATACAACGGAACGGCGACGGAAACGGCAAATTTGACAGAAAATATATGGACTAACTGTCAAATTTTCCGTTTCCGTCGCCGTTCCGTTGTATTGCGTTTGGGGCTTTAGTTATTTAATGAACGGTGTTCAAATATATTATATTTGTTTTAAATAGAACTGATATACACTGAACCGTCATGTGGTTGCTTATTTATTTTGATTGAAAAAGGGGAAATTTTGGTAATGCATTTTAGTATTTCAACAATAATTATTGTTGAATCAATATAATTTGTTCCATTGAATCAAAAGCACATCGATGATTGTTTCAACAATAATATTGTTGAAACAACATTAATGAAGATCAAACCAAGATTGTAGAAACAACAATATTCTGGATTGATTCAAAATGAAAATATTATTAGCCCTCAGCTAACAATATTTATTGTTGAATTCAAACCGAAATATTGTTGTTTCTACAATATGTTTTTCTGCGTGTAGACGATCCCCACCAGTGCGTAAATAAAGCCAAAATAGCAACCTCTATCATGACGCGAACTCGCACCGGTCGTTGGTAAACGGGTTTGGGAAATGTAAACGCAACCTTCGGTGAATAGCGAGTTGGCAAATTTGGCGACCCGCTCCAACCGTTGCCAAACCACACACACGGAAATATAGAGTAACGCATAAATAAAAAATGTGCCGTCTTCTGAAAAATGGTTCGGTTATTCATCATCAAAACCATTGTGATGGAGGTCAGTTTAGTTTGGATTTCAACTGATTGGTGGCGCTAGTGCATATGAAATAACCTGATAGGTTAGATATCTCGAAATCTGGAATTTTAGAATATTGGCGTCTTCTACAAAGTTGTTCGGGCGGTCAAAACTATCATGACGAAAACAAGTTTATTTTGAAATACAACCGCATGGCGGCGCTAGTGAATTAGAAATAACCTAAAAGCTGCGATCATTTTCTTCAAGTCGAGTCAAGTACGAGACACTGAAGACGGCCTTACTGTTGAGGTCGAAATACGTATCTGTCAAGATACAATTAAGTGGTGGAATTCAATGGGATTGTTTAAACTCGTCTTATGACAGGTGAAAACATTCCACTAAAAAAGCTCAAAATAATTTTCTTATCAATAACCTAAAGGTTAGATATTTCGATAGTTGAAATCTTAAGAATATTGCCGTCTTCTACAAAGTTGTTCGGATGATTAAAACCATCATGACGAAAGCAAGTTTAGTTAATAATACAACCGCTTGGCGGCGCTAGTGTATTGGAAATAACCTGATAGGTCAGGTATCTCAAAATATGGAATTATAGAATATTGCCGCCTTCTACAAAGTTGTTCGGGTGGTCAAAACCATTATGACCTATGCAGGTTTAGATTAAGATATAACCGCTTGGTGGCGCTAGTATATAAGAAATTACCTCGGAAATTACCTGCTAGGTTAGATATTTCGAAAACTGAATTTTTTAGAATATTGCCGTATTCCACAAAGTTGTTCGGGTGGTGAAAACCGTCATGATGCAAGCAAGTATAGTTTTAAACACAATCGCTTAGCGGCGCTAGTGTATAAGAAATAAACTGATAGGTTAAATATCTCAAAATCTGGAATTTTCAGAATATTGCCGTATTGTACAAAGTTACTTGCCATAAGACGAGTTCGTACAATTCCATTTAATTCCACCACTTGGTTGTACCTTTGACAGATACTTATTTCGACTTCTACAGTAAGGCCATTCTCAGTGTCTCGTACTTGACTCGATTCAACTCAACTCGAGCGCCAACGAGTATTGCGGTTTCAAACTAAACTTCTGGTTTTGACTACCCTTTTAAATCTTATATAACATAACCAACCTAACAGATAATTCGGATAACTTTGTAGAAGATGGCCACTTTCTAACTCTAACGGATTTAGAAATATTGAACCTAACAGGTTATTTCTCATACACTAGCGCCACTATGCGTATGAATTCCAAACTAAACTAGTCTCCATCATAAATGTTATGGCTACCCGAACAACTTTGTAGAAGACAAAATCTTGCTAAGTCTTATAGATCTCGAGATATCCACCTCACTAAATTATTGCATATAAGCTAGCACCACCTAGCAGATGTGTGTCTAGCTAATCTGATAATCACAAAATGCATTACGCACATACTTATATTACAAAAGTTGGAGCGCGTTCTGAAAGATTTGAAAATAAATAATATTTTTTTCCTGATTTTATTTATTTCCGTGTTTGCCTCAATAGCAACCGGATATTCACCACCGGTGCGAAGCATGATTGCACTTCAACAACCTTGATAGAAACAACCGGTGCGAGAACAAGTGCATAAATAAAATATGAACGCATTTCGTTCCTATACTAGACACTCATTTGGATACACATCGGTGGGGATCGTCTTACTCGTATTTTCCACTTAAGGAAATATCATATAAACCCGTCGGAAACGGTAACGAACATAACTGCTGAAGAAATGAAGGAAATCCATCCAGCCGTTTTCGAGTTAAGCGGATACGAACACAGACCATTTCATTTTTATATATATAGATTTGAACTTTTGATAATAGGAGGAGAAAACCGTGTGGTGAATTTGAAATTCACCACATGGCTGTAGGAAATAGTAATATAATATCATTTGGTATCCGCTTCTGTTCAAGATAATATTAGTTTAAAACAATCGTGTCATACACGTATTCTAGTATTTCATACTTTGAAATTTGTACGACAAATTATTAGAGTGAAAGAAAACAAACATTCATCTGCCGTGAACGCGAGATATGGAGATCCCCTTGGACAGCAAATATCTATTCGAGCGGAGAGCGGAGAGAGTAATCCACTGTAGGGCTTCTCTCAGTTCGAGGATAATCAGTTTTGTGACGAATGTTGCTAAAAACGGATGTTAAAGTGAGGTGACAAAAAAATGAAAAAAAAAATGAAAAGAAAAATAATAAAAAGTGAAATTATAACATTGGTTTGTTGTTTGTGTTATTTGTTATGTTATTTAATTAATAGTTGACGAAACCCGACAATGGCTTGATTGTATAATCACCTTAAAGTATAACCCAAAGCACAGAGAAAAGACGTTGAAGCTGCACTCGCCATGCTGTGATAACTTTTTACTGTTCATTTTGAATAACTTTGGAATGTCGCCGTTATCCCGTGCATAATCAGCGCTAGCGTAATCAAAAAATGCCACTGTGCGCTAGTGTCGTTATGCACGCAAGAGCATACCAGCGCCATCGTGTTGTCAAAATGAGATTGTGAGTTGCAATGTCGACGTCGAAGGCGTTGAGATTCGGTGTGTTTGTTTACACATGTTTTGCAAGAAATTTTGTTCGGGCCTCCATGTCTGTTCTCTGTACCCAAAGGATGCCGAAAAACTTTGCTGAAGAAGGCACGTTGCTGAAACGCCCACGAAAAAAGTTATGTTATAACGCTTCGAAGATTGAGTGTTCAAACTATAGATAGTAGAATCTATAGATGAGCGAAAGCATGGCTGAGTCGGTTTTTTTGACCGTGCACACGCAAATATGACGTCACAGCCCTTAACATTTCCATTGAAATCGTGACGTCATGCTTGTTTGGAGACACGTTTGACAGTTCGTTTGGAGACAGAGGATTTATCTTCGCTCATCTATATATTCCACTATTTATAGTTCAAACCATATGTAAAATATCGTTTATTCTGCCAGCACTGTTCGGAATCATTTCACAAAGACAAAAATCCGACAAGAAGGAAGATGGGTTTTGCCCTTCGATAGCCATAGGTTGTCCGGTAGTGCTCTCAGAAACATTGATTTCTTGCATATATGGTTTGAACAATCAATTTTGGAGACGTAATAACATTTTTTGTAGACCTTCCAGCTACGTACCTTCTTCGGCAAAGTTTTTTGGCATCTTCCAGACTATATGCTAACGTATCGAGTCACGTGATTGATGATACATTGAAACCGCTAAGAACAAAAATGTAAAAACGTCAGTTTTCCCATACTAATCTCCATGTAAATTTAAAACGCAAAGCGGCATGCGAGGTCGCAACCAATCGATCCCATATTTTGCACAGTTGATTGGGGTCCCAAAACAATTCAGTAAAACCTTGATCTCACTTGATCGGACGAAGTTTGCGTTTTCCCATCCAACTGCGCCCCACTCTAATGTATACCCGTAGGCCGCTTTGTCGACCATAAATATCTTCAAGATACCCACCCAATAAAGGTTTGAAGAACCATTTATGTTTGGAGAAATATTTGACATGTTCAGAAAAGCAAAATTGGGTTTTGTGGGGCTATTTCAAATTAATGCTCCATACAAATGATAACGATCTAAACTCAAGAATATGTAGTTTGAAATACCGTTGATATCCTGAGAAAAATGTGACATTTTCAGAATAGTGAAGTGATGTTCCATGGAGTAGTTCTAAATTAAAACTATGGTAGAATGCTCTGTTGACTCATTTTCATTTATTTAGCTTACATCTAGACGGATAGGTAACACTAAATCAACAATTTGACGGTACAATACACGGTTCTAGGCCGCATCTCCTCATCCCTGAACTGTCAGCCCATTTTGCTCGCTGCGCTCCACGCCGCCTCGTACCTGCCGGATTGAAAGAGAACACCATCTTTGCAGCGTTGCTGTCCGGCATTCACGCAACATGCCCTGCCCATTGTACCCTTCTGATTTTAGCTACTTTCTGGATTCTGGGTTCACCATTGAGATTCTCACGTCCGAATGTGTGAGTGGCGATAAAAGGAAAACAAACACTCCTAGATGGTGCTACTCAGCAAAGTTTGGGTAAAAATGAGTATATTTCCATATATTTTTTGACTCCTTCGCAACCATCGTGATGACTCGATCAATTTTGAGGTTATGAGCAGAAGGAAAACAAACATGTATTTACACATGCCGAATTGCACATCAGTGTGCGAGCGTTAAACGTCACTCATCTCTATAGTGCTGGGTGAGCTCGTGGTTCATCCTTCGCCGCCATACAGCGTCTTCTTGCACACCGCTACAGATGGTCCTAAGCACCCGTCTCTCGAATACTACGAGTGCTTTTTTTACTCTTTTCGTTTATTTGACAAACTCAGTTGTTTACAATAAAACTCTACGAGTCCAAAAGCTTAAGAACAATTCAATTTTATTCTGAAGTTGTTTCTGATGTGGTGTGAGAAACATTCCTGCCGGAGATTTTTCTTCGGTGGCGACCGGTCTTTGAAACCTGCCGTAGTTAACACAGTTTGTGTGGCCCATTATTCCTTTCTTCACAAAACAGATCCGAACAGTTAAATTTTTGAAACTCAATGTTTCCGCCATATTCTCGTGTTCGATCGTAGAATCGAGGATGAGCACAGTTTCTGCTTGTTTTGTTGCCGTCGACTCAGTGTCTAACTCGAACTGCATCCTCTTCGATTACCTCATTTCAATTATTTCTATTAACGATTGCTCCGGTCCTGTTAGTTCAAATTCGATCACCACTCCGAAATATGTTCGGTTTTGTCCCTCTCTGTTTTTCACTACTTGCTTGCCATGATCCTGGTTTTCCTGGCTCCTATTATTCCGTTGTCGACATAAGCCCTTCCGATGACCTTCCTCTCGACACACGAAGCATTTATTTTGAAGCTCTTGATAAAATATACTGCCAGTTCAATTTACTACTTCAAGCAACGCCGGTGGAACTTGCTTTTGAACATCCAGATATACTTCTCGCACACCAGGAAACATATGGTCTAATCCTAAGTTGGGCGGAAATCTTTCCCGGATCACGCGCTTTGCTTTTCCATATTGCACCAGACGCGAAAATAACTCACTATCCGGTAATGCAGGTAATACACATGAATAGTGGACATTACTGCCGGCAATCACTATATTTACTTCAACCACAGAGAACAGACGTTGAAGCTGCACTCGCCATGTTGTGATAACTTTTTACTGTTCATTTTGAAATAACTTTGGAATGTCGCCGTTATCCCGTGCATAATCAGCGCTAGCGTCATCAAAAAATGCCACTGTGCGCCAGTGTCGTTATGCACGCAAGAGCATACCAGCGCCATCGTGTTGTCAAAATGAGATTGTGAGTTATAATGTCGACGTCGATGGCGTTGAGGTTCGGTGTGTTTGTTTACACATGAAATTATGTTAGAGCCTCCATGTCTGTTCTCTGTGCTTCAACTGTCTTTCTACTAGAACAGCGGTTCTCAACCTGGGGTACATGCACCCCTGGGGGTACCTTCGCCAGGCCCAGGGGGTACCTCGGCCAAAAATGCATAATGGCGGATTTTAATCCAAACTTATTGATAAAGTTTTTTTTTAAATTTCAAGATTTTGTCTTGTACATAATATGCATGGTGATCAGTGACTCAAAGAGTATTGAATCCTTTCCTCCACAACCAACGTAATGGATGAATGGCTGTGGAAGAAAAGATCAAAAGGACATAACGATGAATGAATAAATTTTAAAAATCTTGTGTGCTATCTACCTGATTGAAACAAAATGTTAAATAATAAGAATATGAATATAAATATGCTTCTGAACTAAAATTTAGAGTCTACACGTTCGAAAGCCTTTATTTAAAAGACATGGAGGCTTTTTCCGAAAAGCTCTGTTGCTTCGAAAGCCTTCTACTTAGAGGTGAGCGCCGCCGCCGCCGACAATTTACCATCGGCGCGCCGCCGTTCGAAATTTGTCCGCTGATCTATAATTTTCTACCCCGATTCAAATTAAAAGACGTCCGCAGAATTTCCTGATAGATTTCCTCAACTTAACACGTTGAAACTCCACTCAATTTTTCGTAAAATACCAATCATTTCCTTGAAAAAACTAAGAAGAACTTCGAGTGCAAATTCCAAAGGATTTCTCGTTGAAACAGAATTTTTGAAAGGAGAAGATTCGTTAGGCAGAAGGCCATTTGGCCGAAAGCCAAATATTGTTTGGCCAAGTATGTCACTTAGCCGAAGCCCATCTAGTTTTTCGCCGAAAATATCATTTGGTCGAAAGGTACATACGGTCGAAAACCGACATTTTCTATGGCTGAAAAAAATCCATTGGTCGAAATGGTCGTTTGACAGAAAGGGTCATTTGGCAAAAATGAATATCCGGCCAAAAGTGTCGGAGTGTTTTGCAGAAAGGTCATATTCGTGCCAAATTGCTCTTTCAGCAAAACAGCGCTTTCTGATTGTACGACAATTCCCCGAATTTAACATTTCCCCGAACGCTGCTCCCTTCTTTTTTAGTGCGACACAAAGCGATGGGTATCCAGTTAGCCATGCGAACAAAGGCGAATGAAAAAAAAACGTTTTCAATCGGAATTGCCGTTTAAGATTCTACCTTTTTAAACAACGGTTGCGTTCGACTATTTTAGAACAAAAATTACCTTGGGAAACACTGTACTCTGATATGTTCATAATAAAACAACACATTTTGGAGGACCTAAAACATCTAATTCTACTAAAGGATATTCAGCTAATAATCTTCAATAATAACAATAACACTCTTGAACGTATCTTTGAACGCTGTTTCTTTTGGACGTATATAGTCGATTGCGAAGATGTGTTTACAAGAGGTACTTTATTTTCAGGGAAATTACATTCGGGTAAATTGCATTCGGTGAATTGGTATTTGGGGAATTGTCGCACAAACCAAACGCCATTTTCGGCTGAATGATTTATTCGGCAAAACGACATTTTCGACCAAACGATCATTTCGACCAAATGTCAGTTCCAGCCTAAATACTCACTAGGGCAAACAACTTTGTTGGCTAAATTACGAGCTCGGCCGAATGTCCCTTTCAGCTAAATAACAATTTTGGTCAAATCATTTTCGACCTGTCAACCGATTTGGACAAACGCTCAGTTCAATTCCCAATGGAATTCGGCTTTCGCAGAATTACTTTCAACCAAACAATAGAAAGGGCCATTTGGCTGAAAGGTGTTTGGTCGAATAAACCATTAGACCAAAACTCATCTGGTCGAAAATGTCATTTAGCCGAAATGGACATACGACCGAAAAAGTCATTTGGCCAAATAGGTCATTTGACCGAAAATACCGTACGCCGAATTGGTCCTTTGGTCGAAAAGTTCATGCGCCGAAATGGCCGTCTGACTGAAAGCCCATTTGGTCGTATGATCCATTCGGACAAATGACCCTTTCTGTCAAACGACGATTACGACCAAACAGCATTTTCAGCCAAATGATTTATTCAGCCAAAGGACCATTTCGGCCAAACAACCTGTTAGGGACAAGGGCTTTGTCGCTTTTGTCGCTTTGAAAAAATGGAAGTTTTTATCAAACTGTTTTTCATTTAATAACCGCTTCGCCCGAATTTTTTTTTCGTCGAATGATTTTCGGTCAAACGACCCTTTCCCATTTTTTAGTAACTTTTCGTAGAATTTTCGAAGAATTTCCTATGAGCAAATCAAAGAATTTTTCCTAGAAAACCAAAGAAATTCGTTCACAACTCCGAAAAACCAAACCACTTTCCGCAAAAATTTAAAAACTGAATATTAAAATCCTGAAAAGGTTTAGTGGAAATCCTGGATAATTCCTCGTGGAAGTTTCAAAGAGTTTTCCATATAAAAATAAAAAAAACATGCAAAGTCCATTGGATCCTATGGAACTTCCAAACAGTTTTCCACGGAAACTCTGAAGAATTTTCTATGTATATTTTGTATAATGTCCAACTTAAAATCTTAAAAACTTACCGTGGATATTCTGAAAATATTTCTGCAGAAATTTGAATCAATTTATCGTAGAAATTCGGAAGAATTTCTCATGAATATTTTTCCTTGCGAATTCCAAAGATATTCCGAATAATTCTCGAAATTTCAAAGTAGTTTACGTGAAAATTAGGAAAACAATTTCCAAATCAATATTCTGCAAAAACTTTTGAATTTTGTAGGGAATTCCTCACCCCCCTGAAATGAGATGTAGTTCTTGAAGCCATCTACCGATTGGGTGGCGCTAGTGTTGCGTTTCCAATTTTAAGCTCCGTTCATAGTTAGGGGCAGCAGGGACTATGTCCAAGGGCTTGACGATCCCTCCCCAGCCCATCTGCGAGTTGTGGCGCCTGCCTAGGATGTGGTGGGGTTTGACAGTGGGCCCTGTTAAACCTCTATAAAAAGCTGCATGTATCCGCAAGTAGGCTCCGCCAAAGCGACCGTGTGCCGCTCAAAGCGCACAAGCCCAAGTTCTGGTGTTAGGTGGGACGCTAAACAGCCCTGACACGACGGCCCTCCGACGAGACAGGAGGTTTGCGCAGGCCCAATAAGCCGCCTTTAAAAACAACTATTACGAACGACATAGAAGATAATACGACTAGATACAATCGGCAAAGACCTAGGCGACGAATAAAGGATCACGATTGGAAGCTTGGAACATGGAACTGCAAGTCGCTAGGCTTCGCTGGTTGCGACAGGATTATCTACGATGAATTACATACCCGCAACTTCGATGTCGTAGCGCTGCAGGAAATCTGCTGGACAGGACAGAAAGTGTGGAAAAGCGGGCATCGAGCGGCTACCTTCTACCAAAGCTGTGGCACCACCAACGAGCTGGGAACCGGCTTCATAGTGCAGGGAAATATGCGCCAACGCGTGATTGGGTGGCAGCCAATCAACGCAAGGATGTGCAAGCTGAGGATAAAAGGCCGTTTCTTCAACTATAGCATCATCAACGTGCACTGCCCACACGAAAGGTGATCCGACGACGAGAAAGAAGCGTTCTATGCGCAGCTGGACGCAGACATACGATGGATGCCCACTGCGGGACGTCAAAATCCTCATCGGTGACATGAACGCTCAGGTAGGAAGGGAGGAAATGTATAGACCGGTCATCGGACCGGATAGTCTGCATACCGAATCGAACGACAACGGCCAACGATGCATAAACTTTGCAGCCTCCCGCGGAATGATAGTCCACATGGCCACATGGAGATCACCTAACCAAGAAACGGAAAACCAAATCGACCACGTTATAATCGACGGTAAATTCTTCTCCGACATCACGAACGTCCACACTTACCGCAGTGCGAATATTGAATCCGACCACTACCTCGTTGCAGTATGCCTGCGCTCAAAACTCTCTACGGTGTACAACACGCGTCGAAGTCGGACGCCGCGGCTTAACATTGGGCGGCTACAAGATGGTAGACTAGCCCAAGAATACGCGCAGCAGCTGGAAATGGCACTCCCAACGGAAGAGCAGCTAGGCGCAGCAGATGGCTGGAGAGATATTCGATCCGCCATTGGTAGCACCGCAACCGCTGCACATGGCACGGTGCCTCCGGATGAGAGAAACGACTGGTATGACGGCGAATGTGAGCAGTTAGTTGAAGAGAAGAATGCAGCATGGGCGAGATTGCTGCAACACCGCACGAGAGCGAACGAGGCACGATATAAACGGGCGCGGAACAGACAAAACTCGATTTTCCGGATGAAAAAGCGCCAGCAGGAAGATCGAGACCGTGAAGCGACGGAGCAACTGCACCGCGCTAATAACGCACGAAAGTTCTATGAGAAGTTGAACCGTTCACGTAAGGGCCACGTGCCACAGCCCGATATGTGTAAGCACATAAACGGGAACCTTCTTACAAACGAGCGTGAGGTGACCCAAAGGTGGCGGCAGCACTACGAAGAGCACCTGAATGGCGATATGGCAGACAACGGTGGCGGTATGGTAATGAGCCTAGGAGCACGCGCGCAGGACATGCGACTTCCGGCTCCGAATCTCCAGGAAATCCGGGAGGAGATCGGCCGGCTGAAAACAACAAAGCCCCTGGAGTTGACCAACTACCAGGAGAGCTGTTCAATCGGTGGTGAGGCACTGGCTAGAGCGCTGCACTGGGTGATTACCAAGGTTTGGGAGGATGAGGTTCTGCCGCAGGAGTGGATGGAAGGTGTCGTGTGTCCCATCTACAAACAGGGCGATAAGATGGATTGTAGCAACTACTGCGCAATCACATTGCAGAACGCCGCCTACAAGGTACTCTCCCAAATTTTATGCCGCCGACTAACATCAATTGCAAGAGAGTTCGTGGGGCAGTACCAGGCGGGATTTATGGGTGAACGCTCTAACACAGACCAGGTGTTCGCCATACGTCAGGTATTGCAGAAATGCCGCGAATACAACGTGCCCACACATCATCTATTTATCGACTTCAAAGCCGCATATGATACAATCGATCGGGACCAGCTATGGCAGCTAATGCACGAAAACGGATTTCCGGATAAACTGATACGGTTGATCAAGGCGACGATGGATCGGGTGATGTGCGTAGTTCGAGTTTCAGGGGCATTTTCGAGTCCCTTCGAAACGCGTAGAGGGTTACGGCAAGGTGATGGTCTTTCGTGTCTGCTATTCAACATCGCTTTGGAGGGAGTAATACAAAGGGCAGGGATTGACACGAGTGGTACGATTCTCACGAAGTCCGTCCACTTATTTGGTTTCGCCGACGACATTGATATCATGGCACGTAACTTTGAGAGGATGGAGGAAGCCTACTGAAAAGCGAAGCTAAACGGATTGGACTAGTCATCAACACGTCGAAGACGAAGTTCATGATAGGAAGAGGCTCAAGAGAGGTCAATGTAAGCCACCTACCACGAGTTTCTATCGGTGGTGACGAAATCGAAGTGGTTGAAGAATTCGTGTACTTGGGCTCACTGGTGACCGCCGATAACGATAACAGCAGAGAAATTCGAATAGTGATGAACTCTTCAATATGTTGAAAAATCACTCAAATAAAGCTAAAAAAAAGGGAAATTCGAAGGTGCATAGTGGCTGGAAATCTTACGTACTTTGGACTCCGCAAGACGCTCCGATCGAATATAGTTCGCCGCCGTACCAAACTGACCATCTACAAAACGCTTATTAGACCGGTAGTTCTCTACGGACACGAGACCTGGACGATGCTCGTGGAGGACCAACGCGCACTTGGAGTTTTCGAAAGGAAAGTGCTGCGTATCATCTTTGGTGGGGTGCAGATGGCTGACGGTACGTGGAGGAGGCGAATGAACCACGAGTTGCAACAGCTGTTGGGAGAACCATCCATCGTCACTTCATACTTTTTCTCTGCTGTTTGGCATGGCATTCTTCGATGACAACGCCAAATAATAAATTTTTGTTTCAGTGTATTGAAGATTTTCAAGCTTGCGGTAGAACTTTGACAGCTGTGGAAGAACATTGCGGAATCCGCAAAATGATAAATTTTAAAAAGATCCGCAATAGCATAGCGATTTTTTTCCGGCAGACAATTACCTTCGATGTAGATTTTTGTAAGATTATATAAACGTTTGTTATAAAGGTATCAACCTCTGTCACAGATGTGTTACGGTGTGAGGGATTTTTGTTATTTTTACAACTAACCAGCCAAATTTATAACAAATTTTGTTTCAACATTTTTATGAAACAAATAACTCATCTTATTATAACTTTGTTATATTATATATATCTTGATCAGGAAGGCGTTCTTGGTGACATTTCACTGAACACCTGGTGACATTTATACGATGCCACCTGCCGGAATATCTGCAACACTAGTATTATGTTCTACAAAGAAAGACCTTTCTACCATGGCATATTTCAGTTGTAACTTTCTCCTTATGTCGGCAAATTCACATAATACGGATGAGTAGTGTTTCGCCTATGAAGCGATAAAAATGTAGGATAAAAAGTGGAACGGTTTTCCAGCGAAATCATCCAAACCAAACACCGGACAGATTTTCATTCAACAACATTAGAAGTTATGTTTTTAGAGATTTACTTTATTTCATCTTGATATTTACATTTTTGTTCTTTTGTGATAAGCTTATTTATATCTACTTCAACTATCCTTACGAGCTGATGTTATATTTTTGTTATACCGTCTCCGACAAACTTGATAATGACGTTTAACAAGATCAGGTCATTCGCAGACACTTTCAATGCGATGGTGTCCTTTGGTTTATGACAAACAAAAACAACATACGGAAACAGATCAAAGTACAGCTTTTTGTTATTAGTGAAATGAATTTTGGTGCTTTTAGCGACGAACGAGCTTTTCGGATTTCATTTTCGCTAATAAGTAATAGTGCGAGCAAACATGAGAACCAAGTCTTGCGTTCGCGAGGTTTTTATTCTATTTTTGACCTCTGTGGATGTTTAGTAATACATCATCCCAATAATCAAATCTTACCATACTATTATATACAAGACATTTCATCTTTTTATTCGAAACGTAATTCATTCTTTGTTCTTATGCATACAGCGAATCAAGCAAACATAAGTTATATAGCTACTAGTTACAACCCAATAACATAACAATCAACCAACTAACGAACAAAACTGCTGCTTTCAATAGATTGTTAGATTTCAATCAACGAAATCAACCAATCTATCAATGTTCTCAGAAGAACTGTGTTTTGTTTTGATGCTAATAAAAGATATTTACATGTCATATGATTGGCATTTTTACGCTTATTTATCGAAAAAAGTATCCGTTAATAGTTTCAATAAAAAGTAAAAATGCAGAAGCATCTCCAGTTTTCGCCTAACCGACTAATGAAAGGAATCTGTTTTGTGTTACGACTTATCTTAGTAATTCTTCAACTTAAACATCTAAATTAAAAACAGCACGTAGCAGCCATATTACAGCTTCGGATTCTCGAACAGTGGCCCTCGGGTGATGGTAATATCTGCGTACGGTTCCGGTTGGGTGATCTCGAGTGCTTTGAACTTTTTCAACACCAACAAGGAGTAGAACTTTTGTGCAGCCTGAAATAAAGGAAAATACAAATATATTAGTGTGCCCTCGGTTGCGGGTAGACCCATTTCTTTGATTTCCGATCTCCAATCTAAACGATCTGAGTTTGAATAACTATTGGTGAACCAAGAAAAGCTGATAAGCGGAGCGTCTTACCTGTTTCTTGTCGTTGCGGTGCGTCATTTCCGATAGCACCATGCTTTCGGTCTTCAGGAGCCGTGATCGTACGGAAATAAATAACTGAGCGGCACGTTTGTTCAACACACGCTCCTCAAACTGTTCAATCGTTTCGTCCACTTGTTGCTCTTCGCTTATTTGTTGCTGTAGATAAAATATAGAATGTTATGCGTCTTGAATTAACCTGAGCACAACGATTAGGAAACTTACCCCACCAACGGACTGAGGGAACTCATAGTCCTGATTCCATTCATTGGGCGCCTCCTCGTGAAGTACTTCACGAGCCGGCGAAGCAGCATGACCTTCGTAGCCCATATTGGAAAAGTTTTCCATTCCTGGTTCATTCAGTATAGAAGAAACCTGATCAGCTGGTAAATGAGGGATCTGATCGATGTTCTCCAGACTGGCATGATGTGGCGTCATACCACCGTGATCCAAACCGTGTGGGGTCATTGCTCCCGGTAATTCAGGCATTACCTGGCCGGAATCACCATGCTGCAATCCAGCTGGAGTCATACCGCCATGATTGAGATCTCCCGGCGTAAGACCACCGTGCGCCAATCCAGCAGGGGTGAGGCCACCGTGTGCGAGTCCAGCGGGGGTTAGTCCGCCATGAGCCAGTCCAACAGGAGTGAGTCCACCGTGAGCAAGTCCCGCAGGCGTGAGGCCACCGTGTGCCAATCCAGCAGGAGTAAGGCCGCCATGAGCTAATCCGGCAGGAGTTAATCCACCATGGACTAAACCAGCAGGAGTGAGTCCACCATGTACGAGACCAGCCGGCGTTAGGCCACCATGCACTAAATTTCCAGGCGTCATTGGTATGCCTGGCATACCTGGAGTAGGTGGCATCATTTGAGGGGTTTGCATACCCAAGTTGAGAGGTGTTTGTGGGCTACCGATATGACTTAGACCCGGAGTAGCCGGCGGGGGCATATCAGGGTGGAAACTCTGGCACATCTCCTGATCCCGGAGCTCCATGGACACTGGCGTTGGAGGTGGCATTTCTACAATATCTCGCATCTGATCGAGCGATGTTTGGTCCAGATGCCCTGGAGTTGCAGGTGTGGCGGGTGTCATAGGCATTGGGGTATCCGGCGGCAGCAGATCTTGGTTACCCTTTCGCTTTCTTCCACGGCGTTGAGTCACAGGAGATTCGGGTCGTTCCGGTTGTTGTTGTTCAACGCCTAAGACCTCCAGTGGGCCTAATGCATCGAATTCTTCCACTCCAATCGATCGTGATGTAAGATGTCGTTGATAGTTTTTGAACATGCACCGGGCGGGGATGTCTCGAGAAGGTAAAGCAAACAGTTTCTCTACTCCACCGGTTTCCTTCCAATACATCAATCGCTTTGTAGGTGGAGCTAAGTCCAATGTAGTTACGATATCGGTCGTATTTGCTAATTGACTCTTCATTTCCTCGCCGCTGATATTTTTCACCTCGTCGACGATGAGTTTTCGTTTGCGTTTGCTCTTGGTGACACCTTTCAGAGCTGATGCATCTACCGGTGCCAGTGCGAAACTTTCCTCTTCATTGTGTAACAGAGTGGTTTGTTCCCCTTCAACTTCCTCCGCACCAACTTCACGATGCATTTGTTCATCGTCCGCTTCCTGCCGTAGTTCGGGTTGATCTTGCATCGGTTCTGGTACCATGGCACTCGGTGCCTCAACAGGATCAATCTCCGGAACAAGAGGCACCTTCGGTACTCCATCCTGGCTGGTTCCCGGTTGCTGTAGATCCTCCAGCAGCTGCTGCGTCATTATCGGCGATGGGGGCCGAGAGTTGTCCGAACTGGGCGCCGGCGAAGGAGCACCGCCCACGTCGAAATGGTCATCATCATCACTGTCCTCTTCTGTGCCGGCATGCTGTGCCTCAACGGGGGCAGCCGGAAGTTCTGGTTCCGGTGCAAGCGGGGCGTCCGCGAAAATGTCACCCTCGAATAGCCCTGCTGCGGGTTCCGCCCCGAAGCCGCCCTCATCGCCGAATCCATCATTGTCCACATCGTGCGGATGATGTGGATCGAACGAATCCAGTACCGAGCGGGACGTACCGGGAAGAGGTTCTTTCTCTTGCTCAAGATCCGGTGGCGGTGCTACGGGATCCGTGAACAGGTCGTCCTGAGCAGGGGGTGGAATGGAAAAGATTAGCTTGCACTTTGAGAAAATATTTAATTTTTTTGTAGAAAACACAAAGCCTAGCTGTTAGTAAATGTACGCTAGAAATTTTAGTGCGGTGAAAATAGACCCGACGAAAACCTAACTTTTTGAAACCACCACCACTATAAAAATTATAGAATATTTACAGCTTTCTTACACACTCAAAAGATTCAGAAAACTACAGGCAGTGACGGATTTTAATTACGTAACATAGACATTTTTGTTTCGACCATAACAAACAGTACTTACGAGCGTTGGCCAAAAAGAGAAATTTTCAATTCTTGAGTACATATATCATTTTCAACTCCTTTATTTCCTCCATGGTATAACAGAACTGACTTTCAATTTAGTGTTACCATAGTTTTAAACATCCATTTGATTTTATAACTTTTCACGTAACGGGGCTGCCTTACATGTAGAAGGTTATGGGTTCAATTACAGCTCGTTACTTTCCCATTTAGGAACCCGTTAACCAAGCCAAGCCCCGACCATAGAACATCTTACCTCTGAGTTACAGAAAACAAACCGCATTAACTCGATTGTGGCAAGACAAGTGCTGTCATATTCGGCTTGCAGCCTTAACATATGCAATGCAAACCATTTAGGCGGAACTAATTTTATTTTCTTCATCTGTTTCAACCCCCCTTGATTTTTTGGGCTTTTTTTTTAATTGAAGGGGAAATTCAGATTTTAATTGGAAATTAATAAAATATTGAGCTTTCCCAGAGTTTACGAGACGAGCCAGCCCAGGGCTGAAAGTCTTGCTAATAAAGACAAAAAAAAGCTTTCCCAGAAAATACTTTTAAAAAACTGATGAGTTTTGCGATTTTATCATTTTATTATTTTTTTTCATTTCCCACCCCCTTCGCTACCGAGAAAAACTAACCGGACAAAAAAAGGAACTCATATTTGTTCCGGCCTTCTTCTTCTTCTGAATTTGCAATACATCCCCCACTGTGACATTGCCACCTCGCTGCTTAGAGTTCATTAAGCACTTCCACAGTTATTAACTGCGAGGATTCTAAGCCAAGTTAACATTTCTGCATTCGTATATCATGAGGCTAAACACGATGATACTTTTATGCCCAGGGAAGTAGAGATAATTTCCAATCCGGCATGGTCTTGCTTTGTAGCCCGTTCCGGCCTTACTAAACTTTAAATGGTTATACACATCAGTTCTGAATAAAAAAACAGATTATTGATTCCACAGTAGCGTGCGCAGTGAAACGAAACAAATTATGTTCGAATATTATTTTCCAGCGAAAATAACACGGCTGATTTGTGTAACGCAGGATGGATGAAAATCAAGTGAAAGGGTTGGGGATGAAATCTTAACGTCCTTCGTAACTTTAGATGGATTAAAACAGGATCACATACACTCTAAAATTCACTTTTCGATATTTCGCTCGGGGACCGATCAGAAAAGCTGTGCAAAGGGCTTTGCGGGCGATATCGGAATTGACAGTAGTGGCGTGGAAGGAGTTTTCTTGCCTTTTAAGATAAACAAAGGCCATGGTATCTATGCGAATTAATTAATAATAGTGATAGTGAAGTGGCACTGGATGGTGACAAAATTTTAAGATGTAGAAATTATGTGTACCTTGGAATTGTAGTGGCGTACGATAATTATGTTACCCGTGAGGTAAAAAGGCATATTGCAGCTGATAATACGAACTTCGTTAACAGCTAAAGTTCCAGAGTCTGCGAAAGAAGATTAAACTAGCTCTATATGCTACTCAGGTTCTTACAGTGGCTTCATACGGCCATCAAACTTTCACATCAAATAAAAATTGACCAGAGAGCTTTTGGTGTATTTGAGCGTAAGAGGCTGCGGACAACTGCGTAAAACAGAAGAATCGCATCTGTCGACGAGGCATGAAATACGAGTCGTGCCAAGTGTATAAAGGGATGGATATTGTTGAGCTTATACTACACCACGACAGACTACGGTGGGCTGGACACATAGTTCTTAAAACGGAAGAGCGTTAAGCGAAGATAGCATTCAGTAGAGAGCCGAGAAGAGGCCGTAGGCTTCGTGGTAGGCTTTTTACAGTTGAAAAGGAACTGAGAGTGCTAAACGTCAAGGACTGGAGGCAGTTGATAAGAGTCCGATGGAGAAGAATACTTCATCTGGCATGGGCTCATGGGCTGCCCAGAGCACGAAAAATTCGTCCAAAACGAATGTTGTTGATCGCTATTGAATTCGATAACGATCAACTGTTGCGTTTATTCCCAGCCCCTTCACCTAGCCCTCGTCAGTCGCCGGATGCGCAGCCTATGCGGTGGCGTACTGGGGAGCGCCCTTACCGTTACGACTACTGACAAACTGTTCTTTTCGGAGGTATTCCTCCAACGTACCCGGAAAAATTGCAACCGAACAATGCAACGATCATTGGATTCACGACACGGACAAATGGACACAATGGACTCACTGTGAGATGGACCAGCAACGACAACAACAATTGAATAATGGAAAAATCTAAAAATAGATTCTGGCTGCAGAATACCACAGTAGCGGTTAAGTAATACAAAGTGCCTACAAAATAAAGAAAGGAATAAAAAAAACTGTTGCGTTTAAAAGTTATGAAGAAAAATTTTACTGATTATTGTACAATTTAATCAACTTATTCAATTATTCATTACTAATTTTCATTGAATAAAAAAATAAACCAAGATACTCAATTTAATGTGAAGAATTGTTTTATTGAATTGTTTTATTTTGTACAGATTACTTTGAAGGAGTTTGACGAATGGTAGGTCAGGATGTTACATCGAGAAATATCCGAAAGAAAAAGTAAATGGATCAGTGTGTCCAGCTTCTTCTATTTGGCGTTACGGTTCCGTGGTACGAAGAACAAGAAATCAAAAAGTAATTTTCGAACGATTCTTACTCGCAGGCGTATTTTTATCAATTGATAAACAATTGATAGCATCGCGTGTGAGTGTTGATCAACTTCGATTTTTTGAAAATTATCCCTGGAAGCAACTGTTGTCATCTTCATTGTTTTATTCATCCAAGCACTTATTATCACACAATATTTAGATAGGGCCTAACAACTGTATAACATGTGTCTCGTCCATGTCCTTTGAAGGATTTAATTCAAGTGTCAATGATTAATCAGCAGCAGCACGACACCTTTATGTACATACCTATGTATATGTCCCTTGAAGGATTTAATTCAAGTGTCAATGACTAATCAGCAGCAGCACGACACCTTTATGTACATACCTATGTATATGTAATGTAAAATTTCTCGGTGGACTAGAGGCGATATGTACGCATATCCATCTTCATGCTCCAGAAACACAATAAACATGCACTCACTAGCGCTATACACCGTCGGGCAGAGCAGACGCAGGATCTCATAGCGGAATGCCCGGAATTCTCCTCCAACAAGAACATAATGTAATTAAACATGCACCATAAACGAACAGGCTGCACCACGCATGCTTTCCATTGCCCATTAATATGACAATTGATTTAAGGGAATGAAATGAAACCATCCGGTGATTTACTTAATATGAGTGCAAATTGTGCCTGAGAGTATAACAAGAAGTTGGTAGTCGTAAAGGCACTTCGTGTTTGCGGATATAACCCATCCGGCACTTACAAAGTCCTTTCCGTTATGTAGAAAGGCTACGCGTCCATAAAGTGCTGCTGAATTGAATCTGAGGAGAAAGACCGAGAACAAGAGTTCCATCGTTCCCCCCCATAATCCGGGTGGTAGAAGCAACCGGCAAAACGGTGTGGTAGATCGACATTGTAATGCGAAAGTGTCAGTGGGAGCCGGGGACGTATCAGAGCAGCGGATTTACTACGAAAGGCCGAATCACAAAATGCCGAATCACGAATGGCCGAATCACAAGAGGCCGAATGCACAAAAGGTCGAAACCACAAAAGACCAAATCATAAAAGGCCGAATAAAATCGGCAGTTGGTCTGCCGATTTCATTCAGACTTTTTTTTTATTCAAATACCTACTTAATATAATTTAGAATATTCGGATTATTTTGTGATTTCTCAGTGAAGTTTTGTAAAGTCAGTTTCTCTTAAATATGAAGAAAATGAAATACATTTAAGAAAACCGCGTTACCGTAAGTTATACAGCTTTTGGTCAAAAGCATAATAATTGGAAAAGTGTATTTTGTTTAGCTTCTTATGTCGCAATTAGATCATGAGGTGCGCATTATTAGCACAACCATGCATCATGAAGCGCACAACACCTACATTGATGCAAATCGGCATTTAGATTCTGTGAGCCATGAATCCGGTGGAAGTTAACTCGGGCTCTTGCATTAGATTTGAGAATTTAACTTTTCTCAATACTACTGATAATGATTACTACATCAGCAAAGGAAGAAAAAAGAGAGATCTTGGATTACTCCGTTACTTTAAAGTGATAATATTTATACGTATGTTCATCCTTTCATTACTGCAATGAAGATTGATCTATTATGCAATATATAAGGATTCAAATTGACTCTGTAAACACCGTCATACAACTTCTTTCAATTGAAAGTTTGAGCTTCGACGTTGAACTGACGTTAAATACCTCAACTGAACAAGATTGATTAGATCACTGCTAGTAGTTGCAAAACACGTAGACAAGTTTTTCCTAATGGGGCAGCATAATAAAAGTAAACATAAATTTGTGAATATTCCAAGTTTTCTTAATTGAAAGATTAAAACTTTTGTAATGATTCGACCTTTTGTATCTTTCGGCATTTCGTGGTTTGGCCTTCTGGGTTTTCGGCCTTTTGTGGTATGTTAGAACATTTTCGGCCTTCTGTGGTTCGGCCTTTTGTACTGATCCCAGAGCACATGCAATCTCCTAGAAGCAGGGACGGGAATGGTTGACTTTTTTTACCATCCATACTGTCTTGCAGTTAAAGAAAAATAAAACCACGGCAGCCGCAGCATGTGCATTCGGCCTTTTGTGATTCGGCCTTTCGTAGTAAATCCATGGCCGTTTTTTAGGTACAAAATGTTCATTTAATTACTCCTTGCTCATTTTAGATATAAGCAGTGGCGTTTCCCTAACCTCAATTTACCTGTGCACTGGGCTTAAATTTAAGGAATTGGTCTGCAGAACTGCATAGAATAACTAGGGTTACTGCTCCTGGACTTCATCTCATAGCTCCGATATTGGTCTCACGAAAAACAAAGCAATGAAAAGGTATTTGATTTGTTTATTATTTTTGTGATTTTTTTCAGCAGTGAGCACGCATGTTAGCAAAAAGAAGCGACGAAATTGGTGCCGTATTTCTTTGTATCGCGATGAGATGAATATATGTACAGTGAGATGGAAAACTGAACAGTTCCCCTAGATGTTGATTAGTTTAAACGACTATGATAATTTTATTTTCCATTTGGGCTGTCAAAATATCAAATTTTCATTTTTTGGGTCAGTGCACAGGTAAAAAGTGAGGTTACGCGACGCCACTGGATATAAGAACTAATAAATCAGTACATGCACTATCAGTACTGTTTCCAAGCTGAGCGCCACAGGAAATCCAATTCGATTCTGCACAAGAGCCGAATCTAGAAATATCATGCAAATGCTGACCGCACCGGCAACACGAGACTCTTACGCAGCAGCAAATTAACAGTTTGCCGATGAAGAAAAAAATGTAAAAATGTCGGCAATATTTTTTTTTTTTTGCAAGCTCTCTCAGTTTGTTCGGTACATGAAATTTGACCAGTTTAAATATAAATATTCAAAGCATCATGTGTTTTACTGAACTTTTCACTTTCATATGACTGCCTAGAAGAAGGGGCTAAAGATGCTGGCGAAATACAACTGCGACAGATACCGTTGAAGCACAACATTCTGCACAAATATTTGAAGATTCTGAGCCCTTTTTGATAGGTTTCATTATTGTTCAAGTGATTATAATTTTTGACAAAAAAATAAATAAATAAGAATAAGCAGCCTTGGTTAAAAAAATGGCAAACCTTAAACGAAGAACCTATTTCAATAAGTCGGGATTTTTTTTCTTCTTTAAATTCATGCCTTCTTCTTCATTGGCATTACATCCCCCATTGGGACATTGCCGCCTCACAGCTAGTGTTCATTAGGCACTTCCACAATTATTAAGTGCGAGGTTTCTAAGCAAAGTTACCATTTCTGCATTCGTATATCATGAGGCTAACACGATGATACTTTTATGCCCAGGGAAGTCGAGACAATTTCCAAAATTGTCTAGATCCAAAAATTGTCTAGACCGGCACCGGGAATCGAAACCTTCAATATGGTATTGTTTGTAGCCGCGCATCTTACCGCACGGCTAAGGAGGACCCTCAAATTCATGTAGGTAATAAAAATAATAAAGGCCGTTACAAATATTTGATTTAAATTATGTAGGCTCCTCGTCTCCAAAAGGTCAATGGTGGGATAATGTACTTTGGATGTACTGAACTCGAGTGGCGATCTTTCTTCGCTTATGTGGCGGGTTGGGATCTGACGACCAACTGGCACAACCTCACACAACCCTACTTAATTGAGCGCCGTTGCTGATGAAGCAAGTGTGTATAAGCCGGACAATGCTAAATACTCATCTTACTTGGTTGGCATTATGCAAAAATACATATGAGTGCGTTAGTTCTGAAAATGTATTGCGAGAGTTCGCCTACGTGCCCGGTGCTGGGAATTTGGTTTCATCAGTACCCGCTAAGCTGCGGAGGACGACGGAGGTCCTTCGTTGCTTAGTAGGGAAAGCACCTGTCTAGCGTACTGGTTTTGTGGGATCAAACCCCACCGAAGGGAGCGGTTACCCTCCAATACCTTTTCCGAACTAAATCTATCACATGTTGTGCATATGCATGATCGAACCTCAAAATTATCCATTTTTTTCGATCCCCCTCAAAACATATTTTTGAGCAAAAAAATCGAGGGGGGGAGCATATAATTGTTTTTAAATATTTGTATTGGCCTTATTTGAAGAAGGATTTTGATTTTTTTATTGGAGTAATAAAATAAGAAATTTTATTTGGTCCGGCCATATTTCGTCAACGGTCAAATGGGCGTCGAATAATTTTTGTAAAGGGTTTAATGAACGTAGCATGATTTAAGGAAAAATTGTTCAAGAAAGTGATCTTTTGTACTTTTTGCCTTTTACTTACAACAAAGTACGACAGTAGTTCTTTTTTGTTGCATCTTATCTAGCACCTCCAGGATCTTTAAAACTAAGAAACAAGACAATAAACTTATTCAGTATGATAAGAAAATTATTTTGAGCTTTTTAGTGGAATGCTTTCACCTGTCATAAGACGAGTTTAAACAATCCCATTGAATTCCACCACTTAATTGTATCCTGACAGATACGTATTTCGACCTCAACAGTAAGGCCGTCTTCAGTGTCTTGTACTTGACTCGACTTGAAGAAAATGATCGCAGCTTACACTATTTATACTATGCGTAGGTATAATAATTTATCTAGGTACTTATCTATCTACCGACAGGTACAAACGCGGTTGTTGAATAAAGATCAAGGAAATGGTAGCTCCTGGCTCTTCAAGTTTATACCTAAGCATTAAGCGCATCAAGCGAGTAGAAATAAGCACCGTAGTAAGATAAGTACCTAGATAAATTATTATACCTACGCATAGTATAAATAGTGTAAGCTGCGATCATTTTCTTCAAGTCGAGTCAAGTACAAGACACTGAAGACGGCCTTACTGTTGAGGTCGAAATACGTATCTGTCAGGATACAATTAAGTGGTGGAATTCAATGGGATTGTTTAAACTCGTCTTATGACAGGTTATTCAGTATGTCAAAAGATGTTGGTAAATAACTATCATTGGGCCGGTGGTCATGGCTCAATTCTCACGTTATGACCCTGCAAGATTAACCCAAAGTGGTGGTCCTATTTTTTGTCCTTTCAGAGGTATGTAAATTCGAAGTCCGTGGTCCGAAAATATGGACCCTCGGTTGATGAAAATTCTGCTAAATTCCCCCGGGCAGCCAAAATGTCAGCTCGATTGGCCAACTACAAGCCGAGATACAGCCCTCCAAAATTGGTCATTTTGTATAAAAAATGGGCTCTGGTCTTATATTTTGTTCGACACTGTACATATGTGCACCAAGCGTTAATGAAACATTAACTATATTTTGCCCAAGTTTGCATGGAGCAGATGCAATTGCTCATAAATCGTATCGGATATCCATCAACCCCAAAAAAAGAGGATATCCTACAATAAATGTACGCATAGATTGGTATGAATTAACAAAATATCACAAACAAGAAAGCCACTTGGTACAGTTTTGCAGTGCTTCGTACAATTACATACATGGCCGAAGTTCTGCCAAATCGCACCAAGTGCTAACAAACAAAAAGAAAATCCCGTTTTTCTGCCCAAGCAAGTACCCTAATTTCGCGCACTTAAGATCTGACAAAGTTGAAACGTTCATAGACAAGCATGTAGTGCTCATTCGAAAGCATGTGTTACTGCAATACGTAGTAGAATGATTCTGGGTTCTCAAAAAAATGTTACTTGCTGTCACATAAAAAATAAATTACGGTATTTATCTGAGACCATTGTAGGTTCTTTATTTCGCGCTTAAAAATAGGATGGTTCCTAATTTCGCGCAAAAGTGATCCCAATTTCGCTCATGTTTGCGATTGAATATCGTTATTGTTTTCATGAAATATAATCAATTGACCAATAGAAGCATGCATCCATTGTTAAAAGAAATGCAGATAACGATAACAGACACCCGTCAGTACCCTTTCTTTGGTCGGAATGGTATACCCCTATATTTCGACCGTGGAACTTTGCTTAGAAGTCATAATTCCTAATATATCGTTTCTTTCTGTAATATGAACCATACTTTAGAAAAAAAAGACATAGTATGAACTAGAGGCCTTGATAAGACAAACGCGGATTGACATGTGCCGCCAATCGAACCGTCAAAAAACAGCAGCCAATCGAGCAAGAGACCTGTCAAGCAGCCAAAACATGGGCTCAAATACTGAAAAAGGCTAAATTCGATTTAACATCATTTATAATGAACCAATTTTGAATGCATTTTTAATTCGTTTTGCAAATCAATGATAGATTATTAAATGCAATTGTTTTATTTGTTGGATTCGATTGTCATGTGATGTGAACACATTTAATAGCGATATGTAAAATTTTACCAGGATAAATCATTTCTTCCTTTTCATATGTTGTTCTTTGGCTGCAGTGTTCGAGGCTACATTTTCTATCCGCGTTTCTCTTATCAAGGCCTCTAGTATGAACTAATATTTAGCTGGCGTATTAAGGCCCAAATTACCGACATCCAGTCATTGACAAGAAAACCAGCCACGTGCTTGTACCACCCCCAGGAGAAAATCCGCCCACCGAGGAGAAAATGCATTCCCCAGCTGAATCGGGGAAGCATTCTCGTGTTAAAACTACATCAACATATAGTGGTGACATCAATACATCCGTGGGATGCTTCATCTGGATGAATTTCGTAATCATATTTGAAAAAACTGCATTTTGCAGAAAATATTGCAAAGTTGAAAAAATATTTTTCCAGGAGGGGAAACCGTCGATTTACTCTCACGCTCACTTATACTTTACAGATACTCGAAAATCATCGTTCAGTGTTGCGTGTTGATTTGTTCTATATGTTATGCTTGTTTTCTCGAATATGTAGCAATAATCTATGAAAATGTTGCTTTTCATGCTATATATTGACACTAAATATTGGATGTGAGCTAGAACTGTGAAAACGCAAGCATTCATAAGCAACGCAGGTTATTTATTTTTTCATAATTCAAGTGTTGATAATGTAGTGCTGCTAAAACGGCATTACTTTTCATGTACACAGAGAGAAAACCGATCATATGGTCGGTCGTGTAAACAATCCATTGAATCTTGACGAACATTTGAGAAGGTAGTCAACTGCATCATAATTTTACATTCATGTAAAATGCATGTAGAAAATTGTGTAATTAGGAGAAGGATGCACATCAAATCAATCTCAGATGCATTTTTGAGGTTGTTTATGCATATCGCCATAACCTATGCGCTGTACAGGAATTGAAAAGGACGTTAATATTTTGTGGAAATATATAGAGTTTGATACCTTATGAAAAGTTTGTGTATTTTGTTCAAAATCAGATCTGAGCGAATGAGTAGGCTCTCCGCAAAAAAAAGAAGCGAACAGCAAGAAAAAGAAGTCGATTTTATGTATGACATTTGAACCTTAAAAAAAAGTTTTAACTTCCGATACATCATGCATAAGAGTCTTAGATTCCGATATATTTCACATAGGACATCTTCAAATATGTGTTTTACATAAATCAGACATCTTCAATATTACAAACATTATCGAAAATGCTGCTATAGTTTCATCTTTGACTCAAGATTAGCATCACTTTTGACATCGGATTTGAATGCTATTGCAAGCACTAACCTATAAGATTTATCAAGTCAACATTTTAGTCGATGTCGGTGGTTATCCGCCAGAAAATTAAATACAGCGAATGAATCAAACTCTTCGGGTTCTATTCAGTGTAAAATTGTCTATTTCTGTGCATCGTATCGCTAGTCAAGTTGAAAACCGGAATGCGGGACCATCGAAGTTGGATTTTCTTCGCAATTCATACGTTAAACCTAACTTCGCTAGTAGTGCGCTAGTCTAACTAGGCCCTAATTAGACTAGCGCGCCACTAACGAAGTTAGGTTTAACGTATGGATTGTCAGAAAAATTCAACTTCGGTAGTCCCCCATTCCGGTTTTCAACTTAATTGAGAATATTGCTTTATTTTGTTTCGTTAGAATGTTGCAAATGAAACTACGAAACAACAATAAACGAAATTGTACACCATCATGACTCTCATATGCCTAATTTCGCGCACAAATCGAAATTCTAAATAAATACAAATACACAAAATTGTACACTTTTCAATAGTAATGACGATATCCAACAGAGCATAATGGATATATATATATATATATATATATATATATATATATATATATATATATATATATATATTTGCAAAACAGTAGCCACTTTTGTACTGTAAAATCATTTGTTTACTTAGGTCTAGGACCAATTTGGAATAGTTTTATTGGGTGTACTAAACCAAGTTCGTTTTTCAAATTCTTTCGTGAAAAACATTCAACAACAATAATATTTTGTAAACCGCCCGATTTTTCAAATTTTGTCTGGTATCTAAAAAAAAATTATGATGCGCAAGGTTAGGACCCGCGCGAAATTAGGGCACATCACGGTACCAAATTTTCAAAACGACTTATCTGCTTTTGTAAACAAAATGATTTTCCGTTTTGTTTTTATGATTTGTTCGTTAAGCCAGTCAAAAAGCCCGACCACGTCTAGAATCTAATTTTATTCGTTGGACTATCTCCAGCTGAGCTATGATTTAATTAACGGCCTTCTTGTTAAGCTACAGCAGTCCCATTGAAAAGTTATCAAACGACAAATTATGCCGCCAACTGCCAGAAAATTGTTTCTCCTAATTTCTTCTATCAGTGATTAGATTTGACAGATGAATCTCAGGCCAGCTAACGAAGGTTTTTTTTTTTGCATTGAGATTTCATAAACAAAGCTCCCCATGCGCCATGTGTCACATTCCGCTAACATATTTTTCCCGTATGATACCATATCTTAACCTACAGTGCATTCACTTTCAAAGCGTCTCTCATGTTAGCTACAACATTCAAGCCCCTGGAACAAATACGTCTATGAACCCATGTTACAGTCTAATGTTACCCCCGAACACGACAATCGCAAACCATTTAGAAAAACAATTCAGGAAAAGCACGCAATGCCGCAGGATAGAAGATAAGCAGAAAGAGAGGACAGGAGAATTGTATCGATAAGAGTTGGATTTCCTCCCGACAAAAGAAATAAGTTGGGACCGAAACCCTACCCGGTGGTGTGCATTTCCAATCGTTCTCCTTCACTCTACTAACGAGATATAACGGGGTGTTGTTCTAAGTAGGACTAAGCTCTTTCATATGGTTTAAGTTACTATTTCAAGATTTGATTCTCTCGATTGTTCTTTATTGTTCGCAAAAATGGATTTCGTCAGGGAAAATCTCTCTCAGAGGAAGCAAAAAAAAACTTTACTTACAAGATACTCGTTCCACCGGGTATCCTGCGGTGGCTGCTCGCTCAGCTCTTCGTACAAGCTTTTGGCACGCGCCCGAAGGCCCTTCTTATCGATGGGCTTATCTTTGCCATCGGTTCCATTTTCCATCGCGCTACCATTCTCCGCCAATGTCGTCGTGTCCACCACCACCTGGTCATCCAAGGCTAACTGCTCCGGCTCCAGGTCCTGCTGGTGGTCGAGGATCGTCGCGAGCAGCCCCATACCGTGGGTTGGCGGGTTTTATTGTTTCATTTTAAATATTTTTTTCGTTTGGAGAGATTTTTTGTGTGTCGGTTGGTGGTGGTTGGTGATGATGGTTGGTGATTTGGCGCAAGTGAAAAGAAGAGTAATATAAACAACAGACAGAGAGAGAGAAGAAACAGGGGGAATCGATTATGAGAGAGCTCTTCCATCAAAAATCGGAACGAAATCGAATGTCCAAGCAAATTGGATGGTTGTAGTCAAACAAAATTCATATTATTCTACGAGGGAAAATAAATTGGGAACAACTTTGAAAAACAGTTTGTTCTGCCCTCGAGGGCAGTTTTGAGCCGCGTCAACACAATAAAACGGTACAAAATATAGATGCAAAAAAATGTTTTTGGTCACATGATTTTGTCTTTAAGCATGTTTTGTGTATTCTACTTATGGCTAAATTCTCCATCTGAACTGTAGTCTGAGAGAGCTAGGAAAGTATCTGGGACGATAGGAATTTTTTGGTTTCGAGTGTGCTCAGTTTGTGCGCTTTTCCGAATTTATTTTCCAAATGGTTTTTCATCAAACGAAACGGAAAATAAACTAACCGAAGAAGATCTTACAGACTAGGTGTGGACTCAACATACATATACAAAGACAAAGACTATACAATAAACACGACAGCAGTAGAACTTTATCTCGTAGTCGAGGACACACATCACTTACCTCCATCGGTTCTTCGATTCGGTCACGAACAATGTCCGGCGTATCGTCGAATCCCATGTCGCCGAAACCGTCGTCGTGGATGTTCATCGGCAGCGTGCCGTAGTCTTCGCGCATCGTAATCTCATCGGCGCGCGACTGATTGATTGAGAAGTGCGCCTCAATGTCCACATCATTCAACTCGGGCAGCGGAGTGTCGAAATCGTGAAACACCTCCGGCAGTGTGATCGCGTTGACCGCAGCTTCCCGATGCTCCTCAGGCAGATCAACCATCCCCGGTCGAAAAGCCATCTGCAAGTAAAATAGACTGAGCCCAATCCATACGACCACAACATCTTTCACCCACTTACCTTGATCTTTACGAACGCTTCGTTACAATCTGCCAGCAGATATTTTGCCTTGCGTGCGTAGATCCGCACGACCCCGAGCAGAAGATGGCCCGAGGTACGTAAAGCTAGTTTGACTTTTGGCTGCATGATACCATCGACGGACTGCTCGATGTTGGTTTCGAAGACGTGCGCCTTGGTAATTTTCTTGTCCCAATGGGCTGCCAACCAAATACGGGCCAGCGGGCCCTTCTTGGCCAGCACGATGTGTGCGTAGAACATGGTTTCGAGAGGTTCTACGCTCCGTTCAGTTTAAAATTACACTTCACTCAAGTGTGGATGTATTTTTTATTCACGAGTTCGATATTGAAACAACTGTAAATGAAAATAGTGTTTATCAAGTATTTCTTCAAAGGGAATCTATTGCGTCAAATCCGTGGTTTCCGTTTCTAGTTAATTAATGAGCTTTCCCGTGTTCATATTGCAGCCTAGGGAAAATGTACCGAATTTCTAAAATAATGAATAGTGTGAATTCATGGAGGACTGGTCACTTAATGCGAAAGGTTTTTTTTACACATCATTAAAGGGAACAACATCCAAAAGAAAAAACTTCAAACTTAGATAAACATTTTCATGATAAAATTAGAGGTAAAAGAAAAGATTTGACAGTTCCGTTAGGATAGGCAGGCAGAATTTGTATAGAAGTAGGTAGATATTTTTTAATGCGAGAGAAGGCAATTTTGATAGATCGAATAATCTTCCTTCCGCCAAGCTTCCAATTGGAAAGAAAGGGGTAAGTATCACAATGAGATCTGGTCTCTCTTTACTGATGAAAGAAAGGTGTATTGAATTACCCAGACGCCGCCGTGCGCAGAATGTTATCTCTTTTGTCGTTCTTTTCATGACCAACTTAACCATCTGTGAGACGTACAAAGGAAAGTACAAGCACTGCAGGTTTACCGTCGATGAACAACAACAACATTTCCTAATTTTTCCTGACTTGACGAGAAGTATCCCCGTCATTGATCCACAGTAGGATCACTGAAAAAAACTTTTTTCAAATTTATTGATGGACCGCCCCTTTATTTCTAGTCCTATTTGATGCTCTAGAGTCTAGACAAAATTTCAGCCAATAACTTCACACAAGGGCGTCTCGTAAATTTTTGCTTCACTGGGTAAACTCTTAATCTTAATCTCGCGGTTTTATGCATAACATTCAGTATTTAATCCTGCAAAAACTGAATGAGAATCATAGTGCCCCTATTCGCATAAGCGTCCCATGTCAGTTTTCCTCAACTTGAGTAATAGGGTAAAATGCCCAATAGTGGACCTCTAACCAATAGTGGACCCTCCAGCCATTTGGCATTATTACAGCACAATGTCAACATTTTCCTATGAAATTCCATCGGGAGAACCTACCTTACAGTCCTATGATTTGATTACATGCATTGGAAATGCTATGGAAAGTAAAATTAGATGATTTTTTACAATTCTATAAAAAATAAACACGAGAGTGTCCATTATAGGAATATTTTGGGGGGTCCATAATAGGGAAGAAGAACGTCCCGAAACGGGACATGAAAATCAAATGAAGTGTCGACTATAGGGAAGCAATTTCCTATTATGGACCCCCAAGGGGTCTACTATAGGACGAATTCTGTTAGACTTTAAAATGATAGTTTTGACGAATAACGTCGTGTATTTGGGTGTTTTATGTATGTATCGAGAAGAGGAGATGCAGAGCTTGTTGTTCGATATCAAGAAGAATTAATATGTTGAAAATTTCTACTCCTTATGACAGGAAAAGCAAAATTCCGCTACTAGGGGGTCCACTATTGGGCATTTTACCCTATGACGTTGAATTGTTTTACATAGAGAAATACAGAAACTTGTTTTACATAGAGAAATACAAAAAAATTCTAAAAAATTGATAAACCTGCAATCTTTTTGGAAAATTTGGCATAATATTCTTTATCTGTATACATCGCTATGGAACTATTAAATGAACCATATTTATATTTATTTTTTGTGCAAAAGTGTATCAAAATCTGGAACGTGACTGTTGTGAAAAAAAGCAAAAAGTTTCAGATAGAAAAGCTGAAATTTCCGTAAGAGTCCTAATTCTCTACTTTCCTTCTTCCTAAATGGTTCTACATGCAAACTGAAACTTCGCCGGCTTTTTGACCTAGGGTTCCTTTACCATTTTTACAATAGGAGATCGTCAGTTGCATTCTAGCAAAAATTCCGCTTGAGGCCCTTCCTAAATATTTTAACA
The DNA here is from genome assembly GCF_024139115.2 of Armigeres subalbatus. Lineage (NCBI taxonomy): Eukaryota > Metazoa > Arthropoda > Insecta > Diptera > Culicidae > Armigeres > Armigeres subalbatus. Next base: position 111,956,616 of record NC_085139.1, on the reverse strand, counting down.
ACAGCCACTACACCTGATGGTATAATTGCAATATTTCCATTATCAGGCGACAGGTGGTGTTGCTGTGTGTTTGTATCAATGTAATGTTGCATATACACTAGTGGCATCTGCTGTTCGATATCGTAAGCTTTCAATGTTCCTTCCACACACACGAGGTGGAGAACAGTCTTGAAAAAAATGAAAGTATACAGCTAGAATTTAGTATGGAGGTACAATGAAATCTCTTTTATTGTTTAGAACTGTGAAACAAGTCGTAAGAACAAAAAATCTAAAAATTATTTGTTGCTTTTTGACCTAGGTTTCATATTGATGCGATGCGTAGTTAATGAGAACGGATGATTTGTCCATACAAGGAAATTTATTTTACTTTAAATGTTGTGGCGCCATCTCGTTCAAACAGCACCTTTGTCTTTGCCTTATTACTATTTAAACGTGCCATCCTTAGCCGTGCGGTAAAACGTGCGGCTACAAAGCAAAACCATGCTGATGGTGGCTGGGTTCGATTCCCGGTGCCGGTCTAGGCAATTTTCGGATTGGATATTGTCTCGACTTCCCTGGACATAAAAGTATCATCGTGCTAGCCTCATGATATACGAATACAAAAATGGTAATCTGACTTAGAAACCTCGCAGATAATAACTGTGGAAGTGCTTAATGAACACTAAGCTGCGAGGCGGCTCTGTCCCAGTGTAGGGATGTAATGCCAATAAGAAGAAGAAGATTTGAACGTGCAACGCTAGGCAAAAGGTCTACCATTGTCATATTGCTAGCCGGGATAATGTCGACATAATGCCGTTTGGCATAATGCCATTTGACATTGATGTATACCTACCTTAAAATAATTTGAATATACATTCCGTGTATTTTATGGCAACATAATTTATAGCGAACGGTAATGACAGATACCGTTCTAATGTGTTCTAATAAATGGTCCTGCTATGCTGTTTAGACATGGCAAGTAAATTAAACAAGTCGCTTGAATGGAACGCAAATGAAAATGCGTTACTGAATCCGCGGGTGAATGCCCCTCCGAATTTCCTCATTGAATTCCCATAGGAATTTTCCTTAACATTCTTGAAGAAATTAACTTTCGAACTCCCAAACAATGCATAGGGCTGGTAGCGTTTTTGGGAATAAATAATAGTGACTAATTAAATAATGAATATAGTGACCAAAAAATGATCGGCAGATATTTCTCAAAAATATGAGCTGCCCGTCTATATACATTTTATCAATAAACTATTAACACGAACTACAGCTTATATAAGAAAGCCCGCCATATTTTTGTTTGATTTCATATTCAGGGTTGCCCGACTAGTAGCTTGGATAGCGACAGAATAACAAATTGAAAATGTGTTCATTTTTTTGGCTGGTTAGAATTTCGTACAAAGAAAGAAATTGAATTGTATGATCACAGACAAACAGACATAACACATTGAACATTTACTCATCAAATTTATCGTCGTTCAAACACTAACGACATCTGTGGATTTCAGTTAGTTGGGCAAATCACGAACCAGATGGCGGTAGTGAGCAAACGTCAAACTCGAGCAAAAACGATGCGCGCGCCACGAGTGATCGATTGGCCTACTAATGACTATTTGAATTGACCAGTAATTCAGTGAGCGATGGAAATTTGACGAGTGTTATGTCTGTTTGTCTGTGGTATGATATTGTATGATATTGTATGATCATTTATTATATCATATTATTTCTCGCAAGAATTTCAAAACCAGGATAGAAAAACTGCATAATTACCAAGTACGGTAAAAAAAACGCGTCAAAAAAGCGCATCAGAATCGAAGACAGTATAAGGCTAACTATCATGGACTGCACACTTAGTGGAATAATCCAATGTTGGCTAATATTCTAAGCACTAAGTTAGTTAAAACAAAATAAATATATATTGCTTTTCCTAAGAGTATTGTTGAGGTTTCTAAGCACTGCCTTGTCTATTTGTCGGGTAAGATTAATTGGGAACATTACAATGCAAATTTGAGGCAGAACATTTTGGGTTGAAAAATGCGTTCGACTGTTGCAATGTTCAGCATAAAAGGGAAGGCTTACTAATAATGCTCCGCTGTTTGTGGGTAGAGGTCAAATCTCGCTTAACTTTTCAAAAGGACCTAAGTAACATTTTTTTCATGATTTAATTTGAATATTGCAATCAACAGAACAATATGAATGCTTTTGATTCCAGTACTCAAATTAATTCATGAAAAAAATGTTACTTAGGTCCTTTTGAAAAGTTAAGCGAGAAATATTCGCACAAAAGTCATTTTGCGCGAAAAAAAATGATCATTCGATCCTTAGCATTGTGGCTAAGAAAGTACGTAGATTTTTCCTCGATAATATGCTTTTTATGCCGTATATACAAAAAAGAAGAGCAAATAAAGCGATCTAGCTTGATTCGTTGATATATTTAAGGCGAAAATCAATTTTATGATCCATTTGATATGAAAGTCCGTCAAGTTTGGACCTGCGTCAAATATGGTGCTTCCACGGTACAATACAAATTAACCAAGTGAACACTCGTTTGCAAGAATAAGTACATTATGTAAAGTAGCCTTTTTTCTTCACGACCTCCTACACTTGGTCCGCAGTAGCGAAGCCTGTTCTTTATGCACGGTCGAGACCCGTTCAAGCATGGTCTATGCTATTATTACTTATCTCAAGGCAAGTTTAATATTCAAAAACGAATATGATGTTCTTTCGGCCATTACCGCCGTACCATCGATCAATATCCGTCTTCGAAATCGGTGTCATGTGATGCAACTAAGCTCTGGGTTCCCACTTCCACAGGTTTAACAAAAATCTTTTCTCTTTGTTTTCAGCAGGGAACATCATTTACGCATCACTCGTCTGTACTCGAGGCCAGCACTTCGCATTTCGGGACCAATCAGCGAGTTGGGCGTAACTTATTTAGTAAACAAACATTGTTTTGTGGATTCCGTCCAAAACTCATCCCCTTACCTGATAGAGGAAAGCTTATTCTATCGGATACATACCGTGGTTTTATCATACGCGCCTTGCCCTAGTAGGCATTTGCCTTCCAATTTTTTTTTTTTTTTTATGAGGGTTTACTGGCGGGACTCTGAATAGAGTAGAAACCTCTGCACCAGGCCTTTGATGATACCGTTGCATAATTCCTTTCGAAGCAGTTTGCCAGCCGTACACGGAACATGTCGTCCAAGGAGACGCTGTTGCAACTGAATCAGAGGGAATTACGTTCATAAATAGTCAGACAGGTCTCATGCTAACTAACATCGTTATACAGTCGACTCTCCACATCTCGATATTCTATATCTCGATATCTCTCCCTATGTCGATGGTTTTCTCAGTCCCTTCAATCTACATACAATTGGGCTTTCTACATCTCGATAACCTCCCTATCTCGATACCTCTCTATCTCGATGGGTTCTGATCATATTTTGTTCAAGATTCACTCTCTTTATGTCGATATGGTCAGATTTTTAGGCTACTAGACCATCTTTGGACAATAACAAAGAGATCAACAACAGAAAACGACATTTGTTTTGTTGTTGTTTTTCATAGCAACTAGCTTTTTTGGATCTAGTACCAATTTCAATTTTCCTTCCATATCCCGTTCTCTCCCTATCTCGATGGTCCCTTCAATATCGAGATGTGGAGGGGCGACTGTAGTTTAAAGTCATTTTTGTCATTTTCTTGTCAGAATCAAACTATTTTGTCAGTTTTTATGCTATTTAGACGTCTATTGTCATTGTACGCGCTCCAAATCGACCGAAGCAGTTTATTCGACTCACATGGAACATGTTGCCAATGCTTCATCGTAGAAACTGAGCCGGAAGTTTTTTTTTATCAAGTATAAGAAAGTGTTCAATCCCCGATTTATAAAAAACTAGTCGACCCGGCAGACGTTGTCCTGCATAGTAGTCGTAAATGCGTATGCAAAATTTCCATACGAATCTTAATTTTAGTAGGGGAACTGTTCCATTTTACATCTCACTGAACATATATTCATCTCATAGCGAAACAAAGAAAGACGGCACCAATTTTGTCGCTTTTTTTTTGCTAACATGCGTGCTCACTGCTGAAAAAAATCACAAAAATAATAAACAAACCAAATACCTTTTCATTGCTTTGTGTTACGTGAGACCAATATCGGAGCTATGAGATGAAGTCCAGGAGCAGTAACCCTATTTCACGATTTACTCAACCTTATTCGTAATTTTCGCATGAAGGAATATCATATAAACCCGTCGGAAACGATAATGAACATATCTGCTGAAGTAATGAAGAAAATCCATCCAGCCGTTTTCGAGTTATGCGGATACGAACACAGACCATTTCATTTTTATATATATATAGATGAAGTGTTAATAACTTTTGAAGCAGTTTCCCAGCCGTACAAGGATCATGTCGTCCATTAAGACACTGTTGAACTGGCTCAAAAGACATTACATTTACAACTCTAATAGATACTCTCTCCATTATCTCATTCCTAATCACATACATTTTGTTTTAATCTTTCGTTTATTTTGGAGGCTCAATTGCCGAATCATATATATTGATCTGTACGATGTCATTCTTGTCTTTATGGTCAGAAGGTATGAAGTATGCGTTTCTTGAATTACTTTGTTTGCCAAAATTATTGGTTCATCCTGTGTCAATACTATCAAACGCAATGTAAGTTATGTCTTGTAAAAAGTGGAAACTGTTCGTGCATTTAGTCTTTTTTATTGTTATTCTTTTGTCAAGGTATTACTATTATTATGTTCTAATAAGTAGCTTGATCGTTTCCAAACTAACTGTCATTATCTATCATGTACTAATGATCAGTTATGAGTCAGCTATAGGATTCACTTTTCGGTGGCAAAGTAAAGCTTCATCACGCCTATTCCCTACTATTAGTAAAAATTATCGTGGATGAAGCCGTCATAAGATTGTTCATATTCATATACCATCATTATAATGTGTGGTATTTCTTATTATTGCTCTTCGAAGTGAGGCATAACAAAATAAAACTGGCACCACGTTCCTAGTTTTGAAAAAACATCTACTCAGTGAATCCAGCAGTCAATTCCCTACGAATGTCTTGAATACTTTGTTTTTTTTTTTTAATTAATACCTAGCTAGCTAAATGTAAGCGTGGCTACGACTCATCGTCACAGGGAACGCATCAGAAAAGTATTGCCGAAAAGAAGAGAACTCACATCATTATCACTGATGAAAAAGGCCTCTGCCTGACCGCACTACCATTTAAGGCTCCAAGACACGATGTCCGTTGGATTACATGCATATGCCGTAAATTAGTGCGTCAATGCCAGATATGTAACGCGGCACCAAACAAAAATAGTCAACATGTGATACCACCACGACAGAATATGTCTTTGGTTGCCATATCAGTGCTAATGGCGTAAGCCGACCCACCGCGGCAAGGTAACATATCCGAGGGGAAGGGCATTTGCCTTCCAATTTTTGTTTACAAAATAAGTTACGTCCAAATCGCAGATCGGTCTCGATTTTAACAAGCTCCATTCGCTGATAAAAAGATTATATTTGATCTGAATCGAAAGTTACTTGGAGATGTCTACAGTATACTTGGAGCTTTCGCTGGATGCAACGGCTGGCGGGTTTAGGCATTGGCAATGTTTTATAAAAGATTCTTCAAAGCAGACTTTTTGATTACGTGTTTACAGCAGCAACGTAACGCTTCTTTGCATTATTGAAAACATGGAGTTTAAAGATCTCTTTCAATTTAGCGATCACTGCCATTGCTTTATACCCAACAAAACCCAACAAAACAACGGGTAGCGTTTTCTATATTGTTCAAAATGTCCCCTGAAAGTGAAGCTTACATACTCGACCGACAATGGTTCACACCAACTTGATCAGCTTGTTGTGCTTTAGATGTATGTAAATTTTTAAAATAAGCATTGAAATGCTGATACAATTTAATAGTGTCAGTATGCTTATGAACTTTATCAAAGTTCTTCAGATCAAATTCTCTAATTAATAAGTTTTGGAAATTTACCATTCGGTTTAACAGCAGTCAAGCAAAGTCAAAATAAATAAAAATAACTGATGATATATGATTTTTTTATCTACTACTAGCAGACCCGTCAAACTTCGTCTCGCTCAAAATTAATTAGTTAGTACAAACATTTATTTTGTATTCACAATCAAGGATGCTATCGATCATTTAGTAGTTTTTCAATAACTCATTCCAGAAGCTGAAATTCAAAATGTGTTGTATGGTGGACTTCTAGCGCGACGGTTTTTCCACAACTCTGTCTAATGGTTCGTTGTTGAATTCAACTAATAACGGAGTTAAAACGCTAGTTGCAGTACCTTAAACTTAATGATTGTACACTAAATTAATGATTTCGTGTGTGTTAATTCTACGTGAAGTTAAACGATTTACAATGATATGGAAATGCTAATATCATCTACCAAACTTGGACGTACATGTTCATGATATAATTAGAGGCGAAAGTATAGAATTGATAGTTCCGTTAGGATACGGCAGGCATGAAGAATGTTTTTATAGAAGTCGATTTGAAAGCGAACGGAGGGCAATATTTGTGATGGCACATATCACACGACCTTCCTTCTGCCAAGCTCCCGTATGAAGGGGGAGGGAAGAATATCAGTGTGGAAGCTAATATATCTTCACTGGCAAAAGGAAGGTGGTTTGACTTGCTCATATGCCATCGCGTGCGGAAGGATTTGCTATCGACGAGTACTGTCTCCAAATTTCTAATATGACATCAGCATTTAGTCTCCCCCTTCATACGGGAGCTTGGCAGAAGGAAGGTCGTGTGATATGTGCCATCACAAATATTGCCCTCCGCTCGCTTTCAAATCGACTTCTATAAAAACATTCTTCATGCCTGCCGTATCCTAACGGAACTATCAATTCTATACTTTCGCCTCTAATTCTATCATGAACATGTACGTCCAAGTTTGGAAGATGATATTAGCATTTCCATATCATTAATGATTGTAATTTTGTTATCATTTAGTCAAAGTTACTGAAACTATAGCTATAACTCCGTTGCTACGCTAATGAAAATATTGTTTAGTATTTGTATCTAGTAGAATTGGTTTATGAGTCGGCAGTCGCGCTTCTTAACCTCAATCTACCTGTTCAACAAATTCAAATTTGAAAAAAAAATTTGCGTTGATGCATATGCATGGAATAAGTAGATTTTGATAAGCTTAATCGACTCTGATTATTTGATTTCCTATTCGGGATGTCAAAATATCAAAATTTTCAATTTGTGTCGTTGACCAGGTAAAAAGTGAGGTCTCGAGACGCCACTGTACAGTCGACTAAAAAAGCGAAAAAGGTAAGTTAACCCGGTTTTTGCAGTAAAAAAGGAAAGTTTCAGGTGTTCAATGTAGAGTAGTGCAAACATGTTGCGTAAAACTACAAGTGATTTTTCTAATTGTAACAAATCGGCGGTGCGAAAATAGTGTCTTTAGTTACCATTTTCCGAAAAATAGTGTCTTTAGTTACCATTTTCCGAAAAATAGCGACTTCAGTGACTTTTGAGTGACCAGACTCAAAATAGTCACTAAAAAGCCAGCCCTGAATTCTACTTCGAATTCCTGGAGAAATTCCCGAATGGTCTTCCCTTCCAGGAATTCTTTTGGATATTTCTGAAATTCCCAGAATTTATTTAAGAACTTCATCTTTAAATTTCTGCAAGGAATTTCTTTGAAAATTCCTGTGGGAACACCTGGAGCAATTCATTCGTTGAATATTCTAATGAATTTGTTTAAGCATTTCGTGGAATATTCTAAGGTATTTGTTTAAACATTTCCGATGAAATTATTTAAGAAATAAATAAAGTAATTTTCCGGAGAATTCCTGGAGAAATATTCGATGGATCTCATGAAAGAATTCCATAAGAACTCCAAGGGTGATAGTATAAGGGGATAATATTTCGAAAATTTCTTTGAAAATTCATCTGGAGTAAATTTTAATAAATGTTCCAGAGAATTTCCAAAGAATGTAGTAATATCCTAACAAATTCGTTGAATAATTTCCAAAGGAATTCCTGGAAGAATTTCCAAAGAAATTCCTAGAAAAAATTGGTTGAGTATCCATGGAGGAATTTACTAAGAAATTATTGGAGGAATTGTCTAAGGAGTTCCTTAAGTAATTTCCCGTGAAATTTCTGGAACCAATGCAAATAAATTTGTTGAGTAACTCGTTCAGGAACTTCCAAAAGAATTCCTGGGAAAGTTTTTGAGACAATACGTGAGGGAAGTTTATCTGGACATCTGGAGGAATTTTAGGGGGGTCCCATAGCGTAGTTGGCTACACGTTCGCCTTACAAGCGGATGGTCATGGGTTCGATTCTCAGTCCCTCCACCAAACCCTTGTCAGTCGCCGGAGCCGCAGCCCATACTGTGGCGTTTGGGATACGCGCCTTACCGTCACGGCTGCCTGATGACAACTGACAACTTGTTCTTCTCGAAGGCATTCCTCCAACGTTACCAAGATAAACGGCAACCGAACAATGCAACGATCATTGGATACACGACATGGACAAACGGACACAATGAACTCACGATGGCAACGACACACGGAGTAATCCAAAAATATAGATTCTGTGTGGATTCTGTACAGCAGAATATCACAAAAGATCTCGCCAAAGTAGCGGTTAAGTAGCACAGAGTGCCTAACAAATAAAGGAATAAAAAAAATCTGAAATAAATTGATAACATTTTTGAAGGAATTTCCGAAGGAGTTCCTTAAGGGATTCCCAAAGTTACTCCCTGAGGAACTTCCGATAGGCTTCTTGGAGGAGTTTATGAAGTAATTCCCGAGAGAAGTTCATAAGCAATTTCTGGAGGAATTATCGAAGGAATTCCAGGAAAATTTTTTGAAAGAATAATTCTCGTTTAACTTTCTAAAAGGACCTAAGAAACAGTTGTTCATGAATTAATTTGAGTACTGTAATCAAAAGTTTTTGTTTTGTTCTGTTGATTGCAATCTTCAAATTAATTCATGAAGAAAATATTACTTTCGCCCTGTTGAAAAGTTAAGCGTGAATTCTGAAATAGAATTTTTGGAAATATTTTTGAAGAGTTCCTAGATATTTCCAAAATTATTTTCAGAGGAATTTAAGAAGTTAATCCTTCCTTAAGGTGCTCCTGAAAGAATTCCTAGAGGAATTTTCGTGGCAATTCCTAATATCCTATTCAGATTACGAGTTTATTGACATGATAAAGAGTATCTTGATATCAAAGTTTACTCATCTCATTTTCATTTCATTTCTCATTGTCAATTATCATCTCAAATACCTCGTAAATGGTCGTAATCTGAACAGGGTAGTAAACAGGAAGTATAAAATAACTATTTGGAGAAATTTCAGATGAAGTTAGGCCGTTACAAATATTTAATTAACATTTAGTCCTATTGATCTCCGGAAAGTCAAGGGGGGGGGATAATAAAAAATAAAAACTCCTTGGATTTGTTAAAGAACATTTTGAAAATTCACAAAATTTTCCAGATTTTATTTTGTTGTCCCCTCAAAATATTATTTTTGGGCAAAAAATCCAAGGGGGGGGGGAGACAAAATGGTTTTTAAATATTTGTATCGGCCTTATTGAAGAAATTTGCAAAATAAGGCCAAGGGGAATGTCTAAGAAATCTCCGAAAGAATTCCTGAAAGTCGATAGAATGGAATCTAGTGCGTCTTTCCAAAGAAGTGCCTTAAGGAATTTTCGAAAGAATTTCCTAAAAAAAAACACGATGCAGCTTCCGAAGTAACTCCAAGAGGAATTTTCGAAATTCTTAAAGGAATTCCCGGGAAAATTCCTGGGGGAAGTTTATAGGCAACATCTGGAGGAATTTCCAAACAAATTCCCGTAAGAAATTGCGAAGGATTTTTGGGAGAAATATCCGACTAAAATCCGTAGCTTCCTGAGGATCTTCAAAAAGGAATTCTAGCTAAATTTCTGAGTCAATCCCTGCTGAGGTATGTCAATGACGAACATATGGGGGAATTTGTAAAGGATTTTCCTAAGGAATTCCTGGAGTTATTCCAAAATTAATTTTTCAAATATTGTTCAAAGGAGGAGGAGATTTTTTAGGGGAATTTAATAAGTAACTCTATAAGGAACTGCTGAAGGAATTTCTAGAAGAATGCTTACTGCTGGAAAAATCACAAAAATGACAAATAAAACAATTTATTTGCGTACCAATTTTTTGTTATCGAATGGTATTGATTCGGGTACATGGTATGAAATAAGGAGCAATTCCCCTACGATAAAATTGAATGCTTTCTATGTAAATAATTCAAATTTGACTGAAACGCAAATGGGAATAATATGCGAATATCGACAGTTCAATACGATGAAGAATGATTTTACCTTAAAACAAGAAATTGACTTTCTATTGACTTGACTATGACACCAATATTTTTGTTTACGTTTGAATGTTCTTTTGAACGAAATGGGAAAATGATTTTGAAAAATCAGATTCGTTCGAAAATATCGGTCATCCGTAAACAAGAATACGGATGTCAAGTCACATTTGGTGATGCTATGGTGTTTCCGTAAATAAGATTGAGAAAATTGTTCGGATTGAAATTTTTTGCAGAAAACTACAAAAATAATTGATAAACAACATAAATTACAATCCGTCTTAAAAAAACTGACATTCTTACGAACGATTAATAACGATTTAATGACCTGAAAAACTGACCTTTTGATATGTTAAGCTTGAACTGTCAGTTACTGTTTATTGTTTTCGCTTTTCCACTTTCACACACACACACTCACTCTCCGAAAACCGTTAATCACACCCACTGGAACTCACGCCAGCAGCACGGCACTCACATTTCCGAAGCGAGGAAGTGGGTGGCTGACGAGGCAGCGAAAATACGGGTACGGCCAGCAAAAGGAAACCTTTCAATGACGCCAACAAGACAAAACTTTGCATCGCATATTTTTACCTATTTCGATATTTTTTCCGCTTCAAAACACACTTCTTGCACCGGTTATCACTTCGTGCCACAATGCATACAAGTTTTTCAGCATTGACTTCTCCAAATGAATGGAGGTGTGCGTGACTTCGCAGTATTCCTGTCAATGTGTGCTGTCTTCCTCCAAAAGTGTTCGTGATATTTTTGCCGTAACAAGATTACCACCCACTTTTACTTTATATATTCTATACAGTGACGTTAGTGTGCGAAAAACTGCGCTCGGAGAACTCAATTTGCACTCCCATCGACACTTTTCATCGATTACCGAAGATTGGCGCCCACAACATTAAAAACACTTCAAACTCCTTGGGAGGCGTTGTTCCTTGGAAAAATTGAACTTCCACTTTAACAGCATGCATCAGCGCTTTCGTTTTCATCACTTCACTCACGAAATTTACATTTTGAACACGAATTTAATCCAAAATTGTACGCGTCTACAGCGCGACAGCCGAACCGAAAATACTTGACTTTTTTCTTCGTCACCGTTCCGCTTGCCTGTTTTTCGCCTTTCTCATCGTCGTTCGCGAGAATCAAGATGGCGGATTTCGTTTCCTGCATCCGTGGTGCCAGATATTCTCGCTTAACAATCCGATTTTAATACCCTTTTGAAATTTATTCGTAAATTTCTTTAGATTCTGTCTGTATGTGTGTATGTGTACAAATTTTGTAGACACACTTTTTGGAACTTAACATTACCCGATTTACTCGCAACAAGTTGCATTCAACGGGAATGCGGTCCCATTGTTTGCTATAGACGAATCCAAGTAAAAATAAGAAGACACACGATGGTGTTAACTTTGACAGATCCTACAACACAGCATAGGAAGATCATTTTAAAATGCTTATTATAAATAAATTCTAGACAAAATGTAATTAAAATCTGATTGATGTACGATACGGAAAAAGTTCTGTATTACATATTTGGAAGCTTATCTCATTTTTTGTATATTTTCCAAAAATGTATCTATCGCACACTTCGGAACTTTTTCCGTATCATACATCAATCAGATTTTAATTACATTTTGTCTAGAATTTATTATAAGCATTTTAAAATGATCTTCCTATGCTGTGATGTATGATCTGTCAAAGTTACCACCGTCGTGTGTCTTCTTCTTATTTTTACTTGGATTCGTCTATTGATCCGATCGAACATTGGTTTCCGGAATTATTTTGAAAATTGGGAATTCAAGGATGGTGGCAATGCATATTAATTATTGCAAAAAAAGAAAACACCTATCTAGTCCTTTCCCAAGTAACAATTGGTAGCCACAAACAGACATCATTGTCGAACTAAGGTTTAATAAAAGTATTCGTAGCTGAATAATGCATAGTATTGAATAAGATGTTGAGCAAACAATGCTGACATTAGTAACCATCTACTGTTCCACTTTCCACTATATATTTGAAAAATACGTTTTCAAAAGTTGCCGAAACATTTCTTTCTATTTCGAAACTCATATAACTTGCAAAGTTTCTCCTATTCATCATGATTCATATGTTTAAATAATTTGTGTTTGAACCATTGAACAAACGCTTGAAAACTCTACTACAATCTAAACACAACACAAGCTTATTTAGAAGTCTAATAATTGACGTTATCAGTAAACAACATCGCTTCTGTAGATGAATCCAATGAAATTTTATTAACATAATCTTGAAACGCTGAATAAACGTTTGACAATTTGCTTATTGCAATAACAACAAAAGCTTTGAATAAACGTTGTACAAACGTTTTTTTTTTCATTCTTTAAATTGATTTATTTAAGCTGCTGTGCTGTTTATTGGTAACATTGTAACTTTCTGCACTTTTCAATTCACTGAATTCACACAATTTATTCTAATACCTACTTACTTGAGGAATAATTGACAAATCCTGCAATAATCTGCATTTTCCACGAAGGCAGCTAATCGCCACAATCGCCAGCAGCGTTGATGACAGCAGAAAGCACCGTGAATATAACTTTTATTTTGGGAATTGTCACACTGATTATATTTACCATTACGTGCAGTTCATGTGTAATGGATTAATAAACGTGAACTGCATGTAGGTTTCTTATAAAACAAACTTTATCAACAAATATACAATAGCAAACTATCATACCAGAACTATAATAGTTTGCTTTCCGGTGTGACATTTTACACTAGCTATAACATCATGGAATTCCTGTTCAGCTTTTGTACGATTGTTGTTAACTTTGAAGGATAATGACCAACAATCCCATTACAGCTATTTAACCAGTATTATTCACCAGCGTGAGATTTATATTTCTAATTCAGCTTAGTACTATCCAAGGTGACAAATATAGCCGATAGTAGTCAATAGGGCTAGGAATTCAAAGGTCGTGGCATCGATACTGGTAAACTGTTTCCAATTTGTTTTTTTTTATCTCAGCTCCAATGTTTAACAACGCCTGAATTAGCGTTGCAACGTAATGAAATAAAAGGATTTGAAAACACAAACTGAACCAATCGTAATCAATAAGCAATAATATAAACCTCGTTGTTGAATAATACTGGTTGAATAGCTGTAATGGAATTGTTGATCATTACGCTTCAAAGTTGACAGCAATCGTACAAAGCTTTACAGGATGTTATACAACTATGTTTACATAGTTGTATAACATCATGGAACTCTTGTAAAGCTTTTGTACGATTGCTGTCAACTTTGAAGCGTAATGACCAACAATTCCATTACAGCTATTCAACCAGTATTATTCAACAACGTGAGGTTTATATTCCTTATTCAGCTTGGTACTATCCAAGGTGTCAAATATAGCTGATGGTAAACAAGAGGGCTGGGGATTCAAAGGTCGTTGGATCGATACCGATATCCTGTTCATAATTTATTTTTCATCGTATCTCCAGTATGTTGAACAATGCCTTAATAAGTGTAGCAATGTTGTGAAATAAAAGTATTTAGAAAGGCATAATTAAAAAAAAAAACCTAATCAGTAAGTCGCTGACAAGTTGAATTAACATTATACCTGGTTTTTTAACAAAGTTGATTAATAAATATTGTTATCTACTGTTTATTTAAAGTTGAAGAGAGGTTTCTAGTTGTTGTTGAATAAATACTCCATTTTTGGGCGAACAATGCTGGAACAAAAGTTATCATGTATGATAGTATAATTATTAATCAACGCTGGCTGAACAAATCTGACCATACTGATGTTTATTCAACTGGCAATTGTTACTTGGGTTTTGCCTTTCTCGTATACTAAGTATACGTAAAGGCTATATGATCACTCCAAAAACAAACTTTTGATAGAAGGCTCGGAGACCCATAGTGTTATATATCAATCGACTCAGTTCGACAAATTGATGTGATGTCTGTATGTGTGTATGTATGTATGTGTGTGTGTATGTGTACAAAATTTTGTAGACACACTTTTTGGAACTTAGCATTGGTAGGATCAGAAGTCATGGTCAAAATACTATTTTCTATGCGCAAAACACGCTAAAAATACTCTCATATTTTTAAGTTTTTTTTTGCACGAGAAAGGCACCAACACCGCTAGGTGGATTAATCTGGGTTTTTATTCTTTCTAATGATTTTTTTTTCAATAAATTTTTTGATGCACGAGAAAGGCATCATCGCCGCTAGGTGGATTAACCTGGTTTTTTTTTGTATTAAATTTTTATTTTTATTTTAAATAGAGACATCAAAAAAGATGGGTACTTTGGGAAAGTTGATCCTAAATAAATTAAATAAACGATTGTGCAAATAAAAATGTATCCTGGGAGGTCAATTAGGATCGTGGATCTTGTTCCCATATATTATTTTAAAATGGACGGAATTCACAGAATTTCGTCACGGAAATCAAAATCCCAGCCCCATTTAAAATAGGGGAAATGACGGCTTTGGCAGGTTTTGTTCTATTATTGTCAGGGGGGTTTTTGTTGACCAAATTTTATGAAATTTGGCCACAATATTCTTTGATATGCAAAGAATGTTTAGGCCAAATTTGAGTATAATTAGTTATAGAAAACCTCTCTGACAATAATAGAACAAAACCTGCCAAAGCCGTCATTCCCCCCAAGATTTTTTTATGTACAGGTTATCCGACTTCGTCAGTAGATGGGAATAACCAGCACGGGGGGGAAATATACATTTTCAGTGCAAAACGTAAACAAACGAGCATAAATTCCATACAAAAATCCAAGACGGCTGAGTTGGGGATATTGACAAGTCGGATAACCTGTATACATAAAAAAATCCACGTATATGAGGACAAAAATCCGGCGGAATTTTATAAAATGTTGTTTTCGAAAAATCACTTTGAATATTAATCGCATCTGGCATCACTGCTCAACACGGGCGAAAACGGATTTATGCTAAAGGTACTCGAAATGATGAAGAGACGAATTGTTGGCACTCAGCCACTCACTATATGCTGCATTATAATGAGTGGAATGAGTGGCACAACCAGCTGGCCCTAGGGATGTCATTAAACGTCATTTTATTTACGGATCAATCCCAGGGGGGGAGTAAGCCTGTCATCCACGAACAAATCAAGCCTACCTAAGATGTATTATCCGGGCCTCGCCGCTTGGGAAAGGCGGGCCACCCTGGGCCACCCCGCTTGGCAAGTGTAACATTTTTCGAACTGGAATCTTGTAGGATATTGGTTAACCTACACTACTGCTAACTAACGAAAAAATTGTGGGATTGTTTATTTACATTTGCTTCATACTACATGCAGAGGAGGCGCGATGCACCGCATATTACCCCCCTGATCAATCCACTTTGCAATTACGGCGCCTTTCTTGGCAGCAACATAATTTAATTTGATTGAAAATTTAAAAAAAACATGAATGAAACACTGCTGGCGAAACCAGCAAGTTTGTTCTAGGGTAAAGTGCCCAATAGTGGACCCCCAACTAATAGCGGATGCTCCAGCCATTCTTGCATTATTACAGCACCTCGAGAAAAACATATTGAAATCCATCATATAACACATTTTGAAATGCAGCCTCTGAAATGATTTATTGCGTCTTCAGTAAAATCTGTAAAGTTACAATCCAGTGGAATGGAATAGTAGGTACTAACTCGTCTTATGACAAGTAAAGACACTCCACTGAAAAACTCTAAATAATTTTCTTATGAATTATTGACAAACTACTAACACAGACAAACAGACGTAACACTGAAGAAATTCCCATCGACTATCATTTCAACGGCCGTTTTAAATTGAATTGATTGCGAGTTCCACATCCAGAGGCGCTCCCATAGTATATCTTCGTGTTTGACATTTCACACTAGCGCCTTCTGTTGACATTGTTGTATTGTCAGGTTTTCTGGATATGATACACTGCGCGGCGTTTGTAATATTCCCAAATGGGTACTTGCACAAAACTTCACGCGGCGAATGACTGTCGAAAGATATTGCCTGATTTTCTCAAAATTGCACGCGGCGAACCCTTCATGAAAGGTAACGCCGCGCTTTTTGCAGCCCGTTTACTTGATTCTTATGGGTGAATAGCATTGCGGTGTATCGTTTGGCGCGGCCGTACCTTTCGACAGTCATTCGCCGCGTGAAGTTTTGTGCAAGTACCCATTTGGGAACACTACAAACGCCGCGCAGTGTATCATATCCAGAAAATCTGACAATACGGACGCGTCAAACGATACACCGCAATGCTATTTACCCATAAGAATCAAGTAAACGGGGTGCAGAAAGCGCGGTGGTACCTTTGATGAAGGGCTCGCCGCGTGCAATTTTGAGAAAATCAGGCAATACTAAACTTGATTTCGTGCAACATGCACGCGAGATGGTGGCAGACCGATGATTTTCTCAGGAAAATGTTCTAACTGCTACGTCTGTTTGTCTGTGCTACTAAAATGATGAAACCACAGAGAACAGACGTTCATCTTCATTCGCGTGCGTGTGTAAAAGTTTGTACTGGTAATTTTGAAGTAGGTCGTTATGCCCCCGTTGCGCGGTGCTAGTGTGCTGATAAATATGGTTAAAATTTGCCGTATTTTACTTTTTAGCGCTAGTGTTCATTATGAATCGCTCCTAGGTGGCAGCACTACATTGTTTATTAGACCTCTTCATGTTTTCAAAAAGTATCAAAAATTCAACCGGTCAGCCCAGAATCACAATTCTTATGCTAAAATAAGTCTCCTGTCGAATTTTCAGCTAATTCGGATAAAATTTCGAGGTGGCTCAATTCGATTCAGTGTTTTTCGGCTATTTTTAATTTTGGCTAACATGAGATATAAACGTTAAAAACTATCGCAACAACCTCTATACGGAAGCTACTGGTGTGCTCTACAAGTCTTGTGAACATTGCGATTCGTTCCGTTCACGTTTTGTCCATGTTAAAGTGATTTTTTTTAAGTGCATACAAATACTGTTTCCCCCAAAAGTCGTTGGTCTACAAAATTCTTGAGTTTATGACAAATGATTGTTAATTTATTATATTATTATTCCTCTTTTTTCCCTGGAAATTTGAGTAATATTATTGCCCATGTGCGATTTACCGTTAAATTCTAAAAAATCAGAAGCTGAACATTTGTCATAAATTTGCACGCTGAGATTTCTTCAAATAAGTTGTTCAAACAAAGAAGCTTCGATTTCACTTGTTACTACGATGCACTCAATGTTAAAAGCATGCATACATATGGTGAAATTGACAAAATTTGGAAGTCGTTTGTTGTAAGCATCAAATATCATATGATTTGATTTATGTTTTGTTCGAACAACTTGCTTGAAGAAATCCTAACGTGCAAATTTATGACAAATGTTCAGCTTCTGATTTTTAAGAATTTAACGGTAAATCGCACATGAGCAATTATATTACTCAAATTTCCAGGGAAAAAAGAGGAATAATAATATAATAAATTAACAATCATTTGTCATAAACTCAAGAATTTTCTAGAGCAACGACTTTTGGGGGAAACAGTATTTTTATGCACTTAAAAGCTTAAAAATCACTCATGGACAAAACGTGAACGGAATGAATCGCAATGTTCACAAGACTTGTAAAACACACCAGAAGCTTCCGTATAGATGTTGTTGCGATGGTTTTCGACGTTTATATCTCTAGTTAGATTTTTTCCAAAATTGAAAATGACCCAAAAACACTAAATCGACCTGAGCCACCTCGAAATGGTATCCGAATGAGCTGAAAATTTGACAGGAGACTTATTTTAGCATAAGAACTGTGATTCATATATATGGACCAACAGGTCTGTGCCACAAAAAGGGAACTGTGATTCAGGGCTGACCTGTTAAATTTTTGATACTTTTTGAAAACATGAAGAGGTCTATTGTTTATGTAGTGTATGCCAACGCCATCACTTAGTGATATTGAGTTTTTATGTCGGGCAGCCTGCGTTGGCGGCGCTGAGGTGCGATTTAAATCTTTACACACGTTTTTAACGAAATTTTGTTCGAGCATCCATGTCTGTTCTCTGTGATGAAACCGCAAAGTTAATAAATGGTCGAAACCATCCAACTACGTCCCAGCATCGAGCCCGAAACCGGCCGACAAAAAAGCATTTTTTATGTGTGCCTGGCCCTCCTTAGCCGTGCGGTAAGATGCGCTACTACAAAGCAAGACCATGCTGAGGGTGGCGGGGTTCGATTCCCGGTCCGGTCTAGGAAATTTTCGGGTTGGAAATTTTCTCGACTTCCTTGGGCATAAAAGTATCATCATAAAGCCTCATCATATACGAATGCAGGAATGGTAACTTGGCTTGGAAACCTCGCAGAAACCTCGCAAATAACTGTGGAAGTGCTTAATGAACACTAAGCTAATACCAATGAAGAAGAAGAAGAAGAAGTATAGAACCGAATAAAATAAAAGGAAATGAGCAAGAGCAAACAAGAACGATAAGCCCATATTCGTGAAGGTCGATCCGTACAAGCACGTGCTAAGCAGAGGGATGCGATATTGCAATTAAAGAAGAAAAGCACATTTCATTATTTTTATTACGTTTCATTTGTAATAATAATAGAGTATATTGTTTAATAGTGAATAATAGTTAATAAAGTAAAATTTAAATCAATTATAATTTAACAAAAAATAATGCAATTTTCTGTCAAATCTGCTGTCGTTAAATTTATTTTTCAACGTTACCGTTTTGTTTTCGTTTAATAATTATTCCGCTCGTTTCATTATACATATTATTTGAATATTGTTTTTTTTTTCTATTTTCTATTACCTCATCTCCTACATAAATAATTGCCGATCTTTGTTTTCCTTATTCATTACTTCTGACTTATCGACTACTACAATTACTATTTTCTTCCAATTTTCTTAGCGACCTTTCAAAATCAAGCACGGTTTTCTTACCTCTCAGGATCAAACAAAACAAAATTTAAAAAAATACACATCGACGAGGTAGGCTATGCAATAAAAAATATTAAAATTTGGAAAAAAATATGCTCATCAGGAACTAGGCCAGTTACTCAATGTACTGTGGAGCACCTTCCCTATGTATGATTTAGCTATAGGTTCCTCAAATAGTAATTTGTGTAGAATTACAACTCTGTGGTTTGAACGTAGGTACATTATAAAATAAATTCCAAGTAAATATTTAAGATTTATTTTCCATGAAGCATAACATTCTCCAAATACCGAAAAATAGTTCAATGTAAGACATTTGGGCTAGCATTTGTTTTACGATCATACTCACCTCCATATTCCTTTTCTACTAGCATCATGAGAAAAAGATCGGTTGCATTGCTGATGTTTCAAGAAATAAAGAAAACTTCTCTCGTCATAGGGTTTTGTTTATTCTTCAAGTGAATTTTATTTGTAATTACCATTTTGATCATAATTAATTTAAAATATACTTCATCCTCCTCTTGCATATCACCTATGTATGTATGTTCTTCCATACGACTGTTTTACTGCATTTTTTTTGCATGTTTTATGCGTGTATCTGTATCCTTTTCAATTGCTTTCAGATGCATCCCCGTCTCCCAGCCCTCCTCTTTCTATCGAATATTATGCCTGTCATATGCAGTGTAAAGCAGCATTTTAAATTCACTAAAGCGTAATTTCTACTAGCTGGTTTGCGTTGCGTTACTGCAGTGTGTTTTTACCTCTGTGAGAACTCCACCGAAATTAGACGAAGAAACGAACAAAAAAAACAATAAACATAATATTCATTATTTCATCCAATCAACCCAATAGTGGACACAACTGTATCTGGGCAAACCATAGGAAGTTGTGAATTGTTTCTATCAAGATGGTGTGAATTGTTACGTGAATTTGTTATATTTTTCGCGGACTCTTAAGAACGTCAATTTTGTGTTAACCAAAACCGGGAACAGGGTGAAGGAATAACGAAGACTTTTCTTTTCCGTCGTAGCTGTAGTTCATGCGTGCATTTTTTTAATCGTAAACGGTACACAGTCATAATTGAGAATACTAAAGTTTAGGATTAGTACTCCTCGGTTCCTTTCCAAACAACAAATACATGTGTTAAACAACTACTCCGCTGGAAAGTTTTGACATCTAGTACTGTTGAAAGATTTTAGTTTGTTTTGTCATTTGATTTTTCGTTTATTAAGGAGGGATAATAGTAGTATGTGTGTTAATTAATTAGTTGGTATTTCTCTTTGTTTATTTTACCAATTTGACTACTTTAATTTCTGTGTGTTTTGTATCTTTAATAGGTAATGGGGAGGGATGTTTGAGTTCTTTAATAATCAATTTGTATTTTAATCCATGTTGCTTTAGTTTCTGGGTTGCTTCAAATCAAAACTATATTACCGGGCCTATTATTACTATCGTGAAAGGTCTTGTTTGATATTGCCGCCTTTGCTGTCGCTGCTGCAGTAATAATAATAGTAGTAATAGTAGATGCAGTTGAAGTAGTAGTTCTAGTTGTTGTTGTAGTAGCAGAACTAAAAACAGATCGCGTTGCTTCTGCTTGTGGCGGTCACTGGCAACATTGTTTTCGCACCGAATCGGTTGCTGGATTGGTCGGCTTTACATCGATGTTTTCCAGATTTGGTCTAATCACGCTACCTTCCGGCGGGTCTCGGATCTGCTTCTGCGACACAATTCGATAGATTTCTGTAAAATAAAAAAAATGCTGGGTTCAGTGAATCTGATCTTTTATTTGATTAAACTTCAAATCCATTTATCATCATATTGCCTTCAAATTTTCAATAAAATTCAATCTTGCGACTCGCAACCTCGCGTCATCTCTGAGAACTAGATTCCGGTGTGCACTTCCGCAGATTGCCCATAATTGAATGCCACTACTGTCTTTCCATTAAGTTTTTCACTGGGGGATGGGGTCTTTCGGACACAAATTTTCGGCAAGTATGAGCCATCAGCTTACATTCGCTTGACAATCTTCCAATTTTCAGTTATCATCAAGCCAATAATGATGTCCTTTCATCCAGCTCTCCTCTCAGCCGAGTCTATTCTACTCATCACAGTCGACCATTTCTGTCAGCGATTAGAAACAGTCCTAACCTAGCGGTTGAAGTCTACAGATTGGGTAAAATTTCTGGTTTGTATAATCACCCATGTAGTATAACATTGTCTGGAAGCGTTTCAAATTCCGGTGGATCTTGATCATCGATTTCCCTAGGAGCATAACTGCTACATTATCTGATCATAATACCAACAAACGCAATGGACATTATCATTTATTTAAGGAACATGAATGATTTGGACTCGAGTATTGAAAATTAGCCGTTAACAATATTTGCTTTAAGGTTATCGTGTTCACCGAGACAATTTGGTTACGATTACGAGTTGTTTCGTTTGCTACGAAATCATTGATTGGGTTTGCTAGAAATCTACTATGCGTATCGAAATTAAAGTAATGCCAATCTAAAGCGATTCTCTCAGAAGCCTCGAGCAAGTCAAGGTGGGCGTGATGCCATATGGGAGTCCATATGATATTTCTGTGCTTGTTGTGTATGCTTTATGATCTGGTCCACGACATCGAACTCATTACAACCAACGAGCTCCATCGTCGGTCCCACCAGATGCACCAAATGACCAAAATTCGGGATCGCAAGTTGGGCTGGGTGGCCACACATTACATAAGGACGGTAACGAAATCTACAACCAAATACAGCAACAGTTCGCTAACTGGGCGCCTTTTAACTGGGCGTTCGCTAACTGGGCCAAAGCCCAGTTAAAAAGCAGTTATCCGTCAAAAAACAACAACAAACACTCGGTGACGAGGGGAGTCTTAATGGTATATTCTTTAAGCTTCATGTAAAACACGATTACAACAATGCATCGCGAATTCCCTCGTCAGCCCAGTTAAAAAGCGGCGTTCGGTAACTGGGTTGATGTTTTAGCCCAGTTAGCGAACGGTTGCTGTATTAGATTGGAACCTAGCAGAGACAGACCCAGAGCGTCTGGCGGCGTAGCCTCCATAAAGAAATAGACCAAAATTTAACCTGACAGCAGGGGCCTCATTGCGCATCTCGATTCGAAACGAGTAAACCATATAAACTGAAGTACGAAAGACCTGTCGAGCCGACATGCGCCTTGAGAACCCAGGTTAAGACGATAGCGGAAAATCGTACAGGATGGAGCTCTTTCGAGTCTTTTCGAGTTGCGCAGGACTTCATAGTGAGTATTAAGTAGTTTTGTTTGTCTGAAACTTGATTATGCATATGTACAACATGTGATAGATTTAGTTCGGAAAAGGTATTGGAGGTAGCACCAGGTACCAGAGATCAGCTGGTCCCTGGTGCTGGGAATTTGGTTTCATCAGTACCCGCTAAGCTGCGGTGGACGACGGAGGTCCTCGTAGCTTAGTAGGAAAGCACCTGTCATGCGAACTGGGGTCGGGATCAAACCCACCGAAGGGGCGGTTACCCTCCAATACCTTTTCCGAACTAAATCTATCACATGTTGTACATATGCATAATCAAGTTTCAGACATAGTAATTAATTTCCACTCCGGGTGGCTTAATACCCGGCATATAGGCAATTAACTTTGAATGTACTAGTTTTGTTTGTTTGTCTGTACTAAGTGTGTGCCGCTAAACTCTCGCCCGTAAATAGAAAAGAACGATATCCAAGCTCTTCGCGTAGGTATTCACCACCATCGATGGAACAACATTTTTTTCAGAGGCCGCTCAACAAACTTAGGAAGCTGAAAAAAGGCTTATTCCATATGTTTCTTCAGCTTGAGTTTGATTGATTGTCCGTAGTTTCTACTCCATTATGATCAGATCAGCTGTTCTTGCACATAGAACCAGCAGATGTTTTGCTTGGGACTAGCACTCATCTTCAATGTACAAGCACTGGTGATCTCATTTGTTAGGTCACACTGGCGCATGCCACGTCAGAATGCAAGTCAATGTAGAGAAGGGGAGGAAATGATGATGCAATCACTCGCCCACTGCAAGCCGAATATACCTCTGAACTCGCCATGAGTTCATGCGGAATTTGTTGGAATTTTTGGGTTGGAATCGAGGGGCAGAGGTTCGTCTTGGTTAACGAGCTGCTAATGTGACAGATTGGAGAAACCAACTGATGCTTTCTCCTTGCAGACATTGTTGAAAATGTCCCGGTAGCGGTCCTAATCGTCGGTGTTTACAGGTACAGTGAAGTGTTGCAGTACAGTGATTTGTTGTGATTTGTTTTTCCGAACTATTTCTTTTGCCGACATTTATTGCAGCCTCAGTTGTATTGGCTCTTGACCGCGTAACTCCGCTTTTCTAAACCATTGGTTGTTCACCACCGATAGCATTTGCCGATTAGCTTTCGCGTTGCAGTGGACTATGCAGCCATATCCCAGAACACTTCGAAACAGAGCCTTGTTTATCCGCATATGTATCTCTTGGTGGACACCAGTTCCAATACCACTAAGAACTTTGACCATGTGTAGCCTGTCTTGTATTTTGCTGCGAACTTCTTTGATATGCACGCCAAAACTGATACAGTGTCGATCCGATTTTGTCACTCCCCGATTCTGTCTACCCCCGATTTTATCAAGTTTTCGACCGATTTTATCACGTCCCGATTTTGTCACGTTTTCGTTCGACCCGATTTTGTCACCCAAAAAAAAAAATTTTAGTCGTTCTTTTTATTTTTGTAAATAATACCGCAAACAACAATGATTTTCATGAAAGAACTTCCTCATCCGCATTTTACCTTTTCAAGACATAAACTAAAAAAAAATTGAAAATATTGTTTTTTCCGATTTCCTATTTTTTCACCTCAAAATTCACGAGGGGGGTAATAACATCGGTATATTACTGTATACCTATCAAAGACAATCCGCAGGTACTTATGATTTCGTACCGATTTAATTGTTAACTCAAATGGTCGAATACTTGATCTCGTAATGGCAAACGATTCAGTGCTTCCGAATTGCGCACTACACCATGCTCTTGAGCCGTTAATACCTGTTGATGTCAACCATCCACCGCTTACATTGGAGTTATCGTATGTGCCGCCAATTACCTTTGATTCGGGACACGATTCGAGCAGTTATGACTTCCGAAAAGCATTCAAAAGCATCATTTAATAACGTCGACGATGCCGTGGATTTTTTCACCGATATTATTGTTCGTGCATTTGCCATTCATGTTCCGATCGTAGGACCTGCACGAAAGCCTGCGTGGTTCAACCACAGATTACGAATACTGAAACGTCGTCGTTCCTCTGCACTTCGTAGATACTGCAATCGTCGTTCCATGTATAACAAGCAACAGTTTAATAGTAACAGCAGTGCGTACAGAAGCTATAATCAGTTTTTGTATTCCCGATACATCAGCCGTACTCAACAAAATCTACGATTAAATCCCAAGCAATTCTTGGCATTTGTGAGGACCAAACGAAATGAAGATAGTCTTCCTAGGTCAATGCAACTGAATGGTGTTCCTGCTGACACCTTTGCGGACAAATGCGAACTCTTTGCTACACAGTTAAAGACATCTTTTAACCCTTTTAACGATTTCTTATCTCCGCTCTATCATGCCATTGAGGCTACTCGTGACACCTCTCGTGATGTTTTGGACCTAGACATCTCTTCCATCAGTGATGAAGATGTATGCCGAGCGATCCGGAAACTAAAATTTTCGTTCTGTGCTGGACCAGATAGGATACCCGCTGCTTTACTGCGCCGGTGGAGTGCTTTTATTAAATCTTTAGCAAAAATTTTCAATTTCTCTCTTCGTACCAGAACGTTCCCCATGCGCTGGAAATCATCATTTCTTTTCCCAATTCGCAAGAAAGGAAACATGCGATGTGAACAACTATCGTGGAATAACTACTCTATGTGCTTGTTCGAAAATTTTTGAAATCATAGTAAACGACACGCTCTTCGCCTGCTGTAAGCAGTACATCTGTACGGATCAGCATGGATTTTTCCCAAAGAGATCGGTAGCGACCAACTTGACTGAATTCACAACAACATGTATAGAGGCTCTTGACGCCGGGAGGCAAGTGGATGCAGTATATTTAGATCTCAAGGCTGCTTTCGATCGTGTAGATCATAGTATTTTACTCAGCAAACTGGCGAGGTTGGGCGTTTCCACTGCGTGCGTTGATTGGTTTAGATCTTACCTGACGGATAGAACATTACGTGTGAAAGTCGGATCATCTCTCTCGGATCCTTTCATCGCTCCATCTGGCGTACCACAAGGGAGTAATCTAGGACCACTATTGTTTTCGATATTCGTCAACGATGTGACACTGGTGCTACCACCTGGAGTGAGGCTTTTGTATGCTGATGATGCCAAGATCTACATTGTTGTTAATTGTCTTGATGACTGCATTCAGCTACAAATGCTTCTAACCCGTTTTGAGGGGTGGTGCGTGCGGAACTGCTTGTCACTCAGTATCCATAAATGTCAGATAATAACGTTCAGCAGAAAACGAAATCCTATTATCTATAACTACATGCAGTCTGGCACAGTTCTTGAGCGAGTGCAGCGTATCAGGGATTTAGGAGTTATACTTGACGACGCACTAACTTTTCGTTTCCATTAACGATGAAGTGATTTCCAAGGCAAACCGACAACTTGGCTTTATGATGAAAATTTCCAATGGGTTTCGTGACCCCTATTGCCTGCGCTCACTCTACTGTGCCCTTGTACGATCAATTGTGGAGTTTGCTGTCATTGTCTGCCAGCTGCTTGGGCTGCTGCTTGGGCTGGATACTTTAGATGTTCGACGCCGTGTGGCACATGCCATATTCGTAGCAAAAATTCTCAATGGTGCTGTAAACTCTCCAACACCGCTAAACAAAATGAATTTTTATGCTCCTACGCGCATACTAAGGAGGAGAGATCTCATTCAGCTCGATGCTAGTAACAGTCGTTATGGTCAGTATGACCCAATTCGATATATGTCGTCAAATTTCAACGCAGTGTTCCATCTATTTGATTTCAACCTTTCGCCATCTGCTCTACAACGACTTTTCGCAGCACACTTTCGTGGTACCAATTGACACAAATACTGTAGATTGCTAAGTTTTTTTGCCTTTCTCGTATACAATTTTGATTATATTGATGGTTTTATTGTGTCTTCTGATTGATGTACTGCCCCTATTCGCATAAGCGTCCCATGTCAGTTTTCTTCGACTTGAGTAATATGGCGTTGAATTTTTCAAACTCGTTTCACATGGAGAAATAAAAAAATCTAATAAATTGATAAAACCTTCAATCTTTCTGAAAAATTGGTATTATATTCTTTATCTGTATACATTGCTATGGAACTATTAAATGGACCATAATTATATTTATTTTTTGTATAAAAGTGTATCAAAATCTGGAATGTGACTGTTATGTGAATAAATAGCAGGATGGGACAACACAAGTGGGTTTAAATTTTCAAATTTCTAGAACAAAGTCCATTATTTCAACCGCTTCCTTAAAGATGAGGTAATTTTTAGCTTATTTCTGAGAAACAATCAAAATCGTCAAAAATCGACATGGGACTCTTATGCCAATTGCTGCAGTGTATTATTTGTATATTTATATCCATGTTTGTACAATAATTAGGTTTTCGGAACATTTTTACCCTTATAGTCATTGAGACGTTAGATGTCAGATGACGATTATCATTAAATAAATAAACAAATAAATTGATATTCCACAGTGGCGTTTCCCTAACCTCAATCTACCTGTGCAATGAGTTTAAATTTAATGAATTGGTGTGCGGAAATGCCTCGAATAACTAGAATTCCATTTATCTTCACGTCGAGATGCTTGTCGTTATTCTGAAATAATATGGTTTTAGTTTTTTCATGATTGATTGCGAAATTCAGCCTTTCAGATGTTTTCGTAAACTCATCTAAATAGTTTTGCGTCAACTCCGTTAGGCCAATAAGGTTCCTGGCCTTCAACAGGATGCTGAAGTCGTCTGCATATTGCACGAGGACTACTCCTTTTTTTTTTCCATGAAGCTCTATCGTATAGATGTTCAAAAGTGTTGGAGAAAGCACATTTGTCTATTTCGAAGGAATGAGGATATCCATGACAAAATTTCCTGCGGGACTCCAATATTTTTAAAGAGTATCTTCCAGTACATCTATCTTTACCGCATTTAATACATTATTTAGAAAGATCAATACTAACCATTGCCGGGACGTAGTTTTCCATTTTGCTTTGCTTTATCCAGTTGACGACGTATGAGGTGCAAGTCTGCGTGGAAAAAATCTTACGGAAACCAAAGGATGCGTCCGGTAGTACATTGTGTTCTTCCAGAAATCTGCTGGGATTACCACTATTTTAGTTTTTTTCAGTGAGTCTTCCAAACAGCTACGACGCCACATGCAGTGTAACTGCTCAATTACTTTGTTCACATATAACCTCTGGATTGAAAGCACGCAGTATTCCGTACGACAATCTATCCTCACCTGGCGCGGATGTCTTCTTCTTCGAGTGAAATATCTTTGTTCAATCCTATAGCTAGGCACAGCAGATGATCATTCACGTATTGGATCGATTGGTCTTGGATCATGATTTCCGAAATGCGCCTGTGTCTCGTCTTCAAGAAGCGGAGTCTGCCAATTTTATACCATAACCATCTAGAATCCGTGTAAGGTCCAATATAGTCCGGCAACTCTTCAAATTTATTTCTGATCTCCTCGAGTGTTTTCTCTGAAAGCTGGTTGCTCTGCGTTTGAACTACAGTAGATTGTGTTGGCTTGATATAAGATTGAACTCTCTCCTCGCTTCGGTTTATTAATTTCCGGAGACCACCAGAATTTTGGTTGCTTGTAATCTTCCCTTCTGTTTTTCGTCTGCATCCTATTGATGCGTTTTCCTAAGTCTTCAATATTGATGATTTGTTCACTTGTTCGGTGATTTTTTTTATCTGCTGCTCGGTGCTTTGATGCGATTCAGTTCAAAATTGATTCCTGATTCTACGCATCCGATCACTTCTGATGATTACAGTGTTATATCTATTGCTTTTGATCGTCGATTCAGTTGTAGGGGAATGTACGTGAAAGAACCGCCATTCAGTATAAGAAAATTGCTACCATTAACCGCGTCTAGAAGAATCTTTCCTCGCCTGTCCCAAGTATCATCACCCCATGCAATGTGGTGTGAATTGAAATCTCCTCGTAGAACCACCCTTTTGTGCTTTCTCAGAGCCGAGAATATTTGCTTGATGTTGTTATTGAACTCCACCGCCGAGATCGATGGGCTACGTAAATGGCGCCCAATACTAGCTCATACTGAATAATTGATATAATTACTACCTGTGTGTTACGTCAAACTTCCGGTGTGGTCAGTCACTCGACAGCTTTGGTAGATTACTCCTCCCTCCATAGTTATCGTCCCTAGAGTGAGGAATAAAGTGGAAATTCGAGGTCTGGTATCTATTACTATCTTCCATGTTTGCATCTGTCCATGTCTCAGCCAAGAACGTTGCTGATGCTAAAATTTGCTGTAGTTCATTTTATTTTCAAACTACCTCTGGATTTTTGCTTGAAGAAATTTTAAGTTCGACGAAGCTATTTCTGTATACCTAGGGATTTTTATTGTTGCCGTGGATGTTCAGCACAACGGTGTTCGCCAGTTTGAAGTGCTTTTCCGTACATTTCTTGAACGTGTTCTTCATGTTTTCTTGTGGGAAAAACCATCATTGGGGCTGTATCAAGTCTGTTGAAGTAATACATAAAATGTTTATTTTTTGCGGTCTTTGTACAGCTTTACAGCCGGCTGAACTGCTTTCCGTTCTTGGTTGGTTTTGATCCACTATTCCTTCATTGGGTCCATCCATGTGTATCTCCCTGTTATCACGAATGCAAAGCTCTCTGCGAGGTCCGGAAACTCTCCGGTGTCAGCATCCAGCTCATACATGTTTATGGTGGTGACCGTAATACGTTGACTCGCTTAGGAGCAAAGTACGTCACGCTCCTAGGGGGAGGGGGGGTTCCGAGCAGCGTGACTAATCGTACAAAATTTTTAGAAATTTAATACAAAATTTGTGACAAAGGGGGGAGGGGTGTCGAAAATCGCCAATTTTTGCGTGACGTACTTTATGGATCTTCCCTTATGTGTACGTGAGATTCCTTTTGGAATCCCGTACTTGGACACCGGGAGTGCTCAGACAACTGGCCATCTATGGTATCAATGGCAACACATTTTCCTTCATCCGAACCTTCCTGACGAACAGAACATTTCAGTTATGACTCGGAAATACAGTCGGGCGGTAACCCTTTTCGTCACCGCTAGGAACGGAGTGTTCGATTCTATACCATTCGCGGATGACATTGTTTATCCTTGTCCCAAGCCAAGGACCATACAGACATTTTGAGCTATTGAAGCGGGTCGCAGTATATACTATCAGATAGATTGGAATCCATTGTTTCTGTTAGGCACTAGTTGGCGAAAATAGTTTGAATGAAGCGACCATTCGTTGTTCCAATAACCAAGAGCAAAATCAATTACCCCCATTTGAATAAAATCCCTAGATTTATTCCAAACATAGTCACAATGACCTAAATAACGAAGTGATGGAGCAAAAACAGTTTTGTCGCACTAAATCAATATTTCAATTTATACCTATATGTTTTTAATCGAGCTCTTCCTCACATCATATTTTGTCAGTTATGTCGGTAATAATGCCAAAAGTAAACACTCACCTGTGAGTATGTTCTGGAATGCAGTTTCAACATTGGTCGAATCGAGCGCCGACGTTTCGATGAAGCTGAGGCCGTTCCGTTCTGCGAATCCCTTCGCCTCGTCCGTAGGCACCGCGCGCAGATGTCGCAGATCGCTCTTGTTACCGACCAGCATGATCACGATGTTCTGATCGGCATGGTCGCGCAGTTCACGCAGCCACCGTTCCACATTCTCGTACGTCAGATGCTTGGCAATGTCGTATACGAGCAGGGCCCCAACTGCGCCCCGGTAGTACGCGGACGTGATTGCTCGGTAGCGTTCCTGGCCGGCCGTGTCCCATATCTGGGCTTTGATTGTTTTGCCGTCGACCTGGAAAGCGGTACAAGCTCGGTAGAAATTCGGCAAACTATAAATACTGTTTGGGAGCACATACCTCTATACTTCTGGTGGCAAACTCTACACCTATGGTTGATTTCGACTCCAAGTTGAATTCATTCCTAGTAAATCGCGATAATAGATTACTTTTTCCGACGCCGGAGTCTCCAATTAGTACAACTGTAGGATAGAAGAAAAAAATAAACCAGTGTAAGCAAACGTCATTAATGATGTTTTGACGAGGATATAGAGAAGTGATTCCTAAAATAGACAATATCGATCCGCGATTCTTGGTTCCACTGAAACGGCTATCGCATATGTGTTTGAATTAGTGACGTTTGTCACTAAAATTATAATTCAGTGGAATGCATTGTTGTCATTCATGATGATTATTTTAGATTCGGAGAACTGAATTTACTCAATGAACATGTTCAATTGTATGTTTATCGACTCTCTCGCACAACAAAGTTGTACCGAAAGGCTAACATCTCACTCCTAAATCAAACTTTTTATAGAAGGTTCGAAAACCCATGATGTTATATATTATTCAACTCAGCTCGTCGAACTGGACAAGTGTCTGTCTGTCCGTGTGTATGTGCGTATGCACACGAAAAACCTGAACATATTAGCCAACTTTTTTTATAGTAATCCCCAACCGATTTTCTCACAACAAGCTGCATTCGACGAAGTAATCAACCCTAGTTGATTACTATTGAATATAAACACGATCGGTCACAATGCGTTTGAAAGTTATGCAGAAAATAGTGTACTGAACCGTATGATTGCTTGGTCGATTCGCTAAAACGTTAGCAAAAGCCGTAAGGTAGGCAATTATTTTTCATATGTATCACACTAAGCGAAACCAAACGATTGATTCGAGAAAGATATCATCATCGTTAGGTGGATTAATCTGGGTTTGTACCCCCCTCCACTCCCTCGTAACGTTTTTTTTGCATAAACATTTTCTAAAATTTTTATGGGTTGTAACATTCGCACAAATCTTTTTCCACCCCTTGAAGCGTTCCGTTATTCGTGAATGGTCCCTTGGCTAATTACCGTGAAAGGCAAGGCAGTATAACTTTATAATGAATACATTTTATTTATTTTTTATTGAGGCATTTACCAGTCGATATTTGAAAAACATTGCAAACGAAGATCTTTGATCGATAGTCGATAGAGCTCGGTAGTACTGCTGACAAGACAAGTGACAATATACGCTAAGGTGGGTGTGCATCTCGCGCATGTGAATTGAACCGTCTTGAGTCAGCGCCGTATTTGGCATTCATTGAGAGTGACTAACGGTCAATGTCAGGAATATTGATTGCTGATTCAGTTTGTCGCAATAATCAGTCGGTCGGTCACAGTCGTTAAATTATCGTCATCAGTCGTGAACGTGCAACGTGGAGAAAAATACGATGGTAGCTAGCAACGCCACATAACTTAGGCTATTCCGTGATAAGATAATGAACAAAAAATACACTCGCACGATTACTCATTAGAACTGGAAGACGTGGCGAAAGTGAACAAACAAACTTATATGCTTGGGTTGAATTGATTCAATTACGACACAAAGCATAATCGTTGTCAGATGATCGGACATTATATACTGACCGCTTTAAAGCAGCCCAGCATCTTTGTAGTTCTTTTAGCACTACGGATTCTCCATACCGTGAAATACTTATTATCACCTAAACAGGCTCCGTATATATAATAATCGATTTCGATCTATATTGCAACGTCTAGCCAACAATTTGCAATTGTAGTGAACCACACATGACAACGCAAGGCTGCACTGTTGTGGAGTTCACTAGTCTGACTGGATGATATTGAGTTCAATGTAATTACTAATTGTGTGTCGACAGCGATGACGGCTTTAGTCAATGACGAGGATTATTAGAATGGTTGTCGCTTGCTTCACACTTCTTTCACACCGGTAGGTTAACTCTTGCCAAATAGATGAATTTTCTTCACTAAAGTGGTCCTGAACTATCAGCTTCAAGTATTGCTGCAGCTATTGGCCCTTCCATTCGCACTGTTAGTTCAGTTCGCATAACAATCTCTAGAAGAGAAAAGATTAAAATTGGATTTCGTGGGGACGAGTGTATCGCATTTCGCCGACAGTAGTTTTAATTTTGATTCATTATTCAGCCGGTATGTCACACGATAACTTACCTACTTATAGCAGGTCGTGTTTTTCGATTTGTGTTGAAATCGTGTTCGCGTGAGTATTGGAGTGTTCACGTGAAGGTACAATTAAAGTTTATAAAACACCCTACTATACGAGTGGTGGGGCTGTTCTTGCATGTTATGGGGTGTGACAGTGGGCTCTGTTAATGAAAGCTGTTATATGTTTAAAACCAAGCTCTGCCATAGATATTCTGTCAGGTGGATTTGATTGGATACATGCAGACCACACAATCTCACACAGGAGGCCATCGCAGAGGCAGGAAACTGGCGCCTAATATAATGCCCATAAAACATATTTTATCGTTGCCACGCCGTTTGGCCGAATGATGAAAAATTGTTTTCACATTGTGAGTACATAGTGAAAAGTGAGAAATGGAAACTGAGAATTTAAAAGTGGCACGGGAGAGTGAGAAATGAAACGTGAGTAGAGAGAATTGAGAAATAAGAATTTGTCTATGTGGCATCTAATATCGACCTTGCAGTACCGTCGACATTTACACTAAGCACGCTAAATTGCTTAAACAACTAGCTAGCTCTTGTGATACCATGGTAGTAATGGGCGACTACAACTTCCCAAATTTGGCCTGGGAGTTCGATGGCGAAGTGCATGGCTTTCTACATCTCAACGCTTCGTAGGAACAGGGACTTGTAGTAGTCGAGTATGTATTGACCGCGGGATTCCAGCAAATCAATGCTTTGGTTAATACAAACAGAAGCCTACTCGATCGTTGCGGAGCAATTCGCTCATAAGCTCCGCGAACAATTCTAAGGACACCTAAATGGAGAAAATTTGAACACATTGTGGTAACAATTTCAATTGGTCAATACAACAGCTTTAGAGGTACTTGCTACCACACACACACACACACACAAGGAAATCAGCGTAAAGATTGGTTTGATGAGGAGTGACAAAGAGCTTTTTTTTATTTACTAATGAATCCTGTACACCTCCGGTGGTGCAAAGGGCCGGATTTGAAAGAACTTCGAAAGATCTCCATCTTGCGCGTTGCCCAGCTATCGATTTAACCTGTTACCAGGTTAGATATCGGTCGACTTCTTTTATTTCATTATTAAGGCTTCGCCGCCAAGAGCCTCTGGGTCTGCCTCTGCTGCGATGTCCCGCTGGGTTCCAGTCTAATGCTTGTTTACAGACTTCGTTTCCGCCCCTACGTAGAGTGTGGCCGACCCAGCCCCACTTTCGATCCCGAATTTCTGTTGCTATCGGCCTCTGGTGACAACGACGATGGAGCTCGTTGTTTGAGGTCCAGTTGTGAGGCCACCAGGCCCGAATTATATACCGCAGGAATCTGTTGATGAACATCTGCAGCCGTTGAGTGTTCTCCACTGATACACATCATGTTTCGCTAGCGTATAAATGCACAGATTTCACGTTAGAGTTGAAAATTCGTATTTTGGTGCGTTCACTCATCTGCCTGTTTTTCCAGATATTTCTTAAACTCGCAAAGGCAGCCTTTGCTTTCTTGATCCGTGCGCCTATGTCGATCTTGGTACCGCCGTCGGACGCCATTTGGCTACCAAGATATTTGAAGCTTTCAACATTCTTCACTGGTTGCCCGGCTACTGTGAAACTGGTAGGAGTCAAGATTTGGTTTTATTGACGTTGATGACTGAACCTGCCGAAGAGGAGCGCTCGGCAAGGTCGTTGAGCTTACTCTGCATATCAGAGCGCCGTTAAGCGGGGAGTGCAACGTCATCAGCCAATTCGAAGTTGTTTAGGTGCTCCATGGTTATATGCTGCCATAACAGCCCGCGGTTTGGTTCACGGTCAATCGCATCTATCAGAATCTCGTCGACTACGATGAGGAACAGTAACGGTGATAGAATACATCCTTGTCTCACACCAGCTACGACCCGGATAGGGTCGGACAAGACCCCATTGTGCAGCACTCTACACGAGAAGGCCTCGTACTGTGCCTCGATGAGACCGATGATTTTCTCAGGAATCCTCTTCCGTCTCAGGGCACCCCACATATTCTGGTGATTGAGAAAGCTTTTTCGTAGTCAATGAATACCAAGTAAAGGGACTCTTGGAATTCGTTGACCTGCTCCAGAATGATGCAGAGCGTGACAATATGGTCCACACAGGATCTTCCGGCACGGAATCCGGCCTGCTGCCGCCGGAGAGTCCCATCGATCTTCTCCTGAATCCGGGCTAGGATAATTTTGCATAGAACTTTGAGAACGATACACAGCAACATAATGCCTCGCCAGTTATCGCATACAGTAAGGTCACCCTTTTTGGGCACCTTCACTAAGATACCTTGCATCCAGTCGACCGGGAAAGTTGCGGTGTCCCATATATTACGAAATCTACGATGCAGTAGTTGAGCGGATGACATGGGGTCAGCTTTGAGCATCTCGGCTGATATGCAATCGACCCCTGGGGCTTTATTCGATTTCATGCTTTGTATGGCTGTTTGAATCTCTATGTTATACGTGAATCTACGCGTGTTATACGTCGTTTCCTAGGCAGATCATATCGAGGTGGTGATGGCCTGGCAGGCACTTGAAAAAGTTGTTCGAAGTGCTCGAACCAGCGTTTCAACTGGTCAGTTGGGTCGGTCAATAACTGATCGCTCGCGTCTTTCACAGGCATCGTTGCATTTATCTTCGCCCCGCTTAAGCGTCGTGATATATCGTAGAGGAGGCGAATGTCCCCGGTTGCGGTGGCTCTCTCTCCTTCGTCGGCCAGAAAGTCTGCCCACGCTCGCTTGTCCCGTCGACATGAGCGTTTTACTTCCTTCTCAAGAGCCGAGTATCGTCGACGGGCTAAGACTTTAGCTCCTCCGGTTTTTGATCGCTCTATCGCGGCTTTGGCTTCTCTTCGCTCCTCTATCTTCCTCCAGGTCTCATCGGTGATCCATTGTTTTCTTTGGGTGCGCAGTTCGCCCAGATTGTTCTCTCTGGTAACGATCAGGGTTCATAATGCTCACTCAATCTCAGGAGCACATGATTTTCCCTCACGAAAGTTTTCGGGGAGAAATCGCTTTTCGGGAAAAAAAACAGCCTGGAGAGTGATAACAATTTTTCGCTCACTTCGATTGCCGCTAAACGTTGGTTTGCTCTTTTTCTTTCACATTCGAGTCTTTTCGTGGCATCATCAATGCAAATGGTAGTAGCTTATGTGGAACAAATAACTTGACGCTTTCATACAGATAGCGTGGTGGTGTGGCTAAAGTAAGCGCATCCCCACAGCTATTATTGTTACTATTCTGGGTTCGAATCCCGGCGCGGTCATACAATTTTGTAATTGTTCTGCGATAATTCTCGCGAAAAGTGAGTGAGAGATGAAAGTAAGGCAACGAAAAAGGATTTTCAACTAATAGGCAAGATTTTCGTTCATCTTCCAATGCTAATTCTAGAGAAAAGATTGATGGGTGAAAGATGATCCTCAACATAAACAACGAAACAAGATTTTCCCTTGGCCCGAAAAACGCTTGCTTTGGTCTCATTGAAACGAAAAGTTGAAACCCTGGTAACGATGAAGGCATTCTTGATGGCGGTCCATTGGTCTTCCACGCTGCTACCTTCCGGAATATCTGCAGCACGCGTCTCCAGTTCTTCAACGAAGGACCGTTTCACCGTGGCATCTTCCAGTCGGCGTGTGTCCAACTCTTTCCTCCTGCCGACGAATCCGCGCAATGCGCAGGCGTATTTCGCCGATGAGGAGGTGATGATCAGACGCGATATCGGCACTACGTTTATTCTGTACATCAAGAAGGCTCCGTTTCCATTTTCGGCTGATGCAGATGTGGTCGATTTGATTTTCTGTGAAGCCGTCACGGGAGACCCACGTGACCTTGTGAACCGGTCGATGAGGGAAGAGCGATCCCCCGATCACCATTTCGTTATTACCATAAAATTCTGCGAACAGCTCTCCGTTTTCGCTCATTTCTCCGAGACCATGGCGTCCCTTATGCGATCATGGTTCGAGTTGTCGGATCCGATCTTCGCATTGAAGTCGCCCAAACAGATCTTGATATCACCCTTCGGAATTCTATCGACGACGGCATTGAGTTGACTGTAGAAGTTCTCTTTGTCTTGCAGATCGGCAGCACCGGTTGGCGCATAACATTGGATTATAGTAAGGTTTCGGACCCGTGTTCTAAATCTGGCAACGATTATCCTTTCACTTATAGGTTCCCACTTCATAAGCGCAGAGTGTGGCTGAGTGCTTAGTAGGAAGCCAACTCCGCGATGCCGGGGAGGGTGTTCACCTCGTAAACCAGAGTATATCAGAACTTGTCCCGACGGCGTTAACCTTGCTGGGCTAGGGTTAAAACGTTCCATGTTCCTATTCGTGTCCGTTGTTTCGCGCTAAGACGCGTCGCCGTAAAATCAGTCCGTAAGTCTATGACAAAGAGTTGCAGATGGCCAAAAGCCGCATGTTTGTAGCGGCTACACGCCAAAACAAAGAATGATACAAAAAACTAAGGGCAGCTGAGAAAAAAACTCCACCGACGTAAGAAACGGGGGTTCGAAGAAAAAGTACTCTGGAAGGCAGAGGGAAAACGATCAGCAACATGCGCAATTAAAGCGCACCGGCGTTGTTCGGAAGCTAAAGAACGGTAAGACCGCTGGGAAGGACGGAATGCCGGCCGAGTTGGATTGAACGACAAAAACACCAAGCTTAATACCTCCTTCAAGGTACGCTCTTGAATTCTGTTTTAGCAGACTGTGCTCGTTTGCGGAGACCTTTGTTGACGAATACCAAACCGATTTTCGAGTAGGGCGATCAAGCTGCGAGGCAAAAAGACGTGTTTGCGGCTGCAAGTGGGACTTTCTACGTTTTGCGTAAACAGTCTCTAAAGTCTTGCAGTGTACAGACACGGAACAAACTAGCTCTCTCTGTGCACATCGTTGATTCGTTCAGTCGCTTTGTACAGTGTACGACCATGAAGCATAAACGTTAAAAGATACAGACTGGCGAATTCTCGAAGTGTTTGAGCGGAAAATACTGCGTGCAGTACTTGGCGGCGTTGTGGAATATGGTGAGTGGCGCAGACGCATGAATCATTAATTGTACCAAGTGTACAAAAATGCAGACATCGGCAGGCTGAGTAGTACGGCAGATTACAGTGGGCTTGATATGTAGTGCGTGACCGTTAGCAGAGAACCTGGAAGAGGACGTCGATTCCGGGGTAGACCATGCACTCGCAGGCTGTGTGCAATCGAGAAAGTTGCGCGTGCAGCCGGTGTGCAAGGAGATTAGCGATTGGCAGCTCAAGAACGAGTACCGAGTACGAGTACAAACGAACCTGGAGCATTACATTCGGTTTTGATCTGGACTTCGAATTCCCATCTTCGTCTTCGTTTTGTTGGCCACCCTCTTCGTGAATGTATGTGGTGGTGAATCATCTGTTCTCAACTTCATTGCTTCATTTATCCAAGCCCTAAAGAAGAAAGAAGTTGAAGGTAGAGTGCCGAAAACAGAGGAAGGAAGAAAGAAGGAAGTAGCAAGAAGTAAGAAAGGCATTCGACCAAATAAACGTTATTTACGTTCCAGGACAACAACTTTTTCAAGGGCCAGCCAATCCACCATCACCTCGGCATGATCTATGGTCAACACCGAAGGTCAAAGATTGCAAAATTTAATCTCAATTGATAATAATCAACGATAAACGAAAAGTATAAATTTCTCCCAATCACAACAAAACATGTTTATTGCAACCTGATATAAGTGCAAAAAAAAAATCTGATAAAGCAACCGCCACCGACAAGTAATAATATAACGATTCGTTTTCGCTCAAACACCAGGGGACCTTATTTTTTTACAAAGCTGTGTAAAACAAGTTGAAATGGAGCCATTTTGAAGAAATTTATCATGGAGTATTTAGCTCCCCAAATCAGAACAAACAAGAACAAGAACAAAGTGTTTTTGATCTGAAGCAAAAATGCTCCTCACTGCGCAAAATGGTCACAAAGGATATGTATGCAGACTGTCTTTTGTTCCACCATTCAATTAGCAACATCCGAGTTAGCGGAATGACTTTATATCTCATCAAAACGCACTGCCCGAAATCATATTCAACCTTGAATATGGCCAGCCAACTCTTTCGTTTCCACAGTTACATTTTTTCAGACTATCAGTCTGTTTTAAATGCCTTTTTATCACTCGAACCGATTGTAGGATGTTTCCTCCCACTAACCGAACGATGCGATGTCATGCTACGTTCGTAATCATCAGCGTTGTCGGGAACAGCGAGAACAGGCAATACGATCGCCCAAAAAAGGCTTGTCACCACCGCTCGAGTCAACGATTACAATATTGACCAACATGTGTGCAGCACGAAGCTTAGTCACTGAAAACCTTGTGCATATAACCGAATACATGCAAGTTGTATGTAATATTTGCTGATAATATGCTACGATTGGTTTGAAAGACCTACCGACGTATCAGTTTTTATTTTCTATCTATCAGTCTTTAAACTGATATGCATAATATTGCTTAATTAGGATAACTGAGTGGTTTAGATTTTATGGTATTGTATCCAGCTGAAGCAACCTGGCAACACAATTATCAAGACTGCACTTAAAAACTTTTTTAAACTAATTTTATTTGCATATTATGTAATCACTATGGGCCCCTCCTTAGCCGTGAGGTAAGACGCGCGGCTACAAAGCAAGACCATGCTGAGGATGGCTGGGTTTGATTCCCGGTGCCAGTCTAGTCAATTTTAGGTTTGGAGATTGTCTCGACTTCCCTGGGCATAAAAGTATCATCGTGTTAGCCTCATGATATACGAATGTAAAAATTGTAACTTGGCTTAGAAACCTCGCAGTTAATAACTGTGGAAGTGCTTAATGAACACTAAGCAGCGAGGCGGCTCTGTCCCAGTGGGGGATGTAATGCCAATAAGAAGAAGAAGAAGAATATGTAATCACTATGTGTTCTGTGTTTAGCAAACGCTACCATTCTTATTAGCTATATTTATTATATTTTAATTGTTACATTTTGATAGCTTCTGGCAGTTATTATTTTTCCATTGGTGGAATTGATCTATGTACGAATTTCCCTTTCTGCTCCTTATAACAAATGTGAAAACCGCCTTAAAATTCGTGATAGTACCCAAAATTTGCTAATCCATAATTGGAACGCATGTACAGCCGCTAACCGCAAGTCGAGCACATCTGTATATGGAGGCCCATATACAGATGTGCTCGACTTGCGGTTAGCGGCAGTGTACCAATTGTGCACTATTCTTAATTAAGATTCCTATTATAGCAAATATCACTGTTTTCTTATGGTATTAGCCATAATGGGACCACCACTAGTGCGACAACTGGTACAAAGGACGACAAAAATTAAGCAAAAACATTGTTTACAATAAATTATGTTTTGTTTGATTTAAAGTAGATTCAAAGTGTTATTGTGTCGTATGAATACGAGAGGGGACTAATCGTGTTGTATGTCGTACACCCGGAGCACGGTTGAACCAGCTTCAAAGACCTCAAGCTGACCAAGGTTATCAACAAACCTTTAATCGCGTGGACTAGGTATTAGCCAGTGTGAAAGAGGCCTCTTCAAAAAACCGTCCAAACCGGAGTTCTCCTACACCGCTTAACGATCGAAACTTTCCGGCAATTCAGCCGCCGGCTGCCAATGTCGATTCCGATCCTTCTACTGCTGCAACTGCGGCAAAGACTGGCAGTTGCCGAAGCTACATGGCAAGCGACATATGGCCAATCCACCATCGAATGGTCACCGCTTCCTCCACCTGATGGATTCCGCCGGCAGCAGGATGAGCGACATCCGGATGATTACATACCACTCTATACACCGAAGCAACTAGTTCCGATTTTTTGGCAACTTGTGGCTCTATAACGAAGCTGCAAATAATTTGTATCATTCAAAATGGCTACTATTGTGGGTCTGCACTATAGGATTTCGGGCGGTCATTAATCGAAAATGTCATGTCTTCCGAATTATTTTAAAATATTTTCTCTCCATTGTCAATACTCTAATTAAGAGAAATTTTGAATTTGAAGTCTCTAGGTGCACTAGTTCCAAAGATATAAGGTGGCAAAGTCAGAAATGGGTAAAAAAGTTAGCAAATTTTCTGAAAAAATATTTTATTTTCAACTATTTATTGAAATATTTTTTAAATGTTTTTTCTTCAATGTTAATACATCATTACAAAGGTTATTGTATAAGCTTTTAAATGGTGTTCAAAAACTAATGGTTACACTGTGAAAAAAATTGAAAAAATGCGGAAGCAATATTTTTTCCAAAAACGACGCTATTTTCAACTTTGATAGTGAAGAACTTTTTTTTCCTCAGGAATCCCCAGGTTCTTTTATGATACACATCAAGGACAAAGCTTCGACTAAAATGTCCCTGAAACAATTTCTTGCCAGTATTTGCAATTAACAGAGTTAAGTCACTCTGATTTTTTTTCATTTGTTTTTTACCGTGTTTTGCCTCTCTCGTACTCCAAGGTTAATGCTCATTCCAAAACGAATGTTTGATAGAAGGCCCGGAGACCCCTAGTGGTATATATCAACTAACTCAGCGCGAAGAATTGAGGTGATGTCTGTATGTGTGTGCATGCGCGTCTGTATGTATGTGCGCAAAAGAACGCAATCGCCATTTAGACACTTATTTGTGTCCGATTTTCGCAACAAGTTTCATTCGACGGGAAATCTAGTCCCATCGTTTCCTATTGAAAATGGGTCAGACTGAACTATGCGCTCAAAGGGTATGGTCAAAATACATTTATTGGTAATAACTTCGACTTTATTTATAACCATTTGAGCTCATTTAATTAACTTTTCAAAGGAGTAAATGAATAAAACCCCCAATGCAATGCAGCACAACGGTAACGGAAGGATTTAACAGTTCGCTCATATATTTCCTGTCAAATTTTACAGTTTCCGTCGCCATTCCGCTGAAATGCGTTTGGGGCTTGAGTGGTTTGAGTCATTCTCTAAACCTAATTTTCTGAGCTATTCATTAGCTACTGATGGAGAACTAAATATGAGATTTCATAATATGTAAATATTTATAAATCTCCTGGAATCAATAATTCCCGACATGTTTATTGCAAAAGTAAAGACGAACAATATCTTAGTTAGAACGGAGCGTATGAAATTCCTGCTAGTGTTCATGAATGTCTGGCTAATGGTAGGGAAATATTTATTCACTCATCTACACTTTGAGGTTCACTGGCTGAACAACCAGCGGAAAGTCAATATAAACAGTTGAAGAAATTTAGAACTCATAATGCAAGAAAATGATCAAGAGAGGCAAATGTTGACATTTTCCTTCGTGCCTTACACGCTTAGCTCAATTTACCTATTTATGGGTACTTCATTCACCCATATTTAGGTAATGAACAATTTACTTATATTATGGGTGAAATGTACTGAGTTTATCAGTAAAGTTCACTCACATTATTGATAAAGTCGCCTTACTAATATATGGGTAAATGTATTTACCCATATTTGGGTGAAAAAAAATTATTGTTCACCGTTTTGTTTACCGCAAAATGTTTTCTGCTAAATGAAATGCTCGAAATGGAATTAAATATTTCGGTTGACTTGCTGATCGTAATAATGGTAAGTAGGTAAATATTAAATATATTTATACTTATTGCATATCCGCATTTTGGTATTCATCTAATTTTGCGTTTTATGTAATGAAAGGTACCAAAACAAGTCAAAAGGAGCGATGGATTAAGCAGTACCTTCCGAGCGACTTTATTAACAACCGGACCTGTTGCATGAACAGGTAAGTACATTTATATATTATCCATGCATCTCTTACCGCAACACATTCACTATTCCCTTCTCCTCTTCCAGCCGCGAAAATGAATACCTCCAACTATATGGCATATAAATCATGTCGGATCCACCGCTACAACCTCCGCGAAAATGAGAGACCTGCTACATTCCGTATCCTTCGAAGTCTACTCCAGCTGGCCTTGAACGATATTTATCTTGACCCCATGACTTACGAAGCCCATCGTGCATCGTTTAAACATCCTAGATTTAAAACTTGCGTCGAACGTTACGCCAAATGAAAATCTGGCGTGGATGGTGCTGAAACCGATCCGGAGAACTTCACCACCGTCGACCAGGTATGTAAATATGTGGATGAACCGGCGGCTTGCTAGAATCGCATGTCCACACCTAAAAAGAGCAAATCTGAAAGAGCTGGTTCGGACGACGAAGACGACTGCGATAACGGTACCGTCATCGGTGGTGAACACGTCAAGTTGGTCGAAGTCCAGTTCTGCGACTTGTGCAATATGTTCTTATCCAGAAGAAAAAACTTCGACAACGGGCCGAACGAATCCACAAGAAAAAATCAGCGATGCTAAGGTCAAGAAAGGTAAGAAGGACTGACGGGGAATCCAGTTGTAAAACATCATTTGTAATTCTCACATTACCTTTCCCTGCAGATGCTAAGAAGGAGAAAGATGCCAGCACTTCGGAAGCGAGAGCCAGCGACCAAATGTGGGAGGTTGTTGATAACGATATCGGAGATTTGCTACGTGAAGTAAGTGGCCCTGTGGAGGACGGAGAGGAAGACGAGAGAAAGACCAGCTGCGAAAGCTTTGCAAGTTGTTCATTTGTTTTATGAAGTGGATAAAACACAATGCCACCATCCAGCAGCCCATCATCGGCCCGGAACTGCGAAATAGCTGAATATGGATATTAGACCACCCCCGAATCAGTATCGATGCATCAAACAAGTACATTTGAGGTAAGTTTCATTGAATTATTATAAATGGAAAACCGGAAGCTTTTTCACAATCTGTCTTTCTTGCTTCGGAGGTAGCGATTTTCCAATTCTAAGAAACCAAGTGGGAAATTTACTACTTCCGAAGTCAAGTATTAATCGTGTAAAACCAAAATTCGCTATTCGAAGCTCCGGATATCAATTTAGAATTTGATACACAACTCTATTTTCACAATGTTTCGTTTTCCATTTCAACAGAACTGTCGACACCCGTGACAAAAAATGCTATGCTTGGAAGTTGGAGCAGCAAACGGAGCAAACGTGAATATCCGGAAGCAAGCCAGCCAGGTTGTAATTCCCGGCACCTAGTGTTAGATGTTCCATCTTATGTTGGGTTAGACCAACTATTATTGTACATTTAGTATATAGTGTTATACATTGTATTTATTCGTTATAATAAAATGATAGTTTTTCATTTATTTTTATTAATCTTCAATGTAATATTAGAAAAAATCAGTATATGGTTTCAAACAAAACAAAATCACCCAAATTTGGGTAAAATTTACTAATAAATCATCTCTATTCAACTACCTATAAGTAGGTAAAAACGGT
Organism: Armigeres subalbatus; assembly: GCF_024139115.2. Classification (NCBI taxonomy): domain Eukaryota; kingdom Metazoa; phylum Arthropoda; class Insecta; order Diptera; family Culicidae; genus Armigeres; species Armigeres subalbatus. The sequence goes on along the minus strand of NC_085139.1, from coordinate 111,912,724 downwards.
TTACTCATATATGGGTAAAGATCATTTCACCCATATCTAGGTATGTGCACTTTTTGAGGATTTTAGGTATTCTTCACCCATATTTGGGTGAACTGAAGTAAGCGTGTACATGAATCAGATCCATTTTAAGCTCGATTTGGATAACGAGGAGACGTTGGAAAAAAATTTTTCACTTAGTTATTCTTATGCCATGCGTAATTTTGTAATATTTGAAGATTTTCAAAAGTTCTTTATCTTCTAATACTTTAGATGAATTTATCTCATCTTCCATCGTTGATGGAATTGAAGAAAATATCATTGAAGACTTAAACCTTGACACAGAAAAAGAATGATGCTGTATATAACTTGTAGAAATCATGAAAACAAATCAAAAGTAATTCAAATAGTGTTGTTATTTAAATTAAAAGAATTTTGCTTTTCGGAAGAATGGAGCATTCTTACATTCCACAATGAATGTCCACATTTTTTGAGAATATATTAATCTCATTTTTTGAATAACTTGTACACGTAAAAATGTCATGGGATTGCGATTTCTAATTTGCTAATACCCTTTTCAAAAGTTATTTTCAATTCTGATTATTTGATTAACATTTAATGCTTTATGATCCTTCAGATCCTAGTACTTTGTCAAACAAATTGTTCTAAATACAAATTGTGAGGCATGAGAGTGAGAACAAAAAATATCACGGAATGTCATGAAATTAATGTCATTTAACATGATCGCCGCCATAATGTCCATAAATTGCTGAACTTAGTTTTTGTACAGCCCCCTTCCTTCTCCTTAAGAAAACGCACGAAATTTCAACTTCCCAAATAGGTTTGCTTTGTCACGTTAATCGAACCTATGAAAAAAATAATTACGTAATTCATAGACGATCCCCAAAGGGGGGGGGGGGGGGTTGGAAATTGTATATTCATGCTATTTCGACCATACACAGCTAAAACTAAGTGGAAAATCACTTTAAAAGTCCAATTTTATTTTTGACCGCTCGCTTGTATGGGGATCCCCCATAGTGGTCTGGCCACTTGGAATGCTTGCTCGCTTAAGAGCCAAAACATCGAGGTCAGCGGTTTACTCGAGAAGAAGACGATCGAACAAACTCCAGAGGGGAGGAATGGCCATCTCCGTCGGCGTCATCACGTTCATCATGGCTTATTCTCCCATGCAAGCCAAAGCCGGTGATAGAACGATGATCTACGAGGAGACATCATCAAGCTAAAACGTCGGTAACAGTGGCAGTTCATCATTGCAGGACTATGGACTCAGAAGACTTTAACGCCAAACATCAAGCATGAGGCAACTTTCGTGTCAATCGAAATGACGTGATATTGTGCAACGAAGAGATGGAGCGTCATTATACCACACGATCCGAGGTTCATGCAACGCTTGACATCTTCATCACCAACATGGACGACCACATCTCCCAGCTCCCAAGGTTCAGCTCGGACCACTATCCGGTGGAAGTCGAAGGTGGGTTTTCGGTGAGTCGCCGCCAGTTATGCTGGCGAAACTATTACCGAGTTGATTGGGATCGGTCCCAAAGGTGCGTGGACGAAAACATCGACTACAGTGACATACGGCTACACTTGAGGAAGTCGACGAGCAGCTCCACACCATCCAAGAAGTGCTTTTTCAACACCCTAACCATTGAGGCACTTACCAAAAATTAATTTCGTATACGGAATGTCACTCGCAGACTGTACCAACGTACTGGGGTGCCTGCGCTTAAGATCCGTTACAATCGCATGAAAAAAGTTAGGCCAGAATGGTAGACCTCATAGACCAAATAGTATTTCTCTAATAAGTTCCGCGCTTTCCCAGACTGTGCCAAAGCCGTTCCGAAAATTTAAAAAAAAATAAAATTTAAAAAAAACAAGCTTCGACACCTTCCACTTTTGATCCCATTAGACAATTCTCTCAACTCTCTGGCTTTTTTACGCATCGGTTCGGTTGATAACACGTGCAGAGAAGGCCGCTCAACATAGGTTGTCTTTTCGTCAGCTCACACAATCTTGAACAGCACATAGTCAATCCACAAGAAGCAGCCGTCAACGAACATGCGAACAACATCCATCTAACTGCGAACGACTTCTCTGAAGAACTGAAAAACTCAGCTGATGAATTGAGGGTCCATATCAAGTAATCGAAAAACATGAAGCCCCAGGCTTCGATAGCATCCTGAACTTCGAACTCAGACACATGTGTGTTCCGTTCTTCGAACATCAGTGCCTTCTTCCTCCCCAAAAAGCTATCGGCCCTTCTTACGGTTAACCATTTTTTTTTGTAAGGCAATCAATCACCGGCTACTTGAGTGTGCCGAGCATCACTTACATTAACCTGCTCGATCAACATACATATTAGGGTGGTTCAAAAAATCGATTTTGCTCCACAGGGCTCATCTGATTCTTTACCATGTTCTGAGTGTCCTCTGAAAATTTGAGCTCATTTGGATTAAAACTGATTTAGCACAAGCCGTTTCAAGTTTGCATGCAAATTAGTATGGGGAAATTTATTTTTTCATTAAACTGTTAATGACGCTTCCCCATCAAGCGCATGCTAAAAGAAAACCTACATAGCTAAACGGAATACTCAACAGCTTTCACTCACTGAAAACCGCATCTTAATTAATCGTTCCAATAATTAGTAATCGAATTTAATCTATACCGTGGTTTTCTGGATCTAATTGCATAACTCATCAACAGGCAACATTGCTGCTCGTGGCGCGAAAGATAGCACACACAAAAACAGGCTACTATGTTGCACTGCACATTTCAGTGATCAAAGAAATTTAACGATCATGACTAAAGATTCGCATCCTGTCTTAAAATCGATTACTAATTATTGGGACGATAAATCAACATGCGGTTTTCGTTGGGTGAAAGCTGTTGAATATCCCTTTTAGCTATGTAGGTTTTCTGTTAACCTGAGCTTAATGGGGAAACGTCATTAACAGTATAATGAAAAAATAAATTTCCCCATACTAATTTTCATGCAAACTTGAAACGGCTTGTGCTAAATCAGTTTCAATCCAAATGAGCTCAAATTTTCAGGGGACACTCAGAACATGGTAAAGAATCAGATGAGCACTGTGGAGCAAAATCGACTTTTTGAACCACCCTAATACATATACATCAACCCGGGTGACCAACATCATCAGACGGAATTAGTTTGCCTGAAAAATCTACGCCATGGTCTTACTCGGTATCGAGAACGCGTTCGACAATGTTTGACATGATGGGCTAAAATATTCCTAGCTACCTGATGAAAATGATCCACAACTATCTGTTGAACCGAACATTCCGGGTCTTAATCAGCGGAGTGAGCTATAATGCGCACGACATCATTGCAGGCGTCCCCTCGGGCAATATCTTCGAACCCCTGCTGATCAACCACCCTGTTCACATCCGACATGCTAGAGGCTCCAGAAGGCGACATTATGTTTCTGTTCGCAGATGACATCTATGTCGTCTACAAAAGCATAGTGAGCAGAGCGCTAATGACAAAAATACAACGAGACAGAGTATCTCACCAACTGTAAGAACTGTACCAAAGCGACGAAGATCCAGGGCATCTTCTTCCCCCAATCAAAATCCCCAAGGCTTGTGTCGGCTGAAGATTATGAAATCATCTTTAATGGCACGACAATGGACAGCAAGCTTATTTTAAGGCAACAGGTTGACAAAACAGTGACGAAATGTAACGTTCTGATGAAATATCTGCATCCATTGATCAACCGCAGGTCGTCAATGTCCATGAAAACTCGAACTCGTCTTAGGTTGTTTACTTGACAAAAGATGATCAACCTACAAGATGCGTTAATATCAATCATATGACCCTCGCTAAGTTTGAAATAAATTTCAATTTTGCCGCTTGGTCTGCCTTGCGTACTTTCCTCTTCTGCATAAAAAATTAATGCTTTTTTTGTATTTTAATTTACTTGAGGGTTGAAACGTGTTTTAAAAATTTATTTAATAATCCTGAATAATAGTTTCTGTTTCTAATACGTTTTTGAACCCAAAATCCGTCAATTAAGGTGAGCTGTTCCGTTTTCCATCTTACTGAACATATATTCATGTCATGGCAAAAAATAAAATGCGTGCTCACTGCTGAAAAAAATCACGAAAATAAGAAACAAATCAAATTCCTTTTCATTGTTATGTTTTTGATGGAATGAACATGGAAGCAATGAGATGACATGCCGAACATTTTCCCTGCTATCAAGGTATAAAGTGCTATTTGGTATGTTGTTTACATTTAAACATAAAACTTCAATTTGAAGCAATGCCTATTCTGCCCATCTTCGCATGTCCGTCCCATGTCTATTTTTCTTGCTGGAATTAGCTATAAATTGGTTAAAGTTTATGAAAACTCATAAAAATAGACTTTGATCCTGGCATGTCGGAAATCAAAACCCGTTTGTTTTGTCTCATGTCGAAAATATTCGCATGACAGTCTCGTGATTTTCGTTACATCATCGGTTTTATTTTTTCTAACATATATACCATCCAACAGCTGAAGACCAATAAAGCAGCTGGTAATGATGGTATCGGAGCTGAACTCATTAAGATGGGCGCGGAAAAGCTAGCCACTTGCCTGCATAAACTGATAGTCAGAATCTGGGAAACTGAACAGCTACCGGAGGAGTGGAAGGAATGGGTTATATGCCCCATCTACAAGAAAGGCGACAAGCTGGAGTGTGAGAACTTTCGAGCGATCACCATCCTTAATGCCGCCTACAAAGTGATATTCCAGATCATCTTCCGTCGTCTGTCACCATTGGTGAATGAGTTCGTGGGAAGTCACAAGCCGGCTTCTTTGACGGCCGCTCGACAATGGACCAGATCTTTACTGTACGGCAAATCCTTCAAAAATGCCGTGAATACCAGGTCCCAACGCACCATCTGTTCGTTGATTTCAAGGCGGCATACGACAGTATAGACCGCGTAGAGCTATGGAAAATTATGGAAGAGAACAGCTTCCCTGGGAAGCTTACCAGACTAATCAAAGCAACGGTGGATGGTGTGCAAAACTGTGTGAAGATTTCGGGCGAACACTCCAGTTCGTTCGAATCGCGCCGGGGACTAAGACAAGGTGATGGACTTTCGTGCCTGTTGTTCAACATTGCGGTAGAAGGTGTCATGCAGCCGGGTGTAACAGCCGGGGTACGATTTTTAACAGATCCAGTCAATTTATTTGTTTCGCGGATGACATGGACATTGTCGGCCGAACATTTGCAAAGGTGGCAGAACTGTACACCCGTCTGAAACGTGAAGCAACAAAAGTTGGACTGGTGGTGAATGCGTCAAAGACAAAGTACATGCTTGTGGGCGGAACCGAGCGCGACAGGGCCCACCTGGAAAGCAGTGTTACGATAAACGGGGATACCTTCGAGGTGGTCGAGGAATTCATCTACCTCGGATCATTGCAAACGGCTGATAACAATGTTAGTCGTGAAATACGAAGGCGCATCATCTGTGAAAATCGGGCCTACTACGGGCTTCAGAAGAAACTGCGGTCAAAAAAGATTCGCCGGTTGTCCTCTACTGACATGAAACATGGACAATGCTCGCGGAGTACTTGCAAGCACTCGGAGTATTCGAGAGACGGGTGCTTAGGACCATCTTTGGCGGTGTGCAAGAAGACGGTGTGTGCACGGTTAGATGACTTTACCCATTAATGGGTACTATTTTATTGTTGATATTATTCATAGACATAGTACCCATTAATGGGTAAAGTCATCTAACCGTGTGGCGGCGAAAATGAACCACGAGCTCGCCCAGCTGTACGGCGAACCCAGTATCCAGAAGGTAGCTAAAGCCGGAAGGGTACGATGGGCAGGACATGTTGCAAGAATATCGGGCAGCCACCCTGCAAATATGGTGTTCGCTTCCGATCCGGCAGGTACGAGACGGCGTGGAGCGCAGCGAGCGAGATGGGCAAAACAGGTGCAAAACGACTTGGCGAGCGTGGGGCGTATTCGAGGATGGAGAGATGCGGCCTCGAACCGTGTATTGTGGCGTCAAATTGTTGATTCAGTGTTATCTGTTTAGATGTAGAGGCATTCCACGGGGGCATGTCAGTCGATCCTGAGCGACCATTTCGAAAATATTTGAAACTCTGCACAGTTTTTCAATTTCATCTAAATCGTCATTTTTCGATATCAAATCTTCATATTGAGTCACGACTAACTTTTCAAAAGGGTGTATGTGAAAATGGTTCAAAAATATTTAAAAAGCTGCACAGCAAAAACGGAATGTTCGATTGTTATGATTTTTTCAGCAAAGTTAGACAACTAAATGGTGATTCTTAAGAAAATGTGCACAGTAAAAAAATTTTTTGCCTTTAAAAATATCATTTTTGTCACAAAACTAAAATATCTCAAAACCCTATCTTTTTTCGAACGTAATTTTTTAGGGAAAACGGTCCATTATATTAGCTATCTACCATAAAAATTTGGTGATGGTAAACTAATAAACAAAAAAGTTATGACATTTCAAACATTTCACAATTTTCACATTTAGTAAAAAAAAATTTTTCTGTGTAAGTTATTTCGAGAATTGCAGTTTGATGCAGATTTTATTGTTAAGGGACGTGATTTAAACAAGTTGTTTTCATGATATTTTGATTTAATTATTCATAGCATCTATAAGAAACTTAGACACGATCCAGTGTTGTGATCAAAAGTATTGATAGTGTCATAATTTTCATTGCACGTGACTGGCGAAAAATTCTTTTAATAGTGTTGAAACCTGTTGATAGAAACATATCAGAAATGTTATTTTTAAGACAAAAGCTGCAAAATCAAAGATTTATATACACGTGTACGTCTATAGTTTACCTGCAAAAATATACCTCTTAGAGAATAGACTTTATAATCGGGAGGAAACGGGTATCTTCAACAACAACAAATGCATGATAGGTACATACCATGACAATGCTCACGAAAAAGCAAAAAATTACTACTACTAAGGTTGTTAAAGATCTTATAGTAATTTTTTTCTTCAGTCAAGCAAATGACACCAAACTAGTCAGTAAAAACTTAAAAGTGATTTTGTTTATTGAAATATTACGAACAACATGAGTAGCCGCTTTCTCAACTGTTGTAGGCCGTTTGATGGAAAAAAGTGTTCAAAAGAGTTACGAAATCTCACCGAAAGCACCATAGATAAACTGAAAGCGACTGGTTATGCTCCAATGTCCACATTGAATACAAATTTACGCATTTGCACGTCCTGCCGTCTAAACGTTGACAAAAGAGCAATCTGTATATCATCGGTTGAGCAGAGCGCAGGAAGTTCGAAAACGACAGCAACTGAGGAATTGCCAGATGTATCGACAACAACTGAGGAATTACCAGAAGTATTAAGTGCTGAGAGCCTTGCCACCGTACCATCAGCGAAATCTGTTTCAACAAATCAATCGGAAGATGAGTGTATCCAAAAGGTCAACATCGAACGCTTTAACGAGGGCATAGCTGGGATAAAAGTGACTCTGATTAAATGGAGTAAGATGGACTACGTTTATTACCCGGAGAAAAATACCGTGAAATAAACGAAGCTGTACGAAGAAACCTCTTCAAATTAGGACCCGATGATGTGGAAAATACAGACTACGATGAGGTAATTATAAATATGAAGGAAAGGTTCTCGAATGCAGCCACGACAAGGAAAGAAAAATTATTGATTTTGTCGATGCTGCCAAGTTCGTGGTCTATTCAGGATGCCATTGATGAGTTCAAAACCAATAGAAATACAGTAAAAGAGGCAAAACAATTGAAGAATAACTGTCTTTCAACCAAAAATACTAGGTCTAGTACTGCATTAACAGATGAGACAAAAGAAATAGTAGTTCAATATTTTGAAGATGATGAAGTAAGTCGAGCTATGCCTGGTCAAAAGATTATGTATCAGTAAAAAAAGATGGAAAGCGTCAAGCAATCCAAAAACGATTAACGATGACGACTTTGAAAGAAGCGTACACACGCTTAAAGGAAATTCACGATAATATTAAAATAGGTTTTTCCTCATTTGCAAGCCTTCGGCCAAGGCAATGTAAGCTTCTTTCCAATTCAGGAACACATAATGTGTGTGTGCACAACCCATGAGAATATTAATCTTATTTTACATAGTTTGAAAAGAATCAATTTAACAAAGGATATTAAAATGTTAACTGGTAGTCTTTTGTGTGAAAATACAACATCAAATTGCTATCTACGATCTTGTTCGGATTGTCCAGATTCTTCATCATTGGAAAATACTTTATTCGCTGAGTTTGAAGAAAAATATATTGATCAGTTATCATTTGAGCAATGGGTGACCACGGATAGGTGTGACATAGAAACTATTGTAAAACCTGTAGATGAGTTTGTGTCATATTTTTGCTTGAAATTAGAAAGTTTAATCCCTCACGATTTCATTAAAACAGAACAATCCAGCTTTTTAAAAATACGAAAAATACATTACAAAATGGTGAATTTTAGTCATTTGTGATTTTTCTGAAAATTACAGCTTTGTATTGCAAGATGAAGTGCAGTCCCATCACTGGAACGTACAACAAGCTACAATTCATCCATTCGTTATTTATTTTAATGGAAGTACGCAAATTGAACACTTAAGTTTTATTATAATTTCCGAAGATTTAAGACACGATTCAGTATCCGTAAACTTGTTCATTGAAAAATGATTAACTTTTTACGCGTTGATAAGCATAAAGAAGTCAAAAGATATATTTCATGTCTGATGGAGCAGCGTCGCAGTACAAAAATCGTAAGAATTTTTCGAGCCTATGTCAATTTAAATCAATGTACGGAATTGATGCAGAATGGCATTTTTTGCTACATCACATGGCAAAGGTCCTTGTGATGCTATTGGAGGAACAATAAAACGCATGGCCACAAGAGCAAGTTTAGCCAAAGAACGTGAGCATCCAATTAAAACTGCGAAAGAACTTTTGATTGGGCAAATCGTAGAAAAGAAAAAGATTTAACCAAATTATGATTTTGTTTTACTACTACTGAAGAGTACGAAATAAAGGCTTCAGAGCTCAGCGAGCAATTTAATAACGCGAAAACGATCCAAGGAACCAAAAATTTCACTGTTTCATTCCATTGTCGGAAAATAAAATTAAAGCAAAACTATACTCAAACTGTGCTGATAATAATTCAAAAGTGTTCGATATTTTAAAAAATTTGAATAAAAATAAATAAAAAATAAGTATTAATAAACTGTTTTCATGATATCATAACCCATACCAAAATTCAAACCCAAAACTCTTAGAGTTTCTATAACAACATTGTGTAACTGCCACATTTAATTTAATACTTAGGATAATATTAATTCATTTTTATTTATTTATACATATAATATTTATACATATAATATACATAATATCGATGAATACATAAATATGGAATATCATACAAACAACTTGTTTAACTCACGCAAGGCCCTTAACAATAAAATCAGCATCAAACTGCGATTCTTGAAAAAAAAAATACACGGAAATTTTTTTTGTTTACTATATGTGAAAATTGTGAAATGTTTGAAATGTCATAACTTTTTGTTTATTAGTTTACCATCACCAAATTTTTATGGTAGATAGCTAATATAATGGACCGTTTTCCCTAAAAAATTACGTTCGAAAAGATAGGGTTTTGAGATATTTGAGTTTTTGTGACCAAAATGATATTTTTAAAGGCAAAAAACATTTTTTTTTTACTGTCCACATTTTCTTAAGAATCACCATTTAGTTGTCCAACTTTGCTGAAAAAATCATAACAATCGAACATTCCGTTTTTGCTGTGCAGCTTTTTAAATATTTTTGAACCATTTTCACATACACCCTTTTGAAAAGTTAGTCGTGACTCAATATGAAGATTTGATATCGAAAAATGACGATTTAGATGAAATTGAAAAACTGTGCAAAGTTTCAACTCAATAGAAAATCATGAATTAAAAATTTTCTTAAATTTTGATGCTGTTGCTTGGAATCGCTCTGTAGACTAAATAAATGAAATGAATGAAGAACCACAACTTCAATTAAATTCGCTTTTTTATAAATTTCAATCCAACATGTCTAGCTTCAATTGGGTTTCCGAATTTATTTTATTATATTACTTCACCATAATCACGTTTCCTTTTGCTCAGGGCAGGGATTGCTTTATCAATTTATTCAGAGCTTGATTTTATGCCAACAATTCAGACCGTAGCTGAATTTTAAAATGGATTTCATGGAGAACTTGTAGCACTGTATGTTTCCTGCAACTTTATTGAACAGTTCAGATTACACTTAATTATTTAACATTATTATCATACGATTAAACCTGGTTTAAGCACTAAGCGGAGGTGAAGAAATCGGCGGTTAGGGAAAAATTCTTGTCCCTCCGCTTAAGATTTAAACCAGGTTTAAGGTGAAGGTGGGATGAACACTAAGCTGTGAAGATGCTCTTTTCCAGTGTGGGGATGTAATGCCAATAAGAAGAAGAAGTAGTAACATTAGCGTTTCCGTCATGAAAAACTACTATCAGTTTTTCAACTTAACTCAATTAAACTCGCTTATTCTAAGCAACTTATGATGCATACATAGTTGAAAAATAGTTACGGACGCGAAATATGGAAAATTGTCAAAATATTTCCATTGACATTTTCTCCACTTGCTGTTTTGGTATGGCAGAATATCCAAAATTTTGTGAAATAAAAATTTCAGAGAATTTAATACCAATTCTGTAACACTAATTTTGATTTTCGGTGCGGCCTATTTAGAATCTTTTGAATGCGGAAGATACGCCACTCCATAGGCATACGTCAATAAGTAACAAACTGTGAAACTATTCTCAGAAAGAATAAGTTGAAATTGTAGGACCACAAAGAAAAGGAAGTATCTGAAACTTCAACTAAGTAAAAAGCAACATAAAAAATGTGACACTTACCTTTGAATAAATAATCATATTCATCATCACGGGTGCCCATTGTTACTGATTTGTCTACTGCTGTGCTGCTTGCAAGTGTGTTTTCTCCCCCTTTTCACACTAGTGGGTGCGCGCCCTAGGAGACTGGTGCTGCTAATCCAAATAATCCGCGTATTTGGCCACGTCCTTTTGTCAAACACACTAGACCTTGTTCCAGATCAACGGAAAAAAAGTAAACAAAGACTACAATGTAGCAACACAGAAATTTTTCTTCACCGCTTTTCATTTTCTTTTTATTTAATTACTCAACCATCCCGGTACTAACTTCTATTAACTAAGTTGGCACTTGTTTTGCTTTCGACTGAAACTCGACCAGAAATTGTGACCTCGGGGTTGCGAAGCAAAGCGGGACATCACACACTGAATACGCTGAACACAGGGCGAGAAATAATAACAACCTAACGAATGGTACTACAGCTCGAGAATGGTTCCAATACCAGCTCAGGCTATGCATTTGACGCGAGTACTGTTCTGTTGATGTTGTTTGTCGTCGTCGTCGTCGTCGTCACCGCCGTTTTCTTGTTCCCCGCTTTTATGTGTTAATCGTTTCCATAAAAAGAACATACCATTCTTTATACCTACTTGTACGGAGAAACGGGGCGGATGATTCACATTCACTTCACACACATACTGGAACCTGAACTGAACGAATACCCGCATCTCTCATTCATCCGGCAGGTGGCACAGCTTAATCATATGTTATACTCATACACTCGGGTCATGGATACTACACGAACGAGATTAATGGAGAAAGAAATGCCTGAATAGAGTTGGCTGTGCCTGCTTTTCTATAATGAAATCAGAGCTTACGCAAAATCATTCTTTGTTAGCAACTCTCCTTACACTCGAAAATTCTCCTAATTATGAATTTCAGAGCCCCGAATATTCGTGACATCGTAACAATTTTTTTATAGGAGGCTCGGAGACCCATAGTGGTATATATCATTCTTTCTGTTTTAACTTTTAGGTGTTTTTTTTGTTAGGTGTTGTTGCGAGCAAATCGGATACGGATTATTATAAGAAAAGTTGACTTAGGGGAAAAGTGGGTAAAACCGACACCTTAAGCAACTTTACAGTTCCCCAATCTATGAAGCAATTTTCCGGTCTAGAAATTTCATACAAACATACTTTGGCTCTTCATGCATCAGTCCATGTGGTCTCAGGACAATATTTCTTGATAGAATTTGATTTATGATGAAAACGCGAACAGTCCATCTTCCAGCCCGAACAGCTGGGGTGCGGGTAAGATCGACACCACATGAGGGTAAAACCGACACATCAAGTCTTTATGTAATTGAACATCATAACAATTCTAAATGATGTTACAACATAATAGAAAATGTTTAACAACATTCATTTTAATTTTTGTGTATGAAATTCATGTTTAAGGATCACTCATAAACGATGGTTCAACAAAATTTTATACATTTAAAATCATCACCACATACCATACTTTATTTAGTTTCTTTAGCAGGTCGAGTGAAAAATATATAGAGTATAAGAATGTTAGTAACAAATTTACTAACTACTGTAAATATTGACCTACATTTAAATTTCACTTATTTTAAAATGTTGTTTATAACGGCGATTTAAAATAAATGCGTATGGTGCAGTTATGACAAGAAATGAAAATGACCAGTTCCGTGACGAGCTACATGTTTACAGGGGTGAAAATGAATCACGAAAGAACAACACTAGAGAACGGGTTGAATATATTTAAGAGCAAAATAAGCCTAAAAATACGATTCATTGAGCGCTATTGGTATCCGACCTGCAGGCTTTCCTTGATGACCCAATATTACCCACTACACCTATTGTCACGCCCAATGATGATATGGTATGTAACTAGTCTATGATAAGTTATACTTCTCGGCGCCTCGTTTTCCAATACATGAATGATATTATGCGAATGATAATTCTAAAAAAACATAGGTATTTCGTGATTCGATGGCAGGTGTCGAATTTACCCCAACAGATAACATAATAATGATGAGATAAGGTACCCCGGGGCAAGTGAAAATACGGGGTAAGTGGGTACTATGGCTGCCGATTAATCGGTGAACGTTTTTAATGATAACAATGTTCTAGAAAGATGAAGCAGAACTATCGACGAATTCGGCTGACACAAAAATATTTGGAATCAAAACCATTTGGGGCTCCATACTAATGGTATTGTTTAATCATGACTTTAAACTACCGACAAAAGCTTTTACTGTTATTTTAATCCAATGGATTTCCAACAAAATAGTCGTTTCTAAATTCATCATTGATGTGGAGAGTGAATATTTTGAGCAATTAAATAATTGTGTGACATCGAAAACGATTTAAAAATTTTGATTAAAGCCAAAATCTGCAATTTTCACTTGCCCTTGAGTTTTAACATACATGGGGCAAGTGGGACATATTTAAACAACATTTTCGATAGAGCCATTTTACCTGTTTTTAAATTGATGTCTAATGAAAAATAACTTCGACACTCATACATCATATGAATCTGAATCAAATGCAGTTGATATCATTGGTTTCGTTGTTAAGAAGTAGTGTACAGTTGATTAACCAAATCTGTATTTTACTTCCTGAAAATGATCTCCCTCATGGAAAAAAACAATGGTTATAACTATGCGAAATTTTCCGTTGACAGTGCAAACAATCCATTTATTCTACAATAGATCAACAGGTTTTGTCTTGTGTTTTGCTATTTTTAAACTTCGCATCAGATTAACAGATTTTTAGATAAATAAAGTGCTTAAGACATAAAATGGCCATTTCGTTCTATTACAAATTTACAACACCGCTGAATAAAAACGTTCCTTTTGAAGTTCTCATTTATGTAATAATTTGTGTTCTAAACAGAGAAATATTCATTCGAAAAGTGATCAAAGATTTGCTTATTCTTTCCATCCAACACATTTGGTAAAAAAGTAAGCTAATGGAAAGCAGGCAACAGCCAATTAAACAGTAAACCGGCTGTTGTCTTGTTGTTATATTTCCTAACATTGTGATCCCTTTCTTTTTGCAAAAAAAAAAACAAAAGTCTGACAAGCAATAAACCTCCATCCATGATCAGAAATACTACGATTCAGAAATTATATGAACATTTTAACTACATTCTTCAAATAAGGTACGTTCGACAGTATAAAGCAGAATAGGTCCCACTTGCCCCGTTTGAAGGGGTAAGTGGATCCCACAGGTAAATTTATTTATGTCACAAACAATATTTTTTGTAACTGAATAAATGGCTTACAACACGTCTACACTTCAACAACGGAAGCATATAATGATGTATCCGTGGTTAATGTCCTGAAATAGCCTGTTTTCTAAGTATGCGTTAACAATTTTGCTGAACTAGCGTTTTTTTAGGTCCCACTTGCCCCGGGGTACCTTACATGTTGATGTTTATAATTAGAAAAGTTAACTATTTTTCCACAACATACACAAAATGATGTTCAATTATGCTATCAGAGATGAATTAAATACTAAAAATTAACAAATTTTTGTCGAATAAACCGATGCCAAAATTTTACATAACTTATCTCCTCAATGGTGATCAATGCTAATTGTCTGTTTATTATGACTCTTACACATCTCCGTCAGTTACAAAATGACTAGAAATACAAGAAATCAAACGTTTATTCAAAATGTGTTGAAATTCTGTCCGATAATCACTTGAATTCAGAGATTTGAAGTGGTGTCGGTTTTACCCACAATTCCCCTATGTTTTTCGTGTTTTCGTGTGCACACACACGTACGCATGGACAGACAGACATTTGTTCAGTTCGACGAGCTGCGTCGATTGGAATATAACATTATGGCTCTCCGAGCCTTCTATAAAAGTTTGATTTTGGTGAAATGATAGCCTTTCGGTATATTGCACTGCACGAACTGCTTAGTCTCTTTTTCACTGCAATAAAACAACAAGACCAGTAAATGTCAAATTTCATGAAGAACGAAAGAGAAAGAGATTCGTCCGTGCAATGCCATATAATTTTGTTGTACGAGAAAGGTTATCCGTCAATAAAAAAACAAAGACTGCGATTAAATGATATATTGTTGTCACTCCATGTAAAACATTGATCATAGCAAAGCAACGCGATTCTCCTCGTCAGCCTAGTTAAAAAGGATATTATATCCCAGTTAGAGAATGGTTGCTGTAAATCAAAATTACAGATTGTAAATATATGATTCCTCACTAAAGCCCCAAACGCAATACAACGGAACGGCGACGGAAACGGAAAATTTGACAGAAAATATATGGGGTGACTGTCAAATTTTCCGTTTCCGTCGCCGTTCCGTTGTATTGCGTTTGGGGCTTAAATATTTGAAATATTTGGGCTACATCCTGCAACGTTAACATTGAGAAAATGCCGCTTGAGAAAAATGCATCATAATTTCCAATCATATTCCGCAGGTTTATGATATTTCAAGCAGCAAAAACTTCTAAAAGCACATAACTAAAACACTGTCTAGGATTCATCCATAACCTTAATTCCATCGAAAACATAAAAAAAAATATCGAAATCAACAAAGGAACATTGTAAGAGAATATTTCTCTCCCCGAGCTCGGGCCGATGACAACGATGACAGATCGATAAACTGATTAAATTGTTCCTACCCTGGTTTTCTAGTTGAAGGAAGTAATAAAAACATGATTTAAGCAGTCAATTTTTCTTTACATCAGGTTAAGGTTTACAATACTTTGAAGCTCTTTCATGGAATAATTTCATCCAATGAAAATGAAAATCTAAGAACTGAATCTCACAAAATTTGTAGTATTGAGCTTTTTTTTTCTTATAGTTGGGATCATACCCTCCATCCTTCTTTTAAAACTATTACCAAAAGTGAGTGAGAAGTTACGAAGGAACTCCGAAGCGGGTACCAACGAGCAAAAATTTCCAAACAGGGATGGGAAATGTCCTAAAAATGCCATGGGATTGCTATTAGGACTAATTTGTAAAAAACTTTTTTGAGGGCTACCACTAAATGTAAAAACACAATTGTATACAACTTTGTAACGTTCCTTCCCTATTGGACCACCAATAAATTTCCAATCAACAAGGCGTGCCGCGAATTCAGATAACTCCGTTGTTCAAAGTTTTACTTAAGCGCCAATCAAGCTAATGCTTGATGCAAAACTTCACGTTATACATTTTTTTGCTCTGTTCAAGCTCTGTGGCAAGTCGTGGGAAAGCACAGAAAAATCATAAGAGCCAATCACAACTCAGCGACGCGACTAAAATTCATTACAATTTTATGGAATCAAAAAAAAAAACAATCAAATCCGTTAACACAATCTATTGCGCACTAGCAAGTCCATTACAATTTAATTTCTAAACGGCCGTAAATTGTGAGCTAATTCTGCTTAACACTAACTTCAACACACGCGCAGTTACAAAAATGTTAGTGTGCACAAAATTTAATTTTCTTCACTTATCTTCTTTCTCAGCCAGGCCAAGTCCCACGTCGCTGGTTGGGAACCGCTGACGAATTGCACGTGGACTCCGACTAAAACCGACCACCGACTAAACTCTTCCACAACATATTGTTTGTACAACGCAAACCTGCAATCAACACCCATACTTTATCAGCAACTGCGCTCGAAGATTGTGTAAGGTTGTGCCAAGATCGTTAGATCCCTACCACATAAACGAAGGGAGAGATCAGTTCAATCAAAGTGAATTGCCTATTTTCCAAATATCGCTGGTTCACCACTAAAAAGTTGTTTTTTACGCGGTTTTTTCCCAAAAGTCCGGAAAACTTGAGGAAAGCGCAAAAAATCGACTTGTGATGAAGCCGTTTTTACGCGGATTTTGAGATTTACGTGTTTTACGCGGTACGTATCCCTCGCGACTCCAGTGTAATTGATAAAAAATGTTTGTTTTGAAAACCATACACGTTCAAATGTTACCCGAAATTGTCAATCAATTTTAGGCATCTGCGAATTGCAGTAAATCCGTAGATTTGTTAAAACAAAACAGTATGAGTGGTAGACTTAAAAGAAAGAATCACCGTCTTCGACCAGAGGTCGCACAGACTGAACACTTAACATCTAGCATGAGACAACGGACTGGACATTTACACAAGACCCACTAGACCAATGGAGAACTCCTCGCTTTACGAAACGTTTTCTCCTCCTTACCGGGCGGGAATCGAACCCACACTCCACAGCACATGCGTTTAGACGATTGACGTCGCTAACCGCAAGGCCACGAAGCCCGAAGCTCCAAAGATAAAAAATACAACATATTAGTGCTGTCCAATGAGCAGCTCAAAGTTGTTCCCGCCCTACTTCGTTCTTCTTTGTCCCATTTGTTGATATGAGCAGAAGGGGAGCAGAACAGGGAGAAACTTCGAGCTACTTCAAGCTCTCATTGGACAACACTATTCTTCCGACCAAGGATGTTATGTTATTTGCGTCCGATCATTTAGTAGTTTATCACTAACTCATTCCAGAAGCGGAATTTCAAAATGTGTTGTATGGTGAACTTCAAGTGCACAACTCTGCCTAAAGATTCGTTGTTTAAATTTGCTTAGTAACGGAGATATAGCTATAATATCAGTAACTTACACTCCAAATAAACTGAACGTTGTTTCAACCTGAATTTTCAGGTACATTTTACGTACACACGTAACTGCAATTGCTTCAGAAAATTCAGGTGAAACTTACGTGTCTGGTGAATTCTATCCTAAAGTCAGGTAGAACACAAAAACAAAACATTTAGAAATTCCGCTTCTATAATGAGTTATTGACAAACTACTAATTGATCAAACGCAAATTACTTAATGATCGATAATATCTTTGCTTAAGGCTTTGAATCGAATATTTAATTTTATATTCGTCATTTCTGACCTTACCATAAGTTCAGTGTTGTAAAAATTGTTCAATAAGATGTTAAAAATTAAAGTGAGTCCAACCCTATTACTCTGATGATGCCATTACACAAACACAATCTCGGATGCCATCACATGTATCCACACATACACACCTGTAGAAGGGACGACAGCAAGAGGATTGACTGGCGAATGATTTTGATACGAATGAACATTCTAATTTTTGCAGGACGGCAACTGCACTTTATCGGGTCACAATTCCTGGTCGTTCATAGATTTCACGTATCGCCCACATAATCGAACGTTTCCTGATATGAAAATGATGTCTTACTTTGCTCCTCTCCAATTGCTGATATCCGGCTAACTAGATCAATCCAGCTAATCTAAATTCTCGAATCACGACCAATCCTTTTGCATAGCACTGCGTCTGCTCTTCGGAAGGAAATTTTCCGACAAAGCAACCAATAATCCTTCCAGCACCCGATTTCACTGGTCTCTTTGATTTGCGATTTACTTTTTCAGTGGCACTGCACCGCAGAGACAATTTATAACACAATAGCCTGGACACGTCCACAGTAAAAAGGAGAAAAAATCGGAGTGGCAACTGTCCGCACTGAAACGTTCGTACGAAATAGCCAGAAAGCGACGCGTCGAATTTCACTGCACTGCACCACTGTGACCCGGGGTGGGTTTTCGATCGAGAAAAAGAGGTCCTAAAGTTCCCCTTTGCCCGTGAACTTCACGCGAAGACCCGTAGCGGTTGTTCGCTATGTGAAACAAAATGTCGGCCCTACACACTGCACTCTGTGTTCGTTCTTTTTGAGTGATGATCTGCTGTTTGATAGAGCCAGTGTTGCCGAGTCCACGAAAATATTTATAGTTAAATTAGGTTAAATTCAAGTTGAAGATAATAAATAATAGGCCTTTTCACGTGACACTGCCGAGACTGCACTTGTTTACAACCGCTGAACAGGCCTGCAAGTCCGAAGCTGTCACTTTCATAGAAGAACTGTCAATTGACGATAAAATCAGCTGTTTTTAAACGTCTCGTGAAAAGGCCCATAATACAAAATTCAATTTTAATCAAATTATCATTCCTGGTCGCACTGCCAATGAGTCATATGTCAACCCAGTGCAAATAATACGGATGCCAATTCGGGCAAGGTAAAGGCAATCTCACACCGTACGGACTCCGTTAGATTTTTTTCAGGTTGGTTATCGAAAAGATATTTTAGTTACCCATCACGGTTAGATCAGACAACCCAAAATGAAGTTCAAACAACTCAAAATTAAGTTCATTTCACTTAATTTGGATCGTTGGTGGGGGAAGCCAATTTTGAGTTGGATTGCCGAACTCGGATTTGAGTAGTTTCCGTTTGATCCCCTGTGAAAAAGTACCCAAATATTAAGTTGTTTCCACCTAATGTTAAGTTCAAATATTTTTAAACAACCTAAATTTGAGTTCAACCCCTTTAACCTAGCGTTGGCTTCCCCCATCGAACTGCTATCATCGTTGGGTGGTTTTCTTTGGTGGTTTGTTTTTGACATCAAAGGATGGAATGAAAGAGATGCCAGATCGAAAACAACTCAAAATTTGGGTTGTTTGATCTACCAGTGCAGATAAAGATTGTCGCTGTCGTTGCTGTCCGGAACATCTTTTGCTGGCGAGGATAGAGGATCTAAATGTCAATGAAGGGAAAATACATACGATTTGACAGTTACGTACAACACATGTTTCGGACAGCAGTACAAAAGGGACCGAAGCGACAACCTTTATCTGGTAACTAAAATATCTTTTGGTTATCGTGTTCAAAAGAAATAAATCGCCTGCTTTGAGCGTGCTTACTGCTTACAGCGGCATACTAGGAGTTAACTTTCTGAAATCAGTATGGCGAAAGGCATCTAAGGTTCGATTTCTCAAAATTAAGCATCTTCATCGAAAAAATATTTGACAGGCGTAGTTGCGGACACCATCCTTCCGTTACCAAATAGTTTTTCATGAAAAGTTCCTAATTTTGAGAAAACCCGCGTTAGATGTCTTTCGCCATACAAATTTCTGGCGGTTAACTCAAGCTGGCTATTTGCGCATATACGGTAGCGCCATATTATGTTTAATTCCGTCGTTTACTGAATCGGAAAAGTAATAAATTGAAATGAAATACAGTCGACTCTCTACATCTCGATGTTCTACATCTCGATATCTTTGGGCTGTCAACTCATGTATTTACGATTCATCTGCGTGAATTGAAAATGCGTATTGAAGAATTATTCTGAATTTTCGTATTTTTTGGCGTATTGGAGTAGTTTTCTTTATTTTTGTATTTTTGTGTATTTAGTTCATCATTAATTGTATTTTCCGCAATGAATTATATTTTTCGCATATTATTGAAGGTATTTTTTTCATTTCGTGTTCGTATCTGTCAAAATTATCAAATTATTTTCAAAACAAAAAAGTGACGATAATGGCATATTTATTCTGCAGAGACTATTCTGCAGTGAAGACTATTTTTTGGTTTGCAGTTAGCTTTGCGAATGAAGGCATAGAATTATTGTCTATCCGAAATAAATTTATACCGCTTTTTATACCGAAGTTGGATTTTTCTCCGGATACAGGCAACTTTACCAACTTCGGAAGTAGTGCGCTGGATTCGCCTAAAGATGCGCTAAGCAACGCATCAATTAGTTTGAAAAATAAAACTTCGGAAGAAAGTTCGGTTCGGAAGTCCCGACTTCCGAATTCTAACTTGGTGCTACGCCGACAACACCAATCCAGAGATTTCATTTCATTTATTTAGTTAACATCTAAACAGATAACACTGAATCAACAATTTGACGCCACAATGCACGGTTCGAGGCCGCATCTCTCCATCCTCGGATACGCCCCACGCTCGCCAAGTCGTTTTGCACCTGGTTTGCCCATCTCGCTCGCTGCGCTCCACGCCGTCTCGTACCTGCCGGATCGAAGGTGAACACCATCTTCGCAGGGTTGCTGTCCGGTTTTCTTGCAACATGCCCTGCTCATCGTACCCTTCCGGCTTTAACTATTTTTGGGATACTGGGATCGCCGTAGTGCTGGGCGAGCTCATGGTTCATTCTTCGCCGCCACACCGGTTTCTTGCACACCGCCAAAGATGGTCCTAAGCACCCGTCTCTCGAATACTCCGAGTGCTTGCAAGTCCTCCTCGAGCATTGTCCATGTTTCATGTCCGTAGAGGACAACCGGTCTTATAAGCGTCTTGTACATGACACATTTGGTGCGATGGCGAATCTTTTTCGACCGCAGTTTCTTCTGGAGCCCGTAGTAGGCCCGACTTCCACAGATAATGCGCCTTCGTATTTCACGACTAACGTTGTTGTCAGCCGTTAGCAAGGATCCGAGATAGACGAATTCCTCGACCACCTCGAAGGTATCCCCGTCTATCGTAACACTGCTTCCCAGGCGGGCCCTGTCGCGCTCGGTTCCGCGCACAAGCATGTACTTTGTCTTTGACGCATTTACCACCAGTCCAACTTTTGTTGCTTCACGTTTCAGGCGGGTGTACAGTTCTGCCACCTTTGCAAATGTTCGGCCGACAATGTCCATGTCATCCGCGATGCAAATAAATTGACTGGATCTGTTGAAAATCGTACCCCGGATGTTACACCCGGCTCTCCGCATGACACCTTCTAGCGCAATGTTGAACAACAGGCACGAAAGTCCATCACCTTGCCTTAGTCCCCGGCGCGATTCGAACGAACTGGAGTGTTCGCCCGAGATCTTCACACAGTTTTGCACACCATCCACCGTTGCTTTTATCAGTCTGGTAAGCTTCACAGGGAAGCTGTTCTCGTCCATAATTTTCCATAGCTCTACGCGGTCTATACTGTCGTATGCCGCCTTGAAATCAACGAACAGATGGTGCGTTGGGACCTGGTATTCACGGCATTTTTGAAGGATTTGCCGTACAGTAAAGATCTGGTCCGTTGTCGAGCGGCCGTCAACGAAGCCGGCTTGATAACTTCCCACGAACTCATTCACTAATGGTGACAGACGACGGAAGATGATCTGGGATATCACTTTGTAGGCGGCATTAAGGATGGTGATCGCTCGAAAGTTCTCACACTCCAGTTTGTCACCTTTCTTGTAGATGGGGCATATAACCCCTTCCTTCCATTCCTCCGGTAGCTGTTCGGTTTCCCAGATTCTGACTATCAGTTTGTGCAGGCAAGTGGCCAGCTTTTCCGGGCCCATCTTGATGAGCTCAGCTCCGATACCATCCTTACCAGCTGCTTTATTGGTCTTTAGCTGTTGAATGGCATCCTTAACTTCCCTCAAGGTGGGGGCTGGTTGGCTTCCATCGTCCGCTGAACTGACGTAGTCATCTCCTCCGCTGCCTTGACTTTCACTGCCTGTACTCTCAGCGCCATTCAGATGTTCCTCGTAGTGCTGCTTCCACCTTTCGATCACCACACGTTCGTCCGTCAAGATGCTCCCATCCTTATCCCGGCACATTTCGGCTCGCGGCACGAAGCCTTTGCGGGATGCGTTGAGCTTCTGATAGAACTTGCGTGTATCTTGAGAACGGCACAGCTGTTCCATCTCCTCGTACTCCGCTTCTTCCAGGCGGCGTTTCTTCTCCTGAAAAAGGCGGGTCTGCTGTCTCCGCTTCCGTCTATAACGTTACACGATCTGCCGGGTACCTTGCTGCAGCGCGACCGCCCACGCTGCGTCCTTCTCCTCCAGAATCTGTCTGCACTCATCGTCGAACCAATCGTTCCGTCGACTTCGACCAATATACCCGACGTTGTTCTCCGCTGCGTTGTTAATGGCTGCTTTGACTGTATTCCAGCAGTCCTCAAGAGGGGCCCCATCGAGCTCACCCTCTTCCGGCAACGCTGCCTCGAGATGCTGCGCGTATGCAGTAGCGACATCAGGTTGCTTCAGTCGCTCTAGGTCGTACCGCGGCGGTCGTCGGTACCGAACATTGTTGATGAGGGATAGTTTTGGGCGCAGTTTAACCATCACCAGATAGTAGTCAGAGCCGATGTTAGCGCCACGATATGTCCTGACGTCGATAATGTCGGAGAAGTGCCGTCCATCAATCAGAACGTGGTCGATTTGTGATTCTGTCTGCAGTGGTGATCTCCAGGTGTACCGATACGGGAGGCTGTGTTGGAAGTAGGTGCTGCGAATGGCCATATTCTTGGGGGCGGCGAAATCAATTAGTCGTAGGCCGTTTTCGTTCGTCAGCCGGTGAGCGCTGAACTTTCCGGAGATGGCGAGGTCGATTATCTGTCCGGTCTAGTATATATGTTGTTGAGTGGGAAACATTCTCGATTCCCTGAGCAATAGTGTATCCACTGTACTTGTCATACAAGATAGATACTTATGCAGTGGCGGGAATAGAAAAGCTTTCAACTAAGCATTAATAGAATGCTAAGTTGAAAGGCCATATTGCCGTAGACAAAAAAAAAGCTTCTACTACTTTTACATCGAGGTTAGTAATAAAAATGAGTGAAAGTATCAAAAACCGTATATCATTCGGCAACTTCTGGGAAACGATTTCGAATTGAAATCCAAGCAGCCTGATATTGAAATTATTGATGTTTTCATAGTCAAAGTCTTTAAGTCCTTATTCTGTCATAACTTCATCGAGATCAAGACTTTCTAATATCTAAATCAAGCTGTCACATTTATTTTTAAATTGGTTCCCCCAATAACTTCCTCCATAGTCCATAGTGTTCCAATAAGCTATCGATGTCCAACTCGGTTGTGCCCATTTTTTTTTATGCTGATACCGTAGTCGAGATTACACACGATATCACGAGTTATTTTTTGCGCCACATTTTTCTTTTCAAAACAATCATTTCATAGCTGTCAAAATGGTATGGTATGGCTGATTGGTATTGGCAAGTATGTATTGGCGTATTTTTTTGTAATTCGGCGTATTAATCGTGTATCAAACTTGTACTTTAAGTTGAATTGATGGATTGTCGGCGTATCGATTAATTATTTCGCATTGAACATGGTGACCAGCGAACCGGGAAAACCGGGAGAACCGGGAAAAAACCGGGAAATGAAAATCACCGGGAAAATGTCGGGAAATATGCGGGAAATTCAATAACCACCGGGAAAATTTTCAAATCTGCATTTGTCTCTTTGTAAAAAAATAGTGCAGTAATCTCAAATATCATGAGAGAATTGGCAGACTCGTTCGCTCATTACATTCTATTTCAGAGTTTACAATTTTTCGTACATACTGTGAACTCATACAAATTTCTAAAGTAGGTCATGTATTTATGAATTTTAGATATCCCATTCAATCAAGGATCAATCCTCACCAAAGTTGAGTTTCAGACATAGTAATTAATTACCACTCCGGGTTACTTATACCCGGAATATGAGCAATCAACTTTGATTGCACTGATTTTTTTTATATTAAATTTGAATTGAACCTTCCTTAAATTTTAATTACCTCAATCGATTCCTTCTAAGTTCTCCAATTTGTCCAAATAAATATATTTGGTATTCCTCCTTTCCGTATGAACTCGTGGCAAGTGCAGAGGTATATTCGGCTTGCAGTGGGCGAGTGATTGCATCAACATTTCCTCCCACTTCCCAACATTGACTTGCATTCTGACGTGGCAAGCGCCAGTATGACCTTACAAATGAGATCACCAGTACTTGTACATTGAAGATGTGTGCTAGTCCCAAGCAAACATCTGTTGGTTCCCTGTGCAAGAACAGCTGATCTGGCCATAATGGAGTAGCAACTACGAGCAGTCAATCAAGCTCAAGCTCAAGCTCATAAATATATTTGGTATTCCTCCTCTTTTATTTCAAATATTGCTACATTTCCAAGCCGTTAAAAAAGGTGTAAAACACCTTCGTTTTCAACAATAATCTTGTATTCAACAAAAAAAATGCAATTTGTCTTTCACAATCCTCATGATGCATCAAAGAGTTGTGACGATGGAAATTTGATACACAGTTACACATTATATTCATATGAGGTTTAGGTTCGGTAAAGATTTTTTTTTCTAAATTTCATCCGTATTCTTTACGGACGAACTATACTTTCAAACGTTAACAAGAATATGGATTTCCGATTAATAGAACATTGTACACATGTTCTTAGAAAATTAGGTTTATCATCATTGTGAAATGGTTTAAATAAATACGATACAGCGGAGATGTTTAAAAAATTTACGTAGAAATCGTAATTTTTCTGCACCTTTACAAGGCCTTGTTTACAATTCCTTCCAGAGATTTGAAATGAGATATAAGTTTTGGATTAAAATATGTTCACAAGTTGTATAGCAAATTCAGTCTTGAAAGGCCCTGTTTCTGATAGCGCATTGGTTGACACAAATAAATATAAATTTGAATAATCTATTAATAGAAGTATTCATGACAAGTTTCCCAAAGCAATCAAACTATACCTAAGCTTTGTGGCTTTTTTGAAAAAGTGTATATAATTCTTTTTAAAATGTTTAATACAAATTTGTTACTATATTATCTATATTTCAATTATGTATAAAAAATCCAACCAAGATAATTTGAAAAAAAAAACTCATAACTTAGAACGCATGCCCGATTTAAACGAAATTATGTAGGGCATGGGTTCCCAAACTGTGGGTCGCGACCCCCAGGGGGGTCGTAGGCTGATCAAAGGTGGGTCGCGAAAGACAATGCTTGATTCATACCTTTGTCACTATTTTGTCCCACAAATCTATACCAGTTTTTAGATTACGATCCAGGTAATGATTCGATGATTAGAGAATATCAAACTTGACGAGGTCAATGGCCTTCTTTTGTTGCGCGATATTTGTGCAAATAGTTCAAGTTCAATACAATCCACATCTAATCAAAATCCAATCCAGAACTAATCCAAATCAAATCCAATCTAAATCCAAATCATATCCAAATCCATATCAAATCAAAACCCAATTCAATTTCATATCAAATTGAAATACAATCTAAATACAATCCAAATCTAATCCAAATCTAATTTAAATCTAAATCTAATTCTCATCCAATCCAAATCTAATTCATATCCAAATCCAATTCAAATATAATTGAAATCAAATTCAAATCCAATCCAAATACAATCCTAATTAATCTAAAACCTATCCAAATCTCAAATCCAATCAAATTCTATATCCAATTCAAAAAGAAAAAAATGCAGTGATGGGATATGAAGCTATTTATTATGATTTGTTCAATGTAACGCGTACTCATTTTTATCCAATTTATATAAATCAATGCATTTGTACCTGGTGGGTCGCAGCCAATTTGGGATTCTGCTAGGTGGGTCGCATATCCAAAAAGTTTGGGAACCGCTGGTAGGGGAACTGTTCCATTTTCCATCTCACTGAACATATCTAGACCAACATTTGAAAAGGGCGTAACAGCCAAAATTTATTCCTTCTGATTCCTCGTCTACATATATAGCTATATATGTGGACGAAGAATCAGAAGGAATAAATTTTGGCTGTTACGCCCTTTTCAAATGTTGGTCTAGATATATTCATCTCATCGT
Organism: Armigeres subalbatus; assembly: GCF_024139115.2. Lineage (NCBI taxonomy): Eukaryota > Metazoa > Arthropoda > Insecta > Diptera > Culicidae > Armigeres > Armigeres subalbatus. The sequence continues at coordinate 111,886,407 of NC_085139.1, read as the reverse complement.
AAAACAAAGAAATACAGCACCAATCTTGTCGCTTCTTTTTGCTACCATACGTGCTCACTGCTAAAAAAAGATCACAATATGAAAAACAAATAAAATTCCTTTTCATTGCTTTGTTTTTGATGGGATGGAAATGGGAGCTATGAGATGAAGTGCCGAACCGTTCTCCTAGATACGATCAACCGTTTTGATTTGTGTTATTCGTTGCTTAATGCAGGAATTTTACGTTCTTGGCATAGCATATGTGATAATATTAAATATGTGAAAAAAAAGTGCTTATTTGTTAGTTTTAAAAGCTTGTTAAAAGAGTTTTTGTTATGACAAATAATTGAAATGATAACATTTTGCATGAAAAAATTCAACCGCGATATTTTTGCAATGTCTGAATAATTTGTCATGAGCTCATATTTACTTGAATAAAAAATCAAACTAATAAAGCTAAAAAAAAGTATTGTTTAGGCTAGCAAAAATCACTCTTCTGCATTTAAATTTTGGCAGTTGCAGTATAATTGTTTATATGGAATTTTTTTTTCTATTTTTAATATCTATAAATCCGTGGGTTATTTCATTTTTTCTATAATAGTTATATATTTTTTGTATCGGGAAATTTTCCATAATACCGGGAGAAAACCGGGAAATAACCGGGAATTTGAAATTCAAAATCCACTGGGCACCCTGATTGAAGTATTAAAATGATTTTTTGTATTTTTTGGGTATTTTTTAAGGTATTTTTAGATGCATGTATTTATAATTCAATTGATTTATACAGTTGATCGCCCCTCGTCTTTTCCTATGTCGATGGTTTCCTTGGCCCCTTCAATCTACATACATTTGTGTGTTCTACATCTCGATAACCTCCCTATCTCGATGTGTTCTGATCATATTTTGTTCTGGATTCACTCTCCTTATGTCGATGTTTTCAAATTTTTAGGCTACTAGACCATCTTTTGGATAAAAACAAACAGATCAACAACAAGAAATGGCATTTGTTTTGTTGTCATTTTTCATAGCAACGAGCTCGATCTCTCCTTATCTCGATGGTCCCTTCAATATCGAGATGTAGAGAGGCAACTGTATCTTCAACAGTATCTCACTGAACTGGAATTCTTAACTAATACTAAGGACACACCTATGGGATTTGTACCACGGTCAAGGAGTGTTATTGATCTTTCCCGTCAAAAATTTGTATTCGCTTAATCGATTATTTGGCTTATTTAAGGTCAACTCGATCAACTTTCCTAAAGAACCCATATTTTTTTAAGCCTCTAACTATTTGTAAAATCAAAAACAAAAACCGAAAAAGTGCTGCACGTATGAACCGGCCTGCCCGATTCTTATGGATCCTGTACACCTCCGGTGGTGCAAAGGGCTGACTTGAAAGATCTTCATCCTGAGCGTTGCCCGGCTATCGCTTTAACCTGTTGCCAGGTTAGATTTCGGTCGACTTCTTTAATTTCTTTATAGAGGCTTCGCCGCCATGAGCCTCTGGGTCTGCCTCTGCTGCGATGTCCCGCTGGGTTCCAGTCTAATGCTTGTTTACAGATTTCGTTTCCGCCCCTACGTAGAGTGTGGCCGACCCAGCCCCACGTCCGATCCCGAATTTCTGTTGCTATCGGCCTCTGGTGACAACGACGATAGAGCTCGTTGTTTGAGATCCAGTTGTGAGGCCACCAGGCCCGAATTATATACCGCAGGCATCTGTTAATGAACACCTGCAGCCGTTGAGTGTTCTCCACTGATACACACCATGTTTCGCTAGCGTATAACAGCACAGATTTCACGTTAGAGTTGAAAATTCGTATTTTGGTGCGTTCACTTATCTGCCTGTTTTTCCAGATATTTCTTAAACTCGCAAAGGCAGCCCTTGCTTTCTTGATCCGTGCGCCTATGTCGATCTTGGTACCGCCGTCTGACGCCATTTGGCTACCAAGATATTGGAAGCTTTCAACATTCTCCACTGGTGCTCGATCATAACTTTTTCTCGGAAGAAACAACCGATTACCTTCAACTACTGCCTGTTCGGAACGACTATTGAAAGAGTGCACTGTGTGAAAGATCTCGGTGTTCTATTGGACTCCAAACTGACATACTCGGATCACATTTCATATGTTGTTGATAAAGCATCTAGGTCTCTTGGATTTGTGATCAAAGTGACAAAGACTTTCACAGACATCTACTGTCTGAAAACACTGTATTGCTCTCTCGTGCGATCTACGTTAGAATACTGCTCTGCGGTCTGGAGTCCAAACTATAATAATGGTGTCGAACGCATCGAATCCGTTCAACGTCGATTTATACGGTACGCACTCCGCAACCTTCCCTGGAGAGATCCGCTACGACTTCCTCGCTACGAGAGCCGTTGTCGGCTGATCAGCTTAGAACCTCTGTGTATCCGAAGGAATGTATGCAGAGCATTAACCGTCGCTGATATTTTGCAAGGAAGAATAGATTGTGACACTCTTCTGCGGCAAATAAACATCAACGCACAACCCCGACAACTGCGGAGTAACCTAATGCTAAGACTTCCTTTTCGTCGCACAAACTATGGGCTGCGTAGTGCTCTCCATGGTTTGCAGCGTGTCTTCAATAGAGTGGCGTCGGTGTTTGATTTCCACTTGACACGAGATGTCCTCCACCGGTTCTTCACATCATTTTTTACCGACCAGAACAATTGACGCACATAGACTATAGTTAATGTATTTGTGATTCCCACGTGACCTTGTGAACCGGTCGATGAGGGAAGAGCGATCCCCCGATCAGCATGTCGTTATTACCACAAAATTCTGCGAACAGCTCTCCGTTTTCGCTCATTTCTCCGATACCATGGCGTCCCATAATGCGCTCATGGTTCGAGTTGTCGGATCCGATCTTCGCATTGAAGTCGCCCAAACAGATCTTGATATCACCCTTCGGAATTCTATCTACGACGGCATTAAGTTGACTGTAGAAGTTCTCTTTGTCTTGCAGATCGGCAGCATCGGTTGGTGCATAACATTGGATTATAGTAAGGTTTCGGACCCGTGTTCTAAATCTGGCAACGATTATCCTTTCACTTATAGGTTCCCACTTCATTAGCGCAGAGTGTGCCTGAGCGCTTAGAAGGAAGCCAACTCCGCGATGCCGGGGAGCGTGTTCACCTCGTAAACCAGAGTATAGCAGAACTTGTCCCGACGGCGTTCTGCTAGGGTTAAAACGTTCCATGTTCCTATTCGTGTCCGTTGTTTCGCACTAAGAGTCGTCGCCGTAAAATCAGTCCGTATTCTTTCATTATCGGATTCTCGAACAAATTGATGTTTCGGGAACAGTAGGTTGTTGGCCCAAGGTTCCCTATCCACCGGGATGGGGCTGCCATCTTAGGTATAGCTTCCGGGGAATAGCATTTCATACACAGCCGCTGGATGCCAGAACAGACGCTGTTGGAGCCGCACCTCCTTGGTGGACAGACGCTCGATCAGTCGGGTCAAATTTGTTTAAAGTCCCACCCAACACCAGGACTAGGCTAGTGCGCTTTGAGCGGCACACGGTCGCTTTGATAGGGCTTGCTTGGGGACACATGCAGCTTTTTATAGAAGTTCAACAGAGCCCACTGTCGAACCCCACCACATCCTAGGTAGACCCCACGTGAATGAAAATTTCATTAACCATTGCATCATGACGTCATATGACTTCTTTTTCACTCGTGTTCAAATGGCGAGGTAAGTTTCATGAGGGCAATGTTTACATTTTTTATATGGAGTTTTTGGCTCGTGCAATCGTCTATGATAGAACAAGTTACTACACTCCGAGTCAGTGACGGGAAATGTCATTTCGATGTCATGGGACTAATTTGCTAATAACTTTTTTCACACATTATTTACAATTGTTTTTTATATAAACATGTAGCCCTCAAAAGACCCTATAACTTTTTCTAATAGGTCATTTTTCTAAATCTGATATTGGCGGAGTGAGAGCCGAATTAGTGTCAAATGACATTCCGTGATATTTTTTTAGTTTCGTTCTCATGGCTTAAGGTTGGTATCGTGTTCAAAAGAAATTTCTTTTTCTATCTCAATCACATGTTAAATTCCGTTTACTGAATCGGAAAAGTAAAGAATCGAAACAAAATTCTTTCAACAGTATCCACCTGACAAGAACAAAAAATAAAATTGGAATTTGTAAGGTTCCCACGCAAAGTAATGGGAGCTGTCACTTTACTTTCGGAAAAATATTCTGCTCGATTATTCCGTAAGTACAAGTGACATTTTGCTCCATGCAGATCAGTTGTCAAAATTCCGCTTGGTAATATTGAACAAAATTCCGTAACCTCTCTACTTTTCAAGTCGATACTGGCCTTTAGACTTTGTATTTAGAACATTGATCTGTTCGACAAGATCTTGAGCATTATATGTTCATCGAAAAATCCGAATTTATGAAAACTCATATGTGAATATGTACGTTATATGTGGAAGATATTGATTTGGAAAATGTATTGGAAGTAACCACTTTCCCTTCGATGGGACTCGAACCCATGAGCCTAAAGTACGCTAGACTGGTGCTTTAACCAACTAAGCTACGAAGGACCTCCGTCGGCCTTCGCAACCTAGCGGCTACTGAACGAGCTCGAGATTCCCAAATTGGACGCATAGTCAAATCACTCGCAATCCATTTCTCAAGCCAACACTTCCAACAAGCACCAGTCTAGCGTACTGTAGGGTCATGGGTTCGAGTCCCATCGAAGGTAAAGTGGTTACCTCCAATACATTTTCCAAATCAATATCTTCCACATAACGTACATATTCACATATGAGTTTTCATAACTTTGTAAATTAACGTCCAAGTCGGGTGGTTTAATCCCCGGAAATAGGCAATTAACTTTGATTGAACTGAAATCCGAATTGTTAATAACCTCTGAAAAAAGTTATTAGCAAATTAGTAATTGCAATCCCATACGACTTTTTTGACATTTCCCGTCACTGCTCCGAGTAAATAAAACTGAGCTAAAAAATTTTGTCAATAGGCCTTTTTATGTGACACTGCTGAGACTGCACTTGTTTACAACTTATTTATAACCGCTGGACAGGCCCGCAAACTCAAAGCTGTCATTTTCATATTGTCGGGCCACCACCAAACCGGACCGCGCGATTGAGCACTCGCGCTGCGACGCGAGTCGCGACAATTTGAAATATCTCATTAGTAGTGCGCATCATGCACGCACGGATGTACTATCATGCGCACTAATCAGAAATGAGTTGCGACGTCTGATAACTGCAGATATTTCATTTTATTGAAAACAAATTTTCGATTTTCTACTATACACGGAATAGAAGCTGATGATTGTAAACGTCTCGTGAAAAGGGCTATAGGCCCGTCGGTTTATTGGGTTTACCTGTGTAGAAAACATCACGGTTAGAAAAAAGTACCTAATATTAGGTACTTTTCACTCAAATCGGGGGTTCACTGAAGGAACCCAAAATTAAGTTATTTTTTCACGAAATTAAGTAAAATTCACTTAATATTAAGTAAAATATACTAAATTTTAAATACAAACTAACCAAAAGTTAAGTAAATTTCACTCAACTTTTGTAAACATGAGATTACTCAACGTTGGGTTCCCGCACTTTAATGCCCTTGTTGAGTGGTTTTGCTCTTCATTTTATGACAACAAAGGGAAGAGGGAGGAAGATGCAAGAGAAAAAAAGTACCTAAAATTAGGTACTTTTTTCTAACCGTGTAGACGTAGTGCCACGCCAATAAACTCGAGTTTGGTGTCGAATTATTTATTTTACACAGGGTACAGAAACTTCACAACAAACGCGTGTGTTTTCGATCATCAGTCAGTTCGGTCCGGTCAGTTCTTTTTGTTTTCAGTTTACAGAAAAACGCGTGTTCCTTATTTTGTTGGGAGAAGTCTGCAGTTTGATTTTAATTTAAAGTAAAATGCGTGGCAAGGGACGTCGACATAAAAGAGCTCTCAAAGTAAAAGTAGATGCTCCGGATGCTTTCGAAGAACCGACAGCGGTCAAAAATGCCCCACACACGTTCGTGATCCATCGAGGTGAAAAGTGCTCCTCGGTGGTAGCATTGTCGCGAGATTTCCGTCGCATGATGGAACCGTTTACCGCTAGTGCGCTGAGGGAGCGACGCGTCAATAAGGTCAAGGATTTCGTTCATCTGTCCGGATTCTTCCACGTTTCTCACATGTGCCTATTTTCGCTGTCCCCGCAAACGCTGTCGCTGAAAATAATTCGGATGCCTAAGGGGCCGACGTTGACCTTTCGGGTAAGTTGCGCTTTGCGCGTTTATTGCCTTCTACACCGGTGAGACGGACAAACATTTAGAATGGGCTGAGCTTAGGCGCTAAGTAAGCCGAATCCCATCTAACAATGAATATTTGATACAAAAAACACTAACTAAGACTTTGATTAATTTGATTCCAATGAAACTATTCCACATGCTCTAATAATTTGAACACTGAACTAAAGCTTATTTTTTATGATCCACAGGTGACACAATACACTCTTGCCAAAGACGTAATTAGTATGACGAAAAAGCAGTTTGTCGATGAGGAGTGCTTCAACACTGCCCCGCTTGTCATTTTGAATAGTTTCAGCGGCGAAGGAAGACATCTCAAACTGATGGCATCAACCTTCCAGAACATGTTTCCTCCCATAAATCTTTCGACGGTAAAGCTTTCAAGCCTGAAACGTTGCGTTCTCCTGTCGTACAATCCGGTTTCGAAACTGATCGATCTGCGCCACTATTCCGTCACCGTAGTACCGGTTAATTTAAACAAGGGCGTCAAAAAGGTCGTCACTCGAAACATACCCAACATGTCCAAGTTTGACGACATTGCCGATTTCGTCGAGAAGGGTCATTTGCTCTCCGACTCCGAGTTTGACGATGAGGAAACCCATGTTGTGTTACCGCAGAATCTAAGGCGCGGCAATCTGGCGGACAACAAATCTTCGCTGCGACTGCATGAAATTGGACCCCGTGTAACGATGCGTTTGATGAAGATCGAAGAAGATTTGCTCACTGGGGAGGTCCTTTATCATGACTACATTCAGAAAAACGCCATCGAAGTGGAAGAAATGCGTAAGAAGCGCGCCGCCAAGAAGCGTCTCAAGGAGCAACGTAAGGAGAAGCAGGAGGAGAATAAGAAAAAGAAGGAAGTTAAAAAGGTGGAACACAAGGCCAAGACGTCCGGTGGAACCGGACTAACCGAAAGGGATAAGCAACTGCTCAAGGATGCGGAGGAAGCAATTGGTGAGCAATCGGACGAGGATGACACGCACTACTACGAAGATGCCATCGGCGAGGCTCCCGATAAGGAATTATTCGAGGGTCAAAGCGGTACCAGGAAAAGACCTTTCATTCCAAAAGGATCGAACTATTCGTTGAAACCGAAGAGGCCCAAATTGGACAAGAAAAAGGAATATGATGAAGACGAGAGGGATGATCGCCGGGGCCGTGGAGCAGCAGGCAAGAAAGGTAAGGGTGGCTTCAAAGGAAAGCCGAAGGGCGGAGCGACTAATAAAAGTGGTGGTAGGATATCTGGCAAGAAAATAGGCGGAGAGTATAAGGGAAAATCAAAGTATGCCGGTAAGAAAGTGGAGGGCAAAGGTGGGAAAGGTCAGAAGAAGTTCAAGGGGAATAAGAAAAAATAGTGGAAAAAAAACTATTTTTTAAATAACACATAGAAATATATGATACTATACAAACTTATTGTTTTCATTGGAGTTTAGTGAAATCCCTTATCATACTCTTATCTTTAGCACGTCGACAGTTATTCATTATTGGAACATTTTACATATTTATCGCATGATTTCTTTCGAAATAACTTTGGCTCAATATCGAGAATTTTAGTGGAAATCTCTGTCATCCATATATTTTGGATAAAATATCTTCAAACATTGAAATTTCTTAAACTACTTACCACTCCCATCCCGTAGAGTAATCGTTCTTCCAGCAAGTTCCAGCCTTTGGCCTGCGCATGTTGCACTTCATCCAGTAGCCCCCTAAGTTCCTCGTTCTCAACAATGGTACGACCATGGCTCTTCAAAAACACACTTAACCAACTTTGTCCTAGCTCAAATCCCTGGTTACTCTCCAAAAGCGCCACGATCATACGCATAAATGCAAACATTAACGAAACGCTTCCGCTACCACCGTCCAGCGGACTGAGGCTTCGAATCTCAAAATCTACCATAGAAGGACCCAGCTTCTTGAGGAACTCAATCGCCTTGCTGAATTCTTCGTTGCCGTTCAACGCAGCATCCTTCAACAACTTACCAAAGTTTGTCAACTGCTCGACTTGATTCGGCTTCACAATCTTCGATGTATCTTCCGTTGATGGGTTTTGTGCGTTTTCCAAATCGAATTGAAAATCCAAACCCGACACTGTCGGCAGAAAGAATGGTGCCGACTTGGGCTTTTCCGGTGCTTGCCTCGGTCGATTCCGCTTCTTGATGATGTCCAAGTCGAGTAGGTTCTGCCAGCGCGAAGCTGCCAAACTGGACATGGTGATTAATTCTTGTGAAAGCTGTGGCGGACTTTCGTAGCTTAGATTGATATCTTCCATTGCATCTTCCAAGTCGTCAATTTCATTTTCGGACACGAGAAGCGCTGTCGCGTTTTCATCGCAAACCGTCGATGGAAGATTAATCAACGGTGCTTCGGCATCAGATTTGATCGCTCGGAAGGATATGTGGGAAAACAGGCTTTTGTTCGCCCACAGATAAATCCCGTTGTTGTCCACATAAGTCGTCGCGAGGAAATCTCCCGTTGGAGACATACTCAATGAGGTGCAAATCTGAGGCATTCGGAAGTGATCGACTAGGTAGGCCGAAGGTATGTCCCACACTTTAACTGAACAATCTCTACTTGCCGTCAACAGCCATCGACTGTCCGGCGAGAAACACGCATCCGTTATAGATCCTTTGTGGCCAACAAATTTTCTTACAACTGCTCGACTGTCGATATCCACAATAAGTACAGTGAAGTCCTCTAGTGCGACCGCAATCATGGCACTTTCCCGGTGGGTGCTAAATAGGGACACCGGTTCATCCAGTTGTACGCTGTGGACGGACTTATTAACTGGAAATAGGAGAAAATTGAAATAACGATAAGTTTAGAATCAAACCAGTTTTGCACCGAGAAAATTCTTTATATTGAATATATTTGTCGCAAACATAAATTTTTGCAATTTGGCGACCCAAATATATGCAATTTGTACCCACACATAAATTCAATAACTGCATATTAGAGACCACACATACATTTTATTTGATTATAGATTATATTTGTACTTCGCGTGGAGAGACGTTATGTGTGCACTAATTAGAATCATGAATTAAATTAATGGATTTTTGCCAATAAAAATGTGTGGAATTTTTGCAGTGTGGGTATTTCAGCTATTTTAAAATCATACAGTGACAAAGCAATTACAAAACATTACTTGAAACTGAAAAATTAATTTGAATTTAAATCTAACTTACCATTTTGCTTGAAGTTCCACCATTTTAGTTTTCCTTCAGCTCCACCCGACACCACAAATTGGTTCAAATTGTCGAGGGCTATTCCACGTACCGCTACTCCATCATGCGCCGGTGGCTTCCCATAACTGGCTCGATGTATCCCACTTTGAATGTTGAACCGCTCCAAATGGCCACTGGTGTAGCCAATAACAACGAAGTTTCCACAATGACTCAAACAAAGGGCGCTGACGGTTACTCCAAAATCTGTGCGATTCTTATTATGGAATACCTCCGGTACCAATTTCAATTCGCCCATTCTACACTTGTCGAAAGACCATGTAGTGACCTGAACCAATCCACTGTGGGATGCTGCAATGCTGTCCCATTCTTTATCACGAGTGGTCTCGGATGTGAAACAGCTAATCGCTGGCATTCGGAACGGATCATCTTTCTTTCGGTGTTTCTTCGAGGCTTTACGATTGTAACTGGCTTTTCCCAAACTTTTGTTTAACGTCTCCGATACGGTGCTGAAAATTCTTAGCGAGGAATCCTCCCCTGCCGACAGAATATTTCGACCGGAGGAACCGTGGTAGCGAATATAAGTTGGAGGAGCAGCATGGCCTTCCCGAATTCTCAACAGGCGAGCCCCACCGTCTGGTAAATCGAATATCCAAAGCTTCATAGAGTTATCAGGAGAGGTTGTCAACAGCAATGGTTCGTCAGGAAAGCACTGAAGCGTGGTAATTGAATCGTCATGCGCTTGCAAAGTTGACACAATCACCTGCTCTTCCAAATTCCAGAACGTTATTTGTCCATTTGTACTAGCCGTTGCCATAATAGGGTGTCCATCCGTGCGGAATGTGATTCCTGTAACAGGTCCCCAGTCCTGCGTTAATTCCATGATAGTCTCCTCATATTTTATGTTCATTACTACGATCCTGCCATTCTGCAGGCCAACCGCTACCACGTCTATAGCTGGTGCCTGCGATAGAACCATCACCTTACTGTCGAACCCTTCGAATGTATGAACCAATTTGGAACTTTTTATATTCCAAAGCTGCAGACCACCCTGACTGCTTCCCAGCAGAATTTTGTTCTTGTATGAAGCCGGGTGCATTAAAGCCGAAATTTCGAACTGCTCATTATTGAACAGAATTTCCAAATACACTTCCTCTGTTCCAACATGCCAAATCTTCAACAAGCTGGTCTCGTCGACCGACAGCAAATGTTTTCCAAAGGCCAACAGCAGGTGCACTTTCTTCGTGTGGCCCCGATAGGTTTTGCGCAGCTGGGTACTTGACCTCCAACCGTAAATCACGTTCCCGCTAGCAGCATAGGTTAAGAATCCGTCCGCCGCCAGGCAAGTTATGTCCTCCGGGTGTAGCCCTCCAACTCGGATCAAACGGAAACTGTTGGCCCCGTAAACATGGAACGAGTTCCCAACGCAGGTCGTAATAACATTCTCATTGCGTTTGTCAATGAATCGCACGTTGGCCGGTACGTGATTGCTCACGTAACCCAGGGCTCGGTTCTGCTGAAAGATAACACTTCCGCGCATGTTCTGTTCACAGTTACGAAGCAAATGAACTTTTTAGGAACGTTCCGAAATAATATTGTCTGTAAAGTTTGCAATTAAGTTTAAACAAATTTTCGTTCCATTCACCAAAAATGTTGAGCGCGTGCCACTGACTGATCAAAAACAAAAACACGTTTCGTTCATCTCTAATCACAAAAGTCCTTTCCTCTCTAACAGGGTGACCAAACCACTTATGAAAATAGGGCTTTTCAGTCAACCCAACAACTGAGTTGATCCAGGTTAGCGTGTGTAAATTTGTCATCATCCATTTTCCTTTCTTTTTGTTTTCCAAGACTTCCACACTTCGTTTCCCATCGCCACCGCAACAGAAAATCTCTCTTGCTCAGCCAACACGGCACGCGCGACCTCGTGTGTTTCTCTGTAGGGACTAAAATCAGTGATTTTTATCGATTTTTCCCAAAGCCTAGTGTGAAACAGCCGCCATTCTGTAGTTACTCGCTAACTTCATCTAAAGAATCTATTGGTTTTCGCTTACGATCGCAGTTTTCCAGGTAAGTTTCATTGTGAACGTTCGCGTTAAAAGCCGAGCAAAGTTCATCAACCCTGCCGCACCGACTGCTGAGTCTGCATATCCTGACAGAGGAAAATGGACACTGCGGAAAGCCAGGATTCCTTTCATTCCATCATCGCCGTTACTTTTGGGTATTTTTGTCAAGGTTCCAAGGTCGCGAACAGCGAGCAATAAGTGTCGGCACGGGTGTTCAAAAATAAACCATTATCTGTATATGCTTCAATATTGCTATCTAGAAAATGACTCAATCCAACTTTTCATTGCCAGATCAAAGCCCCATAGCGAAATATGGCTTCCTCACTGGCGTACGAGAAACACTGGGCGGATAAATCCAACCTTGACGGTGCCGAGAAGAAGTACTACGAGTACTTGGCTCAGGTGAGTTCCGTGGAACGGGTTTGCTTGATTATATGCTTTTATTATAAACCTTTTGAGAGCCAGAGTGGTAGATAGGGACACAATATTATACCTGGTGGAGGAGGGCTTGGAGTATTCCTACTCTAAGTGAACTTAACTAGGTCTCGTAATTAGGAAACTTGTATTCTGTATCGACTTTTTTTCCCATACTCAGAGGTCCTGTACACCCCGAGTAGGACAAGGGGTCGACTTGAAAGATCTCCATCCTGGGCGATAGCCCACTATCGTCTTAACCTGTTGCCAGGCTAGAATTTGGTCGACTTTTTTTACGATCAGCCATTGCTTTCAAAAGTTATGAAGCAAAATTTGCTCTCATTTAATGGTACCGTGACATGCCCTATTACCGTGGGGTTAAGGACGTGTCCACAATAAATTCGCTATATAAAATTCAATTTGTAACAATCACCCTTGAAAACTATGTCGCTTTAATCAATATTAAATACATTTGAAGGGAAAAATATGTTTTGTACTTCAACTCATAAAAAAATGAAGAAAATAGTATTCGACATTTGACTTATGAATATGCCTAATACCGCGTACATTCCGAAGAAGATTCCAAATACCGCGCAGAAAATTGCCTAATACCGTGCCCTGTCAAACAAGCTCAAATGATGAGCATAAGAGCACATTTACAATAAAATATGTAAATAATTGAATCATATACAAATTTCAATTAAATTATTAGGTCATACATACTAAAAAACGTCATAAAAATTTACTATTTTACACAGATACCTACTGGGAAAAGAATCATTTCCTTGGGAAGTTAGCAATTTCTCAATATTGACGGTTTAAAAGCGTTTAATTAATTTTTCAAATAATTTATTTCACATTTATTTAGGTTTTAAATAGATGATATCCAATCGAGTGTCTAAGTAGATTTGAAGACAATGGGAGGATTTGTATTCAGATGAAAAATACTCTACCTTCATTTCTAGAGGAAACTGCATAGGGAAAATATTTACGCTTATAGTCTGTGGTAAATATCGCATAAATGATATTGTATTCGTATGTGCTAAACGACACAATAAAGACGATTTGTATGTTCATTAGATGTATACCATCTTCAAGTTTTCCAACAGAAGTTTCTCTTTGGGGAAGTATTAGAATAATACATATTGCAATATGTAATTCATCTGAATGATGCTTCCCAGTAATCCTACACATAAAATGTCGTAGATATTTAATATGAATATTTCAATACCTAAACGATATTGTCTAGTGGTCTATGTATTCAATGTGATGGTTACGTTTTATTTTTCTGAGTATCAACTTCAAGGTATAGCCTAGTCACGGTATTAGGCACTACTGGCGAAGAAGATGGCCTAATACCGCACCAATTGTTTTGATCAATAAAAATGCAAAAACAAGAAATTTAAATACCATTTCAGTACCCAGCTCATTTTTTATAGCTGTAAAACTGGGCTCAATGAGATATTGGAAGTAAATATCATTTAAAAATCAAGTTACATGACTTGGACATATAAACATAATTTTAATCGTTTTGCTAAGCGGATGCAAATTTTGGCTGGTCGAGCCATACATTTTCACATTTATTTTTTAGCGCCTAATTTACGTCACAAATACCCACAATAATAATTGGCTAACATTTCCTGATATATATTTGTGTATTTCACCAAATAATGTGATGTGTATGACAGACAGTACCTCTATATTCATAAATTTGGATAAAATCCACGGTATTAGGCAATGCGCGGAATTAGGGCAGGTCACGGTATATCGAACCACTAAGCTTAGTGTCTTGGGTAAATGCGAGAAAGGCAGTATTACTACTAAGTGAAAATATAGGAAAAACATCTATTAGGCTGAACCCACTTTTCTAATCCCGGCCGGTCCTATTTTCTTATTCCCATTCCAATCTAATAATCTAATTTTTGTACATCGTTTCAGATCTATATACATATACTTACTATCTTGTTGGTGATAGAAAACAATTTATTCTTCTTAGTTCGTGAAAACTTTTTTATCCGCTAATGAAAGGTTTACAAATTCCTACAATTGAGTAAATATTGAATTAGGGTTCTTACACAGACAAACAGACATAACACATTGAACATTTACTCATCAAATTCATCGTCGTTCAAACACTAACGACATCTGTGGATTTCAGTTAGTTGAGCAAATCACGAACCAGATGGCGATAGTGAGCAAACGTCAAACTCGAGCAAATCCGATGAGCGCGCCACGAGTGATCGATTGGCCAACTAATGATTATTTGAATTGACCAGTAAATCAGTGAACGATGGAATTTTGACGAGTGTTATGTCTGTTTGTCTGTGGTTCTTACTTACCCCCTGAACTTAGTATTCACATTAGTATAGCTCTCTGCTATCCCTCAACAATTTGAAATGAAATCAATTAGGGATTGCTTTGTAAATTTTTTTGAGTATTCCCTCGTAAATTCTTTAGGAATATATTAAAAAATACTAAATTAGTTAGGATTTTCAAAGCAATTCCTGGAGGAACATCCGAAAGAATTTCGGGATCAGTTTTCCAAGGAATATCCGGAGGATTTTTCATAGAAATCATCTGAAGGGATTTTTGAGAAAAAAAAAGTGTAAGTGATTTGTGAAGAATTTTTGCTAAAGGAATTCTTGATAGCCGAAGGAGTTTCTAAAGGTATTCTCGACGAATTTCCAAAGAATTCTTAAAAGCAAAATATCCGGAAATACTCCTCCAGGTCTTTTCTAAATTTTTCCTCGAGATACTTCCGCATGAGTTCCCAAAAAATTCCAAAAAAAAAAATCAAAAGAATACCCGAATCATTTTCCGAAGGCTTTTACAGTAAAGCCATAAGCACTAAAACCCAGCAATCTTATATTTTTGCATCAACACATTTTCTGATGGAGTTTTTGCTAGAAGTTCTGAAGGAATTCCTGAGGCAGGCCTGGTAGCGGGTCACTTTTTAGTGATTTGGTCACTTTTTTCAAACAAGTCACTAAAAAGTCTCTTTTCGATCTCAAGTCACTAAAGTCACTTTTTCTCGCAAAAAGTCACTATTTTGAAACTATTGACTATTACTACTATTGAATGAAGCTTTATATAAGTCGGATGATGCTTTGTTCATGGCGGAAATGAAATTACGGATCTAGGAAAAATGATCGCTCTGAGCCAGCCATTTTACTCGCTGCTCTTATTGGCATTTCACCAGTAGCTAAATGACCTTTCCCGTCAAAAATTTGCTCAATCGATTCTTTATTTTATTTAACCCTTTATAAGGCAGTGGCAACTATATTGCCACCAACAAATTATATGTTTTGCTATTTATTAACAAGAGATCTGCTTACTATTTCCCATGTAGTGGCTTTATTTGCTTCCTAGTAACACCCCAGATGAATCTGAGCCATAAAAAAAATGAAATGTCAATTTGAGAACAGTTTTTTTTACGTACAGATCGTAAGTTTCGAGTGGAAGAAGGAGTTTCAGTTATAATTAGTTAAAAAGACGACATAGATATATTTTTTCCTGTGTTAGATTATTACATGATTAGCGTGAAAAAAGCTTTGCCTTTCTGCATATTTGGTTTTTGGATTTTTTACGAAATTGTATTTTTTTCCCAAGGGAACAAAAGCGCAGAAAATTTGTTCTCACTTATAATGCGTTTTTCGACTAGGACTCTTCACCAAAAAATGTAACGTGCCTTGATTTGACTGGTTTTACGTAAAACCTAATTTTTAAAAATCTTTTATTTATTTTTGTTGTTGCCTGTTTTCCCGCTTGCCAGGCAGTGGCAACTATATTGCCACCAATGTTGTCCCGCTTAACGGGCAGTGTCAACTTTTTCATTGTTTCTGAACTGTTTAATGTATAAAAAAACATACATTTGAGTTTAATACCATGTCAGCATTGTGTCCTATTGTTGTTTTTGCTAATTTATTGTTTAGATTCGTCTGCCCAATAAAGGGTTAAAGTCAACTTTCCCAAAGAACCCATATTTTTTGACGCCTTCAAAACCTTTAAAACCGCCTTTAAATTTAAAACAAAATATTTAAAAAGTTGTTTTTCAAGATTGGGCTAACATTCACCCGATTTTGAACGAACAGCGGGTGAATTTATCAGACCGGTTCAAACGTGCAGCATTTTTTCAACTTTTGTTTTAGATTTTTAAAATAGTTAGAGGCTTGAGAGACAGTTGAAAGAAAGAGAAAGTTGACCTTAAGTAAGCCAAGGATATAGATATTATGGGGATAAAGTCTCCCCAATTTTGAAGATTGCATGCGCTGAGATACATCGAAAATGAGAAAAGTGGATCAAGTCTGCCCAGTCTCCCCTATCAATTGCACTATTGGCGGTTAGGATAAATCTTTTCAATTTTAGATATCCATCCTGGTGCTTCAGGGAAACAAACATGCTTTTCAATTTTTTTATAACAGAAAATTGTTTTATCACAAATCTCGTGCTTAGAATCATAGGGGCGTAACTGCATTAATCCATTGCTCTTCGTCGATGTTTTCTTTTTATCATTGTAGCGAATTGCGGTAGTTTGCCGAAGATTTAATGGTTTGATGTTTTTTTTCTTCCTAAGCAATGGAGGCGGAATCTGCTCAACAGACATCCTGGGTTGTCCAGGAAGTGCGGGGTTAGGGGCCACCTCCAACAGCAAACGAGGGAGGCAGGACTGCATCCCCGACCCGCTAAACCGTTTCCATTGCCGCCAAGCCCATCGTCCCTTCGGTACAACCAGAAAGTAATGCTTCAAAGGGGGGCCAGTGCATAACGCACCCTCGAGGTTAGCTGCGTGTCCTTGCAGCATCGAACATCGTGACTCGCTTTTTTAGAAGAAGCGTGCCAGCGCATTGCCGGCTTTCCAGGTGGCTTTACCACGCCCTACAGTGACCTGCATAATAAAAAGCCCACTAGCCGTTTTTCATACAAAATGGTCAACTTTGGAGATCTAGATCTCGATTGCGTGTGTACGAATTTTGCTGAAAATTTGACCAGAGCTCAGATATAACTTGAATTTTACCACACCTGAATTTCGACCATATTGATTCATAGGGTAAAACATTATCGCGGTAAAACCAAAACGATTTTTTTGGCAGAAAATTGATTTTATAATATCTTGAAAACTACAACTCTTAGTGTACAAGTATATTCCGCAAACTTTTTTGTATTGCCAAAATACGCGTTTTTGCTGAATAAGTCATCAGTTTACAACCTATAGAATTCAAGATATTTAAAAAATAATTTTTTGCCAAGAAATTCATTTTGGTATTACCGCAATAATTTTTTACCCTATGAATCAATATGATCGAAATTCAGTTGTGGTAAAATTCAAGTTATATCTCAGCTCTGGTCAAATTTTCAGCAAAATTCGTTCACACGCAATCGAGATCTAGATCTCCAAAGTTGACCATTTTGTATGACAAACAGCTAGTGGGATTTTTATTATGCCGGTTACTGTATGTCCTCGGAAGGTGGGAAAGGTCGATTTCGCGCCTGCTTCCCTCTGCACGACTGGTATCAAGAATGATGATGGCGCGTACACCCCGAATTGACCTCCCTGCGACAGGGTCTATTCGCCAGTACACAGAGGGACTTGCCGACGAGGTGCCTACGCCTGCCCCAGCCTTGACGAGGACCCCTTTCCGTCCTCGGGCTCGGAACCCGCCCGGTTGACCGACGCCGCGAAAGCGACGATACCATGTTGTTCTTCGCGCGGCCACTTGTTCGGTAAAAGGATCGAGTTCGACCACAGAGCATGACCACCGGTATGACCCATGAAGCCGACTCCGATCCCTTGGACCACCTCTTATTTGCGCCTGAACTAGCCATCCTTGAGTCCACGCGCCACCTTCTGTGTAGCTTCGAGACGATTTGGGCGATAGCCGATAAAACGGCGTTCCAGCCAACTTCATCTTTACACATCCTCCGAACTAGGTTGTCCGGGGTAGTGTCCAGACCACATGTGGCAAGCAAAACGTGAGCACACGAACAACACGTGTTCCGCCGTTTCCTCTAAACCTGCGCACACCAAACACTCGGGCGAGGCCGAGCAAGCCAGCTGCGTTACCTGCACTTTGATTTTGCAGCACGCTTAAACGCCGGGCTCATCGAACCCCCCATGGGGTGCTTGCTGTTCACAGCTTTGCTGGAACAAATCAAACAATTGGGAGGGTTCGTGCAGCATTGTGCCTTATGTCCCTCCAATCCGCAGCGTCGGCAGAGATTGCTTCTGTCAGGGCCTTTGCAGTCCCATTGCTTGTGCCCTGGTTCCAGGCACTTGAAGCAAACTTCGGGTTGCTCGTATATGCGCACAGGGCATACCGACCATCCCACCTTGACGCTCCCTAACTTAACTACCTTGGAGGCGTCCGCTGCAGATAGCCGAACCAATGCTACCTGCGTCCCTGCCCGACCTTTCCGTAGCCGAACGGCTGCGGTGGGCGTCTCCACTTCACACTGTCGCCGCAGTGCCGTGACGAGCTCTTCGACTTCAGTGATCTCGTCCAGGTCTTTAACCCTTAGATTCACCTCCGTCGTGAGTGGCCTTACCTTGACCGTCTCGCCTAGGACCTCCTCCGCCAACTTCTTGTAGGCGGCGCCCTTTTGCGAGACGCCCCGCTTCAGTTCGAGTATCATCTCGCCCATCCGGGTACGTCTTATTCGACGTACATCGGCGCCGAGTTCACCGAGCTTGACGTCACTCCTCATCGCCTTCAAAACATCCGAGTACTTAGCCTCGTCCGCCGTGATGACTAGGGCATCGCCCCTGGAGCGATTGGTGCCTACCCTAGACTTCTTGCTACCCTCATTCGCCTGGGCCTTCTTTTCGGCCCTTGACGTCTTCAGTTTCCTCTTGTTCTTGACCAGGGTCCAGGAGGCGTCACCCCCCTCTATTTCCCTGGTCTGGTGCGGCTGAGAACTTTCAGCCTGCCGTAACCCCTTACCACCGTCTTTCCTGAGTGGACGGACCTTTCCAGGTCCTTCCTCCCATGGTTTTGGAGGTACACCCGATTCTTTTTTTACACGGATTATTTTCACACGGATTTTTTTACACGGCTTTTTTTACACGGATTCTCGAAATAACACGGATTTTTTTTTGCACGGTTTCTCGAAATAGCACGGATTATTTTTACACGGTTTCTCGAAATAACACGGATTATTTTTACACGGATTTTTTTCACACGGCACGCATCCCCCGTGTAAAAAAAGAATCGGGTGTATACCTGACCGGGGTTCAGCTTCCCAGCCCCACTACCCTTGTTCCGGGTAGTAACCCTCCGCGTTTTGGAGCGGCCCCCAGGGAGCTCATCCTCTGGAGACTGTCTCCCCCGTTTTTGTGTCTGCTCCGTTGGAGCAGTCACCCCCGACGTACCCGCAAATACTTAAGCCTCAGTCTGGGTAGACTTTGGCACCACCGTCTTCGCTGGCACGCCTTCGGTCGATTCGACCTTGCCCGAGTCCGCGAATCCTTGGGCCTCAGTCTGGGTAGACCTCGACTCCACCGATTTCACGGGTTTACACTTGGCCGTCCCGACCGCCCTCTCCAGCTTGGCGTC
The DNA here is from genome assembly GCF_024139115.2 of Armigeres subalbatus. Classification (NCBI taxonomy): domain Eukaryota; kingdom Metazoa; phylum Arthropoda; class Insecta; order Diptera; family Culicidae; genus Armigeres; species Armigeres subalbatus. The sequence continues at coordinate 111,866,907 of NC_085139.1, read as the reverse complement.
CTGCATCGACTTTCGAAGTTTCTGCAAGCTCCTCTTGAGGTCCTTGCTGATATTATGCTTCGATGACGCAATTCGGTGATGGCGTCTAGCTGTTCCGTCGCCACCTCGAAGGCCGAAAGCCCATCGCGTTTGCGGTTCATCGCCTCCACAAGCCATGGGCCGTCAATAACCCCTACCGGCGTTTTTCTAGCCGAGAGGAAGGTTGAGTGACCCACGCTGGCGCTGCGCACTGAGCTGCCGACTATTGCCTCTGGCCTCCTAGGCGGAGACCTGAACAACCCACCTCTTGCGAAGGGGTTGTCGCCTACACTACTACCACTAATTGAAGAATTGACTTGGTTTTCCATTTTGGTCCCACGAGTTGCTCGGGAAAAGAGGTCCACCACGCCAGAGCCCAGCATGACGCGGTAAGGGAAAATTACTGTGGAGGGTGCCCAGGTACCCCACATGCTCCGTTAAAGGCCTAGCTTATTATTTCACCCCCCTGGCAATGCATCCCCTCGGCAGGGGTCGCTTGACGCCTTGGGATTAGGGGTTAGGGACGATGGTCCCGGTCTAACTCGCAGTGGCCATGGGGAGGGGTCGTCAAGCCCTTGGACAAAGTCCCTGCTGCCTGCCGAAATGGTGTGGTCGTACTCATGGCCAGGAATAAGCACAATTTAAGGAAACAGTTATTGAATTCTATTTACACATTTACAATTTATTTACACATCTGACGATATTTATAAATGTACACAATTCTGCACCTTTACCCATACCGATCCATGGGTTAAAGGTACGAGGGACGAGCGAGCGCGCGCGGCGCGAGGTTCGCCTATGCGAATGGACCGTACTGGCCGGCGGTCAACTATAGTACTGCTGTTGTTTCTACTGCTACCAGGACTGTTGCTTGCGAGGAAAGGTTGGTGGGGAGAGGGGCACAATGTCTCTGCAGACGATCGGCCAGAAGTAGGCATCTAACTATTCTGCCTCATATATCCATATATGATTGGTGTGAATAATGAATACAGTGGAAAAGTAATAAACGCACAAAACTATTGTCTCGTTGTGGCCGGTGTCCTATAGATTCGATGCCTCATCCTGAGAGGTAATAATGATGGATTGCACATTGCACTATGGGCTATGTCGGGATTCCAGTGTGATTAAAAAATGGTTTACGTTTGGCGTGAACAGGCCGTTTTTTTTAACTAAAGCGAAATACAACCAAATGAAGCATCCACCGGATATAGTAATGTCTTCGCTATTGGATGATATAGTTTTGAAACAAAAATACTTCCCCCATCCAGCTGGAGACTGCTTTTTCTCCTCGGTGGGTGGTTTTATTACTGGCTGTCTTTCTCGGCAATTACTGGTAGACCTGTGCGCCGCCGCGCCACGCCGCCGCCGCCGACACTTATTGACGTACGCCGGCGCCGATCAAGGTGTCGGCGGCGCACCATACGCCGGTTGGCTCACGCCGCCGAAATTCGTTGTTCACGCCGATGATTGGCCAACACAAAAATCACAGTATGCAGTGCGTTTGCATCTGCCGAACTAAAGGAACTTATCAGGCAATAATTAAATAGCTATTAATACCTTTAGCAAATTTGCTTGCTTTTATTTCTGTTACTTTTACCCGCATTGGCGTGTTAAATATTAGATTATCCAAGATCTTCTTGGCTACAGAATACAATAATGGTAACTTGGCTTCTGAAGCTGGAGCACGATGGGGTACGTGACCCATCAAATTGAACATTTTCTCCACTCTCCTTGTACTTAAATAGCAAGAATTGTTCTAAAAATAACGGTTTCGATTTATTTTTTGGAATTTCTGAATGTATCTCCGTCTGGAAGATTTTCTGAAGGAATCCCTGGAATTCTTGGAGGAATGTCCAAAGAAATTCTTTAAGAAATTTAAGCATATTGGTAATTCCTTTAGGAGTTCTTTTGGAAATCTCTATAGGAATTCGTACGGAGATATCTGAAAATTCGTCCTAGCATTTTGGAAGGAAATAGCGGAGGAAAGAACTACTAGATGAATTTCCGAGGGAATGGAATGTCTTAACTGGAAAAATTCCAGTGGAATTGTTAAAATAATGTACGAAGGAATTTTGTAGAAAATTTTCAAAAGTTGGTATGTATGTATGTATGTAGTTATGCACCATCCTGACTTGAGTCTTGCTCTGCATACGGCTCCATCCAATATTACAGTCGAATTTAATTGCCATTCTGCTTTCAATGCACTGCTGTGTGAAAAAATGCCAAAAAGGCCAAAAATGGGGGTGGCGGACCCGTAAGCAGAGATACTTACGCGAAACCCGAGGGATAGAGAGAATCTCCTTCCAACAATGTAATCCAACAGACTAATAAATAGATTCGCAATCTTTTTTGAGCTGTTCAATAGATGGCTTTTTTGAGGAAGGGTGCGTTAAATCCATTACAACTGTGGGGAAGTGTACCCATCTACATGGGTAGAAATTTTTAAAGGTGTTCCAGAAAACAGTTTCTGAAGAAATTCGTGATGGAATTGTTAGAATTAATACTAGGATAGTTTTTGAAGAATCTCCAGAAAAATTGGTTTCATTTGTGGAGGTTTTTTATAGGAATTCCTGGAGAAATTCCCGATCGAATTCTTGACGGCATTTTTAAAGGTATACCATAATGAGTTTCTTTATGACTTACCGAATAAATTCCTAAATGTATTTCCTAACGAATTATTTAAGGTATTTACAAAAAAATCTGTAGAAATTTTCGAAGGAACTCCTGCAGTAAGTTCCCAAGAAATTCTTGCGAATATTCGAATATCCGCAATCACGATATTTTGGGAGTTTTTCTTGGCATGTAGTTTTGCTTCTAGAGTCATAACTGAGTTTGTTTTACTATTGTCCGGATTTTTTTTAGAAATTCCTGGAGAAAATGAAAATTTACATAGGTAAATTCCAATAGCTATTTGGAAAATCTTTTCAAAATTCCATTGTAAAGTACTTTAGGATTTCCTTCGAAGGAAAAGGAATATCATTTAAAATAATTTAAAAATCGAACATCTTTTCAGGTTCTTTTCCGGTTTTTCCTTCAACAATAGAGTCGGCAATTCCTCCAGGAATTTATTCAAAAATCTCCTTAAAAAAGCCACCAAAAATTAATTTGGACATTGATCCAAGGATTTCTTCAGAAATCCCTCAGGAAAGGCATTTGTAATATTTCCAGAAATTCTTCTGGAGCTTCCTCTAGAAAGTCTTTAGAAAATTCATTCAGTAAACCATACACAATTTCTGCAGGAATAGTTTCGGAAAGAATTCGAATTAGGGGAAATTTCTAATGGGTATTAAACTTATTTTCAATTAAAAAACCCTTTAACAACGGTTGAATAAAATGTAGGAATTTACAAACTAAATTTCCGAAGATTTTCCAATAGAATTTCTGAAGAGATTCCCGAAAGAATTCTTAAAGTAATTGAAAATGGAAATTTTCGAAGGTCTACAGGAAGTTGCCAAAGGAATATCCGAAGGGATTCCTAAAAGAAATTCGGAAACAAGTCCTGAAGAAAGTTCTAAATAAATTCCAGAGGGAAATTTCGAAGAAATACCGAAAATACCTTCCTAGAGTTTTCAAAGATTTTTTTTTTGTGGAATTACTGGAAGATTTTCTTTTAGAAATTCCTGAAAAAATTCGAAAAAAAATCCTAAATCAAATTCTGAAGGTTTTCTCCTAAATGGATTTTCGAATGTATTCCTAAAACTCTTAAAGGAATTTTCAAAGGAATCCTTAAAAATAGTTTCGAATGAATTACTTAAGAAATTCCCAAAAGACTCCGTAAAGGAATTTCCGAAGCAATCCCTTAAAGTAGAAGGAAATTCATGAAGAAACTTTTGAAGAAATTGCGGAAAGATTTTTCAAGGGCATTCTTGGCGGAAGTTCTGGAGAAATTCGTTGGGGAAATTCTAAATTAATTCTTAGAATTCCTTTCTCGAATTTTCTGAGGAATATCTTGAGGAACTTCCACACGAATTTCTGGATATACATCCGAAGTACTTTCCAATGAACTCATGTGCTGTAAATGCGGAAATGTCCTAGTGGATGATGTAATAATGTACACTTTTGCTGTGGAGATACAGGCTATAGCTATTAGGATGTTCCCCCCATAAGTATGACTGTAGCTAGCAATTGTACAAAAAACCCTAAAATTTATTCTCAGCTCAAAATTCTCCATGCCGATTCACACCGCCGCCGCCGCCGCCGCCGAACATTGCTTACGGCGTGACGCCGCCGCCGCCGAAGTAAAAATAGCCTTACGCCGCCGCCGTTCACAAATACTTCGGCGCACAGGTCTTATTACTGGATGATGGTAATTTGAGCCTTAAAGACATAGTTGGAAGAGTACCACGATGGCAGTCAATATGGCCTTCCACGGGTGAATCCCACCCTCCCGCACTCCTCTCCTACCAGCATTCGAATGCATCGAATAGCATCGAACAAAAGTTTAATATTCAAATTACTAACCTGTTCACAGCATATTTATTTACTTCCCCTGATAATGAACATATTTCTTCAAAGAGTCCTTTGTACTTCGACTCGAATTATAGCAACAATTTAATGGTCGTTCGCGATTTGGTCGTTTTATCGCTGCACTTCACTTCTTCTCAATTTTTATATTTATTACCAGACTAAGGCCGGAATGGCCTGTGCAATACATAAAAGTCTTCTCCATTCGGCTCGGTCCATGGCACTTCGCCAGCCACGCAGTTTGCGGAGGGTCCGTAATCGTCCTCCACCTGATCGATCCACCTTGTCCGCCGTGCACCTCGCCTTCTTGTTCCCGTCGGATCGTTGTCGAGAACGACTCGATACAATCGGCAACGACCTAGGCGACGAATAAAGATTCACGATTGGAAGCACTTCTTCTCAAAGGGCATTCAAAAAATCAAGTTTTCACACACTGTTACTGTTCATTTTATTTTACTTAAAAGTGACAAATGTTTGAGTGGATTTGTGTATGTCTCACTCCTGAATGTTCTGTGTTTGGGCCTGAAGATAGGAAATTCAAATTATAGATAGAGAAATCCCCAGACTTTGTATTGCTGGTGCCACATGGCACAAATTACTTAAAGGGGCCCAAATAGGATCAGAATCCTAAACGAAAACAAGCTATGAATACAGCAACAGGTTGTTGTAGACAAGAGCACAAAATGCGATAAAAATATATTTTGCGGGATTTGACTGATGGACCAAAATATTTAAGGAAACCTCGTCATATCTCGCAATGGGCAACACATTGGACATTTCTGTCGAAGCACGGAAAGATCGTCAGTTATTTTAATTTGTCAATTGTTGTGTTAACTGTTTAATTTGTAAAATCAAATAATTTTATGTTACATGGCTCCCAGACGAAAACATTGTAACTCAGGTGTTGAGGACAGGATTCTTCACTTACGTAGTTGCAAGTTAAGTAATTTCAAGTTCTGTCACCAAGTGTGATGTTTCTTTCCTGTTTTCTGGCATCTGTATGTAATGCGTCAGGAAAAAAAATCGTTTATCGCTTTTTGTTATCGTTACCGTACCGTTAGCAATGCTCGAAGTTCCATCATTGTATGGATTGATTTGTTTGAGATTGCGTAATTTAAGTTAGATTAGGAAGTAATCGTCCTCATCACCTCCCAAATAGGATCGGAACCCTAGACGAAATCAAGCTGCAGCAACCAAATTGCTGTAGACAAAAGGCAATACGCTAATCAAATACATTTGCGGGATTCGACTGATGGATGAAAACCTTTAATGAAACCTCGTCATATTTCGCAATGGGCAACATGGGCAAATTGGACGTCTCTCTCGAGCCCTAGAGAGATCGTCAATCATTTTAATTTGTTGATTGTTGTGTTAAGTGTTTATTTTTGTATGTTTGTAAAATAAGGTTAAAATTGATTACCGATTGTTGGAACGATTGATTGAGGGAACATCCTTAAATAAGGTATCGCTTAGAAGGGAGAGGGTGGTTCGGTTGAAGTTTGACGATCCATACAGAACTTCCTTCGGAATGTTGTTTTCAGCTATGTGGGTTCTCTTTTCGCCAGTGTTTGGAGGGGAGGTGCTGTAGTCAGTGTAATGAAAGGTTTAGTTTCCCATACTAGTTTTCATGTATGTGTGTGTGTGCAAAAAAAATGTGAGACACACTTTTTTGTACTTAGTCTTATCCAATTTGCTTGCAACAGATTGCATTCGACGCGGAATCCTTCCTAATTTTTTGCTATTGAAAATTGGTCTAATCGTTCCGAAGTTATTAAAAAAAAACATTGTTTTTGTCCTAATTTATCCCAAGGGTCCCTCCTCCTTGTAAAAAAATACAAAATCGATTTTTTTTTCAAAAACTGCTGCAATGCATGCAAATGAACGCAATTGATGGAAATAACTGAATATCTATCTCCCTAAAGTGCAATTTTGACCTCTCTTATATGCTTTTTTTGTTACTCTAATGTGTTTTCTTGTTTTATTATACACGATAAAGGCACCGTCACCGCTAGGTGCATTATTCTGGGTTTTTTATAAATACGACACTAATGCTACTACCAGTATTCTGCCGTGTATCGCATATTTGTCCCATATGAATAGGAAACCCAGCATATGACAGTTTTTATTGTACCAATACTTTCAAAGCTTTGTTTGGGTACTCAACCCACCTTCACCTTAAAAGTAATCCACTCTGGTTCCATTAGGCTTATAGAAAAAATAAAGATCGCTACAATAGACTCCTATAATATTAATCTTAAGAACAAAACTTCACCACATTGTCAATGTCCCCATTTTGTCCCAAATGTACAAGCTTTCACAAGGAAAACAACCTACATGTCCTAACGTATTTTCGTCGAAGGCTGTTGTTCCGGTCATCCAGCCCAAACCGGCTGCTGTTTCCAACAAAAGGGAACAAGCTCCAACCAAAGCAGTTGTTCCTCCCGCAGCAGCAATTTCAGAGGCCGACCAAAACAAGGCAAAGAAAGATAAGAGGAAGAATAAGAAAAACAAGAAAGATGCTTCCCAATCGCCGGATCCCGCAAGCTCTTCTAGCGTTAGCGAATCGGTAAAGGTACACCCAGAGGCAATAACACGACATAACACAGATTCTGCACTCGATGATGCTTCCAAGGATCAATCCAAAAAGAAGGCAAAGAAAAACAAGAAGAACAAGGCCGGCCAGGAAACTGCAGGCGCTGCTAACGAAGCGACTGCCCTTGTGCATCGTACTAACAAAAAGTTACTAACCCAAAAGGAGAACACCAAAAATCTTAAGGAGAAGGAGAATCTGGCACATAAGCTGTGCGATAACATAACCGAGGAATTGAGCAAGGTTAACCGGAAGTCCCATTGGTTCAGGGCGTACACTTTATGTTGTGATATTCTCCTTTTCTTCGACTTTTCTGAGGAGAAATGCTTTGTTTTGGCAACTATCTCCTAATTTATCCGCAAAGGATCTCTTTGAATAGAGTGTGCTCTAGGCATAAGCTTGCATTTTTGTTTCTGTTTTGAGTAGTGGTTTCCTGGCTGTAGGTTTTTGGATATTTGTGTGACATATTTATTAAAGTCAGAAATTCTTACTTTCCATGGTTATGCTACTTTTTCAATTTGTCGTTTCATAATTACAAGTTCAAATCACTCCTTCCTTATCATTATTCTGCAATGTTTCTTGCATTTGAGCCATCCTTCTTTATCCTGTATTACTTATTAATAAACTAACTGTTTTATCGTTTACACTATCCTATAATATTAACTTCTTTGTGTCGAGCAACATTCAGGAGAAGTGGCATAATCGTTACAGATGAATTCCATTGTATATAACTCATATCTATCAATTTCCAGAAATTGAATCTTATCAAAGCAGATAAGTGTTTTAGTGTTACCTTTCATTTGCAATGAAGCCCACATTTGTTTGTATTCTTGTGCACTTTTTGTTTTAGATATTTCATAATTACGTGAGTCACTAACATGAACACTTTTCTGTTCTAACCCATCCACTTTTTAGATGAGTTCCTTCCCGGCACAGTGCACCCTGGCATCGGAAATCTCCAAGGCCAGACAACACATCAAGAATTCTCTTGAACGAGTATGTGACCACTCTGTTGTGAAAAAAAAAACCGTCCATCACATTTCAATGATATCATTTTTCCTCTCACTTCCCAGATGGATGGAATTGCCGCCCTAGCGGCCAGCCCCGGTGCCGAATTGCTGGATCGTCTATCCACCGTTGAGAAAGAGAACGACAAGCTTCGTTCCGTTATCGATGGCCTCAACAATCTGGTAATCGATCTGCATGCTCGTGTCAAGGCACTGGAATCCGGTGCTGCCGCACCTGCCACGAAGTCCGCCGCAACCTCTGCCCCCGCTCCAGTCGCTGACGACGACGAAGATGACGACGATGTCGACCTTTTCGGATCGGAGGACGAAGACGAGGACAAGGCAGCCGCTGAGTTGCGTGAGAAGCGCCTTGCCGAATACGCCGCCAAGAAGTCCAAGAAACCTGCCCTCATCGCCAAGTCGAATGTCATCTTGGACATTAAGCCTTGGGATGACGAAACCGACATGAAGCAGATGGAGGCAGAAGTTAGGAAGATCACCATGGATGGACTTCTGTTGGGAGCTTCGAAGCTGGTGCCATTGGCTTACGGAATCCATAAGCTGCAACTGAGCTGCGTCATCGAAGACGACAAGGTGTCCGTCGATGAACTGCAGGAGAAGATTGAACTGATTGAAGACTACGTCCAGAGTGTGGATATTGCTGCGTTCAACAAGATCTAAATTTCTTTGCGGCGCAACATCAGTCTCAACAAATAACCAACACGTACCAACTGCGTATTCATCTATCACACCTCTTCCTTTCAAATTGAAAGTTTTACAGCATAATAGAACGCGTTTAACTTGAACAAGAATAAAAGATCTATGTACTCAGCAAGACTAAGGGCATCATGAATGTTCAAAATAAAGTAAAGAAGAATTTATGAACTGTGTGATTTTTTTATCTTTTGAGAAACTCATTCCGTTTCCTTTGTTCCATTGGCTCTTTCTGATACTTATTTGAAAATTGTACTCTAATCGCCTCACCAACGTTTCCAACGTAATACAAGAATCAGGTTTTTAGTTACCCTTTGGATGGCTATTTAGATCTCTAGCAGAGAATGAGCTTCGGTATTGACGCGTGTTATTCGCCACACTGTAAGCAGAATCATGCCGAGGTGCTTAGTGATGAACTTCTACACATCAACTCAGAAGTAGACAGCTATCGTCTAGCAACATCAGCTCAGTGCTACGATGTTATTGTCTTGATCGAAACTTGGCTTGATGATCGCACACTCTCGAGTCAAGTGTTTGGTACTGAATACAAAGCGTATCGGTGTGACCGAAATACTGAAAATAGTAGGAAATCTACTGGTGGCGGTGTCATCATTGCTGTACGGCGTGGTTTGAAGGCAAGGCTAATTGAGAAATCCACGTGGCAATGTTTGGAGCAAGTCTGGATATCCATCCAATTGAAGAAGAGCGCAATTTTCCTTTGTGCCGTGTACATACCTCCAGATAGAACACGTGACGTTGACTACTTAGATGCCCAATACCGTTCCGTCTTCACCGTAGTCGAGGGTATGGCAGCGGCGGATGAGCTTCTTGTCATTGGCGACTTTAATCTTTCCGGTGTTTCGTGGAGACCGTCTCACAATGGTTTCCTCTATCCCGATGGACATCGGTCAGTATTTCACTCGGGTGCTTTGCATCTTCTCGATGACTACAGCACGGCGATGCTATCTCAAATCAATCATGTAGCGAATGAGAATCAACGTTGCTTGGACTTATGTTTTGTGAGCAAGCAAGATGTCGCCCCGTTCATCGCCGCAGCTCCAGCTCCCATGGTTAAGCTCGTCCCTCATCACCCTCCTTTAGTTGTCCGAATTCCGGTGAGCCTGGCCAACGAGTTCAATGTATTTCCCGCTTCCGTATCATACAATTTTCAGAAGGCCGATCATCAAAGCATTGTCGACGTACTATCTGATATGCCTTGGGACGCTATACTTGCCGATAATGTCGAAAATGCTGCGTCGACTTTCTCGCATATCTTGGCATACGTTATTGACCGACATGTTCCCAAAAAAGTACACAAGAATAGCACTCATCCGTCCTGGTACACTCGGGAATTAAGAGAACTTAAAACTGCCAAGAGAGCCGCCTTAAGGAAATACATTAAATACCGCACGTTTTCCTTAAAGGATCACTACGTCAGACTCAACAACGCCTATAAACGGGTCAGTCGTATATGCTATTCCCGATATCAAAGTAAGATCCAAACCAATCTCAAAACGCATCCTAAACTGTTTTGGAATCATGTCAACAAGCAACGCGGGGAATCTGGCCTACCTTCCTCTATGACATTTAAGGGCGAAACTGTATCATCACTGCTGCAGGAGATCTGCAGACTGTTTTCGCTAAAGTTTGCTGACGTTTTTACCGATGAACAGCTTACCGACAACGAAGTACATCACGCAGCAGACAATGTTCCCCTATATGGCCATGTACTAGGTGTTATCGACATCAGCGAAGAAATGATCTCCTCTGCTGCATCAAAACTAAAGTCATCGATCAAACCTGGTCCCGATGGTATTCCATCCAATTTCCTGAAAAGACACATTTCCAGTTTGCAGTATCCGTTGCTCCTCCTGTTTCGGCTTTCCTTATCCAGTGGCATCTTTCCTTCATGTTGGAAGATTGCACAAATGTTTCCTGTGCACAAGAAAGGGAACAAACGTGACGTGGACAATTATCGAGGAATAACTTCGCTGAGTGCAATATCAAAACTGTTCGAACTCGTTGTGATGGATCCTCTGCTTTCCCACAGCAAGCAGTATCTGTCTGAAACTCAGCATGGATTCATAGCCGGTCGCTCCACTAGTACTAATTTATTGTGCCTTACATCTTTCATCACGAACAGCATGACGAAAAGAGCTCAAACAGATGTCATCTACACAGATCTGTCAGCTGCTTTTGATAAGTTAAACCACTGCATCGCTATCGCCAAATTAGACAAGTTAGGAGTAAATGGCACTCTATTGGAATGGTTCCGATCATGTCTATCCGGCCGCCAACTAACGGTTGCTATCGGCGACTGCAGGTCTGATTCCTTCGTGGCTACATCGGGAATACCCCAAGGAAGTCATTTGGGTCCGTTAGTCTTCCTACTATATTTCAATGACGTGAATTTTGTACTCGAAGTTCCCCGCCTATCGTATGCTGATGACCTGAAAATGTTCTTGCAAATCCAATCCATCGAAGATTGCTATTTCCTTCAACGTCAGTTAGAATCCTTTGCCAATTGGTGTAACGTCAACCGTATGATAGTCAATCCGGCAAAATGCTCGATGATCACCTTTTCTCGGATTAAAAATCCCGTTAGATTCGACTACACGCTTTTGAATACCAGCATAGAACGTCTGAGTCATGTCAAAGACTTGGGCGTAATTTTGGATTCCCAGCTGACGTACAAAATGCATATCTCATACGTTGTAGGTAAGGCTTCCAAAACCCTGGGCTTCATCTTTCGGATGGGTAAAGAATTTTCTGACATTTACTGTCTAAAGTCTTTGTATTGCTCACTGGTGCGGTCGATACTGGAGTATTGCTCCGCCGTTTGGAATCCCAATTATACGAACGGTGCCGAACGAATTGTGCCGAACGGTGCCGAACGTGCAACGACGCTTCCTACGATTTGCTCTGCGTAGACTACCGTGGAGAGATCCATTACGCCTGCCAAGTTATGAAAGCCGCTGTCGGCTTATCGATCTGGAGCCGCTAAGAGAACGCCGTAACACCGCTCGAGCTGTACTTGTTGCAGACGTTTTGCAAGCCCGAATAGATTGTAGTGACATTTTGGAACAGATTAATATTAACGTACAGCCGAGAACACTTCGCAATAACGCTATGTTAAGAATGCCATTTCGTCGGACTAACTACAGTATGAACGGTAGTATTGAAGGATTACAGCGTATATTCAACAGGGTTTCTACAATATTCGACTTCAACCTGCCTCGTCAGACGCTGCGTCGAAGATTCAAAGAATTTTTCACTTCGCAATAGATAGCTGTTTTAGTGTTTGTGTCCATTTTTTTAAAAGTTTTTGACGATATGTATACTTATATCTCATATCTTTTTTTTATTACCATCATTAGGACATAAGTAGTCTGTTGATGTAGGCCTTAAATAAATAAATAAATAAATGAACAAATCACTATAATAACAATAAAAACGGATTTTTTTTGTGGCATGTGGTGGTGGCCTGGCTAAAATTGGCTAATATTCCAGGTCGTTCGTTCTTGAGCTGCCAATCGTCAATCACAGGCCGCAAGCGCATCTTCCTCGATAGCTGTTCAGGCCCTCCGGGAGTAAATGAAAAACAATTTCCCAGTATGTTGTTCCAAACGATACTCAACGAAAAATATATGTACAGTATTACAATTAACATTACGTTACATTACAAACTACAGACAAACGAGCTTACAATCTATTTTTCTTTCCGGCTACAAACAGACAACCATCTATCTCCGGGCTCGCGGCGACCTAATTAGCTAATTAAATTGAACAAATTATCACAAACGTTCATTTACGATTTAAACTTAAACTCACAGTTAGCAACAACAGTGAACAAACACACGTACTGTGCGGGAGACGGGCGACTAACGGCAAACTGGAAATAATATTCAACTTTCGATCACGAACAAATTACGATGGACGTTGATCGACCATCCATTTCGACCTTCTGTTCAAGTCAAGGTAGGCAGATACTCCAACGGTCCCAAAAACTATTCGCCAAAAACTGCGCTCATTTATAGCTGCTCCGCAGCGTATCAGCTAACTCCACCGAGTTCCTCAGAAACCGGACGCCCGCGTCAGAAGTGATTTGACGTCAAAGCTTCTTGGTCCTCTTTCACGTTCGTTAACACGTATGTGAGGGGACGAGAGTTCACCAGATTCTACGCTTCCATCAGCACGGTGTGTAATATTTCGTCCGTCAACTTTCTGCTATCGATGAACGCCTTCATTGCCTCCTTCACCAAGCATACCATTGTCTCCCAAGCTCCGGCCATGTGTGGATTGAACGTCCTCCTGGTCTTCGCACTGGTAAATGTGTCTGCACATCCCGCATTCAGCTCTCTTATCAGGTCTCGATTGGCTCCCACGAAATTCGTGCCGTTGTCGGAGAAGATTTCGGACGGACTGCCGCGTTGCTCCACAAACCTCCTCATCGCTATTTACACGACTCCGTCGTAAAGCTGTACGCCACCTCCAGATGTACCGCACGCGTTGTAATACATGTGAAAAGTGCTACCCAGCTTGTCTCCTTCCTTCGTCCAATGGACACTTCCAGCGGCCTGAAGTAGTCGATACCTACGTAGGCAAACGGATCGACCCTCTTGTTAAGCGCTGCCTCGGCAGGGGTACCATTCGCGGCACAGATGGCTTCGACTTCCGAATACTGCACCAAGTACATGCTTGCATAACTTGTCGATTTGTACCCGTAGCCTGGTTATGTAGAACTACTGCGAACTTCGTTCACAACACTCTCCCTGCTGCTGTGGCCATATTCTCGATGGTAGTGCTCCAGCAAGCTCGTCGTCACTACATGGTCCTTAGGTAGAACGATCGGGAACCTGACGTCGAACGATGCATATTCCGCCGCTTCGGTCCTACCTTCCATGCGAATAACTCCATCTTCATCCAGGAATGGTGCCAGACAATATAACGCACTCGATCTTTCAAGCGGAATTGCTTGCGAGGTCGACAGCTCCTTATTCCTCCACAAGGTCTTCACTTCATCGGCGAACTGGTCCGCTTGCACAGCTTTCCCCAAAAGATTCTCCGCCGCCAGATATTGTTTCTGTTGTAACGGCACTTCAACACTCGGGAACCCTCGTACTCCGGATCGCTTGCTACTCCTCCATAAAGCTTCAATCAGCTTTTTCTGTACACGGCGACGGCAGTTCACCACGAAACGGAATACCGTAGCAATCGTTCGTACCACCACTGGCCAACGCGATATATGGCACATCCTCTCGATCAGACTATCGGGCAACACAATATGGTGTAGTAGCAGGCTCGCTCGGAGCTCTTTGGCTACTTCTATTCGTAGACGATCCTGCTTCGGCCACTCTTCTGCTCCTCGGTATAGGAAATCAGGTCCACGGTACCATCGGCTCTCCGATTTGATCTCCGTTCCGTTCCCCCACTTCATCAAGTCGACGGCAGGATTACACTTCGTTCCCACCCAATACCACTCTTCTGGATTTGTGATGCTGACTGACCAGTGAGCGACAAAGGGTTTGTACCTTTGTTGGTCGGACTTTATCCAGGAAACCACCGTATCGGAGTCACACCACAGGAATCTTCTCTTCACCGGAAAAAAATGGTTTTCGCAAATCGAATTGACCAATTGTGCACCCAGGACCGCAGCTTCCAACTCCTTCCTCGGAGTGGACAAGTACTGCAACGGTACCACCTTCGCCTTCGCTTCGACGAATGTGCAGTGAATGACTTCGCCGTAGTCGAACCTAAAGTAGGCGACGCACTCATACGCTACATCTCCAGCATCTGTGAAAACGTGAAGTTGCACCCCTTTGTATGCCTTCGAATCCAATCCTCCGAGATAACATCGAGGAACTCGTATTTCGTCGATAAGATAGAACAACTTTGTCCACTGCTGCCACCGCTTGTAGTGTTCTTCTTTCAGCCTTTCATCCCAGCCGATTTCGCTACGCCTATGATTCTCCCGTGAATCAACAATGGAGCGAGAAACATGCTAGCTATACATCTCAATGCAATCATCTTCGTTGGCCAGGCGAGAAGGTGAATATACGGCTGCAGATCTTCTCGAATCTCGGTAGAAAAATCGAAAGCATCTTCTTCAGGATCCCAGAGCACTCCGAGGATTCTCTCCGCTTGACAACTCTTGTCCACTTCTAGCGACTTCACCATACTATTCGCCTCTCCGAGCTGCCACAAAACTTCCTTCGAGTTACTGACTGTTTCCAACACTGCAGCAGCGAGAACATCTGTGACGTCATAGGCGTCCGAGATAAAAGTTGCCACGGCGTCGACGTCTGCCGCATCCACGTGTCGTCATGGTAATCAAATCAACAACCATCGAAGTATGCCATGCATGAAAATCTAGAAAAATCTACACTTTTATCAAGAACTTCAAGCCATCCAGATGCAAATTAAATGTACTTAATCTAACTTATTCTAAAATAAAATAGTATAGTAAAACTTATAAGTTAGTAATTATTAGCGAAAAGGTGAGAAATTGCCAATAGTAAAGTGCCTGTCTGTTAGCTTTGTGGTATTGTACTTTGAGGTTTGTGAGTGTCCGGTGTCGTTGGCGGGATCCTGAAAATGGCCAAACCTGAGGCTCCACCCTCCGACGCGCAACATCCTGAAATCGTACAGTCTTCCCCCACAGACAGGTGAGTTGGTGTGACGGTGCTTCTGCTGTGCCCGTTAGCTCACTGAACGCGTAATTTACATTGGTCCTTCTCCCCCGACAGGTGAGTTGGTGTGACGGTGCTTCTGCTGTGCCCGTTAGCTCACTGAACGCGTAATTTACATTGGTCCTTCGAAAGCCACCGACCGGCTTATATGGAAAAACAGGTACGTTGCTCTAGTCGTAAGAATCGTGGTATTGCACCCAAACGGTTAGACAATTACGTCGTCGAGATACCGAAACTCGGTGAGATGCTTCGTACTCCACCAAACCAGCAGAATCTGAATACCCACCGGAACATGGACGTCGCTGCCACCACGACCATTACAGGAGATCAGGTCGATGTGCCGGAGAACAAATCGGTCGTATCCGATGCCGCAAAGATGATGCTAAAACTGGGTTAATATCAAACCGATCCGGAACCTCGCGAAGCAGCAAACTGACAGTCAAATCAAGATCTTGGAGTTGGAAGAGCAAAATGAGGTGGCTGAGCTGCGAGCTTCTATCGAACGAGACAGAATCGAAGCAGAAAAACGACTAGCGGAGCTGCAGATTCAACATGATCTGGCATTGAAGACGGAACAACGGAAGGCTGAATTCCAAAAGCGGAAGATGGAACGTGATATAAGAAAGATTGAGCTGCAGTCGACCTCCAGTCATCGATCGAACACCACTTACGGAACGAGTATGTATAGCAATGCATCGCGACGTATTGTGGATTGGCTTGCTGATACAAAGAGGGACAAACCATTGGACGTTGATGAGTCACCCTATCGAATGGATCCACCGTTTCATGGAACACGTGGTGCATCTGGTGCGCCACCTGGAGCGAGGAACGTATCAGTAGTCGGCGCTAATCAAGCACAAGTCGCCATACCTGACGTGAATGGCGTTTTGTCCCAAGCTTTCAAAGCACTACAAAGCAGAAATATGAAAGATTTGCCATTCTTTACAGGCGATGTTATGGAGTGGACGGTATTTGAGAATGAATTTAAAACGTCTACCGAGGAGTTCCAGCTTACTGATCGTTACAATCTGAGACGATTGAATAAAGCGTTGCAGGGAAAAGCACGTAAGACCGTAGAAGCCCTGCTCTCGTCTCCCGACAATGTGAATCAAATCTTGAGAATGCTGAAGTCCAATTTCGGTCGCACCGAATGGGTAGTTGCGAATAGACTGGAAGCGTTGAGAAATCTGAAGAACGTTAAAGAGGGAAGCAAAGAATCCTTTCGTACCTTTTACAACGCGGTAATCGGTACCAAGATTGCGATGGCAAACGCGAAGGCGGATAACTATTTGATGAATCCCGAGCTCATCTGTCACCTGGCTGATAAACTGCCTGCTTTCAGCAAACAGATGTGGGTTCGACACAAGGCCGCTTTGATGAAAGAAGGCGAAGTCATCGAGTTCAAAACTTTCTCTCGTTGGTTGGAGGATGAGATGGACAACCAACTTGCAAGTCTCAACCCTGTGTTCAACGCCAAAAAGTCCAGCTACCAACCGAAGCAAAAACCGATGGTACTAAACATTACCAATCGCAACAGCGAAGAAACCATAAAATGTCCCTTGTGCTCAGCAAGTTCTCACTGTGGTCTGGAGAAGTGTGAACAGTTTCGTAAACTGTCGGTTGCTCAGCGTCGATCGACTGCAAATTCCAGCAAGGTTTGCTATATATGTCTGAAGTCGGACCATGCCAGACGGAACTGCAAGTCCGATAAGAAGTGTTCGATCTGTAAGAAGAATCATCACGAGCTAGTACATTCCGACGAATCCACAAGAAGTCCGAGGTACCATCGCACCGAACATCAAGAGAACGTATGTAACGTGAATGGGAAGAATATGAACACACTGCTCCGCGTCGGCAAGGTAAAAATTCGAGGACCAAAAGGTGTAGAGGAAGTGTTCGCGCTTTTCGATGAAGGCTCTTCGCTATCAATGATGGATGCTGCTGTTGCTGAGACTATCGGACTACGAGGACCGATTGCACCCGTAACGTACAGATGGACGAACGGAATATTGCACAAGGAGGAGCAATCGATGCTGCTTTCATTCCGTATATCTGGACCATCGGAACAAGCGAAGTGGTACGAAGTGAAGAATATTCAAACTGTTAACAATATAGCTTTACCTCCGCTGAAATTCGACATGGCAAAAGTAAAACGAATGTATCCAATGCTGGATGAGGACAAATTAGCTGCAATTCAAGGTGATCGTCCCTGTATGCTGATTGGGTCGAACAACGCGGGTCTGATCGTACCTCTGAAGACTGTGCAATACTTGCTCAACGGTTTACAGTTGACACGATGCCACCTGGGATGGACTGTACATGGAGTAATTGACTCTGCCGTTGCTGGATCGGGCGTAGAGTTTCCATCCCGGGACAAAAAATCCCGGGATGTAGGAAATTTCGGGATTTCCCGATTCCCGGGATATTATTTTTGAAATCCCGAAAATCCCGGGATACCCGGGACAAAAGGTGGTGTTTCATTTCAAACAGTGTAATTTTTCTTCTTACAAAAGTTATTTGTTTTGAAAGCGAAACCCAACTAAGGTGATAAACTCATATCATATTTTTATACCTCCCATCAGACATGATTTTTTTCCAAGTTCATTTATTTGGTAGGCTCAGGCATGTATACGGAGCCAATGTTCTTTGTGTTCTTTGTGTTCAATGTGTGATGCACAATCGATATCATCTTATTATTAAATTAGTGAGAGAGGAACAGACATGAAAATATCGGAGATAGTTAATAGAACACCTTCACAAAAAATATTAGATTCGTCTATACCACTCAATGGAGGGCTACTGACTGATACTTTTTCCAGCAGCTACTAGCCTTCTATTAATTAAACGACAAGTATCTACAGTACAAGATCAGCTACATCTACCCATCTCCTGTCTACAACGAGGTTGTGCACACTAGCTGATATTCGTCTTGCTAATCTCCGCGCGCCGCCCAAAATTGAGTCAGTCTTTCTGAGCTTCATGCCTACAAAACAATTCTTGATCCAATTCATGTCCTTCCAATCGACGTTCGTACAACAAACTTTCCAGCACATGCGCAAGTATAAGTGGTCCGACCCTGTTCGTGAGTGGACTGTATGGGAAACCTCAACATAGGCGGACCGACGGAACTCTCCGAGAAAAACCAAACCACGGAAATCGGATACCGGATAAAGAAGTCCTTTTCTTAATTTAACTTCAACGATAATTTATTTACAACTAATTTACATTACTTCGTGATATTCAACTTCACTTCTTAAATTTGCAACACGTCTCAACGAGTGGGAAGCACGGCGTACAATGATGGTGTCTCTCTTCTCGGGTCCTTTTTTCCATTCCCTTTTGGCGCGCTCCTTGCGCGCTCATTTCGCGCTGTTGCGTTGTGGCTGCGTCAAATTCTGCTTCCTTCGTGCAGCTGCGTGTGGTTGTGGAATGTATCGCAGGCTGCGGTTGAGCGATACGCTGTATCATCTTATTCAGCAGGGACGGCTCGAACATCCTCCCCCGCGGATTCCTTGCACTCATTGTCCAGTATAGGCAAAGGGGCCAGTTTGTGGATTGGACGCTTTAATAAACCACCTTTGGTTCGAATATCCACAACCCGGACGAATCCATCTGATCCCAAATACGAGTTTTCCACCTTGCCCATTTTCCAATATTGTGGTGGTAAGTTGTCATCCTTGATCAGGACAACCATTCCTGGTTTAATGTTTCCTTGCCTCTTATTCCACTTATTCCGTTTTTGAAGCTCCAATAGGTACTCTTGTGACCATCGCTTCCAGAAATCTTCTCGCAGACGCTGGACATACTGCCAACGAGACAGACGATTGACTGGAATACCCTCGCAGCTTGGCTCCGGAATAGCCGTCAAAGGTCGATCGATCATGAAGTGACCTGGCGTCAACGGCTCAAGCTCCGATGGATCCTCGGAAGGAGCATACAAAGGCCGCGAGTTTAGCTGAGCTTCGATTTGGCAAAGCAAGGTTGAAAACTCCGACGTGTTTAAAAGACTCGATTGACATTTCTTCTTCAAGATAGTCTTAGTGCTCTTGACTCCTGCTTCCCAGATACCACCCATGTGCGGCGCATTTGGTGGAATCATCTTCCATTCAATCTGCCGAGGCTGACAGAACTCAAAAATCTTGAGAGTTGTTGCTTGCTCCTTAAAAAGCTTATATAGCACGTTAAGCTCGTTGCGAGCCCCGACGAAATTTGTCCCATTGTCGGAGAAAATCTGTTCAGGGACACCACGTCGAGAGACGAACCGCAGCAAGGCAGCAACGAAGGCATCGGCTGACAGGTCTTCCACTAATTCCAGGTGAATGCCCTTCGTTACCATACAAACAAAGACACTAATGTATCCCTTTACAGGTGCTGCTTTTCTTCCAGTCTGCTTAATAAGGATGGGGCCCGCAAAATCAACGCCAACCTTCACGAAAGCGGGAGCTTTATCACACCTTGCAACCGGAAGATCCCCCATGAATTGAGTGGCACACGGAGGATTTAACTTGAAACATCGCACGCAATTTCGGGTTACCTTGCGCACAGCAGAACGAGCTCCCACAATCCAAAATTGGCGACGTAATTGAGCCAGCAAAGCCGAAGGTCCAATATGCAAATTCTCACGATGAATGGCTTCAATCAGACGCTGGACCATTTTATCTTGATTAGGCAAGATCCACTGGTGTTTAACGCCATAGGGCAAACTCGAATTTCGCAGTCGGCCACCAACACGAATCATTCCATCGTCAAGAAAGGGGTTCAATGTAGAGAATCTTTTGCAGTACTCACCAGACTCGATGATGCCAACTTCCTTACCAAAATGCTGCAACTGAACCACCCTGACGATGAGTTTCAAGGCGGTACGCATCTCTATCACTGTTGGAAACCGCTGTGTGATTCTCTGCTGCTTAACCTTTTGTTTCGCGTTCTGGCAGAAACGCAAAACATATGCCAAAACTCGCTGCATCTTCCTGAAGGACTCGAACTTAGAAAATACAGGCAACTTCTCCAACAATACCACCGCAGAAGAAATAGTGGCACGCCGTAACTCTGGAACCTCTTCATCGGAAAGTGGACCTGGTACCACCACCTGATATTCTTCACTGCGCAGGAACAAAGGACCATTCCACCAAAGATCATTCTTCTCAAGACTACTAGCAGATTGGCCACGCGACACTATATCGGCTGGATTATCCAGCGTATTCACATATCTCCACTTATGTCCAGTAGCGGTAATTTCACTTACCCGGTTTCTCACAAACACTTCCAAGCGTTCCGGGTTTTTCGCTAGCCAAGCTAGCACCACTTGATTGTCTGACCACATAGTAACATCCCGGAAGGGCAGCGCTAATGCTGCCAACACCTTTTTCACCAAACGGTTCAGCAAAAGCGCTGCTAAAAGTTCCTTTCTTGGAATCGTCAGCACAGTCTTAGGGACGATTTTGGACTTTGCACACAACAACTTCATCACCGCAGGTTGTCCAGGTAGAATTGATCTTATGTACACACAGGCGCCGTATGCTTCCAATGTTGCGTCACCAAACCTATGCAGCTCAAAAGCAATGGCCCCAGTGACCACCACGTGACGAGAAATTCGCAGATTCGTAACACCACTTAACGCATTCAGGAAATTATCATAATGTTTCTTCAGTTCACCTGTGAGCTCGTCATCCCACTCTAGCTCTTCCTTCCAGATATTCTTCATTAGAAGTTTGCCAATTAGAATAACCGGCGCCACCAGACCCAAAGGGTCAAACATTCTGGACACGAGCGACAGCACTTGTCGCTTCGTTGTATTACTTTTACTTACTGTTGAGAGAGACACAAACTGCAGAGCGTCCAAATCTGGGTTCCACATAAGGCCCAACGTTTTAATCACTGCACTACCACCTTCGTCGATGCTGACCAATTCGTCCCGCTCATTCTCAGGAATCCGCTCCAACAGCGTAGGATTATTGGAAGCCCACTTATGCAGAGGAAATCCACCAGTTCCAAGCATATCAATTAACTGCGTCTGGGCTTTGCTTGCTTCACCCAAATCATCGAAACCGAACAAAGCGTTGTCCACGTAAAAACTATTCTTAACGATGTCAGCAGCCAGAGGATACTTTGCGCCTTCGTCGATGGCCAGTTGCAGTAGTGCCCGTGTCGCCAAGAATGGGGCAGACGCCGTACCATAAGTTACGGTTGTCAGCTCAAGGACACGGAGTGGATCGGTGGAACTATTTCTCCAGAACACACGAGTAAGCGGTGTATGTCGCTGATCCACGAGAACTTGTCGGTACATTTTGGCCACATCAGTAGCCAGCACGAATAACGGGAAACGAAACCGAAGAGCAATGGATTGCAAATCACTTTGGATTATGGCACCAATTTTCATTACGTCATTGAGTGACCGACCAGCTACCTTGGCAGACGCATCAAACACAACACGACACTTAGTGGTTGTATTTGAAGGCCGCAAAACAGCATGATGTGGTAAGTACCACTTGAGGATATCATGCGAATCCTTGCGTACATCAACCTCCTTGCAGTGGTCAAGACTCTCGTACTCAGCCATAAAATCCTGATACTGCTGTTTCAAGTCTGGATGCAACGAAAGTCTTCGTTCAAGTGCATAAAATCTCTTCAGCGCCAACGACCTAGAATCAGCCAATTCGCTGACGGATTCCTTAAGCGGCAGCTCCACGATGTATCGCCCAGATGCATCTCTTCGATGAGTCTCTCGGAAATGTTCTTCACATTCTGCTTCTTCACTACCACATTCTTCTGTATCTGCAACGTCTTCGACTTCCCAAAACCGTTGAATGGAATGGCTTAATTCATCCATGGTGACTGTGTGCGTGTGAACCGCTTCATCTGGAAACGCACCGTCATCGAACACACCACCCACGACCCAGCCAAATTGGGTCTCACGCAAAATTGGCAGACTGTCACCCATTGCTATTTCACCAGGCAACAACAACTTAAGGAACCATTCGTTGCCCAGTAGCATATCTACCTTACTTGAGTTGGAAAATGTCGGATCAGCTAGCTGAACATTAACGGGAAGCTCCAACGCGCTGACATTGATGACCGATGTTGGCAAATCCGATGTCACCTTGTCAGTTACCAGACACTTAACGTTTGCATGGAAATCATTGTACCTCGACGACAGATTGACCACACCACAGTTGGATGAATGAGTCTTCGTGTTATTCACCCCCAAGACCGTGATGTTCGACGAACCCAGCTTCAAACCCAACAAATTTACTGCTGCTCGAGATATCAAATTAACTTGGGAACCACTATCCAGTAAAATTCTGCATGGGTGGGGGTGGTAGTTTCTATCCAAGATGTCCACTACCGCTGTAAGCAGCAACACTTGCTGCGTACGAGATGCCAAACTGGAACACAATGCAGTCGTCGGTGTTGCTGATGTTGACGGGCCCTCTTGATCTGTTGCTAGCTTCGGAGTCGGCTTAATTGATGATTCCAAAACTTGCTTGGGTTTTTCCTCAGCATGAAGGAGAGTATGGTGCCGACGTTTGCATCTTTGGCACGATTTTTCCGACGAACAATCGACACTCCGATGACCTCTGCGTAGACAATTGAAACAAACATTTCGTTCTCGAACCTTGACCAATCTTTGCGGGACAGTGAGGGATTTAAAGTCGGCGCAGCTATGATTAGCATGTGATTTTCCGCAAAATTCACATTTCGTTTCTGTCTCGCTCGAAGACACAACTGCATGAGATTTCTGCACCGACGACTTGTTCGTTACAGAAACAGCCCTAACTGAAGCCGAATATGACTTCTGACTGCTAGCCTCGACTCTTTCCAGGATGAAGGTCTGTTCCTTCAGGAACACCAGCATGTCTTCGTAGTCGGGCAGCTCTCCATGCTTAACGGTTGACTCCCAAAGATGACGCACATCGTTGTGCAATGCAGCTGCCAGTAGATGGATGACGAAATCCTCTCCTACTCCTTCGAACTCTCGCTCCAGGAACTTAAGACCTTCAACATGTTTGCTGCACTCATCCACTAGAGCCCGTAACTCAAAATGGCTCTTCTTCACCATACGCTTCAGATTCAGCAGACCGTTCACATGAGAGTCGATGGCATGGCGCTTATTCTCGAACCTCTCTTCCAAGATTTGCCACGCGTGGGCGTAGTTGCCCTCGTTAATGGTCTTGGCATCAATCAGACCAGCTGCACTTCCGACCAAGGATTTATCCAGATGGTATAGCTTCACTGCTGGCGGATCTGGACCCTTATCCACGAGATCCTTGAACATGGCCTTGAACTTCGGCCAACTTTCATACCGGCCATCGAATGTGGGCACCGGCATGCGAAGCGGTTGATGGATAACAACCGGTGCTTGTTGGTTCTGGTTACCTATCCTTGCGACGACGTTTGCGGCCATCTTGTTAGCATCGAGCTTAGTGAGCTGTTCCTCCAACAAAATGGAAACAGTATCGTGAATGATGTCAAACTCCTCATACTGTTGCTCATGCTGTTCGCAGTCATCAGTCAAAACTACATCCATGATTTGGTCGTGAGCAACGTTGTACTCCTTATAGGCTGCTTCCAACTTCGTCATATAGACCTTTACCTCAGCTTCCGTCAGCTGAACCACTTCATCCCCATCTGGGCGGATAGTATTGAGGATGCGAGACACCTTACCTTTTGCTGCGCCACGACGGCGGACGAGTCGTTGGATGTTCTCCATGACTGTTAACTTTTCCGTCAACTTCAGTTTTCTCTTCTGCTTCTTGCTTAACGGAGTGGAGGAATCTAGAGTAGACTGCCCAAGTGCAGAACTAGCTCCAGAGTCTCCGGTTTTTGCTGCTTCGAAACACTTTCTTCCGGCATGCCACTGTAGACACTACATCCAGCCAAGCCTTATGCTCGACGTTGGTTGGGAACACAGCCAAGTCTATGCTCACGCAACCGGTCACTTGGGAATCCAAGTGGCCAAACCAGAACACTAGCTTCAAAGCAACTATCTTCACTTACTTCGGGGTACCCTACCCCACGTGTTGAGCACTTAATTACTCGCTTAATTAGTTTTTTCGATGGATAAGATCCATCAGCACTTTCAAAATGGCGACCGCACACCAGTTTTTCTTCACAAAATGGCGGCGTCGCACAATCACTGTACTTCTTCGATGGCGGCCATTTTGCTCACACCATCACTGTTTGAATTTTCCGACTTTTTCGGAATCCACTTTCAGTTTTGCACTTTACGGTTCTTCATCCGGTTCCGGAACAGTCGGAGAGACACTACACTATACTCGATCCGGATCGACTGGACCAAATTTATGTTCGTGAGTGGACTGTATGGGAAACCTCAACATAGGCGGACCGACGGAACTCTCCGAGAAAAACCAAACCACGGAAATCGGATACCGGATAAAGAAGTCCTTTTCTTAATTTAACTTCAACGATAATTTATTTACAACTAATTTACATTACTTCGTGATATTCAACTTCACTTCTTAAATTTGCAACACGTCTCAACGAGTGGGAAGCACGGCGTACAATGATGGTGTCTTCCTTCTCGGCTGGAAAAACATCCTTTTTTCCATTCCCTTTTGGCGCGCTCCTTGCGCGCTCATTTCGCGCTGTTGCGTTGTGGCTGCGTCAAATTCTGCTTCCTTCGTGCAGCTGCGTGTGGTTGTGGAATGTATCGCAGGCTGCGGTTGAGCGATACGCTGTATCATCTTATTCAGCAGGGACGGCTCGAACAGACCCCGATGCTCTGCCTATTTTTTTTGCTACTGGGCAGCTCCTGACCAAAGCTTCGCTTGGACTCCTACTGACCAACTAGCATGCTACCGAAAGCTCAAACCTCCCACTAAATTCTGTACGGCGCTACCCATGACTTTCGCAGCCAATGCATTATCCCACGATGCCAAGAGACTTATGCGCCCGATCCATGGATCACGGACTGCGATTACGTTTCTGTGGATAATCCATCGACACTATGTTTAAGGTCACTCCTGACAGAATCCAAGTTGCGTCGCAGCATGCGTGAAAAAATAAAAATGACAGTTGTGCGTTGCTTCCGTATCGAGTGGTGTGCCCCCGAAAACGCGAGCAGTTTTTGGGGGCACACCACTCGATACGGAAGCAACACACAACTGTCATTTTTATGTTTTCACGCATGCTGCGACGCAGCAAAGCCGAATCAACAAAAATGACAGTTGTCCGCCGCCTAAGTACCGAAATCTTCCAGGACCATAATCTGTTCCAGGGTCGATAATCAAAAAAATATTTATCGTCGTTAATTTAACGCCAACTTCGATAACGATAACGGTACGATGATGTTTGATTGATGTTGATTTATCGATAATTATCAAGTTAACTGTAACAGACTGTAACGCATACTACAGTTAAAAGTAGGTACAAATATTCTCAAGTTGGTTTTGCAAAACCTATTTCAAGCATTGGATCGCCTTCAAATATTCAAAATCGCGTTTAAATCATGGATTTAATTGGAATTCGAGAAGGTCACCGAATTTACCAATCTTTAAACTTCTTACAGTCTTAGTTTTCCATAGTAAATAATCAGAGAATATTTTTAATGTCTTAACTGTTTAGTTTAGTATTATTAACAAAACTTCTATTTTGAAGATGCAAAATACCCAGTTAAACGATTATTGTATGACCAACAGTGAGGACAAAATTCCTCAGCCTAACCGAATCATACTGAATACGGGATGAGGTTAGTTCTCCAATTTATTGAGAATATTTTTACTCGGTGCCAGTATGCTAGATGCCAGTAATGCAGGTCGCTGCATCAAATATTGTTTTAGAGCTTTCTAAAATATGAACTTTACTCCTGAACATTAAATAAAATCGTCCTTAAATAAAAAAATAAGTTTTCTAAGGAAACATCGAAAAATCCCGGGATCCCGGGATTTCCCGGGATATACGAACAAGTTCATCCCGAATCCCGGGTCAACGGAAATGGCCGGGAAATGGAAATTCTAATCGGGCGGTCAACATGCGTTGCTGTGTACCGATAACGATAACATCGAGCTTACAGACCTGGTGAAGCAGATATATAAGGTAGAAGACTTTGGTATCTCTGGTCAGTCGACGGTAATGGCTGATGAAGATCAACGTGCACTAGATATCATGAATCGCACAATCACACGCCGAGGGGAACGCTTCGAGGTAGGGCAGATTTACAGATACAACAATTTCGTCTTCCCGGATAGTAAACCTCTAGCTCTGCGCCGGCTTCAAACCATTGAGAAGAAGATGGACTCGAACCCTGAATTTGCAGAAGAATACTGTAGCAAGATTCAAGACTACCTCGATAAGGGTTATGCCAGGAAACTCGAGCCTGAAGAACTGTCAGAAAAATTTAACACCTGGTATCTGCCTCACTTCAGCGTGGTGAGTGGAGAGAAGTTTCGTTTGGTCATGGACGCGGAAGCAAAGTCGCATGGATTCTCTTTGAACGATCTGCTCTTGAAGGGTCCGGATTTCGTTCCTCCGCTGATTGCAATCTTGGTACCGTGCTGTGCCCTTATTCCGTTCACCTAAGACAATGCGCTATGTCTAAAAGCTCTAAAAAATAGCCGATTAGTATTTTGAAGCTGTAATTTCGCTACATAGTGTCATTTGCTATATACAATTGAAAATAAAATATGTTGGGATGCATTCATAGACTTAGGCTCCACTAGCGAAAAAAACATTGACAAATTATGTGGTCCTAACTCCAATCATCTGAAATGGCATTGTTCCTAATTCCGTTCATTCGTGTTCCTAATTCCAATCACCCGAAAAACATTTGATTTCTTGAAGATGCTGATACCAGGCATCATTTTTCTCAAAAATCCATCTTTTCATTTATTATAATATTGCAAATAAAAAGCTTAAAATGTAATTTCCTTCCAAATTTGAAATACAATGAATGATTTTCCTTAGTATAGCCAAGTTGAGTGTTTTTTCGTTTGTTTCACTTACCATTCGAGATATATTCAACATGAACATTGATGCTAGCTGCCCAGTTGCATCAGGTACCACAGAGAAGGCCAGATACTATTCCTTATCAAAGTCTTACACCTTATCCTCAACGTAATTTTGACTAGAGCCTGGATACTAGGCCTTTAATTCTGACCTGAACCTTCCAAAACATTGTCTCTGTTTGTTTGGAATTGTTCGTACCACTGTTTTGTTGAAATTGAATATTCTTTAAAGTTCCGGTTCTTTATAGTACCGGATAACCCTACTTCTACGAAGTATTCACGAATTTCGGTAAAACATAAGCTCAGAGAGGGCAGTGTTTTTTTTTATAGAAATTCGCCAAGAAATTTCCGGAAAAAGCTTTTAAACAAGAATGCCACAATTATGAATTGTGCTGTTTAAAACTGTCCGTATTCTCCGGAAACCCTTTCTTAACATTGTCCAGCATTCACTTTATAAATCATCATTAAATCATTAACTGAAAAAACTGTATTTTCCCGGCACGAGTTGAAAAAGGTACCATAACCTGTCGTTAACGGAATTCCTTTCGGTCTGCCTGCTTGCGGGATAGAATTTCAAATGTTCACCATTCACCACTCATATGGCTTCATGTACGATGTACCTTTTCTTGCTCATAGATTAGATTCTCAAACACAAAACTTTCGGAATCCATCCTCCAAACCCAATGAACGGAATAAGGAACGAGTAGATTTAGATGTACCCTTATTCCGGTCAAGATATTTTTCACTTTTCAGCATTTTCTATCGGGAAAATACAGGCAACAATTTGGTAATACGCTATAATGTTACCTGTTTTGTCTTGTTATGCTGCTGTGTTTGAAATCCAGGACAAATTTTCACTTAAAAATGCTTAAATATTATGACAGACGTTCTTAGCAAGTGGGTTAATGAAAACAGTCAAAATGGCGCTCGTAGTGACGACCAACAAATTTTGTTTAAATTTTCACTATTAATCGCTAAAAATGACGCTGGTTTTCATTTCATTTCATGCATACATAACCATAGAAAAGTATAAGGAAATTTTTTATGCTGTTTGTAGACAAAAACTCTTTATTATTTATCATTTTGTCTTGCGTGAACGGAATTAGGCGCTGATTGGAATAAGGGCACAGCACGGTACGAGCAAGGATGAAGAAGATAGCTTTTGTAGCTGACATCCGGGAAATGTTTCACCAAGTGCGCATCCGTCCTGAAGATCAAAATTCCCAACGTTTTCTATGGCGTGGTATGAACCGCACGGTTGCACCAGATGTATACGTGATGAAGGTTATGATATTTGGCGCGGTTTCGTCCCCATCGATGGCACAATTCATAAAGAATTTCAATGCAAAGGAACTGGAAGAAAAGCATCCTGACGAGCAGTTGTTAAACAACATTATGTCGACGATTATTTCGACTGCGCTGACACTGAAGAAGCGGCAATCGAACTGATCCAACGCGTGATAAATGTTCACGAGCAAGGCGGATTCAAGCTGGCGAAGTTCTCTTCGAATTCCAAAACTGTGATCGACTCGCTTGATCCTGAAATTGTGGCCGGCTGTAGAGAAGGTGAGGTCCGCGTTCTCGGAATTAGATGGGATCTGCAGTCCGATGAATTTGTTTTTCTATTGACTTTCTCAAACCTGGATGAGCGCTTCCAAAGTGGCGAAGCCATTCCAACAAAACGGCAGCTGTTGAGGTTCATGATGAGTATCTTTGACCCACTTAGTTTTCTCAGTCCAATAACGATACAACTGAAGATTATCTTCCAAGAGCTGTGGCGGTTACAATCCGGTTGGGACGATGAAATTCCCGACGGACTAGTTCCCAGATGGACGGATTGGTTGGTCAAAACTAGGAAGTTAAACGAAATTCGTTTCTCAAGGTACTATTACCCTGCGGTTTCGTCTTTTTCCAATGTGGAATTACATGCCTTCTGTGATGCGAGTGACAAGGCGTTTGCTTGCGTGGTATATATGGTTCATCGTAGTCAAGGTAAAGTTCATGTGGCCCTGGTATATGCCAAGTCAAGAGTGGCGCCCCTAAAGTCACAAACTGTACCACGCCTGGAACTACAAGGATGTGTTCTCGCAAGTCAGATGGTGAGCGTACTACAAACGGAGATGATGGTGGATATTACCAGGGTGTACTTCTGGACCGACTCTAAGATCTGCTTGAGTTGGCTGAAGACAGGTCAAAAACTGACCGCGTACGTTGGCGCACGTGTGATGCGGATTAAAGAAAATGGACACGGAACCGATTTGTGGCGCTGGGTTCCATCACAGCTGAATGTGGCGGTTTGGCCATGAAATGTTCAAAGTTTGGCAATATGCATGAGTGGTTGCGAGGTCCAGACTTCCTTCATCGCGACAGTATGTACTGGCCTACTGAGGAACCATTGGCGATGTCTACTGCAGAGCTGGTAAATTTTCAATCTGAAATCATCGTCGATAGTAGCACCAATCTGTTGGGTTACACTGTACACGAAGAAGCATCGATTGAGCTGCCCGACATTTCAAGGTTCTCAGATTTCAATAGGCTGATCAGATCAACCGCATACTACCTGAAAATGAGAAAACTGTTAGTATTGCCAAGATCCAAAAACCTGATCGTTTGACGATATCTGTTCAAGAAATATCCGACGCTAGAAATAATTGGTACAAGAAAGTACAAGCTGAAGTCTTTGGGTCAGAGCTGTTTAATCTGAAGAAGACAGGATATGTGAAAGCTAACAGCCGATTAAGAACGTATTCTCCATTTCTCCACAATGGAATCATCCGCATGCGAGGTCGTGTTCAAGATAACAACCAGTCGTTCGAAGTAAACAACCCCGTGATTCTACCTGACAATCATCCGTTTTCAACATTGATTATTCGTATGTATCACATTGCGAACGCGCATCAGGGGTTGGAGGCTATCATCAATAACGTCAAGGAACGCCACCGTATACTGAAGATCCGTTCGCAAGTAAAGAAGTATGCACTGTCTTGTGTGAGGTGTCGAGAACTGAGAGCGAAACCAACTGTTCCGCAAATGGGAAATTTACCACCGGAAAGAACGACTCCGTTCGCGTATCCGTTCACCTGTACCGGAATCGATTATTTCGGACCGCTATCTGTGAAGGTCGGCCGTCATCTAGAGAAGAGATGGATAGTGCTGTTTACCTGTATGACATCAAGAGCAGTACACCTGGAGATTGTGCCGTCACTCGATACGAATAGCTATTTAATGGCCATACGATGTTTTATGGCTATCCGTGGTCTATCGCAGTTCATCATGACCGATAATGGGACTAACTTCACCGGTGCTGACCAAGAGTTGAAGACACTGGTAAAAACACTCGATCAGCCGCAGATCGAAAGTTCCTTGAGCGTTAGAGGTGTGCAGTGGAAATTTATACCGCCTGGCGCTCCGCATTTCGGAGGTTGCTGGGAGCGACTAGTGCGTTCAATCAAAACCGCTCTTCGTGCGATGCTGCGGGAACAACACCCTACGGATTTAGTGCTTCGAACAGCATTGTGCGAAGCAATGAATATTGTCAATAATCGACCGCTAACGTACGTTGCCGATGACCCCCTGGATCCGGAACCGTTAACGCCAAACATGTTACTACTGGGACGTAACAATATAATTCAGTTTGATCACGATTTCGACGAAAGGGATCTGAACTGTCGTGCTGCCTACAAACATTCGCAGATATTTGCTGACCTTTTCTGGCGCAGATGGGTATCAGCGTACCGTCCGGAGCTCATCCGGAGTCGCAAGTGGCCCGACAACAGATTGTATCACGAATACAAAGTTGGCGACCTTGTGATGATTGTGGACGAATCATTACATCGTGGCAATTGGCCAAAGGGTGTAGTGGAAAAAATCTATCGTGGACCAGATGGAAATATAAGAACTATTGAAATCAAAACGTCCAAATCAACCTATAAGCGACCTATCAGCAAAATCGTGTTGCTTGAAGCCATCACCTCGGTTCCTGGGCCGGAGAATGTTTCCAACACTGCAGCAGCGAGAACATCTGTGACGTCATAGGCGTCCGAGATAAAAGTTGCCATGGCGTCGACGTCTGCCGCATCCACGTGTCGTCATGGTAATCAAATCAACAACCATCGAAGTATGCCATGCATGAAAATCTAGAAAAATCTACACTTTTATCAATCAATCAAGCCATCCAGAAGCAAATTAAATGTACGTAATCTAACTTATTCTAAAATAAAATAGTATAGTAAAACTTATAAGTTAGTAATTATTAGCGAAAAGGTGAGAAATTGCCAATAGTAAAGTGCCTGTCTGTTAGCTTTGTGGTATTGTACTGTGAGGTTTGTGAGTGTCCGGTGTCGTTGGCGGGATCCTGAATGTGGCCAAACCTGAGGCTCCACCCTTCGACGCGCAACATCCTGAAATCGTACAGTCTTCCCCGCAGACAGGTGAGTTGGTGTGACGGTGCTTCTGCTGTGCCCGTTAGCTCACTGAACGCGTAATTTACATTGGTCCTTCTCCCCCGACAGGTGAGTTGGTATGACGGTGCTTCTGCTGTGCCCGTTAGCTCACTGAACGCGTAATTAACACTGACCCAGTTCCTGATCTCAAAACCTCCTTTGGCATGTACATTCCGCTCATCGGTAGCTCTTCTCACTGCTTCCGCTTCAGTATCCGCGCAATCGAAGTAATCTTCGACGTAATGTTTCCGGATGATAGTCGCTTCAGGAAACTCACCAGCATGCTATTGGGCATTCAGATTCTTCACAAATTGTGACGAACAGTGTAAGAAATTATATCCAAAAATCACGACGTCCATCACGAAGATTTACACTTCTCCATTTGAACCTGGGAAAAGGAACCGCTGTGCCTGCCGATCCTCCGGACGAACTAGGGCCTGGTGAAACAATTCCCTTATGTCATCTCCGAACACGATTCTTCGCTTACGGTAACTGTTAATCACGGCCGATAATGCTGCAACCATGTCCGGTCCTTTCAGCAACTTCATCCACCAAGCGATGCGATGGGTGATTGCATCGATTGCAACCGACACCACTGCATCCGACCTTTATCAAGCATAGAATGACAAAAAATACTTCCTCTTTTTTCATGCATATTCGCATACTCTTCCGCTGGCGACTGCATGCTGTGTACGTAAACACAGCGAACGAATGAGAAAAAAATGCGCGAACGAAAAGCGCTGCTGTCACAAACTGGAATGACTCGCACACGGCAAGCACTGATTCTTTACACAAAGATAATCTTGCGGTGGACCAGAAGGCCCGTGACTTACATCATTCTGATGTCCGTGTTAGGAATGCACGGGATTAAATACATATAACTTTTTTGGCTTTGACAAGAATTGAATTTTTAATAGTAACGCTCACGATTTTCAAAAATTTAAATGACACCCAGTATAGTAAATAAATATATAAGTCCTACGTTCAAAAACTCGTATAAAACTGCGGAGGAAAATGCGTCTAAATCCCAATCTTTGGGTAAAAATAAACACGCGTTAAAAAGCCAGACTCCAGTATAATAATTCAAATAGGCTGATACACTACGTAAAACAGTTTGGCTTTCGGTATGCTTTTATTAAAAACAAATTCTTGGGGGCGCATTTACCATTAGGTATTAAATTATATTAGAGGTGAATATGATTCTTTAGATGTAGACGAATGAATCAGATGAATCCGCATGTAATTTGCCGTTCTGCCTTGCGATTTTTTTCTAAATGTGTTATGCAAATACGCTGCGGCACATACCGGTTAACCAGGGTAGGGTATTCTCTACTTCTAAAGCCGCTCTAATGAGACTTTTGTGCATACACACTGTGATCATAAAAAGGGTCAAGTAGCAACACTGTCGAGTAATTCTGGAATAACAATGGAGCTATTTCCTCTTTTAGGGAATCAAAAGTCTCACCCTACCCAGCTATTAGTTGAGTTACAAAAATTAGAAATCAAAGTGACTGTTTGGTGTGCTGAGAACTGGGGAAACAATGCCATTGTTGGGTCGACTTTGTGAGTAACAAGCGATAGAGTCAGCAAATACGAGCAAAAAGACTTATTTAAAACGAATCTAATACAAGAATAATGAGATGCTTCTTAACCGTCCAACTCACCCGCGGCACACGCATCTCCGTAGCTTTTACCTTGTTTCTCCTCGGGATTCAACTTGATCATATCGTCGATACGCAGAATAGTAATGGCGGCTTCGGTCGCGAATTTCAGTGATTTGATTTTGGACATAGCCGGTTCCAGCACACCGGCTTTCTTGTTGTCTTTTACTACTCCTTCGATCAAATCCAGTCCGCACCACTTCAGGTGGGCGTGATCCACCTTAGTCTGGCTAGAGTTGTGATAGGCACGGAGTTTTGCCACCAAATCGGTTGCGTCCTTTGCAGCATTCACGGCCAGCGTTTTGGGGATTACAAGCAACGACTTAGCAAACTCAGCAATTGCAAGCTGTTCCCGAGAGCTCAACGAGGTAGCAAAGTTCTCCAGATAGATCGAAAGGGCAGCTTCCACGCAACCACCTCCAGCAACAACCTTCTTGCCTTCCAACACTCTTTTAGATACGCACAGCGCATCATGAATGGAGCGTTCCATTTCATCACAGTAGAAATCGTTAGGGCCACGTAAAATGATCGAAGCGGCAGTTCGGGCCTTGGGTCCACGAATCATGATCAACTCGTCATCGCAGATAAACTCCTGCACGACTTCAGCTGCTTCTCCGACGTAGCTAGCCTCAAAGCTCTCCTCACCGTCCATGTTGGTGAGCGAGGTCAAAAAGGCAGCACCGGTGGCCTTGGCGATTCGCCTCAGGTCGGACTTTTTAACGCGGCGGACTGCCATGGCACCAGCCTCGACGAAGTACTTCAAGCAAAGATCATCAATTCCGCCACTGCAAAGTACGACATTGACGCCGGTCGCCAGGATCTTTTCGATCTTCTCCTTGGTGATGTCCAACTCGCGCGAACGGATGCCTTCCAGCTTTTCAGGATCGGTGATCAAAACCTGTAAAATTGTGAGAGAATTAGTTTAGAATTTTTATACGTCCTGAAATTTATTATTTTTAATTGATATATTGACATCGCCCATTCTCAATCAAGTCCAACTTAAGTCTACGTTTCTTACCTGCACTCCCATTTTCATTTTGGTCTTTTGCAGCGAAAAGTCCAGACATGCCACCTTTGCGTTGGTTACTTTCTTCGGCATTTGTTGAGATGCAATCGTGCAGTTTAGAGCATAGCCTTGCACAAGAACGCTTTCACGCGCTGATTTGCCGTGCGCCTTCAACACATTCACCGCCTTGATAGGGTACATCGGATTACCCTTTGGGTCAATAATCTTAACGGCCTGCGCTGCATCAACCACCATAGCCGAAAAGAAATCTGCATCGGCTCCGATAATTTTAGAACTCATCGAAGTCTTCGCCACATTGACCAGCGATTCACGACCCAACTCATCAACTGGGGCTGTCAGGTGCTCCGAAATGTACTTGCAGGCTTCCTTACAAGCTAAACGGTAGCCAGCAATGATTGAGGTCGGGTGGATCTTCTGTTTGACCAGCTCGTCGGCGTTCTTCAGAAGCTCAGCCGCAATAATCACCACGGAAGTGGTACCATCCCCAACTTCCTCGTCTTGCAATTGAGCCAGTTCACAAAGAACTTTGGCGGCTGGATGTTCCACTTCGAGCATTCGCAGGATGGTTGCACCGTCGTTGGTGACTGTCACATCTCCAATGTCGTCGACCAACATTTTATCGAGTCCCACTGGACCGAGAGACGATTTGACAATATTGGCGATGGAGGATGCTGCCATAACTAGGAATGAACAAAAAAATGTCGATGTCTTGTTAGTCTGATGCGACGTCTGCACTAGGGTCAATTATTTGCTTGGAATAGTTACTACCACAGGGACCATGTCACCCTATAATCCCTTATTTTGTTATGATCTGCAAATCTAACCTCAAATCTAGGTGAGTCATTGAAAGGTACGAGAACATTCTTTTCTGGAAGTTTTTCAAAGTAACAAAAGTTACTAATTCACGGCTTAACATATAAAACTAACAAAATCTAAATTCTTTTAAATAATTCAATCTACAAATAAGGAAAAAAAATCAACAAGCGGGTGTCACAGGAGACTAACAATTGAATATTTACATCGCTATGTAAACATTTAGGATAATTTGTAGTTTATTGTTTAAGTTTACAATTTAATAATAGGTCTAAACTCATAAAATCATCAATTCTTCACTAAAAATCTTGTTAAACGATCAAATTCGTAGCATGTGACGGTAAGCCACTGAAGGAAGCATTTCCATAAACATTCGAACATAAATTTGCTGGTCCCATGCCGCATGTTTCATCGGAAGGAAAACTTACCATTTTGAGTACGAACCGGAGCACCGGATGTCCGGGTTCCTGCCAGAGAAAGGGCGCTTGCTACGGTGGACATTTTTTCACGTTTTTCTGTGGGTTATACACAATTTATTAGAAACAAGATAATACAAATGAAGCACCAAAAAGCGAACTCCGTTTCTTCACTGCTCGAACAAGGAACGAACCGAACCGACGAAAGTCATTTTTCGTTTTTGACAGTTTGCATCGTGATTCGCACGGGCCTTTTCATTTGACAGCCGCTACAGCTAGGGGTGTTCAACAAATTTTCAACCAAAATATAATATAGGCCTTTTCATGTGACACTGCCGCGGGACTGCACTTGTTTACAACCGCTGAAGAGGCCCGCAAGTCCAAAGCTGTCACTTTCATAGAAGAAATGTCAATTGACGGTAAAACCAGCTGATTTTAAACGTCTCGTGAAAAGGCCTATAGGCCTAATATTTTTTTTAACCTAGTTAAGTTTGCCATTTTAGGGTGTTTTTATGAGATATTGGGAAAAAAGATTCGGCTGCCGGTGGGACAGTCCAACTAGGGATCCTATAATGAGAGATATGCGAAAGCGGCCATTGTATACAATGTGGTGTGGTGCTCCTTTTGCGGGAATGGGTTGTTTCTTATTTAGCGTGTAGTAGTTAAGTTCATCGTAAAAAGGCCTTTGAACGTGTACTGTACCTGATCGTAATCAATACTTTGTAACGCGTTTACGAATACGACACCAAAACAAAATCAAATCAAAGCCTGAATGGAACTCGGTCGAACGAACGGCGTTTGAGGCTTTGAATTTTTGTATTTAAGTTTGTAAAATATAGAATAATATATCTGTTTTGTGAATCTTTGTATCAATTGTCGTCCACTATGTCTAAACGCCGTAATTTACTAGATTCGGCTGAGAAACGTAAGTACATTTGTATCTAGGTGAGATGGACCGTGATCGGTCTTAGCCGTCAAATAAAAAAAAATACGAGAACATAGGGTAAGACGGCCACCTCGTTTTTCCTTTTCACGTTCAACATGAATTTAAAAAAAATGGTTTAGGATGTTTGTTTTGTCTTTATTAGCTAGACTTTCAACTCAAGGCTGGCTCGTCTCGTAATTAGGATGTAATATTTATACCATATTTTTCGACCGTATAAACTTACTGCTCCACACGATCCATTTCATAAAGAAGCGTTTATTATGTTCAAGCCTATTTTCTTTTAGTTAACTTGAAATGTTGTTTGTTCCAGGTCGCTCCCTTCAAAACGTAGCAGTAGCCCGCGGTCGTCTCAAGGGGGCTCTGGCCGACATCATGACCCACAGTGATGACGAGTCAGATTCCGATGATCCCAACACTACTCGTCAACTGAAACGATCGAAGACTACAAGTTCGCTAGACCCAATACCAATCCCTCACCAGTCATACATTATGAAGCTGTTCGACCGAAGTGTTGATTTGGCACGATTCGATGAGGCAACCCCGTTGTATCCCATTTGTCGCGCATGGATGCAAAACCAACCGAGAGCCAACCCGAAACTGCTTCGTACGCCGTCACCCGTTAAGCGCGAGCGAAATCCACGGATGGTTGATCAGTACCTAAGTGGGGAATTGAAGGAAATTCGGGCGATGCCTCGGCCGGAAGTCAGTGTGGTGGATCGCTGTCCCTTGCCATTGCCCAGTCAAACAAGAACTTCCAAAGAGCTGCTAGAGGTGCAGCCGATGTCAAAAGCAGAGCTGTTGGATGAGCATAGAAAGCGTTGGTGTCAGATTAGACACAATTGGGAACATCACGGTTCCATTCGAAATGAGCGTCATGCGGCTAGCTTCGAACTGTTGGATGCCTTGCTTAAAGGAAATGTTTGAAGGGAAGTGCTGCATGCGAATCGTAAGTGCATGGTTTTATTTAGTGTGCTACTTGTTCTGTCACCACCCGTTGGCCAATATGAGAGGAATCATTTTTTGATACATTTTTACTTCGTCAATTTCGTCATCTCCGTCTAACTTAACGTATGTATTGTAACTAAGGATCGCTATGTCAATGTTAAAGCAGCTATTATATCCTGTCATAAGACGAGTTTGAACAATCCCATTGAATTCCACCACTTAATTGTATCCTGACAGATACGTATTTCGACCTCAACAGTAAGGCCGTCTTCAGTGTCTTGTACTTGACTCGACTCGAGTCAAGTACAAGACACTGAAGACGGCCTTACTGTTGAGGTCGAAATACGTATCTGTCAGGATACAATTAAGTGGTGGAATTCAATGGGATTGTTCAAACTCGTCTTATGACAGGTGAAAACATTCCACTAAAAAGCTCAAAATAATTTTCTTATCAGCTATTATATGTTTGTCGTGTCGTGATTATTGGAAACAATCGAAGGACAAACTAATAGTGAAAAAGCTTGTACTTACATGGAATAAATATAAATCATGATAAAGGATTTTTTTAACCCCATTGTGAATGCCCCTTATGGTTTGAAATCTAATTTTTTATGAAGTTTTGGAATCAAATATTTCATAGCCAAAACATGAATTCGATAAAAAACATCCAGCAACGAAGTGAAATTCATTCCAGATTGTAACCCTAGCGCGTACGGACGGACGTGCTTTTTGCTCGCGCATTTTTTCTCGTTCGTCCGTTGTGGTGGACGTTTTCGTCTCGTCGCGTTGGCGTTATTTTCTCCCGGACCCGTCATGGAAAACTCGGTGGCCGACTCGGCCGCGAAAAACGTGCCGAAGCGCATTCCTTTTGGAGGCGCGGGTAAGCCCTCCAAGCAGCTTTTGCAGAGTAATGTAAATTCGTCGTTGCCATTAACGATGCCGGCAATCCGCCGAAGAAACGTAAGAAGCAGCAATCGCAGGTGCAACCAGAGCGGAAAAAGTGCCAGTCCGGTTTAATAAAAGACGATCCGCCAGATTTGCGCCCGAAAATTCGTCAGTTGATCGATAAGGGGCTGAAATGTACAGCTCTGTAGCGAGAGCGTAAATGTGATGCCTGTAAATAAGGACCACCATCAGTCCGTCGTGGAGTTCCTCGAGGTCCACAAATATGAGAAATATATACTCATGACCATCCCATCACGAAGCCGCTCAAGGCTTTGCTGCAAGAACTCCATGATATGAAGGAGAAAGTTGCGGACTGAAGCCGTGCACAAAATCGCTCGTTCGACCCCACCACCTGGAAGGACCTGAAGCTGGTCGGCGTTATAAATTACACGGTCGTTGACTGGGAGCGCCAACTGTGGCGACAAGCATCCACAAACGGCGGCCCAAAGCAAGCGGAGTTCCTGGAAATCCGGAAGAAGGCTTCCACCAGGACCCTGCCGAAGAACAACCGTGTTCCTGCACTCAAAGAGGTGAACTATCCGCCCATGATGGCTCCTCGGCGACCGATTTCAATCCTATCACTGTTATAACCGCACAAGCGACTGGAAGCAGTAGCTGCGTCGGTTCAAGCTCCAGCATCACCGGCTCCATCCTCCAGCGTATGGTCCCCGCTCCCTCTTCCTGGATCCGTCGGCAGCAGAGAACGAAAATGTCCCACCGGAAAAATTTGCTCCGCTCTACACTCTGGAGTAACTGTTACCGATTTTTGCGCAGCTTGCAACTCGGCTGCATGGATGTAAAACCCGTTTCAACCAGGTCTTCACTTTTG
Organism: Armigeres subalbatus; assembly: GCF_024139115.2. NCBI lineage: Eukaryota > Metazoa > Arthropoda > Insecta > Diptera > Culicidae > Armigeres > Armigeres subalbatus. The sequence continues at coordinate 111,827,438 of NC_085139.1, read as the reverse complement.
TCATGTCCATCATTGAAAATGGTTACTAGGGTGAGCCTGGTCAACTGGAATGCTTGCTCGGATTTCTTTGAGATGAAGGAAATAGACGTGCCGTTCATCACCGAAACGCACCTAAAACCGGAGGTGAGCGTCTGCATCCTGAACTTTCGCATCGTGCGACTCGACCGTAAGGTGGTGTGGATATTACTTTTCGCTACAACATCAGCTGTCGCCTGCTGCCAAGCTTCCAGCTGAGCATCATCGAGGCCAACGGTGTCGAAGTTACTGCCTCTGTCGGCATAATCACGATCATCGCTGTTGGGCAGAGAAGAGAACCCCCTCACAAAGAATAACAATACTAGTGTTCCCTCTCACTCCACGGCAGACTACTGACTGATACTTCTGCCAGTAGCTGCAGCTCTCTTTATTTTAACAATATATACAATTATCAATAACAATATACCTAAACTATACCCAAGAGCAACTACAACTAACCACGCCTGCTTCTTAACCATTTACGATCTACTGTGAAGCGTCGCACAATATCTGATATTCCAACAATCGCTGCGTACTGCCCAACTCAAGCCAAAGCAGGCGATGGTTCATCAGCCGCCCTGCGAAGAAAAACATTATCAAGCAAACTCGGAGGCAAGGTCAGTATATCAAGCTTGGGGCAACAGTCGCGGCAATCGAAACGACACCATCTGGAGCTGCGATACGGAGGAAGGCCACTACACGATCACGAGTCCGGCTTCCACCACTCGACAAAGTCGGTCGGGAGTGCATGCTATAATTGGCCTGCTCATCACAAATATGGACGATCACATTTCGCAGCAGGTTGTCTACCAAGAGCTCAGCCCAGACCACTATCCGGTGGTGGTTAATCGGCATCAGTTCCAGCAGGTCGTCAATTCCATCATCAACTACGAGGCGCTTCTCGAAACTTTGGAGGACATCAACTTGCAGCTGCGCTCTAAAAATAATAAGGCGCTTTAATGGCTCGGGAGCAGCATCGGCAGAGCCAATCCAAAGTCTTCCAAAGTCATCTCCATCTTGAAGCCTGGGAAAGATCATTCCTCTCAAAAGGTCATCGCTCCATCAGTCTTCTATCAAGGTTATCCAAGCTGTTTGAAAAGGCGCAGGGCAGCAGGGACTATGTCCAAGGGCTTGACGATCCCTCCCCAGGCCATCTGCGAGTTGTGGGGCTTGCCTAGGATGTGGGTTTGACAGTGGGCCCTGTTAAATTCCTGTAGAAAGCTGCATGTATCCGCAAGTAGGCTCCGCCAAAGCGACCGTGTGCCGCTCAAAGCGCACAAGCCCGAGTCCTGGTGGAAAACCAATAATTACGAGCAATATAAGAGATAATACGACTCGATATAATCGGCAACGACCTAGGCGACGAATAAAGGATCACGATTGGAAGCTCCACATGGAACTGCAAGTCGCTAGGTTTCGCAGGTTGCGACAGGATTATCTACGATGAATTACATCCCCGTAACTTCGACATCGTGGCGCTGCAGGTGATTTGCTGGACAGAACAGAAAGTGTGGAAAAGCGGGAATCGAGCGGCTACCTTCTTCCAAGCTGTGGCACAACCAACGAGCTGGGAACCGGTTTCATAGTACTGGGTAAGATGCGCCAACGCGTAGGCAGCCAATCAGCGCAAGGATGTGCATGCTGAGGATAAAAGGCCGTTTCTTCAACTATAGCATCATCAACGTGCACAGCCCACACGAAGGGAGACCCGACGACGAGAAAGAAGCGTTCTATGCACAGCTGGAGCAGACATACGATGGATGCGCACTGCGGGACGTCAAAAATGTCATCGGTGACATGAACGCTCAGGTAGGAAGGGAGGAAATGTATAAACCGGTCATCGGACCGGATAGTCTGCTCACCGTATCAAAAGATAACAACGATGCATAAGCTTCGCAGCCTCCCGCGGAATGGTAGTCCGAAGCACCTTTTTTCCCCGCAAAAATATCCACAAGGCCACATGGAGATGGAGATCACCTAACCAAGAAACGGAAAACCAAATCGACCACGTTATAATCGACGGTAAATTCTCCGACATCACGAACGTCCGGACTTATCGCAGTGCAAATATTGAATCAGACCACTACCTGAATCCGTTGCAGTCTCAAAACTCTCGACGGTGTACAACAGTCGCACGCCGCGGCTTAACATTGGGCGGCTACAAGACGGTAGGATACGCGCAGCAGCTGGAAGTGGCACTCCCAACGGAAGAGCAGCTAGGCGCAGCGTCTCTTGAAGATGGCTGGAGAGATATTCGATCCGCCATTGGTAGCACCGCAACCGCTGCATTTGGTACGGTGCACCCGGATCAGAGAAACGACTGGTATGACGGCGAATGTGAGCAGTTAGTGGAAGAGAAGAATGCAGCATGGGCGAGATTGCTGCAACACCGCACGAGGGCGAACGAGGCACGATATAAACGGGAGGAAAAAGCGCCAGCAGGAAGATCGAGACCGTGAACGACGGAGCAACTGTACCGCGCTAACAACACACGAAGGTACTATGAGAAGTTGAACCGTTCACGTAAGGGCCACGTGCCACAGCCTGATATGTGTAAGGACATAAACGGGAGTCTTCTTACGAACAAGCGTAAGGTAATCCAAAGGTGACGGCAGCACTACGAAGAACACCTGAATGGCGATGTGGCAGACGAAGATGGCGGTATGGTGATGGACCTGGGAGAACGCGCGCAGGACATAATTTTACCGGCCCGGGATCTCCAAGAAATCTGGAAATCCAGGAGGAGATTGGCCGGCTGGAGAACAACAAAGCCCCTGGGGTTGACCAACTACCAGGAGAGCTATTTAAACATGGTGGTGAAGCACTGGCTAGAGCGCTGCACTGGGTCATTACCAAGATTTGGGAGGAGGAAGTTTTGCCGCAGGAGTGGACGGAAGGTGTCGTGTGTCCCATCTACAAAAAGGGTGATAAGCTGGATTGTAGCAACTACCGCGCAATCACATTGCTGAACACCACCTACAAGGTACTCTCTCAAATTTTATGCCGTCAACTAACACCAATTGCAAGGGAGTTCGTGGGGCAGTACCAGGCGGGTTTTATGGGCGAACGCTCCACCACAGACCGGGTGTTCGCCATTCGCCAAGTACTGCAGAAATGCCGCGAATACAACGTGCCCACACATCATCTATTCATCGATTTCAAAGCCGCATATGATACAATCGATCGGGACCAGCTATGGCAGCTAATGCACGAACACGGATTTCCGGATAAGCTGACACGGTTGATCAAAGCGACGATGGATCGGGCGATGTGCGTAGTTCGAGTTTCTCGAGTTCTCGAGTCCCTTCGAAACGCGCAGAGGGTTACGGCAAGGTGATAATAATAATTGAAAAGGCGCTTCACAGCCGGTTTCTTGAGTCTGCCGAATACAACAACATCTTACTCGAGGAACAGTTTGGTTTCCTTCGTGGTCGATCCACCGTGCACCAACTGACCCGAGTTGCCAACGCCCTCAGACGGAACAAGTTTGCCTCTAAAATGTGCGCCATGGCCTTACTCGATGTCGAAAAGGCGTTCGACAATGTATGGCATGATGGCCTGTTGCCTAACTGCCTGGTGAAAATCATCAAAAAATCATTACCGGGTCTCAATCATCGTGTGGACATATAGAGTTGTATAGACCTCGAGACCTATACTGCAAAGAATTCTTGGGAGACAGGAACAGTTATTAAAGGTTAAAGGTCCAATTTGATTCTACGGATTAAAAATGGCATGGACCATTTTCAAAAAGATTTAACAGCCCTTTGGTAGTGTGTGTAGACCTGAAGGCCTTTACTCCAGGGAATTCTTGGATGACCAAGGATGAAACAATGTTTTCTTACAGGTTTACTTTTGGACGTCAATAATGCTTAAAATTATGTTTACGTCACGTGTGGTAAAAAGGAGAACGTAAAATGAAGTGACGATTGTTGATACACAAAGAGTCCAATTTGAAACTTGCAGTTTGTTCTATGATGTCTATCTTTTTATTGGTTGACTGTATTTCAACGGAATCTAATAGGGAATTCTGAAAAGACACACAAACAGTGTAGTTAAATTGCCAGGTAATAAATGCACATTCAGCACGATAAGAGGATTACCCCCATCTGTACCGAAGCGAGGGGAAGGAAATGTTGAAGAAATAGTAATTTCTTCCCTAGACTCCTTATAAGTACCACGAAGTTGGATATTAGAAAGGTATTCGTTGTTAGGATTCATCTGTAGCTGGCAATGTAATCATGGTATATTTTACATTTTACCCCGTAACACACCAACCCAGCCTTACGGGTCAAACTGGATGGCAACGAAGTTATGGACAACTTTCTTTCTTACCATGCATAACCAAGTTTGCAAGGATTTTCTCATTTTTATTTCAATATCTTGCAATTAGCACCAAAATATTCACTTCGTTTAGTAGTTATAAATAGTAATTTATCCGTAACAATAGTCTCATTTAGTATTGAAAATCCCTAACAAATGATCTTTTTCAAAGAGTCGATATTTAGTTCTCTGCCTCTCACGCAAGTCCAGCTTTTATGTAGGTTTGTTTAGCATGTATCGAAAGAACGTGCGTTGCATTTATTATGTCTGCAACTCGCACTAAATTGATTCAAATCTTCATTACCTTTATGTTGCTGCAAATTGTTTTCTCCACCGTTGGAAACTGCTGTTGAAGCATCGATAGATGTATAAATATTGTATGAGTTCTTATATAAAGCCTACATTATGTACAAGAACGATCGGTCTATTCGATTGGAAATGTAGTTCGAGTGCTTTTACGGTTAGGGTTAAAAACATTCATCATTAAGTTATCATATGTACACATGCTTGCACTTGGATCTAGAGTTGGAGTTGGAGATGGAAAATTGGCCATTGTATTTATTTTCACGCGTCCTTTCAAAATTATTTCTATAATTAATAATTTAATTTCCGATTTAAAAAGGTCTACGACGCTACGCAGTATGCTGCGCCAAATGATCATTCTACATTACTCCGAATGTCGATATTGTAACCGACATTCTGAGAAATGTAGCACAAATCCTTATAAAAACAGATCCTTCGATCTTGTTTTAGGTTAAAAGACCAACGCTGTGGCGTCGAGAGGCTGCCCTCGATTAATTAGCAAATACCTGTTACAATCTACCTTATCTTGTTTGATCGCTTGACTAAACGTTCTTGTCTAATCCACTCCATTCGCGCATCCTTGAGGTAGTTCCTATGAGTAGTAAACGTTATTGGTTGGGCGACAGTGTTGTGCTTATACTGCTGATTCCGCTACTGCTGCTGGGCGTGAGCAAACTGGGAGCAGACTGCTGTTGAGCGGTTGCTGGAAATCCAGGGTTTACGGCTACCGATGATCTGAAAGCGTACGAATTGTATGTATGGGTTAGTATCGAGTATGAACAAGTAGTACCAACATCAACTTATATCGGTTATTTTCCGTTTGTATTCCAGGCCCTCATAAAACAATAGAGTCGATTTCATAATCGCTTTTCACGTACCTGTTATGTCGCATGTGGCTTTTGACTAGATCACTGTTGACCAGGGCGGCCATAAGACTAAGTTCACCGGCCATAACGGTGGCACAGATGAGGCGGGCCAATTGTTTCGAATTTTCGGCTGGGTGCGTCGGGTGAGCGCCCCGCACTCCGAGCATATCGAGACAAGCGCCCTGCCCTGGCAAACCGGTACCCCCACCGACGGTTCCCACTTCAAGCGATGGCATCGTGCAGGTCATGTACAAATCTTCTCCAGTGTCGCCGTGCGGTTCCATGTTGGTTGAACAGTTGCTACTGGTGACGTTTTGTGCTGGGTCTTGACCGGTGGCGATGTAAATAGCTGTGACCATATTCGCTGCATGCGCATTGTTTCCTCCTATGCTTCCGGCGACAGCTGATCCTGTCATATTTTTCAGTTTATTACACTGCACCAGTGTGCGAGCATTGGTCTTCAATATCGTTCGCAGTTTATCCGCAGGAATGATGGCTTCGCAAATGACACGTTTTCCACGTCCCTTGATCCAGTTTATTGCAGCGGGTTTCTTGTCCGAGCAGAAGTTTCCACTAAGAGAAATAATTTGCATCTCTGGGAAACTTCGATGCACTTCACGGAGAGCCATTTCTGAACCCTTAGAAACCATGTTCATTCCCATCGCATCACCAGTCAGTGCACGGAATCGAGCATAAAGAATTGGACCGTCCATGGCAATGTGGAGCTCCTGCAGGCGAGCAAATCTGCTAGTCGAGTCAAATGCCTTTTTAATGACCGCAAAATTCTCGGGCGTTTCCATCCACCGCTTTGCTTGAGCCGCACGCAGTACATTCGGGAATTTGATGCAAGGTGCTCGCGTCATACCAATATCTTCTACGAAACTTGTAACGCCTCGGGTGGAAATGGCCTTGCAGCCTCGGTTCGTACTAGCAACAAGTGCACCTTCTGTAGTCGCCATAGGCACGTAGTACCGCACACCGTCCAGAATCAACGGACCGGCATAGCCAATAGGAATTTGTACATAGCCTAGTACGTTTTCACAACAGACATTCATCACTTTGGAGTAATCGAAATTCTTGTAGGATAGATGCTTGAAGGCGTTGACTGGCAAATTAGCTTCCTTTTGAATAAGATCCCGTCGAATTTTGACACCACGCTCAGCGTCTCCAATTATGCTTTCAATCTTATACAGTGGGCAGTATCCGTTGCCAGCTCGGACGATCATCTTGATTTCCTCATCAGTCAAACCAGCCGCCCCATCGTCGGTTTCGTTCAAGATCTTCAGGCACAAATCCAACGATCGGGGTTCACGTTCCACAAGCTCATCCTCCAGGTCCTCGAAATTCAGCTCATCATCAGCACCCATGCTTTTGGCCCGTAGATTTCTGCCTGGGAGCAAACAAAGCTCGCTTTGGGTGGCCTTTTCCTCGACTGGGACAGCTTCGGCCAGGGTGAAAGTCGCCACCGGCTCTTGCCTATCGGTGGCGGCATTCATCGCCAGCTGCTTTTGTTTTTGTGCTGCGGCAGCAGCGGCCGCCGCCGCTTCATTCGCTACCGATAGCAGAATCTGATCCGACAGATTGTGACGGTCGAAGAATACGAACTTCACGCCTAAGGCGATGATCAGGATGTACGTCACGATCTGCTCGGTGCTGATCGAGAGCCACCTGGAATGGAAAGAAAGGAAAGAAAAATTTGTTAATAAAGTGTGTATAATTCGTGGGCTGATCAGTTGATGTTAATGTCAATAAAAGAAATACCTACCTAAAAAAATACAGATCAACTTAGTTATAAACAATGAGAAAATCGGCCTCGTGAGCTTAGTGATTTCACGAATGTTTTGTAAGACGATATGAGAACCCAATCTTCAAAAAAAAAATGAAGACATTGGATCTGGCCACTCATTTATTCGCAAAGCTATTTCGGTGTAAACTTGAGTGTACGATCATTCTAGTTCCCAGGACTTTGAAAGATAGAATTAACTAATTTGATAAATTGCCTCCTATCTCGTAAACTAAATGTATGGCCTTTTTGTGATAGTATTTTACATACGGTTGAAATTCATTGTTTAACAAAATTGTAATTGATCATATTTTGCAACCGGCCGTCTGCCAGGACTCAGGAGCTCAACTCGGTTCACTATTTGCAAGTTTTGTAGGTGGGCCCTTCGGTCAACCGGCATCAGCAGTTTCGAAGAAATTATCACGAAGTGAACTTGTAACGGTTTGTACAATGTGTTGACCCCGTCGACAGGCCGTGAAGCTCGACAACACGTTCTAACGGCCCTTTTGTTAAGCAACATGGTATCAGTCGTCAGTATCAGTAAAGACTGTACTCGATGATAATAGACGAATCCAAGTAAAAACAAGAAGAAGACACACGACGGTGTTAACTTTGACAGATCCTACAGCGCAGCATAGGAAGATCATTTTAAAATGCTTATAATAAATTCTAGACAAATTGTAATTAAAATCTGATTAATGTATGATACGGAAAAAGTTTCGAAGTTTATGATAGATACATTTTTGGAAAATATACAAAAAAATGAGATAAGCTTCCAAATAAGTACTTGAGAACTTTTTCCGTATCGTACATCAATCAGATTTTAATTACATTTTGTCTAGAATTTATTATAAGCATTTTAAAATGATCTTCCTATGCTGCGCTGTAGGATCTGTCAAAGTTAACACCGTCGTGTGTCTTCTTCTTGTTTTTACTTGGATTCGTCTATAAGACACATTATGAAATTTTGACTGAACCTAATTAAGAGTGTAACGTTAACATTGGCAGAAGTTTATCAAAATCTTTCAAGTGCTATTAAAATGGCATCGAAACAAAAGCAGATCCACCAAAAAGTTTTGTGCCCCGTCGTGGAAAACACGTCTGCGTCCGACAAATGGTTCGGTGCGGGCCCCAACAAACATTGGAGTCGTATAATGCGCTTATATAGCCAAACATATCCTTTTCAGCTAAAAACATCTCAACTAAAAACTAGCTTGTTTACGGTCAGCTTAAATTGTTTTCTGTGGATCCATCATTCGACGGTGTCACTGATTGATGAAATCATTCAAGAAGACGCAAAAGACCCAGCGCAAGCGGCCGCCAGGCAGCGCCAAAAAAAAAAATCGAGGACAACTAATCCAGAGAAAATAATGAAAAGTATTGGCAAAGAATGTAGAGGGTTTCGTCTGGTTTGTCTGGCACGATGAAACGTGCCGGTCTCCATACGTCTATAAGGTTAGTAAGGCACCAAAATGGAACGACAAATAAAATACGGTAGCCAAAAGGTGCACCGTGAGGGACGACGAGACTTACCGGTCACAAAGCAATTTCCATAGCAGGAGTTTTACGTGCGTTTGGTGATAGACTGCTCCAGAGATAACAATTATGGCTCATGCGAATCCGTCGACACACATGTTACCCAAATAGTTTCTACTTCCCCAATTCCGTTGGATTCGATATTATTTGACCCTTAATGCAACCCTCCGTGCACGCGTTTGTGAATGTCTGAACACACGCTGAAGGTATCTTACTCAAACCGCACATTCCCCTTCTTTTCTCATATAAAACGCAAAAAAAATCTCACATAGAGACCGATCAATTACTGGCACCCGAAATTGGTATTCTCATGTACGCTAACACCGCCAATTGGATACATGAAATCCATTTTATTAACCAAATCAATGCTCTCAGTACTTTAAATTTTCTAGATCGTAAACCATTTTTTGTAGTCTTCCATACGCACTTTGTAGTATTACAAACCGCAAATGATTCTGCATTTCCAAACCACAAACCATTTTTCTTTAGTTTTACAAACACGTTAACTTATCTTGAGAAATCAGCGACACGATTCTGGCAAGATCGCCAACATATGAGGAATAGGTTGGAACGTTGTTGTTAGCTGATGATTACGGCCATGGATAGCACCGGAACAGCGATCACCAGCTACAGCATCAAAACTAAGCTTCTTCAATACAGGCGGCGGACAAAACAGTATTCTTTGAAAGAAGATATTAACCAGCCGGGAGATAGCAAAGCATAGCCGACAGGTCGGCTGAGAAAATGAAGGGGCCGAAATGCAAAAGATGTCATAAATTTGGACAAATACATTGGTGTAACTAGCCGCGATGCCTAGCGGGGCTATGCCTCTTCATCTATTTTCTCTACTTTGAGCTTCTTTTCCAAAATTCTCGAACATTTTACCACCTCATTAAGTTATCTTAGTGGTAATGTGATAAATACGGTCCAACCGCCTAAGGCAATTGCGGATCAATCACACTGATCCATATTCTCTTTTCTTAAGCACGTGCTTTCTATTGTAGCTCACAGAATATCGAAGTGTAATCTTTTACCAGCCGATGATTGCTACAATGACTCAAGTTGATAGCGTATGACTATTGCCTCTAAGTGTAGTAGCGTAGTCAAAGAACAATATGTGACGAATCGTCCAGACGGAATCTCCGGAGATTTCGACGGGAATCCTCCAAGCATATCGAAGGGAACCTCCAAGGATTCTGAAGGCAATCCACCAGGGATTTTGGCTGGAATGTTCTACGGAATCCGACGAAAATGTTTCAGGGATTCCACTGAAAATCTTCTAGAGATTCCGAATAGACTCCTCCAGGAATTCTGACGGGAATATTCCAGGAAGTCCGGGAATGTTCCAGGGGTTTCAATGGGAAGAGACTAACGTGAATATTCCAGGGATTTTGTAGGCAATGTTCCAGGAATGTAGAAGCAAATCGTCGAAGAATTCCGAAGCAATCTGTCGATGGATCCCGAAGCAAATCGTCGAGGGACTCCGAATTAATCTTCCAGGGTCTCCGTAAAGAATCCTCCAGCGATTCCGAAGGGAATCTTGGGGAGTGTTGAAGCAACTCTTCGAGGGATTTCGAAGCAAATCATCGAAGGATTTCGAAGCAAATCGTCGAATGATTCCGAAGTAAATAGTCGAGGGAGTCCGAACTAAATCTTCGAGGAATTTCGAAGCAAACCGTCGATGTATTCTGAAGCGAATCATCAAATGATTCCGAAGCAATTCGTCGAGGGATTCCGAAGTAAATAGTCGAGGGAGTCCGAGCTAAATCTTCGACTAATTTTGAAGCAAACCGTCGATGTATTCCGAAGCGAAATGTCGAATGATTCCGAAACAATTCGTCGAGGGATTCCGAAGCAACTCTTCGAGGGATTTCAAAGCAAATCATCGAAGGATTTCGAAGCAAATCGTCGAATGATTCCGAAGTAAATAGTCGAAGGAGTCCGAACTAAATCTTTGAGGAATGTCTAAGCAAACCGGCGATGGATTCTGAAGCGAATCATCGAATAATTCCTAAGCAATTCGTCGAGGGATTCCGAAGTAAATATTCGAGGGAGTCCGAACTAAATGTTCGAGGAATTTCGAAGCAAACCGTCGATGTATTCCGAAGCGAATCTTCGAATTCCAAGCAAATCATCAGAGGGATTCCGAACATCCAGGGATTCCGAAGCAAATCATTGAGGCAAAACGTCGAGAGACTCCTAATCAAATATTCAAGGGATTCCGAAGCAAATCGTCGAAGTATTCGGAAACAAATTTTCAAGGAAAGTCATTACCACATGTCTTAGACTGCAGGCGAAGTACCACGTTTGGTTTGATTGATATTTTGGTGGCTCTCCATTGCTATCTATCAGGCTTACTTTAATGCTGTCAAATCAATTAGATATTCCCTTTATATAATTAACACGAAGTGCAATTTCACTGCCACACAGGAATCTTTCTGAGAAATGAGAAACAAGCCCATTTGTCGTCCACTTATTCTATTATGATAGGGTGAATATGAGAGATAACTCTCTTGTCTTCAAACGTTCAGTAATCCATTATATATAGCATATATAATGCAAAATTAATATCACCGCTAACTAACTTTTAAAATCCTAGGGGGTGCTAATTTTTTTTTCTAGGGAGGGCTAAGCCCCCCCTAGCCCTCCTTATTCAGGTCATTGACAAATAGTAAGAGATTTGAAGGGGCCCTCCTTAGCTTAGCGGTAAGATGTGCTGCTATAAAGCAAGGGTGGCTGGTTCGATTCCCGGTGCCGGTCTAGACAATTTTCGGCTAGGAAATTGTTTCGACCTACCTGGACATAAAAGTATCAGCGTGTTAGCCTCATGATTTACGAATGCAAAAATGGTAACTTGGTATAGAATGCAAATATGGAAACTTGGTAAGGCTAATTTACAGTTCGGAAAACGTGTACCGGGATTTGGTCCCCACAGTGTTGGTAAAAACTCAAAATCTCAAAACTCATGGACGATTCAAATCAAGCGTGAGTTGAAACAAAAGATATTTTAGTTACCAGATAAAGATTGTCGCTGTCGTCGCTGTCCGGAACATCTTTTGCTGGCGAAGATAGGGGAGCTAAATGTCAAAGAAGGAAAATCCATACGATTTGACAGCTTGGTACCCAACATGTTCCGGACAGCAGAACAAAGAGAAACGAAGCGACAATCTTTATCTAGTATGTAACTAAAATATCTTTTGTTGAAACGCACCCAACTCAGCACCTAAAAACACATGGATGAGTTGAATCATCCATTTGAATCATCGTAGATTTTCTTTTGTTCTCCTTCGTTAAAAACATTCTTCCATGTATTTATAAGCATAAATTGATTTCAAATGTGCTTTTAAACCAAAATGATTTTTTTGCAGATGAGTGAAATGATGCGTTTTAGCATGAAAAAATCAAGCGTGATGCATTCCTTTAAAATCGCAGACGATTTCGTTCGCATGGGTGATTTTACCGACACTGGTCCCCCATGTATTTTCCAAGAGGCGGAAAATTCCTTTTTCGTGCCCAAATTCAGTAAATCCCGCCCCTTTAAACATGCATGGGGGACCAAATTCCGTGACACGTTCTCCGAACCCTAATGTGACCAGCAAGCGTCCTGTGAAACGCGGGACGCCTATCTGGATTGCGTCACCGGCTCGAAAAAAAAATTATAAAAATATTTGTAAGGCTGTATAAATTGAAATAAATTTGTAAAATGAAGTTGAAAAATGCAGACGTTTGGTCACATTGCCGAACCCCCATCTCAAAAGCACCCCAAGTAAAGAAAATCCAATTAGCGAACGTTCACTGTATGTATGTATAATAGACAGAAGAATGAAACATCTGAATATCGGCAGTTTGAAACAATTGGCGCTTCGATGTTGCACGAAGAAGAAGAAGCAGAAAGATGATGATCGAAAAAATCTCCACGGACCATACGGAGAAAGTTTTTAAAACTCTTCTCAAAAACTTCTCTAAAAGCAATTTAATTAAAAACTGTAAGCAGTACGGGGTTGGACTTTTCTTATACTGTGTTTTAAGTGTAATATTAGAAAATAAAATTTCGAATAGAAATATTGTGTTTAATATACAAATAATTTTCAATTATGTCTCCATCTACTATATATCTTTTGCCCGAAAATATCAATTTTAAATAAATTCCGCAAAAAATAAGATTCGTCAAAACATTCTTCAACAGATTCGGTGGAAAGAACATTGTGTGTTTATTTAGTGGAATGTCTTCACTTGTAATGAATTATTTAATTCCATTACTTTGCATTCTTTACAAGTATACGTATTTCGACCTCAACAGTAATGACGGTAATGACGTCTTTAGTCTCTCAAGTCGAGTCAAGTATGAGACACTGATCAATGTTTACAAATTATTATTATTATTTATTCAGACTAAGGCCGAAGTGGCCTGTGCGGTATATAAGAGTCTTCTCCATTCGGCTCGGTCCATGGCTACACGTCGCCAACCACGCAGTCTACGGAGGGTCCGCAAGTCATCTTCCACCTGATCGATCCACCTTGCCCGCTGTGCACCTCGCCTTCTTGTGCCCGTCGGATCGTTGTCGAGAACCTTTTTCACCGGGTTACTGTCCGACATTCTGGCTACGTGCCCGGCCCACCGCAGTCGTCCGATTTTCGCGATGTGAACGATGGATGGTTCTCCCAACAGCTGATGCAACTCGTGGTTCATTCGCCTCCTCCACGCATAGATGGTGGTACGCAGCAATTTCCTTTCAAAAACTCCAAGTGTACGTTGGTCCTCCACGAGCATCTTCCAGGTCTCGTTTCCGTAGAGGACTACCGGTCTAATGAGCGTTTTGTAGATTGTCAGTTTGGTACGGCGGCGAACTCTATTCGATCGGAGCGTCTTGCGGAGTCCAAAGTACGTACGATTTCCAGCCACTATGCGTCTCCGAATTTCTTTGCTGGTGCCATTTTCGGCAGTCACCACCTCGATTTCGTCACCACCGATGCAAACTCGCGGTGGGTGGCTCACATTGTCTTCTCTTGAACCTCTTCCTATCATGTACTTCGTCTTCGACGTGTTGATAACTAGTCCGATTCGCTTAGCTTCCCTCTTCAGTGTGATGTATGCTTCCTCCATCTTCTCAAAGTTACGTGCCATAATATCTATGTCGTCGGCGAAGCCAAATAGCTGGACGGACTTATTGAAAATTGTACCACTCGTGTTAATCCCTGCTCTTCGTATTACCCCTTCCAAAGCGATGTTGAATAGCAGACACGAAAGACCATCACCTTGCCGTAACCCTCTGCGGGTTTCGAAGGGACTCGAGAATGCCCCTGAAACTCGAACTACGCACATCACCCGATCCATCGTCGCTTTGATCAACCGTGTCAGTTTGTCCGGAAATCCGTGTTCGTGCATTAGCTGCCATAGCTGGTCCCGATCGATTGTATCATATGCGGCTTTGAAGTCGATAAATAGATGATGTGTGGGCACGTTGTATTCGCGGCATTTCTGCAGTACTTGGCGAATGGCGAACACCTGGTCCGTGGTGGAGCGTTCGCCCATAAAACCCGCCTGGTACTGCCCCACGAACTCCCTTGCAGTTAGTGCTAGTCGACGGCATAAAATTTGGGAGAGTACCTTGTAGGCGGCGTTCAGCAATGTGATTGCACGGTAGTTGCTACAATCCAGCTTATCGCCCTTTTTGTAGATGGGACACACGACACCTTCCATCCACTTCTGCGGCAAAACTTCCTCCTCCCAAATCTTGGTAATGACCCAGTGCCTCACCATCGTGTTTAAATAGCTCTCCTGGTAGTTGGTCAACCCCAGGGGCTTTGTTGTTCTTCAGCCGCCCAATCTCCTCCTGGATTTCCTGGAGATTCGGAGCCCGTAAGATTATGTCCTGCGCGCGTTCTCCCAGGTCCATCACCATACCGCCATCTTCGTCTGCCACATCGCCATTCAGGTGTTCTTCGTAGTGCTGCCACCACCTTTGGGTCACCTCACGCTCGTTCGTAAGAAGGTTCCCGTTTATGTCCTTACACATATCAGACTGTGGCACGTGGCCCTTACGTGAACGGTTTAACTTCTCATATAGAACTTTCAACTTTCTCATAGAACATTGTTTACAAAGTGATGGTAATAAATGGAATAGTTCGTCTTATTACAAATGAAATCTAATGAGTTTGTTATATTTTATTCCTTTTAATATATTTTTTTTGTTTTTACGTCCCTTTCACCACTGGAAAAACGTAATTTAGGGCAAGTCATACAAAATAAGGTGCATTAATGTTTAATATGGGTTCGAACTTCGAAAACGGAAAATCTTCGCTTAAGTGTGAAAACGCCACTTTTTTATGATATAGAAATATATTTGAATAATTTTTCGACATTGATTTAATTTGACTCACAAAGTTCATAAATCTGAAACCCAACAATCATCTCGAAATTTGAATTGGGATTCGTTCAATCGAAGACTGAATCGTGTTTGTACGTGCGGAGAACAGGAGAAAAGTTCACATACATCCTCATATATGTGGATGATATGGTTATTGGTACCCAATCCTAAGAAGAATTCAAGTTAATTCTGAAGCACCTTGAGCAAGAGTTTGCTGACACAAACCTTGGCGATGTGGATCATTACTTAGGGATTAAGAGATTTAGAGTACAAAATGCCAAACTGGCGAAGATTTTGCTTGATTCTAGCTATTCGCAGCTAAAGGTAGAGGAGAATGACCAACTATCGAACAACAACTATCATTCGAGTCTAATTGAAAAGCTACTTTTCGTTGCACATACTCGCCCGGATGTAGCAGTCAGCACAAAAAATATAGCTGTCCCACCCAACAAAACGGGAATGAAGCAAAACGGGTGCTGAGATATTTGAAACCAGTCACTACACGTTGAAACTAGGATGTACGAACGAAGGTATATCGATGTATGCAGATGCCGACTGGACAGGAGATCAACGAGATCGAAAATCGAAGTAGGATTTTCATATTTTGTTCGGAAGAGGCATTATTCAGTGGAGTCCCAGACTCCCAGAAAACAGTCTTGGATAAGTAGAGAAGACACTAATTAAAGACACACTCCTGATTCGGGGCAGTCAAAAAGGTTCATTATACTTAATATTTGTATAGCCCGTAAATCCTAGAACTAACTAAGCCTGGCAAATAAACGAACTGATTAAACAGAACGACCAATGTTTCATCATCTTTCTCAATACCTTGGGAAAATTATTTAGGTACACCCAAAAATAGTTATTTTTTATACTTTGTAGGTTTATTTGAAACCCAGTAATCTTGGTAATAAACTGACTATAGTGATTAATGAGTTCTGGGGCCTCATTGTGCATCTATTGACTCGACAGCATATTCGTACCACACTACCACGTACACACTAGGGTGGTCTAACCGGTAGTACCGAAACCGGTAATACCGGTATTACCGGCCAATTTTGGGTACCGAAAATACCGGTATTAGATACGGAAAATACCGGTATTTTCGGTATTTCACATTTTGCTGTCAGAATCAAAAATCGAGCAAAAAATAGAACAATTAAATGTGCGCATGAGAAACTTTGCCCAAGTAAGCATCATTGACGACGTTTACGCTACAACAAAAATCGATCGACATCATCATTAATCATACCTGTTACTTCATTCTCTTAGCCATCTGTCAAACTGCGAATGACTTTTTCTTCAATGAACATTGTTGATATCGTCGAGAATTTTCTCGCAATGTATGAAATTGTGAAAAAGGTACGAGCCCATAGTGCTTTTCCGGAGATCACCTGTGAAAAACGCTTTTCTGCAAAAATATGTCCGTTCTGAATTCGGAAAAGAATTTGAATTAGTGGCTGATGCCAAGGCACGCTGAAATAATTCAAGCCCTCGAACCTGTACAAGCTGTTGTGGAACTACTGCTCTGTGAGTTCTGCACTCTATATGAAGCCGACGTGGCGTTCCAATTTACCTTGGAACTATTATCAAATCAAGCCACAGCCATTTCTGCCACTATTTCGATGCTTTTAAGGAATGAATCCAAGAGAGTCGATCCAAATACGCCGATCTTTTTGTTTTTTTTTGAATAATTCTGCCGTGAAGCAATTAATCAGAAACGATTTTGGCATTTCTTCGAGGCATCCAGAGCTACTTTGATTAAGCAAGCGTGTGGGATCTATCCGACGATCGGTACGAAAAAGATGCCTCTATGGATATTTTTCTGGTTTATCGGTTAAAGAAAAATTTGTGAAGAGACTGTAGCGTCACTGGTGGCAAATACATTGACGCCAGAATCCTTCAATACAATCCGTATGGAATTCTCCTTCTATGAATTGGAAGGGATTAAGGGTAAGTATTTAATTGACACCAGGGTTTGCAGAAATCGCTCTCAACAGATAACGAACAACGATAAAAGAGAGGCAAAAACTGTTCCGAATCATAACAAGCCATGATAACAAATTTATCAAACTTGTATATAAGTGCGAAAAAACAGAATCGGATAGGCAGCCCCCACAGAAAAATGGTGATTTTCGCTTTGTTTTTATTCCTTTCGTGTTGGTTACTGCACAGCTGTGTAGAACAAGTTGAAATGCATCATCAGAGCCAGTGCTCCCCACATTTGGAGCTTTCTAAAAGAAATTTATCATGGGGTATAGCTTCCAGAATCAGTTCTCTATCATGACAGCTTGCGAAAAAAGTTTTTCGCGGTATGCTACATATCGTAAATGTATACAGAGATGATAAGTGAGAGACTTACTCTTTCTCTTTAGGATTCAATCCCTGATTGACACTGATTTTCGACGGTCTTGGAACCATGCGTCATACTTCGGTTGAACCAGAGAGGGCATTCTCAGTAGTTGGCAACATTGCCAACAAAATCCAATGCGGATTGGGAGATGAATGGCTCAGTATGTAATGTCTACTTAAGTTTCGCTTTGCCCAGCTCAACAAGCAATGATTTTAACATTTGAAGTTGGTCAACAAATATTGTTTTTCATCAAAAACTCCAAATCCAAAGTTTTTCTTTTACAACTCGAAATTTTCACAAAAACCGGTATTCTACCGGTATTACCGGTATTGACTCCACCAAATACCGAATACCGGTATTTGACAAAAATGGTCAATACCGACCACCCTAGTACACACATGCTACAATAGGGGTGCTCAGGACACATGAGTGAGAGAGTGAACAAATTTTGTTTTATATTTTATTGTGATTTTTAAACTTAATACCCGCTGGATTTGATAAATCCGGAAGTTTGTCTATGGATTCATTATCCAATAACCTTGAAGTCATGACGAATCCGTGGTCGCATGATGAACTTGCTGCAAAGTTGCCTCTCGAATAGAACGTTCCAAGTATCTGTAGGCAGACATGTCTCGCGTATATCACATCTTCCGAGTAGTGCCGAGAACGGTCAACACGCTCATGTACGCGGACGATATTCTCCTCGTAATACAGGGTATGAGAAACAAGGGCTTACACCAAAAACCACAAGCCGTTGTCTAGGCTGTCGACAACTGGGCGTTGGGTTTGCAATCTCAGCTCTGACTGCCATCCGAATAGTGTTCAAAAATCTAAACAATCAACCCGTAATTCTGATTTAACGGACATCGCATCGCATTCAAGAATTGACCAATTCAACGCCTCCCGAAGTCAACCAGCTGGCTTGGATAAGTGATTGTGTAAAACATGCCCGGAAGCCAACTATTGCGTAGGGCGTGAAAAAGAGCAAACTCACCGGCGAATGTTCTATCAATTGTCCGACAACTGCTGGAGACGCGTTTTCAGCGCTTGACTATCGTATAGTCATAGGGTTCTGAAGACGGTTCCACAGAAGGAACCACTTTTACAGCAACGGTCTCCCGAAAGAATGTATGGCCTCAGGATGGCCATCGCCTTACGGAATTACGGAAATAAATCGATAATCCCAACGGATTTGGCCAGCTGCTTGATGGTCCGAGAGGCAGGAAATTCTTGACACCCTTGGCTACAAGACAGGAAATTCGGCTCGAACCATTTTAGCCACTCAGATTTATATCTTGAAAAGCAGTATCACATGGACATGGTATCCACATTGGGGGTCGTACACTAATTACAAATCTTCCCTACGCAATAAGTGTGAAACATTATGGCTCTGCTAAAAACATTTGGAACAAAACGAAGTGTAATTGCATTAAAGTGCTCACATTTTTTGGTGGATAATGAAAATGATAGAAGAAAATCAGAGAAAGCGATAATGAGCTCAGCGAAGAGCTTGAAATCGAAGTCATTGAAATTATCGATATGATAAATACCATACCAGTCCGGCTTTCAGAATCAGAATCGATAACATGTTACAAACATACAGTTTGAACAAAGTATTTGAAAAAGAGTTCGCCGCTATGCTCTAGCTCGTTGATCAAACACTGCCTGCTAAAAATCATTGCTTGTTTCACACATTGGCGCAACTAGCCCCAATGTCTAGGGGGATATTTTATTCTTAAGGAGGAACTAGAACCGTTTTAGTTAAAGAAAAAAATCCAAAATGTCGTAGAACACTGAAAGTGGGCATATTTGGCGAAAGTATTTAGTGGTATTTAAGTACATCACGAATGAATTTTTAACGCGCTTTAAAAAGCATGCACTGGTTTTAATGTATAGGATTTGTCTTCATTTTAGAATTGAACTCAAAATAAATGTTGAAGTAACAGTTCAATACTTCTTGAGCAAATTTACTTCTGAAAGGCTTTGGAATAGTTTTTGATAGTTGTCTTGTTGGGAAGCACAACGATTTTCATGGCTGGATAATTGATTAAAATGAATAAATTAATATAAACTCAATTCGGGAAACGATATAGAGACTTAGTATACACATAACCCCGAAAGTGTTATTTTGAGAATCACTGCCCAAAGACAGATCATTGACCTTATGAAGACTGTCAATTAGTGCTAAATCCATTACAAGGTGGCAAGGTGAGCCCCATATACCGAATCACCATTTGTTTGCTCTTAGCTCTGAACGCTTCCTCTTTGAATTCGTTTGGGAAGCCGCGGGTTCACATCTAAGAAACGGGTTTGTCCCAGCAAGTTTGACGCACATGCTTGCAAAAGTTACGCAAGTTTCATTAACAACTTTGGTATGTCTACCGCTTTCAGTTTGTACATCGTCCACTTTTGTGCCGCACTAGCTTCATTGAAAACTAAAAATCCGCGTGAAATCCCCAAACTTTATCCACAAAGGAAATCCCAGTTGTTCTCCCTTGTAAGTTTGAAATTCTTTCTGCATTGAACTCTGACGCATTTCATCTTTGACCTTGTTTCGAAGGATTGTAATGCAGTAATGTTATACCAATTCGTTAATTTTGTTGACGCACTAACACCAGATATATTTTTCAATCACGATTTTTGGATTTCTCTTTCTGTTGTCGTCAAATCAGTACATTCAACTTTTTTTCCCGTGATTTTGACGACATACGTTGATTGCAGGCGGTTGGATATGACGTCAAAGAAAGTAAGCTGCGCGTGGTTCATGTTTCAAGAATTGGCATTTAGTAGCAACCTACCAGTCATTGTTTTGTCTTCTTATGAATTCCAGCATGTTTCTTCCTGGTTAAAGCCTCTTCACTGCAATACTTCTTCATTGAATAGATACATTCGATACGACTCTATAGACACTACTGGCATCATATGTGACTGGTGTTCAGATTCGCGCCTCGTCTACAGAGCCGCTATCAGCACCGCACGCGTGACATTCGGGACAATTTAGCACAATATGTGTCGAAGTGATAAATAGTAAAAAATCTCGTAGAATGCATTAGAGCTAGTGGCGCTTGGGAATGTATCATTAGGAAGAGAACTTTATATACACAGTAGGAACAGATTGATTTTTGGTCAACGTGATTCAAATTAACAATCGATCATATTGAAATTCAAGCCAAATTGTCACGTTGAATGCGGGTACTGAAAAAGTCAGTGATCAAAATTTCAGTTTTCCAGCTTAATAGCCTGTTTAGATTGCAAGTTTTATTACGTGATACGTGGGCTTCGTGGCCGCGCTGTTAGCGGCGTCAGTCGTCATATGTTCCATTACCACCCTGGTAGGGAGAAAACTTTTCGTAAAGCGGAAAATTCTTCACTTGCCCACTGGGTGTTGAGTGAATGTCCTGCCCGTTGTCTTATGCTAGGTGTTATGCATTGAGCCTGTACGACCTCTGGTCGAAGACGATGATCATGTCTTTTGTCTTTAATCTCGTACAGGTCGGACTCGATTATCCGGAGCATTTTTTTCGGGATTTTATTTTGATTTTTTTATTTCAATGCTATAATATACAATCAACGCCGTAGCGTGCGGTTGGTCAAGGGTGCCAGGGCTAAGGCCCCAGGCCTAAAATTTAATTTTACATAAAGTTCTATAGTCCCTTCAGAGTTTAAACTACCGACCTAACCCATCTAGATTTGTATTTTTCTTCATCCGAATTGGTCTTATGACGACTTCGGAGACCATCCAATCCATTCCTAAGCAGAGTTTTTCTTGAATCGACTAGGTCCCATATCGGTCCGACTTGAGAGTTTGATTTTATCGGCCAAACTAGATCCAGAATATTGGAACATATGTGGAACAGATTATAGAGGCTTATGAAGTTAATAAAGAAAATTTGTTGATTTTGAATCCTGCTCACGCCATTTGTTTTGGAACATCTGAATTTTTCAAAAATTCCCTCCTTTTTTCTCTGTAAAAAGGGGGTGCCCTAAAAAGGTTTCGCCAAGGGCGCTAGAAGCCCACGCTAGGACTCTGTATAAATATGATTATTTTAACAATATGAGTCGTATTCAGGATGAGCGATTGGGGTTGAAAGAAGGGTTATTTTGTACTAGCTATATGTACCCGACTTTGCTCGGGACTGAAAAGTAAATTATGCAATTAAAATGTTGCATGCTGTAGCACGAAACGTATCCATGTATCGATCTATTTTTTTATATTTCTATCTATGGCCCTTCTACATCTTTCAAAAATAGAGAATATGTGTACCAAACCTGGTTGGAATTGGTCTTGGGGGTTGTGAGTTACACTGAATTGGTTTCTAAAGACAACCCCTTCCCCCATAAGCTCACCCTTTTGCTATCTTATAATTAGGACAGAGAATGTGTGCACCACATTTGGTTGAAATCGGTCCTGGGGGTAAGGAGTTACACCGATTTGCTCGTTTTCTAAAGACAACCCCTCCTCCTTTTTTCAATGACCATCACACCCTCTTTGTTATCTTCTTCTTAGGATAGATAATGTGTTATACCAAATTTGGTTGAAATCGGTTCAGGGGCTCAGAATTTACTCTGAATTATCCGTTTTCTGAACAATACCCCTCCCTCCAAACTCCTCCTCCTTACCGAAATTACCGTCCCTGTGTTATACAAAATTTGGTTGAAATCGGTCCAGGGGTTCAGAATTTACTTTGAATTATCCGTTTTCTGAACAATACCCCTCCCTCCAGACCGCTCCCCCTTACCGAAATTATCCTCCCATATG
The DNA here is from genome assembly GCF_024139115.2 of Armigeres subalbatus. Taxonomy (NCBI): domain Eukaryota; kingdom Metazoa; phylum Arthropoda; class Insecta; order Diptera; family Culicidae; genus Armigeres; species Armigeres subalbatus. The sequence continues at coordinate 111,805,135 of NC_085139.1, read as the reverse complement.
ATAGTCTTCTCATAGTGAATATGTGTACAAAATTTGGTTGAAATCGGTCTTACGAGTTTAAAGTTACACAGAACTGTTCGTTTCCTAAACAAAACTCTCCCACTGTTAACTTCTCCTGAGGATATAGAATGTGGTGTGTACCAGATTTGGTTGAAATCGGCCAAATGGTTCAGGAGCGGATAGCGAACATACACAGTGTGTATTACACTCATATGTACATAGATTGGTTTTTATATATACAGAAGATTATTTATACTGCCGTGAATCGCATATTTGTCCCATATGAATAGGAAACCCAGCAAAGATGGGGCAGATATGCGATTCACGGCAGTATAGATTTTAATTTTATGTATTCACGCAAAAAAATGTTGCGGTCGAAACTACCATTCTAAGGGTTAATTTAAGAATACGCACCGACGATTTTCAGCAGACAACAAACCCGTTTAATTTTACCATGCGCGCAGTAAAAATCAATTGTGGTCCTGGTGGAATGTTGTTACATGAACTGAATCAGTGGTGAATTTGTCCGAATGCATGGTTAATTTAACTGAAAATTTGTGGTTGTTTTAAAAACATGGCGTAGTCTGCAAAATAGTAATTGTTACCATGGAATTTTTTTCTGTGTAGATATTGAAAAATTATTTTATGCTTGTACATCAAATTCAGTGATGTAGCCACGGAAGGGGGAAGGGGTTGGCTTTAATCCCACCCTCAAAGCCAAATTTGTACAAGAAAAATTTCGTTCAAACCCTCATATATTAAAGGTGATTTATCGACTTTCAGTGAGCAAATGTATTCACCTTCATTTCTTCAGCATTTTGTTTATTGCAATGCTGCCATCTGTTTATAAGCCCAGTTGGTGCTGTTCTGGGTTGTAACTCAATGTGTTGAGTCAACAACGAGACATTGAAGACGAATACACCTTTTATGTGAAAATACTTATCGTAAAGCTACAATCAAATTATAAAATTGAATGAAAAAAAAAACTTTAATGTATGAACTATATTTGATCTATGAATTTGGCCTTCCGAAACTCGCAAGATACTGTGTCCAAGCCAGCCAACTCGATGATGCTGTGCTTTGTACAATGCATTGTAATGGTTGAGTTAGTTTGAATTAAAATTCACTGTAAATTAGATTTGGTTTTGCCTATACTTTTATGGTGCAAATATTTTGGTTTTTAAGTCCTTTGTTGGCGCCCTTAACTACCATGCGGAATGTTTGCTTTGGTTTTTAGGCCGTTCACTTTATATTGTTTACTAGTCGACCCGGCAGACGTATTCCTGCATAGTAGGCGAAAATGAGCGTTGTGCACTGCCCAAGCGAAATTTCCATACGATTCTTAATTTTAGTTTTTCACGACTTACTCAACTTTACTAATGATTTTCGATTAAGGAAATATCATATAAACCCGTCGGAAACTATTACGAATGTAATGCTAAAGGAATGAAGAAAATCCATCCAGCAGTTTTCGAGTTATGCGGATACGAACATAGACCATTTCATTTTTATTATATAGAAAGAAGAAGATGACTAGTCGACCCGGCAGACGTTGTCCTGCATAGTAGGCCCTAATCATATGTTGCTCGAGAAATTCATGAAAGTAATATTCTATCATAATATGATTACTTGAAGATGGGCGGGACCGAAGTAGGGGTTGGTCTATATAACATTTCCACGAACTTTTCGTTTCAAGAACTTTTTCAAGGAGGCCCGTTTTCATCTGTTGAAGTCCGTTTCCCTTTGTTGCATTTGAGGAAAAATTTCAGATTTGTCATCTATAAATCAATCTAATGTGGTTCCAAAACTGAAGCATTCGCTCGCACGACAAATAAAAACCTTGCCATCATAGAACGATGTGTTTGGCATAACAAGGATTGCAGAATTTGATCTGAATTGATAATGACCGACGATAAACTTGTAGTATAAGCCTCTTTATCACAGAGAATATCTCCCCTAAGGTAAAATCAATTAATTACGTAACGGACTATCATTACTAATCATCTAAAAATTGTGCATGGGTTCAGGTTTAGTCAACAACAGAACCAAATTGTTGGATGGAAACATGGCGATCTTCTTCTTTCTTCTTATTGGCATTACATCCCCATACTGGGACAGAGCCGCCTCGCAGCTTAGTGTTTATTAAGCACTTCCACAGTTATGAACTGCGAGGTTTCTAAGCCAGGTTACCATTTTTGCATTCGTATACCATGAGACTAACACGATGATACTTTTATGCCCAGGGAAGTCGAGACAATTTCCAATCCGAAAATTGCACTGGGAATCGAACCCAGCCACCCCACAGTGTTGCTTTTTGTCGATTTCGTGCGCTTTTTTAATAGCATCGTTTCTGTTGATTTTTTCGCTGTAGTTTGTTTGGAGGAAACGTTAGATATCATAAAGGGCTTTTTTTGAGAAAATCTGTGAAATGATTAATCCACCTAAAAGTGAGATAAAAATTTTACTTTTTCACCTAAACCGTATATGCGCCTAGTGTCTTCGAGAAAGTTGTAGCGGATGGTATTTTAGGCCACTTTGCCAAACATCATGTATCTGTGACTTATACTTTACTAGATATGTGACATTTACCGTGGAAGGCCCCTAAAATCAGTTTTTTGAGCATAACTTTTTTTATATGTTTCAGGCACTTTTACATCCTTCTTCCATTGAAAAAGTCACATATTTTTTAAAGTATAATAGTTAGACATGGGGTGTCTTTGGCAATATGGCTCAAAATACTATCCGCTACAGCTTTCCCGAAGACACTATGTGTATATCTAGTCTTAATAAAAAAGTCTTTTAGTTTTGCACTTAGTGTACGAGAAAGGCAAAAAAGGTGTCTTTTAAATGTCTACACATACACACATACACTCATACACACATACAGACATCAGCTCAGTTTATCGAATTTCTATATAAAACTATGGGCTTATGGGCCACCATCAAATATTGGTTTTAGTGCGATCCTATAGCCTATACATAATCTTAGTGTACGAGTAAGGCCAAAAACAAGAAAATTTAAAATCTATATAACTCGTTTGTAATTTCGTGTAAACACAAGCTTCAATCGCTAGGCAAGAGTCAACATACAGCAGCTTCAGAGAACTAAAAAGTTGTCTGCGCCATTTTGCGCCGGACCAAGTTATACGATTCTCAAATACCCCTAGAAAAAACATATTTTCTCAAATAACTTATCAATTTTAAGAGATAGAGCTTCGCAATGTTCTACAAACGTGTATTTTTATTAGCCAAACAATTTTGTAGAAGGGTGTAAAAGTGCCTGAAACATATAAAAAAAGTTATGCTCAAAAAACTGATTTTAGGGGCCTTCCACGGTAAATGTCACATATCTAGTAAAGTATAAGTCACAGATACATGATTTTTGGCCAAGTGGCCTAAAATACCATCCGCTACAACTTTCTCGAAGACACTAGGCGCATATACGGTTTAGGTGAAAAAGTAAAATTTTTATCTCACTTTTAGGTGGATTAATCATTTCACAGATTTTCTCAAAAAAAGCCCTTTATGATATCTAACGTTTCCTCCAAACAAACTACAGCGAAAAAATCAACAGAAACGATGCTATTAAAAATGCGCACGAAATCGACAAAAAGCAACACTGTGCACCCTAAGCATGGTCTTGCTTTGTAGCCGTGTGTCTTACCGCACGGCTAAGGAGGGTCCGGCGATCAGTTTATCTGAATATCTGAGGATTTTTTTAATTTCCAGGTTATGGCAGAATTCAAAGCCAAAATACTATTTTTTCTATAATACACCAGGAAGTCTGGTTCCGCTAGGTGGATTAATATGGGTTTTTCGTAAATAATTTTTAGCTACGCCTCTGGAAATAAAATAAAACATAAGTTTTTTGTTATTTAATGGCAGATTCAATTTTTTTGGTGATTCGATTATTCGGAGGATTTGATTATCCTGAGTAAAAACAATAATCCGGATAATCAAGTCCAACCTGTATTAGATAAAAATTGGACATCGTAATCTGAACAGGTTATAAGAACATATAAAATCGCCTACCGATGATATGACATTTTCGTGCATTATTTAAAGCAATGAAAAACAATAAAGGGAGCCACAATTAATTGCATTCTATTTGACGAATCGGTCGTACGAACAATCATGTTAATAAAACTTGTGCAATGTACAGTACATGTCTCGAAAATATACAAATTGATAATAAATTTGCGAATAAAATCTATTTGACAGGAATGGGTCTCTTTTAGTTTCTAGATAGACAATAAAGCCCCTACACAATAAGACTCTACACTTAAGGCCAAGTTCTTTATCACTGATTAGAGCTTAAATCAGATTCAAGCATATGGGTAAGCTAGCACCGCTTAAGAGTTAAGTGGAAGTGAAGTGGCCCTTAGTAGTTGCAGAAAACGCATCTAAATTCGAGCACAACCGCATACCGCAGTTAGCTATTTGTTGCTAATTGAACATCTTTTGGATGCTTTATTTGTCCATCCATTATGAACCAGGGGTACAGAATTCGCTCTCTAATAATTGACGATAGATGAGAGCCATAGTTCTTTCTTAATAAATTACAATCCATGAACAAGTATTTCGCAACCTAGTGCGAGTGCGATCCAAACAAAATACGTCTCGTTCACGCTTATTTTTTATTATTTTTGTTCGCATAAGCGTGTAAAACTAGTTGAAATACTTAATCGCCATTGATGCCCCCGCATTTGATCATTTTTGTATCAGCTACACTGTCTACACGATACACTACTTATCGCGAGTGTGTGCATAGATGAAAAGTTAGAGAAATTTTAATATCTATCTGGATTCAAACTCTGGTCAGTCGGTTACATTTCCATTTTCTCTCATGTTAACTACAGAAGAATGAAAATAATAACCCAAATCCGATTTAGTCGTTAGCTCCGCAAGTGCAACGTGGTGTTTCAATGACGAGCTATATAAAGGCAAAAACCGTATAACTACTCCAGCCGCGGGTAATGAAACGGCCAAATTCAAGGAAATGGACTGCGGGACACAGTCTTTGCTGGTGAGCCCAATCTCTGGCGAGTTTTTGAGAAATAGATTAGTTTCAGGAAAATATGTTCGCAAGAAAGTATGCCGTAAATCTAATCAGGAAGTACATCAGGTGAAGAAACTCCGATTCAAATCTAGAAGAAAGTGATAGCTCTACAGCTCTAGGATCTCTTCAACGATCTTCTCACGACAGTCTTAGATAATTCGCCGGGAGAGAAATCGACGTACGAGCTCATGAACACACAGTTGCTGAGTCCATCACCCAGCATCGATGAGACGATGAAAAACCAAATACTGTTTCTCTGGAGATAAATGGAAGAGACAAAGCAAATGAGGCTAGACTGCTGGAAGATGACTAACGCCGGTTCCAGTTCTGTCGTGCGATCGGATCAAGTTCAGCGTTTATGGCAGACAGTGCCCCAAGCATGATGCAAAACACAGTGCAAAGTTAGATTTTGAATAGACACGAAGCGTTTTTCCCTATCCGTAGCTATGAATCAACCTGTTTACATATCAAGCGACGTAGCGTAATATGGAAAATCCCTATTGACCTAGAAAGCAGGAGCTATTAGCAGCAAGAGCAATGGTGACCATGAAAACATTCCTATACGTTCGGTTCCTAGGGGACAATATCGTGTCATTAAAAAATGACGAAAGCATTTCTTTTCATCGACAACTACATAGGTACGTGACGTTGAATCTCAACAGGAACACAAAACTGATCTTTTGCTAGGAAACTTTTAATGCTGTGGAGAGGCGGAAAGTACCAATCTCTGGCACCGTATGGCCACACTGGTACGTGAGAATCTTGCCTCTGGTCACTGCACTGACTGGTGTGTTCTCCGAGTAGAAGTGTGCGCTTGTCCGAAAATCGTTGGCGGCGTTTGTCGTTAGTTTGCTCGACGGCGACAGCGTAAATCGGCGTAACGCCCAAAGCACTTTTACCCAGCGTCGGTGTGAATCGACGTGGCGATTTTCTTCACGAAGACTTCATTCAAATTTTCATTTGAACTACGAGAAAACTTCTTCTGAATATCACGAGAAATTCTTTTGAATTTCCAAGAAAATTTGTTCTGAATTTTCGATGCGATATTTTTTTGAATTTCCATGAGAAATTATTTTAAACCCTCACGATTTTTTGAAAAATTCCATGGAAAATTCTTTAATTTTCAATTCTGCGTTTCGACGAGTTGGATGTTCTGAGTTTTGACGAGAATTCTAAGATTTCACAGTAAGTTATCACGAGTTTCAGATTACTTATGGCCTCTGCACTGCCGTTGGACGCATAAATGTCTCATGCTACAAAACTCGAAAAAAATCTGAAGTCAATTTGTCACATTCGAAAAAATGGACGCATACTTGTCACACCGGGATAAATGGACGCATATTTGTCACACTAAAAAAAAGAGATATAACAATCACACAAAAAGACACATAGCACTGCTTGATAGGTCCTGGGGACCGTCCATAAAATATACCATGCTTTCAGGGTCATCTACAATCCACGTGGATAGTTTAGAAGGATGGCATGCAAGGTCATTCCCTCCTTTCAGAATTTATATGGACGGTTGTCCATGAAAGAAGAGGAGAGGTATTATATTATCTAGAACCTCTCCAAGTATAACGTGAACGGCCTCTTGGGAAAAGATGATATGAAACTGTGACATAATTAAATTTTCAAGGCCTGTAAAAAAGTGATAAAAAGGAACCCTATTTATGTTGTGACATGTCATGGCGATAAAATTTATTCAAAGTATGAAACGAGTACAAAGATTAATCAGAAGCTTCTTGCTTCATCACAAGATCAATGAAAAACGATTTTTCCTTTTCGGTAACAACAGGTTGAACCATTTTCATTAGAGAAGTTTTCTTTTCTTCTTCAACTCCTTGAGGAGCATTTTGCCAACGTACATTTGTATCAAAAGAGGATGAATTCTTTACAACTAACTTAAATTGCTTCTTGGAAACAACTTGCAGTATTTAAGGTCTTTACTGTATTGTTTGCATATCCAAGTTCATAACGGCCTTTTTCAAACACCACTTTTTGCATGGAAGCCACACACGGGCGTGGCTTGCAGTGGTTTATCGTATACTCCAAAACGGTGAGCATTGAAGAAGTCAGTTGCTTACATATTAAGTACGTCAACATTGTTCTTTGAATTGCCAATCACAGACTTGAACTGACGACATGTTCATGGCGCATTTTGGAATCAAACGCCGCATGGAAAGAGTCATCGGCCATTAACGTATCCGATTGAAAGTTCTCCAACAGTATGCGCTCGACCTGAATTTCATTACTGTTTATCAGTAGGGTAATGTGATGGAATAAATTCCAGTTCTTATTTTGCGAACAACAATTATCCAACCAAAAGATAATTGTCTTCAGGTCAGCGTACTTCATAATAACTTTGAAAAAACAGCTAAGGATTTCGTTGGCTGTACGACCCTTAACTGACTCGGACCAAATGCACGCAGACAATGGGAATGCTCGTATGTGAAGGCCAACAGGCGCAAAGCTCTCATTAAAGACCAGCAGCCTTTACGTTAATGCTCTTGAACCAATCCAACCGTGGAAGCCGTATGACCTAAAATATAATATATAAATAATTGAGAACTTTTTGCAAATCCCAAAAAACTGTTTCATCTGGTAGAACTTTGTCACCATCATCTCGATAAGACAGTCGTGATTCCTTTGGACGTTGAGGATGTTGTGTATGTCCTTGTCCCGGGCAAGAAAACTACGCCACTGCTGCTAAGAACTGGTTGGTCAACCTCTGGGACCGGTAATGGAACGTTCGCCGGCTCCGCAAACAAAACACGATCACCTGTGTCATTTTTTAAATCGAACTCGAGGAAGTCCTCTTCCGATTCCGCCCCATTGGATTGTCTGTATTGGATATTCCATTTCCGGTTCCACTTTTACCGACAGCGAAAAATCACACCAAAGAAATACAATCGTCGCTGGCGAAATGTAAAAACAAATTAACAACAACTCTCTCTCAGTGCACGGTGTGACAAATATGCGTACATTTTTCGCCTGGCCAGTGCATTTCGCGGCATAAGTGTCACATTCGGGTTTTGATTGAAAAACGTGGGAAAAATAGTTGTTTTTGGCAATGTTTGAGTCCGGCCCAACGAATATGAATATTCTTCTATAGTTTATTGGGTTAAAGTCAATAAAAAAGCAAAATTTTGCGATAACAGGATGAATGCATTCAAAATTCATTCAAATTCAAACTTCAAATGCGGTTTTCTCATTTTTCTCGTTTGTAACATGTGACATTTATGCGTCCGACGGCAGTGCAGTATATAAAAGTTGTTTCCTTCAGCTCGGTCCATGGCAGCACGTAGCCGACCCTGCCGGTTTGCTTTCTGCCGAATGCAACATGATGCGAAAAAATCGGATAAGGATTTATATATGAAAAGTTGATTAATTGTTTTTGTTAATTTTTTGTAGACACACAAAAGTCGATATAACACTATGGGTATCTGAGCCTCCTATAACTTGAATGGCCTAAACCAAGCACTTCTTAAGCTAGAATCTCGCGAGAAATGAAAAAAAATCTGAATAGAGACGTTTTTCTCAAGAAGTTCAATTTATGGGGTTCCCTGGTGCTGATGATGATGCATTTAAACTTATTTTACAGAGCTGTGTGAAAAAAATCATTGTCCCAAAACACATTTCAGCAAGAACGATGCGTTTTATCATAGCTTTGTCGATAAATAGTTGTTTCAGGTTGCGATAATCTTGTTTTCATGGCTTGTTATTATTGAGAGAGGTTTATACCTTTCGTTTATCGTCGTTCATTATCAATTGAGAACGAATTCTGCAATCATCATTTTTTACGTGGATTCTCGCCTGATGGACGGAAGTTATCGAACAATCGAGAAGCTGAAACGCCGGCTTTCTGATGAGTTCAAGACTGTGGATAAACTGCATGTTTTTTACGTATTCAAAGGTAATCAAAGGTAATCAGACTGTTATCAAAGGTAATCAGACTGCTTATAAGGCGTACCGTCAGCTTCTAAGCAGCCTAATTATATGTTAGTGCCTGGATCTTAAGGACAATAATTACTGGCTAGCGTGTAGTCATATACGTTGAGGGAATAGTCACCACGGGAAGGAAATAGAGATCATCCAACATAAAAGATCGTATGTCGATGAAAGGATCTTATTTTAAAGTGTTTGGCTTAACGTTGTTTTTGAGAAACCATGGTGTTTAGTACCGCAGTATCTAATGCTATATGAGCTTCGTTTGCAGGAGTATTGGAAGATCTCAAGAGCTGCCTAGAACGATAGTTTAATTTTTGTTTTACGAAAACCATTTTGCCGAATTCGCGGAATAATATTTAACGGATTGTATCTTTTTGCCGAATCACTTTTGATAGAATTTATCATTTCATGGAATGCCGTTTGGCGGAACTCAACAGTTTGTCGTTTTCTACGATAAGAATGGTTTATAATAGCAGCAGTATTGAACATTTTGAATCCTTCATACTAATACTTTATTATGTTTGGCAGACGCGTTCCTTTGAAAAATGATAATCTGTTCTTCTAGGCGCGCTGACAGACTTGTTTTTTTTTAATAAGTCTTCACCTCCTCTTTCGTATTATATCGGGTAAACTTAAAGAAGACATTATCTTGTCCCTTTGATTAAGACCAGGCAAATGCGTTTCAGGCCGACGCTCATTAAAAAAATCTAATCTTTTTTTCCACAAAAAAAAGATTTCTCTTACAAATCATAAATTAAAAATAAAAACATTATCTCAGAAGAAAGAAGTGACAGGGAGTAGTAGGAAGTGAGTACTAAGAAATAAGAAGTGAGTAGTGAAAAGAGAGAAATGGGTGAAAAGTGAGAAAGGTGAAACGAGAAATAATAAATGACGAGTAATGACAAATGAGAAGTGAGTACTGAGAAGTAAGATATCAGAAGTTGCAGTTTGTAATTAGAAGTGAGAGATGATAATTGGGAAGGAAGAAAATAAAAGAATAAAGAAGAAATAAAAAGGAAAAAGAAGAAAGGAAGGAAGGAAGTAGAGAAATAATATAACAGAAGATAGAAAGACGGACAAAAAAGAAGAAAGATGGAAATAAGAATGAAGAAGAAAAAGAAGGAATATGGAGGAGGGAGGAAGGAAGAATAAAAGTAAAAGAAGGAAGATTAAAAATCAAGAAGAAAGAAGTACGAAGGAAGAATGGTAAAGGGGAAAAGAGAGGAATAAGGAAGAAAGAAAGGAGAAGGAAGAAGTACAAAGGAGATAGGGAGAAGAAGGCAGAAAAAAGAAGAAAGAGATTAGAAGGAAAGAAGAAGATGAAAGGAAGAGGAAAGGATGAAGGAAAATGGAAGAATGAAGAAGGATGAAATAAGAAGAAAGAGTTCGACAGAAACAGAGAACAAGGAAGAAGGAAAAATAATGAAGGAAGATAAAAAGACAGAAGGAAAAGGGAAAATGAAGTAGATATAAAGAATAAGGAAGACGGAAAAAAGGACTAATTTCTCACTTTTCAATTCTCATTTTTGGTAACCTTTGACAACTAACTGTTTACACTTTACTCAGTATTTTTCACTACTCAATACATTTTTCTTAATTATTGACCCTTACTTTTCATTTCTACTCATTTCTCACTTCCCTTTTCCCATTTCTTATTTGTAGCTTCTCAATTCTTACTTCTTTACTTCTCACATCTTACATGTAATTTTTCACTACTCTCACTTAACACTTTTCACTTCTCACTTAATATTTCTTTCTTCTTTTTTCACTTTTCTCACTTTACATCCTTCACTTCTCACGCTTCATTAGTTTCTTCCTTATTTCCGCATTTGACCACATACCCTGACGCCGCGAAATCCGCGTAAAAAAAACTTCATCGAAAATATTTTTTTCGTGGTTTTCTCAAGTTTCCCGACCTTTTTGACAAACTGCGTAATGAAGAACTTTTTAGAAAAATCCGCATAGAAAACGACCCAACCACATTTTATTTGATGAAGCATTTCCACCCACAGTTCGCGTGTAGACAGATAGCACAAGGTGGGGAATTTATTGGCATTATCTTGCCCTTTCAAGTATTAAAACCAGAACTACAGAAATAAATGTATAGGCAAACAGTATGTGAAGAGTAAATTGAGATAAGATAATTCAGAGATGATTATCCAGGATACAACTGTGAACAACTGGTGCGATAAGCGGGCAGTAATGTTTAAGTGGTTGAGTAATGGATGAAGCATCATTAATAATTCATACATTTTCAGATAATAACGGCCGCAGCCACGCCCAAGGACCTGTGGTTGCATCACGATTGTTAGTTAGACTCTGCATCTCCACTGTCTTGTAAAAATTATAAATGTTATTTTATCTGTATTGATTTAGGCAATAATACGATCTAAGGAAAGGGATTATCAGAGCGACGGATCGTAACTAATGAACTGGTTTACTAAGCGACAGATCATTCTAATCCGTAATCTCGTATTTAAAAAAAATCACTAGAAAAAAATTTCGTTATACAAACTTTTAACCGTTCATCGTCCCTGTTTCGATTAAAGTAGACTGCACGTGATTTGATATATAGTGGGTTGTAATGTAATGTAGTATTTACAGGACTAATAATTACAAAATGATAAAAAGACGATACAACACTAATAGTGGTTCTAGTCTTAGTAATTGTCAACTATTATATTCGCAGATGTGCAACATTTATTCCTTCAGTTGTTATGTTGTTAAGGATTTTTCCTGAAAGTTAATCTATAAATTAGCACCAAAAAAATCGACAGTGTCAGCTAAATTTATTTGTCTATTTGTCTGTCTGTGTTTTAATCCAACATGATCTATTGCGCTCATTATTTCACTTGTTAAAAATAAGCTGAGAGAACGCAAAGTTTCTGAATCATTGTATTTGAACGACGTCAGACGAAAAGTATCAGAGATGAAGTAAAATTAAAATTGCATCATCGAACGAAATTCGGAACCGCTCCTTTGACTCATTTTCTGTCTACGCCAAAATCACCAATTATGGTTGTGTTCTCTCGAAGTGTTTTATCTGACCTTCATACAAATATTTAAAACTTTAATTCAAGTGGTGTTTTTGCCTTTCTCGTACAACTAAGTTGTACCGAAAGGCTATCATTTCACTCCGAAAACGAACTTTTTATAGAAGCCTCTGAGACCCATAGTATTATATACCAATCGACTCAGCTCGACGAGCTGAGCACATGTCTGTCTGTCCGTGTGTATGTATGTGTGTATGTGTGTGTGTATGTGTGTGTGTGTGTGTGTATGTGTGTGTGTATGTGTGTGCACAAAAGCTATAAAAACATTAGACAACTTTTCATATAGAAATCCTTAACCGATTTTCACGCAACAAGTTTCATTCGACAGGGGACAAAGCCTTGTTGATCACTATTGAATTTTAAAAAGATCGGTCACTGCGTTTAAAAGTTATGAAGAAAATGGTACATCGGACCATATAAACCCCGTATAAGGTTGGTGTCTTAACTAAATGCGAGAAAGGCACTACCAACGCTAGGTGGATTAATCTGGGTTTTTTCTATCAACTTCATATTGCTATTGAAATATAAAATTTTACTAAATTATATGCAATATGCATTGGCTCAACCTGTTCAAGTGCCCATCGTTATGTGCACTTGAACCTGCACCGCGCGTATTTTCCTCCGAAGCAACGTAAGAAACGATTCCATCAAAAGTAAATTAACTAGTTGCAGCAGAATAAAAACAAATCACCTACCTCATAATAAACTCGGAGATCTCGTTCGGTTCGGTTTTGTTCATGGCGGCCAAATGTTCGTGCGAGTGTGACGAAATGATATGTTCGGCGGAGTCGGAGTCTTTCTCCGAGATTGCAAGTCGGCTGAGCACGTGCACAATCATCAGCCCACTGGACATGATCAGTTTCACACGTTGCACCACCGGGTTGGGTTTCTGGTCCTCTTCGGTCAGCACCCGGACCAGTAGATTTTCTTTTTTGTTCTTTTGGATCAGATTACCGGCGTTTCTCGAGAGGTCCAAAATCAGCGATAGGCACGCCGGGTAGAACGTCATGAAGACAATATAGTTTACGATTGCCGATAGGACAGCAAATCCACTGAGCAGCTCCAGCCGTTGTACACCGGACAGAGTTCCAACTCCAATGACGAGGGTTTCAACGAGGGTGTCCAGTGAGATAGCTGGGCCCAAGATCTCCATACCACGGGCAATGTTCATGGTTACCTCCGATTGGCTGGACCCGCACAGAGCCAGCTGGGCAAGAATGGCAGCCTTGGAGAGGTCGATGAGCAGCAGGAAGAAGAATAGCGCATCTCTGCAGATGAAACAAAAAATAAATAAACATAACTAACAGCAGTGAACCCGGAAAATCAAATGCTTCAATTATACCATTATTTGCACTGTATTTAATGAGTAACCGCTTTACAAATTATGACGGAAGGTCATCATCCTTCCGGCAACATCAAATATCCAAACAGCACCACCATTCGATTGATGATGATGGTACATAGATACTCACTTGAGATCGGAGACTTCGCTGCCGAGGAAGTTGATCACAGTGGACGTGAAGATGAAGCTGGAGAACACCGTGAAAAGACCGGCAATACCTGCGGACAGACAGAAAGAAACACAAAAAGAGAGATGAAAACATCTGACTTTATCGCGGACAACAACGCAACGGCCGGGTTGGTGGCGGCAGCGGCCGGCGTATGGATGGGGTGGACGCCGCGATCAACCAGCGGCAGTTGTTGTTGTTGCCTCAGTGATTGAGCTATAATGTTAAGTATGACGGGTAGGCGGTCTGTAGAAAGTGAAATGAAAAGCTTCAAATGCCGTGTGAAACGTGATGAGATTATCGGGGATTAGCAGGGCATTTGCAGAACCGGTTAGGGGAAATTATCCGGTCCTTTATGTTATACAATCCATTAGAAACCGTGGTATGTAAACAAGAGAGATGTATTTCGCGGGTCATCATAGATGTGTTGATCGGTTAATGCCCTTTTTATTCTGCTGAATGGAAAATATACAATTAACCTGTTTACAATTGAAATGTAATTTGTCTAACAGGGTGACCTCAAAACAAGATTAATCCTTTTCATAATTAGCTAAGACACTGGAGCTTTATGGATTTCGTCATAATTAACAGATGCGAACTACTACCTAATTTGGGTATCATTTACCGGTCAGGAGTTCGGAAAGGGTTCAACATGAACTGATGATATTTATCTACTAACATACTTCCACCAAAGACCTGTCCATGAACTACATTGGTTGACCGGGTGAACTTATTTTGATTCTGACATTCTCATATATATCTTTGGGGTGCTATTATGAGATGGCAATAATTGGCGAGTAATTACCCCTGGAACAGAAGGTTGAGCCTGCAGTGCGAACAAGAATTCTGAGGCAACAAAGTCCATTTGTTTTGGCTTAGAATGAGTCTGCTGTTTCGGAACTAACCACTAGGTCTCTTTACCTTTGGTATTTATTCAATTGAGATCTGAAGCATGGTTTTCAACCAGGTATAATCTAGCGGGTTCAAGATTTATCTTTCAAGGAGCAACTGGTTTTGAATTTCCTACTTCCTTGTGGTTAGTTTTGACGAAGTAACCGTAAATGCATATTCTGCTGACGTAACCAGCAGCCAGTATCTGCAAGTCAGCTGATCAAGATCACGACTGTTTGCTTCGCACACACCAATGTCACTTTCACTGCAGTTTATAGGCGATCGTTTATGGTTACTGCTTCCTTATACATCTATAAAAACACTGAACATGACAACACGTTATCGTAAACAAGTGGCAAGTAAACAAGTGTGCTACACAGCTCACGAGAAAACATTCATTCGATTGTGAAAAAAAATCATGATAGACGCACGCACGCTGCATTGGTTTTAATTTGGTTATATCTTATGAAACAAATGCTTTCATAAACTATGCCTTTTTCAAGGATCAGTACCACAAGAACAAAATGAGACACATTGATTTGTTGTTTACAGATTTTTAGCACGTCCGTAAATATTGATCAAATTTTAAGTGAAACTAGTTAAAAGTCGCCTTGTTTTAGCCGCCGGTTCTGGCAGAAAGGTCCTTGGCCAACAATAGAACAGTAGTTAGATGACTACATATTGCTGAATTAGCTTGGGTGAGTGTTCAAATAGTGTATTCTCTGCGTCTCGTAATAAATGAAATGATGGATGGATCCAAGACTATGAGGACAACGGCTTATTAACGGAAGCGCAGCGCACTAAGTGTTCCGGAAGTTCAGTGTTGAACACCGCAATTGTTTCGTCACTGTGGTTATCTACCAAATGGAGTTTGGTAGACTGTTGACTAAAATCAACAGTAAATTCACTCAGAAATAAACAACAAGCAGTTTATAACAATATTTGCAATCCCATAATCAAACCCGACCTAAATCATTTATGTATGGTCTACATCCGGCGTATCCAAAACCCTGCCAGCAATATCTCGACTAGAGTCGAATTAACATCCGAACGTGTCCTCATACTCGCTATACGACTTTTGAGTCGCTAAGCCCAAAATAGTAGCTGATTGCAGTATCTTTTTCGAGTGCTTCCAGTTCTGCGACAAATCCTTGGTTAATCGTATTAGCCACGTTAATTAATCTTTATTCACGTTCATGGTGTGGTCCAGAGTACTGTCTTTGACTGCATTGCGGAATCTACCATTTCCATCCCTAAATTCTGGTTACAATTGGAATAGTGCTTAAAAGATCGTATTTGAGTGCGCGTCGGTTCGTTCGATGGTACGCGTTTCTCGATATGTAAAAGTTACCAAGCTTACATTGTGCAACATTTTCTCTTTAGTGCGGAACAATCTACGTAATAAATAAAAGTTGTTAGCGCGTGCTTCATTAGTACGCGTCGGTTCGGTTGTAGAAGCGCGATCTTCAGTATGTAGAATCCACAGAATCTGCATTGTGTTAGTTCTCTCTTGGTCGCGGGACCATCAAAGTAAAAGAGTTTTTAAATTGATTAGTGTGCGATAGAAAGTGTTCCTTTGAAAGTAGAACGGTCTCGAGACCACGGATTTTTGTTCTGCTTTGTGTGGTAAGTTTTGCAAATAATTAGGTGCGTGATCGGATATGTTTATTCAAAACAGAACGGTCTCGGGATCACGGAATTTTTGTTCTACTTTGTGCGGTCAGTAATTGAACTAGTTAATCCGCGATAACCAAACCACACGTTGTACACAGCATGCCGTTTACCAAGACGAACCTCGCTACATGCCCTACCCCATATATCCAACATCCCAGTGATTTCTCGTGGAAGTGCAGATGACTCGTCGGCTTCCATCAAAGCGAGTATCACGTCAACATTTTCCTACCCATTCCTTAATTGACCTGCATTCGAACACGGCCGGTGCTGGTATTGCTTTATATTGGGTAACCAGTTTTTACACATTGAGGATGATGTTAGTCTCAAATATCATCTGTTGATTCCCTGTGTAATTACAGCTGACCTAGCAATAACGGAGTAGCAACCGTGGGCGGTCAATCATGCTCATGCTCATGCTCATTCACGTTCATGGTATGGTCCAACATGTATGAAGTTTACCCATAATCTCCATGCACTTGACTGTGCTTGAAAAGGACCATTCTTGCGCCGAAGTTCTTCAGCCAATGAAGTCACAGCCCAGTTGCTAAGAGCACCCGATCGATCTGCATTTTGATGACGAATCAGTTGTTTCTCAGTAACTTCCCACAGCGACTTGCAAGAAATCGGAGTAGAGTAAACATGTACATTAGGGTGGCTCAAATTAGTATGGGAAAAACTTTTTTCAATTTTTTTGATGGGCCGCCCTCTTATTCGGTTCTTATTTGCTCTGGACAAAATTTCAGCCAAATCGGTCAACGTTTGGGCAGTGCTTAACTCGTTGGAAGTTTATATGCAAAAATGTATGCAGAAACATCCCAAAACAGAGAATTACAGTTGGACGGCACAACTTACGATGAAGAACTATGATACTCACTCAGATCTTGAAGAATTTAATACAGTGGTGATGGTGGACATGATAGTTTGTTTGCCTCTGTGCGGTATTAAAAAGTTAATTATTTCGTGTGAAATTGTGCTTGTGCCACGGGAAAAATCTATTTAACGTGTGCCTATAGTGTTTTTTAATCAGGATAAGTAGGAGATATAATATCTCTGTGACTCATTTTCATATAATTTCGTAATTTATTACTCAACACAGCATCCCGCGAAGCCATAGTACAACCTATAGTTTCGTGCGGCAAGCTGTCGTTGTCGTTTTGCACCCTTTATTTTTGCTTGTCTCTGTGTGCTGTGTAGTGTATCGTTGCATGTTTGCATCCACTGCGGTGTGGCGACGATATGGAATGTGAAAAGTGTAAAGTGGGGATCGCTATCAACGATTTCCCGCTGCGTTGTTGTCAGTGCGATAAGCACTTTCACGCCCGCTGTTCTCCTATCGAGAATAAGGCAGCAGCGAGGCTGATAACGGAGAACGTAAATGTGCTATTCAAGTGTTCGGACTGTCTGTCGAGTCGGTTTTGCGACGGACAGAATGTAAAGGTGTCGGACGTTACCCGCATTGAGGAAGAGATGAAGAAAATTTCTTCTCTCTCCGAATCGATTGGTGGCATCCGAGATCACATTACTGCCCAGATAGACAGCGCGTTGAAGCTCGGTATGGAACAATTGGCAAGTAAATTGAATTGCGTTTTGGGTGAGGCTATTAGTGGCTTCCAAAAATCTGTTGGTCAAGAGTTGGAAAATATGAAAAGTTCATTTTTTCAATTTAACTCGAATAAGAGCTTAGCTGCAATGAATATAATGCATGGTACATCTAGCACGGCTTCGGAGCCTGGTCAGAATCCCAGACCTAAAAAGCGTAAGGTTCTTGATGACGTTAGCGATGCGTCGGAAAATTTGTTGACAGAAAACGTTAGTTTCGCGGATGTTGTGAAAAGTAAAACTGGGAATAAAGTTAAAAGTACGAAAAAAATTGCTGTAACGCAGGAAGCGAAAAGTAAACGTAAGGCTCGCCCGGTTATTGTGATTAAACCTAAAGAGTCCAACCAGAGTAGTGATGCTACTCGGAAATTTTTGAACGATAAATTAGATCCAAAAACAC
The DNA here is from genome assembly GCF_024139115.2 of Armigeres subalbatus. Classification (NCBI taxonomy): domain Eukaryota; kingdom Metazoa; phylum Arthropoda; class Insecta; order Diptera; family Culicidae; genus Armigeres; species Armigeres subalbatus. The sequence continues at coordinate 111,787,003 of NC_085139.1, read as the reverse complement.
ACAAAATCAGTAACTTTAGGAACGGGAAAGACGGCTCTATTATTGCTGAGTGTGCAACAGGATACAATGTAAATGTTGTGAAAGATGGCATTCAAAGCGATCTGGGTGAAAGCTACAATGCTGTTGTTCCCACATCGGTGCCAAGGCTTAAAGTGATGGGCATGTGCGATAAATTATCCTCCGATTTTAAAAAATCAAAATGAAGACATCGCTATAAATGAAGTAAAGGTTATCAGGACGTACGAAAATCCACGTTTCAAGTACAACAAATACAATGTTGTGATTGAAGTCGATAAGGATACTCATAGTTGCTTGCTGACCGCGAAGAAAGTGAATATAAGGTTTGATCGGTGCCTTGTAGTTCCCGAAATTAGTGTTCTAAGATGCTTCCAATGTGGAGAATTTGGGCACATGAGTACGGAATGCAAGAATAGTATTGCGTGTTCTAAGTGCAGTGAAGGTCACAAAACATCTGATTGCACGTCAACTGCTTTGAAATGTATCAATTGTTTGAAAATGAATAAAGAACGTAAAATGAATCTGGACGTAAACCACGGAGCATTTAGTACTGAGTGTAAAGTTTATAAAAGGTTATTTGATCGTAAAAGAGCAGCTTACGTTTCAATGAATAGCAACCAAGTTCCAGTAGAAATGTGAATAATTTAGATATTTTGTATTTGAATATTGCTGGTTTGTCTACAAACTACGTTGCACTACGTAAGATTGTAGAAGATAAACGTCCACTTTTAGTATTTCTATCTGAAACTCATATTGTTAACTTAGAAGCATTTGATCAATATAGTATTCCGGGATATAGTGTTGCTGCTTGTCTATCACATTCGAGACACACCGGCGGAGTTGCTATTTATGTCAAAGAATCAGTTCAGTTCAAGCTTCAATTGAACGAAGTTTGCGATGGCAATTAATTCTTAGGCATTGCAGTTGTACGTGGCATGAAGTTGGGTAATTACGGTATTTTATATCACTCTCCCAGTGCTAATGACCAGCATTTTTTGGAAATTTTTGAAAACTGGTTAGAGTCGTTTATGGATCCTAGTAAATTAAATGTTATTGCTGGCGATTTTAATATCAATTGGTGTGACGATGCAAATTCGAATCAGTTGAAGCGGTAAGGTGACTCGGTTAATTTAAAACAAAAAGTAAATGAGTATACGCGTATTTCTCGGCACAGTAGAACTTTGATTGATCATGTTTACTCTAACTTTGATTCTGTCACTAGTGTTACGAATTGTGATTTAAAAGTAACCGATCATGAAACACTAGTCATTAGCATTACAGATGACAGTAGTAATAATAACGATTTGGTAAAACTTAAGTGCTGGAGAAAATATTCGAAACAAGCAATTACGAGCCTTATCGAAACAAACGTGGATTTTCGAGAAAATACTGGTAATTTAGATCAAAGAGCAGCTGTTATCACGAGCGTCTTAAAATCCTGTACCAATCAGTTAGTTGAACAGAAATTAGTAACTTTGAATAATTCAAACAGCTGGTACAATCTAGATCTTTTACGTCTTAAACGTAAAAGAGATAAGTTGTACAAAAAATGTCGTAAAAGTAATAATGAAAATCATTGGAATAGGTACCAGGTTGCGCGGAATAAATATTCGCAAGGGAAGATCCATTAATTACGTAACGCAAAAATTGGGCATTTTCAACCCCCCCTCCCCCCTATGTCACACTTTTTGTATGAAACATCTGAAATTTTTGTATGGACCGTCACACTTCGCTCAACCCCCCTCCCCCCTCTAAGCGTTACGTAATTTGTGGACGATCCCCAATGTTTAAAGCATACTCGATGCGAATATATACAGAGGAAAATTTATCAGCATCAAAACAACAGCAAAGAGTTATGGAAAATATTAAAATCATTGTTAAAACCTAGTTCTTGTAAACCGCGATCCATAACTTTTAATGGCACATTAGAAGAGTCAGAAGAAGTAATTGCGTCTAAATTTAATGATTATTTTGTCGACAGTGTTTCAACCATTAACCGATCTATCGAGTTAGTGGATGAACCTGACGAAATAAAACAGCCAGTTAACAGTAACTTGAGATTCGAAGGTTTTCACCCCATTACATTTCAAGAACTTGAAACGATTTGTTTTAATCTAGGAAAAACGGCTGGTATTGATAATGTTAATGCTAAAATTATACAAGATTGCTTTCATGTCATCGGACACAACCTGCTGGACCTGATAAATGAATCATTGCAAACTGGGCACGTGCCGCAAGTTTGGAAGGAATCCTTAGTTATTCAATTCAAAAGTTGCTGGAATGATTCAAGCTGAAGGGTTTCGTCCCATCAACATGTTGCACACAGTAGAGAAAATTTTATATCTTTTTGTTAAAGGCCAGCTACTTATGTATTTAAATATTAATAACTTGTTAATACCGGAACAATCGGGATACCGGGAGGGTCACTCCTGCGAAACCGCTTTGAACTTGGTATTAGCTAAATGGAAAGAAAGCATAGAGCATAAAGATACGATTGTTGCTGTGTTCTTGGATCTTAAACGCGCTTTTGAGACAATTTCTAGGCCCTTGTTGTTGAAAACTTTGGAGCGCTTTGGAATTTCGGGTTCTGCATACAATTGGTTTAAAAGCTATTTGTCTGACAGAACTCAACGGACTGCTTTTAATGATTCTGTATCTAATCCCGTGGAGAACACCCTCGGAGTGCCACAGGGAAGTGTATTGGGGCCCCTTTTGTTTATTATGTATATAAATGACATGCGACGGGTTTTACGTTTTTGTGATATAAACTTATTCGCAGATGATACTGTGTTATTCATTGCAGCTAAAGACTTAAAAGATGCGATTGAACGCTTGAATGAAGATTTGCATTCTTTAAGTAGATGGTTGAAGTACAAACAGTTGAAATTGAACATTAGTAAAACAAATTACATGATTATTTCGCGAAATCGTTCAATTGATAATGTCTCGGTGAAAATTGATGAAGAGACACTTGATCGCGTACGGGAAATTAAATATCTTGGCGTGATTATTGATGATAAATTGAAATTTGATAAACATATTGACAATGTCATCAAGAAAATAGCCAAGAAGTATGGAATCCTCTGTCGACTGAATTAAATATTGCTAGCAAAATACAGTTGTACAAATCAATCATCTCTCCTCACTTGGACTTTTGTCCTTCCATTTTGTTTTAGCAAATCAGACACAAATATCGAGATTGCAGCGTTTGCAGAATAAGATTATGCGTTTGATTTTGAGATGTAACAGATTCACTTCCTCAAGTTTTTGTTGGTTGCTTTGCAGTGGCTCTCAGTGAAGCAAAGAATTGTGTATTTGACAATGGTGTTCATTTTTAAAGTAATTAACGGATTGCTGCCTCGATATTTGTGTGATCGAATTGAAAGAGGAAGTGACATTCATAGATATAACACTAGAAACGCGGAAGATATAAGAACACCATACTTTTTGCATGGAGCTTCACAAAATTCTTTGTTTTTAAAGGTATCAATTATTTCAATTCGATGCCTACACATATCAAACGTGCAACGACATTATCACAGTTTAAGAGACTTTGTGTTTCACACGTAAAAGCTGCCTTTTAAGCAGCTACTTAGTTGACTTTTTATAATTCAATAAATTTTGTATCTTGACGAAGTTTGACCTACGGATTGTTTGTTTGGACAATTGTATTTTTATTTATTGAGGCCCTGATAAACTGTTTTGTTCGCCTGATGATGATGATGGATTTTATATATATTGACGTAATTGTAATCTGATCTTTTTTTGTGTAGTCTACAAAAGTTTGAGTCTCGCGCGCGCAAAGCAGATATGGATGATTTTTAAAATTTATGTACAGACTTGCGCATTTTCAACTGTTTGAATGATTCTTCGGATTAGTAATGGGCTATCTGGTAGAGTTTTGTTCCCGTGGTTGATACCGAAACTTTTGATATCGACGGAGCGGTAACACAAGTTTTAGTTTTGTTGACGACTTAGATTATTAATTTTATTGATGCTTACGAGTGATAAACGTGGTCTTGTATAAACATGAAACGCGATTCTTGGTGGAACTTTTGAAATCTGTGCGAGAGGTATCACAAGTTTTGCATTTTAGTATAAGCTCGAAGTATCACTACCGATGCTTATGAGAATCTGTAGATGAAAACAACAGTTTTTTTTAATTTACATTTTTTGCTGGATAGTAATGAAAAGTTATGTAATTCATATCTGTGATGGTAATCAGATCGTTTTTGTTTTTTGCAAATCTGATTAAATTGTTATTATATCATTCAATTAATTATCTTAAAGATAAATCGTCTAGCTCAAACCTTTGTAGGGGTATGTGGCGGGACCATCATCATCATCAATACAGAATGTTATGCAGAAAATCGCGAGAAGATTATTATGGTTATTGGTTATTGGTAATGGTGCAAGAAAATGGGTAATTATTCATTGGCCCTTGTTGCGATTTGGCAGAAACCCGACCATATATAGGAAGAATATTTAATAATGCTTTAAGAATGTTGTTAACAGTGCTATATTGCCAAACTTTTAAATTTTAGGGGTTAGAATAAAAAAACTGCATGTTAGATAACTGATAAAAAATATGTTTAGCAATTTCTGATCATGTGGGTGCTATAATGAAAAACCAACATTGGAACAGTATTTAGATCACTTTTTACATTTTGCTGAATTTTCTTTGGTGAGTTTTCAAATAGTATTCCCTACGTCTTGTAATAAATGAAATAGGGGAACAGACGGCTTTGGCAGGTTTTGTTCTATTATTGGCAGGGGGTTTTTGTCGACCGAATTTTATGAAATTTGGCCACAATATTCTTTGATATGCAAAGAATGTTTAGGCCAAATTTGAGCAAAATCCGTCATAAAAACCCCCTGCCAATAATAGAACAAAACCTGCCAAAGCCGTCATTCCCCCTAGTTTGATGGATACGACATCAAAATTTTCCAAAGGCAAGTTCACCTATCGCTTCATAAGATGTCAGAACATAATTTATTGGCAAGAATGATCATGTGGATTGAATTCGACTGCACAATTTTTTTGGTATAGATTTATCATAATAAAGCCCATTTTTTGTCATTGCTAAAAATAGCGTGTGCAACTCGTTGCAAAACTTGATTTTTTGCAGCTAGTTGCACAAACTACTATTTTTGATCAATGATTTTTCAGCACTTATATCTACGTTCATCCAACAAGGCTTACTGGATGCTGAAAACAGAACGAGTTTTGCAACGAGCTGCGCACACTTTTTTTGCAATGCATAGAAATTGACTGTAATTTGATATTCACGTCCAAAACACTTCTGTCTGATTTACGCCGCATGAGCATTCTAGTCAAAAGTTAAATTGGTGCAGAGAACAAAATTTGATGATTGTTAACCATTCCAAGGACAAGGAGAACAGCTTAACGGACTATGGTGGGATAGCGATAGGACTTCTTAAAAAAATTATACCCAGAGCCCTTAAAATACTTCATGTTATTATGTGACGTAGAGGACACACTATAGAAATATCACCAGATTCTCGAAAACTTTTGCTCAGAGTGAATTGTTGTAGGTACGTGATCTATACACATTTTCGTTTTCGGTTCAAAACGAAAAATACTCAAATATCATAGCATGATTAACAAAATCGAACAGAAATTGAAAGATAGAAAGTCCATTTTTTCATTGTAATCAACCACCAGACAATGATCATCTGTCATCAAACGCAAATAAAAACAGTACGTATGTATGTACCTTCATTTAACCCATGATCACCATGCATGGCAGCATATAGCCACAGCATGTACTGTTGCCATCAATTTGTGCCTAGATTCAGTAATCAACAGACATTACGTAAAAGCGCAACCGGGCGAGCGCTTTTTTTCTCTTTCTTTTTCATTTAACTATGCACTAAGTTTGTTACAGGCGACTGATGGAGTCTTCATTATCGTCGGCATCCTCCTAGGGCCGGGCCACGGCCGGCCGCAATAACCGTCAGCATCTGGTTTCAACGTGGAACGATCCACACCAACCAACCGACTACGGCTTTGTAGGCAGGCAGGCAGCAGGTATGTAAACATTAGGCAAACTACGTTTACGTGGTTCAAAGCATAGTTATTCGATTACGAGTGAAACATGAGCTAAACTTACCAAAGTTTGTATGCAGTTTGCGTTATTAGTGTTATGCATCGTCAATTGATGCAACATAGGAGAATGAAAGAGTATATGGAGGTCAAGTTCGGCTTTGAATATCGCTATCGCGTGACCACTTTAGGAAGGGAGCTAGTATCTCTGTTAACAGATAGTTATTTTTAATGAGAATGATAGATGATTACATTTATTGCTTGTTTACCAAAAGAAATTAACTAACCGATAATTTTTCCTTTACTATTTTGTCGAATTGTATGTTTTGAGGAATTACATGTTTTAACGAATATTAGATTGAAATAATATAATAATATTATAGGAAGTTCAAATTTTGAGAGAATTTGATAAATATATGAATTATGACATTATTGTACTTGACAAACCTATTTCTGGTCGTGACAAAATGAACTCTCTAGCTTGGTTGTCAGTATTGTCAGCATCATGCTTGCAATACATAATACAAAGCATGTTTCGATTTTTTTAGAACGGAAGATATTCCATTTTGAACATAGATGTTTTCCCATATTGGGAGTAAATTCCCACAACAGCATTTCACACTGTATGCTCTTCCATAAACGAACAAAACGCTAGGCAAACTTGTGAAACATTTTGCGTAAAGCGGATCGAAAACAAACGCAGCGCCGCCGCCGCGCGTGTGGTACCCCAGTTTGGACGAGCTGTAAAAACGCTCAACTCTCTCACTACTGAGTCAATGTCAATAAACTTGATCTAGATTCAAAGGTCGATGATTCATGGCTCGTATCTCACCTGTGGCAGTCGTCGCTAGTTGCAACGGTATGGAAATTAGACAGAGTTGGTTTTTGTGTAGAAAATCTCACTATTTAGTCACTAAGTTTTTGTTTTATGCTAAGTAAATGTGTGGAATTTGGTTTTGTGACATTTCGTATTGCCACTAACCGCAAGCCAGTTCCATCTGTATATTGATGCCATATACAGATGTGACTGACTTGCGGTTGGCGGCAGTATAGCTATGAAATGCAGCTTAAGTTATACTGCCTATGATCGCATATCAGTCCCATCTTTGCTGGATTTCCTATTCATATGGGACAAATATGCAATCATGGGCAGTATATGTTGTCAAAAAACGATTCTAATCTTTTTTTGCTTCACTATCAGTGTTGGATGGGAAATCAATTAAATTATCCTTACTGTTCCAAACCAATTTCTCTTTGTTGAACTAGTCTTTGAGTTTCATATAATTAGGAAAACTTTCCAGATTTCTCATGCACTATATTTTAACAGTCATAACACAGCAAGTAATGACATTTACATTATTATAAGAATACTATTAGATCAGACCCTGCGTTGCTGGGGAGCAGTAGGTACTTTTGCTTTCCGAATGACAAGTATTGCAGCTTTGCACTCTAGATCGATTTATGTAAAAATGATTTTGAATTTCTTTGCCTTCTCACTACCTTTTTTGTATTTCGTGATTTCCAACTATCTCCGTGAAAATTCATATCTTTTTCTATATACATATAAACACAGTCCTACCTAAAGCAAATAGAACCTTACATAAATCATACTAACTGGTCCATCCGTTCGTACAATATAACCTCAAAGGAAAAGCAAACTCATTGTTATATATAGAGATAAAAACTGTCGATGTTAAAATTACTTAACGAATTATCACTAAAAAGCAAACTTAACCAATCATTAACTTATTGATATACATTTTCTGAATCACATGTAGAAATAATGACGAGATCTACCCAAATCTCAACAATTTTGTTTCACTCAATATTCTGTAGAAGACAACAACTTTCCAAATCACACAAATTATGATATATTCATTGATATCAATCTCATTCACCGTCCAGTGACCGAAATCCAAATCAAACTGAACACCGACTAAAAGATTTTAATTTTTTAACAACTTCGTAGAAGACAAATTTTCAAACTCACAGGCTCCGAGATTTTTGTTTTTTCAACTGGCAATTTTGAGTATACTAACGCCTCTAGGATGATGAATTCCAAACCAAGCTTGATTTAATTTTTATGATTTTCTCAACAACTTTGAAGAAACCGACAACTTTTCAAATCACAAAAAATTTTATCCCAAATGGCAATATCTTACACACCGCGCTACCAACCGGATGAATTCCAAACAAAACTGATGTTTAACTTAATGTTTTTAATTTACTCAGCAACTGTATAGAAGACAACTTTCAAAAACTCACAGAGTACAAGACATTTATATCAACACTTAAGCCACTAAGATTAATTCCAAGTTAAATTGCTTGACTACGACATTGCGTTCGCCGTAAGTGGAATGTGAAACACGACCTTGATTTTTAAAGGATTTATTGATTTAATTCGAACATAGAATACATTATAAGTTAAATATTGGCTAAATTAGTTAGTTAATTTGTTTTCTTCGGATTTCAATTCAGTGGTCTGACAATTCCTACGAGGTTCCGAACGGCGATCTGGCCACAACAAACTGTTAGAATAACTTATAGGATGAATAAAAACAATCAATTCTACATTCCAGTACAACTTATTTGTCTTTGATTTTCAATTTAATTAAAAAAATAGCAACAAATCAACTTATACGAACAAATTTAACAAATAATTTCAAATAAACTGTCTGAGAAGCTGCAGGAGTTGCGACCTAACTTCATTTTTACGCCTACTGAGACATTTTCACTGGTTACAGCGATAGTAGGAGCTTAGATAAGTATGCGGAGTTTCTAAAATCCATCCGAAAGAATACCAAGTTCTTTGTTATACAACTTTTAGTTGTATCTCTCCTCGAAATCTCCTTGAAATCTAAGCGTTTTACCGAACCTTTCTCCAATCTCAAGAAGCCTATAGTGATTATTAAAATGCGCTGCATCTTTTAGGTTTGGCTTTAGTTAGGATTTAGGAAGCTAAAGATCATATGGTCGATTTAGATAACAATTACTCACAAAACGCAGGAAAAACTTGAAAATCTTAAAGAATTGATTATTTGCTGATCAAATCCGATGCAAAACCAGGAATTGTTAGAAAATCTACGATAATCAATGCAATAGTAAGCATTATATGCCATTTGAAACTAAGGCAACTTTTCCAAAATTTGATGTTTACTCAATATCAAGACAAGTTCAGTATTTTACTCGAATTTAGTTCATCCAATCAAAATCTTAGAAATTTCAAAATCTTGTAAATGATATCTGTCAATGATGTAATGTCTAATTCATTCTTATTGCACAATAATAGGCCAAACACAATTGGTACGTTTGCGTGCGTTTTGACAGTTTTCCCATGGGAAAACTGTCAAAACGCACGCAAACGTACCAATTGTATTTGGCCCATACACGCTCGTTCAGCTGAACTCAAATTTGGGTCAGATTAACTCAAAATCGTAAAAACTGGCTCAAGACAAAATTGAGTTAAAGCCCCTTAACTCAATTTTGAGTATCGACGGGAGATATGAATTTTGAGTGACGTTTACTCAAAATCATAAAATCAAATATTTAGAATTTTGAGTTTGTCAAATCTAATAAAAACAATCAGGCGCAGTATAGAGAAAAGCTTTTCGAATTAGATTCATAAAACAATTTAACATTTATTACAGCTTAATTAGAGAGGTTATAAACTACAGAGAAAGGTCGGATCCTGGGTTGGAACATCTGTTGCTGATTTGTAATAGCTATAATAGGAATTACATTGCAAACTTATGTACCCAAGTATGTACCCAATTTGTTTGTACTCCAGGAACAAACTTTTTCTCTAGTTTATATCCTCTTTTATCATAATACATTTTTAAACTATTGTTTCATAATAATAAATAGCGGTCCTCAAATATCACCGGCGGTCTCTTGTGATGGTACGTCTGAGAGCTCGTCTGGAAGTAAAAAAAATGTGATAGGAGACATTCTCTGCTATGGTTCTTACCGCGGACATGGACAAACCAATAACTTTCTGAAACTTCTTACCTGGTATAAGATCTATATAATCTATATCTGTTTAATCTGACCAATAGTGGCCACTGTAGAGGCCACAACTGGTAAACACACAGCAGATGAAAATCATGAGGGCAATGACGAAGTCTTGCAAACTGATGTTCGCTATTGTAACATCTTCAAAGCTTAGTTGTTACTGGGGTATTTCCAAACGTATAGTTTCGAGCATGCACTTCGATGTCCTCGTCGTATAATTCTGGAACGAGAAATGGATAAATAATCTAATACTTTAGAATTTAGTTAATCAAAACTTACATGAAGATCTACCAGCGACCGTTGGACTTCTGGAAATTTTCACGGTGAACTCATTTTTGAGTTCGGGCACTATTTCTGCAAATATGAGTCAAAGCTACTCAAAATCATAACTCTCTGTTACTCAGAGTTTGACGTTTCAATAGAAGTTATTATTTTGAGTTATGCTGACCCAAATTTGAGTTCAGCTGGACGAGCGTGTAAGGCTTTATCGCGACCAAATCTGGACACAAAACATTATTGTCTTTGAGACAATGTCAGTTGTCAATTGTCAGTTGGATAATAAACAAACAAATAACAATAACAAATAACAAAAAACGATGTCGATGCTTCGATGTATGCACTAAAGCTGGTGGCAGAAAGATTTGCTCTCCTCTGTATTTGTTTCACTTTCCCATCCTTCTGGTGTTTTCCTAAATCCGTTCTTGTTTCTATCCTTGCCATTCTCGTTGTTGTCAAAGAAGCAACAACCTATTTCAAGACTCTATGAACAGCGCTTACATGGAAACAAGAGCTTTTTAGCGAGATTTTAAATCGAAAGGCTTAGATTTTAATGGGGGCTGCGCACTATTGATTTTCGAACCTACTCTACTTTCGACACCATTATCCATTCGGTACTTAAAACCCCCTTAGCCCCTTATGTAATCAATGGTTACCTCGTCCGTTCCTGAAGAAGGCCTAGTCCAAAAAGAGGCATATTTTGTCCTATGCTATCCCGGGCAGAAGCCATGAACGGAATAACAAAACATGATAAGGATTTGATTGATATAAGAGATAAAAGAACAGGCAACAATATCAAAAAATTGCACCGAAATATCATTTGAATAGCAAGATATGCTATGGATAAGAACAAACTAATGGCACATGATATTGATCACTTTTTGCAAATAGCATAACCAGAGCCGTAGCGTGGACTTTCCCGAGGAATCTCCAAAGCAAATTTCTGAATGAGTTCCTAAAAAAATCCAAAAGAATTTCGGAAGCATTTTCCGAAGGTATTTTCAGTGAAGGCATCTAGTACTTATGCGCTAGTGGCACTGTAACCATTTAAATCATTTTGCCAAAATATGCGTCTAAAAGCTTAACCGTTTATTATTCGTAAATCATGTTGTAGTTCATGTTTAGGTTGAATCATCAACATTGATTTGACACTACCCGTAGTGATACTATCCTCCAAACAAACTAGATGTAAGTCACGTGCACGGAAACGACATCAGCAATCTCATACTGTTTTTCCGTCCGAACGAATTTCTAAACGGATTTTTAAAAGAACTCCTAAAGGAGTTTCCAAAGGAATTCCTTAAAATATTTCTGAGGAAATTGCTAAAGGGATTTCTGAAGAAACTCTTAAAAGAATTTACAAAGGCATTCTCAAATGAATTTCTGAGGGAAGTTTTGAAAGAAGTTCCAAAGGAATTCCCGAAGAAATTCTCAAATAAATTTTCGGAACATTTCCTTGATAAGTTTTCTGAAGTTTCTCTAAAGAAATTTACCGAATAAAAATCCAAATCTCCAAAATATTTTACGGAAATAGGTTTTTTTCGAGGATTTTTTTCAGACAATTTTTAAAACGTTCCCTAAAGGAAATTTCTAAGGAACTTCCGGAGCAATTCCTTGGCATGTTTAATGAAGTTTTTGTAAATATATTTCTGAATGAAATCCTGGAGGAAGCTCGAATTCCTGAAGAAAATTCCTAAGCAATTCTCAGAGATCCCTTTTTGAATAAATTACTGAATCCATCCTTTTCGATTCGAAGGAATTCCTGGAAGAATTTTCGAAGGAACACTTGAGAGAATTTCTAATTGAATGACTGCAGCAGTTTCTGGATTAACTTGTAGAGCATTCCTAGAGGAATTTCCTTAAGAATTTCTTAAGTAGTTTACGAGAAAAAATGTTATGAGACCAGCAATCGTTTCTTTTGAAAAACGTTTTTCACAATTTTTATTTGCTTGAATTGATTATTTTGCTGCTAATGTAAATCACCTGGAAAATCAGGGAATTTTGTTTTCACAGATGAGTGGACAACCTGTCTTTGCATCTTACTGGCATTATAACCGGACAATGTCCAAGTAGATATCATTTGAAAAATATTGGCTAGATTAAGAATGATATCTGTCGTTTCTGTAACATAGGACATGAAACCTAGGATTATCTGCTCTGCAGTTGTGATGCATTGTACAAGTGTAGATCTAGTTTACAAAATAGTGGCTTTATGCAACCAGGAAAAAAATGGACTGCAATTCCTGGAAAGGTAGTGGGTTTTATTAATTCAATTTGAAACGACTGGGAAAAGACGCATCTTAGCTTGTTTACTTGACAATCTTCTTCTTCTTGGCATTACATCCCCACGCTGGGACAGAGCCGCCTCGCAGCTAAGTGTTCATTAAGCACTTCCACAGTTATTAACTGCGAGGTTTCTAAGCCAGGTTACCATTTTTGCATTCGTATATCATGAGGTTAGTACGATGATACTTTTATCCCAGGTAAGTCGAGTCAATTTCCAATCCGAAAATTGCCTAGACCGGCACCAGAAATCGAACCCAGCCATCCTCAGCATGGTCTTGCTTTGTAGCCGCGCGTCTTACCGCACGGCTAAGGAGGGCCCAGGTAATCAATCTACAAGATGCGAATAATTCATAGTAATCAGGAGTATACCATCAAAGTTTAACTCAATGGACATAGTGGTTCTACGCCCCAACAAAAAAAGGACAATCAATTTTAAATATGAAATTTGTCCTTCGTTGGGCGAACCGCTACCGGACGTTGTCGAATCAAGAAAACCTCAACTTTGGAGAGGATTGAATGATTTTCGGAATCGCCATGAGACCTACTTGGATGAATACAAATGGGCTTTAGATAAAATTTGTAGTGAGTTGGTCAATGGTCATTGATCGAAATAACGATAGGACCTAGTCGGATCAAGAAAATCACGAATCGGTTTATTCGGATCGAGATAAATCCATTTCTGGAGTGTGTCTATCGGTAGTTTAGAATCACTGGTGGACTTGGTTGGGTCTTAAAAACATCCAGCATTTTGAAATAGAACTCAGTCTATTAGTTCTCTTATCAAATCCTCAGTCATATTCATTGTTAACTAGTATAATATGACAAGAGGATATGTCAAATTCAAATTATGTATTACTATTCACCAAATATTCAACGACTTCGCTTTATTTTTTCATATATATGAACTCGTACAAGTTTCTGATTTATTCGAATCGGATTAAATGGATTAAATGCGGCCATAATGGTCATTTTTCGAAACACAAATTAATAGTTTGTCTGAATAAAATGTGGAAAATTACCCATTTATTATCACATCCGAGGGAATTGCTTGCAACCGGAATAACTTGAAACTAGTGATCCATTTGACATGTAATGCTGTAAATATAAAGATATATTTTTTCGTGAACTAGATTTTTCAAAATATCTTTTACAATACTTTAGGCTTTGTTGTCGGTTTGTTATTAATTTCCCCTTAACTTATAAATCTGATCTATTTCTCAAAGCTGAAATCTTGATTTCGGCGCCCCCTAAGGCCTGGCGCCCTTGGCGGGGGCCAACCTGGCCAACTTCACGCTACGGCGCTGAGCATAACTTGATCTCCGCATGATTTTTTTAGTGCAAAATATTGATATTGTCGTCTGATATTTTATCTCTTATATCAATCATGTCCATATCTCATTTTGCTATCTTATCAACATTTGATATTATTTAGCTATTTTCGTCTACTCGGGATGCTATCCTAAAAATCTTCTAGTCCATGGTTGCCGCAGTTAATTTCCACTATTTAATTCAAACAATGTATTGCGGGATTCCACTTTTTTCAGAAGGATTTAAACTCACGACCCCAGAAATTGTGAAAGTGATCATCCCGAATGATGTTTAGAAAATATTTATTTTGAAGTGTAGTCTTCCTCACCAAACTGATCATATTTGGATTTGTTCAGGATATGAACTACCGTGCGGGACCGAAATCCGTACAGCACCGAAATCCATCCACCTCATGAGATATCGATAAATTAAATGAGGTTAAAAGTAATTGATGTAGTAATAATTAATCTTATCCTGTTCAGATACTTGACAGTAAGCTTTTGGGGCATAGAATTTGGAACGAAGGCTTTGAAATTAAAACAACAAAAATCAAAAACAAATCTCCACCCAGAAACGCGGAGTTGCACCAAAATTAACTGTGTTTTAATCGCTAATTGCAAATCGTTACACAAGATAAGCGGAATACAAATCAATGGGATCGCTTCTCAAGGTGCGTATCGAACTATTTACATTGGTAGTTTAGTCAATCAGACTGTTTCAATTTAAATATTTAGTTAAGAAATAGCTGTACGGATTTTGATCCTTTGATTCGAAATCCGTCCACGGTGGATGACAAACGTTTTATTTACATTCAATTCCTATTTTCTAATGACTTTTTCATATACTACGGTGCTTAAGTGTACGGATTTTGATGCCCCACGGTACCTCACTATTCTATCAGCCTATTACAGGGTTCTGTATACCGTGTGTGTGGGGGAGGGGCTCAAGCAGCACACGTCAAACATAAATGGTTGCTGCAACTTGATTGTGATCAAATCTGGTCACATATGGTTGCAGTAACCTACGTGGTTCATGTGTGCTGCTAGACTGCCGTAATCTGGAAAAGTAACGTAACAGCTATTTTACAACATGCATGTTTTCCATTTTTCTGTTAAAGAGCTCGATGAGTAGTACTCGTTAACACCATTTTTGGAAAATGGCGTATACGTGACTTTTTCAGATTACGGCAGTAGAGAAGTAAAACTTTTTGGATTTCAACACAATTTTTAATGCAGTTTTATAATGCAAAACTACTACAATTTAGTCTGCGTTTGGTTAAAACTTGATTAATCAAGCGCAATCAACAGGTTTCTCAAAAACTTATGAATTGTTGTTATTTTCAACAGAAATTATATAACTGATGCTAGGATTGAAAGCCTCACATTTCAATTTATTTAAACTCCTGAATTCATGGAATTTCATCGCAATCGCAAATGATCCCAGGTCTATCTGACTGTTTTCGCGCTCTTTGCTCAATCGATCATACATATTTGCTATTTTAATATTCATCCTAATTTATCAGATAGTGTGGTTGTAGTAGTCACTCTAATGGGCATGTTTCAATATTTGAAGTGAACGTTTTTTGGGGATTTCGACTGGATTAGTTGCTAATATTCAGGATTTTTGGCTTTCAGTCACATGCAAATGTTGATAATTTCAAATCATTGCCAACGTTTTGAACTATTGAACAAATCGAAACGTTGGCAATGATTTGAAATTATCAACATTTTCATGTGACTGAAAGCCGAAAATCTTGAATATTAGAAGTGAACGATATGCAGTTTATGTGGATCTGTTTTCCAATGTGTGTTGCGATACTTGGATATAGAATCTACTGAAATTAAAAACATTGGATTCTGATCCATTATTTTGTTAAAGCAAATCTTATGCATCAAGCTGAGGTTTCAAACAAAAGTTATGAAATCGATCTAATGATTCAACCTTTATAAAAAATGTACAACTGATTTTAGATTAAACATTTTGAATAAAATGGATTAACAAAACTATTAACAGCAGATTGACCTATTTTGTTTCAACAATGTTTTAGATTGCAATGCGTTTAAACTCTTAAGTATTGTACCGTTCATAAAAAATCTACTCCTCCGCTTATGTTTGGTCGCAACGCAAAATAAGCGCCGGATACCCGAGCAGCACAAGTCAGACACTATCGGTTGCAGCAACTGGTTTGTGACTAAAACTGGTTACAACCGAGATGCAGTAACCTAAGTGGAATATGTATGCTGCTAGGGTAGTCGCCTAAGAAAAAAATACCTCAAAAAAAAACTTAAATTTTTGAAAATTTGGCCGCCACGTGGTGGATTTTGGCGGTGAATGCTTTGATAGTACGCGTGATTTGTGTTACGGATAAATTTTACAGCGCTATGGAAGCCTTGGAAAATGATCACGAAAGTTGTCATTTTGTTGAAAGGCACAATCTGTAACAGGAAGTAACAGGGTGACCACTTAACTTCGTTTACAGAATTCCCGCATTTTTCCCGATATTTATGGAAAAACTGGATTCTGTTTTTACGAGATTTACATTTTATCAATTTTGCACTTATCCAAAATGTTTAATGCATATTATTTATCATGTAATTTTCAGTTGATTTATTCAGGATTTTTTAAAACATGAAACAAGATTTTGGTGGTAAATTGAAGTAACACGATAAAAAATACAACCAAAAAAAAAAATCGTGTATAAAAAGAATCATGTGTACATATCAATATTATAGCAGATATTACTTCGTTCACATAAAAATCAATGAGAATTCGAAAAAATCTTCGTTCATAGTTTTAAAGAGAGACGGAGCATTTTAAGTTTATACAATAAACTACCAGTTGTAAATTTACTCCCAACCAGGTCCTATTTATGTTACCACTTTGATCATTATGACTCAACGTATTACTCTCTCGTAACATGATGCTGTTGCTGGCTAGATTTCAAACCAACTTGACGTAGGCTCGTGTATCATATGTTTACCAACCGCTAACCGACATCAACCGGTACCGAGCGCTATCAATTTAGACACGGTGTCTGACGTTGACCGACTGCCTATGGGCGAAACAGGTATCTGGTCGCCACTCATACTGAGACCCTCAAGGGCGCCAATGAAAACTAACAATTATGACTTCCAGGAGTAATACCAATGATCTAATGCTCAACGAACAACCAACATTTGTAGAGTTTGACTACAGTAAGGTAGACTGTTATTATCAATCGATCGTTTAAGATGAGGAACATCATGCTCGGTTGAGCGCAGCCAAGTCTAAACGGTTGTCGTTAGTCAATTTGGGTTGAGAAGGGTTCTTGGACACGCTCAATCATATGATTTCATGTGGTTAAGGAAGAACTGTTGGCACAAGTCTAGTCACCACTTGACGCTCGATTGTTTGATCCGATATAACACAAATTGGGACCGGTAAGAGTTGATTCTGAGCGGCCTTGACTCGTACATACTTCCGCAAATACTTCGTTCCAAGCCGGTTGTTTGCAGACGTTACATAAGATGGGGCTTTTTTGCTTTCAGTTCATTGTTTGCTGAATGAGGTGCGATCGTGGCCATAGAACTGGACGGGTAACCCCACGATACGGTTAGGTTAGCTCAGAATGTTTTACCTAAATGGGCTGCCTTGTCGCAAAGGACCACTACCGGGCATTTGTTCCGCCATCCGCCGTAATAGCACATAAGCGCCGCACCATAAGTTGTCTCAACTGGACGGGCTGGTAATTAAGGTTGCGCACAAGGCGTAAACACGACAAGGACAATCCATTCATCCCAAAACGATTGCCATGGGGAAAGTGTGCAAGTTTGTGTATGTACTTATGGGCTACGTAGGTACAAGTTTGAAGCTATCCGCCAAAAGCAATCGATTCAAGCACTGCACACTGCTGCGAAGAGCAATAATTATAAACGCTTACTGTTGGGGCCGAGGGTTTGACGCTTGGCGAAACGTTGAAATCGTTCGCTCTGTTTTTGGCATTTAACAGCCAGCGGCGGCGTGAGCGGAGCTTTTTGATGACATGTGCGCTGATAGAAACGTGCGAGTGCATGGATCAACATTATTCGTGCGTCATAACTAGCACCATCGTAAGTATTTAGTTTAAGGTGAAGGTGGGTTGAGTACCAAAACAAAGCTTTGATAGTATTGGTACAATAAAAACTTTCATATTCTGTAGTAGTATTGGTGTCGTATTTATAAAAAACAAAGAATATTAGTAGGGTGGTTCAAAAAACGACCCAGCACCACCATGCTCACTCGATTCCGTCCCATGCTCCGAGTGTCCTCAAAAAACCGATTTGAACAAAAACTGGTTGAGCGCAAGCCGGTTCAAGTTTGTATGAAAACTAGAATGGGAAACTAAACCTTTTATTACACAGGCTACAGCGCTTTCCCTCCAAACGCTGGCGAAAAGAGAACCCACATAGCTGAAAGCAACATTCCAGAGACTTCAGTGAACGAAAAACGCACAGCAGGAAAGATCCATTGATTACGTAACGCAAATATAGCAATTTATACTCCACTCACCCTTATGTCACACTTTTTGTATGAAGTATCTGCCCCTGGTACGATAGTGTAGACTAGACTAGACTAGAAGTATCTGCCCCTGGTGCGATAGATATCACAGACAAATTCTGGGTATTTTGTTGAATTGCACGTTTCACTGATGCCTTCTGAGAAGCCTAATTATCATGCGAAAGAATCGCAACCTCGATTATTTAAAATCGACTCCCAACTATTGGAACGACCATTCAATATGGATTGCCTATGGAGTTGAAGCTCTTAAATATTTCATCCCGTCATATGGTCTCCCCCCTCGCCATCGCCCAATGACGTAGTGCCAGAATCAGAATAATGTTAAATTCAACCTCTCCATATCAACTGTCATACAAACCTGAAACGACCTGCGCACGGTAAGCCTCTATTCAAACCAGCCCAAACCATTGGATGACACCCAAATTATAAATCATACTCAACTGAACGTGGCAAAGCAAAATTATTTTTTGAGCCACCCTACTTATTAGTTTGCTGCTGCCGGTGCCAGTGCACCGCGGTGTTTACATTCGCTCCGCGATCAGTTTTTAGTCATTTTTTTCGGGCAAAACTAGCAGTTTATACTAAGTTTTCGGTTCAAATAAGTGACTGATTTCAAAAAGTGGTGTTTAATTTGCATTCTATCAACATTTCGGGCTGCTCATGTGCGGAGCAGTGAGTAAAAACTTGATTTTTCCAATGCCCTTTGAGAAGAAGTGAAGTGCAGTGATGAACCCAACAAATCGCGAACGGCTATTAAATTGGCACGAAACTGCTGATTTATGCTACAATTCGGGCCGGAATACATAGGATTCATTGAAGAAACATGTTCATTATCACGGGAAGTAAGGAAATATGCTGTGAACAGGTTAGTAATTTGAATATTAAACTTTTGTTCGATGCTGTTCGATGCATTCGAATGTTGGTGGGAGAAGAGTGCGGGAGGTGTGGGGTTGGCCCGTGGAAGGTCCGGTGCCATATTGGCTGCCATCGTGGTACTCTTCCAACTATGTCCTTAAACAATGTTGAATGACAGGAGTGTTTATACAATATATAATAAAGACAAATGTTGCGCCAAAGGTGAGCAATAACGATACATTTATTGTATTTCAAATGTATTTTCAAGAGTAAAACGGACGAAACATTCATGAGTTGTGGACAAAACTGTTTGGTTGCTCAATTAACTAACGGGTGATTCCAAACTTGTATCCGAAATAAATTCTACATGCTTATCAATACTTTAGTGATTCACAAATCCAGATTATTCCGCCGTGGTTCTTTAGAAACTATCTATAAAAGAGCTATGAAAAAAAATTAACTTTAGGATTTTTTATATCATACAATGACCAACATTTTTGTTTAAAAACTTATAAAATAAAAAAAGTAGGGTATTTCATATACAGCAATTATGAGCGTAAAATCGAGGAATTATTAATTTCGTTAAAACAGGATTTCCCACTATTTTAATATTCATAGCATTACCTACATAATTATGCCAATCAAATCATAAGTCGAGTCAAGTACAAGACACTGAAGACGGCCTTACTGTTGAGGTCGAAATACGTATCTGTCAAGATACAATTAAGTGGTGGAATTCAATGGGATTGTATAAACTCGTCTTATGACAAGCAAATCATAAAGTTGAACATGTATTGGAAATTTATGGATCGTGCTTCAATCTATGTGTAAGAAAAAGTTTTGTCTTTTCCCTAGCTACCGTTTTCAAGGAAAATTTCATTTGACTTGGACTACGGGAAGGTTGTGCTATCGTAAATAACGTAAGCGATAGTACCTACGTGGGATTTTGTCAGTGGTCGGTGTTTGCTTGGTAATGTGGGTGGGACTGGGGACGCTAAAACAATATGGAATGCTAATTACACACTGAATGAAATCGAAATTATGCTTGAGGTGAATACAAATTACTTTTTTGTTTGTTTGTATGGTTCCGCGCATAAGAAATCAAATCGTAGGTGGCGAGGCATCAGATAGTTGGCAAATGTTATGTTCACAGTACGGGCTTGTAATATGTTGTTCGCCTATCTTGAAAACATTTCTCTTGCCGGTAATTTGAATGACATGTTATTCAGTTCGTAGTGCAAACATTGTATAAGGGCTGTTTCTTCACCTCCGCTTAGGCCTTGAACCAAAAAATGTCCACAAGAGCCCATTTTTTCACCTCCACCTGACTCTTAAGCGTTGCTCACCTACGCTTACGCTTCAACCTGGTTTTGTGCCTGAGCGTAGATGAAGGAATTAGTCCAAAGGAAAAAAGCGAAATAGCACTTCGAATTTGTACTGCGCATAAATTCCGCCTTGGAAAATAATAATTGAAAAGTTATCATTGGCAAAGTTATTCGGGATGTCAGATTCGGGGAATTTTGGAGCGTAGTACTTTTATCAAACTTGAATGGTCGGAAAAGGTCTTCTAAATGTTTGCTTTGTAGTCAACCTGCTCTAGTGATGCAAAGAATGGTATGCGTTCATAGAGTACGATTTTGGTCATTCAAGAAATTCTTTCAAATACTGCACATGGTATTACGGATATAAAGATCAGAACGCATCCATAGCATATGTTTTTGGTTCAAGAAATTCCTGCAGTTTTGGGCTTTGGGTCTACCCGCGTAACCAATGACCAACCAGTTTCTTTTAAATATTATACATGGTCTTCTTGGTGATACCATTTTTGCAAATTTTTCGAAAAAGCCCAGACAATACGAAATTGGTCAAATGATAAAAACGTTTTTTGCCTTTCTCGTATACAAAGTAAACGTAAAGGCTATACGTTCGTTTTAGAAACGAACTTTTTATAG
Source organism: Armigeres subalbatus (assembly GCF_024139115.2). Taxonomy (NCBI): domain Eukaryota; kingdom Metazoa; phylum Arthropoda; class Insecta; order Diptera; family Culicidae; genus Armigeres; species Armigeres subalbatus. The sequence goes on along the minus strand of NC_085139.1, from coordinate 111,765,694 downwards.
GAGGCCCGGAGACCCATAGTGTTATATACCAATTGACTCTGCTCGACGAACCGAGATGATGTATGTCTGTGCGTGTGTATGTGTGTGAAAAAAAAACTCACTCATTAGGTGCTTATTCTTAACCGATTTGCTCGCAACAAGTTGCATTCAACGGGGAATCCTGCCCCATTGTTCCTATTGATAATCGACCCGATCGCACAAAGGGCTCAACAGTTATGTCCAAAATATATTTTTTATTCGAGAAACCAGTACAATAATCTGACTCATTTTTGGGCACTTGACCTCAATCGATTTGCTTACAACAAGTTGCATTCGATAGGAAATTTTACAATGAGTATGAACAAATGTGAAAAATGAAGTGTTATTTTAGACTTTTCTTACACTATTGAACGAACGGGAAAGACATCATCAACGCTAGGTGGATAATGGAACAGGATTCCCCGTCGAATGCAACTTGTCGCAAGAAAAACGGGTAAAGATAAGGTGCTCGAAAAATTAATGAACTTTTTGCACGCGTTTAGCGTATAAAATTGTATATTGGCGATCACTTCTGACCCCATAGTCCGACCTGTCTAATATTCAATAAGGAATAGTGGAACACTATTTTGCGTCGAATGCATCCTGCTGCGAGTAAATCGGTTAAAGACAAGTGCAAAAAATGAGTGAGACGTTTTAACGCAAACTCCTTTTTGCATACAAAATGTATTTTGACCATAATTTCCGAGCCCATAGCTCGATCCGGCCAATTTCCAATAGGAAACAATGGGAGATGATTCCACGTCGAATGCAGCCAGCGTCGAATGCGAGCAAATTGGTTAAGTATAAGTGCCTGTAAAATGAGTGAGATTTGTTTGCGCACACACAGACATGCACAGATATCACCTCAATGCATCAAGCTGCGCCGATCGGTATGGTTCTCCGGACCTCCTATAAAAAAATTGTTTTTGAAGCGAACATATAGCCTTTGCGTATACTTTGTATACGAGAACGGCAAAAAATAGAATTCAACGCAAGTTCATACATAGGGGACAGAACTAATTTTTTTATTGTTTTGTAAATATTTCCTCCGTAAGTGAAATCATGGCTTTTTTTCATATTTTTAAACAAGTATTTCTATATGTAGAACGTATGAGGTTGTATTTCTTGATAATTTTAAACTTTTTTTTAAATGTTTTGTCGAGTTTTTTTTATTTTTCAATTTAGGGTAACTTTGATCGTCGAACATTTCAATGATTTATCTCTAAATCAAGCGTCTGTAAACGCCTCAATGAAGGCAATTATAATTGGAATCCCTTACACTGAGGCGATGTGCATCGATTGTTTCGAGAAAGGCATCATCACTGCTAGTGCAATTATCTGGTTGAAAACCCAATAAAAATCAAAATTTTGACGCCAAAAAAAATTGGATCAACCAAGAAAATAAGGCTACTTATCACACAATTATGGAAACGAGCTTAATTTTTTGTTATTATATTATATTATAGGGTGTCCCAGACAGTATAAGTACAATTTAAAAAAACATTACGAATTTGTTTTTTGAAAGTATTTTATTATTCTTTCGCTAATATGTCCTGTACTATCCTTCACTGTAATTCAGCATCACTTATCTGAGATCCTTTTAATCGTACGCCAAGGAGTGGTATTTTGATCAGATGGTACCCATTAGCTTCTGCACGAGCTGTTTGTCAACGATTTAGACTACATTTTCAATCTTTAAAAAAAAGTGATGATGGAGTCCGCTTCCTCAAAGTGCTTTCACAAATGTGCCTTTGTCAAAGCCCAAAAAGTTTCAATAGAAATTTCCTGGGAATGGTTTAGGATTCGACTCCTTTTGCTTTATAACAGATTACTGTGTCCATCGTGTTATACACTGATATCAAAATAAGCCAAAATAGTACTGGGTTATGATGCTTTCGGATAATGGACAGTAACCGCCGCTACAAGTATTCTTGAACGTACACATCAACTGTTATTGTATCGATCGCTCCAAATAGATTTGAGAACATTCCACACATACAAATTGCTTACAAAATCATTGCTTTTTTACAGTTTTTTTTCTAAATAAACTTGCTTATCAACATTTTTTTGTTAAATATCTTGGCTGTGCATATGCACAGCATATGTTTCGAAATGGACAAATTGATATGAAATTTGCGAAAAAGAATCCACGTGTCTTGGAGGGACTCGAACCCTCAACCTCCTAGTAGGAGGTTGAGGGTTCGAGTCCCTCCAAGACACGTGGATTCTTTTTCGCAAATTTCATATCAATTTGTCCATTTCGAAACATATGCTGTGCATATGCACAGCCAAGATATTTAACAAAAAAATGGTTTTCGTACGGCCGAGTTGCCGAATAATATGCAATTAATTGTTATCAACATTGTTAATACTTTACCAGCACGGATCATATTAAACTGGGCCTGTGGAAGCAATTTTATAATTGATTTTCACTTATGGTTCATCATCATCATCACCTTGCTTAATGATCTTCCACACAAAAGTTTATCGTATAACTTATGGGCCCAGATTGTGACATATGCGGCATGTTATTGATTTCTATTTTTCTTCTTCTGCTGAAAGTCCGTAATTCATTTTGTTTCTTGTTCGGTTGACTTTATTTTTCGATGTTTTCAAATTTTTCCAAATCTAGAACAGACGAACCATTTTTAAGGGAAAAGATTGAACAATTTTCCCATCGACCAAATAGCTCATAGAGACCGATTTACGTTCAGATTTTTTCATGACCTGAAATGAAAACTCCTCACCATACTTCCGAATCGCATTGCAAACTGCTCTGATGCTCTTCTATTTTCGCCATCTGACTGATGAATGTTGGAAATAGTGCACCATTCGTGCAAGGTCTGTTTGCGCTTTTCAAGAAAAAAGCTTCGCATTTCCATAAAAACTTAACCAAATGGCACTTTTGAATCACAGAGCGACAGATTATAAGGTAAACAATGATGTTCAGTAATTACCTGTCATTTAAATTTCATCAGAAAAAAAAATTGAGCCTTTCAAAATCGTGCTTATACTTCCTGGGTCACCCTATATTATAAAAGGCACTCAATTTATTTGCCGTTTGCTGTGAGTTCAGAAATTAATGTTGATTTTATCTTTCAAAATAAATGCAAGCAATAAATGTGCATTCCTAATTCATCCGAAGGTTATATCATTCAGCAGCAATTTTAGTCAAGATTAAAATAACTAACACACAATAAGTACTTGTAGTAACTTAAAAAATCCGGTAATAAAGTAAAACAGAAAATAATAAGTAACAGAAAATAATAATTTATTAATTCCTTGAAAATGGTTAAACTGATCAATATTACCCCGGTGATAAAATTTCCACCGAATTCCGGTACTCTAAATAAGAAGAATCGGTTGAAAAAGCATGGCAGCTGTTCAGAGTGGAATATTGTCACATTGGCCGGGAGCACAGGCAAAAGGTAAATAGCATAATCCACCTCATAGTTTTTGATGAACACATAACGCTTGAGTAGGCAGTTCCATGTTTTTGTTTCATTTATCAGGTAAGGAAATAAGTTCGGTTCTCAACCTGGAATACATGTACACCTAGGGGAACCTTCGCTAGTGCTAGGGGGTACACAAATGCGTAATGGCGGACGTATTACAATTACAATCCAAACTAATTGATAAAGTTTTGATTATTTCAAAACTTTATCTTGCACATAATATGCATTATTTATTTATTTTCAGACTAAGGCCTGAGTGGCCTGTGCAGTGCATAATAGTGTTCTCCATTCAGCTCGGTCCATGGCTGCATGTCGCCAACCACGTAGGCTGCGGAGGTTCCGCAAATCGTTTTTCACCTGATCGATCCAACTTGCTCGCTGCGCACCCCGCCTTCTTGTTCCCGTCGGATCGTTGTCAAAAACCACTTTCACCAGATTACTACCCGACATTCTGGCTACGTGCCCAGTCTACCGTCTTTTGACATTCGCCAAGGAAGCCTCCTTTCAAGAGACCTGAAAGCCGTCTTGCAAGAAGCCCGGAACCTGCTTTCAAGAGGCTGGAAGCCTTGTCTTAAGGCGCTACTTTCAAGAGGCTCGGAAGCCGCCTTTTAAAAGGGTCGGAAACCTTCTTTCAAAAAGCTCGGATGGCTCCTTTCAAGAGGCTCGGGAATCTCCTTTCATGAGGCTTGGAAGCCTCCTTTCAACAGGCTTGGAAGCCTACTTTCAAGAGACTCGCAAGCTTATTTTCAAGAGGCTTGAAAGCCTACTTTCAAGTGGCTCGGAAGCCCCCTTCAATAGGCTTAGAAGTATACTTTCAAGAGGCTAAGAAGCGTCCTTGCAAGATGTAAAAGAAGCCTCCTTTTAAGTGGCGAAAGCCGCCATTGAAGAGGTTCGAAAACCTTACAAGAGGCTCAGAAGCCTCTTATCAAGAGGTGTGGAACCCTACTTTTAAGAGATTCAAGGGCTTGGAATTTTTCTTTCCTGGCCTGGAAGCCTACTTTCAGGAGGGGGTACCTCAATTAATGCAATAGTTCGAAGGGGTACCTCTCAAGAAAAAGAGAGAGTTGAAAACCTTATGGTTTAGGAGAATAACGCTTGAATTCTAAGAAATTCATTAAACAATGTGTTTACGAAATAAGTTAACCCCAAATCGCAAATCGGTTCCGATTCTCCCTCTCACTCCTCAGACTACATATTTACATTTAAGAGCTACATAAGTTCTTCATACCTCATGAATTGATATCAAGATTCTGAAAAAAGTTCTTGGAAAATTATACAAATGAATGTCAATGATATTTTACAACACTGTTCATAACCGTGTTGTCATGTTGCTCAATATTGAATATTTTTTTTGATATAGGATGACAAATACGCATAATTATCCTATGTTTACTCGAATTCATGTGTACATGAGACAATTATGCGTATAACGGCAGATTATACAAATCAATAGATGTAGACAACATATATGTTGGTGTAAATAATTCTACGTAGCAGCTCTTTTGGATGGAAATTGAATGGGGAACATGGAATTGTTCGCTACTCTCCACTACTCGATGCATATTAATTTCGCAGTCGGTGACCGAAATTCGCAAGCAGCATTCCAATATTTTTACCGCTTTCATTCTTCTGTTTATAGATGTTCACATTGCTTCTGAGGACAAAAAAATCTCACAAGAAATGTTTCTTTCTGTTTAGATTTAAGCTCGTCTTTACATTGAAGGTCAATAATCTCCATTTGAAATATTTCAAGTACATTATTCATACCCAGTACATGTGTTGAGAAAATTGAAAATTTTGTTACTGTGTTCTCAAAAAATTTAAAATTCCAGAGAACTGTTTTCAGCATGAACTGTTTTCAACAAGATGTTTTCAGTAACCAACTGTGTTAAAGTGCTAATTTTATTTCAAAAGCTTTTATATTGGATAACAAAAGATCGACGTGTTGATTCTTGCCTTGCAGATTTATGTTCAAGTCATTAATATGTTTGGTTTTATGTTCAAGTAATTGAGATGTACTAGAAAAGCTATTCATTCACCTATTCAGCATCATTCAGCGATTTCCTTTCGAAGAGAATAAAATCTAAGTCAACAAACTTCCCACTAATACAGAAAATCTACGTATTCTGCTTTCATTTGTGTCAACATCATATTTTGGATTTGGTGGTAATTGAGCTCCCGCGTGTTGATAAAATTGATTGCCGAGCGTCAAAACTTCTAGAATATTGTTAGTACATATATTGTATTAGTAAATAATGCAATGGGGAGGTGCATCGAATGAACATAATGACGTTTGGATGGTGCGCCGTTTACTAAATGAACACTCTTTCATACATCGAGTTCATTCAAAATGGATTCCTGCACTGCTCAAACGTCAAATAATGAGCCTATACACTGTCCCATGTGCATGTAAATCATGCACATCATACACTTGTGATTGGTTCTTCTTTCTTAGAAGTATCATAATGATAGTGTTCTTTCTTATCATTGCCGGTGTCAGCTCCATGAGTTGTAAGGCCACTTAAGCTTGAGAGTCCAAGCTCCTTCATACAACTTTTCTCAAGTCTTTTCCGGTAATCGTTCCACTCATTGGAATCAATGTGATTTGAAGATGATCTACAATTCCCCTTAAGAAGATAGCCCGCCTATGCCATATTTTTCACATCAGTATTTTGATCGATTGCGAGAATAAAGAATCTGAAGCAGGTATCTTTTTCACGTAACGTAGTTTTTAAATTTTCTGCGGGAACTTTTAACCTTCACGGTGTCCACGACTGAAGGAGGCTTTTTATTAGGGCACACGATGTTAACAACAGCCGAAAAGCATTCCTAAACAAGTTCTCCGTCTAGGAATGGTTTCATCCGCTTTGTCAAAATTTAACCAACAGCAAAAATATTTTTTCTTGATCCAGTGTAAATATCATATTTCGAACCAGTGTAAATATCATGGTCTCGTAATGTCGTTAAAATTTCTTCTAACTCAAATCAAAGATGAAATTCTCTCAACATAGAAACAGTTTCCGAACAAATTAAGCAAATCGGTTTTCTCTTTGCAATCTTCATTGGAAACGCGATGTTTCACATCAACGAACCTTTCGTTTCTAGGGGTCACTAAATACAGCAATTAAAAATTGTAAAGTAATACTTCTTATTTCCATCCATTCCATTCAAATTAAAGGGTTTTGTAGCGCGTACCTTGATTTAAAATTGTCGTTCAGCGCAGCGCCATAATTTTCGTGTTTATGCTTGACTTCCAATTGGATTTTTCTTTGAACACTGCTGCATAGTGATGTCGAGTTAAAATATATTGAAGCACGATGAACTCGAATAACAGATCTAGAAGTTTTTTTTTAACAGTATTTAAAATCAAATAATAAAAAGGAACTTCTCGAGCAAGAGAACTTGCGGGCCGATGCAAAATTAGCTTTCTAACACGCCGCGGGCCTCAACAAATGGAGGCGATGGCCGCATCCGGTCCGCGGGCCGTACGTTGGGCAACCCTGCTCTATATTCTACATGGAAAAGGCTTTGAAAATTTTTTGATATTTTTTTGGACAGCAAAAAAAATTACATAAAGAAATATAAATTAAAAAAAATGGGAAATTGCCTTAGTGGACATCATAATTTTTTAGGGGGAGTTTTTATTTTAGTAATTTCCGATCTATCCAAAAAACACTACGTATCATCTACTTTTTGAAATTATAATGGTAAAAGTATCTTAGCATAATATGTGCATCATCCGTTATGATGTACAATTGAATTATGAATTTCACGGCGCTCATCATGTAGTATTAACGAATAACACTTACAAACCGATCTTATCTTCAAATAGACATAACTCAGGAGTTCGGACGAGTTCGGATGAGTTATTGTCAGCAATAGAAACGTTGAGAAAATATCCGGTACAATTTTAAAATGTTATTTTATTTTAATCACAACTAAAACTTTATTTTTTATATTTTGTGAAATATGGCGAACGTGCCCAAAAAAATTGTGAGAAGCATGCTTAAGGTGCATACAGCACACATGGAAACTTCGATATTTATGCTTGATATGGTCACACATACATATACAGTGAATGTTTGTTGGTAAATTCCTTCAAATTTATCGGTAAATTGATTGAGCACATTTTTATTAGGCGTATTGAAATAGAGAAAAACATAATAAATTGTTATTAAAAATTAACAGATTTTTTAACGACTATTTATCATTGTAAACTTCATTATTTCGTTTTAAAATAGTCGTACGGTTATTCTACAGACTAGAAACGATGAAATGGAACTATATTTGTTTGGGTTTATTCGTTTTCATATTTTTAGTTTAATTACTCTAATTTGACTCTAATTACTCATTTGTGCGCTGCAAAAAATGACAATTCGTCCAGATAATAAAAGAATGGAGCTAAAAACGTGAGAAATTATTGATTCAAGGCATAGGTTCCACAAACAGTAACACTTACATCATTCCCTCGTGCGAGCATCATCCTCGAAGTGCGTCTGGTTAAGTATAGATACATAGATGTTATCAACCACCCATGGTATGGTGTGTTTCTCTTCTTCTACTTCTTCTAGGCTTCTGCAAGCAATTTGCTTATAGCAATTATCTCACAGCCGAATCCCAACTTTGTTTTTTGAATGTACTTTCGCAATTCCTAAAGCCCTCGATGTCAATCAACGCATGATTTTTTTTTGTGATAAGCTCTCTCTATATAAAATAAAATTCCCACCAAAAAGACCCTCTCGTCCGGACCAGAAATCGAGTCCGCCACCTCCGGCTTGGTAATACCGTGCCCGCTTTTACCGACTGCTAGTCAGGTCCCCGATAGTGGTGCATACTTTCTGAAACATGCACCACACCTACTGCCCGCCTATCAACAACCCGCGGTGGCACCCCGCCGTGTGCATTGGTGGGCTGATACTGCTGACCGCTCTGGCGAAACAAAGAAGAGGAATGTTTGGGTGGCCCGTTAAAAATAGATAAAGCGTGCTTCGCAAGCGGCAACCGGTTTCGCCATGTTCTCCAATCGCACCCTGACCAATAACGGCCGGGGCGCATCGTTCGCTGGCCACCGGACTGTTCATATACATATTCAAATATGATGACAATGTGCAAACAAGATATGCACGGAACGCGGCGAACATTTAAGATGGAAAGTGTTTCCAGAATTGGATTAGCTATAAGGTTGACTATTTAGCGCAAACGGACGAGGCGATCCTCCCTCGGCCAATAAATTAAAACAAGGATCTAGTTTGTGCTTCGCGGGTGAGATCCGGAGAAGAGTCATTAATTATGTTATGTAAAATACACATATACACAAACATCATCTCAATTCGTCAAACTGAATCGGGTTCGAGTGATAGGTATATGAAACTTTATTCGTGGCTGTTTAAACATTCCTTATTCTCTTAGGGCCAATTTCTTTACCTCCGCTTAACTCTTAAGCGGTGCTTACCCATGCGCTTAAACCTGGTTTAAGCACTAAGCGAAGGTGAAGAAACCGGCCCTTAGACGCATCACTACTGACTAGAGTAAAAATCTGTAAAAAACTACCCCATTATACATGCTCATTTGAGTTTCTAATCTTTTTTAAGGATAAACATTTCAAGCATTCCAAAATCTAAAGAAAGTTCGCATAAATTCTTTAAATGCAATCGTTTTACACATTCTTTAATGTAACGAGCTCAAGGAAAGCTACATACACCTCTTTCGTAACACTGAGGTCACCTCTTTGAAGAAGGGATGACGTCAAAATAGGAGCGCCAACTGTTGTTCAGTTAAGAATGCACTTTCATACATGATGCGCTTGAAGATGCAAGTGCGAGAACCGGTTCACCCCGGCGAACGATTGCAAAACCCAGCGACAATTCCCGCGATTATGGTTGTTGCATATTGCTATTAAAAGGGTGGCCGAGGAGCTGGTACGCTTTGTGTGTTCGGCGAAGACTGCACTTGCGTGAAGCACTTGTCTCATGTCTGCATGCATCCATCGCCGGCGCAGTTATACGAAGTTGGCTGCACCGTGAACGTCAGTTGCCGCCATCAGTGAAGGTATTATCTTCTGGATGGCCTTGAACTCATATGTTATATTGGCGCAAACCAGCATCAGAATAATGCTTGGGGAAACCCCACTTCAGGAACATGATCCAACAGGAGTACCATTATAACTGAAGATGATAGCCGTAGATTACGCTTTGACTAATGGTGATAGTCGTGTTCGCAATAATGATTAATAAAATTGCACGTCAATTGAACAACTTGGTTCATACAGCAACACAATACTACGAGTTTAGTACGCATTCCTAAGAGGTTAAAAAATATTACCTGACTTACCTGAACTAGGTTGTGCTAATCACATCACCAATATAAAAATAGAACATATGAAAGCAACTCTTACCTCTAAGAAACAAAAGTGGAGGTGTTCAAGCTACAATGGGTTGTGACGTTTTATCGTCCCGCGTGACAATATAAAAAGTGAATCACTAAAAAACAATAATATTTTGAAAACCACGAATTCGATAGGAACCTCAAATAACAACTTTGATTCAATGACAGCACCACGAATATAGATTCACACATTGCTAATATTTACAACGCCACCTACAACTAATAGGATGAATAATCAATACTATAAGCTGTTGACCAGCCAACAGTAGTAGCAGCAGCAGCAGCTGCGAAGGCTACACATTGAAGCCACCGAATCAGGGACAGTTAGTTTAGCATCTAAGCTCGAAAGATCACCGGAGTCCAAAATCAAGGCCAGTTCAGTTGTCTTCGTCCGGCGGCGTATGTGCATGGCAAAGCATTCGCTGGTTGGTATATCTTTTCTGGATGTACGAAAATCACAACCAGCTGCCGTTGTGTTGTGTGTGATCGACCACTTTCTTTCTCGACAGTCGTCACGTGACCCGCGCTTGTGCGCGCTGCTGCATCGACATACGCACGCGGGCATTGGAAATCCGTTCGGGATGGCTTTCATTGGTAATATACATGTAGCTGCCGTAGGCAGAGGCATGCAACGGGATAGAGCTGTGGCTCGCATGTGAAACTAATATTCTTCACTGTGTCACACTAATTATTTCTAGCATGATTTACGAAAACGTCGTATGTCCAAAAGAAAATTATAATTCACAACACATTTTTTTTCTGATGATTTTTGTTCTTAGATATGCGAAATTGTTGGTTCATCCTAAACGAACTTAAACGAAAATTTATATAGGCGGATATTTTTTTCACGACTGTTACTGTCGTAATTATAATGATAGACCACTAATGATAGCGAGCACCATTGCGATATCACCACCAACTAATATTGTTGACATAGCACAACTCTGAGATATAGATCTGAAACATATTTTCAATACGAATAATTTCACGGATTTGGTTTATGAACAACAAATGGGGCTAAATAAGGTTTGTCTGTTCCAATGTCACACTAATTTGAATCGGAATGCGGAAAGCGGCGCGATGTTCGATTCAGAATAGAATTTTATTATGCTATCGACACAAAAACTTGCTATAGCAATCATTTTCCGGTTTCTATGCGATGCAACCAGATCAGAGGGTAAATAACGGCTTAAAGCGGAGGTGTCCAATTAATAACAGGGGGTATCGTTGGTTAAAATTTGTGAAACATTGTCGATGTTGATTCTTTGGTACACTTGATATTTAGCCCAAAGTGGGCTTGGATAACTCCCAATAGCTGAGAAAAACATTCTGATTAATCCCCTACATTGTAAATTTGACCGTTTGTAAATCATCTAGATTTAAAATTATATTAATGATTGTCGAAACTGTCATATCCCACAGAGTGTCATTGCCAAGTACTGAATTGTTTATTAATAGATCTGGAAAATTTTGCGATCCAGTTCATAATTTGAGGCCATCTGGTCTAGGATTTTTTTAATTGCGCATGAGAGTAACGTGGTTGGATTAATAACAAAGAGGCACCATGTCAATGTTGGAACAGCGCGTTTGCTGTCCAATCGCTTGTTCCAATCGAGCACAAGGTTTATACATTGTGGAAACACTTTATATGAGAGTATCTAAATGATAGCCTTTCGATAGGGTAAAAGTTCCGAGAGTCGTAAATATTTCTATAGTTGCGGTAGTGTTATTTGGAACACATATTCTCTATCCTAAGGAGACGATTATAGTTGGGATGGGAGGTTCATTAGGAAAGGGTGTGAGTGTGGGGTAGAGGTATTGTTTAGTTAACACACAATTCTGTGTAACTTCTGATTTGTGCCAAATTTGAAGATAATGTTTGAGCTCTTTTAGTGGAATGACTTCACCTGTCATAACACGAGATTAGTACCCTGACACGACACGGTTGTTGTTTAAAGAAATGAATAACGCTTTCCATTGCAATTTCTTGTCTATTTCGACCTTTTGTTCTTTTTGACCTTTTGTCTCTTTCAACCTGTTGTCCCGTTCGTTTTTTTGTCCTTTCGACCTTTTGTCTCTTTTGACCCTTTGTCCTTTTGGACCATTTGTCCCTTCGACCTTTTATATTTCAACCTTTATGTTTTTCGACCTTTTGTCTTTCGACATTTTGTCCCTAACCACCCTGATCCTGCAGGGGGAGGGGTATAATGTTCAGAAAACGACCAATTCAGTATACCTTCTGAACTCCTCGACTGATTTGCACCAAAATGATACAAACATTCTCTAATCTAGACAGACGATTATAGAAACGAAAACATCACTGACATCATTAGGCGTCATTAGGCGTATCTGACAAAAGAGCGTTGAACTCTTTCCATTCGGAGAGTTTGGACTGCCTGGTAAGGCGACCAAACACAGACAGCATGTTCCAAAATGCTGTGAACGGTTGTATACTATTTCGCCGAAAAACATTTCGCGGAATTTTTTTTTCGCGGTAGGGTAAATGATATATTTTGGACATGTACATATTTTGGACAAGCCTAAGCTTCTTCGATCAACTGGAGATAATGTGTAGGAAATTTTTTATCGAAAGTATGATCATTGCATACTTTTACCTCAACTCTAGCGGCTCCTGATGAAAATTCACAAATCAACTATTATTTATCTTTAAAATTATCTAAAATGTAAAGCTTTCTACCAAAGTGCCTGCTGGACGCCAGTATGCAGGAGAACATGCATTATAGGACTCTTCGTAACATGCACCTGAAACACGTTTAAATTGGTTCAAACGGCAATCTTGAGGTCCTGCGGCCAAAGTTTAATTGTAATTGAGATACTAACATATTCCAATCGCTTAACATGAACTTGAGACGGATGAAAAAGGAGTGACCAAAATGAAGTTATGTTTTTATGCATCAGACATTTATTGGTCACCCCATGTACATTTTCTAATGAATGTCCTGCGCTTGTCCAAGATACATCATTTACCCTACGACATTTCGTGGAATGTACCAAATCTCCGAAACACATTTCGCGGAGTGCACCTTTTTTCCGAAAGATATTTCGCGTAATGTACCTCTTCACCGAAAGTCATTCCGCAGAATACCATTTGGCTCAATTCAGTTAGAATAATTTTCACTTAACTTTTCAAAATGACCTAAGTAACATTTTTTCATGAATTAATTCGAGTACTGCAATCAAAAGTTTTCATATTGGTCTGTTGATTGCAATATTCAAAATAATTCATCAAAAATATGTTACTTAGGTTCTTTTGAAAAGTTAAGCGAGAATCATCATTGAAATATTAAATGAATTCCTCTTAATTACATGCAATCCGGTCCTAATTCTTTTGGATTGTGATTTAAAGTAATGAAAGAACTTTCTTTGAATGACCACATCCGGTCGGTGTATAAGGCAAAGTGAGGAAAGAATGTCTTCTTTAAGAACGCGTCTGCCCGGTAGAAGGCGAAGGGAAGAGTGACGCTTTCTTAAAATTGATGCGCCTGTCCGATATGATAATGATAATGCCTTCTTTAAAAGTACGCGTCTGCCCGGGATAAGGCCAAAAATGTAATGCCAAAAAAACACATAAAGTTCAAAAAAATGGTAGCGTCTGCCCGGTACAAAGCAAAGGAAGGATATAATGCTTTCTTTAAGTAAGTATGAAAAAAGGACCTGAAAACTAACGGGACATATGGCACTCCAAAAAGTTGTCTGAAATTTGTGCTGTTCCGTGAAGTTTTTCAATTCAAATAAAGTTTATACATACTCTGAGGACATTTTGAAGCTTCCGAGTCTCTTAAAAATAGGCCTCCGGGCCTCTTGAAAGTAGGCTGCTTCCGTGTGTCTTGGAAGGTTGCTTCCGAGCCTTTTGAAGAGAGGTTTCAAAGCCTCTTAGAAGGAGACTTCAAAGCATTTTGCAGTCTCTTGAAAGATTTTTCCATGTCTGTTGAAAGCAGGCTTAAGATCCTCTTGAAAGGAGGGCCTCTTGAAAGGAGGCTTCCGAGCCTCTTGAAAGGAGGCTTCCAAATCTCTTCAAAGGAGGCTTATGAGCCTCTTAAAAGGAGGCTTCTGAGCCTCTTGAAAGGAGGCTTCCGAGCCTCTTGAAAGGAGGCTTCCGAGCCTCTTGAAAGGAGGCTTCCGAGCCTCTTGAACGGAGGCTTCCGAAGCTCTTGAAAGGAGGCTTCCGAGCCTCTTGAAGGAAGGCTTCCAAGCCTCTTGAAAGGAGGCTTCCGAGCCTCTTGAAAGGAGGCTTCCGAGCCTCTTGAAAGGAGGCTTCCGAGCCTCTTGAAAGGAGGCTTCCGAGCCTCTTGAAAGGAGGCTTCCATGCCTCTTGAAAGGAGGCTTCCGAGCCTCTTGAAAGGAGGCTTCCGAGCCTCTTGAAAAGGAGGCTTCCGAGCCTCTTGAAAGGAGGCTTTCGAGCCTCTTGAAAGGAGTCTTCAGAGCCTCTTGAAGAAGGCTTCCGAGCCTCTTGAAGGAGGCTTCCGAGTCTCTTGAAAGGCTTCCGAGCCTCTTGAAAAAGGCTTCCGAGCCTCTTGAAAGGAGGCTTCCGAGCCTCTTGAAAGGAGGCTTCCGAGCCTCTTGAAAGGAGACTTCCGAGCCTCTTGAAAGGAGGCTTCCGAGCCTCTTGAAAGGAGGCTTCCGAGCTTCTTGAAGGGGCTTCCAGGCCTCTTGAAAGGAGGCTTCCAGCCTCTGGAAAGGGGGCTTCCAGGCCCCTTGAAGGAGGCTTCCAAGACACTTGAAAGGAGGCTTCCGAGCCTCTTGAAAGGAGGCTTCCAGGTCTCTTGAAAGGAGGCTTCCGAGCCTCTTGAAAGGAGGCTTCCGAGCCTCTTGAAAGGAGGCTTCCGAGCCTCTTGAAAGGAGGCTTCCGGGCCTCTTGAAAGAAGGCTTCCAGCCTCTTGAAAGGAGGCTTCCAAGCCTCTTGAAAGGAGGCTTCCGAGCCTCTTGAAAGGAGGCTTCCGAGCCTCTTGAAAGGAGGCTTCCGAGCCTCTTGAAAGGAGGCTTCCGAGCCTCTTGAAAGGAGGCTTCCAAGCCTCTTGAAAGGAGGCTTCCGAGCCTCTTGAAAGGATGCTTCCGAGCCTCTTGAAAGGAGGCTTCCGAGCCTCTTGAAAGAAGACTTTCAAGCTGTTTGGAAGGAGACTTCAACACTCTTGCAACGGAGCTATTTAGCTTTTCGGAAAAAAAAACCGTCATGCTTCTCAAATAAAGGCCTTCGAGCCTTCTAGGTTCTAGATTTCAATCACTGATCACCATACATATTATGTACAATACAAATTTTTGGAGTAAAAAAATTCACAATTATGAATAAGTGGTTATTGGAATTGTAATACATCCGCCATTACGCATTATTGTCCGAGGTACCCCCTACGGCCAGCGAAGGTACACCCAGGGGTACATGTACCCCAGGTTGAGAACCGCTGTTGTAGTGAGTGGTTTAGAGATATTTATTTTTTTAAATAAACCTCTTCGGACAAATACACCATGAAACGTCTGTAAAACAACCAGTGTTGCAGCGAATGAATCTTAGAGCAGCCAAAGTCTTGGGTGTTGTCATATTGATGTGCACGTTAAACCTAAGCTTGGTATTTATAATTACACCTAGGTTCCGAATTGATTCAACGCGATCAAGAGAAACTAA
Organism: Armigeres subalbatus; assembly: GCF_024139115.2. Lineage (NCBI taxonomy): Eukaryota > Metazoa > Arthropoda > Insecta > Diptera > Culicidae > Armigeres > Armigeres subalbatus. The sequence continues at coordinate 111,750,199 of NC_085139.1, read as the reverse complement.
ATTGATAAAATATTCAAACTCTATCCTCTATGGATTGACGACGTGAAAACGATATTACGTTACACTTTTTTGCATTGAGCTCCATTTCGTTTTCCATGCACCATATCTTTGAGGTTCTTCCATATCGTTCTGGTGAGCCTGGCAGACGAGATGTGAGGATATTGCCTTGTAGATTTTTAGATCATCGGCGTACAGCAGACATGCCTTCGGAGCACAACTCATTCACAATGAAGCTGAAAGTCAATGGTCCCAGCACATTACCTGACTTCAAATGGAAGCACAAATCGTTCACAATCAAGCTGAAAGTCAATGGTCCCAGCACACTACCTTGGGGGACACCTGACATGATGCTAAAGCTGCGGGACTGCGTTGACTTTCACAGATGCAGATCCTGATAAATAAAAATGAAACCATTCAGTTATCCAATCGGGGAAGCCAAGGTACTTAAGCTTGTCAATCGTTAGATCGTGCGGAATCTTGTCAAACGCTTTCGAAGAATTGAAGTATATGATTTTCCACTCAAATTTATTTTCTGAAATGGGACAGAAATTCTTTTACGAGATTCTCCACAGAGTTCTTCTGACAGTTGTTTTCATAAAGTTTTCAAGAAATTGGTTTTAAAGCGAAAACTCTGGAAAATTCGCGGTCTTTCAAATTCTACTCCAAATATTCGGGAGAATTGTCAAACACTTTTGTATGGATTCTTCATTAAATTTTAAATTTCCAATAAATCAGATGTTCGCGCTTTTAAAGTTTGAGTTCCATCAGGTGATTGCGCTTTAAAAGTTTATTTTTTAGATTTTCTATCAAAGCTCATCCCAGACTTCCTGATTTCTGCAACTTGCTTAGTAAATTGCTTAAGATTTTTATGTAATTCATATAAATGATTCTTTGAATTATATGTTCTATTCTATATTTATACGTAACTATGTTTTATCTAGAAGTAGGTATTTGATGAATGTGTCAGCTGAGTGGTAAAACTTATTATTTCCTGACGTGTCATAAATATGAATATTTAATAATGTGTCCCTTGGTGAACAAAATTCCGGAAGGCATAACAAATGTTTCGAATCTTTTTCTGTGTCACAGAATATCATTTTGAAGTTTTCCTATAAGCTTTAAATGTTATCGATTTGGACAATGACCTGTAATGAGCCCCATATACGTGCTTAGGTCTCTTTTAGATAATTCTAAAATGTTGCGAGCCATGGAAACATTTGGAGTTATAAAAGGTTTCTATTGCTTGGCATTAGTTGCGTTCCTAAAATTGGTTTCTATTTTCATAGATTCCCATGCTTTCAGCTCCGTACGAAGAGAAGAAATTGATAAGCTGCAAAATGGTTCTGGTCCTGTAAACTGTCTTGATGATCCGATTCTCGCCAGCATATCGTCTTTTTCGCTACCATCTATTCCACAGTTTCCTGGAGCTCAAATATAAGTTAACTTGATTGCGGAAAGACAGTTTTTGGAGTGACTGAATGCATTCCCAAATTTGTTTTGAAGTGCATGTTGCCGACTTGAAATCATTGAAAGCTGCTTGGCTGTCGAACATTATGCATATATTTAAGTGTCTGTAATTTCTACGAAAACATATTACAGAACATTCTAGAATTGCGTGAACTTCCACTTGAAATACGGATGGTCAACTTCCTATGGGAATCAATATATCTATCCCAGGAACAGTAACTACTGCTCCCACTTTCAATTACGTTGAACAGTCGATTAAAATTGTATTTTTTTTCTCCATCCAGTCTTCATTGTTTATTACTAGGGAGTTTATACTGAAGCCTTTTAGAATGTTAAGATGATCCATAAGGTCACCTCCAAAGAGGTTTTCGGATCTTCTGATTCTCTAAGCACTCTTTTCAGCTTCTATTTGTACAATTTAATGTAGGGGAAGCATGTAAAGTAAATAATACATACACCAACGGGTTTATACTTAATTCTAGGTTTCGCGATTAATTTTAGGTTAATTTTTGCATTCATAAAATCAATTCTTATTTGCACAGATTGTCACTTTTTCCGGTGACCATTATAATACAATAGAACTAATCACATTGAATATGTAGTAGTTTGTACCATAAAAATAAATAATTTCAAGATTTCACACTTACCCCCGGTATCACACTGCGGGGGAAGTAGGCAATGTTCTAATCACGCAAATTTTCCCTTTCCTTCAGGGCTCATTTCGATAGCTAAAAATCTCAATATTTTTCTTCTTTGATATCATGGTGATTTTAGTGGTGATTGAGCTAATATAAATAAGCAAACACCTGATTAATGCAGCTATCGGTATTGATGCCTTTCTCGTGTTTTAGATATACAAAAAACGTATGTATAGGAATGACAAAAAATAGCACTGATAGGTGAATAGATTCCATTATACACATTCATTCATAGTCATAACAAGTTTCGCAGTTGAATGTTGTTTGTGGCGAACGACAAGTGTTTTGCGCATACACATACATACAAACACGCACATACAGACATCATTTCAATTCGCTGAGTTAAGTTACTGGGTAAGTGGAAGAATGACTCCTAATTTTGAAATCTTTTTTCATAAATTTTAAAGTGACCAAATAGGTTTGCATTAACGCACAGTTGATACAGAATTGCGTGTTTTTGATTGCCCATTTAGATCATTTAAACTGGTTTTACACTAATTTAAACATGAACTATCGATTTTTCCTTTTCCACTTTCTGTACCTTAATTGAAAAAAAAAAACTCGACGGTGATATTAAGCACCAAATTTCCATAGACATATGAGATTTTTTTTATAATGTGCGACAAATAGAAATTTTTAATGTTGAAATTGCTTGAGAAAAGTTCATAGTTATCCTATCAAGAACAAAAAAAAAAGCCATGCGGTTTGATTAGCATTATTTTAAGCATTTACTGGAATGTATTCACTTGTCCTAAGACTATTCCATTGATTTTTTTAGCAGGTTGAAAAAATAATCGATTTTTAGAGATAAGATGAATTTGTTTAAGTGAGTTCCAAATTCAATATAAAGAAGAATAAATTTCGTGGAATGATTTTTTTTCAATTTTCATTGCAAATTTAGATTTTTTTGTGAAGATTAAATGTTGCTATCGTTTCCGTAGCAAGCTTATTCGACAGACATCCATCAACCACTGCACACACCTATGTCTACGGAAAAATGTATTCTCATGCATTCATACAGCAACGACGGTCAGTAACCGAAAATCGCGGTCAATTTACCGTCTATGCAACGCGAGAGTGCAAAAAAAATTTCGATATCAATTTAAAGAGCTGCGGAATTAAGGAACAAGGAAATTTGGCTACCCGTTTCATACGTTGCCGTTGCCGGTGGCAAACGTTTTCCCCCACTCTTTTGCGCCACTTACTGTACGCGACAATCGCAGCCCGCGTGGTTCAAGGCTTTCCCATCTAGACTGGCTGACGCTTGATTGATCGAAGAGCGGGCACCGAATCTGAAGTTTAATCCGTTCCGAAAACGAAACTTTCACAAAATGAGCCGCTTATGCTAATTCGATTTGAGTGGATTTCCGATTTGTTAGGTCCACCTATTCGCCTTGACAGAGGTTTTGCGACCGAAGTAAAGGTCGACAGCTGCTCCGACAACTCTGATCGTGACAGGTTTTATGGTTTTATGAATGAAATAATTTTCGAAGAACTTACTCACCCAAAATATACTTGGAACCGAGTTTCTGGAGGTTGCAGAAATGGTAGTAACAGTAGAGAATAGCCGAACAACGCACGATGGTCATCAGTATCACGTCGATTCCATTCTGTTCGACCTCTTCGCACCGGAACGCCTCATCCGGGCTGACCGAACTGAATCGCCAGCTGGGGCAGGGTCTTACGGAGCCGGAGCGGGAACTTTGCTGGAACGGATCCGCACTTCCTTTATCGAATGTTATAATGCACGCCGTTAAAGTCACCAAGGCCACTATCACTTCCCATGGGTGCGATGCACAAAATTCACCGTGCGCCCGAAATAACCGACCGACCTTCATGTTTCTTCCGGACCCGAAGCACTTTTCCGCGTAGAATTTTCTTCGAGCAAGTCAACGGGGACAATTCGGAACGCACTTGGTTTCAATTCAAATATTTGAGCATACACTGGACCGGACTGATCGAGCTTTAGGAGTGGGATTGGTGGACACTGCACTTAGGCGACACACAACTCACTCGTTCACACACGCGCTCCAAGCAACACCGAGTAGCACTTCTTCACTGCAGCACTGCTCAGGTGATACTGAAGAAGAAGATGCCGCCGAACGCGTGCAGGCGGGTTCGCGAATTGGTATGGATGGTATATGGTGCCGCCACCGCTGCTCCGGGCCGCATCCACTCAGAGGCAGGAGAAACTGCCGCTATGAGGCTGCCTGTGAAAGAAACATAGACCAGATCAGTGGCTGGAGGCTATAGGGTGGACCACATTCTCAAAAAGAAGTTTTAATTAACATATGTTCATCTGTACGAAAATAATTATATATTCAACTCGACAAATTTAGGTTATGGAAATAACAAGAATATTGTAATTTGAAATGAAATAAAATATTCATTCATAGTTATCGCCAGGCCACTTAATTTCCATCTCCGAATCTCCGGTTTTTCCTGTTTACGTCGTGTACGTAATGTTCTACCGTATCACATTCGATAAGTAAAATAAGGTACACTGGGGGAAGTGGAAAAAGGGGGTAAGTGTAAAAATCGATTCAAAAAATTGGAATTGTACATACTTTACAGTTCTTACCACATCATAACATTATGCAAGAATATACTTTGATGCTCACACTAATACTATGTTGAAATTTGTATATAACATACACTAACACTGTTAACGCTTGAACTGTAATTTTCAGGTTTCGCGAAAAGCTGATTTTTGCATTCATAAAATCAATTCTCATTTGCACCAATTGTCCCTTTTCCAAGTGAATTTATATCACAGGTGACCATTATAATACAATTAAACTAATCCCATTCAATTGGCAGTGGTTTGTACCAAGAAAGCAAATAATTCAAAGATTTTACACTTACCCCAGGTATCAAACACTGCGGGGGAAGTGGATAATGTTCTTATTACGCAATTTTTTTCTTCCCTCCAGGTTTTATTTCGGTAGCTGTGAATCTTAATATGTTCCTTCTTTGTTATCATTGTGATTCCAGTGGTGATTGGACTAATATAAATGAGAAAATGCCTGATTAATCCACCTATCGGTATTGATGCCTTTCACATGTTTTACATATGAAAAAAAGTGTGTAAGAAAGTTAAAAATAGCACTGATAGGTAAATATATTCTATAATTCACATTAATTTTTATTCATAACAAGTTTCACCGTTGAATGCAATTGTTTTGCGAACAAATTGGTTAAGGACAAGTGCTTAAGAATGACTGATAATTTTGTACGTGCTTTGCGTACACAAATACATAAAAATACGCACATACAGACAGCATCTCAATTCGTTAAACTAAGTTGATTAGTTTATAACCCTGCAAGTTCCATTTTTCCTTTAAAAAGTTCATCTTTTTGGCGAACATATAGATTTTTCGTACACTTAGTGTATGAAAAGGCAAAACCAGCCCTCCCCTAGCTATTACGAGAATTCCTTGAGGATCTATTCCGTTAAGGTAATGAAATTATTTCACAAAAGATACTACGAGCAATTATCATATTGATTTTAGTTATATGTAACTACTCATCACTATTGAAGGTCAAGGTAACATGGGTTTTCCACTTACCCCATCCCACTAGGGTAAGTGGAAAAACAACTCCCAATTTTAAAATCTATTTCCATAAATTTCAAGCGACCAAAATGGTATGAATTACCACACAGTTGGTTTTTGATAGCCCATTTTGATTGAACGCATTTTGATCATTTAAACCGGTTTTACACTAATTCAAACATGCACTATCGATTTTTCCTTTTCCACTTCCCCCAGTGTACCTTAATATTAATTTGATAAAACCAAAAAATCGTATGTATTTGTTAGGCAAACAACTTAAAAAAAGCATAACGGGTTCGACAGGAGATGTGCTTTTTATTGTACTAATGAAAGAATGCGAACTTTAATTCCATGGTATAACTATGTTGATTTTTTTTGTAGCGTTTATTACCCTATCAATAGAACAGTCCTATAGAAATTCGGAAAATAATTATTTGAGCATTAGGTAGAATTTTATTTGAACATTTGAATGAATTTCTTTTGGACATTCCGGAGTTTTTTTCGGACATTCGAAGCATTTCAAATCACTAAAATTTTCTTTAAAAATCGGAAAAATTTCCTTCGGGAAGTTGAAGGAATTTTCTTCGTGGATTTGAAAGAATTTTCTTCGGACATTCGAAACAACTTTCTTCTTAAATTTTGAAGAATTTCTTTTAGATATACGAATAAATTTACTTCTGACATTCGAATGAATTTCCTTTGGACATACAGAAGAATTTCTTTTAAATATTCGGAAGAGTTTCTTTCTGCCATTTTTAAGGATTTCCTTTGGACATTCGGAAGAATTTTTTTTCGGAAAGTCTAATGAATTCGAACATTTGAAAGAATTTCTTTTGGATAATCGAAAAAAAAATCCATTGCAGAAATTTGAAAACATTTTCTTCAGATATTCGAAAAAAATTTGTTCGGAAATTCGGAAGAATTTTCTTTGAACATTCGGAAAATGTCCGTTGTAAATTCTTTCGTATTAAAAAGGAGAAATTTTTCATCCAAATTTCCAAAGATTTTTTTTTTTAATTCCGAAGGAGAATCATCTTAATTAAAAAATGCCGGTAACTCTTTCAGATTTCTTGAAAAAATGGTACAAGTTTCAATGGGTTATTCATCCGAATTTCCAGGGAAAATTTATCGATGTTTACGAAAGAATTTCTAGAAGTTCATTCAAATTTCCAAGTGAAATTCATTAAAATTTTCAAGAGAACTTCATCAACATCTCCAGGGAAATTCATTCAATTCTAGAGAAATTCATTCATATTTCCAAAGGAAAGTCATCTAAATTTCCAATATTCTAGAAGTTCATCAAAATTTACAGGGAAAATTTATCCGAATTTCCAGGGAAATTCATTTGAGCTTCCAGTGAAAATCATCCGAATTTCCATGGAAATTTATCCAAATTTCCCAGAGAAAAATCATCCGATATTCCAGTGGAAGTTCATTCGAATTTAACAGGAAAAATTCATCCGAATTTTCAGCGAAAAATTTATCTTCCAAAAAATTTATAGATTCCAGGAGAAATTCATCCAAATTTCCAAGGGAAATAAATCCAAAATTCCAGATGAAATTCATTCATCCGATATTCCATACGATTTCCATCCAAGTTCATAAGATTTTCCAGGGGAAATATGTCCAAATCTCTAAAGGAAATTCATCTGATATTCCCAGGGGAAATTCACCCGATATTCCAAGTGCCAAGGAAGTTCATTCGAATTTCCATAAGAAATTTATCTAAATTTCTCAAGAAGTTCATCCGAATTTTCATGAGAAATTCATCCGAATTTCCAGGATAAATTCATTCGAACTTCCTGAGGAAATTCATTCAAATTTCCGGGAAAAAGTCATCCAAATCTCTAGAGAAAATACATCAGAATTTTCAGAGAAAATATATTCGATATTCCAGGGGAAATTTTTCAGAATTTCCAATAGAAGTTCATCTGAATTTCCAGGGGAAATTCATCCACATTTCCAAGGAAAATTAATCCAAATTTCCAGAGGAAGTTCATCCAAATTTCCAGGAGAAATTCATTCAAATTTCTATTCCATTACTAGCATACCAGGGGGGTCCATAATAGGCACGAGGAATATGTGGGAATGGAACATGTAAATATAATATATACACGTATATAAACAAACTTGACGTTCCGTATTATGGACCCGGGGGTGGCCATAATAGGCATGCTAGCTATATCATTTTAAAATGTTTGCTTTAGTAGTAAAAATAAATGTTTTGACTAGCTTTATGTACGAAACACGTTGCTTGTCATCTTGAACAACAATTTATCAAGAGACTCGCTCTAGCGAAGCGACTGAAGTAAATTTCAGTCGGGGTCCATTACTAGCACTCTTTCCCTACTTTCTGATAATAGTATAAGAAAATAAAAATGATGTTTTTGCGTTTGAGACATTTTAATACATGTTTTGAGCTGAACAATTTTCGTTGCTGAAAAGGCAACACAAATTAACCATCAGCCCAAAACGACAGGCTCATATATTAACTGCCAAACTTTTGGTTAAGTATCTTTTGGTGTCTTGCTAGTGCGTTTGAACCATATTATACCATTTTATTGTGTACATCAAACAAAGAAGGAAGCATTTCCCTTCTATTTTCAAATTTCAAGTTAAACTAATGTTTCTTTTCGACTTCTGAGTCGGAAAAAATTTGACGCGTTAAGAATAATTAGCATTATCGTTTCCTGAAAAAAAAGAATATCGATTTTCCATTTAGGATCCAAATTCATTCAATTTTAGGAAAATTGATCCGATATTCCAGGGTAAGTTCATCCGAGTTTTCTTAAAAAGTTCATCCGTATTCCCAGGGAAAATTTATGCAAATCGTTAAAGGAAATTCATCCGATATTCCAGGGAAGTACTTTCGACTTGCTATAAGAATTTATTTATTTTATTATTTTTTTTATTTATTTATTTATTTTCTTTTACTTGCTCTAAGAAGTTCATCCGATTTTCTAGGGGAGATTCATCATAATTTCCAGGGGAAATTCAACCAAATTTCCAATGGAAATTCATCTAAATTTCAAGGAGAAATGTATCTAATTCGCCATGGGAAATTCATCCGAATTACCAGCGGGAATTCTTCAGATATTCTAGACGAAGTTCATCCGAATTCCGGGGAAAATTTATTCGGGTTTTCAAGGAAAATTTATCCCAAATTTAAAAAAATGTCCGGATTTTCAATTTTCAAGGGGAATTCATCCACATTTTCAAAGGAAATTCTTCTCCATTTCCTATGCAAATTCATCAAAATTTTCAAAATATATGAATTCGAGGAAAGCAAATAATACTTGATTGTGCATGTGCCACAAAAGTTACTTACTACACCCAAAACAATGTTTCGTGACATTTTTTGGATTAATCGCTTTGTATCAATTCTCGCATGAAATTCATCCAAATTTCCAGGGGAAACTCTTCCAAGTCTCTAGAGGAAATCATTCGTATTCCCAGGGGAAATTCATCAAATATTCCATAAGAAGTTCAGATGGTTTTGCAGGGGAAAGTCATTCAAATCTCTTGAGGAAATTCATCCAATATTCCATAAGAAGATCCCTCCCCTCGGATATGTGATCTTGCCGCGATGGGTGGGCTTACGCCATTAGCACTGATATGGCAACCAAAGACATATCCTGTCGTGGTGGTATCACATGTTGACTATTTTTGTTCAATGCCGCGTCACAATTTGGCATTGACGCACTGATTTTACGGATGTGCATGTGATCCAACAGACATCATCGTGTCTTGGAGCCTGGAATAGTAATGCAGTGACTAACTTCTAACTAACTGGGCTTCTTTCCTCAGTAATAATGAAGTGAGATCTCCTTCTTTTTTGCAATACTTTTCTGATGTGTTCCCTGAAGATGATGAGTCGTAGCTACGCTTAAATCTAGCTAGGTAGGTATATATAGAGAAATGGTAATCAACTTTATCGACATTAATAGGAAATTGACATTATTAGGAATGGGATTCATTGATTAGAGGTTTTTCCAAAACTAGGAGCGTGGCGCTTTATTATTTTGTTATGTCCAAATTAAAGAGCCATAATATAAAATACCACACTTGACAACTATGGTATACAAACAATCTAATAATGGCTTCATTCTCGATAAATTTTATTAACAGATAGGGAATAGGCGTGATGAAGCTTTATTTTGCCACCGAAAAGTGAATCCTATAGCTGACCACGACTTAGATAATGATAGTTATTTTACTTGTAAGGATTTAAGACGATTAGATACGGTAGGGCAAATTTCATTATCTTCGCTCAACTTTAAAGCGATGCTCTTTAAAACTTTAAAACTAGGTTTTCCATCTATGCAGAAACGACCCTGGGGCTGGGAGATTACTATTAGACAAATAAAATGAAGGAACGACGCAACATAATCTACAATGAGTATAGACTTAAACTAAATTACGTAGAAAACAAAAAAACTAAGGAAGACAATGTGATAGGTAAATAAAAAAGATAAAACAAATGACATCTTACGAAATACTTGACAACATTAGAAGTAAACTTATTGTTTGACTATTAAAACTTGTAATACCAGACATCACTGCAATTGGTAGAAGACATAAAGATAGGCACAATTCTCCAAACTACTTCTTTAACCGCATCAAAATATGTGAGAGAATGTATGTATGTTATTGTGACTGTGTGTATATATCATCATCTGAAGAGTGTGTTTAATCTGTAAATCACACTATGAAGAACTGAATGTTTAATACGCTCATCAAGCTTGTTATCATTAATTAAGTGTGTTTTCAAATATTTGGATCTTCTTCAAGAACAATAGCATAAAATTTGATTTAGGAAATGAGAGGAATATTATGCTGAAGTTATTATTATTATTATTTATCTTTATTAACGAGATTTTCGGCCCTTGGCCGGCTCCTCTCGTTTATGCTGAAGTGTTTTGGGTGATGACTGAGAAGTGCAAAATATAAATAATGTACAAATTAATGAATCGATGTATAGATGGTGTATGCAGTCATGGATCTACATTAAGTGAATCAACTCATCATTAAACACACGACTGCAATATATGTTCAACAAAATAGTAAACAAGGACTTATATACTTATTAAGGAGTGACGTGAATTTGGAAATGTTGTACGGGATTTTGACCAAGGATGGTTCCGAAGATTTAGTAATTTGATTTTGACCGTTTGGTGATTTTTCGGTGACCCGTTTCTGGGGATGATTTTCCTGCCTAAGAGAGTTATGATAGTGAAGGAGTTGTGAAAGTGAAGAAAGAACGATACGGTGATAGTGACCGCAATATTGTTGGTGATCACGATGACTGTGCCAAGATTTACGTAGTGATAGTAGGTGAATAGGATGAATGATTTCATTTCTTATACTGAGTGAAGTGACTGAGGTGATTAGTAGTGTCAGAAAAACTTATATTTTTTTAAAGGTAAAAGAGAAGAAAAGAGTGATGTTGATGTTAGTGATAGTAGCCAATATGGGCGGGGTACAGTGTAGATTAATAGCAAGGGACAGCTGCCATTGTAACCACCACAAAAAAAAAATTCCATAAGAAGACGATTTTGCAGGGGAAATTCATTCAAATCTCTTGAGGAAATTCATCTGATACTCCCAGGGGAAATATTTCAAGGGAAGTTCATCCGAGTTTCCATAGAAAGTTCATCCGAATTTTCAGGGGAAATTCATCCAAATTTCCAGGGGAAATTCATTACAGTTTTCAGAGAAAATTCATCCAAATCTATAAAGGAAATTCAGGTAGAATATCAGCTAGGGGAAGCTCATCCGAATTTCCATAAGAAGTTCATCCGAAATTCCAGGGGCAGTTTATTCAAATTACCAGGGAAAATTCATCCAAATCTCCGGAGGAAATACATCCGATATTTCAGGGGAAGAAAGAAAGAAATCTCTGGAGGAAATTTATTCCATATTCCAGGGAAAGTACATTCGATATTCTATAAGAAGTTCATCCGAATTCACCGGGGAGATTCGTCAAAATTTCCAGGGGGAAATTCATCTAAATTTCAAGGCGAAATTTATCCAAATCACCAGAGGAAATTCATCCGATGTTCCAGAGAAAGTTCATCCGTTTTCCCAGATGAAGTTCATCCGAATTCCAGGGGAAATTTATTTGGATTTTCAAGGAAAATTTGTCTTAATTTCCAAAAAAAAATCCAATTTTGAATAGGAAATTCATTCAAACTTTCAAGGGGAATTCATCCACATTTTCAAAGGAAATTCCTCTGCACTTTCTAGGCAAATTAATCAAAATTTCCAAAAGATATTACTCCCAGGAAAGCAAATAATATTTGATTGTGCATATGCCACCTAAGTTACTTACTACACTCAAAACAATTTTGCGTGACATTTTTGGATAAGGCGTTTGGTCGCATGCAAACCGATCAAAGAATGTCATACTTGTTATGACAGTTTATTGCATTAACTCGGTTTATTTGGTTTCGATCAATACATCTAAACGACTCGTGTTGGCTTCTTTTGGAACAAGTATTTGGATCGAAAACCACACTATCTTTCCGATTCCATTTAGTTTGATGACGGAGAAGGGCACAAATTTACATGGTGCCAATTCCACTCGTATCACCCATTTATATCTTAGTTGCCCTTCTACTTGGGATTCTATGATAATTCTCATATCCACATAACATACAACGTGGATTATGATAGTCTTTGATCACGCTGCTGTTACTCATCGTAATCGACGAGATTCTGGCAGGTGCCATTGACCATGAAACAAACTGCGGGCTGCTATAGTAGCCTAAACGACTTCAGATTGGCTGAGTATCGTCCAGGTCTCACCGGTGATTCATTGTTTACTCTGAGTGCGCAGTTCGCCAAGATTATTCCCGTTAAAGGCGATGAATGCGACAGTCCATTAGTCTTCCTCACTGCCACCTTCCGGAATATTTAAAGCACGAGTCTCCAGTTCTTCAACGAAGGATCTTTACAAAGTGGCATCTTCCAGGCGGCGTGTGTTAAAAAGTCGTCGAAATCTTTTCTCCTGCTTGCGCGGCGTATTTCACCGATGATGAGGTGATGATTAGGCGCGATATCGGCAATTTGTTTATTCCATTTTCGGCTGACGCAGATGTGGTCGATTCAATCTTATGTAAAGCCGTCACGGGAAGCCCACGTGACCTTGTAAACCGGTAGATGGGGGAAGAGCGATCTTTCGATCGATATAGGTAGGTAATCGATATTTAGAACGCAACACAGCATGTAGACTGAAGGGAGCGAGCAAACCATCGACATAGGAAGAGATATATAGATATAGAACATCGAGGTGTATGGAGTCGACTGTAGTAAGGTTTCGGACCCGTTTTCTAAATCTGGAAACGTCTATCCTTTCATTTATAGGTTCCCACTTCATAAGCACAGAACATACCTGGGCGCTTAATAGGAAGCCAACTCTGCGATGCTGGGAAGCGTGTTCACCTCGTAAACCAGAATGTCCCGACGGCATTATGTGTTCTTCAACATTTGGCAAACAGACTTAACTCAGTCCCAGGACTTCATGCGGAGTATCTCATTGGCAACTGCTGAGCTAGGGTTAAAACGTTCCATGTTCCTCTTCGTGTTCGTTGTTTCGCGCTAAGAGTCGCCCAACAAACATTGAAAGTGGGTAAAGCGCTTATATAACTAAAAATAGTCTTCTTCAGCTAAAAAAAAACTAGTAAGTGTTGGGCGTTGCCATAAAATCAGTCCGTATTCTTTCATTGTCGGATTCTCGAACAAATTGAAGTTTCTGACTTTCTGGAACAATATGTTGTTGACTCAAGGTTCCCTATCCACCGGAATGGGGCTGCCATCTTAGATATAGCTTCCGGAGAATAGAATTTCATACTCAGCCGCTGGATGCCAGAATAGACGCTGTTGGAGTTGCACCTTCTTGGTGAACAGATGCTCGATTAGTCGGGTCAAATTTGTTCGAAGTCTCACCCAGCACCAGGGTTATGCTAACGTGCTTTGACGGCTTACGGTTGCTATATTAGGGCCTGCTTTTGTGGATACATGCAGCTTTTTATAGAAGTTCAACAGAGAAGGACAACTGTGCCCAAGTTACACTACCAGCTAAGCACGCAACCGTTAGCTGGCGGTAGATTGTCATCGGCAGACCAGTGGAAGTGTGAGAATTTGAACTTGTGAGTTATGACCTATGAAGCTATGTTGGACGCTCCTTCCCAGATGTCGTCTTATCATTTCGTTGCCCACACTAACATGTTTCGAAAATAGGAAAATTGATATGAAAAAATGGGAAAAATAGTCCACGTGTCTTGATGAGACTCGAACAAACAACTTCCTACTCTCTAGATCGGCATGATAGCTTTTACACAACAAGACCTTTTAGTGGTCTGAGCACTTGGAAGCCATCTGAATACGAGTAAAACCGAGTACATACAATACACATTATTGTTTATTATCGAGAACATTCAATCACTAGAACCTGGGTAATAAACTTAGAGCATGTATATGTCTAACTCAAGCAAAAGATCATAGAAAAGGTGGATGGTTATTTGGACAACGAATGAATTTTACACACAGGGAAAATAGGACGGCTGTTGGAAATTATGTAGGAATTTATGTTAAGGTTCTTTAGCAGTTGGTTTAAGAATACTAACATTTGGCCAAATAAATGTTTTAAAATATGTATTACCCATTTTATTCAAAACCTAAATAATGACAATGACATATCGGTTTTAACGAAGAGTACTGTCGCGACCGGCCGTATTCTCGACAGTCCATTGTTGACTGTCCATTTTTGCGGTGCAGGTGGATTTGAATCCACAGAGAGAGCGAGGCCGCACCGGACCTGGAATGCCGTCTCTTGTCGTTGCTGCCGGGTTTGAATCCACAGAGAGAGCGAGGCCGCACCGGACCTGGAATGCCGTCTCTTAAGGGTGCTGTCGGGTTTGAATCCACAGAGAGAGCGAGGCCGCACCGGACCTGGAATGCCGTCTCTTGTCGTTGCTTCCGGGTTTGAATCCACAGAGAGAGCGAGGCCGCACCGGACCTGGAATGCCGTCTCTTATCGGTGCTGCCGGGTTTGTATCCACAGAGAGAGCGAGGCCGCACCGGACCTGGAATGCCGTCTCTTGTCGATAATTTCGATAATTTCGACTCTCCAAACGATCTTGATAGGCAACTGCAGATATTTTCACCGTCTCATTTTTGCTACGAATTTTCTGGAATTCCTCTTCATTACTTCTTTCCATTTCACGATCGCGTACAAGATCAATAAGGTCCTTCATTGACCCTTGTTTCACCCAGTTGCGATGAGCAAGTACTCGAACTCTTGCATCAGTAGCGTTCTTGGTGATAACTCTCACAACGGCTTCCATTTCTTCATCCGGGCCGTAGTTACATAATTTCGCGGATGATCCTACACGACGCACGAAGTTAATACTGCTCATCATAAGCTTCCCTCCTTGGGAAAGAGTGTACGTCCTCGAACCATAATATTCATCTAGGCGAGCCAAGGCATTTGAAAATGGTTGAGTCTTCTCATCAGGCATTCCCATGGTAGTAGCTGTAGCTTGAAAAATTTCGCGTAACTTCGGCCCCGATTTAATTTTGAATACGCCGAATTTCGTTTGTTCATCCACAGCATTAACAAGCTGAAGTGAGGAAACAAGTATGTCTTTCCAGTATTCGAATGCCTGTTTATCTATCTCAGTCTCGCCCGATGATGGAACACACTCTGGTATGTTGAGGGTACCCAACGTCCATTTGTTCATCGTGGAAAGCAATAGCGAATCTTCACGTACTGTACTGGAACATGCTTCACGTAATCCATTGCCGAAACTCTGTTCTGTACCAGTCGTAAGCCGAACTACTTGTTCACGCAAAGTGTTGTTCTTTTCGATGACTTCTGTCAGTTCCCGCATTATCTGTTTTTTTGAGATCTTCCTGTAATAAAACAGGTAAAGAGAAAAAAAACATTTATCAATGTTACTTGCTCACATGTATCGGACATCGTTTATCCTGCATTCCGTATTCAAATGCCGGATGCAAACTTATTGGGTGCTCCGTCTATCTCCACCGGAGCACCCCGCTTAGCAATACTCTGCCTATCTCCATCAGAGCATGCTGCACTCCGTATGCAAATACCGGATGCAAACTTATTGGGCGTTCCGCCTATCTCCATCGGAACCCCTTGCTTAGCAATACTCTGCCTTTCTCCATCAGAGTATGCTTTTCTGTTTCTTTGAAATACTTACTTTGTGGGAGCAGTTGGATCCATCGCTACGCCATTGTCGCGACCGGCCGTATTCTCGACAGTCCATTGTTGACTGTCCATTTTTGCGGTGCAGGTGGATTTGAATCCACAGAGAGAGCGAGGCCGCACCGGACCTGGAATGCCGTCTCTTATCGTTGCTGCCGCGTTTGAATCCACAGAGAGAGCGAGGCCGCACCGGACCTGGAATGCCGTCTCTTGTCGTTGCTTCCGGGTTTGAATCCACAGAGAGAGCGAGGCCGCACCGGACCTGGAATGCCGTCTCTTATCGGTGCTGCCGGGTTTGTATCCACAGAGAGAGCGAGGCCGCACCGGACCTGGAATGCCGTCTCTTGTCGTTGCTTCCGGGTTTGAATCCACAGAGAGAGCGAGGCCGCACCGGACCTGGAATGCCGTCTCTTATCGGTGCTGCCGGGTTTGTATCCACAGAGAGAGCGAGGCCGCACCGGACCTGGAATGCCGTCTCTTGTCGTTGCTTCCGGGTTTGAATCCACAGAGAGAGCGAGGCCGCACCGGACCTGGAATGCCGTCTCTTATCGGTGCTGCGGTTTTGTATCCACAGAGAGAGCGAGGCCGCACCGGACCTGAAATTCCGTCTCTTAAGGGTGCTGTCGGGTTTTAATCTCCAGAGAGAGCGAGGTAGCACCGGACCTGGAATGCCGTCTTAAGGGTGCTGTCGAGTTTTAATCCCCAGAGAGAGCGAGGCCGCACCGGACCTGGAATGCCGTCTCTTGTCGTTGCTTCCGGGTTGGAATCCACAGAGAGAGCGAGGCCGCACCGGACCTGGAATGCCGTCTCTTATCGTTGCTTCCGGGTTGGAATCCACAGAGAGAGCGAGGCCGCACCGGACCTGGAATGCCGTCTCTTATCGGTGCTGCCGGGTTTGTATCCACAGAGAGAGCGAGGCCGCACCGGACCTGGAATGCCGTCTCTTAAGGGTGCTGTCGGGTTTTGATCCCCAGAGAGAGAGAGCGAGGTCGCACCGGACCTGGAATGCCGTCTCTTTTCGGTGCTGCCGGGTTCGTATCCACAGAGAGAGCGAGGCCGCACCGGACCTGGAATGCCGTCTCTTGTACCAGTTTTCCTGACTGGTAAGTGCTTACTGCTTCGTTGCTGGCTGTTGGTTGCTTCTGTCTGCCTACGCGTCCGTCGAAAAAGTGAACGAAGTATGGCAAGCGCACTTGTATTTATACCCCTTGTCTGCTGTATTTGTTGCGTCGCACATGCATGCGACATTCATGTATGTTGCACGGTTTTCCCTCCAATTTTGTTTTGACATTTGCACAAATAGAATTGGGCGTCATTGATATGTTGGTTTTCGATATTTTTGAAAATGAGAACACGGAGAGAGTACCTTTTTGAAAATTTATGATTTATTCGTGCATGTTTTGGTTTATATATTTATTTCAGCGTCCGTTTTTTTGTTTTAATAATATAATTCGATGCTGATCCTACAAGTACATACAGCAGTACATCCTGCAATACATGAAATACACCCAGTTATTTTTTTACACGAGTGCGTTTTAGTTGATTATGACCTTTAGCGTTGATGAAACTATGAGTTATTAAAAATCACAAAAAAATCAAAGAAAATTCAGATGGTATTTAAAAAGCTGTGAAAAATCAAATTAATCGGGGAATCAAAGAATACCAACCGTGTAAAAAAATTGGGTGTATGTTACGTACGGTAGTAAGTAGCAGACTAATTTTAAAATCAAGAAAATAATAAACTGACGAAATTTTAATACTTTGCATTCGAACAGTCTATCGCAAGCTTATGATACACTACGCCTAATATATGATTATTAAAGTAAAACCACCCTATTGACACTCAGTTTCAAGTTTCAAGAGTAGCTAATCGGTTCGTAAAATAAGATAAATATATGACGAAAGCTGCGACATGTCGCGGAATCATTTATGGTGTACTTATAATACACGGGCGAGCCAATATGGGATTGGCTAGATGCGGTTTTTTGATTTTTCATTGATCGCCGTTTTATTTTTTCTCGTCGGGCTCGTGGCGACCGAAGAATGTTGGTACGGAACGGATCTGGTCGCTTGGTCAGTGAGGTAAGTTGTTGTAGACTTGTCAATGAACGCTGGCTGGTCCAAAGCTTCAGGGTCACGAGTTGAATAAACATACAGACGGAGTCTCATAAATGCGTGGCGATCAGATGCCAGTTACGAAACTTTACATAACGCTAATCAGATACACCTGAGGTTAATATGAATAATTTGAAAAAAAAAATGGTCCCGGATACTGCTATTTTAAGAAGATACGTATTAAATAAACGATAAAATATGATTAGTATTCTGCGACTACATTTTTAACGACATAGTATTTTACGACTGATAAGTTCCAAAAATAAATATTTTAGATAAATTGAGACTATTAAGAAGAAGTGAAGGTGAAAAGATGTCTCCATTTTACTTCAACGGGAATTAAGTTATTGTGATAGCATACCGGAGCATTCGAATCAATTAATACCAATAAACGGGTTCAACACGAGAGAGCTTCCATCTTCCAACACCACGCGGAGGAAAGCAAACAAAGCGCCAAATTGTCCACCAAAACTTGTCTGCCTCCAAGTCTAACGTGTCACACGCTGAAAACCGGTTGCTTCTTGGTCATACACCGTCCATACTGCCCAGGTGTCCCCGGCCGCCCCACGGACTGGTTCGATCCCGTTGACACGTCGTGCAAAAAATCGAAACTTCCTGCTTTTAGTCTAAAATTTGCAAACGAGAAATATTGCCTTTGCCAAAAATGGCACTTATGCTAACCGAAACCCACTGGACTGGTCGAGGCTGTGTCAGACGTTCGCTGGTGTCACGCGGCCTACGGCCGTTCGATGCTGGGCCGCTCCCGATCAAAGGTAAAGCGAATCTCGTATTTCACACGTTGTTGCTATGGGGCGGAATCACCACCACTCTTGAAGAAAGTTTGTATAAGTCCCGAGAGAATCTTGGAGCTTGCGTGTGTTTCGCATAAGGTTTTTATGTAGACAGCAGGTTTGGAGTATGTAAATAAGCAAGGAAATCAACCGTTCGCTCATTCGAACACCTGCGAGTTTTCACTGTTGGATTATATATTCTGATGGAAATTAGTAGAAACGGTCATTAGCAAGAGCGTGCACAAGTTTCAGACATCAAATGAGTCAAGGGGTTGTCCCTTGATGTACAGAATGATGAAGGAACATGTTGTAAGCTGTCTCGTACAACGAAGCTGCGATGAAAGGGTATGGAATCACATCAAAAACAGACTGTTTATGAAGATTAGCAATGGAGTTCAATATCGTTGCTATTGGATTCAATTCAAGGAGTGGGAGAGGGCACTAGCATTTTAGTTATGCAGTTTAACATAATCACAACTATCTTGTTGCATCATATGGCAGAGCTTAAAGCTCTCGGCGGTTAACAACACGTATCGAAGCTGAATGCTGCGGCTGAACATTGAGCGACTACAAAACGGTAGACTAGCCCAAGACTACACACAGCAGCTGGAACTGGCACTTTCAACGAAGGCAGCCAGGCAAAGCTTCTCTAGAAGGGTATCAGGCCATTAGGCTGAATGGTAATAAGGCCGAACGGCCATTAGGCCAAAATGAAAGTGAGAAATCAATTCTGCCTTTTTCTTCTTTATCCTTCCCTCTTTCTTCATTTTTCATCGTTCTTTCTTCCTCTTTTTATTTTTTTGCCTTTCAAAGTATACGTAAAGGCTATATGTTCTCTCCAAAAATGAACTTTTTTTATCCTTATTTCTTCTGCATTATTTTTTTCTTCCTTACTAGTTTTTTCATCTACCTTTCTGCTTTTTCTTTCTTCTTTGGAGGATGGAGGATGTAATACCAATAAAGAGGAAGATTAACCCAGTGGAATAGTGATATGTTTTACGTACGGCACATGTCATTCCGGACTTAGTTTGATTTTTTTAAATCCTACCAATTCTAGTACGATACTGCAAACCGTACCGAAGGCAAACGGTAAACGATGTGTATGGGTGTACGGAATCAAATTGCATCACTTTGAACTACTCGCCAAAAATTAGTCTATCAACCGATTGTCATGAAATTTTCAGGGACTGAAATACAATATGCAACCTTTGACTACGTATAACTGTTTCACTGTAATTCTTAAATACATCCAAATGCTGAAGCTTTTTTCTTAAATGAGCTCATAAGATTTTGTACATGTCCTTAACTAACATTTTTCATCCTGAAATCTATCTCAACAAAAAAAATACCTAATTTTATTGTCTCAGTCGATTATTTAACTTAATTAAAGTCAACTTTCCCAAAGAAACCATATTTTTTGACGCCTCTAACTATTACAAAAATCGAAAACAAAACATCAAAAAAGTGTTGCAATGTGAACCGGCCTGAACAATGAGATTGATGCTCTCCCAAAATCTGACAAATATCAGTCCAAAATTAAATTTCAGCGCTCTTCCTATTTTTTTGATTTTGGTTCTTTACTATAGAAGCGACGAAACAGAATGTTTTTTGGAAAGTTTACTTGTATTAGTCGGATAATCGAAAATGTTGACGTTGGAGTTAGAAACCAATACGAAATGTTGACGCGAAAGGCTAAATCAACATTTTCTGTTCCGTAATGATCAATTTCGGAGGCTTCCGAAGCTCGTGTTTTCATTCCAGACCAGTATCTTTCGATCGGCCGCAATTTTGGTGATTTTGGGGTCAAAGGCACATAATTGGATTACTAACATATTTTTATAAGATGTGGAACATGGAGGTGAATGCGCAAGATTTATTTGCAAACGTCCTATTCCTTCGGCTGTATTTTCGAAACTACTGGAAATTTTGTAATGAAATTCACGCAGTGTGAATAACACATGCTAGCTGAAGCCGTCTTCCACAAAATTTCGTTAAAATCACCCCAGGAGGCAAAATGTTATCAACTTTTGAAAGTGATGCTATTTGATTCCGTACACCCTTTACTGGTAAGATGGATCGATCAAGTGGAGCACATATGTGGGCCTCACGTGAACTGTTGAGCTGGTGATCACCAAGCTGAAATTGTATGATCAAAAGAGTTCACTTCTCCTGAATGAAAAAACTGATAGAGAATGTATTTTTTTGTCGAGACTCACATAGAAGCGTCAGACTCATTTAAGATTCAAATTGTCGCGCGTGCCGCATATGTGATAATTAAATTAGGAACCTCGTAGCTCATACTTGTGGAAGCGCTCATGGAAACAAATAAACTAAGCTGTGAGTTGGCAATGTCAGAGTTGGATGATGCAATACCAGTACGGCCTTATGGAAAGTTTAATTTTCTTATACTGATATATCATAGAACATTTTATGCAAAGTCAATTTTAGCTTGAATGAGCTATATTTTTTTGGAAAACATTAAGATCGTAGACCAAAATGATGAGAATGAAAGATTTGGTACGAAAGTGGTTTTTGAAACACCCTAGAATGAACGTTTGCGCACAAATAAAAAATAACTCACTTTCATGACACTCCTCCTTTGCAGATTTGATTGAACTCGAATGGACCGGATCTGCATATGCGATTAAAAATTATGACTAATTCTTAACGTAAATCGCATATTAAAAGAAGAATTGCTTCATCATTCCTAGATAGATAAGTCTGGGTTGTTGTGGTCAGAATTGGATCTAGATTTTCAATTGTTTGTTTATTGAATAGGAACCTATTAGTAGATTTGAGAATCATCCCTTAGCTGCAGCGTTAGTATGTTAATAATGCTACGATACTTCTCAAACGCGGAAAAAATATTTCTGAATCATATGACAATTAACAATATTATCACATATTTGGCATTAGCGTGAGCGTCTACAGGGTGCACCAAAAATCTAGAGCAAATAACATCAAAGTCAATAGTTTGAAAAGATTGCACAATCCATTTGTTTCGCCTAACGGTGTAATTTTCGAAAAATTAGTAGATCTATTCACTATATTGCGGAAGCGTACTCTAGCTAACTATCGTTTTGAGTCGAACCCAAAAATTATTTATATTTCGAACCGAACATTAGTGCTCCAAGACCTTATAATGCAAATTTTAAATGGTGTTCAGTGTGGAGGATCTATAGCTTATGAAAAAATATTTCTTGAAACGAATATGAATCAAAAACAGCAGCTACGAGTTTGTTAAAGGATGATGCCATAAATTTAGTTGCAATGCTTGGGACATTAAATGGACTCTGCAACAATGTATTGAGCAGCGCTTGCTTTTTGGAAGACGTCTACGATCTGAATTAACTAACAATTACCACACAAAGTTGCATAAAGACTAATCATATAACGGGCAGGTGTTAGGTAATAGATACTAGAGCTAGAATTACATGTTTCGTAATTAAACTATAGCGATGTTCGATTTCGTATAGGATCTGAACATTCCGAAAGTTGTAGTGGTATTTAGTAGAAGTTATTACATTAGTAGTAAATAAGAAGAAGCGTTATTATTGATAAATTATACAATAAATGTCTGCCTTTTTTATTGGTTCCCCTGTACAATGTTAACTTTTTTAGCATCATCCGACCCACCTTATGATTACTTCGATGGTCAATAAAGGGGCTTGAGGTACGTTATCGATGACGACAGCGACGACAAAGATACAAATGTACGACTTTAGATATTTCTTAATGCGCCGACACCACCCAGTCAAACGAAACAATTTGAACGGCTGCTGACGTGAACGTGGATGGACTTTTCAAGTGCGTTTACACTGAATGATTCCGGGTTGAAACGATCGACTTGGCGACATGGGTTTTTGTGAATGGCAAATAGCGTCATGAGCAGAACCCGATCAAGGAGCAGATAAGCTTGAAAATAACCAAGGGGACAAAGGTTATACCGGATGTCGAACAAACATCGCAAATAGTTCAAACAACCTGGATCACTCGTGCATGCTGGCTAAATGCGCTGGAAATGAGCCGTTCAAAGTGACAAAAATAAAACCCCCCGTGCTTGTGATGCAAATTAGCCCCCAAAGTTGACACATGCGCCACTATTTTCAAATGCCGAGATTGTATGAATGGCTGATAACATGTATGGGGGTTAACCCTTTCCATTCCAAGAGGATTATTAGTATGTGAAATGATGAGAATAATATACTTAGAATATATTTTGTTTTAAAGCTATGGTAAGCAAAGGTACTCGAGTATTTGGATAAAATTTAAGACAAGTCTAAATGGCGATACGTTTATATATTAAAATCAACCATTTTATCTGGAGACAAAATATTTAATTATCAAAAAAAGTCAAAGTGCATTCACCTGATTCGGGACTGATTTTCAGCCAAATTCCACAACCGAAGGTCAGTCAATATGGATTGTTTAGAAAGTTGAACGTAAAAATTGAAGGAATCGATAACACAAAATTATCTGCCTAGATGTAAGCTAAATAAATAAAATGAATAAAACAAAATAAAATATTGTCGGAAAAGGTCAGGTCCAATTTGGTTGCAAAACTTTAATTTATTTGCTATCAGTCCTATATAAATCTCAGTAACCGGTTTACATATTTAAAAATAGGACTGAAAGCAGTCATATTGAAGTTTCAGCGACCAAATTGGAAAGTGTGTTGCTCTGAGTGTCGATTAGCGAAACCAAATGACCAACTTGATCAAACATAGTTTCAGGGCTGTTACAAACTAGCCGAATTCCAATCCGCGAAATCCGCGACAAACAAAAATATGGGTTCTTACTTATAATTACACGTTTTATAATTATAAAAAATTTCAATATTTTTGCTTTTAATCTATTGGCATATTCGTCAATAGAAAACAAAAAGAAAGAACATTAACTAATTTATGTAATATCTAAAACTGCATAGTTAACAACCGTAACGCTGGGTAGACACCTTTCCGTGGTGCGTTACGGAGTAAGATCTACCATGGTTATATTGCCAGCTACAGGCAAATCCTGACCCAACGAATACCTTCCTCATTATCCAAGTCCGTGGTACTTATGAGGGTGTCGCTAAGTCGGTGGCCTCTCGTTAAATAAGTACCACATCAACACTTCCAACCACTCTCTAGTTACGGTGAAGATGGGCGTGGCCAGGAGTAGTAATCCTCATGCTTTTGTTATTTTTGTTTAAGACTGGAATCAAGGACTCCACTCCCATTCTTGATTTCTGATATCATTCTAGATAAGGATCTCAAAAGTAAAACATGAGTATCACTAGTGTCCAATCTACGAATTACACCGTAACAATGCTAATGCTAATGCTAAAACTGCATAGTTAACGCTTTAACCATATCATGAGCCACAGAAAATATATGTGCAGCGTTGAACTATGCCCGAAAGTAATTCAATTTTTAATGTTGCCGGGAAATCCCCATTTGAATCGATGTTGTATCATTGCATTTCTTTATAAGTAAGTTTGCAGATGGCAGTCTGTTGTCATAGGTAAATACCAGTTAGATCAAGCGCTATATTTGAATTATACTTTTTAGTACGCTATATAGTATTCTTCTAATCTCTACTTGTAAAACGGGCTTGGACGCATCAATAATCCGTCAAGCTATTTATTGATCAGTCATTGCATTGTGTACTTCCACAAATCCGCCAGTTAGGAAATAATATAAGACCATTTTTTTTTAAAGCAAGCGATTCTCTACAGAACTCTGCAGAGGCCCGAGTAAAGCCTGACGAATCTGATTTAAAAGCACTCAGGCGAAATGAAACCAGAGGTGGACAGAAACGGTTCTAAGGCCTGTGAATTTTTAAGAACTTGGATAATATTCACGATTTGAAAAATTATGTCATTATCACTACGTATGAGATAATGGATGAGTATTGCTAAGCTTATACAACACGGCAGACTCGACACGTTGTTCGTTCACGGAAGAGCGTCAAGCGAAGATAACATGCACTAGACATCCCAGAAGAGGCCGTAGGCTTCATGGTAGGCCGCTTACACGATGGCGTTTTGCCATCTATAGTGAGCATTACAACGTCGAATGTCCTATCCATCGTAGGATTCGTTTGGAGTCTCAAGGCTAAAGTTCAGTCAGACAGTTTGCTGCAACTGAGTAATCACGAAAGAACTCTCAATGGATATAAGAACAGCGAGGAATTTTGAAGCAAAGGTAATGGAACAAAAACTAGCCTACCAAAAAGCTATTGGAATGCATAATAGAACAAAGGATGAATACTGAATGGTTTGAATGAGATGCCTGCAATAGTCATTGAGCATGGTACAAAACTAGACGCAACTGATGGTCAGGGCCGGGCAATTAAAAAAAAACTCTCGTTCAACCGACGATATTCGGATTTCTGAATATCGCCCCAACCATTGAAAGGCAATCTGATCCTTTCTCACAAAAAGAATGGTCGAACAATCCACACGGATTTTCTGTTTGGCAGCTAATATTGGCGAGAATGGTCTAAAGGTGGCATTTCCAACCTAGACATCAATCCTTCAGCTTCAGCAGCAAGTTAACATACAACCGGAGAACAGATAACCATATTAGCACCACCCTAAGAAAAAAAAAGCTATACAAAGCGGCAGGAGGCCCACAATTCCAGTCCTCAGGGAAAAGCCGGAGCCGTCGGACCCTATCATCGCAATTATTGTCTATTTTATTAGTGTTTTTGTGTTTTTTTCTACCAAATTTTATCCTTACAATCATTTTAATGTGGTAAATTTTAATTCAAATAACTGGCCCTTGGTTGACACGCAAGACGGTCCTTCTGGTCCGGCCTTCCTCTTAATTAAAATTGCTTACAATTCCTTACCTCATTGGCGTTGAACCTGAAATTATAAATTTCAAAACACCTAAATAAAGATAGCTTCGATCAGCTATCAGTTCCGTCCCGGCAGTCGCAGGTGTGAATATTACTGCGTTTGATCCAACTTTATCGTCGACCCTCTATGCAGTGCAAGTAATCATAATTGTAATTCCGCAATTAGCGGCACAAAAGTTCTAAGCAATAAAATAAATAGCTCTCGGCATTTCGGTAATCCAGAAATTCAATATGATCGATCTGACAATTCGACAGACTTTCTATGTGTCCACTTAAACCAACATCCATACGACTATTGAAAGATTATTCAAATACCATCGACGGGTTGCCTATTTTGCAAACGCCCACATAAATGACATGTTGAATTAATCCTAAAATTGAGGGAAATCGCGATTTTCGCGAGAGTGTAATTATAAATCCGCGATTTTCGCGACAATATTTGACGGACACGCGATTTTTGCGACTGGAAGGGTAAATCCGCGACAAATCCGCGAAATTCGCGAAATCTGCAACTGTTGTAACAGCCCTGTAGTTTCAACTCCAACACAAGGTCGAATATTTCCTCAAATAATGTTTTCGTTTTTCTCGCAGAACAAAATTTTTGTTCACTCCAAAAGCGAACTATTAAAATGGTGTATCTATGTCACATATCAGTTGACTATGCAGCGAGAAACTAACAGCGGAAAAAATCCCCGTCGAATGCAAACTGTTGTAAGCAAATCGGATAATGCTAAGTTCATAAAAGAGTGCTTTTCATTTTTTGTAGACTAGACACACATACAGACATTACCTAATTTTGAAGATCTGATATGAAACACTAAGGGTCTCCGAGCACAAAAGTTCTGCACCAGAGTGATCCTATCTATAGGTTCTACGTACACGTGTTTACAGTACGAAAAAGGCAAAATCACGGTGATGGAAAGGGTTACTGAGCTGAAGACTGATGCCCATGTCATTGATACTGCATATGGAAAATCTTTTTGGGCAGCACCCCCAAATCTCGGCCCGATCATTATTATTCAGCTGTATATCCAATCTAATCTCCTGAATGTTAGTGCGTGACAAAAATCTATAGACCTCTGGTGATATACAAATATCGAGGCATTTGACCAGTCAGCTACTCAATGAGCTAAAACGGGGAACACATTAGAGGTATTGCCGAAAAAGAACCTGTAGATTGCCAATAAAAAATACACATTTTTCTTTTTCTAGCCTTCTCGACAGCATGTTGCTTTGCCATCAACTTTTGAGCAGATAAAGGCTTGTTTAGCTAAATTGATAATTTAAGAAGTAAAACAATTCTGGTTTTTGTGTTGCTGATAGATAAAAAAATGAAGGAGAGAATACTAGCAGCCATAACGGCGCATGTCGTATAATGGATGCATGTCATATGATTTGGGTATATAAATCCTGTACTAACTATAGTATACGAGTTGGAAACACAATGTGGAGGAGAATCTCCTCTCGTGCATAGGGTGACCATATGATCAACTAAAGGAAGTCATGCACTTCTTTTCCAAAAAATATCGTTTCCTTGTAGAGCCCTACTTTGGGAAATGTTGAGAAAAAAATACTTTGTCGTAACTCGTAAGAGAAAAATTATAACAATAGAAATGCCCTTTACCTTGTTACTCATATAAACTCATATAAACGCATGTATGCATTGTACGACACAAGTTCAGTATCAAATACAGTCAGAATACATATATTTTTTGAGAATAAATTAAGTTGAAGGTTGGTTGAATATTCAAAACAAAACTTTGACAATTATTTATTACATATTTACTCCGACTAAGGCTGGAGTGGCCTGTGTAGTACAAATCTTCTTCCACCTGATCGATCCACCTTGCTCGCTTCGTACCTCGCCTGCTTATACCCGCTACCGACAACCATTTTCACCAGATATTGTCTGTCTTTCTGGCTACGTGTCCGACCCACCGCAGTCTTCCGATTATCGTGGTGTGAACGATGGATGGTTCTCCCAACAGAATTGCAAATCGTGGTTCATACCCTTCCTCCTTGTACGGTATTCCATCTGCACCGCGCCATAGATAGAACGCAACACTTTCCTCTCGAAAACTCCAAGTGTGCGTTGGTCCTCCACGAGTATTATCCAGGTCTCGGGTCCGTAAAGGACAACCGGTCTAATGAATGTCTTGTAGATAGTCAATGTGATACGGCGGTGAAATCTATTCGATCGAAGCGGTGTCCAAAGTACGTGCGATTTCCTGCCATGATGCGTCTCCGAATTTTTCTGCTGCTATCGTTATCGGAGATTACCAGTTAGTCAAGTTGACGAATTCTTCAACCTCCTTGATTTAGTCACCACCGATCCGCTTAGCTTCCCTTTTCAATCTGATATAGACTTCCTCCATCTTCTCAAAGTTATGTGCTATAATATCAATGTCGTCGGCGAAACCAAGTAACTGGACGGACTTCGTGAAAATCGTATCAATCCTTGCCCTTCGTATTACTCCCGATCCATCGTCGCCTTGACCAACCGTATCAGTTTCATAAAAGTATCATCGTGTTGGCCTCATGACAAAAATGACTTAGAAACCACGCAGTTAAGAAATGTGGAAGTGCTGAATAAACACTAAGCTGCGAGGCGGCAATGTCCCTGTAGGGCATGTAATGCCAATGAAGAAGAATATATAGCCTTTTTGGTATACGAAAAAGGCAAAAAGCGCAACAAATGGTACTAGTTTAGTAATTTTTTCCATGAACTGTCGTTGATAGTTTGAAGAAAACTTTTTCAGTTATTTATTATTCTTCTCGCTACTATTAAAACTGCTACTATTAAAACTGAAATAGTAAAATTATTTGAGAACTTGTCCTTCGTTAAATATTTTCATCTAATACAAGTAAATTTATCTTATTCTAACTTTTATTCAATTAGGCCATATAATATTTATAATATTTTTAGCAGTCTCACTATTCAGCACATTTATTTTTTGCCAGTCATTCATTATTATATTTTTCGAATAAATCATTGAACAGAACTTCCTATGTTTTGAAATAACATTTCACACCTGGTGTATAAATACAAATGATTTACTAAAAATTGCATTGTCATCCTCCGGTAGACCTTTTATTGCATGATTTAGCAGAAATCAGCTCCGATATTGACAAATAGCAGCAGTAAACCTTGAAATATTAACGTCTATGCACAGGGTGTGATACACGCAATAAAAGAACCATACGTAGAGGAAGGCAGACTAATTCGGGCGCAGTTCGAACACGATGCATCAGATATTTTTTTCAGTAATTTTATGAACACGATATGTAGTAATGTGGATTTGTTATACCGGTCCATGGGCCTTCTTTTGACTTTAAAACTTCGAGCTTTATTTCAATTAATTTTTTAAACAAATGATTATATTAGTGCTGTCCAATGAGCAGCTCGAAGCAGCTCGAAGTTGTTCACGCCCTGCTCGTCCTTTTTTGTCAACAGATGGACATGAGAAGGGTGGGAAAAACTTTGAGCAACTTCGAGCTGCTCTTAGGACAGCACTATTATGTCAAAAAATATACATCTAACCGAAGATTGGATCCAGCAAAAAATGAAGAAGAAAAACTCTTACTTAACGCTCTGCATATCCGCACGACATGTAGCATATTTTTAGAGCCTATAACCTATAACAAGAATGATTAGATTTAGAGGGAATTATTCCATGGTAAATTCCTTTGAAAAAGCTCTAAAGACAGGGGCACCAGTGCTGATGATGCATTTAGCGTGGTTTACAAAGCTGTGCGAAAAAAATCATTGTCCCCAAACGGCAAATAAACGAGAACGATGCGTTGTATCACAGCTTGTCGATGAGGTTTGCTTCTTTGTTTCTGTTTTTGCTTTTCTTTCAAGTTTCGATAAGTTTGTTTACGTAGCTTGTAACGATTGTGTGAGATTTATGCCTCTCTTTTATCGTCTTTATCTTTTTCATCTTATTCTTCTATAGCTCTACATTTTTCGCGCGAATCATTTGTAATCCAATTTAATGTGGGATCAACAGAGTTAGTTTAGTGTAGCAAAGATTTTTTTGTCTTTATTAAAGAGATTTTCAGCCCGAGGCTGGCTCATCTCTTGATATAGCAAAGAATCTGATTATAGGACAATTTACCAAGACTCGTTGGCGTTCAGATAAATTTTGGTAGGATTCGCTACCGTTTATGAGGTTTTAGCTTTTTTAGATTTGTGGCTTAGATTATGTTTCCAGTCTGGTAGTCCTCTAGTCAGATTTTTCGTCACTAGTTGGCTTAAATATTTTTCATGAATCGATTCTCCGATTCATGAAAAATTTTGCACTGCCTTTTTGGATAAGGTTGTGTTACGATTTGTTTTATTTTGATCGAACAATTGTTGATATTCGATTGAGTCTGAGTCATATGTGGTCGGGGTTCAGCCAAAACGCACTAAGCGCCAACGAAAAATTACCCAAACTTTCGTTTAACTTTAACAGATTTAATTGATCGCAAATCGTATTGGATATCCCTCAATCCAATAAATGAGGATATCCTATTGCAAATGTACGCTTGAATTGATATGAAACGATTTCCGTTGTCCTTGTACGAACAAACATCACAAGTCAGTCAAAAAGCCGCTTTGTGCGTTTTGGCTGAACCCCGACCATGTGTTAGGTTGCGTCAGTTTTGTTTGTTGATTATGTGTCTGGATTCAAGTAGAAAGCCTTAAAGTAGGCAATAAAATGCTAAGTAGTGACAGACACAGACATCGAATACGATAGGTATCCTACGCAAAAGCTCAGCTATGAATAGAGCAAACTAATTGCTGTAGACAAAACACACAATACGCAACAACAGTGTTGTCCTACACTCAATGCAAAAATTCTTCTCTTTGATTTAACTCCATCTAAACGATTTTATAGTTTTAACTAAGTTCAACTAATAG
Organism: Armigeres subalbatus; assembly: GCF_024139115.2. Lineage (NCBI taxonomy): Eukaryota > Metazoa > Arthropoda > Insecta > Diptera > Culicidae > Armigeres > Armigeres subalbatus. The sequence continues at coordinate 111,719,591 of NC_085139.1, read as the reverse complement.
AGGGAAAAACGGATAGGTCAAATTTAGGATTGACCACTTGATCCCGGAGTTATTCCGGGTTGTACTGGTGGTAGTTTTTTATTGGTAAGTATGTCTGACTGCGTCTTTAGTCTAGGCTGTTAAAATACCTAATACTGCGATTGGTCAACTCTAGGATGTATATCGGACTAGTTCGATATAGTTTTCTCTCTATGCAGTGATTCTTACAAGCTGGTGATTGATATTTTTCACAAGTTTGCAAATGTGTTGCTTCGTTGCACATGTTGGAAGAAGCAGTCGGGCTTGTGGTTGGTCCGTACAGTGCATTGTAATTTTCAGTAAAAACATTCATCAGTGTCACTACATCACTGTGTATTCCAAAAGAATTCTCTTTTCTTGCTTCAACGTAAGAAATGACAAGGTCTTTTGCCAGCGACTCGATGTAGCTTCTCTTCGATATCGAAACTGAAGGACTGGCCCATTTGAATACGAATTAATCTTGAACCGCAATATCCATACCGTTCTCAAAGACTGCTTTCGACCACCGTGTAGCGTGTATTTGTGACCTGGTCCGTTACATCAACTCCTCCTTTATAATTGTTATACTCTTCCCCGACAGCGAGCAACTGTAATAAAAGTTTTTATAGTACCGCGTCGTGAAAAAATACATTGATGCATTTAACAATTAATTCATACGATTTGGGAAGATCATACCTGCTGGGGATCCGAGCCTTCATCTTCAATCGGCGTGTTGCTTGGATGGCACCAGCATTTGATATGTTGACAGCATTAAAACATGTTTCAATTCTTTCGGGATCTATGATGTCATAATTAACTCTCCATTGTAGACTTGGAGGCACAACCCTTCTTTCCTCTCCCAGTTTTGCAACGCTGTTTGAAAGACATCTAGAATTTCCCGTTTGTTTGTGCGGAGCTGGGTAGGTTTCTGGAAACCTATTCTTTGCAAAGGGAATTCGAGCCGATACAGGGTCTATGAGCTGAAGGACTACTCTTCGCCCTTGGCCCACTCCAGCTATATTGTTTACCTACCCGTTGACTTTACCTACCCGTTGACCCGTATAAATATCAAAATATGAGAAGTAAGTATCGGACAATCCAAAACTTATAATTCCGTAAAGATCTGGTTTACCCTTGCTGAAAACGCGAAATACTACTCTTCCTTTGAAGCTCACAATGCGTTCATCAACTGACAAATTATTGTCAGGCAAACATCAGTCGTGGATTTTTTTTGAAATATTTCGATTATTGGGCTAATTGCCGCCAGTCAGTGGACTTGGTGTATGTTGCAGACTGCTGTCCAACTTTTCGAGGCGTCCTCCGAGACACCGAATCATCAAATCCGATGAATCGAGCAATACTATTATACCGTTTCAAGGACATAACGGCTCGAAAAAATCCAGTGCCATAAACGGGACAAGGCTTTCAAACTAGTATGGTTAGCACCCACCAAACCAGCGTTTATTGAGTATGATAGTTGAGCCAATAGTTCTTCAACCGTACCTGGTTTAAAAGTACAATGTTATGAAAACTCATATGTGAATACATATGTACATTATGTGGAAGTTAGTGATTTGAAAAATTAACCAATGAGCTCGAGACTCCCAAATTGGAAGCCTTAGTCCTTCATAGCTTAGTTGGTTGAAGCACCAGGCTTGGCTACTGTAGGGTCGTGGGTTCGAGTCCCATCGAAGGGAAAGTGATTACCTCTAATACATTATTCAAATCACTAACTTCCACATAATGTACATATTCACATATGAGTTTTCATAACATTGTAAATTAACGTCCAAGTCGGGTGGTTTAATTCCCGGAAATAGGCAATTAACTTTGATTGAACTGAACCTGAGTTGCGTGCTCTTGCCTACGCAATGCGGTCGGGTCTGAGCTTGACGACCGACTGGCAAATAGCTTACACAACCTCACTTGATCAGTACAGTTTCTGATGAAGAATGTGTACAGCCGCCAGACATTCTAAATACTCACGCTCCTCTAATGTGGACGTGTACTATACACATGTGGAAGTATTGGCTTGAGAAATGGATTGCGAGTGAATTGACTATGCGTGAAATTTGGGAATCTCGAGCTCGTTCAGTAGCCGCTAGGTTGCGAAGGCCGACGGAGGTCCTTCCTAGCGTACTGTAGGGTCATGGGTTCGAGTCCCATCGAAGGGAAAGTGGTTACCTCCAATACATTTTCCAAATCAATATCTTCCACATATAACGTACATATTCGCATATGAGTTTTCATAACAGCATAACTGATGTTTTTTCTATCTTTATGGGGGAGACTTTCAGCAAAATCCTGGTTCGTCCTAAAAAAGGTAATTCTCTGTACTGAAAATTACTTATAATAGTTCAGTAGCCGCTAGGTTGCGAAGGCCGACGGAGGTCCTTCGTAGCTTAGTTGGTTAAAGCACCAGTCTAGCGTACTGAGGGTCATGGGTTCGAGTCCCATCGAAGGGAAAGTGGTTACCTCCAATACATTTTTCAAATCAATATCTTCCACATAATGTACATATTCACATATGAGTTTTCACAACATTGTAAATTAATGTCCAAGTCGGGTGGTTTAATCCCCGAATATAGGCAATTCACTTTGATTGTACTTATAAAAGTTAACCTATCGGAACGGAAGTAGTGAAGAATGTATGCCATTATTTACTATTTACTTCAAATTTGTAGTAATCTTAAGCTATTTCTTTACAATCATAACCAATCAATTTTAGAGAACAACATGTTGATTTTTCATAGTTCAATACATACTGATTGAGAAAAACCCGTTTTGGTATCTTTATCTAATTTACAATACAATAAACTGTACTACACTAATTGCAATACAAGGAGAATCAGCTCATTAGTACAATAATTGGGTACAACCTGGTGCCACAACTTATAATTTCTCAAGCCCACACCTACACCAGCTAATAATACGTCATTTGACATCAATCAATCGGCGATTGCTTTTGTGGAAATGTGCCGGTTTTATGCAAATCGTTGCACCATAATACTACACATACTGACTCCCAAACGATCCAAATAGCAGCAACAAATATATTTTATCGGTTACAAGGTCTATAAAGCGCCCGCAACAGTCCGCCCCGGTACCGGTAAGGTACCTAAAATACAGCGTGGAGAAATGTAGTCCAAACAAAACTCCTGCGATCCGATTGCGTCGTCGTGGTCGTGGTATTCGTCGACGCCGCTCGCCGCTACTCGCTGTGTCGATCGATAGCTAGTCGACAGCAGCGGTACTAGCCAGAGTTCCACAGTGGCGCCCAACCAATGTGACAAAACGAGAAATACACTTTATCCAGCTTTTCGCGCATGGTTAATGGTGGTTTTCATGGGTTCGAAAATGCACATAATAGCTGCAATTTTGACAATGAATTGGTTAAGGTTTCACACACCATTTATTGTATTCCACGACGAAGAAAAATTGAAATTTCATACCTTGGTCACGTGTAAAAAAAGACTTTTTTACACGCGGCCAAGGTATGACATTACATTTTTTTTAAGTATAACGAAGTATGCATTATTTGAAGGACAAAACCCCGTTGTGCAACAATCCTGCATGAGAAGGGCTCGAACTGTGCCTCGATGAGGCCAATGACTTTCGCCGGGACTTCCTTGCGTCTCAGGGCGTCCAACATATTTTTGTGTTTGACACGATCAAAAGTTTTTTCGTAGTCAATAAAAAAAATCGTTGATCTGTACCAGAATGATACGGAGCACCGCCAAACAACAATCAGAAGTTAGAAATTAAGAGTAGCCATAGTCAGCGCGGACGAACAAAAATTGATGATCTCATATAAAATAATACAAACACTATCCTTAAATTAAGAATTGGCATTGTTATTTATCGCCCATTTACTTTGAACTATCAAACTGTGAACCATTGGGGAAGGGAAAATAAGACTAAACCACTGTTCATACGCTGTTAAGTATATCATAAGTATGTATACCTTATGGGAGAATGGTAAAAATCACCCCAATTCCCCAATCGATTATACTAAATTTCTGAGCAAATATTTTTATTACAAATTAATATTAGTTATTCATTATCGAGTTCAAACAACTCATATAATTGTGTCATTTAGTGCCACCTTTTATGCATTTCACACAAGTTCTTTTTACGCATTTTAAATGCATTATGCGGTGGAAAGTAGTGAAAACCTAGTTATTCTAAGTAGGAGATCATTGTGATATGTGACTGGTTTTGTACATTTTGTCTATACGATGGAATTGTTCAGAATTGTCTCAAACATCGATAAAACATAAGGGTGGTATATTGGACCATCCTCTCTTACATATGCATTACCAGAAAGAGGCGAAGAGCATTTTCTTTGCCTGTTGAAAAACGCAAAACACGTGTTTTTGTTATGCACCATGCAGTGCAGAATGTTTGTAAGCAATTTTGACATTGAGATAAAATCTGGATTCTTGAAATGGAATTAATTTCGATTCAGAGTGGCTTTGATTGGGAAGTAAAATAATTCACGTTAGGCTACGATGGGAGTATACCGTTCCAAAAATAGGTATTTTCCTGTTTAATATGTCGAGTTCGTAATAAATTAGCTTGAAAGGGGCTCTAACTGTAATTAGGCTGATACAAATATTGATCAAATTATGTCTTTTGATTATTTTTTTCAAATAAAAAATGTCAAGTTAACCTTTAGCTCTATTGTGATTCTTTGGAGATATTATAGAGCGGTTGTAATTTTTTTTTGTTATTCTGATACAAAGGTAAAGCACACCCGGTTGATGAAGTCACCATTTAATGTTTGGTTTTCTCCAATTTCCCAGGAAAAGTATGCATTTCCTCAAGTAGCGGAGAACAAGAGCAAACAGTCTATTTTTAGCACAAAACGGGAAATTTCCCATCGCTTCCGTCTGATTGTAGTGTGGTGTAGCAATTTTTCGCGAGCAGTGATTAGTAAGGTGCGCGCGAATTTCACAGAACAACGCAATAGCTTGTTTACTTTCCCGTTCAAGTATTGTTTGTTTGTGTTACATGGATTGATTAATTTGAGAGCCGCCAATACAGCGCGATGCAACTGGAAAAGTTAAACCCTTTCTCGAAATCGAAAATAAAACATCCAATGTTTACCGAGTTTGTCAATTGATGCATCATTCTGTCGCTGAATCTTGAAAGCACATAAATAAGGCATTTATCAATCAGACTTTTATTTATTGAATAATCAATCTAGAACAAATACGGATATCTTTAACATTGTGTCAATTTCTTTCTTAATAGTTTTAGTTCGTTTTTTATTAGTTCTGGCTGATCCCTTCTCTTATTAGCGATTTATCACCACAGTGGACTGCAGCTTCAATTTTGAAAAATGTTCATGTTTTTACAATAATCCAAGATAAAAACTTCAAAAGTCGAGTCAAGTACGAGACACTGAAGACGGCCTTACTGTTGAGGTCGAAATACGTATCTGTCAAGATACAATTAAGTGGTGGAATTCAATGGGATTGTATAAACTCGTCTTATGACAGGTGAAAACATTCCACTAAAAAGCTCAACATAATTTTCTTATCTTCAAAAGAATTTCTTCTGGATATTCAGGAAAAATCCAGAAAAGAAATTTCCTGTAAAAACTTTGACATTACTTCATACAATCCTGATAAAGTGCTGCCATTCCGAATGATTTTTGAACAATTCTCTCTGAAAAATTTTGCTACAAATTGTTAATGAAAAAAAAAACAAAACATCTCCAGTGTAAATTCCGAAAAAAAATTCCTTGAAACTCGGAAAAAAAAATCCATGTGAATTCTGTCTGAAAGTTCAAAACAGTCCCGTGGGAAATACATATAAATTTCGGTGGAATTTTTTTTTCGTATTTTCATATTTTTTTACATTCTAATGAATTTCTTCGATAAGTTCTTCCGAATCTTCACCAGAAATTCTTCTTCATTTCGAAAAAAGAAGTTTTTCGAACATTTTAAGGAGTACACTTCAAAATGTTCAGTCTCCAGTTAGCCTTGCGAGCAAATTCTCGTTCCTGTCTAGGATGTTTTCGGGTGGGAAACATTCTCGACACCCTAGGTATAGTGTATCCATTGTACTTGCTACACAAGTTATATAATCGTGCAATGGCTGGTATATTAAAACATTCAATTTATAACTGAGGAAATGCTAATAGAATATACTAAGTTGAAAAGTAGACCAACTTCCAGTTGGCATGTGAAACCATAGAAGAAGAAGAAGACTTCTAAATTTTTCACGAAAAAATCTTCTGAATTTCCAAGAGATATTAAACAGCCAATGCCACATGAAACACTTTGATATTTCCGTTGATTTTTTGTTTTTGGATTTTTTTTTCAAATTTGGAATTTTGAAATGAACATTTTCCGGAATACTTTTTTACGCTCTTTGTAAATTCTATCACATTTTTTCAAATTTCCAAGTATTTTTTTATTCGAGGCATTAATTAAAATTTCCACGGAAGAGTCTATGGATTATCTTCAAAAAATTCTTTGGATTTTCAAAGAAAAATTCTTTAGAATTCTCAAGGTCTATGTTTTTTTAACTTGCACCAAGATTTTTCTTCCAAAATTTCATCGGGAATTAATTCTTCATCGAGAAGTCATTTTGATTTCTTTGTAGGTTCAGCTAAACATTGCTTTAAATCTTTACCATGCAAAGATGCACAGGAAATAATTTAGAAATTTTTAAGAATTTTCACTGTAAATTACCTAACTCATCAGAAATTTTTTTAAATTTTGATTTAATTTTTTAAGGAATTCGTACTGGATATGCTTTAAAAGTACAACATTTACAAGTACAACAAAAGTACATTTTTCCCTTATTTCCACTAGTAAAAACATCGGAAATTCCTCGGGAAATTCATTATTGGTGTTTCAGATGAACTTTTTTTCCATTTTCTACTGGAAAATCTTAGAAATTTCCATCGGCAATATTTTGGCATATTCCGAATAATTTCTTTTGATAAATGAAAAAAAAATCCATTGGAAATTTAGAAGAATTTCCTTTGAAGATTCATTAAAGTGGCCCAGGATTTTGAAAAAAAAATCTTTAAAGATTCTGTAAAAAAAGTAAGCTGATTTTTTTTCTAATTTATACTGGAAATTCTTCGGAATTTGATGTTTATTGGAATTTTCATCGTAAATATGCATTCGGATCCTACTACGGATTCCTCTAGTTCTTCAAAATTTCTACCGAACATTTTTCGGAACTCTTCCACAGAATTTCGGAAAAAATGTCGTTGAAATTCTAAAGATTTTTCCGAGGAGACTCTGAAGAATTTCTTGTCAATATTCCGAAGGGTTTCCCTTGCAACTCCAGAATAATTATGCTTGAAAATTCAGAAGATCTTGGAATTTAAAATTAATCCAAGCAATAAATGTAGGCAATAATTCAGTTTTTATGATATTGAACAATTAGGATAATTGATCGAAAAATTTAATAACGCACCTAAATGTTCTAAATGCACAAAATTCTAGTAGTGCGTATGAAAAAGGTTAGCTTGAAAAGAAGCTTGCATTTAAAAAATCAACATGAAATTCTGAATAATAATAATGCTTTCTAAATTCAAAAAAGGGTCTTAGAACTAAGGAGATTCCTGCGATATGAAAAAAGTGGCAGTGTTCCAGAAATTTTTTTAAAATATTTGAAACAATCTAGGTTAAAAAATAGTGTTATAATAACGATTGAAATTGGATTCCAAAACAAATCTCAACCCTTTCAGGACGGATGGGTCATATATGCCCAGCGTTTTGGATTGTCTACAAAATCACAAAAGAGAGCTAGGCCACCATTTCCTCGAGCAAAATTGTTCATCTAGATATTAGCTTTATAGAAAAAATATGGGAGCTCAAATTTGACTGACCCTGAAAACTCAAATATCCGAAACCTTGGGAAGATTTCGATTCTAAGAGCATGCAAATGAAGTTGAAATGTTTGAATCATTCTGAACAGTTAGATAAGATGGGTCATCCTGAACGTTAAGCCAGTGATTAATATTCAGAAATACAAGATGCTCAAGGTACTCCAAAACGTTCTCAAGTTCAGCCCACGATATCTACCAGATCAATCAAGACATTTGCAATGTCCTCATCATCGGTATATACCCGATCCGATGCAATAAGCATATGATCCTATTTCCCATTAACATGAGATCCAAGAGACAAGGTACTTAAAATTTATCTTAAGTCAACATCAATTTGCACAATGACAATGAGGTTTGCAAACTTTTTTTATAGGGCCTTAGAAGCACTTCCAGGACGTTTTGTATAACCTAAAAAGTCTGTAGTACCACATATAAATAATAATTGAAGTCATATCAACCCAATGAACCTACTGGGATATTATATACATTTATATACATATATACATTTTCATAAGTTGGTTAATTGGATAAATCGAATGATCTGAACTCCAAAATAATAATTGTTGTAATACATTCATTCCTCTATGAGTCGCATATGAAAGAACCATTGACTGAAGCATATTCGAGATGTGGAATATAAGTTCCTTGGAAAACTATTCGAAAGAACCATCAGAGTAACCGAGAAAATATTTTTAGTATGGGATCTGCCAAAAGACCACGATAAACCATATGGGGGAGGGGGTTGAAAATCTTCAAAAATATGACCACGTGGTTTCTGGATGGCCCCTAACTGGTAAAAAGATTTGTTTTCTTTCATCCATTGGAATATTTTCATTGGCAATTTTGTTAAGCGTTGATTTTAAGCCATTTCGAATAAGGTAGTTGGTTGTCGGCACCCAAAAAAAAAACACTCAAAATGAAAAACTATGAAGTGGGAGCGTTATGGCTGTAAAGATCAAGATTTATTGTGTCAATAGCAATGAAATGTATTACATTTAAGTACATTATACACATTATATCAAGATTTTAAAAATCTTTAGTTTTGCTAACAATTTGGCTTATAGCCTGAAATTAGGCAATAAACTGATGATTTCCCTTGATAATCACCGGGGTGCCGACAACCGAAATAAGTAACCATTTTGAAAAGTGGAAATATTAGTTAAACTGCGACCGCTACGGTGGCATTCATTTATGAATCACAAAATATAGTTAAATTGCTTTGTAAATACGTAATGCGCTCACCTTTCGATCGTTTAATTTCGGTTTATAACACTAAGCAAATTAGCATTAGCATTGAGCAATTCGCACAAATTCGTAGGTGGTACAAGCCAAGACTATTGTACGAGAGTAGCATCACCTTCATCCGTTACCACAGATAATGATTTGGGACTAATCACTACCTCTTAGATGGAAGCAATACACTCTCCAATAGTCGAGATCTGTCCTGGCCACGTCCTTGCGAATGCTGAGGAAGGGGAAGGATGGTTAGTTGGACACCTACTGCAGAAAAGTTACGACGGGATGCCGACAACCGACCAGTGCCGGCAACTGACCACTTTCCCCTACATTGGCAGCGGATTTTACTGTTTCAAAATAATATATTCATTCAAACGTATCCGTAAAGCTACTGTGATGTACAATAAACTATTTTCTTATCTTCCTTGGACGTCCTAGGCCATCCAAACTATCGTTGAGTTCAGGACTTGAAATCTACAGCTGCAAAAAAGCTGTTTTTCGTTTATTTAAGTATTCAACCGTGTTCATTACATCTTGTAGAAGGTGATAAAAGCACCGCAAGGTAGTTCTGAGATATGCTGGGTTATCCAAACTATTCTTGAGTTCAGGACTTGGTTCAGACGTACAGCTGCTTAGAAGCTTTTTTCGGTACTGAAAGCTTCGATATGCACTATATTATATCCGTTACATCTCCTTAGGGATCAACAGATATCGTAAGATCGTTTTGGGATATTCTGCGTTATCCAAACTGTCCTTGAGTCCGGAACTTGAGATCTACAGCTGCAAGAAAATCGTTTTTCAGTACTCAAAGTTTTTTATATCTTTATTAACGAGACTTACAGCCCTAGGCTGGCTCATCTCGGACATACTCAAAGCTTCAATATTCATTACACACATTACATTACACATCCCGGGGCGAAAAGTAAGATAGTTCTGCTACATTCTGGGCGATCTAAATTGTTCTTGAGTTCGGGACTTGAGATCTACAGTTGTGCATTCAATTATATCCATTACAATTCCATGAAGTCAACGAATATCAGTTTATATAGATAGTTTTAAGATATTCTGGGCAATCCAAACTGTCCTTGAATTTGGAACTTGAGATCTACAGTTGCAAAAACATCGTTTTTCAGTACTCGAAGCTTTAATGTACATTCAATTATATCCATTACACCTCTCGGGAGACAAACGGATATCGTAAGATAGTTTTAAGATATTCTGGGCAAGCCAAACTGTCCTTGAGTCTGATATTTACAGCTGCTTAGCTTCAATGTGAATTCAAGCTCAAAGCTTCAATGTGAATTCAATTATATCCATTACACCTTCTGGGAGGCCTACGGTTATTTTTATACCTTTTTACCTTCAGCCCTAGGCTGGCTCACCTCAGACCTACGGATATTGTAAGATATTTTGAGATATTCTGAGTCATCCAAACTATCCTTGATTTCGATGCTTGAAATCTACAGCTACGAAAGTAACTCTTTCGTCACTCAAAGTTTCCTTATGCAGTACAGCTCCTGGATGATCAATATACATTAGACTATAGCTGATTTGGAGACTGAGTAGGCGTTTTTTTTTTTACTAAAATGCAAAAGAAACAGTCGTCACACAAACAGCTAAAAAATATTTTCTCAAAGTCATTTTTTTTAACGAAATTGTTTTTGTAAACAAGTGCTTCTCACGTCACTGGATATAAGCAGCGAACACTCTTCTTTCATTAAATGATGCTGGATTGCGCGGGTGGGCACAAATAAGCCCACCAGCGACGTGAGAAGCTCTCCTTTACAATAACAGTTTCGCACTTTTGAAATGTTGGTGCCGATATATTGGAGCTTTGAATGACGGAAACCCCAAGTAACCATTAGCACTATATTTCGCTATATGAGCAAGTATAAAGCATGTTTGCACCGTGACTGCGTCATAGTCGCACGTACGGATTACGGTTACCTGAAAAATCTACTGCTGTGGCATTAGATCACAAGTTCTGGACTCAAGGACGGCTTTGATGACCCAAGATATCCCAAAACCATCTTACTATGTCCCTCGATCTTCAAGAATGCATTATATATATGGTTAAACACATATACAAGCATGAAGCCACGAAAAAAGCTAGAGTTGTGAATGAAGATCGCATGTTCTGAAGTCAAAGAGAGTCTGGATGACCCAGGATATCCCAAACCACCTAACCATGACTCCTGATCGTCAAAACTATATAATGGATGTAGATGAATACATGGGGCCCTCCTTAGCCGTGCGGTACGACGCGCGGCTACATAGCAAGACCATGCTGAGGTTGGCTGGGTTCGATTCCCGGTGCCGGTCTAGACTATTTTCGGTTTGATAATTGTCTCGACTTCCCTGGGCATAAAAGTATCATCATGTTAGCCTCATGATATACGAATGCAGAAATGGTAACTAGGCTTAGAAACTTCGCAGTTAATAACTGTGAAAATGCTGAATGAACACCAAGCTGCGAGGCAGCAATGTCCCAGTGGGGGATGTAATGTTATTGCAGGGCTGGTAGCGGTCAATGCTGCTCAAAATAGTGACTTTAGTGACCAACACTGGCGAAAAAAGGGACCAAATAGTGACTTTCAGCTGCAGAAAAAGTGACCAAATAGTGACTTTGAATTTCATTTGCAAATGACAAAAATTGACTTTATATGAAGTTAATAAGGCTATTCTAACGATACTAATAATTTTCAAATAATTTTTAATTATGTCTTCCTCTACTATCTTTTGGCAAAAAATTCAGCAAAAATTATGGATTGCCAAAACATTATTCATCAGATCCGACGAAAAGAAAATTGTGTGCTTATTTAGTGGAATGTCACTTGTAATGGATTATTTAGTATACATATTTCGACCTTAACAGTAATGACGGTAATGACGTCTTTAGTCTCTGAAGTCGAGTCAAATATGGGACACTGATCAATGTTTACAAAGTGATGGAATTAAATGGAATAGTTCGTCTTATGACAAATAAAATCTGATGAGTTTGGTTTATATTATTCTTTTTATTATTATTTTTGTATTTTCGCCCCTTTCACCTTCACCACTGGAAAACACAATTTGAGTCATACAAAATAAGGTGCAATAATGTTTAATATGGGTTCGAACTTGAGCATGAGCATGAGCATGATTGACCGCCCACGGTTGCTACTCCGTTATTGCCAGGTCAGCTGTAATTACACAGAGAACCAACAGATGAAGTTTGGGACTAACATCATCTTCAATGTGTAAGAACTGGTGACCCAAAAATAAGCAATACCAGCGCCGGCCGTGTCCGAATGCAGGTCAAATGAGGAATAGGTAGGAAATTGTTGACGTGATACTCGCTTTGATAGAAGCCGACGAGTCATCTGCACTTCCACGAGAAATCACTGGGATGTTGGATATATGGGGTAGGGAGTGTGGCAGGGTTCGTTTTGGTAAACGGTTTGCCGTGTATAGCGTGTAGTGTGATCTAAAATAAAATCAATCGACCGAACGTTCAGTATTTTTATTATATCGACCGCAACTACACTTTCAATTTCTGATGAATTTACTCTCCCGCACAATGCAGAACATTTCGGTGACCGGCCGATCGTTTTGCTTTCCGCACAAAGCAAAACTTAATTTCGACGACCGGCCGATCGCTCTGCTTACTGGAGAATCACGATTACGAATTACGATTACTTTACTCACCCACACAATGCAGAACAAAATTTCCGGCACGAATGCGAGTGGTATTGGGGCGAAAAATACCGTGCGTCTCCACCGAACTGGAGGAAGTTCGAAAGAAACGTTTTGAGAAACGCGCACTCGTCGTCTACGGTCGCCGTTGGATGATCGGTTCGATGGGTCACCAGATGCGGCCCACCGCCACCCAATTTTTGAGCGGGCTGGACACGGGAAAATCTTTTATCCTCGTTTTTAATACGCGCGTTCAACCGTCCGAAAAAATCGCATCCTATCAGCTGAAACTGGTGGCGTCCCCGCTGAATGACGTCACGGGGCCCAGCGCACTGATACCGGGAGAGGGGGCGTAGCACCGACTGCCGAAGGAACGCAAGAACACGCACCGAAAACAACCGTCACAGCAGTTGTCGAAATCAGGGGTGGAACACTAGTTATCCGACACACTCGTCGGGAGATGACAATTCAGAAGCACTACACTCGTCTTATGCAGGGTATAGGTTTTGGTAATAATACATTAAGAAGGAAGAACCGGAACGTGCTCACCATTTTTGTAGGTCCATCCGCTATTTTTCATCATAAAGGACCTCAGAGGCAGCCCTGCCAAACATCCGCAAAATAAGCACCAGCACTGAGCAATAATCCCACGACCAACATGCTGTGCTTTTCCATCTTCCCTTCTTCACTCCGCATGGTCAAACCAGCTGATATTTTTAAAGGAAAACACTGGACACACAAATGTTGTCAAGAAACACGACCACTCGCGATACCATGCCTCTCCATAGTTCTCCATTAAACCAACTTAAAAAAAAAACAGAATTATAGTTAACTTTTGGGAGTTATCGGCAGCCAAAACGAAAAAATCACGCTGTGAAAACTTTTGACGTCCGTTCGTCGCGCGCCGCACACTTCGTTTAATATGGGTTCGAACTCCCAAAACAGAAAATCTTCACTTGAGTGTGAAAATGGTTTTTTTTAATATAATAAAAAAAATTAATTTTTTTTTATTTAAATTTAATTTTTAATAATAACTCACAAAGTTCATAAATATGAAACCCAAGAATCGTCTCGGAACCTTAAGAATTTGTTCAGAATTCCAAAAAGCCTAAGCAAGAATTTACAATGTTGTGAAAACTCATATGTGAATATGTACGTTATGTGGAAGATATTGATTTGGAAAATGTATTGGAGGTAACCACATTCCCTTCGATGGGACTCGAACCCATGACTCTACAATACGCTAGACTGGTGCTTTAACCAACTAAGCTATGAAGGACCTCCGTCTGCCTTCGTAACCTAGCGGCTATTGAACGATCTCGAGATTCCCAAATTGGACGCATAGTCAAATCACTCGCAATCCATTTCTCAAGCCAACACTTCTACATGTGTATAATACACGTTCATATTAGAGGAGCGTGAGTATTTAGAATGTCTAGCGGCTGTACACATTCTCCATCAGACTGTACTAATCAAGTGAGGCTGTGTAAGCTATTTGCCAGTCGGTCGTCAAGCTCAGACCCGACCGCATTGCGTAGGCAAGAGCACGCAACTCAGGTTCAGTTCAATCAAAGTTAATTGCCTATTTCCGGGGATTAAACCACCCGACTTGGACATTAATTTACAATGTTGTGAAAACTCATATGTGAATATGTACGTTATGTGGAAGATATTGATTTGGAAAATGTATTGGAGGTAACTAAACAAGAAGTTCGAGCTACCAACCGATGAATCAAACTCAAAATCAAAAAATCCAACTATTCTCGATGGAATTTACAAAGTTTATCCAGTTTCGAATGTCTAAATTATCACCAGAATAGATCTTGGAAATTTTTTAAGTTTTTTTTCGGTGCAGATGTCGAGAGACCATTCATTGGCTCCTTACGGAAAAAATATTTAAAAAAAAACTTTCTATGAGGGATCCCTTACGTAAAAAATGTTCCACTTCCAAAGTACTTTGCAGTATCAAGCAGTGATTCAAATTTTTCCATTCTGTTTAAAAAAAATCTTATGTTTCAAAATACATAAAAATAGATGTTTTTGTAAGTAAAACATATATGTTATAAAATTGGAACAAGCTATCGATCACTAATGTTTTCCCCGAAACAACAGGGAATGCATCTAAACTTGTGTAGTATTAAGATGAAATAAGGTTTCATAAGGATCATAAGGATAAGGTTTGATAAGGTTTCAAATTTTTCAACACTTTTTTTCAGTCCGCGACGATGTTCTTGGTGAAACCAAGTCGATAGTTCTAAAATAGTTGAAAATAGTGACTTTTTCCGAGAAAAAATGACTTTAGTGACTTGAGGTCGAAAAAAGAGACTTTTTAGTGACTGACCCGAAAAAAGTGACCAAGTCACTAAAAAGTGACTCGCTACCAGGCCTGATATTGAGAAGAAGATATTCTAAAATACTCCTTACTCTGGGCTGAAAGTCTCTACAAAAATATTTAAAAAAATCCTTTAATTTTTAATTGGATACACATATTTCCAAGAGCTATTTTCTACCTTTCTAATGTCTGTGCGTACATGGTCGAGAGCTACTTGAAGCGATACATACCTAAAACAGCTTCTTGGCGGATAGAAAAATAACCAAGACATAACAGCAGCGAATCTTTTTACAATATTACCTGAAAAATACAAGAAAAAAAATCTTATTAGTTTAGATGTTTGATTCAAGGAGAGCAGCAAGTCTAAACATTTGTTTCTGTTTCAAACCAGTCTACATTTCTGTTCAAAACCAGTATACGTTTATAGTTTAAAACAAGTTTTCATTATACCGTAAGCCGAATATATTTCAGCACTTACCACGAATTCATGCGGAATTTTATTGGAAATTTTGGAGGTTAGGTTTTATGGCAGAGGTTCGTCTTGGTTAACGGGTTATCAATGTTATAATTAAGCAATTGATAATAGGAGAGAACAGTGCAAAAGACACCCACGACGGGGCAAAATGACCTCACTAATATTGTGTAGGATAGGTATTTCTGAGCGAATGTTCATTTTACAATTGAACATTAGTTATTCATTATTGAGCAAATTTAGTAAAATCCCTTCATTCTCACTCAAATTTTAAGATTTGCGATTATTTCACCTCACCGTAAGATTTTCATTCAATCCATTGACAAAACAAACAACCATGCGTTCACCATTGTTTCACATACAATTGAGTAATTTAACTACCGACAAATTTTACATCACCATTCGGGCGTTTTGCCAACAAAGTCACGAAAGCCTTGTTGTTTTGTAATATTGTAAAGATTGTCCTTGTTACTGATAAGCGGTATTGAATAACTACAGCGCCACCTAGAAGTAAAAAAGTGGATGGCGATCTCATACCTATATTTTGTCGATTTTTCCATATAAACTTCATGCTCTTTGAGCGCCCACTTAGACTTGACGGATCTGGCTCAAACTTTTACAGTAGTTTCTGGGAGCAAAGCACTTTACTTTCAGGGGTTCTTGAAAAAATATTTTGGTTTTATTAATTCTTGTCTCATTTTTAAGGGCCACAACTCACCGTGCCTCATTTCTCACACCCAATACTAACTTCCGCGAAAAAAAATTAGAGCTAGCTACATGCAACTTCAATAATAATCGATAATCGATATTTTAACACCATGCCATACGAATGTACCTATACGGCAAATTGAGTTTTCAACTACAAATTGCAACGCGTTGTGAACTCCTCACATTACAAATTAGCACTCCTTTGCTGGTGGAAAAACGGGCTTGAAAATGAGCTACCCACCAATTCCAAGCCCCGGTTTACAATGCATTCTTCTGCCTGCAGTCAGTAATGTCAGTGCTGCAAGCTAATTTCAACAGTTGCATGTTCTTTGTTTACTCTTTCCAATGATTTATGTAATTTTTTTAGCCACACTCAAACGATTTCAATTTGGCAACACAACACCTGCACATAGTTGTACTCATCAAATGGGTCGAAAATGTATTTAGACGTTTGGATGATTCTCTCGTTATTATCAATTGAACGACCAATGTACGAAGTACTTTATCGTAGAGCTTAGTAACGCTTCACGGTTATAGTGAGAAGGTTTTTGAATTGATTAAAACCGGATAATTTTACTGGTAGAAAATTTGGATTGATTAGTTTTACCTTCACCTTCGCATTGGCTCGATATGGCTGACGGCCGGCGCCGACGCGAATTGTCACTCTCCCATACCTATATAAACCTACGCTTCTAGGTCCCGTCTAGGTGACCGTGATTGTGGTCATCGTTAGCGAATAGTGGATCTATGATACGAACATAAATCGAAAGAAAATATCGCATCAACGTATTTTCCGCCGTAGAGAAATCCGGTTGTAAGGAATCTATTGTGAAGTCAGGGTCATGTTTGGTCGTGTTTGGAACTAGGTAGGATTTGGCAGTTTATGCATTAAGATATGCGATTTGCATATCTTAAACACTGATGATTTGGTTTCTGGTCAGGGATTAATTAGATTGTAAACACTTCTAGTTTAGCGTGTTTGAGTATGTATTTGAATGCACATTATGTTTCGCTAATCATATTTACCCCCCAGTTAGCCTTGCGAGCAAAGTCGTAGGATTGCCAATCCAGAGATGATGAGTTCGATTCTCGATCCGGACTAGAATTATATTGAAGATATGGTATTGCTATGAATTACACTAGTTGAAAACACGAGAGAATCATCAAACAATCTACTGACCCTTGTGAAATACTCTAGAAAATCAAATTATGTCTAAACCAAACAGGTTGATGCATGGTTAGTGTCTGATTCTGACTGCTCCCCTTATTACCTAAGCTGCAGCGGATGGTAGTTAGGCGGAATGGTGTTCGCTCGGATAGGCTGTGGCCCTCCAGTGGATATTATACTAGTCAACTATCCACTTCCGACCTTCCGACTCGGCCGGCAGAAAATGCGTGCAACCGCCGGGTTAGCGAATACGGCATGCCGGTCTGAGCGAGCTGCTCATCATCTGAAATTCCAACAAGTTCCAAATAGAACCAAAATGAGTGTTACTGAACGATATGCTGATATCTGCGAAATGTATCACAAAGTAAGAATCAGATATCGACAGGCACCTCGATTTCTTTATAGACCCTCGGGTTGATCGCGATCTTGCTCAAGCCCAAGATGAGTGGGATGAGCCCATCTCAGCAGAAATACTTGGACAATGGCAAAGGTAGGTTCAGCAATCTGTCTATGCTGAGTCAAAATCGAATCCCTCGTTGCTATTTTCACGGATACGTTGGAAAAAAAATGGTGACGTTGCAGCTTCACGAGTTCGTGGACGCGAGAGATCGATCAGCCACTGTACATAACTTGCCTCTAGAGCCAAAGTGATTACGTTGAAGCTTTGGTTTTGTTCTTGGACCATACTTCCTCTTTCAACTCGGAGAATTGATGGCCACAACATTAGGCATAAGCGAGCAGTACCGAAGAAAAACTTTGTATGTAAATGTAATAGGTTCTCCAAATGATGCTTGTTGTGACCATGCACCAGTTGAAGCTAGAAGACTCTGTTTCAGGGGATACGGCCTTGTGGCAGATTTCATAAGCGGACGAATATATCGAAGAAATTTAACAGAGATAGCTCTATCGCCAACAATCACTGTTTTTAACCCTTTTAGGAAGGATGGGTGATACATGGTCAGCGTTTTGGAT